>NC_058382.1:26411305-27611305 GCF_018350175.1 Felis catus | reverse complement strand
AACGTTGTGGCCCAGGGACTGACAACATCCCCATCACCTGGGAGTGTGCTAGAAATATGGACTACCAGACCTCAGTCCTGCTGAACCAGAAGCCCCAGGGGACTCACATACTTGTTGAAGTTTGAGAAGCAGTAGCCTGAAAGACGGGTTCCCCGAGGCAAGCACCAAGGAAGGTAGGCTGGTGCCCTTGCTGAAAACACACCCTCCTGGCTTCCCATCTGGGCTCCCCCCATAGGTAACACTTGGGGTTGTAGCCTGTCTGGCTTCCGTTTCCTCCTGGGTGAAGCGGGATCGTAGAAACAGTCGGGCCTTTCTCCTTGGGCTGCCGAACGAGGATTAGATGTAATAACACAGAACATATGTTCCGTACTTAGCGCACGGCCCAGGCAGAGCGAGCCCCGGATAAATGTGATGTTAGCTAGCTTGAAGAACGGGAGAGTGAAGGGGGCTTCAGTGAGTGGGAGGGAAAAACACTGTGATTTGTGCAGCTAGTTTTGCACGGGGCTTGTTTAGTGGAGCTTAACTCAGGAGCTAAATACCAGCTAGGACTCCCTGTAGAATTATTACATGGAGTAGTAGGGAAAGGGGGAGCCAGAGTTACTGCTTGTGATAGCAATTTTTTTTTAAATTAGAAAAAAAAACGTGTTAAAGGCAAGTAAAACCCCTGGTGATCGCAAATGAATTGCCTAAGTTCTCTTAGCAGATCCACTTTCGGAAGCGATGACTGGGTTTGCAGGGGTGAATGGCTTCTCCTTTTGTGGGGAGGGGGCAGCGAGGCCCCCACGGTGGCTCCTGGCTCTGGCGTGGGTCCGGCTGCTCCTCGTGGGTAGGCCATGGCCACTGTGGGCGGGAGGAGGCGCTCCGTGGGCAGGGCTGGGCATCTGGGCCTCCTGGCAGCTTAAATGCCTCCGATTAGCAAGTCGGGCGGGAAGAGGTGCTAAAAAGAATCCTTCCCGCCTCCTCCGCTGGCATGTTTTGAAGGGAGTTCAGTTATGAGACTATTAAAATGTTATTTTGATAATTAAGCCCACAGCTGTTCCGAGGGCGGCAGGGGCAGGCGGCGCGCAGGCAGCAGAAGGCACGGTGCTCTCACAGGCTGCAAGAGAAAGAAAGCAGGCGGGGAAGCACGTGGTGCAGGGAGGGTGGACACAGGGCGGTGGGGCGGGGCCGGTCGAAGAGGTGCCCATGTCCCCTCTAACCAGGTCTGGGGTTTCCCTGTGCCCTCTGGTCACACAGGCTCCAGGAGGCCCCCTGTCTGGGGCTGGGTGAGTTGCACCCCCCCACACCCCCCAACACATACAAAGAAACTGACCAGCTGTGGGCACAAACTGTCAGAGAAGTAGCTGACGGGGAGGCCTGTGTCAGTGGTTCTCAAAGTGGGGTCCCAGGACCAGCAGCGTTTTCATCACCTGGGAACTCGTTAGAGATGGCAAATTCTTAGCCCCACCTAACCTACTGAAACAGAAACTCTGGGGGTGAGTACCAGTAAGCAGTCTGTGTTCTAATGGATCCTCTAGCTGATGCTGATGCTTGCTTAGTTCTAGAACCACCATCTTAACAGGTCACCTGGCAAATGGGGCTCAGCTTGCAAATGAACCCTTAGCTTATGGGTAAAGCTTGGTTAGTAAGGTGTGGGTGAAGATGTGGGGATGAACAGCACATAGGCATCCCTGATCTAATTCTATTCCTTCATTGTGCTGGGTGGCAAAGAGAAGCCCAGAATGGGGAAGTGGCTTATCTAAGGCCACACAGCAAATTAGAGCAAAACTGCAATTAGTAAATCGGCCAGCTTTCTTGATTGCAGATCTTTCTATTAGCTAATCTTTCTGAATGCTAAGGGCAGGGCTGGGAGAGAAGAGGTTTCAGTTGGAAGTGATGAGGTAAGCCAAAGAGAGGGCCAAGGGTTCAACCCAGAATATATTTACCTGCCTGGAGTCGGCCAGCATTCTCTAGTCATGTTCTTCTGGGAGTTATTGCCAACACACACATCCATCCACCCACTCATCCACCCACCCATGTATCTACCCACCCATTCATTTACCCATCCACCCACCCGCTCATCCATCTACCCACCCATCCATCCATCTATCCACCCACCTATCCAGCCATCCAGCTGTCCACCTATCCACCCACCTTCCCACCTACCGACCTACCCACTTACACATTCATCTAGCCATCCAGCCATCTAGCCATCCATCTATCCACCCACCTATCCATCCATCCATCCATCCATCCATCCATCCATCCATCCATCCATCCCTGTATCATTCTATTGCTCTCCAGCCCTGTATCATTCTATTGCTCAATCCCACCTTCCATCGGTCCACTTACCCTCACTCCCCCTTATGCTCACATCATCGTGCATCCATCCAAATATTCAAGTGGGCATTACTCACCATCTGCCCCCCACCAAACCCGTGCATCATCTATTTTTTCACTCATTTACCCATCCACTTGTTAACCAAACCTTCCCCCCTCTCCCTCCCACCCCTACAAAGAGCCTACTAAGTATTAGGCATTTTTATGTTCTTCTCAACTGATAGGAGCTTAAGCTACCCAGGTCATGTGAATTAGTCATGTTCTATAAGACACTGTTGAGCTATGACCATGGCTGTACTCTGGTCCACCCACAGCTCTGCCTAAGCCCTTCTGCCTGTGCCCCCAACCCCCACCCCTGCACCAGGCTCCCTCCTCAGTGTGCCTGCATCCACATTTTCATCCCCATTCCTCTGAGCTATAGTAGTGGCCTATCACCTGGTCACCCCTCAACCCACCTTCCCCAACTCGGGTGCTGTAATTCACATTCTGGAAGCGTGTAGGGCTTGATGGTGCCATTTCACTGCTTAGACTCCAGTGGCTCCTCATTGCCTACAGGACAAAGCCTGCAATTTTGTTCTGCCATCTGATGCAGTCCAGGCTTGTTCTCAGCCTATTTATCAACCTTATGACCCTGTGGTTCCCAGCCTATGCTTCAGCCTAAGCAGGTGATTTGCCGTCCCCAGATGTTATTGTGCATTCTTTGCTCATGTGGTCCTCTTGTCTAAAATGCCTTCACCCCACACTCCCCACTCTTCTTGTTGAAGGCGTGCTCCATAGGCCTGCTCCTCCATGCAACCCCTCCCCCAACCTTACAAATGAGCTCGGCTCTTGTCCCTACTGGGATGGGATGTCCCTCTGCAGAACCGTGTGATGTCTCTGGTGCCACATTATCATGCACCTGGCTCTCGTTTGCAAGGCTCACACCCGCACTGCAGACGGCCGCAGGTCTGTGCCAGTTCCAGCACAGCGCCCGACACACAGTAGGTGCTGCTTCTGAGGTGGGCAAGTTTGGGGCTTAGTTACATGTGTCTAGCACACATGCCACAAAGGAGCGGCCTAGAAAGGTCTATGAGGGTCCAGCCTTAAACATTGTTTTTCCTCCACAGCACACACAGGACCTGGCACATAGTAGGTGCTTAACAAATATTTTTTGGATGAAAGAATAAACAAAACATTCACCCTCCCCTTTAATGCCGTTTATAGTTTACAAATAAATATTGACCAAATAAAGCAGGAGTAACATTAAAAATTCAAAAATCAACTTGCCCCATGAGGTGCTGGTCATGTAGGATTGCAGCTGCCTGCTCACTTGGCCATGGTTTTGGAGTGGCCTGTGGGTTCTAATGGGCAGGGGCTGTGTCTTACACATTCCTGAACCCCCAGTGCCAAGTACAGAACCTGGCATCCTTCCTGCTTTTCTGGAACCTACTCTGCTTCCCGCACCCCCAATCTGTTGTCTGTGTTGGACTCGAAGTGGTTTCTGAGTCTGTCTCCCACGTTCAGAGCCCTCAGTGGCTCCCCATCACCCCGAGGTAGAGACCTTCAGAGACCCAGAGGCCCTGCAAGGTCAGTGCTCCCCTCCCCCCACCAGCTCTGTCTCCAGCACTTGCCCTTCACCCTCCATGCTCCAGCCACACTGCCCTCTCTCCTCTCCCAGGCACGTGCTGTTTCCTCCGTTCTGGGTACCTGTCCCCCGTTGGACGTTTTGCCTTAACTATCCTGACTATATGAGCATGATGCCTTTTCTCTGCCCTTATGTGCCTCCACCCCTCAGGCTGTGTCCAGTGGTGACTATCTTCCTCCCCTGCTGGACTGTGAGCCCCAAGGGGGCAGGCACCACCAAATCCTGGGGCTCTGCACATGGCAGGTCTCTGATACTTGTTTTTTGAATGATGAATAAATAGAAAAGATATATGGTAGGCACCTAGTGAATTTTATTGAATGAGTACGTGAATGGCACGTAGTAGATGCCTAGCAAATCTTTGTTGAATCAACAAACAAATGAGTTCGGGGCTTTCTTGGGAAAGCTCTGGCCAGTTAGGCCCGCTTCAGACCGGGGAGACTGTCTGCCCATCCATTCCCTCAGCCCTCCTGTGCTCACCCATCAACTCCAGGAGACCCTGCTCTGCCAGACGTCTCTCCCCAGTGCCTGCCTGTCGCCAACCGGACGCTGTGCGAGGATGGATGGAGACAGTGGCCCTGGAAGCCTCTGCTCGACACAGACAGTTGTGCCGGGGTCAGGGGTGGTCATGGGGTTGGGGTGGTCTTCTGGTGGGAAGCAGGATGGAGCCTGCCCTGGCCTCTGGCCCCTGGTGTCACAACTGTCTGTGCACCTGTATAATTCTTTCAACTCTGCAGCCATCCGGTCCAGCCCTGATCTGAAAACATCTTCCAGAACATCTGTTTTCCTCCTCAATCGATACGCTCCCCAAAGAGGGCCAAGTTGCAAAATATTATATATAACATCAGACATGCTATCTGAATCCAATTAAGTGATTTGGTTGGGGAAGGGTTTGTGGTAATTAAACATACTGTTTGGGGGCAAATTGTAGCAAACTATTTCATTCTTCATTAATAGGCACCTCTCTTGACTCTCCATGAGCTGAGAGAGAAGGAGAAAGGAAGGAAGGAAGGACAGAAGGAAGGATGGAAGGACAGAAGGAAGGATGGAAAGGAAGAAGGAAGGGAGGAAGGACAGAAGGAAGGATGGAAAGGAAGAAGGAAGGGAGGAAGGACAGAAGGAAGGAGCTAAATGCCTCCTGCTCAGATAGCATGATTACTGCCACCATTACGGACTTCAATTTCCAGCTCTCTCGTGCTATGTGACCACAGTGAAATCACTTAACCTCTCTGAGCCTCAGCTGCCTGTTCTATAAATTGGGGATAATAATACCCATCTCACAGGGCCACTGTGAAGGTTAAGTGAGACGGTGAATGAAAACACACAGCTCCCAGCACACAGTGGCCCTTCATGTAAGGGTCTACAGGGCATGAAGGTACATTGAGGCTCGAAGATTTATGTTCCGTTGGTCGGGGCCAGATCAGAAGTCCTTTTTCCACCAAGGTAGGGCCTGAAAAGGATCTCAGAGTATTCTTTCTTCCTCGCATATTTGTAAGGTCCCAGGAGCAGGGGTGAGGAGCCGCCTACTTGATTTCGCATTCTTATCCATAATCCACAGCTCAGGGCAGCCCTGCAGGAGAGGGGGGCAGTGTGCACGGACTCTGGCTTCAGATCCTGGCCTGCCCCTCAGCAGCTCTGGGTCCCTTGGGAAGTTGCTGAAGCTCTTGCTTCGTAGGTTTTCTGTTCCATAAAATGGGGATCATAAGAATTGCTACTGAGCTCCTAGTATGAAGTGAGTCTTGGCAAGCCACCCAACAATGCTGACACATAGTAGGCTCCCAAAACATGTTGGTTTTTGTTTTTCATTTATTTACAGTTTCAGCTCAGAAATGGCCCATTTGAGCTGCCAGTTCTTTTCTGTGGGCACTTGACTCATCAGGCTGGGGATGTTCCCAGCCACCAGCACAGTGACAGCAGGTGCCACTTATCAGGTGCCTACTGTGTGTCATAGAAGACCCAGAAGAGGCGCTTAGCATCCGATTTTTATGACTTGTCAACAAGCTTGCTGTTACTTTCAACTTCAGGTGAAGGCACTGAGGCTCTTAAAGTCCCCCAGCAGAAGCCATATGGGCAGCTAGAAAGTTGTAGGGCTGGGGTTTGTGTCCAAGCCTGTGGGAATCTAAAGCAGCAATCTTGGTACTTGCCAGGCCACCGCTCAGGCAGACGCGCCTTGTGAACCTGACCCTCGTGGGTCTTCTGCTCTGTGTGGGCCGCTTTCCTATCTGCACTCCCACTGGATTATCTGCAGGTCTGGGAGGGTTTCTGTGGTGACCCCCAGTGGAGTAGTCTGATCCTTAGCGATTCCCTTTCCCTGGGAGTCCAGAAAAGGCTCAGTCTGGACAGGCTCACACTCCCTGGAAGATGGGACACTGGTTAGGAGGCTGTTGACATGTAGACAAGAAAAGATGGTGGCCTGAAGGGGGGCGCTGGGAGTGTGGGTGGAAAGCAGTGGGCAAATTCTGGAGAACTCATGATTAATCACCAGTGATGCACACGGTAGGTGCTGGAGGAGGGGGCAGTGTCCTTGAAGGAATAGGATTCCGGGAAGACTTCCTTGTGGGGGCTGCTGGGGCTTGGGGTTTGAGTCCCTAGGAAAGCCTGGGTCATTTCTGACAGAGGGGACATGGAGAGCAAAGGTTTGGCGGTGGGGAGCCCTGTGACCAGCTATGGGGACTACAGGAGGAGCCTGTCATGAGGTCCCTGACTTCAAGGAGTGTGTGTTTTGGGTCTGTGGCCCATAGTGGCTCAGGCAGAGTGACATCTAACTCCAGCTATTGCACAGAGTTGGGTGGGCTGGAAATTCTGGTGCTCAGGAGAGGCTGCCGGAAATAGGAGTGGGGGTGGGGATGATTGGGAACCCACACCGGACCCAAAGGACTGTCCTGAGCAGGAAACATTTGTCATCCATTTGTGCATTTGTTTAAACCATCACTGTACTCAATACGATAGGGCAGGAGAGCAGAGGGAGGGAAAGAGGGAGAGACAGAGGGGCAGTAAAGGACAAATCGAAGATTTAGGAGGGGCTCGGTTATTGGGACTTTTTGAGTTGCAAGGGCTCGGACCCTGTCTCCAACTGGCTTAGGGAACCAAGGGAACGGGTTCACTGGGCCAGAAATGGGAAGTTCTCAAGGCCCAAGTGGGCAAGCCATTAGGACCTGGGCTCCCCTAAGGAAAAATGGCCAGCAGCCCTTCCAGGCTCCCATCCTATTAGCTCCACAACCCTAGGGGCAAGAGTCTTTTAGCCCATCATCTGAAGATGTCTGAAGATTGGCTCTGATCGGCCAGACCTGGGTCACATGCTCACCTAGGGCAAGGAGAGGAGGGGTATCAACCTCCGGTGGAAGTTCCGCAAAGGACACCTGGCTGGTTGTTGCCAGCAGGTGTAAAACCAAAGTCCACCCCAGCAGAAGGGAACAGCTTTCTCCTGCACGACAGAGGCTGGCTCCCCACAGAGAGGTGGGCGTATGGGTAGGCCAAGGGAATGTGAATGCTGGTGGAGGCTGGGATGGGCAAAGGGGCCCCCTCATCCTGTCCAGTTTCCCAGCATCTCATGTGCTTGGTTTCCGTGCACCTGGACTGGACACTCGCGCTTTGCTGTCCCTGTTGAGAACGTTCCAGGTCGGGAATGGGGCCTTTTGCTTCAGGCCACCTGTGGTCTGATTCCCGTTTGGCCACCACAAATGGTGATTGAGATGGCAGGTCTCGCTTTTCCCTTTGAACCCTCCCGGCATCTGTCTGGCCGGCCTCTGTCTGGGTAGTGTGTGGTGTTTTCTGGGCAGAAACCCAAAGCTCGCCCCCGTTCCCGCTTTGTGGAGCCATTTGTCGGCATCGTGGGGGATCGCTCTGGGAGCTTTGTACCTCCGTTTTGTCCCGAGAGGGAGACAGGTTGGTTTGGGAAATGAAAGAATCAGCTGATACCATTCTGGGTCACATCAAAGCCAGCCAAAGCCCAGTCAGCTGGCTCGTCACAGCTGCCCAGGTGTGGGAAGTTCAGGTTGGCCCCCGGCCCAGTACTGCTTCAACTTGCTGCATGATCTCAGCAAGTTTCCCTTCCTTTCTGTGCCTTGGTTTCCTCATTTGTCACACGGGAATGTGAATACTTTCCAAAGGGTCAAAGTGTACACAAGAGTGATGTCACCAACTTTGGCCCTATTCTGTTCTGTCCCCAGAGACTTCAGACTCCGTGTGAAGTTTCCCAGGGAGCTGACTCGGTCTTAACCCCTTTTGTCCCCTTGTTGGGGGTGGGGGGCAGGCGCTTAGAACACGTGGCCTTCATTTTAGGACCTCGCACCTCTCCGCTGGGAGATCTGCTCTGAGATCTGTGGACTGGCTGCTCCCTTTCCAGGTTGCTGCCCCCTCAGTCCCCCCCCCCCCCCCCCAGCCCTCCCCTCACCCTCCCAGCCTTCTGAGGTGACGCTGGTCCCCGCCGCCACCTCCCCGTGCTGGCCGCTGAGCCATTAGCCTCACTTCTCACTGGCTGCACATCAGCACAGTAATCATTTTCAGATTTACAAGCATTAAATATTTTAATTTAATGCCTTGGCTCTCTTGTAATTCATGCACTTAATTATATGATAATTACTCAAATGAAAGAGATACAGCTGCTGCCGGATCAATGCTGAGGGAAGACTGGGTCTGGAGTTGGACCGTTTTGGGGAGGTGGGTCTCCCCACCGCTGCCCTTCTTTTCTCCGGGCCACAGAGCCCCATGTGCCCTAAGCAGTGCAGAGGCCAGGCAGCCTGCATCCACGTGGTGCGGGAGCAGAGCTGGGGGCCTGCCCTGGCTGGTGACCCCAACTCTGGCGGTGCTGTGCCGCAGACAGAAATCTAAAGGCCGATGGGCAGGGAGGGAGGAGTCTAGGGCCCTCCTTGGGTGGTAGAGGGGCAGGCCCCTCTCTGGGCCCGCTCTAGGGGGCACAGGAGGCTGGGGATGCTGTCTGAGCTGCCGTGGCAGGTGGAAGGCCAGGGAGTCTGTTCCCCCTTAGTGATGGGTGTCTGGGGGCAAGAGCCCACTAAAGATGGAGAGAGGTCTGGGCCTCCTCCCACTGACCACCAAGGGGTTTGCAAGGACAGATTAGGGAGGGACGTGCGGATGGTGCTTTCCGGTTCTTGTCTCTCCTCCCCTCCCCTTCCCTCCCCCCTTCCTTTCCCTTCCTGCTCTCCTTCCATCCTTTGACTTTCTTTTTTTGTGCTATTTTTCTCCCATTTTCTCTCCTTCCCCGTTGACATCTAAACTTGTGTTTAATGCCTGAAAGGTACTGGTTATTTCGTAAGAATTGGAAATGTTCATATTTGGGAAGAATTTCAACTCCCCCCTCCCTACCATGTTGGCGGAGCCCCGTTGGGTCTGATGCCATCGAGTGGATCCACTGGAGGCCCCTTACAGTTGATGGCACCAGCTGATGTGTGAGTCAGGTGGTGTTGCCTTGGGTCAGGCCCTCCTTGGGTCTGGGGATGACAGCCCTTGGTAGGTGCTCTGCGGACCTGATCCTTGGGGAGAAAAGTCCCTCCTCTCTCAAGTATCAAAGCAAAGAGCCAGTTAGAGGGGTCCTGGGGCCAAGCCCTAGTTACGGGGGCCCACAGTGTTGTGGCCAAAGCTTGTGAAGAAGTTGAGTCAGGAGAGTAGAATTTGCAAGCCAGTAGTAACCTGTTTAGGCCTCTGACCGTTTCCAGGTTTACAGGGTGGGGGGCCTCCCGGGACAGGGGAAGGCCTTGGCTGCTCTGGGGCGGCACATTTCCTAGGCAGGGGCAGAAACGCACATTTGCACTGAAAAGGGTTACAAACAGTTTGCCCCGTATGCAGACAATTTTCAGCTAGCTTACAGCAGCTGTGGCACCGTGCTGATAGATTAAAAGCAGCAACCAGCCCCAGAATGAAGTGTATTAGAACTCCTGCTGGGTCGAGCTGGGGAGAGGCCCACACAGCTGTCATCTAGGCCAAGTTTCCAACTGAAGCCTCAAGAACAGGATGGAACTCTGAGAAAAGTTCGCTTTCTAAATGAGGTGGCCGGCTGTTAATCAGGAGGCGGGGGAGCGGGACCGGCGGAATGCTGGAGATTTAGAAGATGAGGGGGAGGGGGTGGCTGGGGGTGTCCCACCTGGACCGAGAACCTTGTACCCAACTGGGGCTCCTGGGACCAGGAGCAAAGAGACGGCCGCAGCGTCCGGCCTCTCCCTGTGCTTCACTCCAGACAGCTGGCTTGGGAGTTGGGGGACTAAGACATCTAGGTGTTTCCACATTCTGCCCACAGGGCCCCAAGTGCTCAGGGTTCCCTGGCTGAAATAACAAGGTGGCTCCTGGATCTGGGGGACTGCACAGGTCTACCTGTGCCCAGGAAAAATGAGCTGTCAGTCACCTGCTGCCAGCTGACCTTAATTTCCCCCTAGCTGCAGCACAGAGGCCCAGGCTTTTCGACTTCAATTTTGAGTATTTTAAGGGATGTCTTCTCTTTTTATGATGAGAAAGGCTCTTGGCAGGGGTCTGGCTTTGGCCCATGAGTCTGACTTGGGGATTGGGGGGGTGGGCACTTACCGTTGTCAAAGATGCCACCCGAGTGCCCATCTAGACCACCCCATTCTTAGAAAAATCACAATGCCAAGGCAAAAGTCTGGGTATGGTTTTTTTGTTTCTTTTGTTTTTGGTTTTGGTTTTGGTTATGTCCTTATTTTTGCAAAGAAGCAAAATGCTTCCCCCTGGAAGGGCCAGGTGAGTCTTTCCTTGGCGGGGGTGGTGGGGAGGAGACTAAATCCAACTAAATTGTTACTGTTGTTATAATTATAAATAGTACAGCATGTGCCCATGATTCAATTTCAATTGTGTATATACGTAAATATCACAGTGAATTCATTTCACAGACATTTATTGTGCTCTCAGGCTGGCCGTCAGCGGCGTGTGTGGGAGCTTGCGTATCAGGTGCACTTGATTTTTCAGGAGGCACAAACGCAGGCAGTGAGCCTGCTGATAAATGCCACTGGTGTCACACATCCACTGGGACACTCTTGGGAAGAGGCATGGTTTCTAAAGCTGCCATGCATGCCCTCTACCCATGGGATGGCGGGAAATGAGGTTGGCTTGTTGGCGGCATGATTTGAGGTTCCTGAGCAAACGTGGAGATGATGGCTGCAATGGAGATGGGCACAATCAGATTTTAGGTGTTTTAGGTGTTTGCTTGGATTCCTGAGCTGGCCCAGCTGGTGGGATTGGGTGGGTGCTAGTGGCAGGCGGCGGTGAGGCAGGAGTGCTGGCAGGTGCCGCCGGTGTGGGCCACAGATGGAGGTGAGAGCAGTTCAGACAGGTGCAGCGGCCAAGGACGCAGCTCTGGGAGGCAGGTTGTAGACCCAAGGTGGAGTCTGGGCTCTGTCTCTAGTTGCCTGCATGACCTTGGGTAGGCCGTTTAACCTCCCTGTGCCCCTGTTTCCTCCTCTATGAAATGAGGATAATGATAGCAGCTGTCTCATAGAGCTGTTGCGAAGCTGAAAAGAGGTGACGTGTAAAATGCTTACAACTTTATTTGGGCATTTTAAGTACCTGACGAATGTGAGCAGTTTGGTCAAATTCCTCCTCAAGCTAGAATGGCTTGACAAGAGATGTAGAACCCTAATGGCCCAAGAAGAGTCGATAGCTGCAACCCATTGGGTGCTTACTAGGGGCGAGACGCTGTGCCAGGCGCTGTCCGTACATTATCTCGTTCATCTTCCCAAGTCCTAAGAGGAAACAGAGGGTCAGAGAGTCAACTTGTTTAAGGGTCACATGGATCTAGGTGGGCTGGCTGGGGCTGAGGTTGGGTCTGTCTGATGTCAAAGCCCTTGTTCTTACTCATTATCCTTTCTAAGCAAGCTCAAAACCAATAAACAATCCTTTGATCTTTTTTCCCTGCCTCTTCCCTCTCAACCCCAGTGAGCCGACTTTCCCACCATGGTCTCTTCTCATCGATGTTTTAGTTGCATGATTTAGGGAGAGTATGTATGGCTGTTTCCTTTAGCAAGGTGTTACGTATATCCAGGGTCTCACAGCACCATTAAGCTGGTCGGATAACTTCTGTCTGCAGGAGACAGAAACCACTCACCAATGTTGTATAGTCTCTTAAATTAATAAAAGTAATAATCTGATAAACTAGTTATTGTCATTTATCCACATAAAGCAGAGCATGTGCCTGAATTTGTCAGTCGGGTCTCAAACCAGTAGAAAACAGCCAGCAATTACCAGAGGCTCAGCGAGCAGGGCTGCTGCAATCCTGTGGTCTTCAAATTAGGAGAAATAATGAATGCATCCAGAACACATCCATTTTCAGCAAGTGCTGCATGGATTATAAAATTTATTATCAATAAAATTATTCATTTGTGCCCTATACTGCACTTAATGCACCTGAAGTGAGAAATTAGAAGTGTGTTTAATTCTGGGGTTGGAAGAAAATACAAGTGCAGCAAATTTGCCATAATAGGAGAAAGTTAATGCCTGGCAAAAAGAAATCAATTTAGCTATTGCTATTATATTTGGGGAGAGCAGGTTGGTTTTTTCTTTCTTATTATCAAAGCATACAGATTCACTTGGATCCCTGGTTCTAGTCTTGCTTTCAAAGAAATATTTAATGAGAAGGCATGAATCAGGGGGAACATACAAATGTGAATAATGTGTGTATGTAACGTCTCTCTGTGTATATGTATACACACATATATGTGTATCTGTGAGATTTGTATTTTTACCTGTATATTTCTCCCTACATCTATATAGACACACACACACACACACACACACACACACACGCAGAGTGATGCGATGTGCTGGTAAATATTTAACAACTAGCTGTCTGAAAAAAAAAAAGAATTCTATTTGTAGCATTTGCCAATTTCTGTGGTGTAAATGCTTCCCACCATGGCTGATTTTTGAGCTCCCAATATGACTTCATTGAGAATGAGGCTGGGAAGAGAGGCCCACGGTCTACTCGCCAGTCCCAGCTGGCTGCACCACCATGATTTTGTACACCTACGTAGACATCGTATATTGTGGTTAAGGAAAAAGAGGAAGGAGATGTAAATTACCTCCATCAGTTTGAGCCCTGAGTATCGTGTGTGTGTTTTTGCCAAGTGTCAACCTGCTTTGGTGAATTTGCACACATATTTTATGCAAGTGGAGAGCAGGTCCCCTCCCCTGGAAACGTGGTGACTTGATTTCCATTAAGTTCCAGAGGAAAAAGGGAAAGAAGTGGAAAAGCGACGGTGAAGAAGGAGGGGCAGATTCCGGGCTCCGCTTCCCCTCATATTAGCAGCTCTGGTTCGTCTTCAGGGCGCTCGGTGGACTTGCCTCGGTTTTTATCCAGCCATTGTTCTTTTTTGCACCGCGTTTGCACACTGTGGCGTGTCTGGGGAATTTCAGCAGTTGGAATATACATGAAAAGAGTTCCGCTCCACTTTCATAAGGTCCCTGGACGGCTCGGACGAGGCCTCAAGGCCCCATGGTAGAGCCGGGACCACATTCATATTCCTTCCCATCACCACACACATGATAGCGCGGAGCCCAGACCAATCGAAAACTTGACAGTAAGCCTTTTGATTTTGCGGGGAAACCTTCATCACGCTGCGAGAGGGAAGGGAATATAGCCCAAACTGGACTTCATACTGTGGCAAGCTTGAAATCCCAGCCCAACCGCAGAGCTGGCTGATTGGAATAGTTGGAAACTGTGTCCAGGAATTCGGCTGCAAGAACTTGGCTCACAGCAACTTCTGCCTTTTTGAAAGAAAAATTGTCAACTGGGAGAGCCACTCGGGGCCTGGGTTTAATCTGTCCAGGCAGTAAAGATTCACAGAAATGATTGGCCAAGGTTGCCTAAAATGCTCAGAGCTCCCGCCTACGTGGGGACTCTCATGGGGGGCGGAGAAACAGGCTTGACGGCTCAGGGTGACAGCTATTGTCACTGTCACGACCATGGCAGTTGTCGCCCGGCTTCAATGCTATTGCTATTTTGCTAATCGCCAACCTGCTGCTTGTGAGATAGCAAAGTCAGATATGCAAGCAAAGCCACACAGAGCAGACGCTCCCTGGGTACCCCAGCCTGCTGTGACAGGGAGGTGTTGTTCTGGGCACATCTCTCACCCCCCTGCTAAGTCATCCTGTCATTTAGGGGCCCAAAGGTCAAAGAGACGCCGACATTGAAATCATGGCCGTATGCTTGGTAAACCCACAAGCAGCGGCACTGTCTCTGTTGGGAGGATGTCCACCAGTTCACTCCGCTGGGATAGTGCCTGGATTTCACTATCTTTGTTTAAAGATGTTCGCGAATGAGGGACCGTGGTAGGACGTACCCATGCAATTCAAGGATCTTTGGTGTCGTTGCCCAGGACGTCGTGATGATGTTGATGCAGATTGTGAGACCTTGGTTCGGATGCACAAATGGCCGGGCTTGACAAAGGTCAACGGAGCCAGGAGTCGTGGTCTGCTGTCTGTGGGAAAAAACATCATTGTCCACCCTGTTTTCTCGACAAGGATGTGAAGTCCTAAGTCTTAGTCTTTTAAGTGGGGGGAGACTCACACTCTTGGTAGAGAGATAAGACAGTGATGTTGAGATAGGATTGGGTTGGAATACTTTCTGCAGATAGATGGAGCCTATGAGGAAGTTCTCTTGGCCTCCAGGTAAGACTTGGGGGGAAAGCTCTTGCCCTGTGACCCCAGGCTGATGCTTGCACCCACTTAACCTTATTTACCAAAGAAGCCTTCCTTTTCTTTTCTATGTTTCTTTTTATTTCCCATGCTCTGCTTGGTCCCCTGACCTCATCTGGCCTAGTATTCTCAGGTGACCAGACACAGAGTGTGGCCAAGTGGGGAGGAACGAAGCAGGACGTAGGAATACCCAGAGGTACAGCCCTGTGTTTGGCTATTTTGTGTAGTGAGGTTACAGGTGAGGTTAGTAGATCTCAGTTTCTCTAAATGTGGGTCTCGGTCGCCCTATGTGTGAGACAGGAAGCACCCCCACCCACACACACCTGCCTCTCCAAGTGGCCCTTTGGAGCTGAGGGGCACAGGGGAGGATGAAAAGTGGCAGATGTTATTGGATCTCCAGAATTATCCACCCCGGGGGCAGCCTGGGCCGGGAGGGGGTTCCTGAGGCTCCTCAGCCCCACTTTGAACAGTCCTCATCTCCGAGACCCACTTTCCAAGTGGTCATGACAGGCACTGCTGGGCCTGGCCAAGTGGGTCCCCCTTCCTCACTCCCAGATACACCTTGGTGCTTCCCGATGCCAAGACGATTCAGGGAACATCAGAAACCTAGTAATTTCTCAGCTGGAGAGCGTTGTAAAAATAAATGTCTTCTGGAGGTTGAAAGGTTGTCAAATACACACTGAGCCTAATTGGGTCCTCAAAATGTGCATTTCCTGCTGATTTTCATGGAAGGTGTGTGTGTGTGTGTGTGTGTGTGTGTGTGAGAGAGAGAGAGAGAGAGAGAGAGAAAGAGAGAGAGAATCATTGGGAAAATTGGGCAAATGGTAACTTTTGAAGATGTGTAGATGTGAACATGTGCCTGATCTGTTGATAGGTACCCTTTTGAGCAAAGGGCATGATGTCCCCTCCATATGGGGCCACTTCAGTGGCCCTCAGCCACTTCTGGGCCTACTTCTATTATCCTGGATCACCGAAACCGGAAAGTGACCGAGAGCCTTTGCCAGACCAGCCCGAACAATGACCGTGAACCATTTCTCATGCCATGGGAATTTCTCCCCCACCGGAGTGAACATCACAACATCAGTTAATACTTCTCGAGGGCCTATGTGCTTAGAATAGTTTAAGTGCTTTATATATATATACACATATATATATATTATATATATATATGTTAGCTCAATATATATATATATATATGTATATATATTAGCTCATTTAAATCACTCCTTAGCACTACTCAGAGGTTGTAAGCCTCAAATGCAGTGCAGCTGTGAGCTGAGCCCACTATTTCAGGGGTCCAGGTCCCTCGGGATCTATCCATGAGCCCAGGTTATGAACACCTACCTGCCTTAGAAAGTTGACTGTGGGGCTCGGAATTGATTCCAAAAACAGTCCTTGCTTCTACTTTATGGAGGCCAAACTGACTTCAGAGACCCGTGTGCTGTGGAGCGTCACCGTGACCGTGGTCCCAGCTGCTCTGTTTTTCTCTGTGACCAGATGCACATCCCTTCCCTCCTTGGGCTGATTCCCCATCTCTCTCCTGCTTTGGGGCCCCCAGGTTCCCAACTTCAGGCCCTTTCCTCAAACCTAGCTTCCAGCACTTGACTTATTTACTTGAACTGTCTGAGTGGTAATGAAAAGCTGGGGCTGGGAGGCTTCAGGGTAGAACCTCTTCCCTCCTGACCTTCCCTGCTTGCGGTCTCCGTGCATCCCGCTGGGTGAGGAGGAGCCCTCCTGGAGCTGTGTGCTCTTCCTGGGGGATGAGGGGAGTCCAGTGTGGGGCATATGGAAGGACTGGGTGCCCAGCAACTGCCCCACCACTGTCCAGCTCCCCCAGCCCTGGAACGGATGTGCCTGCCACTGCCCATAGGTTGGGGAGTATCTTGTTCCTTCATCAGGCCCAGCCTCTGGCCATGCCACCCTTGGCCACCCAAGCTGCTGTGTACCCCCTGCCGGGCTATGGGGTCAGAGGGCCAGCGCGCCACCCCGACCCCACCCTCCCCAGCGCCCCGTTCCTCCGCTTCATTCCACCCGGCCTGCAGCCCTCTCCTCTGTCACTGATTGTTTGTTCAGCGAAGACAGCCAACCCGGGGAGGAGGAGCGGGCTCTGGGCTGCAGTGTCTGGCCCCGTTCCCCCTGCCAGGCGCTCATTTGTATGCAGAAGGGATTAGGCGGAATTTACCGTGGCCTCACCCTGGGGAGCTGCTCGCGCCCTAGGAATGCTCTCCGAAGGCGGCGTGCAGTTGGTAAGATTAGAACAGGCCCTTCTGCCGCTGCACACGCCCTGGTCACTCTCCAGGCCGCCGACATCGAAATCATTTTCATTTATAACCTTTTTGATCATCCGGCCTCAAAGAGGGCCCGCCTTGTATGACAGCGGGCACCAAAATGGCCCAATTATTTGGAGTAGGAGGGAGCAGCTGAAAACAGTCAGATGTGAGAGACAGGGCACTTGATCTGGGCTCATGGCTTTTTTTCCTGGCTTCTCCCACCAATATTTTTACAGCTGTTGACATATATTGAGTTACATGTGCCTGGGCTAGATCCCCGTGGTACTGTTTCAAAGATCTGTTCACCATAAAGTGTGCTGTTCTCAAGTAAATGACTGACTTCAAGAAAGCACAGTAGTTTAAATGTTACTATAAATACAGGAGCTAAGACATTTTAATTATAATTTTTGAGTTATACAGTGTTCTGTAAGTACACCAGGCATTTACAAAAGAATTTGTGTTGAGCTCCAAGACACTGTGCTCTCTTGTGGATAAAGAAGTAACTGCATGCGGCCAGTTTCTGCAGCCCGGTGGTGGCCGGACTTTTGTTTACTTCAGGCCAGGAAGGGAGGGGAGGAGTCCTTGGAAATCTGTGTTTTGGGGCATTGGAATCAATTGTGCATGTATTTATTGAGCCCCTCTGTGTGCAGCGTAGGGAGCTGAGGGCTATGGGGGCCTCAGAGCCCTCTCAACGTTTATAGTCCCGTAGGAGAGGACAACCAGCAAATCGATGTGTATGGGAGCACTAAAGAGGGGGGGGGTCCCACTCTGTCTGGGGAAAGGGAAGGGCTTTGGAGAAGAGGTGATGCTACACTCGGTCTTGAAGGGTGAGAACAGCCGCAGGGAATATTTGGAAATGAACAAAACCCAAGTCCGTCTTCAGCGGGCAAGCAAATATTCTGAACAAACTGAATCGGCTGCTGTGCATGGCTTGCTGTCTTCCTGATGCCCCTGAGGCCCCTCACACCCCACAACTGGAAAGCTCCAAGGGGCAGGGAGATGTTCATGGCCTGGTGGGTCTGAAGACCCAGCCCTGGGGTGGGTCGGGTGAAGATAATTCGTAGTTGAGGGTGAGAGAGGAGTCAGTCTGTGGCTGTCATGTTATTGTAGTTTTGATGGGAGCAGTCTTTTGGGTCATCTCCTGGTTTATGCTCCAGTGCTGAGGCATTGGGTTAAGGGAAGGGGCCATGACCATGATCCATCTGACATCAGCCCATAAAGTAAAGTATTCATCTACCCCCCCATCCATTCATTTAACCATTCATTTATTCTCATCCATCCATTCCTCCACCCACCAACCCGTCTAGGTACCTATACACTTATCCATCTATCTTCTCATTTAGCCATGCATCTACCATCCACCATATGTCTGTCTGTCTGTCTACCATCCATGTTAACTGTTCATCCACCATCTATCCATCTGTAATCTGTGAGACATTAGTGTAGGAATTAAAAGCAGAGGTTCTACAGTTAGGTTTCTTGAATTCAAATCCAAGCTCCCATCACTTACTGGCTTTATGTCCTTGGGCAAGCTCCTTAACCTGTGAGTTAACCCTTTCTGTCTGCAGAATGGGGAAAAATAATGGAGGATAGCAAAAGTGTGTCAGAAATTAAATGAGATACTACACGCAAAGTGCTTAGCACAGGGTCTGGCACGTGGTAAGACCTCTGTAAATGTTGGTTTTGTTTGCTGAGTGACACCTGTGTGCACTGAACTCCTTAGTGCCCCAGGCATAGGTTGGAGATGTTCCTCCTGGGAACGAGGGGCTTCTGTCTCATAGCAAGGGCTGGCATTTGAGCAGGAGGGGCCTAGGGAATGGACATTAAGGACTATTAAGGAATGGCCGGTGTGTTTTGCTTTTGTTGCTGTTTTAAGGGAAATTCCCATCTCCTATATCTGCCCCTACCTTGTTTTTAATATGGACATGTTTGCCCCATAGCCATGAGATCTCTTAAATTTTTTTTAGCAATTAATTATGAAATTAATATACAAAGTACCAAAGAAAACGAAACTCCTTGGTGAAGTGTCTAAGATCCCAACTGCCATCTTGACAAAGCCCTTACTTTGAAGATGCCATTTGGACTACATAGACTCAATACCACTTTCGTTCTAATTTGTTCATCCTTTGACTGTTGTCTGGCATATTTCTTCAACCTGCACGTGTTGAGAACCAGCTGTATACCAGGCCCCGTGCTAGGTGGTTTTTGTCTTGAAGATCTCGTGTAACTTCACATAAAATTTCTATCTCCAGAGGGGAATAGACCAAGATCTTGACAATGGCTTTCCATGAGGGATGATTCGAGGATGATCTTTATCTGTTTTTGTACTTTGCAAGTTTTCTGTAATAACCACACAATGCTTTCATATCATCAGAAGATCCAACTAAACACAATCTAGTGAAGTCAGAGTTCCTGCCCTCACAGAGCTTACAGCCAAGAAGAAAAACCACCATTTACGCCAGCCAAAGTGATACCGTAGGATCGTACTAATGGAACTGCACTCTCTGAAAATAGATGGACCACACTGAGTCAGTATCTTCTGAATGGCTGGCCCTCGGGGACACCCGGGCACACACCAGCCTTTGCCTAGTTGATTCTTGGCACTCGGAGGGTCCCATCCAAAGTCAATTAAATTGCTCATGGGAGAGGAAGTTCAGCCAACCTGTTTGGGAAATAACTGGGATTTGGGGAGCTCTGTCCTCAGTCACCTGTTCAGAGATGTGGAGTGAGCATGGCCACCGAGGCAGACTGTGGGGGTCAGAGGTGGCATGGGTCCCGCCTTTCTGGTATGTATGGCATGGGTCCTGCCCTTCTGATACGCATACAAGAAGTTGCTTACCCAGCTGAGGGAGGGTGCTGGGCTGGGCTGCATCACCTGCGGGAGTCTAAGAGTAGAGAAGAGAGGAAGCAAGTAGCCAAGCCATGCAACGTTTTGTCACTTGCTGGGAGTTTGGAGTCGGTGATTATGGTGATGTATCTACTACCCACTTGTGGCCTTAGGTTTGGGAGCCAGATAGGATTGTTTTGGGGGGGACCAGGAAGCCCAGAAATGGAATGGGCACCGGGGATAGGTTGGGGGGTTCTCCTGCCTCCAGCGTGGGACTGTGCCAGGATGAGGCATCACCCTTTGCTGTTGCTGTTTGGTACATGACTTTGGTCCATTCCCATCACCTTTGGGGGCTTCAGTTTTCTGTCAAATGGTGAATCTTTCCCTTGCTTCATCTTGTGAGTGTCACTCAAGAAAAAAGTTAAGGAAGCATTTTAGAAACTGAGGAGCTTTGTACCGGTGGGAAACAAGATTTCATGAAGACTTAAAACCATCGGGTGATCTGCAAAGAGTGATTGTTATTAAGAAATAGGTATCAGACTGTAATGCCAGAATACCTTGTATTTGTTTATACTTTTAATAATGACTGTAACATTGAAACTGCGGTCAATTATTGAGACTCAATATTGTGCCAGGCACCAGGCAGATACCATTTCTAACCCTTATAATGTCCCTACAAAATAATTTTGTCCATTTCCAGTGGTGGAGATGGGCTTTGAACCTAGCGCCTCTGCCTTCAGAGCCAATGCCCTTTTGTGTTTGGTCTTAATGCTTCCTTAAGTACCTTTGGTTTTGTGAAATGAGCTTTGGTCCTCACGCCAGTCCCCAGAGAAAGGGAGAGCCACTGTTTTCTACCCATTTTATAGCTGGGAAAGGAGCTAACGGTGTCTCAGGTCCCCACACTATTTGTCCTTGCACACTCTGTAAACGTTTTCTCCAGGACACAGTGGGTCCGGGAGTGGCCAAGGAAGTGGGTTCTCCTGCATCCCTGTCTCATCCTCGAGGCGTCAGAGGGAGCCCTTGGCTGGGGGTACTCCTGGTTTCTCTTTTGCCTTGAAGGATCTTGGCCTGGCTTCCGAATGAGAGTCTGCCAGCTGCCTTCCATCACCTGGGATCGCGCATATGTGGTTTTCTCTTTTTCTTCTTGCCCTTCCAGAACGGCTCACTCGCACTTGTCCCTTTGGTTTAGCCAGAAGCCGAAAGTGTGTCTTCTCAAATGCAGACTGACGTGCTTCTTTTATAAATTCTTGGGCATTACTATTGATTTTTGGCTGAGGATTTCGAAATCCTATCTCTAGGACTCAGGAGATTTTCCCGCTGCAGTAATAATGCATTGTCATTCTTAATATCTCCAGTCTCTGACACAATATTCATATCAAGCTGCCGAGGAGTGGCGTCAGCACAGCCTTGGGGACGGCGGCAGGGCTGGCTGCGAGGGCACACCAGCACCTGCCTCTCCCTCCAGCCTTCTCACCGTTTAAAGGAGCCTAAAGTTGGGCCATGGGGGCACCCAGTGCACAAGGGGTGGATTCCTACCCCCTTCATTACACAGCTTTCACTGAGGCCCAGAAAGGGACAGGGGCTTGGCCGAGGTCACACAGTGAGTTGGAGCCGGAACCTGGGCCTCCTTTGCTTTCTCTTACCTGGTTGTTCAGGCGCCACCGACTCTGTGTCTACAAAGGGCTGGGCACTAACAAAAGCAAGTGAAGCAGGCTGTATGGGGACAGCGGGGGTACTGTGTCCTAGCAGAGAACCCATGCCCATCCACTGTTCTCCTGGGGGGATTACATCTTGGAGAGTCCAGATGTTCTGAGTTTTCAACGGAAGCCTGAAATCCAGATTTTAATATAAAATTTCTTGTTGTTTTAAATGTTGGCAACTAATTACAAAAAAAACCACCCACGTAATGTGATCCCCAAAAGAAAACCACAGCTATGGGTTGAGGGCGGTACTGGCCATGCATTGTGTCCCAGCCAGAGTGGGAGGCCACTCGGTTGATCTGCCCGTCTGAACACCTCACTGTTCCAGAATCAGGGGCCCACCCCCCTCTTCCCTCCCAGTTCCTGGTTTTCAAGCCCCTTCCTCTACTCAAGGGGTCTCCTTGCTCTTCCAGTGGAGAAAGTGCCGGCTTTTCCTAACCAATCGGGCTCTCTGGATTCCGGCCTAAATGCACCCTGTGCGTTTTGAAGTGTGTATAGGCCTGACCCCACCCCTCAGGCCTGGCTGTCCTTTGTCCCCGTGCTGTTAAGAAGACAGAGCTACTAGCTTGGCCTCCAGGACCTTCCGGGCGAGTCACTGAATAGGTTCCCACTGAGGGATTGTTTTTCTAGTTCTTGGAATTGATGCTGCTTAGACCATAAAAATAAAAAGACCGTGTCCTCGATACTTAGAGTTGTCTTGTGAATAAGCTGATGTGCAGGGGGATGGAAGGAGTTGTGTTTTGAGGTCCTGATAGGAACCGGTGCCCCATAGCTTGCCAAAGTGACGGATGGCGCCGGAGTTGAAGGGAAGGGCTCTTGGGGGGAGGGGGGGCAGCTGATGGTTGGATGTTTGAACTCAGGTTGTCGAAGGTCTGTGAAAATTGGAGCAGCCAAGAAACACTGTTTTCTTAGTTACAAAATTGTTTAGTCACAGATGGGAGGCTGTGAGCAGGAAGGAGGGTGGTGGGAACCATGTCTCTCACCCATAGTCCTGACAGAAGGGCCTTCCTTTTAGGGACCCACCTGACAGTTGGACAGGGATTGCCATTCTCTTGGGAACGTGATGATGTCAAGGGAGAGCCCCAGCCTCAGGGAAGTTGTGCTGATCCTGCTCACGGTGCTGCGGGAAGCACCCCGCTCTGTCCTCCCTCTGTGTCTGTGACGGTACAGCCTGCCCCCCACATCCCCAGGCCTGAGGGGCTCCCCGCAGGAGCCAGAAGAAGCGCCGACCACAGAGGAGGACACTGCCGTGCCAGGCCGCGTGCCCAGCCCTGTCTGCAGACTCTCACATGGACTCTTTCCTGCCAGCTGTGGGGCAGTTCGGTTGTAGCCCTCAGGGGTAGACCGGTTGGGTCAGCCCCGCTCCAGAATTGTTGGCTGAATGAATTGGGAGCCCCATCTGAGGACTCTGTCCTCCTCCTGTGTCCTTGTTGTCCCCTATGCCTCACCTCATCTGCACACAGTGCCCTTTTCTGTGCCCAACCAGAGGCAGACACCCGAAGGGGCCAGGGACCTACTTGTCCCCAGTGTAGTCAGCAGTGAGCACTGGGAAGCCCAGGAAGGGCTTAGGGATGACGGAGATTGCAAGGTTTGGTGGAGAGAGGGCTGGAGGCCTGGGTTTGGGTTCTGACTAGCCTACAAACCTGTGTGATCTTCGCAAAACAGACTGCCCTCTCTGAGTCTCAGCTTCCCTTCTGCAAAATGAGGGAGTTGAAGCAGCGAGCGATTTTCATATTATAGGCTGTAACCCACTAGCAAATCCCAAGATCAACTTGGGATGGTCACAGCCAACAAAATGAAAAAGGAATTAGTAAGGCAGAGCAGAGCATGGGATGGACGGAATGGAATGCAATGGATTAGAGGGAAGGGAAGGGAGAGGAAAATGCAAAAGGAAACAAAATGCCAGAACACATCACAGTTAGTAAGCTTAAGTGTAGTTACCTTAACTTGGGGGGTGGGTTCACATGTGTGTTGCGTGTGTGTTAATATGTGACTACGTCATGGCATAGACATTTCTTGCTGTCAGTTGCAGCTTAAAAATTTGAAAAGCACGGGTTGGTTGGCTGACAACCTTTCTTCTAAACCTTGTGGGTTTTTTTGTTTGTTTGTTCTAATGTTTATTTATTTTGAGAGAGAGAGTTGGTGGGGGGGACAGAGAGAGAGGGAGAGAGAGAATCCCAGGCAGACTCTGTGCCGCCAGTGCAGAGTCCAACGTGGGGCTGGATCCCATGAACCTCGAGATCACGACCTGGACCGAAATCCAGAATCAGACGCTTAGCCGACTGAGTCACCCGGGCATCCCTAAACCTTATGGTTCTTCAGCATAGTTCACTATCTGGGGTGATCTTGGGCAAGTTATAATATTCTCTGCATGACTCAATGTTCTTATCTGTAAAATGGGGATGATTCAGTGTCCAGTGCAAAGGGCTGTTAGGGGGATTTGATGAGGGAATCCTGTGAAGGGTTCAGCCCACAAGTGCGCAGTGCATGTTCCTTGCCAGCTGGTACATGCTTAGACGTGGAGAAGAGGGTGAGATGCTAGTTGGTTGGGTCTCCCTCAGCCAACCTCTGTGGGGGGAGCTTGGAGTGGGCCCGGCCGGGGCAGGGCATGGGTGGGTCAACCTTCCATGGCTCGAAGAGCCGCTTCTGCTGCCTGCCATTCTCTGGGCAGGCTGAGACCCACTGACGATGCCCCAGCCCTCGGAAGCCCGGCCAGTGGTCACTGGGCACCAGATCTGTCACCTGCAGGCTTTTTTTTTTAATCTTTTTTGCTAGTGTGAACCTTTGTGCCTGTGACTCCAGGGTGAACCACGTGAAGCGGGCACACATCTATGCCAATAATGACTTCTTCTCCTGCCGCCCTCCCCCCTCCCCGCCTTTTCTTAACAACGCAAGATGGGTTCATGAAGAAGTGTTAAAAAAAAAAAAGAAGAAGAAATGAAATGAAAAAAGTTGTCCAGGAAGCTGCCTGGTCAGGCTGGTGCTACAGGAACTCAGAGGTGGAAGCCCAGCCTCCTGCAAGGGCAGGGAAAGGAAAGATGACCCCAGAGACGTATTTTTGTGGAGGGGACAAGCGTGTGGGGCTGGGTGTGAGTGTCAGAGGAGCAGCAGAGAGGGGACCCTCCACTCTTGGGGAACTTTTCCCGATCTGGGCGCAGTTTGCCACGTCGCGAGGAGCAAGGTCATTGGTTGGATGTCGGGGGAACGCTTTGTGCTTCCAGAAGGCGCCTACTTCCCCCTCTCCCTTTTCTCTGCTCCGCCTTCCCGTCTCCTTCCCCTTCTCTTTCTCCCGAGGTGCAGATGGCCACATTTGCAGGTTAACTGGAACAGCTGGAGATGCATTATTAGTTTCCCGCTGCTCCTTCATATTTGCTTGGATTTTTTTTTTTTTAACGGCAACATAATTTACAACTAGTGTGCTGGTGTCAGAGCCGGCATGTTCTAAATCCGCATCAGATTTATGGAATGCCGTTGCTTATCAGTGAATGAAGTCATAATTATTGCTTTGTACCATTAAATAGCATAAATATATAAACTGTTATACAAATTGCAGCAAACGTTTCCTCTGGGGAGCTCTAGACCAAATTTTAATGTCGTGCATTTGTCTGGGATGGCAGTTTCTATGGTATATAATAATGTTGATAAATTTTACTGTAGCAAGTGACATTTTAAAGCATTAATTTTGGTTGCTAAAAAAATTCTGAAGAATGCTCAGACCAAATTGGGAGGTGCTCTGAGAACCGGCCGGGTGAGGCAGGGTGAGGCAAGGGTTTTCTTTAAGAGTACGACTGGGGGGGCCCCGCGTATCACCTCCCAGGGCTCCTCTCCACAGGAGATCACCCCCCACCCCCAACTCCCGGAGGAAGGCAGCGGATATATTTTCCATGGCGATGATGATAATTAATTTCAAAAAATTCAAATCGATTCATTTCTCCCTTAAATTTGAAGTGTGCGAGGGGAAGTGGAAGGAGGGCCTGGAAAACGCACAATTGGCGGGGAGGGTCCTCCTTGTAACCTCCTTCCCAATTATGTAAATTCTGTGTGGGGTGAAAAAAATCCCCATCCTAATTAGAGATGCAACACCTGGCCTCTGACGACGTTTTAGATGCCAGGCGTGCGGCTGCATAGCCTCCTAAAGCCATTATCGTCAAGAGCGACTTTTGCGGAAAGCCCCAGGACAGCACATGGCATTTACCTGGTGTGCTCTGTGGAGAGCCGGGTGGCCGGAAGGAGCGCATCACCTCTGCCTTCAGGAGAGGGCGTGGGGACTGGAGACTCTCTGTCGGGGCCCACTCGCCACACTGGAGCAGACCCGGGGAGACAGAGAGTGTGGTATGGGCTTCTCGCCCCTCCAAATCCTGGGCCTTGGCGAGCTGGAACGTTTTCTCTGAGAGGCTCGGTCACCATGGAGGGTTTTCAGGTTGCATTTTATTTCTTATACTCCTGACTCCTGTCTGGAGATTCTTGGAGTTCCCTTGTGAGCCTCGTCGCTCTTGTGAACGAGGCAGGGGGTAGAGTCTTCTCTGCCTTGTGGTAGGATTCCGCAGCCTGGCCCCTTTGTCTTTAGTGGGGCCTGGTGGCTAATTCTGCCCAGAGAGCCGCGAGTGGGGGAAGTCTGTGTCAGTTCCAGGCAGGAGCACTGAACTGAACTGCCAGGGTGACACATTTCAGAGTCCTGTCTTTTCCTTAGGCCCAGCAGATGTCAACATCAGAGATGAAGGGGCTCCCCTACTTAGGGGCCTGTGTGATTTCCATGAGCAGAGCCCCCTGCCATGGACGTAAAGGGTGAATGGGAAATAAACCTTTGTTGTTTGCAGCCCTTGCGCTTTGGGGTTTCTTGTTACCACATGTTTCCCTTCCTACCCTGACTGATACAGGTCTCTCTGTTGGTTCCCCCAACCTTCATAATTTTCTTAAGGGTGCTGGGAGTGCCGGGAAGCTGGTTGATTTTTTTTCTTGGAAAGAACATCAAGTAGATACAGATGTGTGCCCACCTATTGGTAGTAAGGAAACGGAGTCTCAGAGAAGTTAGGTGATTTTCCTAAAGTCACACAGCTTTATAGGCATCAGGCATTCGTGACTCGCAGTTACAAATATGCTCTTTCCTCCCTCTTGCCTTTGAAGCATGAATTTTCTTGAACAGAAGTCACAAACGCAGTTGCCTTTGAAGATCAGGCAGATAAGGGTGGGGTTATGGATATAAACAGTAGGGAGTGGTAGGAACTGCAGGGAATATTCCAGAAGCATTAACATTTAGCATTTTCCCACAGCCTATCAGCTTTGGCATTTACTTCTGTGTACTCCCGACATCCTGAGCTTCCAAAGAAACATTTCTCGAGCTGCTACTGTGTGTTCGTTATGAGTGTTTCTTTCTGGCCCTTGGGTTTGAATCTTGAAATTTTGAATGAAATTCCCACAGGCTTATATATATCCTTTATATCCTCCAACTGTCTGATAAAGGCTTTCACAATTAGAGTGGGGACTCGCCCTTAGCCCTAATATTCTAGACCCCGAGGGACCTCATTCACAAATGAGGGCTCTGCACTCAGAGAAGGAGAGCAATTTACCCCAGGTCACTCTGCCAGTGGTTTCTTCATTAAAGGGTCACCGTTTAAAGTGGGGAAGTAACTGTTTGAGTGGGTGTGTGCTTATTAGTTAGGGGGCATGGTTTGAAATGGAATGGAAGATAGCCAGTAGGGAAGGAAAATATGACCTGAAAAAAAATCCTAACTTTTTTTTTTTAACTTAGTCAAAAGAGACATGCTGGGGACTCACTATGGGCTGGTCAAGGGCTTGATCATTAAAAACAATCTCAGTGACCTCCACACTGTTTTCCTGAGCAGCAGCACCAGTGTGGAGGGTCCTCAAAAAATTGAAAATAGATCTACCCTATGACCCAGCAATAACACTGCTAGGAGTTTACCCCAGGGATACAGGAGTGCTGATGCACAGGGGCACTTGTACCCCAATGTTTATAGCAGCGCTTTCAACAATAGCCAGATTATGGAAAGAGCCTAAATGTCCCATCAACTGACGAATGGGTAAAAAAGATGTGGTTTATATATATGACAGAATACTACTTGGCAATGAAAAAGAATGAAGGCTTGCCATTTGCAGCAATGTGGATGGAACTGGAGAGTGTTATGCTAAGTGAAATAAGTCAGGCAGAGAAAGACAGATACCATATGTTTTCACTCATATGTGGATCCTGAGAAACTTAACAGAAGACCATGGGGGAAGGGAAGGGATAAAAAAAGTTAGAGAGGGAGGGAGGCAAACCATAAGAGACTCTTGGATACTGAGAACAAACTGAGGGTTGATGGGGGAGTGGAGGAGAGGGGAAAGTGGGTGATGGGCACGGAGGAGGGCACCTGTTGGGATGAGCACTGGGTGTTGTGTGGAAACCAAACTGACAATAAATTATATTAAAAAAATTATAATCTCAGTGAAGGGGCGCCTGGGTAGCTCAATTGGTTAAGTGTCTGACTCTGGATTTTGGCTCAGGCCATGATCTCGTGGTTGTGGGATCGAGCCCCACGTCAGGTTCCATGCTCAGCATGGAGCCTGCTTGGAATTCTGATTTCCTCTCTCTCTGCCCACCCCCTCAAAATAAATAAGTAAACACTAAAAAAAAAAAAAAAAAACCTTAAAAGGACAATCTCAGTGAGAAGACTGCTCTATTGGTGGGTGTAATAATTTGAAACTTCCTGTAGATAGTTTAGTTCTTAGTCGTGCTTATATTCCTAACACCCGGCTCTATGCTTTTGCACATAACCGAAATTAAGTATTGAATTTAATTGCCTTTATCCCTCTGTTACCAATGGTAATAATTAATAATGGTAAGGAAGTTAGTGCAGCCCAGGGGTTAAGAACACAGCTCTGTGGCTGGAATGCCTGGGCTCCATCACTTACTGTTATCTCCTCTTAGAGATTTTATGAGCTCATCCCAGATGGAAAGTGTTTAGCATAATGCCTGGCACATAGTCAGCGCTTAGTAAATGGTAATAATTATTAGTCCTCCTGTCCTAGCTCAGAGCTGTAGCAGCTGAGGCTCGGTGAGCACAGTCATGGCCAGCGTCTGTGCAGGCTTGCTTGGGATGCAGGACCTCAGCTCCACACAGGCAAATCCATTCTGCCCACTCCCCGTGTGCCATGGAAAATAATTTTGCACCCCAAACTGCAAAATCGCCATTTAAAGCAGCAATGTCTGCTCACAGGCAGCTTTGGAGAATTGTTACAGCATGAGCCGTTGCTCCAGCTGTGATTACTTTTCTCACTGGGGCTGCAGGCAGTGAGTGGGTGGAGTGGGGGTCCCCCTGGCTGGTGCATGGTGGGCAGGGCTGGGAATGATGCCCACATAGCTTGCAGGCTCTGAGCAGGGTCGACGAGATGGGGTGGTCCTGCGGGGTCCAGGGCCCCGGCTTGCACACGGGGCATCCGAGCATGCTGGGCTGGCCCCTGCCAAGGTGGCCCGGCCCCTCTCTTCTGGGCAACCTCATTGACCCGCCCAACAGCATCGGATAGGGGAAAGTGCACGGACAAGGAATTGAAGCCCTGGGGTTTATTTCCATTGTCACCACCTTTTGTGGCCCAGTACTTCGAAAACCAGTGTTCCCATCTGTAAAATGGGTCTAAGAATGGTGCCTCCATTCAGCTTACTTCCAGGGCGGTGAAAGCGACATGGGCATAAAATGTTCTGTAGAGGCCAAGGGGGAAGGTCATCTGTGGTTCCTTGACCAGCACCCAGAGACAGTGCTGAGGGTAAGCGCCATGTTTCAGCCCTGTGCCAGTCTCATCGGTAAGCGCTGTGACCTTGGATGAGTTGCTTAACTTCATTGTCAATTTCATCATCTGTAAAATGGGAATGAAAATAGCACCAGCCTCATAGCATGGCTGTGATGATTAGTGACTAACTCTGTGTAAAGCTGCTCAGCTTTAGATTTGATATGTTATTCACACTGGACTTTTAAAAAAAAACACTTTCTTGCAAGAGGCAGTAAGCACTGTGAGGTCAGGGGCCCTGACATCCTTTTCACCTGCGTATCACCAGTGCCCAGCACTACACTCTGCACTTGGACGCTCAGTCAGTACTTGCAAAACAGGAGAAGGATCTGATCCCCCTAGAACTGCTTCTTGGATGTCTGGCTCCTCTCAGACTGTGAGCCCGGCAAAGGCAGACGCCCCATGCCTGGGATCGCTGGGGCAGGTGGCATCTCGCCCAGTGAACATTTGTCACTGGAGCAAAGCTGCTCCAGAGCCATTGCCTCTGGAGACGGTGCCCTGCCGAATGCCCTCCCTGCTTCTTTATCTGAACCTGTTCCTCCAAGACTGCCTCCTCCAGGAAGTCATTTGTCACTCACTCATTCTTTCAGCAAGTATCTGTTGAGCACCCACTACACGCCAGACGTGTGCCAAAGTGAACCTCACCTCGCATAGAAGGAATTTCTTCCCTGTTGGTGTTGCCCCAATTCCCACCCCTAATATTTTATCCACCCCTCTTAAAAGAGCTGATTTTTCCCACCTGGTGTTAGGTACACACCTGTCTGATCTCTTCGAGTAGATGAGGTTTTTTAAAAACTTTACTGAAGTATGATGTATGTCCAGAAAAATGCACAAATCATAGACATTCAGCTTGATGAGTTTTCAGGAAATGGACGCCTCCAGACTAAGAAGCAGAACCTGATGGTCCTCCAGTAACTCCCACACTCCCCCTTTCCACACTCCCTCACCTTTGGACCTGCAGAATGGTTTTGTCACCAGAGGTGATTTAAAGGCAGGATATGTGTCCCTGTGTCTCCCGGGTTTCCTAGCACGATACCTGGCATTTGCTCAATAAACAAATGGAGGGATGATGATGTTACTAAAATAATGGCTGGTGGTTACTGCCTTCTAGCAGCTCTTTGGAATCCGCGGGCTGCCCTGTCTGGCCCAACTGAGACTCAGAGAGAGAGGTCAGTGGCTTGCCCAAGGTCAGCCAGCCCACGAGTGGCGGTCGCTGTGACCTGGGTCTGTCCGGCCTGAGTCTGGAGCTGGCACTCTGAACCTCCTTCCTGCTGGTTTACAGCCCTGGGCAGTGCTTCCTTCGCTGGGCCAGCTGGACACAGGCTCAGCGGGCGACAGAGCTGAGCTGTCCTTGGCGGGCCAGCTGCCGGTTCCTCACCGCGCCCGCCCACCCGTCAGGCGCCCCATTCCTCCCGGGCTGCACCGAGCCTTCTGTGTGCCTCTCCAAAGGACAGGGCATATTTCTTCCCAACCCTCCTAAGACCCAGCCCGCACTGGAGGGCTTCATCATTATGCAAATTAGCTGGATTGGATCTGCTCCCGCAGAGGACTCCGGGGGCGGCAGAAGGACAGAGCTGCCTCCGGAGCGCCCGATCGAGCCTCCGATTAGGCCAGTTGATGGGTGGGGGCAGGGGAGGGGCATGGAATGGGGGCAAGTGCCAATGATTTGCCACCCCAGGGAAGCTGGCAGGAGTGGGGGGTGCTGGGGACAGGTGCCGGGGGACAGCGGGCTCAGGCTCCCGGCATTCTTGCCGAAGACGGGACTGGAGAAAGACATTCTTTTTGGATGTACCCTTTGTGTACTGAGCCCTTTTATGATTCATCAGTAAGTAAATATCAGCTGAGGGGTGATTTGTTTCTAACAAGCTTATAAAATACTGGCGTCATTTGCGGGCTTATTGGAGTGCTGATTATAAACACTCCCCCATGCCCACTCCTCTATGTCAAATTAGCATGCGAAATACAAATATTGGGTCTTTGGACCACCTTCTGCCGTCTCTTTGGAAGCCGGTGGCACGGGAAGGGGCGGCAGTGGGACCCCGGCCTCGGCCCAGGAGCACTTCAAGGCTTGAGGGGTTGAGGGGTTGAGGGGTTGAGGGGAGAGCCCCTCGCTGGGCCCTCCAGAGGGTGGGGGCCTCCAGGTCCTGTGAGCCCAGATGCTCCTCCCGCCCTTCTCGTTGCCAAGTTTCCTGTGACCCAGCTCCTCCCGGCCTCCGGAGCCTGTCATCTCCAATCTCGAGGAGGGTGCGCATCCGGGCACACTGCATCTGGCCTGTCAAGCCGTTGGAGCTGCTGCCTCCCCCATGGGCCGGGCCCGGCCTGGACCCGGTCGGAGGCAGTGCTGGCTGAGAATGTCTGGGCTGGTGGTGGGGCCGCCACACGCCAACCTCTTCACGGGGGGTCATGGCCTCCCTGACCTCTCTCCCCCACTCGGAACCTCACTTTCCATCCTCCCGCACCTCCTGGCCTCTGCTCTTGCGGTCGTGGGTCCTGTCAGGCATGTTCCACTTGCCTCTGAGCCGCGAGCCTGCAACAAATCCCGCCAGCCCACACGCGGCCGGACACCCGGTGTGGGAATGGACGGTCACTCACACCTTCCCAGAGCACCTTCCCAACCACGCTTTGTAGCTGGTGCCCGTGAGGGCCTGGGAGGTGATACATGCCCATGGATCATAACTCCATCCCCATTTGACAGAAGGGGAGACGGGGGCACACAAGAGGTGGCCTTCCAGGACACACAGTGGCAGAGCCCAGACCTGCAAAGTGGCTTGTCCATCCCACTTGACAGATGCCAGAACTGAGCCCAGGTGACAGGGACAGAGGTGGGGACCCAGCAGGGACGGGCAGGCAGCGAGAAGCCGAGTGTGGCATATGCTGCTGCCGCCCAGAGCCTCTGATGGGAAGAACCCCAGAGCAAGGGAGTGGGGCCATGGAGATCTCCGGTCCAGCCACCTCGCCTTCTCCACAGGGACACCAGAGAGGGCGCGCTGTCATTGCTGCCATTGTCTTCATCGTGAATCAGTAGCTTAAATTTTTTTTTTTTAACGAAAGCTGTTCTTGTAATGATTTCAAAAGCTGCCCATGCTCGTTGTAGGAAAACTAGAAAATCCAGCCAAGCCAGAATGAGTGTGACTGAAGAATAATGATGATATTATTGTAATAGTGGCTGATGGTTGCTTGCAAATCAGTGCTTTGCAGGCCGCCTTGTCTGGTCCTACCGAGCTACAGAGAGCAGCCTGCCCTGCTGGCCGGAGAGGACCCTCTACTGCCTTCCTGTGTAGGCTGCCACCAGTTCTTCCAAAAGGCACACACACTTGGAGTTACACACAGTCCCTCTTTTTAAGAAACACCCAAATAGAATTGAGTCGAGTACCTGGTTTTATTTCCACTTTAGTTGTGTGTGAGGTGGGAGACTGATGGGATAAAGCTATACACGTCCTCTTGGTGTTTGTCCCCGGTACCTGGTCCTGTGGGCAGGGACTAAATATTGTTTATCTCTAGAGAGCTCCCTTCCATGGAGTTCTGTGGAACTCCATAGAGTTCCCACCCTGTGCTGGCCACCTTGCTGGGCACTGTGTAGTGCCTCGGCTGTGTGAGAGAGAGGTGCTGAGTAGGTGTGAGTATGCCAAGGGCAGGAAGGATGGTTTGGGGTGCAGAAGAGTAGAGGTTCCCTATCGGGCTGGAGATGAGGGCAGGAGGGCAAGACATGTTTCTGTTGAGGTGGGAGTATGAGTGGTACTCTAAAGGCATCTCTCTGTTGGCAGGAAGGCACAGTGGGCATTTCTGGGGAGGGCTCAGCCTGTGGGGAGGCATAAGGTATCCTCTGTTGTGAATTGGACAGAAGGCCACCTGGACCCCCATTTTCAGGCTGGATCCCAGCCCCAGCAACACATACACAGCCCTCTGCAGGTACGTGGGATTTCTGCTTTTCTCAACTCTGGGCCAGGAAAAGGGAGTCGTCCAGAGGGAGCTAGGATAGGGCCAGGCACTGTCCTTGGCTGGGGAAGCCAAGACATGCTCTCGATTTTGGAACTGGAATTCAAGGTAATTCACTAGAATCTGGCTTCTGGTTTCTAAATGTCCATTAAGTTCAGGCCCTTGTGCATTCAGGGCGTGATTAAAGCATGAAGTAGAGGCAGAGAAATCATCTTGGGTGCCTCCCTACCCAGAATCTAAGGTTGATATTGTGGATGGGATTGGGGCCACTGAGGGATTCTGTATGGAGAAATTCTTTTAATTTGCAGGACCTCAAAATGGGTTCTAGAGGAGTGTGTGTGTGTGTGTGTGTGTGTGTGTGTGTGTGTGTGTGTCCATCTCCTGGTCATGCCCCATGGGGTCAGAGGTGTCAGCCTGCCAGGCCAACCCTCACAATGACAGCAGGGACCCTGAGTCCTCGCACCGGGCCTTGGCCCTTCTGCCTGCCCTCCAGTGGAGTGGCTCTTGTGTCCTGGGCCCTGGGTCAGCAAGGCTGTGGTGCCCAGAGGACCAAGGGCTCTGGTATAGGCCCAGCTGGGCTGCTGGGCACCCGGTGCCTGCTGGTTCCTTCATCCACAGGGGCCTCCCACCATCTGTCCTCCCTAGAGCTCTGCTGCGCCCACCCTGGGTGTCCTTAAGGGTCTAGTTTGGGGTATTTTCAGAGCTTCTGGGTGACAGTGCTGTCACACACATTGTCACACGCAGCATATCCGTTTACCTCTAGGCAACTTGGGGGCCACAGACAGCATCTCACTGACCTGTCAACCCAGTGCCTCACCCGGTGCCTGGCGCAGAGTCAGTAACAGTGACAGTGGTGACAATGGCACTGAGGCTTTGAGGCCCGCTTACCCCACAGCAGTCCGATGAGGTAGGCACTGTGACAGTTCTCATTTTACATCTTGGGGGACAGCCAGTGACCCGAGATGCCACAGCTGGTCGGGGCGGGAGGGGGATTTGAACCCTGACCCTGAGGCTGTGCTTCTCTCCATGCACTGAAGGCCGTGAGTACCAAGCAAGGGCCCGGGTCCAGCCCTGAGAATAGCATTTTGCTTGGGGTGGGGAATCACAGGGCTGACTCAGTCCTATTTGTCACCATCCAACACATTAGGGGGACTGTGGCCCCAGGGCCACGTGTCTGAGCTCCTGTGTCTGGGACAGCATTGAGCACTGGAACCCCCGCCTGAATGCCCAGGATGGGGTCCCGAGCTGTGGGGTTGGGGGTGTGAATCTATTAACCAATCGAACCGTTAGCATTTATTGAGCACCTCATGTTTGTCTGGACCTATTAGTAACAACAGATGAGTAAAACAACTGCTTTTTTTTCCACAGAGAATTTATTAGGTAGGACCATTTAGGTTGCAAATGACAGAAAGTCCAGTTCCCTTAAGCAGAGAGAATTTTTGAAAGATGCCTTTTATTTCATGTAACTCTGGATAGCATTAGGTGCATCTGGAACCAGAGCCTTGAATGCCAGCATAGGACTGTCTCTCAGATAGTGGTTGGAAGGATAGAGGCAAAGCACTGAGACTTGTTTGAATAAAGGTGTAGAGCCAGGAATGAGCAAGGTCCTGGGACTGAGGAAGCCAGTGGGGCCGGAGGGAGTAGGTGTGGCTGAAAGCAAGGGTGCTGGTTAGGTGTGGCAGAAGGATGTAGCTTTACTGTGGGAGAATGGGAGCCACTGCAGGCTCTCGAGGAAGAGAGTGAAATGATGACCACAGAGCCTGGAGGGTATTCTCCGGTCAGTGTGTGCTGGAGGAAGATTGGGAGATGAGAGCAGGCATAGAGAGGTGGGGCCAGGAGGTAGGCAGCAAAGGGTGAATTGCCAGGTGTTAGATGTACTTTTTCATGAAGGTATATGAAGCTGCCGTTTCCCAAGAAGGCAAAAGGCAAGTGCCAGCCAACCCCAGAGTTGTAGGGAGGGGCCTTCTCCTGTCACAGCGCGTGGGTCTCGACTGCTTGCATTGCGTCCCAGCTAATGGGAGCCATTCTGCTCGCTGAGCCGGCATGGAGAGTGGAGGGCTGCATGGGGGCTGCTCCACCCATTCCAGCCTCCCCCCAGGCAGCCTGCCCCCTCCTCTAGGCTTAGGCTGCTTGTCTCCTGGTCCTCTGTGGGTGCAGGGTGGGGGCCTGTCCATGGCTGTCCATGAACTGACTCCTTGGGCTAGGAATGGTAAGTGGGATGTGAGTGGGCCCCAGATTTCTGAGGCCTGGTGGTGGTTGGGCAGAGGCACAGCCAGGTGATGGACAGAGCTGGCTATGAAGTCTAAGCTGCCCCGAGTTGCCCCCTCATCTGGTCTCTGGGTGCCGGGCCCAAGCCATTCTAGACAACCACCTGGGAGAACTCAGCTCTGGGAGCTGAATAAATCAGCAAGTTCATGTTGACTGTGGGCTTGAGGCATCTAGTAGGCCTTGTTTAGTCTCAGTCCTGGGTGTGTTGAAGGAAGAAAGCAAGATGGCAGCCCTCTGCCCTCAAGAAGGTGCTATTTCGATTGCTGGTTAGGGAGAGGGACTGGAGACTAGAGTGGACACAAGAAAGCGTGACCCCAGAAACCGCCTTGGAGGGCTGGGCGTGTGGCTCTAAGTTTTGCTCTGCCTCCTGGCTTTTGAGCCAAACTGAAGGAAGAAATTCTCCCTCAGAGTAGGCTCAGTGCTGGTGTTATGGTGGGGATCAGGTGACAACTTGAAGGATGTATCATTGATTTGAATGTATTCATTTATTCCATGTTGCATTTGACTTTTCAATTTTAGTTCAATTTTCATTTTACTTGGGTCATGGCAAACCCGTGGTTCTTTGAGACGTAGCTAGCAGAAGCAGAATAAGAAACCACACAAACCACTTAGCTAAGCATTACAAATGCAAGCATTTACTTCCTTCCCAAGCAACAGGGCTAAGCCAGTTTAAAGGTGGGAAATCCTTACCTGTTGATCTCTCTTCTTGGCCTTGACCTCTAGCAGGTGTCCTGTTTGCTGACATCCCGAAACCTCTCAGGGAGCTCAGCGAGAGGTGGCCCATTCGTGTAGCCAGTGGGCTTCTAGATTAGCTAGTGACCCAATTGTTACTGATCTACCTTAGAACCTATTGGTCCAAAGTTACCCAATTATTTGGATTATGCCCCTTCAGAGAAATTTCATTACTCTTGAATGTTCCCTGCTTTCACCATATTCTTATCTGCCCCGGGCAGAGTTGCCCCATAATTATTGGGTTGGAGGTTTAAGTCAAAGGTCAGAGAGGCTCACATCTGGGCAGTTTTCCACGAAGAGCAATCCCAGCAAGTGCTAACCAGTAAAAGGAATGAAGCGTTCTTTAAAACGTTTCGAAACACGTATACCACAATTCCATAAACATTTCTTAAGCACCTGCTGTGTGCCACGCGCTGTGGTAGGCTCGGGACTACAGTGCTGAACAACACCAGGAGAGCCCTTGCCCTTAAGCTGAATGCATTCTAGCACAGCACTGTCCGGTAGAACTTTCTGCCGTGATGGAAACATTCCGTGCTGTCCAAATTAGTAGCCACTAGCCACTAGCCAATCAGTAGCCAATTAGCCACTAGCCAATTGCTGTTGAGCACCTGAAATGTGGAACTGAATTTTTAACTTTATTTAAGTTTAATTGAGATTTAAGTAGCCACACTTGGCTAGCAATGACCGTATTGGACTGTGCAGATCTAGCAGGTGCATACGTTTTATAACTTTGCCCTAGAAGCCAGTCTAGTCTTGTCATTTATCGTTGCTCAGAATGTTGCTGAGGAGTAGGCATGCCCCGTGTCCAATTAGTGCAGTCAGAGGGGAGGAAGTAGTGGTGAATTACTGTTTCTGGTCTGAGCTTTAACTTGTTAGGAGCTGCAGGGACAGATCTGTGTCTCCCTGGTTGGAAAACTTTTGAAGAAATGGTGCTACCTGCATTCTACATGGGTGCGCCGTGGATAGCTGCTTGTTTTTTTGCTTTTTGGGTTTTTTTTTTTTGACACATTGCTGTTGCTGACTTTATTTTTTTTAATTTTTTTTAAATGTTTATTTATTTTTGAGACAGAGAGAGACAGAGCATGAACAGGGGAGGGGCAGAGAGAGAGGGAGACACAGAATCGGAAGCAGGCTCCAGGCTCTGAGCCATCAGCCCAGAACCTGACGCGGGGCTCAAACTCACGGACCGCGAGATCGTGACCTGGCTGAAGTCAGACGCTTAACCAACTGCGCCACCCAGGCGCCCCTGTTGCTGACTTTAGAAACATGATGTGGGTAGGGGGAAATGATGTCAGCAGCAGAGAAAACCCTTGTAGTAAAAGCAGGGGTAATCCATGTGTCCCTGGCTGGGTCGGTGACAGTAAGGGTTTTGCAGCCTGCCTGTCATGTTAATTGCATGTTATTAGAGGCCGTTAATCTGAGGATTATTAACATGAGGGACTTTTAAGCAGTCACCTTGTTGTGGAAAACATGAATCTGAAGATCAGGGATACACATCAGTAGGTGTTTGGTTCCTTGTTTTCACTTAGTGGGCCCCTAGGGGATGCAGCAGGGCCTTCATTTTCTTAGGGCTTTTGTGTTTTTCAGGTGGGGGGGGTGCTGTGTGAGGATGGCAGTGGAATGTCTTCATCAGCAGGATGTTTCGAGCCTCTAAAGTGTTGAGTTCTAGCAGTTTAGAATCTGTGGAACTTTAGTCCCCCGTGAGACCCACTGATCATTCATTGTGGTTGATTTGATCATTCACTCTCTTTCCGTTACGCAGCTGAGATAGGTGTCTCTTGGTGTGACCTGTCCAGGGCCTGGTTGGTGAGTTTGTTTTCACCAAAGACAACTAGTCACCGTGTCCTAAAGATTCCAGGTGGCTCAGACTGCTGAGGGACCCATGGCTTTGTCATCACCCAAGTTGCAAGCAGAGCCGTTGGCAAAGGTGGTGCGTTTTCTCATGAACCGCCGGGGACCGCTGGCATCTCGGGGCAGGCTTCCTTGGCAGTGTGGAAGCAAGTCATGAATTTGGAAGGAGACTCCCTCCATCACAGATCTCTATTCGAGATTCTTGGAGCACGGGTGCGGTGCCCATGTGGAGCCCCCCTGCACAGGCCAAGGCTGGGGCAGGGGACACATGAACCTGTCACACCCTCGTCCCCAGCCTTGGTTGGGACCTCTATGGAAATCCCACTGAGTTTTAAGGGAGAGGAACAAGGAGAGGAACCGTGAAGAAGTAAGAAACGGTGGTTGCAGGAGCATGGTGGGGGTGGGGGTGGGGAGGGGAGTCCACTCCTGTGGCCGGAAGTAGGAAGCTGCAGAGAGCCACAGTTGAACAAAGGGTGGGGAAATGGATACAACTTTTGCCATCACAAGTATGGGGAGTGGGGAAGAGGTGGAGGAGGATGGAGACAAGGAGAATTGACACAGAGGCATTGTCAGGTGGACGTGACATGGATTGAGGACCTGCAACAAGCCAGATGCCATGTCTGGGCTCTTTAAACATTTTCCAGGGGTGGGCTCCACTATGCTGACGATTCCCACAGTGCACGCCGCATGACAGGCTTTGGGCGTAGAGTCTCAGGGCAGAATCCTGTCCAAAGTAACCACAGTTGTGGCAGTAGTGCTATGATCAGTATTCTTCATCTTGTTCTCACTCCCTCTTCATAACAGCCCTGTGAGGAGATGACTTTCTCCACATTTCACAGGCGAGAAGACTGAGGGGCGCAGGGAACGTGCTTAGCCCACTCACCCTATGGAGTCTGAGGTGGAGCCAGGAATAGCCTACAAGCTGCCTGGTTCTCAGCCATGTTTTCCCCTCCATTCCATAGAAGCTCGTCTTGATGGAACAGGGGTGAGCGGGGGGCAGTCCGTTGAGATGTCCTGTTTGCAGTGATGGCAAAGCTCAAGGGGAGTTTACCCAGAATCATCCTCAAGCTTAACTGACCCCTCGCTAACATTCATGTGACGTGGCTCTTGGGAGCAGTCAGTCAGGGAACCGTCTGGAGTCTTCTGACTTGAGTTTCAGAGAAGAGAGTGTGCGAGTACTTGTAACTTAGGATAGCAGTGTCCTAGAGACGGGCCTTGGCCAGATGGCTGTCTTACCATGGGAACCCCGGGGTGAGTGTGGGGGTGTCTGAGCCAGCGAGGCCTTCCGGGGGTGTGGGACCAGGAGGGAGGGCCTGAAGTTGTCCCTCCTGTCAGCCTGCCTCCCCTAAACCCTACGTGCACACCTCCCCGATACACACCTGCCTGGCTGGCATCTCTTTGCAGCCTCTCGGCTGGGAAGGTGCCTCTGGCAGAGGAGAGTCTCATCCGACCCTGAAATAAAGCCAAGCAGCCTAGTGATCAAGCCAGGCTGGACCGACACGCCTGAACAGCAGATGAGGGAAGAAATCAGAGTCTGACTCCTCTGGTGGATGTCCACCGGATGCTGGCCTACAAGAGGGCCCAGAGCTTCCGGCAGGAATGATGTGAGGGGCCGGGAGACGAGAACCCTTCCCACGGTGAGCACCTGCCCGCACGTGGATGGAGCTGCATCCTGCTGAGGTGGGGGATTCAGTCTCCCCCTCTCTCCTGCGGTCCGGTAGCCTCCGTTTGGACGTGCGATGTCGGTTTATTGTGGCGTCCTCATCATCACCGAACGGGGATGTTGGTGGATACCTGGGTAAATAAGTATAAATAGTTTTCTCTCTGATATGTGACCGGATTATTTTCCAGTTGATTTCAAGCCTTGGCCCCAAGTGGCCCACAGATCAAAAAAAGATAAGGGTCAGTTACAAGGTTGAGCTCATTCTCCGTTGCCATGGCAACTGACCTCAGGCAACCCTCAGAGGACTACACCCAGCTCCCCAGGTGATATTTTTACTGTCCACGCCATCAATCCCAAGCCTTTCAAAACTCAGACTGCCTAATTGTCAGGGCTCTGTTTTGAAGAGGCTCTGGGTCCCCCGTGGGGCCCTGGTTCAGGCTGCCAGAGCTCATTTATAAGCCTCTCTGAAACACAGGGGACCACGAGATGGGTCCCTCCTGGCCATCGAGGCCTGGGAAGGTGCCCCCAAGGGGAGGAGGAAGGGCACAACCCATCCTGCAGGATTAATTAGGAAAATGGGGGCCCAGCGTGGGGGCAGCCGTGGTGGGGCTTACCTTCCAACAATAGCTGAGTGCTCTTCGGTGATGGGGGGCCCTAAGCAGCGCAGCATTTGGGGTGTGGGGCAGCGGGGCCACCAGAGTGCTCAGTGGAATGTCAGACACCACCCCCAGTGTCTCCAACAGCCCCTCCAAAGATACCCCACACCATTCTCATTCCGGCTGTGATAATAGGAGAGGGAGGGTTTCCCACTGTGGATGTATTTCTCTCTCTGTCTTCTGTAGAATGTGGACAACAAGTGACTAGAGAAAACTTTCCTCCTTTTTAGAGACTGAAGCATACAATCTTGGGAAAAGCGATCGCTAGGAACACACAGCTTCATGACATCAGGCTTCCAACGAGATAGGCATCCCCAGAAGCCCTTGGATAGAGCTCGGTGCTCCTCAAACTTGAATGTGTGCCCTAATTGCCGGAGCACTTTTAAAAGGCAGATTCTCATTCTGCAGGTCTGGGGTGGAGCCTGAGTCCTGCATTTCTAACCAGCTCCCAGGGGGTGCCACAGCTGCAGGTCTGGGGGACTACACCCTCCTATCAGGGTTGTAGATACTCAGGGCAGCCGGGGCCCAAGGTGTTGAGGGTCCCACCATCAGCCCTTGCCCTCACTTCCATGCTCTCTGATTTCTGCCCGGCCTCTGGCTTATCCTCAGACCCTGTTTCCCTCTTTGCCCCTTGTCAACTCCCAAGTCAGATATCCCCCCTCTCCTTTCCCTTACAGTCTGCCTTGGTTCATTTCCGTGTGGCATTTAATAACAAATCAATAGGTAAACAGCCTGATCTGGCTGTCCAGATATTAGTCTATGCCCTCTTCTATTCTACCCAAAGTTCTTTGTTCCTTACAGAGAACAAAGAACTGTGTCCCCCATTGGCCTATGTTTCTCTTTCCTGTTTGGCGTTGGTTATTTATTAGGGCAGCATCGGAGGGGTCCTCTCCCGGGGTCCCCCTCTAGCTGCTCATTTACCTGGATGAATGCTGGGCTCCTTGTTCTTCCCCTTCCTTATCTCCGTGTGCCCCGTGTGTGTCTGATCGGGCCCCTGGTTCTCAGGGGTCTTTACTTGACTTGATCCTTGGGATAGAATTGAAGGCTGGTGAATTTATTACCGGAGCTGGGAATAGAGAATTTCAGCTCCGTGAGGCAGTCCCCTGCCTTCCTTCCACTCCCAGAAATGCTGTTGCAGGGGCAGTGCTGCCGCCTTGGACTGGCCCATGCTGTCACCGTGGGCGCTGCCTCCCCTGCTTACCTGGGGTAAGTTCCAGACATCCTGCCACCTGGAGCTGCTGCCGACAAGGGGGCTGCCAGGCCCAAACGTGGAGACTGGGAGGCTACGTCTGTCTCTCCTCCTTCTCACTCAAAAATTCTGGATGATCAAGGAGCAGAAGGTGGCTTGCTGGGTCCCAGGTCTCAAATCCCAGGCCCAATTTGGTATTTTCTAAAGGAATAGAGGGCTGCTTGGGGTGACCACATGACCCCACCCCCAGCTTTGTCACTTGGCTGGTAGGGGCACTGCCCCTTTTCTGTTCATTGAAGGAGACCCTCCATGCTTGCAGTCCCGGAGCAGGCCATTTTGTGGGGATCTGAACTGCAGGTTTCTGAAGGCAAGCACAGATTTTATAAGCCACCAGTCCTACGAGCTGAGGGCCCATTGCTGTGTGGTAAGTAGTGTTCACCAGCAACCTTACCCATGTTCCAAGCACTGTATTAAGTGCTTTACACAAATCGTTCACTTGCTACTTGTTGAGCACCTACTGTGTTCCAGGCCCTGTTCTAGGCACTGATAACTTAGCAATGAGCAAAATATCCCTCTCGGAACTTGGATTACTCCGTGTATATGTGCACGCTCATAAGATGTGCGGGGCGGGGGGGAGAGTAAGGTAGTTAAAAAAAACACAACAATCAACTCTGTAATATGTTTATGTTCAGTGGTGGTAAGCACTGTGAAGGAGGTTAAGGGTGTGAGAGGTGCTGGAAAGGATGTGGGTGTATGCTGCTTTAGCCGGGGGGCATCCAGAACAGCCTCTGGGAGGAGGTAGCATTTAAGCAGACTCCTGAATGCAGTGAGGGAAGGAGGACAAGAAGGTGGTCTGGGGCAAGAGAGTTTTGTCCGAGGGCAGACATCCTGTGGCAGAAGAAGCCTGTTTGGCAGCCTTCCGAAACCCTGTGATGATGCTTCCCATTTTCTAGCAGAAGCAGCTGAAGCTCAGAGAGGTTAGGTAACTTACCCAAGTACACACAGCGAATGACTGGAACTGCGACTCAAAGTCAAGTGTTTCTGGTGCTCACTTTTGTGTCCTTAATTGCTGCTTCCTGAATGGAGGTGGCTAATTATGCCCCCTGTCAACACAGGTGGCCGTCGCTGGTCCTGTCCTCTCAGAGGGGTCTATGCGTAATGATACCACTCCTGGGTCAGCTTTCCCGAGTGCGGTCCCCGCTCAGAGAAGGGCCAGGCAAGGCCCAGCGATATGGCGGGAGCGGGTCGCGCTCAGCGCACTAGAGCCCGAGAACAATGCCCTGTCCACTCCCCGCCGCAGCCTGCTGCCCCTCCCTCCCAGGCAGCAAATTATGGCCTCCGAATGTGTGCCCAGGCCTGCCTTTGACATCAGTGGGGCCCACCTGAGTTTCACCTTCAGGATTCTGATAATCAGCTCTCTCTCCTCCTGGCTTCCCCCAAGACCTGTATGGAAATAAGTATGTGTCTGCCAGGATCAAATGCTTTTGGAGACAAAAGTCGGTACCGAGGACATTACAGGGAGCTATCATCTCGGCACGATGCCCTTCCACAAAGCCCTCTGCTCCTCTTTTGGGCTGACACAGTTTCAGCCTGAAAGGTTCCAGCAGGCTGACTTGGTTTTAAGCAAAAGCACATCCTATTATTTTTTTGAGAAATGAAGTGTAAAATTAACACTTATTATTCCTGAGCAGAGGGGAAAAAAAATAAAAAGAGCATTGGGTGGGGGGAACTCTGGGATTTTCGTGCTTGCTGGATTGTTTCTTTGGCAGCTTGGGTTTTTATTTATTTTTATTTTTTAAAAAATCATAATAAATCAATAGATTCCCCGTGCCAGCCACGACTTACGGGGACTAGGAGGAAAGATCTGGCACAGTGAGCAGGCAAAATCTGCATTTCACTTTACAAATGAGCGGGGCTGCATAATTCACTGGAGTTGTGTGGGTCTCTCTTATGGATGCCTGTCATGTGCTATATAAAAAAAAAAGAATAGAGAAGAGAGGAAGTGATTTTGCGTCTTAACTCACAAAATCCTCCAGCCCCCGCGCCGGGGCGGAGGGGCCTGCAGGCTCCCAGACAGCTTTGTCATCCTGCTCCAAGGTGTCTGCTGAGGCTCTGTGATCTAATATAATTCAGGAAAGTTATTCTCGGTGGGTGCCGCTCTCTGCGGGCCCCATGACTTGGGACAGAGCGAGAGGTTGTCAGCGTCGGTGCGGTAAGAGCCGTGGTGGCAGCCGATCCTGTCAATATCCGTGGGCTGGCTCGTATTGGGTCACGGCACGCAGAGGAGTGTTTGCACACTAACTAGGGCAGCTCCCCGCCCCCCATTTTCCTGGATGGCTTTTTAGGCAGAGGTACACATTATGGACACCCCAGGGAGCATCTCCAACCCCCTCTGGTGGGGAGAGGGCCTCGTCCTTCAGAAAGAAGGTTTGCAAACCAGAAGGCCCGACCCGAGTGGCAGAGATTCTCAGGTCTGTGGGAACCCCTCCGGCTTCCTTATTTTTCACTCTGCTTTTACTTTCTGCTTGTTTTATTTTCCCTCCCCCGCCCCGTCTCCCCAGGTCTGAGTCTCTTTAACATAGGGGTTGGGGGGGGGGAGCGAGGAAAGGGAGCAGTGGCACACAGTTGTGTCTATCGGGCGCTTGATCTAATTAGCCCACAACCTCACATCGACACTGGTTTGGGGGTGTGATTTGCTTAAATGGCAGCTGTTTAGGGCCCGGAACCGGTTTGCGGCTCCAGGCCTGCCTGACTGTGCACATATTTATGAACGTGGGTGCGGGGTGTAGCTGCGTCTATGAATCAGAGGGGACCGGCTGATGAATTGCCCGGCACTCGGAGAACGGAAAGTGACTGTCAGACATGATTTCTCTGATTTATAAGTTGCGGGAGCCTTCTTTGTCCTCTTGGTGTTTGTGCATCAGACGGCACGTCTCCATTCACAGCCAAGTGGATAAAGGCCCCGCTCGGCAGAGAGCAGTAAATCCTCTTTTGCCATCCCAGCCTGGGGAGCTGGCTCTGGCTGGACGGGGGGAAGAGGGCCCAGCCAGGGGCATCTCTCCTCTGTGAGCACTTCCCAAGCCCCTTCTGTGGACCCAGGCAGGGCCTGATGTTTTGGGGGCTGGAGGAGGAGAAGCCATGATCTGTGCCCATCTCTTACTTGCCAGGATCAGAAAGACTCATAGGATATGGTTAGATGAATCCAGGGTCACGGTGCCCAGGCTGGTGCAGCTGTGCATGCTGACATAGTCAGGGGAGGCTGCCTGGAGGTGGTGTGCAGGTGGGATCCATACGGATAGGGAGGGCTTTGTATCCTGTTCAGAGAACCATTCCCAGTTGGCTCTGTTACCTTAGCAAGTGGTCTAATTCCCTTCCCTAGAAAATGTGGTTTTACCACCAAGCAGGGTTAATTTATGTTACAAGTTTAATCTTAAGTTATATTATAAACTGTAACAGAAATCTCTGTACAATTGTTATTTCACATACTGTCTGCCTTATTAATGTCCAAAAGGTGTCCACATTCTAACAGGGAGGCCATCTACAAGGGTGGTACATCTCTCATTCCTTCATTCATTCCTTACTTTATGCCGGGCACTGAGAAGCATTGTTTGTGCTCCTCAGTGCTGGGGTGGGGGGGATGTTGGGGTGGGGGGATGTTGGGGGCCTTCTGAGGCAGCCCCCACACAGGAGGCCATCTCTAATTATGATGAGAGTCTCCCCAAGGGAAGTGGAAGACGTGAGTGGGGCCTATGTGGCAAGCGTGCTGAGCCTGCCCCGTGTCCCCAAACTTGTCAATGAATTCCTTTTCTGCCGGTATAAATGGAAGATCTGCCTGAATCTCTGTCGGGTGCATGTGGCCTAGTTGCTGGGGCTCCAGGGGCACGACAAACACCCGGTAGATTCCAGCCAGTGGGCTATGTGGGGCAGGCCCACCTGCACACGCACGTGTGTCTGTGTGCCTCTGCGGGGGGTGCCCCGGGGGCCAGGGGGATGCATGCTGTCCCTGCCAGCCCCTGCCAGGGCCTGGGGACCCAGGGACTCGCTGGGAGCCTCAGCCCATCTGTGTTCCTGCCTTGCCACTGGCAGAGCCCCTCTGCTACCTAATTCTTGCCTTTGAGGGCAAATCAGAGCACCTGGCACCTTTGGTGAGGCTGGTTCCCTGGGGGAGCCCGAGAGGGAGCCTGTGTCCTCGGCTGTCCCAGATAATACTCACTGATACTGGCGTACCTGACAACAAACACTTATTGAGCACTTGCTGTGTGCCAGGGGCTGGTCAAAAATCCCGCTTCACGTATTAACTTATTTAATTGACACATTAACCATAAGAAGAAGACTATTTTGGCGGGAGGAGAGTTGACATTTTTTGGAAGACTTTTACTTTTTAGAGCAGTTTTAAGTTTACAGTAAAATTGAGAGGGGGCGCCCGGGTGGCTCAGTTGGTTGAGCGTCCCACTCTTGATTTGGGCTCAGGTCATGCTCTCACGGTTTGTGAGTTCGGGCCCTGCGTTGGGCTGTGCACCGATAATGCCGAGCCTACTGGGGATTCTCTTTCTCTGTCCTTCCCCCAATTGCACCCTCTCTCTTTCTCAAAACAAATAAATACACTTTTAAAAAATAAATTTAAGGAAGATACAGATTTCCCTTATATTTCCTGCCCGTCCTCCCACTATCGGTGTTTTTTGCCAAGGTGAACCTTCAGTGAAACATCGTAATCACCTGAAGTCTATAGTTTCTGTGACCGTTCACTCATGGGGTGGCACATTCTGAGTTTGGACAAACGTACAATGACACGTTTCCATTACCGTAATATCACAGAGTGCTTCCCCTGCCCAGAAATCCTCTGTTCTGTGCCTGTGCATCTTGGCCCCCACCGTAGGCGACCACTGATCATTTTCTTGTCCTCATTGTTTTGCCTTTTCCAGAATAGTTGGAATCGTACAGTGTATCTAGCCTTCTCAGATTGGCTTCTTTCACTTAGTCGTATGCGTTGAAGATTCCTCCGTATCTTCGTTTCATTTTAGCGCTGAATAATAACCCATCATCTGGACGTAGCACAGGTTATGTGTCCATTCACCAACTGAAGGACATCTTGGTTGCTTCTAAGGTTTGAAAATTATGGATAAAGTTGCTGTAAGCATCTGTGTGCAGGTTTTAAATACCGAGGAGCAAGATTACCGGATCATATAGTAAGAGTGTGTTTAGTTTTGCGACAAACTGCCAAACTGTCCTCCAAAGTGGCTGTGCCGTTTTGCATTCCCAAGCAGCAATGGGTGAGAATTCCTGTCCCTCCACGTCTTTGTCAGGACTTGGTGTCATCGGTGTTCTGGATTTGGGCCGTTCTCATGGGCGTGTAGTGCTGAGGAAGGCAGTGACCAGGTCTTTTAGAAAAGAGGAAACTGAGGCACACAGAGGTTATGTAACTTGCCCAAGATCATGCAGTGAGTGTAGAGCTTGTTCAACCCTGGATGATGTGACCCTCAAGCCAGGGTGGCTCCCCACCACACCCCCTGCTGACCCGTGGGTCACCCTGGTGGCAGATGTTGGCCCCTTCCATCCTCACTCAGCCTCATGGGACAGGGGCTCAGGGTGCCCTCGTTTACTCTGAGTGGACTGATGCCCAGGCCGCAGAGTGTGGAGAAGCAGCCAGGATTTGAATTCTGCTCTGCCGACTCTGGGCCGAGGTGCCAGAGCTCCACTCTGCACCCCTTGAAACTGGTGAGAAGCTGGTGCTCTGGACACACTCTCTTCCCCGGGCACCTTTGAGTGAGCGTTTGAGTCATAGAGGCTCCCAGGTGGGGAGATGAAGCCATGTTCTGATCTGGAAGAAGGACAGGGGGTCTGCCTTTTGTCCCTCAGCCACTGTCCATAGGCCACCTGTTCCAAACTTTCAAAAAAGAGCATTTTGTTGTTGTTTTAGCGATAACTTCTAGTGGCTGCTCAACCCTCACAGTAAAATCCAGAGTCCCCCAGTGGCCAGCAAGGCCCTGGGCGATGTGCACCCCTGTATCCCCTCTGACTTCACCCCACCCCGGTCCTGGCCTCTGGGCTTCAGGCCCACGGCTTCCTTGCTGCTGGCAAGCCAGCCCAGCACGGGCCCTCCTCAGGGCCTTTGCCCTTGACTGTCACCTAGGAAGCTCCCCATGTTCTCGTGTCACCTCCTGACGCTGTTATGTGTTGGCCATCTTTGTTATCTGTCTCCCCCACCATTGGAATGGGGGCAAGCGTGTTATCTGTTCAGCTCCCCACAGAAGCCCCAGCTCAAAGTGCCTGGCATGAGGTACACGCTCAGTAAATATTCTATTGGATTTTTAAAAATTCTGGTTGGACTCCCTTCTCGGTGCAGACCTCATCCTAGGCACCTCTCCACTGTGACATGGTGAGAGATTGGAGCTGTGGGTCGTGGCCTGTGCACATTCTTGCCTGACCAGCAAGAGAAATCACAGCACACGATACCTTCCAGAGCCAGATATTTGGTGCCGGCCCCTGGGGTCTATACGCCTCCCAGGTTGAACCATCTGGAGCTGGGATGGGTCTCGGAATCTATGGTCCCCACACCAGCCCTGGTTCTGGGGACCAGGGAGAGGCTGGCCTGTGGTCTAGTGGAGGCCCTTGGGCTCCTGCCCAGAGGATGTGGTTTGTAGGGTCACTGACTGGCCATGGTTTTCCTTGCAGAGGAAGGCATCAACCATGAGTGTAAGCTGTGCAACCAGATGTTCGACTCCCCAGCCAAGCTCCTCTGTCACCTCATTGAGCACAGCTTCGAGGGCATGGGCGGCACCTTTAAATGTCCCGTGTGCTTCACAGGTAAGTGTGCCCAGTGGGGGAGGGGGAGGGATCCAGGGGCGTAGCCCTTTAATTGCTGGACCTCAGCATATCCTCCTGCCTTGACATGGACTTAGTCCCCAAGGGACCCACAGCCCATCACCCTGCCTGCCCCATGCAGAGCTGACCCCACCCCCTGGCACTCCTCCTAGGCTTTACTCTCTGGCCCCTCCTCTTAGGCAGGTTGAGTGGCCCCCTTTCCTAGCCTACCCCTCACCTCTGTGCACAACTGCTTTTTCCAGCTCAGCCTCACCCCTGTGTTGCCCTCGGTGGGCTCCCGTGTCCAGAACAGTGGGCTCTCTCTGTACACACCTCCTGGCTTCGCCTCCTCCTGGGTCTGCCCCAGTCCATGCTCCATCCGTGTTCCAGGCTAGAGGGGTCAAGGGCAGCTCTGCTGGCCAAGTCCCCAGCCCCTAGCCCCCAGCCCCCAGCCTGGCTGCCCGCCCAGGCGAGCGGCTGTCCCAGCCTGAGGCGAGTCTCAAGGGCTCGGCCATCCCCCCTCCTGTTGCCCAGATGGCAGCCGGTGTGCGTGGGGGAGCCCTGGCCTTCCCCTGTCTCCCCCGACATCTGTTGTCTACCACAGCAGGAAGCCCACCCCGGGGAGGGTGCCTGGCGGGAGGGGATTTCTGAAGTGCTCACCTCCCAGACACACAGCTGCCTCAGGACCACCTCCTGTGTGTGCCCAGGGCCAGGGCTGCTTCGGACTGTTGTCACCGGGAGCTGTGACCTGCTCCATGACGGGCCTAAGGAAGGGGCTCTGCTATGGGGAAAGTCCCTGCACACTCACACCTCTCTGGGGTGCATGAAAGTCTTAGAACACCCTGGTGCCTCTTCCCCCTCAGTCTCGGGAGCCCCCACCCATCTGTTGCCATTACACTCTGCAGTCTGGGTGGAGGCTGGCGTCGAGGGGCCTCAGCTGCCAGGTCTGCTGATCCAGGACACGGGAACCCCTGTGTGGAGATGTGAGGATGCTGCTAACAACCCCAACAAGAATAGCAATTTGTGTTTATTGAGCACCTTCTTGTACTAGACAATGTGTTGAGTTTATTGAATTCAAATCTGAGCTCTGCCACTTGCTAGCAGTGGGACTTAGGACAAGTCATTTAACATTTCCGGTGCCTCAGTTTTCTCTTCTGTAAAACGGGGGTAACAGTTGTCCTGCCTTACAGGCCTGTGCTAGAGTCAGGAGCCCACAGACGATATCTGGCAAGTAATGATGATTGATGATGATGATGATGATGATGACGGTGGCGGTGGTGGAGGTGACATTCCCTGGACTAATTATGTGCCAGGCCATCTTTTAAGCATTTTGCAAGTATTAGCCCATGTGATCCTCCCCGCCATCCAGTAAGCTACAGACTTTAATGACCCTCGTTTTTCAGAGGAGAAAATAAAGCCCAGAGAGGTTAAGTGATTTGTCCAATGTTGCACAGTCCGTAAGTGGCAGAGCTCAGCTCCACTGGCTTGAGCCCCCTCTAGGAGCTGCCAGCGATGCTCCCAACAGCCCGCTTTGGGCTGGCTGTGTCCATGGTTGGGTGATCCCTGCTTGTGAATGGTGTGGGGGCGGCTGCTCCGGGCGGCTGGGCTGGTGTCCCCGGAGTCTGGCCCCTGACAGCCGTGTCTGTGTCCAGTCTTTGTCCAGGCCAACAAGTTGCAGCAGCACATCTTTGCTGTGCACGGGCAGGAGGACAAGATCTACGACTGCTCACAGTGCCCACAGAAGTTCTTCTTCCAGACCGAGCTGCAGGTGAGTGCTTGTCCGCCACACCCCCCACTCCTGCTGCTCTTCGGGGCCTCCATCAGCATGAAGGGTCTTGGGGTGAAGCCACGATGGTGGAGTCTTATACTTAGCATCACCCCAACCAAAAAAGCAACAGGGGCCGGTGGTGGCCCTCCTGCAGGCTGGAGTGGGGGTGGTCTCCTGGCCTCCGTTGATAGCATTCTCAGATGAGCCGGGCTGTAGCAGCTGAGCCCGGAGAGGAGTCAGAAGGCTCTCACTTGCGGTGTTTCTGTGCAAGCTCCTTTGCCTCTTGGGGATTCTGTTTCTCCACCTATCTTACACGATGGCGTTCGACTGAGCTTTGGATCTGAAGCTGGTGGCCCCTGTGGCTCGCAGGGCTGAATCCTGGGGCTGTATGCGACCAGGAACTGGGTCTGGGGTCTTGGAGCTTCCAGCTCTGCCTAGGAAAGCCAGAAAAGTGACAGCAGTCGGGCTGGGCCCCAACTCAGAGGAAGGGATACCCCCCACGGGCCCCGAGGCTGATGTAGCCCTCAGGTGCTGCATGGTGGCCTTGACCAGCTTCCTCAAATCCCCATCCGGGGCCTGCAGTGGCTGAGAGGGACCTCATGAGGGGCGGCTGTCCTCCGTAGGCCCCTGCAGCCACTCCTCTTGTCCCACCTGTTACTGGTTTCTGAGGACACAGATCTGTGTCCAGGTGAAGCCGCCTTCTTGCCAGCTGGCTTTTGTTACACTAGATTGGTCACATGTCCACCCAGAAATACTGTGCGCGCGCGCGCACACACACACACACACACTACCACACCCCAGAAAAAGTACCACATGGACATCCCCAGAAACACCACACGTAGTACACGCAGACATGCTGAGACACCATATATTGAAACAGCACCATTTTCAATAAACAGCATGAGAGACTCACACACCAGCTCTTGAAGCTTCCACTGGGCAGGGACACACATCTCCTCTCATGTTGTCTTGGCCAGATACAGTCATGTGGCCGTGCCCAGTTTCAAAGGGGACAAAGGAAGGTAATCTGCCCTGTGACCAGAAGGAAAAGAGAGCTGGTGTTTGTCACACCCTCAAGCACTGTGCACACCATGACCCACAGGGTGCATCTGCCCACTGGAAACACGCGTTGCCTGCACAGCCATGCAAAGGTGGACCCTGCCCTCAGTAGTCACACCCTTCATTGGGGATGAGGCTGAGGCTACTGCAACAGGGCTGAGTCATAAAGTCACGGGGCAGCACTGGGGTCCCCCTTTTCTGGGGTTGAAGGAACACAGCGGTAGCCTTTGCAGGGCAGACCGCCTCTCACTGTGCTGCAGCCCATCCACACAGCCGGGCCTGGGCCCATCCTGTCTGCACAGGTGGTGACAACCGTGATCCAGAGGAAATTAAAAAGGGGCCATGGAGGACGTAGTAAGGACTCATCATCAGGCAGTCAGGGTCCCTTCCTGTGGGCTGGCCCCGTGCCAGGGTGGGCAGGGCTGACTTCACCCTGTCACGGTGTGGGGCAAAGTTAAGGACCCGAGAGGGGGTTCCACTTCCGAGGGCCACCAGAAGGTGATGACCCTGCCCAGGGCCCACCGCTGTGCCCACCTTGATCCACAAACTGAGCATGAGCCTCTGTGCTAAGGACGGCTGGCTGCCCCTCTCCCCCCTGACCAAGGGACATTAGTGCCAGCACCTGACCGATGGGCTGTCCAGGAAGTACCCTTGCATGTCCGCTGGCCACACGTCCTTCCATGTGCAGCCTGTGTGTCACCATACTCTACCTCCCACCTGCCTTACCTGCCTGGCACAGCTACCAAAATAGACCCCGAGTCCCCAGACAACTGAAGCTTTTTATGGCTCAACACGGCAGGCTTCTTTTAAACCCACTAGCTCCTGTACACTCTGATTTACTTGAACTTGGGACGTGCTTGGCCCTCTGGTCCTCCCACATTGTCCTGGGTGCCAAGAAACGGATGCTCTCCTCCCTTATTGGCCTGAAGGTTTCCCCAGAGAAGTTGCCCAGTCTTGCCTTTTTTGAACTTCATCGGTGTCACTGTGCCACAGGCCCACCTCGTGACACAGAGGCACAGGGAGCTGTGGCTTCAAGCTGGCTCTCGCTTTGGCTACACTCACCCAGGGCTGCAGACTGTCCCGGGCATCAAGAATGGTTCACATGAGCTGGGTCATCCCGTCCACCTTTAAGGGAGATCCTCAAATGCTGAGAACCTCGCTACATTATAGCCTTAACCAGTGACTATTTTCTGCAATTAATTATTTTAATTACAGCCCATTTAAATGTGGAAGTGTTGTAGCAACACCAAATGTATGCAAATAATGGCTCTCCTTAAGTAACTTGAAGAGCAATTATCTGGGTTTTTTTAAGAGGAGGGTTTTTCAGGCATTGAAGTTTTCATGGTCATTACACAGAATCTGGGGCCAGTGGGCAGGTATGTTGTTTCCCAGGGGTGACATGTGGGGGTTCGTGTCTACAGCAGGAGACAGGGTCCTTTTTGGAGGCTTGACTGGCTCTGTTGGCCATTTGTCATTTGGGTCCTGCTGGGAAGACTCAGGGAAACTACTGTTTGTAGGGACAAGTGACTGGGCAGAGAGGGCTTAAGATATAAGACCTAGGATTGTTTTCATTGTAGGACCGGAATGCCAGAGGTGACAGAGATGGGGTCTGGCCCTGGCAGGCTTGGGCTGTGTCACAGTGGCGTGTCTACCTCCAAAGAGAATGTTCTTTTAGGATGCATTGACAGGAGCGCTGTTGCCAGAATGAGGTGCAAGTCCTGTTTAGTTCTGAGTTCAAGTGGCTTTGCCAAGACCGACATTAATTTTAAGAACTTCAGACAGACGGGAACACATTCATAACAGAGTGATTAGGAGCAGAAGAGGGAACTCAGCTTTGTTATCCATTTGTTCAGAGTATGTGTATGGAGGTCCCACTGTGTGCCAGGCACGAGACCCAGGAACTGACAAGACTGTGGTCAGTGAGACAGAGAAACACCCACAGGGCCTGCATTCAAAGGGATCGATAGACAGTGTCCTGTAGTGGTCACCACAAAGAAAATAAAACCAGGTAGTAGGTGGGGGTGTGATGGGGGTGAGGTTGGATAATCCTTGGTGAGTGTGGTCAGGGAGGGCCTCCCTGAGGAGGTGGCATTTGAGCTGAGACCTGCCTGGTGAGAAGGAGAGAGTATGTGGAAGAGAGCCATGAGTGCAAAGGCCCTGTGGCCAGCCATGATTGCAAAGGCCCTGTGGCCGTGTGATCCAGGTGTGTTGCTGGGAGTGGAAGGTGGCTAAAGCACAGTGAGTGGGGAGGGGTGGTGTGGAGAGGGCCGGCAGGTGGAGGCCAGGTCATGGCAGGGTTTATAGGGCAGCAGAGGAGTTTGGATTTTATCCCCATTGTGATGGGAATCGAAGCAGGGAAGAGGTATTATCTGATTTCCACTCTCAATCAAAATTTAAGAAGTCTGGTCTTTGAAAGACACTATTAAAGGGCGCCTGGGTGGCTCAGTCAGTTAAGCAACCGACTTCGGCTCAGGTCATTATCTTGCAGTTTGTGAGTTCGAGCCCCGTGTTGGGCTCTGTGCTGGAGCCTGCTTCAGATTCCGTGTCTCCCTCTCTCTCTGCCCCTTCCCTGCTTGCACTTTGTCTCTCTCTCTGTCTCTCAAAAATGAATAAACGGTAAAAAAATTAAAATTAAAAAAAGACTGTTAAAACAAGAAGTCACAGACTGGGAGAAAATATGTACACATCACATATCTGATGAATAACTTGTATCCAGGGTATGTAAAAAAAAAACCCTTCAGAACTTAACAACGAGGGGAAATCCACTGTAAAACAAGCACAACATATCAACGCTTCACCGAAGATGTGGGGGTGCTCAACGCGATTATAGTCAGGGAAGCACAAACGTAAACCACAATGCAATGCCACCGCACACCTATCAGGATGATTGAAACAGAAGCAAAAAGCCAGCAATGTGAGTGCTGGCCAGGGTGTGGAGGGGCGGCTGAAACCCCCACATGTTGCCGTGTTTACCCCAGAGCACTAAAAGCATGCTTCCACAAAAACGTCTGTGGATGGTGGCCCCCCACTGGAAACCCCTTAATTGTCCCTTACCTGGGAGCGGGTGGACAGATGTGGTACATTCATGCAGTGGTACACTACTTGGCAATAAAAAGCAGCCGCTGATTCACACAGCAACTTGGATGAATCACAAATGCCAAGTGAAAGAAGCCAGATTCAAAAAAGGCTCCATACAACATGGCTCTATTACCTGGCGTCCCAGAAAAAGGCAAGACTATTGGAACGGAAAACACCAATGGTTGCCAGGGGCTGGAGGTGGGGGAAGAGACGGGGGAGACAATATAAGGTTTGTGTACATACACACACACGTACCCAGGGAGCTCAGGCAGCATGCTAGGCTGTGGGGATCCAGCCTGACTCCAAGTAGCTTTCAGGGGACCATTTGCCAGGAGAAGATGTGGAAAGAGGGGACAGTTGTCTTCAAGCATTTTAAGCTCTGCTCTCATGATTCCAGTGGACCCAAGACTTCTGGAAGTGGGCAGAAACTCGGGACAGGCATGTTGCTCTCTGAGAACCATGGCTCAGGCATCGCTCTCTGGGGTTAGCTCACGCAGGGTGGGGAATTAAGTTGTAAGGACACAGGAGTTGCTTTTGGTTACCAAGAGCAGGCAGTGTTGTTGGGTTTTCAATGGCCCTGTTCTTATGAATCAAGTACTCCTGTCTCAAGGCGGTGACATTGTGCCTTCTGCCTCTTCCTGGTTCATACTGTGTTCTTTTTCTTTCTGAAGCCTATCTGGGCTTGTCCATACAAGGAAAAAGGTGGCCAGTGTTGCCGTGGCTTCTATCATTTCTGCTGAGACAGACACAACTGGGTATTTCAACAGAGGGGATTTAGTGTGGGGATTTGGTTACACAAGTAGCCAGATGGAACACCCAGCCAACCCAGAAATAGTGACTGCAGAAAACAGAGGGCATGCAGGCAACAGGTTCTAGATCCCTGGAGAGGGATCTGATGTTTGAGCTCTGGTGGTTGATGGTCAGCTGCCCCACCCTGCTCCACTGAACTGTGGTGGGGAAGGGAGCATAGGCTGGTAGGCACTGCATATGTCCACTATGTGGGAAAACGCTGTCCAGATGGAAAAAAAGGAAAGGTAGTGAGGTCCCTGTCAGTAGAGGGGTCTGAAATGCTGCAGAGCAGGAGGCAGGGAGCACAGTCTTTGTGAAGCAGCTCTGTATTTGAAGCCTTGTCATTTACCAGCTGTAGACCTCAGCTTTCTTGTCTGTAAAATGGGAGTATTAATAGTTTGTACCTCATAGTTGTATTGTGAAAGGCCCTGGGCACCGTGACTGGCACATAGGAAAAGCTTAGTATGTGCTACCTGTTGTTATTATTAGCAGTTACCATTATTTTTAGCATTATTATTGGCATACTATTAGGCATTTAAGGGTCAGATGACTTTTCAGGGTCTCCTCCACTAGGGATTTGCTGTGATTTCATGATTTCTGGCCTGAGTCTGAACATAGTGAGATGCTAGGTCCCTCCATCTGTGGTGGTCAGCCAAGTGCGAAGGCCACGGTCACAGGACACCCACACTGGGGCACCGGGAGGAGCTGGGTATGCAGAGCAGTGAGGCAAGGTGGAAAGGCCACAGAGGCCAGGGCTTCAAGTCCCCTTCCCGCCTTTCACTGCCTTTCCAGGCCTTTCCTCTGGATGGTTTCCCCTCAGCCTTGCCCTTAGCCCCATGGAGGGCAATGTGAACATTTGGTGGGGGGGCTGTGAGACAGCTCTGTAAGCCACAGACCCCAAAACTGTCAGACCTGCTGGCCTGGCATTTCCAGCCTCAGGCCTCAGCAGATGAGGGCCTGGGGCCCTGTGGGCCCCTTGCCAGTGTTAGTGGACCCGAGTGGAGGGGGCAGGCTCAGCTGCCCAGCCCAGCTGTCTCTGAATCCCTGTGGACACCTCTGTGCCCACAGACACTGGGCAGGGATGCACCTCCTCGTGTCCTTCCTGAGGCTCACCGTGTCCTGTTCTTCACTGTCACCGAGAGAATGCATGAGGGAGTGTATGAATGACTAGCTGTGTAGGACTGGCCTCGGACATGGAGGGCAAGCTCCCCATGAGACTGCCCAAGAAATAGTTTTAACAGCCCCCTCCCCTGGTGGCTCCCTCCCATGGGCCACTCTATGACCTCAGCATTCTGCATGGCTTGTCTCAACACAACCCCATGACATAGGTACTCTTCTGCTCGTTCACAGATGTGGAAACTGAGACTCCAAGAGCTTAAGTGGTTTGTCCAAGGTCACTAGCAAACGGCAGAGACACATGCAAAGCCAGATTGTCTTTGCCACCAAGGCAAACAGAAACCCTCCAAAGTTTAAATGAATTGCCATTTATATGAGCTAATAGATTTAAATGAGGCCTGCAGTGCTGAACTATAAAAAGCCTTCATGTCAGGGGACCCAGAAACTATTTTAGTAGTTGGGCCAAGCAGGTAGCACAAGTAGCAGTAACAGGGGATTCGAGGGAACCTGCTCGCAGGTGGGCCCGTGTGGTGCCGTGGGGCCGGGCCTGTTCTACGCGGTGTTCTCGAGGTTGGAGCTTGGGGCCAGCGGCCTGCCGACCTTGGGACAAGCAAGGAGGTGCGTTCAGCTCAGGCTAGGCTTGGGGACAGGCAGGATGAGATCTGGTTGTGGAGACAGGGACCTCAGGAGACCTCAAGCCTCCTGGTGTCACCACTTTCTCCCCTTATGGCAGCCTTGCCGGGTGCTGTCACAGGGAGCCTCACGCCAGAGAAAGGGTCTGTTCAGTGAAGGAAGGTCTGGCATTCCTCAGGCCTCTGTGACGGGGCTGGGCTGGGCTGGGCTGCGGGGGAGCGGAGGGCCTGCCCTGCGCCCTGGAATCTAGACTCCCTTATTGACAAAGCGAGGGGCCGCAGGAAGCGCTTCCTGAGCCGGGGCCTGCAGCGGCAAAGCGGCCAGGCCTGTGTCGAGCGGGCGCATTTAAAGGATTAGTTCACGCTGTTTGCTTGTGTGTGCCTAATCATGCCGCTTCCAGCTAAATGATTACAATTGATTAAAAGCAGAGCTAGGTATTCTAACAAGCAACCTGGAGCCCTTCCAATGGGGGTGAGCTGGGCCCTGCCAGGCTGAATCCTGGTACCCAGCCAGGGGGAGGTGTCTGTGAGCCAGGGGTATGGTCTGAGCTCTGTTGGGACCCTTCCTCCTTTGCTCTTGAGAACATTTGAGTTGACCCTTCCCCTCATTCCATTTTCTTTTCTTTTTCTTTTTTTAATGTGTATTTAGTTTTCAGAAAAAGAGAGAGAGAGGGAGACAGAGCACAAGTGGGGAGGGGAAGAGAGAGAGAGGGAGACACAGAATCTGAAGCAGGTTCCAGGCTCCGAGCTGTCAGCACAGAGTCTGATGCGGGGCTCATACCCACGAATCGTGAGATCATAACCTGAGCTGAGGTCAGACACTTACCGACTGAGCCACCCAGGTGCCCCACCCTCATTCCATTTTCATTTAAGAATATTTTTGGAGTACCAGCCATAGGTAGGCACCACCTCCAGGGCCCAGGGTGTGACTGTGAACACCTAGACGTGGTCCCTGTTCTCCCCCAACTGACAGTCTATGGGAGACAGTCTATGGGAGTCAAGTCAATAAACACATGAACTAGGTCATTTTAGACTGTAGAATTTTGAGAACAGTAAAACACTGTATGGTGGTGGAAAATAAGTGTGTGTGTGTGCGCGCGCGTGTGCTCACACGTGTGTGTGTGCGCGCGCGCGCATGTGCTCACACGTGTGTGTATCCGGGCAAGGGTGAGAAAATGCTGAGGATGAGAAATTGGACTGGGTGGCCAAGGAAGGCTGGCATTTCACCTGAGTCCTGAAGGTTGAGAAGGAGCCAGTGGGGGGAAGGGCTGAGGACCTTCCAGGAAAGGTGGTGTAAACAGCCAGTGTAAGGACTCAGAAGCATGGACAGATTTGGGGCGTCCAAGGAGCAGAGAAAAGGACAGTGGGGCTGGAGGTGGGGGAACACCTTCTTGCTTCAATCTCTGGACTGTTCCTATCCAGCCTGTTCGGTGAGTTGGATGCTTCCTGACTGTGCTGTACCTGCTGATCCTTCTGTTCAAGAAGAATCTCGACTCCCTTCTCCTCTTCTTGGGCTTCAGGGTTCAACTTAAGTGGTCCCTTCTCTGAGAAGCCCTCCCTGATTCCCCCTCATTTGTCTTCTCTGGCCCTGGGTTTAACCCCTTGATCCCTTTGCCAATGCAGATTATAATAACTAGGTCTACACCTGAATCCCCACCCAAATGTGAGTTTCGGGCACGTGAAAACTCCCTCTGCTTGCCATCCGTCCAACCATCCATCCATCCATCCATCCATCCATCCATCCATCCATCCCCACATGTTTTACCATATTTTTTGAGCCCCTGGGAAGTAGGAAAATAAAGAGAACACAAACAAGGAAGGGAGAAAAAGCAGGAGGGTTGCAATCTAGGGTTGCAGAGTCTAGGAGCTGAGTTCTTAAATTCCTGGTCCTTATAAGATGGGTAACCGACGAGCCAGTTTCCTTGCCTGCGTGCTCGTGCCGTCAGATCCAGCCAGATAATTATAACTAATAATAATTAAAAATTAGAAGTGCTCTAGGCACATACTTAGCATTTGACTCTTTGGCTGAATTTTCTGTGAGTAGCAGCATCTACCTCTGTCCCACTTTAAAGACAGCCCAGTCCCTGCCACCCACTGCTGCTGGGAGAGCAGGGCTGAGCTGGGCTCGGCCTGGGGGAGCGAGAGGGAGGTGCCTGGTGACAGTAGTTCTGGGGAGTGAGAACCTGTTGCTTGCCTTGGAGTAGCCCCCAGTTGGTTCCATTATTTTCCATTGCCGACATTTGTACCTCTCCAGCCTCAGTTTCCTCATCTGTAAAGTGGGGTAAGACCCACTGCCTCGGGTGGGTGTGAAGATGGGACCTCATGTGTGAAAAGCGTTTAGAATATAAGGCTTCCTGCAGGAATCACAGGGTATGATCGCTTTGTGTGTCCTGCCTTCCCCACGAGGGCAGGACACCAGAGCCCTCCGCAGCTTGTGTTCTATTCAGTGTGAATTCTATGCAGCCCACACCTGTGGACAGGCAGCCTGGGAGCAGCTGTGTGATCTTGAGCGAGTCACTAATCCTTTTTGGGCCTCAGTAAATGGGGGGTAATGACAGCCCCTTCCCGTGGGTGTTAGGGAGAGCGCAGGCAGTGGTGCCTGAAAAGCCTCCAGAACCAGCTTGAGGTTTGGTAAAAGCATCAGCACTACGTGGGCTTTTGGTTCACCCCTTCATTCGCTCGTTTGTTCAGTGCGTCGTGCATGGATGTGCTCAGTGTAGCCCATGAGTGTTTACTGAGCCCCTTCTATGTGCCAGGTGTGTGCAGGTGTCGAAGACACACAGAGGTCTAAGTCCCTCACCTGTTGTGGGGAGAGGAACAGAGAACTGATGAGGACAAACAGAAAGAATGTCTGTTATATGTTTGCGGCATAAGATAGTGTAACATGTTGTGTGTCGTTCAATCTTATCGTAAGCTAAACATAACCTAACATGACTGCTGTGCCAACTGGGTCCCTGTGATGTCACAGGAGGTGTGGGGGCCCGGGATCTCCCCCTTTCTCACTGTGCCTCCAGACACTGGGTCTCTTGATCTATTTACCCTTCTGGGGGGCACGGCCTTCCCTGCTCACAGTAAAGTGTATCCGCATCATCATCATCTCTTACCACTGCTACCACTTGGGGCGGCTGAGCCTCCTGAGGGACTGTGTGTGGCAGTTCAGGGTCTGCATCTGGAGAAGACTGAGGAGTGGTCACAGATGGCTACTTGTCCTCCCGAGCCTGGAGTGCAGGCCTGAGCCCCTCACCCTAACATAGTAAAAATGAGACAACGTTTCGTGAATGCTTACTGGAGCCTGAATCCCTCCCTTCAGACATGTAGTCTTTTGAGACCTCGCAGTGACCCCCAAGTGTGGGATCCTATGATCTCCATGTCACAGATGGGTAAACTGAGGCTCCCCAGGGTCACACAGCTGCTAGAGTTGCAGAGCTGTGAACGAGGCAGGCTGACACTAATATCTGTGTTCTTAGCTCCAAGGCTGAGGCAGTGGGCTTGAAGGTGACTATCCACCCCATAGGAGCCAAGCGCAGGCCTCTAGGGGCTGGGTGCCAGGGGCCAGGTGCTGGGGGCAGGCAAGTCTTCCTTCCCAGGAGAGCAAGAGTTCTAGAACATGACTCATAGGTGGTGTGGGTCCAGGGCAAGTGACTGTCCCTCTCTGGGCAGGGTGGGTGAGCAGTGGCTACCGTGGTCATCGTACAAGGAGCAAAAGAGAAACAGGCCCTGGGAGGAGCCTGTGCCGGGATATGCGAAGATGCCCTCGTGAGACCCGGGGCTCTGCCCGCTTGAGCAATGAAGTGTGTGGAGGCCCAGGTGGGGACTGGGGGGGCTCCCCCCGAGGCCCAGCTCCGGGCAGAGATGGCACTTGGAATCGGCCTCAGGCTGCCTGTCTGCCCATCAGAGCCTGTCATTCATGCCCTAGGGCGGGGGGCCAACCAACTTAAGAGGGGCACCGTGCCATCATGACAGATGGGCACGGGGGAGCTGCCAGGAGCCTCCAGCCAGCGGCCATTGTGTGTGCCGGGAGCCCAGCCCCTTGCCAGAGCTGTCCCAGCCCGGACCAAATGCCTTCAGTTTCTTAGAAACAATAGTAATACTCATAATGGGGTGTCGGGTTGGTCCAGAGCTCCCAGAGGTTGACCCCTTACAAAGCCCTGCCTCCCCACCTCCCACTGACTTAGACAAAGAGGCAGCCCGACTTACAGGAAAGACACGGGCCTTGGGGTCTGGAGGGTGTGAACCTCAGAGTTGATTCTTGCTGTAACTGAGACCCTGGGCATGTGACTCTCCTGAGACTCACCATCCTCCCATGGACATTGGGCTAGTGCTGTCTCTCCTGGAGGCTCATTATGGGGGTGCAGCATAGTGTTTATGAAACAAGGCACATAGTGCCCAGCCAAGGGGGGCCTAACGGAGGGGATGGTGTTGACATAGAACTGATGTGATGTTGTCCCACCTTACAGACGGAGACACAATATCATGTCATGTCACACGTCTAGTAAGAGCTGACCTAACCCTGGTATGGAACAGCAGTGACAGAAACAGCCCCCAGGTACTGTGGGGAGCCCTCTGCATCGATTATCCTATTTAGTTCTCAGGAAAGTTATATGAAACCAATGCTGTTGTTCTCCCCATTTTGCAGATAAAGAGACTGAGGCACAGCTAGGCAATGGCAGAGATGGGGCTTGAACCCAGACAGCCTGGCTGCAGAGGCTGAGCACTGAACCACTCCACTGAATACCATGGGCAGGCTTTTTCCTGTTGTTGAGTCCGCCCATGTTAAAAACGAGGCCTGCTTTGTCCTTTGATGCAGCAGTCTGTCTTCCCAACTCGTTGGGAGCCAGGCCGGCTGCCTCCTGCAAAGGTACCGGGGCCAGGCATGGCTGGGGAGGCTTGGCCCCCACCAGCTGAGAGACAAGAACCGGGTGCTCTTGGCGGGAGCCTGGATTGCACTCTTTGGTCGAGCAGGAACAATTACTAATGACATTTAGAAAGAAATTAATGATGAGAAATGCAAGTTGGCATTTCAGGAGCGCCAGGCAGCAGCCGCGCGTCCGCACTCACAGGAGAGGCAGGGATGGAGGGGGGCGGGCGCGGAGGGGAGAGGGAGGAGATGGCAGAAATTAATTTTGCTGTGTCAATAATGAACATGGCCCCACTCGCTTTGCTTCTGGAGTTTAGACAAAATCAAACATGGACTGGCTGGGGCCGGTCCAGGGCTGCAGTGAGATCCCCTGTGTACTAGGTTCTGCATGGAGGCAGGTGACGGCTTTGGTTTGGTGTCTCCTTTCGGTGGCACCAGGAGGCAGAGGGGTGGGCCGGGGACAGCAAGAGGGGAGGAAGCCGCCTGAAGACTGGACCATTTGGGCACCAATCCAAGCACCACTTCTTACCCATTGCATGAAGTAGCAAGCTGCTTCTCCTTGCTGAACCTCCATTTCTTCATCAGTAAGACGGGGGACAATCGGAGATGTAAAGGTAGTGTATGTATGAAGAAGAGCCGGCCCAGTTTGGGCACACAGTAGGAGCTCAATATATTGTTAGGTATTACCGTATTTCACTGACATGTTTTAGATATACAACTTCTCATGATAACATCTCTTAAATTGGAATCGTTCACATGTGTTACGCTTTAATTGGTCTTTTTTTAATTTGTTTGTTTGCTGTGATACATCAAATACTGGAGCATCTTCTATTCTGTGGGTCTTGGATAAAATATAGCATTGACCGGAAGTATGGTAGAAGGTAAGGAGGCCCCAAGATGCTGAAACTGTTTGGGGTAGGGTTTGGGCTTCCCAGTGGGATACAGGAGCATACCATCTCCTTCCTTCCCATCGGGTGCTCCAGAATGATGGAGAAGGACCCCACCAGTCTCCTGTCATGTGAAGGGGAGGAGATACACACAAGGAAAAGTTATTACGTAGTAACATTGACCATTTTTATAGTGTGAAGGGTGAAAACTCACAGCCCATGGCCAGGGACATCGGGGTCTTTAAATGGTGGTCTATGTTTCAAAATGGAGATTTCCTATAATTATAGTGGCTAAATATAGGTAGTGCTTATTAAGTGTCAGACAGTGTTCTTAGCACTTTTAAGCATTAAATATTCAATTCTCATAATGCCTCTATTATTAAAATAAAGAAACTGAGGCACAAAGAGTCTAACAAACTCCCCAGACCACAGAGCTGGTCAATGCTGGAGCCAGGCTATCGGCCCCAGGTTCTGTCCTCTTTATCACTACACTAGAGTTCTTGATTTTTCTACAAATCAGACCCAGTAACCCCTGGACCATAGTTCTGGTGACAGCAATCAGCTACCCCCTTTAGACACAAGGATGTGCTCCCTGGCTCAACACAACCACACCTGGTCTGCCCCACCTGGTTCACCCTCTGAGCTCCAAATTTGAGTCCTCTGCTGCAACACATCACACTTTACAAATGTTATTCCACTGGTGCCTCAACAACCTGGGACCACTAGAAGCGTCCTTTACTCTCGCCACTTTGCAGACCTGATAGCTGAGGCTGGGAAAGGATAATACTCAGGAAGAAGTGGAGCCCAGGGGGAAATGGGAAGTGTGTTCCACCTATATGGTTTGTGTGTTTGAGCAGGGGAGGCACGTGTGGCTCAGGGACCAGTCCCCACCTAAGCCAGACCTAGATGCACAGTCCAACAGCTGCATCCCTGACCTGGGGCACTACCTTAGTCTCCCCCATCCTTCCTGCTGAAGGTGCCAGATCAAAAATGTAGGGTCATCCATGCTTTCGAGTTGACAGTGATGGCAGAACTTCATGGTTAGTATTCATTATGATAATATTGAACATCTGTATATCATTTTACATGTTGTAAAACCTTTTACATGTGTTATCTAATTTGGAGCTCATACCAAGTCTATGAGGTAGGTATCATTCATCCCACTTTTTAGGCAAGGAAATAGGAACTTAGAGAAGTGAAGTGACTTGTCATATAGGTAGTAAGTGACTAAAGTGGGATTTGGACTTGAAAGCCCATTGTCTTTCCACCAACCCATCCACCCAACTACCTACTTCTGTATTCATGCTCTCCTCTTTCTCCTACTAGTCATCCATCTGCCACCCATCTACTTATCTATACATTCATTTGTCCATCCGTTCACCATCCATCCATCTGTCCATCCATTCCTAATCCACCCATCCATCCATCTATCCATTCCTCATCTATCCATCCATCCATCCATCCATCTTCCATCCATCATCCAGCCAACCAACCAATCATCCATCCATCTACCTATTCATCCATCCATCTATCCATCCACCAGTCAGCCATCCATCTTCTAACCATCCGTCCATCCATCCATCCATCCATCCATTCAACCAGCCAGCGAACCAGCTAGCTATACATCCATTAGTATCGAGTGCTAAGAAAGTGCCAGGAGCTACACTGCTTTCATGACACCTTCCTGATATGCTCTGAATTCCATATTTACCTGCTACCCACCTCTCCCTCTGCCCTAAAATTGCAAATGGACTTACTTACACACACACACACACACACACACACACACACACACACACACAGATTGGGGATACAGATGATTCTTGGTTTGCCTCATGGAAACCAGCGAGTTAGTTCTGCCTGGTAGTGGGAGCGAAAGTATAATGCAGACCTACTTGATCATGGTGGGGCAGGTGTGTGGGCAGTGATGATGTGCCCACAGTTTGGTTGGAAGCTGAGTATAGACAAGAAGGGCAGACAAGGTATTGCAGGCTGGGCCACCACGTTCGTCGGCCCCATCAGGGGGACCGGCTCCTGAGTAGTGGGCAGCCCCTGACATTCCGGGTAGCAGGGATCACATTTGCCCTTTCCTTTGTGCCAGGCTGGACTTTTTCAAACGAGCAAAGGTATACACCCACGTGTTTCCACAAGAACCATCGCAATCATTAAATATAATCGGTCTCAGCTGCAGTTTTGATTGCTGGGGCATGCCTACAATTCATCACAGCAAATTAGGTCCACCTTCAGAATTGCTGGCCCTGCAGCCTGGGGGGTCTGTCAGTGAGGGGAGTTGGGCTCTGTGGGCTCCAGAAGTCATTTTGTGGGGTGATAGGCCATATTTCTCAGAGTATCTGCCAGAACAGCTCTCCATCCACAGGAGTTAATTTTCTAGAAATTTCAATGACCCAGGAAAGTTTCCTATTTAGCAAAAATTTGGAGGAAAGTAGAAATGGACATGATCAAAGTCTTAAAATATTATTTATAAAACCTACAAGCACTGGCTTAGTTTAGGGACCTGGACATATGTGTTCTGTATAATTAGTGACCGTGTGACCTAGATTTTCCAGGACAGCTTGGATTTCAAGTATTCCATCCCAGTCATTGGCTATTTGTCCTGATTTTTGGCTTGTGAAATGTGACTATATCTAGAGCTGGGTTTTCTCATCAAATTAAACTTTTTTTTAACGTTTATTTATTTTTGAGAGAGAGAGGGAGACACAGAATCCGGAGCAGGCTCCAGGCTCTGAGCTGTCAGCACAGAGCCTGACGTCGGGCTCGAACTCATGAACGGTGAACTCAAGCCCTGAGCTGGAGTCAGAGGGTTAACCCACTGAGCCACCCAGGCACCCCTCTCATCAAATTCTAATGAATAAAAATTTAAGTTGTAAAGGCCTGGAAAGATTTTGGAAAAATTAAAGGGAACGATTCTCTCCTACTTTTTTTTTTTTCCCAATGTGGCAAAATATTTAATGCCTGTAAGTGTGCCTCATGCTGACCCTCCTACCTCCCCAGCCAGGAGAGCATGGTCATTTCCATCCGGCAAGGTATGAAAGCTGTCAGAGCCCTAATCCTCTTGACAAGATTTCTGGGGAGGCCTTTCCACAGCAGGCCTCATCCCCTTCTGCTCGGGGGAAAGAGTCCCCGCTTATATAGCCCCCTGAGGTCCTGTGTTCTTCCGTGGCCTGGCCCTGGAAACCGGGCCATTGACAATAGCCTAGACTCAGTCACGGCAGGGGAAGCCCCGTACAGCGCGGAGGCAGAGAAGGTCTGGCGTCCAATGCCAGCCAGTGCTTGGCAGGTGACGTGCCCCCTGGATGGTGCTGCAACTCACCACCCCGTCCTCCCCCCGCCCCACCATCCAGCCGAGGCCTCCACAGGCTGTTTCTCACTACCACAGCCTGTGCAAACTCCAGCTTCCAACCCTCAAGCCAGAGGTGCGAGGGCAACAGCTCAGGAATGGCTCTGGACACCTTGGCTGTGTGTGTGGAATGGGACCTCGCTCCTTCCCACCTGCCCACCTAGCCTGTAGGTGGTAAAAGCAGTTGTTGTTTTCTCTAATTGTGGCAAAATACACGTAACGTACAATTTACGATCTTAACCATTTCAGAGTGAACACTTCAGGGGCATTAAGTCCGTTTGCTTTGTTGTGCAACCATCTCCACCATCCAGGAAACTTTTCTGCAGCGCGGAAAGTCGGTCCCCACTGAACACTTCCCCCCCCTCCCCCCCCCGCCTCAGCTCCTGGAAACCAGCAGTCTCCTTTCTGTCTCTCTGGATTTGACTACTCCAGGAACCTCACAGAAGTGGAATTACACAGTATTAGTGCTTCTGTGACTGCCTGGGTGCACTTAGCATAATGTCTTCAAAGGATCCGTCCGCTTTTAAGAAAAAAGCGTAACATGCCCTGGGCAGGGCGGGGCAAGGGACGCGGAGGAGCAGGGCAGCTCTGCTTCCTCTTGTCTCCCTGACCCTGTCAGTGGAGGCTTTGCTCCGCCACCGTTGCTTGCTGGCTGTCATTTCAGAAATGCTCGCCGAGTTTGTAGCAAGTGCAGGCTCTGAGCCGACGTGGGGGGAACGGCAGCGAACCGAGAGATGGGGCCTTGCCTGCCGCGCTCGGCCTGGTGAAGGTATTGCCATGACAGGGAGACAGGCAGGTCTGCAGCCTGAGGAAAGTGCCAGAAGGACAGCTGTGCAGATGCATCGTTGCGCCCGATGGGCGGCCCCTCGTTGAGTGGGCGGGAAGGCCTTTCTGAGGGGACTCAGATCCGATGAGAAGGGGCCTGAGAAACTGGGGGAGCAGGCTGGGCGGCGGGAGTAGCCACGAAAGGCTGAGAAAGCGCCTGGCCCATTTGGGGAGCTGAAAGGAGGTCTGGGGAGCCCTGGCAGGCCTGTCAGGACAGCGTCCAGGGGGCTGGATTTCTAGGTGTGTTTGGAACCCGCTGGGAGATTAATCAGAGAGTTTGCCGATCCCTGCCCCTCGAGGACAGAATGCAGGCTGCGCCTCTCATGGGCACTTTATTTTCTCAGCTTCCATTGCCAGGAAGAGGGAGCCCTGGAGGGAACCTGGGTCATCGGCAGATGGGGGCTTCCAGAGGGTCCTAGTGGTGGTATGAGTGTGGACAGGTTAGTTGCACACTGAGGGGAGACGAAATGCCAAATGTGACAACCCCTCAATCACTCTGTGGCACGTTGTCAGTGTAATGTCTATGTGTGTGTGTGTGCCTATGAGTGTGTATGTACATGTGTGTGCTAAGGATTGTGGGATATCTGTGAGTGTATGTGCATGTGTGCGTATATGCATGCATATAGAATATATGTGACTCTGTGTATGTGTGTGCAATTGTAGGGTATCCGTGAGTGTGTATATGTGCGTGTGCATGTGACTATGGGGCATCCATGAGTGAGTCTGTACATGGGATATTCATGGATGTGTGTGTGTGTAATTGTGAATTTTCCATGAGTGCATGTATATGTGTGTATAAGTCATTGTGGGGGATCTGTGAGCGTGCGCATGGGATAGCTATGAGTGTGCGTATGTAACTGGGAGTTATCCATGAGTGTGTGTGTATATGTGTGCATGGGATTGTGGGGTATCTGTGAGTGAGCGTGAGTGTGCGTGAGTGTGACCGGGGGTTCTGTGAAGTGCGTGTGTGTGTGTCTGTGTTCGGAGGTGGGTGTGGGAAGTAGGAGGAGCTCTGTGTACCATGTTGCATTCACAAGCACCCCGAGGTGCAGCCACACCACAATGCCTGAGACACAGTCAGTGGGTGATGGGTGGGAGGGTTCCTAAGTTCTCTGGAAGAAAGAAGGTACAAAGGGATGATTATCTGGACCCTTCAGAGGATGGATAGGACACACGTGGTCTGGCCTCTCCAAGTGGTTGAGGGAGGGCTTGCTGGCCCTTCTGTCTGAGATGGCCGTTTTGGAGCTCCTGTGTGGCTCTGGCAAACATTGTTTGATTGGCCTGCATGGTGCTTTAAACATCGAGACATTATATATATATATATATATTTTTTAAATGTACGTTTCAGTTTTCATTATAAAACTAGGTTGAGGGCGCCTGGGTTGCCCAGTAGGTTAAGCATCCAACTCTTGGTTTCCGCTCAGGTCACGATCTCACAGCTTGTGAGTTCGAGCCTCACATCAGGCTCTGCGCTGACAGCTTGGAGCCTGCTTGGGATTCTCTCTCTCCCCCTCTCTCTGCCCCTCCCTCACTCGTGCTCTCTCTGTCTCTCGAAATAAATAAATACTCTTTAAAAAAAAAAAAAAACTAGCCTGGATCTGAGGAGGACTACCCCTTTCCAACAAGGCTTGGGTTCTTGGGATGACACAGTCCCCACCACACCTGACTGCCTCGCACTTGGCCTGGGCTGCACTCTCTTGCAGGGTGAACTCAACAGCACTGGGTCCCGGAGCTGGAGGCTCCTGTCCAGGCCCTGCTGCTCCCAGTCAGAGGAGCCCTGCTCACCACAGTTGGGTCTACTGGATCTCAGCTGTTCTTTTCCAGTACATCTACATTTACTGTGAGTTTGGTGCCCACACTGATAGGAGGCCTCAGTCTCCCCAAAGTATTCTGTGTGTGCTCTTTGAACCACAGATGCACCTTGAGGTGGGGAGAAAAACCCCTCTCTGGCCTTGGGAACCTATCCACCCAGTGCCATTCTACTGGAGTTTCAGGGGGTCTGTCTGGTTGATCTCTCCCCAGGCTCTGAGGTGCGTGCTTGGATTCCTGCCCTGCCCTGCCCTGAATCCATCAGGCTGCAATCCTATCTTTTAGGGGTCTGGTTCTTTGAGTCTCAAAGACTCAGGCTCTTTGAGGGCATGTTTTATTTATTTTTTATTTTTTTATTTTGAGAGCACGAGTAGGGAAGGGGCAGAGAGAGGGGGAGAGAGAGAATCGCAAACAGGCTCCACGCTGTCAGCACAGACTGATGCAGGGCTCCGTCTCTCCGACCGTGAGATCATGACCTGAGCCGAGATCAAGAGTCAGACACTTAACTGACTGAGCCACCCAGGCTTTTTTTTTTTTTTTTTTTTTAATTTTTTTTTTTCAACGTTTATTTATTTTTGGGACAGAGAGAGACAGAGCATGAACGGGGGAAGGGCAGAGAGAGAGGGAGACACAGAATCGGAAATAGGCTCCAGGCTCTGAGCCATTAGCCCAGAGCCTGACGCGGGGCTCGAACTCCTGGACCGCGAGATCATGACCTGGCTGAAGTCGGACGCTCAACCGACTGCGCCACCCAGGTGCCCCACTGAGGGTGTGTTTTAATTCCTATTCGAGATGACCTATAGCCCAGCGGCCTGGTTCCAAGCAGGTTCTTGACTGATGCCGTTGGAATGGACTTGCAGGTGACACCGGCCAGTTCACTGTCCTCACCAGGAGGGAGCCAAGGTCCATAGATGGATTTATGGTCACTTGGTGCACCACTGCCAGAACCCTTGATTCTCACTCCTTAGTCCCGAGTCTGCTGGGAACCCCAACCCAAAGGGGCCCAACCATGGGGGACCCCTCCTCCCTTTGGAGAAATAGCAACATTGGCCTCAGCCCAATTATTGCAGGACTCGGGGTCAGGGTGACCTCTGTTGCTAAGGTGGGGCAAATCTCTAAGCAGCCAACCACAGAACTCCCGCTGCCTTTCATGCAGCCACTACCTGAAGTCACCTGGTTGCTGGCCTGTGACACCCTGCACGCAGAAAGCACTGCGTTCTGAAGTGTGCTTCCCCTGACTCTACTGTCCCTCCAGACGGGTATTATTAGTTTCCCTGTTTTGTTGGGTACCTCCAAACGGGAGCCTGTTTACGGCCCAGACTCCTAATAGAAGGCTGCAGTTTCCCTCCTTATAATCTATTCTCTGGTGGGTTTTATTTCCAAAGCACAGCAGTACAGAACCTGCCCCTTTGGGAGTTCGTTGGGCTTTTTTTTTTTTCCCCCTACAACAATCTTTTCTCTCCATTTTCACTCAAAGAAAGATGTTTTCCCACCTCATGGAACCGGCGGTTGGCCAGGCCACCCGCTGGGCTCTTTTGTGTTCTGGGTGCTGCAGGGCACTGGCGAGAGGGGCATTAGAGAGGGCCCCTTGCCTCCCCGCCTGGGCTCGGGAAACCCAACGGTCACACCTCCAACAAAAGCTTTCAGGTGACATTTAGGGCCCTGAATCTGTTCCTGTTCTTGGCTCTGAAAGAAAGTGGTAAATCCCCCTGCCAAAGCCAACCGTGCTGCTCCCTGGAAGCTGGAATCTCCCTGCAGGCCAGGAGTTCCGGATGGATTGAGGCTCTCACCCGAGAGACAGACTTCCCCGGCTAAGCGGGTGCGACGCTCACTTCCTGCTGCTCTAGAGTGGCAGACGACAGCCTGTCTCGCTGTCTGGGAGACGGGACTGGGAAAGCCTTGCACACGTCCCCGAGCATGGGGCGGGGGGGGTGGGGGTGGGGGCTTGCTTTTGCCTCAGAGGATGTTGCAGGGCTTTGTCCCAGGCCAGTGGGTCCCTAGCCTCACCCCGGACCCTGATGCCAAGGAGGGGTATCACTTCATACGGCAAACCTTGATCTGCTGTCTGTGTAAATGGTGGCTCGCTGGGTGGGGGCCACGGGGTGGACGCGGGGTGCATGCACGTCACAGCCTGGGCCCCCCGGGGAAGCGGCTGCATCACCGGGCAGGCATTTAGAGGGAACCTTGGCCATCACTCACTCCTAATTTTAATGACGTGCATTAGCTAAATTGTGTTCTGAGTATTCATTCAGTGCTGTTTATGGCGTGCTCTCGAGTGCGCTTACCGTTTGTCAGAAGTGCAAACTAGCGAACATACGAGCCTTTAAGACAGGCCATCTGTTCGTCTTAGACCTTTGGACGATTGTCAAACGCTTCTAAAAATAAGTGCTCACTAGCAGAGCGGGGCTGCCCAGGTGATACACAGCAGAGAGGGAAGCAGGGCTGTCTGTGTCTGTACCCTCACCAAAGGGAGAAGTATAACTTGAGTGTTGGGGGTAGGGAGGAGGTGGAACCCAGGAAGGGAGCAGAGGGAGGTGGGGGGCATGAAGGCCCTGCTGGTACCCCTTTTTGGCTGGAGGTATGAGCTTTTCCCTGTTCCGTCCCTTTCATGTAACTCCACAGCTCAAATACCTTCGATGGCTCCCCGTGGCCCAGATTTAAGGGCGAACTGCCTCGTCTCGCATCACGGAGCCTCATCAATAAGGCCCCCACCTTCCTTTCCAGGCTTGTCTCCGTGGCACATACCCTGTGCTTCTGCCAAGCTGAATTATTCATTGTTCCCTCAGCATATGCTGTGCTTTCCACATTTCACAAGCAGAACGGTGCCGTGGGTAAGAGTGTGCTCTGCACACAGACTGCATGGGTGCGGATCTGGCTCGGCTGTCACCAGCTGCAGGATCTCCATGCTCTCTGTGGTCGTGCCTCAGTTTTCTCATCTGTAAAATAGGGATAACAATCATATTTAACTCCCAGGGTTGTGAGGTTTAAATGAGTTAGTATAATCAAGGGTTGAGAATAGTGCCTGGCACACAGTGAGCACATGATAAATGTTAGCTGTGATCATTATCAGTTTTATTGGCACCTCTGTACCATTCTCCGGGGGGATCATTCTCCTTGGAAAACTGTGCTCATGCACCCACACACGTACACACACACACAGTGCAAACCCTAACCAGGCCATCCTCAAATGGGCAGCTGGAAGGCTGGCTTCTTCCTTAAGCACCTGCCTCTCAGAAGTCCTCTTTCCCTAGTCCCTTTTTGCAAAATCTCGTCCCCTCCTTTGGCCGTGAGCTTGTAAATGGCCAAAATGTACCTTATTCTCTCTCTGTCTTATGCCTACTGCACTGCACAGGGCCAGGTTCCATGTTTGTTCAATGAACAAACATCAGAATCTCACTTAGCTGAAACATGGCTTCAATGTTAACCTGAAGTGTCTACCTTTTCCCCTGGAAGCAGAGGGAATATCTTCCCATGGTTAAGGCAGATTTTTGGACCAGGCCTGTGAGAGCCACCGTGGCTGCAGCCTGCCAGGGAGTAGCCTAGCGGGTGGGCAGTGGGGAGAAAGGCCATCCACCACAGCCTCTTTCCCAACCTAGAGCCAGAGAGAGGTGATGTGGGGTCAAGGTGAAGCCAGGTGGGTTCTGTAGGTGAGGGCAGGTAAGACGTTCTAGGTGTTAGGGGGATAAGTGTTCCTGCACCCTTAATTTGCCACAGGGATGTGAGGGCCAAAGTCCTGGGACCAGTCCTTCTCTGGTGGCCCTTAAGAGTGAGGGTGTGTGAGTCTGGCTCCCCCGCCCCCACGGATCTGTGAGCTCCTCAAGAGAGAGGGCCCAGCCTTCAACTCCGTGTGCCAGTGCCTGGCTGGGGGCCTGACACACAGGGAGTCCGTGAACAGCTGTGGAAGAAATGAGTAAATGAGTGGCTGAATGAGTGGATGAGTGCATACCTCTCTCCCCCACAGAGTCTCCCTGAGCCTCCCCTCCTCACCAGATACCTCACTCTGCCCCCGGGGGGAGGGGGGCAGGAGGGAGAGCAGTGAATTGTGGGACTGAGGCTATACCCAGGGGGTTATGGGGAGGAGACAGTACCTTTAGCAGACTTCTGCTGCTCCAGAGACAGGAGCCTCCAACACTCTGACATCTCTGGAGCACTCCTCAGATCCTGCCAGCCCTTGGAGGAGGAGCTGGGAGAGGCATGGTTGTTCGGATCATCAAACTCCGTGTGGCCCACACTGCAAGCCCTGAACCCTTTGGTGCCAAGGGGGTCCAAGGATCCAAGGAGGGAACAGACAGCCCTTCTCTCACAGAGATCCTTGTCTGCTCAGGAAGACTCTCCTGGACACCATTTATGGAGCACTTTCTCTTGGCCAAGCCTGGGAGCTGTGCGTGCACGTTAATTTCCGGAGTCCTCAGGGCCGCTTGGGAAGATGGTTCTGTTATTACTGCCCCTCCCCCTAGTCCAGAGGTCAAGGACCTTGCTCAAGGCCACATGGCTATCAAGTGGCAGAGTCAGAATTCAAACCCAGGACTCAGCCTGTCTCAGCCCACTAAGGCTACTTGCGATCCCCCGGGCAGTGGTGACTGAGAACAGGGCACTTGCTAAGGGCCAGGTGAGGTGCTAGGACTTTAGGTTTTGTCCTCAAAGTAGCTGGAGCACAGGAATTGCAGCTAATAACGCAGTCCAAGAGGGACATGCAGTGCAGAGAACTCCTCTCCAGCCTGTGTCTGTGCATCTTGGGGTGCGCGGAGAAGTCCCTTGTTACTTCACAGACACTACTGTCCAGGCCAGCAGGTAGCCAGTGCCTCTGGTCTCCCCCACTTGACACTGTTGGGGGTGGGTGCCATAAGGAGACCAATAAGGGTCCCAGAGAAAGGGACAGAAAGCAGAGCTAAGACCTTGAGAAGGAACCCCTGTTGCAGATTAGGGAGGGGCACACTGTGTCCATGTGTGTGTGTGATTGTTGAGGTGCACAGTGTGTGTTGGGCCAGGGATGCCTCCTGGTTTTGGGGAGACCAGAAGGGGCCCATGACAGAACCTTTGACTGGACCACTTAGGTGTGTGTCAGTGCTTTAGGGAGGAAGGTCCAGCAACAGGCTCTGTGCTCCTAGCACTCTCCTCTGTGCTCAGCACACACCCTGGCTTGGGCTCTAGGTTGGGATCATTTGGCTGCTGAATCCTAGCAACAAGCAAGGTGACTATCACCCGGCAGATTCAATGAAGGCTTGTTGAATGAATGAATGAATGAATGAATGGCCATACAAATGAAGGCAAGGGTGTAACAAAAGGTTCCTTGGCCCCAAGCGCTCTGTTGACAACTTGCGCAGATAGAGGTCTCAGCAGGACCCCAGACACGACACCTATAGCACCCACCGGCCTGCCACACCCTCACCCATCAGGAACTTATGTGCCCGGGGCAGGTGACCCAGTGCGCCAGGCATAGGCACCCAAAACAGGTCCTAGCAGAAATCTCTATCCTTGAGAGCCGTGTGCACTCTGCAGAGTGAATGCATCTCAGCTGCAAACCAGTGCCCCTGTCCCCTCCCTCCCTTCCCCCCACCCCCATTTTATTTTTTTCACCTGCTTCTCGGCCCACACCTGCGTCTCCCTGGCAGGCAGAAAGGCCCTTGTGGATGCCAGGCCTCCCCTCTGGGTGCCTTCCAGTCCTTCCTGGCTCCCACCCCCACCCCACCCCCGGCCTTTATGGTGCTGGGAAGTGTTTATCTGCAGGGTTGGTAGTATCTTTAAAAAACGATTTTCTTCCTTCTCTGAAGGGGCTAAATATAGCACAGGCATAAATAGAGAAATAGACATTAAGCCAAATGCCCTTGTGAGAGCCATGCCGGGTGGAAGGGGCTCTTTAAGACGGCTTGATGAAGCCCCCGCCCCTCGAACCACAGCAGCTAGCCGCGGGGAAGGAGCCGAGGCTTTTAGGTATTCACCTGTGCCGATCGGCCGTGGCTCTGCCAGGAGCCGCTCAGCGCACAGGTGTGTTGGGTGATTGGTGAGTCCTGGTGACGGGTCCCCGCCACCCCATCTGCCCTTCCAGAGACTGTGCCCTCAGGCTGTGGAGGAGCCCATGCCCTCCCCAGCCAAACACCTGGCCTCCTCAGCACCCCCCAGCACACACACCCTTGTTGGGTGGCATGGACCGTTCTCCCTCGCTGAGCCACCATCTGCACCATTCATCCCGCACAAACGTTTGGGTGTCTGTGTTCTTGAGCATCCCCACCCCCCCAGCAAGCCCCTTGAGAGGGGTGGGCCCAGCTGGAGTTTTCCCCTACCCTGCTCTGTGCCTGACCCAGAGCAGAGTATCCAGCAGGTACTTAATAACGCAGTGCCTCATGAATTCTGGTGCCCGGTCCCCTTGGGGCATCAAGTTTCGACATTTCCATCTGCTATGACATCCTGGGCTTTTGTTCTTGTAGAACTTTAAGGAAGGAAGTTTTACCCTTCGGTCTCAGAACTCTCTCTGAGGAAGTTCTTTCTTGAGTCTCACTCAAGAACTGCCTGCTACTGCTCCTTAAGAGAAAAGGCCCACTGTGGTTTTCGTCTGACAGGTGGCATTTATTCTCTTATTTTCCTGACCAGTGGTCCTAAGCATAGGCTCCTGCCTCCTGGATTTCTGTGCCAGCAGCCTGTGGATGAGCCAGTGTGGACCATGTGTATTATACTGGCCCTGTTCTTGGCCCTGTGCTTGCCTCCTGACAAGAGGCTGTTTCATTATCCAGAGATCCCTGGACACCCCCCTTTCCCCCATGGTAGTGGTGGGTGGTCCTTGAGGATTTTGTAGAGATCAAATATCATGTCTGGTTTTCTGTTGCTTATGGAACAGAGTCTACATTCAGGGACATTCAGGGCCTAAATCCCTCCCGGTCCTCCATGTACCTCTGTGCTGGGATCATCCCTCTGGTGCCTGCATTTGCCAGGCTTATTCCAGCCTCCACACCTTTGTGTTGTGTTGTGCTGTGTCTTCCACTCAGAGCGCCCTCTCCCCTTTCCATGTTTCAACATCCGTACACTTAGCCGTTTATTTATCCTTCCATTGATTCATTCAAAAATATTTACTTAGTGTCTACTTGGTGCCAGGAACCATAATTTGAGGACAGAAAAAGAACTGTATATGTTTATCCTCCTAACCTCCCTCCTCCCCTCTCTCTTCCCCATCCCCCCCACAAATAAAGGACTGACCACACCCAGGTACCCTGGCCACGTGGCACTGTTAATTGACTGGCTGTTGGCAGGGTGGCAGAGTGAGACCCCCGATCGTTCCTGGGCAGCTGTGCCTGTCATGTCACCACTGGGCACTGCATGCCCAGCCCTGGGCCAAGCACTGTGGGGCTAGGAGAGGAGGTGATGCAGTTCAGCAGAGGAGGCTAGTCTTGCGCTTGGGAAGCACATAGATGTGTGGGAGGTGGGTCGGAAGGCCTGGGGGCGCTGCAGGGAGGGATGGCAAGTGACTAGGTGCCCGGAGGACCTCAAGCATGGTCTGGTTGGGAGGAAAGAGAGAGGAAGTGAGAAGTGAATCAGCAAAGGCTTGGAAGCCAGGAGGATGTTTTGCTGTAGGGTGGGTTTGGCTCCCTGCAGGACTGGCTGCCTGTCCGTGCACAAGTGCAGGGAGAGGTGCCTGGGCTGGAGGGTGGGCGTTCCCATGGAAACCGCCGCATCCCATCTGTGGCCTCAGACAACCTGCCTTGTGCCTCTGGGTCCGTGGCACCCCCACCGAGGTGCCAGGCCTCGCTGGCAGAGTCTGTCCTCATGCCTGGTGTGGAGTGTGGATGATCTGTGGACTGGGATGCCTGTAAGTTGTGGGGTGCTGGGAAGCCTGCCTTCCCACCCAAGGCCCTTGCTTTCTTGGATTCCAGTTGCCTGGATCAACCCCGCCTGATTCCTAGCTGGATGACCTTGAACCGGTAACTGAACCTCTCTGAGCCTCATATCCTCATCTTAACCACGTCCTACCTTGTAAGGCTATTGTGGGGATTGAAAGAAATGTACCTCTAACAGCACAGAGCACGTGTGCTTGCCAAGCACCAGCCATGTGGTCTGTACCCAGGAGCCCAAGGAAAGAGGACAGCAGTGGTTGGCGCTCTGTGCTGCGGGCATCAGCAGGCATCTGCTGCGAGTGGACAGGGCACTGCCCCTCCCTGGCGGTGAGCTTGCCGCAGGGGTTGGTGACATCACCACCAAGGCAGCAGCAGTGCCGACTGTGGGAAGGGGGCTGCCACGGGGGCCCCGGGCCAGGGAGCGGAGGTGGCTCCAGGCCCCCCGGCAAAGCTGTAGGCGTCCGACATTCTCTGGTGGCCCTCACAGCTCAGACCTGGAGCCCGGGAGAGAGACGCAGCGCCGCGTCTGACCTCTGGTGGTCATCTGCAGAGCTGCAGGCCGGCGGCTCCCTGCCCCAGAGGAGTCCCTGAGCCGGCTGGGGCGCCCAGCTGTTGGGGAGGCAGGGGCACCCCTGAGACCTTGCTCCTTATGACTGGAGGTCCAGTGCTGCCCCCAAGCAGGGGCTCCTCTGCCTCTGGTGGATATTGCTTCCTTTCTCCAGGTGGCATGAGGTTGGACACTACTTGAGGCTTTGATAAGATGGGTCTGGATTTAGAACAGGGACCATTGAAAAGAAAATCACACTTGGAGGCCAAATGCCACCCCCGGCCCCAGGCCAATGGCTCCTCTGAAAACAGATCAGTGCTGCTGGCCTGCTCCGTCTGGCATCAGGGAAGAAATGCCACGGGCTATGGTGAGAGGGAAGCGTTTGGCCAGAGGGTCCCACCTGGACCCTGGACGCCCAGGCGGTTTCGGGCAATCCGGGCAAACCGCACACTCTTCTGGCCGCAGCGCTGTCACGTGACCCGGCTGGCAGGCTGCCTCCTCCGGCGCCCTCCCGCTGGGTGACCCGTCCTCGGCCGCTCAGGCACCACTGCCGCCCACTGCCTCAGCACGTCTGTGCCACTCGGGTGTTTCTTGGCCGGAGAGCCGCACGGCACATCTGCTGTCTCCCTCCGCGAGGCTCGGAGCAGCTCCCCGGGAGGACCGACAGGGGGTTCTGGGGAAAGCCTGCAGGCAATCAGATAAGAGTGTGCTCCTCCTCATCAGAGCAAAAGGGAGACGGAGAGAGGTGAGCAAGGAAGGTTTTAATTCCTGCCAGTCTCCTCCTGGCATGTCCCCTCGCCCTCCCTATAGCCAGCCCCCGTGGTTAAGGCCTGAACGGTCTTTAAAAAAAACAATTTATAGAGAGCCCAGGTTGGCAGCAACAGGAGCTCATCCCCGAGCCCCAGAGCAACGTGGCGTCTTGGCAGCTGTGTCCCCCGAGCACTTTTTTCTTGTTGCATTTTGTTTTGTAATAATCGAGACGCTTTTCTGTGGCTCCCGGCGTAAATGCACTGAGTGGGAGGGGACGGGCCTGCTCTCCATTCTTCTGCCCTCATGCGTGTCTCCTTTCTTCGCCTTTGCAGAACCACACGATGAGCCAGCACGCACAGTGAGGGACCGCTCGACAGGACGCCTCTCCGCAGAAGGCTTGCCGGAGACGCCGTGGGGAGGGCCATTTGAACATTACATCCAATCAAAGTGTCATTTGCAACCCAGATGTAAAACTCTAATGATTTGGCCATGAGGCGCTGCTATTATAAGCAGCTGGAAATGAATATTAATGGCAGAGATTAAAAGTATTCCATGCTCAGTATTTTTTATTGTCCTGCTACAGCTAGTGTGCTTTTAGAGTTTCCGCCGAAGACTACATTTCTAGAGTTAGAGAAACCCGCTTTTTGAGGCTATTGTCCTTTGTTCCTTCATGTATTATATTGATAGTTTTTAAAAAAGGATTAGTGTGATTTTTTTTTCCTTTGCTTCTTTTTTTTCTTTCTTGTTTTTCTTTCCTCCCCCCCCCCCCCCCCTTCGGTTAACTACTTTTTAATTGCAATTCTAGGTAATTGTGCATCGTGATGTGATTGCTTGGCTATTGTCTGAATATTTCCTTTTAATTTTTTAATTAAAGACTAATGCTTTGATTGGATTTGCCAGTTCACCGGACAGTGATTAAAACTATGTAATGAATATAATCGGTTTCAGTGCAACTGGATGGTCTGCTTTTAAATGTGACTTAATCTGACTGCAGTAACTAGTACAGTTCAATAAAGGGAATCCATGCGATTAGCATCTGCTGCCTGGTTCTCTCCTCCCCAGCTTGGGGCTCTGGGGGGGGGCTGTCGTCACCCATAGGGTGTGTCCCTACGAGAGTCCCCTTGGGATCACATGTGCCTGTGGGGACCTGCGCACAATAGACCCAGCTTTCCTCAGGAAGGAGGACACATAGTAACCTGACACGTGCAGTCTGGATCAGGTGGCAGTGGTCATAGAAGTCAGAACAGAAGGGATCCTTAAAGATGAAATACTTTGGTCTTTTCATTTGTGGATGGGAGAAGCTCAGGCGTAAGTGGGCTTATCCATGATGGGCCCTTGTTTCTCCCCCTGGGGATGGCTCTCCCACATGCTGGATGCAGGTGGTCAAACGGTTAACCCTTACCTCCCCAGGACTTCAGGCAGGACTTGGATTCTAGTTGTGGCCACGGCATGAGGATGTGACAGGAGCTAGGGGTGACTCCCCAACCCCATGAGATAACAGGGCTGGGGGCTGCAGAGTGGAGCCGTGTGGGAGCAGCAGGTTCCCAATCACAGACATCAGTGAGATGTGGAAGCGCTGAGACCCGTGGCCGGGGCCAGGACTCTAGTGGGGCAAGCGAGGTGCCTACAGCACAAAATCTCAGGGCCGCACCCCCTGCACTTGCAAACCCCAAGAAGGGGTGTTTCCTGACACTCTACACCCTGGTTGCTTTGCTTTCCTCACCTCCCCCGGCCCTGCTGGCACCCCAGGGCCCACCCAGCAACCTCAGGCTCCCACACCTCCGTCATGCTGGTTCCTGGCTGACTTGCCAATCAGAGGCCAGGGCTTCAGAACCTGCGCGGGGAAGCCCTTACTTGTTAACTTTTCACAAGGGGCAAGAAAATTGGTTATTACCCTCTGCAGAGCGGAAATGAAACAGGCAGACAGATTGCACCTAATTACAATGTAATACTAAGTCCGGGCGTGGAATTTGTAGCAATTATACCCAGCATCTTCTGACTCCCATATCGAGGGGCTTCTGGTGACCTGTAAGAGTTCCCCTTTAAAAAGCATCCCCATGTAAGGGGGTGGGACGTTTAGTTTTACAAAATGTACATCACACCTGCACGGACACACAGACTCCCGCCAGTGCTGGGCAAAATGGAGCAGTCACCCCTAGAATTCGGGGTTCTTGCCTCCTGGAAGTCCAAGGCAGCAAACTTCAATTTTCAGTACCCTAGAGACTTGGCCACTTTAGTGGGGAGACCTCAGGGTAGGTATTGGTGTTCCCCAAAGTGTGGCCAGCCACAGTCTGCCCTGCATCCACAGCGGGCCTGCCTTGGAGACAGCACCAAAGGCTGTGGGCAGGACCAGCATGTCCCAGGGTTTGCCAGATCACCGTCTCTGGGCCCTCTCCAGCTCCAGATTTATCCTGAACCCCATGGAGCCCAGGTGAGTCCTCACTAAGTACCAACAGAAGATTTGATTTGACGGTTGGTGGCGTAGGGCTAAATTAGTCACTGCCCCCATTAAAAATACAGCGGGGGGTTTAAGAGCTTTTCACGCCATGTGGGAATCAGCAGCGAAGCCGGCGGATGCCTTGGGTAAGGAGAGAGGCGGCCTAGGGGACCGGGAGGTAATGAGGTTTATGGCGATGACAAGGCAGCCAGGGAACCCCACCGACTCCCCCCTCGCCTGGGCCCATTGTTCTCTGGCTGGCTCTGCCCCCGCCCTTCTGCTGAGAGCCCCTCGTGACTTCTTGAGGGGAGGGGGCTCAAAGGGGGACACGGGGGCCTTTACTGGGATTGGTATTCATCACCATCAGACACTACTGGGGTGGGGGTTGTGCAGGGCTATAAGCCTGTGCTTTGGAGACCAGCCCCCACCTCTCTCCAAAGGATTTGAAGCTGGGACAAGCCAGTTTACCTCTCAGTTCTGGCGGACCTTGCGGGGTCACTGGGAGGCTTAAATGCCATGATGCCTGTTGAAGGGCTGAAGACCCGGAAGTGGAATGGTGGTTGTTAGGAAAATGATGAAGCCAGGCCTCTCACACAGGAGGGGCCCCCTTTCAGCCTGGAGGGTGTGATGGAATCAGTCACTGGCAGTTTGGATGCTTGAGTGGGCAAGGTGACTGGAAACCTAAGGTTCATTGTTGCTGCATTTGCATGTACAAATTACAGGTTTCTAGGAGCTCTGTAGGTGCAGGAATTCTGCCCAGGCTAAGAAATGGACTAGGACACCTGGGCCACAGATTCCTGTCATTGGGTACCTGCCTAGAGCTTCTGGAAGCAGGTGGATAAGGGTTTTGGTCTCAGTGGAGAAGCTGCTGTAGGAAAAAACTTACAAGGTTCCCCCAGCCACAGACGATGCTCTCCTAAACTCACAGCATGTTTAATATTTAGTTTTTCACCTGTTTTTTTTTAATTCCCTTCTAAAACGTGCATTCTTGGGGGTGGGTTCTGCACCTACAAGCATTTAGTAGGTAGAACCAAACTTTAAGCCATCAGCCATCCAGCCACACGTATTTACTGGGGATTGCTGGGGGTACAGAGATGGACAGGCGATGTGGCCCCTGCACTCACAGAGCTCACACTCACGTGACAGCCACCTAGCAAGCAAGCCTGTCAGTAAATACCTAGCCACACACAGTCACAAGTGCTGTGATGGACAAGGACTGGAACTGTGTGAGATGAGTGGGGACGACGTCAGAGGCAGGGGTGCAGGGAGGAAGGCTGTGCTGAGGAAGTGAAGTCAGATGACACCTGAAGAAGGATGGGACCCAGGCAATGAGAAGCCTCAACTGGGAAACAACCAGAAGTATCCTCAGGGGTCTCTAGTTGTATTGGGTTTCAACTTCAGATGGTTTGAAACAAGCCCAGAGGATGTCAGTCTTGTCCAAGGCCACATGGTTCAGGATAGAATTGAGACTCTAATTTGGGTGTCCTGCCTTTTAGCCTTGGTGTCTGACTTCCTTCTGTGGCCACCTTTTATTTGTTGAAGGGCAAATTGAATAACTATCATTATTATGAATAAAATGGCATATTGTGTAGGAGAGACTGCTAGCTCTCCTCCTTTTCCTTAATAAATTAACTGTGATTTTTATCTGAGCAAATGTTACTTTGGAGAGGGTCAGATTATACATCCTATCCTTCCTAGAAGTTAGGCATAGCCGTATTACTATTGAAAGCTATACCGTTTTGATGATGGGATGTAAATGAAGGTGGTATATGTACATTCTAAATGAAATGAGCTCATCCCTTTCTCTTCCTGATGGCTGGAATGTAGATGTAACAGCTGGAGTTCCAGAAGCCATTTTGAACCATGAGGTAACCTGGAAATGGAAGACATACATGGGTTGAGCAACAATATAGAAGGAGCCTGGGCTCCAACCGTGCCAAATGCCTACTAACTCTGTCCTGCTTCCCAATAGGTTTCTTGAACTTGAGAGAGAAATAAACTTATTTCTTGCTTAAGCCATTATTATGTGTGTTTTTCTATTGCAGTTGAATCAATTCTTAACTACTACAAATTATAATATATACATATATAGCTTCCAAGCAAGAGCAAATTTAGAAGATTTAAGGACATGAGATGGTTAAAAATGTCTAAAGGTTAAGAGATATACCTCAATGATATACTGTAATCAATTTGGCCAATAAATACATTGGGTTGGGCTGATCTGGGCTGGAGGCTTAACTTGGCTGATCTGCACTGGGTTGTTGGCTATTGGTTAATGTAGGATGGCCTTGGCTGGGATGACTGGGGCAACTTTGCTCTTCATTATGCTCTCACAGGGTAGCCAAGCATGTTCTTCTCATGGCATTGGCCAAGGGCAAGAGCAGAATAAGGAGTGGTTTTCCAGCTTCTGCTTGTGTATCATGCTTGTTCATGTGCCATTGACCAAAGGATATTACATGGTGAAACTTATACTCAAGGGCAGGGAAATAACACTTCACCTTCTGATGGGAGGAGCTGTAAAATCTCAGAACAAAGGGGCTGGACTCGGGGAAGGATGGAGAATTAGGGTCATTAATATAGCTAATCTACCACGGAGCTGAAGGGCCCCCTTCTCTTCCTATTAATTACCAAAGTGAAACCTGGTAATTAATAGGTACCATCTGTGACCACAGTTTTGGAAGTGGGCAAATTGAGGTTGTCCAGCTTAGCCTTGATTTGTTGGACCTTGTTTTTGGAGAAGAGAGGCACCCTAAAAAGATTTGTCTCCCAAAGCTTGTTATCCATCAAGGCAAGTTCACAGGACCACTATTGTTATGATTTACGGCTGAATTTGGTTCACCGAGGCTTCCTAGTAGACTGAACAAGGATTATACACACTGCACGGCACTCTCAATTTCAGGGAATGAGAGAAAACTCACAACACTTAACAGAAGCTGAACATTTGCAACACAGTCTTGTGCAATCGCCTTCCAGAAGCATCAAATGGCTTATGGTTTGCCGCGTACATCCCAGCTGTTCCCTTCCTTCATGCTTTTCCCCATGCTGCCACCTCTTCCTAGAATGCCCCTCCCTTCTGTTTTGCCTGGTTAGCTCCCAAGTTTTAAACTCAGCTCATTGAACTCATTAAGCTCATTAAATTTAGGTGTCTAATTCCCAGGGCTAAGACCTGGGTGAGGTGAGGTGAGGTGAGGGAAGCATCCACCTTGCGTGCAAAATTTCAGGGAGAACCAAAAAGCTCAGTAATCAAGATAAACAATATGTTAATGCAATATTTTAAAAATCAAATTGTCGAACTGCGAACTGCAGGCTAGCTGCCCGTTTTTGAAAAAGATTTATAGGAACCAGGGCTAGGTTAGGGTGAAGCCACTGAGGTAGGGTCATGCAAATGCAGCATTAGATCCTGTCTTTAAAATGTTGCTAGTTTGTTCCTTGTGGACTTCTTTTTGCATTGATTTTGATTTTTTGAAAAACATTGCATTGAAGGATTATTCTGAGTTGTTTGGCATTCGTTGCAGTTTTGTGCCCAAGGAAACTGCTTCACTCATTGTACCCTGGTCTGGATACGTATCCATCCTCCAGGCAACCTAGTCTGACCCCCACAATCAGGCAAAATATTCTGATATAAGAATCTTGATAATACTCAATGCATAGGCCTATCACTGGGCACCTACACACTTTTGCCACTGTCTCTGGACTCTGTATCAGTCAGTATAAGTGAGGTTATGACACAGTAACAAAAAGGACCCAAATTATAATGGTTGAACACAACAAAGATTTGTTTCTCACTCATATTACATGGCCATCTTGGATCTTGCGGGAGCTTTCTTTATCCTCATCACTCAGTAAGTCCTGCTCTGGGAGCAGCCACCACCATAAATGTGGTTGTAACCAAGCCAGAGAAAGAGAACTTGGAAGGGTCTCACAGTGCCAATTCAATACTCTGCCCTGGGAGTCACACACACGTGCACACACACCACACACAGACACACACACACACACAGAGCCCTTCAACTCACAACTCACTGGCCAGTCGTTGTCATATGGTCCTACCCCATCACAAGGAACCAGGAAGTGCAACCCTGCCACGTGCCCAGAACTAAGAACAGGCAACGTTTGGCAAATTACACTAATGACTACCACAGACTGTCTTCCTCTCCACCTATCCTTTACTATACAACCTCTCTGAGGGGAGAGGCTTACTCTTAGTACATCTGGGTATATCCAGCAGCCTGCACAGGATCTTCAGCAGACAAGTATTCACTGAACGTATGCAGAAATTGTGAAAGTGGATAAACGACACTTTAAAGGGCCTAGAGGAAGATAAGCATGCATATGAAGACATAGTACAGCCTAAAGCTGCAGAGTAAGTCAGACCTGGATCAACCCTCAGCTTTACTACTTATTCGCTGTCTGATCCCAAGCAAGGCACTTAACTTCTCTGAGACTCGGTGTTTTCATTGACAAAATGGGACAGATAGCAAATAGTCTTACCTCGCAAATTAATGTGAAGTTGAAATGAGATAAGAATGACCGTGACATTAAATACTATCACTTGAGCATTCATTATGTGCCTGACAGCATTCTAAGCAGCCGGCACAGGTATTAATTCTTTCAGTCCACACAATATTATCACGTGGGTACTGTGATCCCCTCCGTACAGAGAGAGCGTAACTTGCTAGCTCCGATTCTAATCCAGGCAGTTAGGCTCCAGAGCCCTGTTTTCAGCCCCAGATGCACTTCGGCAGAGCGCACAGGAATGGTGGCACCTAAAACTCTCGTTCCTGGAGCTGATTCTAGGTGTGGGTCGGGTCAGGCGGAGTCGGGACCCGGCAGGTCCGCTCGCGTGGGTTCTGCAGGAGCCAGCTCTAGGACCCGAGGCTGAGACAAGGCGGCTCGGCCCGCCCCTCCCTTCCCTGATCCCTGATTGGCCAGACTGGGTGCCGGCCCCGCCCACCCGGCTTCCGCCTCGGGCAGCGGGCTGAGCGCGAGCCGCGCGCTGTGAACTTATTTGTAGAGTTATTAATTACTGAAGGGCGCAAACCGTGCTTCTGTGCATAAAAATATGTTTGAGCAGTTTCTACTTAAACTTTAAAGAGAACGTTAATCAATTTTATCTTAACAAAATGACCTTAAGCAGGGGAAAAAAAAATTGGTGTTATTTGCCCAAACAGGCAAATTAATTTCTCTCTCTTGAGAAATCTGAGAAGTTTCCAGAAATAGCTATGCATAATTTACACCTGCCCTGGCCGCTCCTAGTTTAACGCCAAGCCCAGTCACGGGCCCTACCCAGCCCCAGGCCCAGAAAGAAGGAAAACAGATCCTTGCAAAGGCCTTGTCTGCCCATGCTGGCCAGTCTTCTCCTCAGCCCAGCCTTTCCACGACCTTGGGAAACGGCCCTGAGGGTAGCGGGCAAGGTAGTTCCTGAGGGGCCTGCCCAGCCTCGGTCAAGGTCACTGGAAGGAGAGGGACAGCTCCCTAGTGGGAGGGCCTGGGAATTCTTGGGAGACCTAGGGAGGGTCTCCAGCAGATAACATTTTCGCCCAGCCTTCAGGCTCCCTTCTGAGGCACCTGACCTGCAGGTGCCTGCTTATGGCTCTCTACCACCCACTTCACTCTGGAGGGATTCCCAGCAAGGCAGGCTCCAGAACATTCAGCTGAGCCAGTATTGTAGTCCAATTCCCTGCCCTACACCCCAGACCTCTAATGCGCTTGCGCGGGGGGTGGTCCCACGTGGTCTGCCTGGAGTATGGGGCTTAGAGGCGGGAACAGGGGCCCTTGGTCTGTATCCCTGCCCGCCTTTAGCGGCAGTGTGAGTTTTGGCAGGCCGTTCAGACTCTCTGGACTTGGGTGCCCCCGTCTGAAGGTGGAGATTGTGTTCCTCTTGCCCCCCCCCCCCCCCAAGCAGCTGTGAAGATGGAATGTGGATCCTGGGGGTCTGCCCCGGAGAGAGCAGTGTTTTGTCTGCCTCTGCTGTAGCCCCAGCACCTAGAACAGTGCCTGAACATAGCTGATGTGCAATACATATTTATTGATTTAATGAATGGATTAAAAGTGCTGAATGCAGTACAGCAGCAGGCCCACCTTATCCGCTGGGCGGGGGGGATGCCTGAAACCACAGATCCCATGAACCAGATATATTCTAGGTTTTTCCCTATACATACATACCTATGATAAAGTTTAATTTATAAATTAAGCACAGTAAGAGATGAACAACAATAATAAAAATAGAACGATTGTAATAATATAATGGTAATAAAAGGTATGTGAATATAGTTTCTCTTGCACACTCTCAAAATATCTTATTGTACCCATGTACTCACGCTTCTTGTTGTGATGATATGAGGCGATAAAATGCCTGTGTGAGGAAAAATATGAGGTAAGGCGAATGACAGGCATCGGGACCCAGCGTTAAGCTACCTGACCTGACAGTACTTAGAAGGAGGACCTTTTGCTTCCAGACGCAGTTGACTGGCTGACTTCAGGTGACTAAAACCACAGAAATCAAAACTGTGCAGGGGGGGACGCAACTTTCATTGTTTCATTATTATTACTAGTAGTGGTATTGCAGTAGGATTTTTTTTTTTTAATTTCCCAAACGTAAAATTCGGTCAGAATAAAGAAAATTGTTTTTCAAACTGCATTTGCCCATTAGCTATCCTCACACCCAGAAGATTCTGATAGATCAGTTGGAGAGAATTCCCCTCCCCCCACTCCCTTTAAAATCACTATCTTGCATCTTGCAAGTGCTCAATGCATATTTATCGAGTGACTGGCTGCGGCCTGCAGCAGGGCCAAAAGGACCAAGCAGGCCAGGTGAATGAGCGGAATGGGGCAGAGGGGCCAGTCGGACGGCAGGGCGGTAAATGTCCTCAAGGAGGTCCAGCTGCTTGTGGCCAAGAATGCAGATACAAGTTGCTAGATTTTCTGATTTTTCAGGAGGAAGAAATCCAGCTTTTATTGTGAAAACATCTCAATTTATTCCTGTTGGTAATTACCTCAGAGTGAAATTTAAAAACACACACAAAATGGGGCACCTGGGTGGCTCAGTCTGTTAAGCGTTCGACTTCGGCTCATGTCATGATCTCACGGTTCGTGAGTTCAAACCTCGCATTGGGCTCTCTGCTGACAGCTCAGAGCCTGGAGCCTGCTTCAGATTCTTTGTCTCTCTTTCTCTCTCTGCCTCTCCCCCACTTGCACTCTGTGTCCCTCTCTCTGAAAAATAAACATTAAAAATTTTCAAAATAAAAATAGAAACACACACAAAAATCCCCACAAAATCCATGTGTGCCAAGGAAAACACTTCCGGGGGATATATTTGGTCATGGGGCCACAAGTTTGAGGCCTCATGAGAGCCCTTGAGACAATGCCACAGGGGCTGAATCTTTGGGCACCAAATAAGAGAGAGGGGAACGTATGATCAACTCCATCTTAGGCCACAGAGAGACGGATCGGCTGGAGAGGAACTAAGCACTTGGTTCGAAGGCTGGGGGATTTAGCCTCTGTCCTGGGTCGTGGGCCAGAGATGGAACTCGGAGAACACACCCGGCTTCTCTCATCCTCAGATGATTTGTCTATTTTCCTTTCCCACGTCAGGGCCTGGAGGCAGTCAGAGCTGGATTCTAGGGCCTCTCTCTGCCTCAGTTTCCTCATCTGTAGAACAGAGATAAAGAAACTCTCCTGGAGCTGTGAGAATTTGACGGGGTGACCCAGTAGGCACTTAGCACAGTTCCTGGCTGGTGGTGTGCAAGGTGAGCATAAAAAGGGATGGTAACCTCATCCCTACAGGCAGGCTGAGGGCTCCAGAGGCACCAAAAGGACTCTCATAGAAAGAGAGGGGCCATGTGGAAATGAGTGTCCCTGAATTTCTGAGGGGTGACCGGGCTACAGATGTGGAACAGACAACCCCAGAAATGGAGTTTCAGAGCTCTGGGATGATACTGCCTGCATCATAACAGCACACATGGATTGGGGCCTTGCTGTGTGCTTCTCGCGCAGGGCAGCAAGCACTGGGCTTCGAGTCCACGAGCTCCTGTCACCATCTCTGTGTGTGACTTTGGGTCCATTCCTTGCCTACTCTGGGACTCAGTTTTCCCATCTGTGACATACAGTGTTGAATCAGAAGCTCTCTGAGTTCATCTTGCTTTTAGAGCCCCCTGTGCTTATGAACCTCCTTGGGAAGGCTGGGGCCTGGAGCAGAGCTCAAGGATGGCTCCTGAAGCCATAAATGGGGACAAAGACAACTCTACCCGAGGCCAAAGAGAGGATCTGGGGACATGCTGCACTTGGCGGTACTCTGCACCAAAGGACAGCACAGAGCCGTGCTGTCAGCGTAAAGCCAAATGCAGGGCTCAAACTCACTGTGAAATCTTGACCTGAGCCGAAACCAAGAGTCGGAAGCTTAACCGACTGAGCCACTCAGGCACCCCAGGAGAACCTCTTCCTTGGCACCCTGAGGGCTCCTGGCTGGGCTCCTGGCTCTGCCCTGCACCCTGTACCTTAGGAATCGTGGGTTTGTGCTCCCTCCTGGCATCTCCGGAATCTCATCCTTCCTTCTCCTGGGCCCAAACAGAGCCTACAGCCTTCTTTGGGGCTTAGCTCAAATGCCACCACTGACATTCCTCAGGCACCTGCCTGGATTTGCCCTCGCTCCTCAATCCCCACAACATCTAGCACAGTGGAAGGCACATGGGGGCTGCTTGCTGAATTCACAGTCCTGATGATTATTTCTCATTTTCTTCATTCTCGTTTTACAGCGAGGGAAGCTGGGGCTCGGCTGTATCAGCTGGTGGGTGGTGAAGTTGAGACACGAAGCCAGGTGATCTGTCTGTAAGGCTCGGCTCCAGCCAGACAAACCATGTGGATGTTTAAAATAAAATGATTTTTTTAAAACGTAGTGATTAAATAATAATAGGAAAAAGTTTAAAGTATTCAAAAGGATAGGAAATGAACATCACTAAAAAATATAAACTATTCTTCCTACATATACTCATATTTTCCAGCCTCATTCCTGCTATTTTTTTAAAAAGAAATTTTATTTAAATTCAAGGTAGTTAATATATAGTGTAGTGTTGGTTTCAGGACTAGAAGTTAGTGATTCATCACTTACATATAACAACTGGTGCTCATCCCAACAAGTGCCCTCCTTAATGCCCACCACCCATTGGTTTATTTGTTTATTTTTTAAAGTATATTTTATTTATTTTGAGAGGGGGAGGGGCAGAGAGTGAGAGAAAGAGAATCCCAAGCAGGCTCTGCACTGCCAGCACAGAGCCTGACGCAAGCCTCCATCCCATGAACCGTGAGACCATGACCTGAGCTGAGATCAAGACTCCACCGCTTAACTAAGCCACCCAGGTGCCCCCATCACCCATTTAGCCCATCCCCCACCCACCTCCCCTCCATCAACCCTCAGTTTGTTACCTGTATTTAAGAGTCTCTTATGGTTTGCCTCCCTCTCTGTCTTTATCTTATTTTATTTTTCCTTCCCTTCCCCTATGTTCTTCTGTTTTGTTTCTTAAATTCTACATATGCCTGAAATCATATGATATTTGTCTTTCTCTGGCTGACTTATTTCACTTAGCATAATACACTCTACCTCCATCCACGTTGTTGCAAATGGCAAGATTTCATTCTTTTTGATTGCCAAGTTATATTCCATTTTATATATATCACATCTTTATCCATTCATCAGTCCATGGACACTTGATCCCTCTCCATAGTTTTGCTATTGTTGATAGTGCTGCTATAAATATCAGGGTGCGTGTACCCCTTCAAATCTGTAGTTTTATATCCTTTGGGTAAATGCCCAATAATGTGATTACTGGATCATAAGGTAAGTTCTATTTTTAACTTTTTGAGGAACCTCCATACTGTTTTTTCAGTGGCTGCACCAGTTTGCATTCCTACCAACAGTGCAAGATCATTTCTTTTTCTCCACATCCTCAACAACATCTGTTGTTGCCTGAGTTGTTAATTTTAGCTGTTCTGACAAGTGTGAGGTGGTATCTCATTGTGGTTTTGATTTGTATTTCCCTGATGATGAGTGATGTTGAGCATCTTTTCATGTGTCAGCCATCTGGATGTCTTCTTTGGAAAAGTGCCTATTCATATCTTCTGCCCATTTCTTCACTGGATTATTTGTTTTTTGGGTGTTCAGTTTGATAAGTTCTTTATACATTTGGATACTAACCCTTTACCGGATATGTCATTTGCAAATATCTGCTCCCATTCCGTTGGTTGCCTTTTAGCTTTGTTGATTCTTTCCTTCACTGTGCAGAGCTTTTTATCTTGATGTAGTCCCAATAGTTCATTTTTTGCTTATATTTCCCTTGCCTCAGGAGACATGTCTGGTAAGAAGTTGCTGTGGCCAAGGTCAAAGAGGTTGCTGCCTGTTTTCTTCTCCAGGATTTTGATGATTTTCTGTCTTACATTGAAGTCTTTCATCCATTTTGAATTTATTTTTGTATACCAGCCTCATTCCTTCTACAGATGGTTTGTACATATGAAATTACACATTTGTATATATCCCTATTTTTCTTTCACAAAAATATGTTAATTGGGTACATTGTCTTCAGACATATTTTTCATTCCTTTACTAATATACTAATCCTTTCTCTTTGTGTTAACATACACAGTTCTCATTCTTTTGGGGGAAGAATTTTTCAATTACAAGTTCAATTTCCTAAATAGTTATAAATTACATATGAGATTATTCAAATGGTCTATTTTATATTGGGTGAGTTGTGGTAATCTGTGCTTTTCAAGGAATTTATTTCATCTAATTTGTAAAATTTGTGTGTGCAGAGTTTTTCACTGTATTTCTTTATTATACTTTTGAGGGCTGTAGGATCTGTAGAGATATTTTATTCCTGATATTGGTCCTTTGGGTCTTCTCTCTTCCCCCTCCCCCCCCCCCCCCCCCACTTTGTCAGTCTGGTTACAGGTTCATCAATTTTTTTGATCATTTCAAAGAACCAAGTCTTTATTTCATTATTTTTCTTTGTTGTTTTTTGTTTTCACTTTCATTCATTTCTGCTCTTTATTATTTCCATCCTTCTGCTTGCTTTAGATTTGTTTTGCTCTTGTTTTTCGTGGTTATCGAGACGGAAGCTTAGAGTACTGATTTGAGACTTTTCCTCTTTTCTAATATATACCCTCAGGGCTATACATTTCCTTCTCACTACTGCTTTGGCTATGTTCCCAAATTTTTTGTTTTTTCATTTTCTTTCAGTTCAATGTATATTTAAAATTTCTCTTGAGACTTCCTTTTTAACCAAGGATTATTTAGAAATGTTGTTTACATTCCAAGTGTTTGGTGATTTCCCTGTTATCTTTCTGTGATTGATTTCTGGTTTGGATTCATTGTGGTTGGAGAACACACTCTGTAATTTAAATTTATTTTTAATTTGTTGAAATGTGTTTTATGGCCCATAATATGGCTTATCCCAGTATCTTGTTCTGTGGGATTTGAAAATAATGTGTATTCTACTATCGTTTTATGGAGTGTTTTATAAATGCCTGTTGATTGATGGTGTTGTTGAGTTCTTTTTCTTCTGACTTTCAGTCTAGTTGTTCTATCAATTATTGAGAAAATGCTGTTGAAGTATCCAAATATAAGTGTGGATGTGTCTATTTCTTTTAGTTTCTGCTTCACATGTTTTGCAGCTCTGTTGTTTGGCACATAAACACATTTAGGATTCTGTGTCTTAACAATGGAATGGATTGATCCTTAAATTATTATGCAAACTCTTTATTTCTGGTAATTTTCTTTGTTCTGAAGTCCACTTTATCTGATACTAATCTAATACTAATCTAATACTAATAGAGCCACTTCAGTTTTCTTTAGATTAATATTTGCATCATATCTTTTTCCATCTTTTTACTTTCAATTGGTTTATATCATACTTGAAATGAATTTCTTGTAGACAACATATGTTGAATCATCCTCTCTGCCAATGTTTCCCTTTTAATTGGAGTATTATATCATTTACATTTAATGTAAATATTGATGTGTTAGGGTTTGTGTTGGCCATTTGGGTTTTTTTTGTTTTCATATTTGCTCTGTTTTTCATTTCTCCGATTTCTTTTCCTTGTCTTCCTACCTTGAACATTTTTTTTTAGAATTTCATTCTGGTTTATATATGGTAATTTTATGTATATCTCCTTGCATAGTTTTTAAAGTGGTGACTCTGGTAATAACATTAATACAAAGCTTGTTAAATCAACTGGTGTCATCATTTTACCAGTTCTAGTGAAGCATAAAAAACTTACTTCTCTTTATGCCCCTTTGTCCTCTCCTGTTTATAATGGTCTTAAATCTTTTTACATACATTTAGAACCACATCAGACAGTGTTAAAATTTGCTTCAACCAGATGATTTCCTTATCATTCAAGATGATAAGGAAAACGTATTTTTATTTATATTTTTGCTTATGTGTTGCACTTCTTTCCTCATTTTCCAGGACTCCTTTTTTTTTTTTTTTTTTTTTTTTTTTTTTAAGTCACTTCTTATCTGTTTAGAGAGTTTCCTTTGGCCATTTTTCAGGGTAGGTTGGCTGGCTACAAATTCTTTTAGATTTTCTTTATCTAAGAATATCTGGATCTCCTCTTCATCCTTGGAGAATATTTTCACTGGATATAGGATTCTGGGGTGACGGTTTTCTTTCAGCACTTGAAAAATGTGCCACTTCCTTCTGACCTCTATGATTTCTGACAAGAAATTCAGTTTTATTCAAATTCTCCCCCTTCTCCCCATAGGTAAGATGTTGTTCCTCTCTTACTGCATTCAAGAATTTTCCTTTGTCCTTAATTTTTAAAAATTTGACTATAATGTCTCTTGGTATGGATTTCCTTGGGTGTATCCTATTTTAGATTTGCTCAGCCTCTTGAATCTGTACATTCATATATTTTGCTAAATTTCAGATTTTTTTCAGCCAAGTATTTTTTGACTCTACTCTCTCCTCTTTTTCCAGGATTCTGATGACACCAGTGTTAGATCTATTGTTATGGTCTCACAGGTCTCTATGGTTCTGTTCTTTTCTTTTTTTTTTTTTTCCAATTTTTTTTGTTCAGATTCAGTAATTTTTATTGTTGGACTTCCACTTCACTAATTTTTCCCACTGTCATTTCCATTCTGCTATTGAACCCATTGATTGTATGTTTTATTTCACTTATTGTATTTCTTGGTTCTAAAATTTCCACTTGGTTCTTTATAGCTTTGATTTCTTTGCTGAGACATTCTACTTTTTTCATTTATTTTAAGCAGGTTGTAAGTGCTCATTAAGGCAGATAATTCTAATATCTCTGACATTTTAACTTTCCATCTATTGATTGACTTTTTTCATTCTGTTTGATGTCTTCCTAGTTCTTGGTATGACAACTGATTCTTTATTGAAACTTCTACGTTTTGCATATTAAGGAATGAAACTCTGGATCTCATTTAAGCCTTCTCTCTTAGCTACCTTCCTTTGATACTGCCCCCGGAGGGGAAAGTGGAAGTGCATGTCACTGCCTCATTAATGCCAGGTGGGATTGGAATGCCAAGTTCCCCACTTCCCCTTTATTGATGCTTGAGGGGACTATTACAGTGGGTGAGGGTGGGAGTTCTGGCTTCCCACTAGGTGTACAATGATACCTTGAGTGGAAAGGGTAGGAATGCCTAGTTACTGCTTCCGGTATAGTGTCCACTGATAACACAGAAGAGTGGGTGGCTTCGTTACCATTGGGCAGGGGCACAAGTCCTGCCTCCCCACTAGGCCTCCTCTGATACCACCCCAGTGGGAAGGGAGGTAGTGGAGTGCCTCAGTAATGCTGGCCAATGGAAGTCCAAGCTCCCCCAGCACTGTGGAGGAGGCCTTGTACTGAACAGTAAGGATGAAAATCTGTCTTCCTATGCAGCCTTCTCCAGCTCCTTATCCTTGTCAGGAGCACCAGGGAATGTCATCATCGACTGGGGAGAGTGGAAGTTTAGGGACCTTAAACTATGGGGGTGAGGCCACAGTTTTTTCCATGGTGCTTGGCTGCAGTAGAGTGGTGATTTGTCTAAAAGCTTTCTCCCTTAACAGGCTGCCCCTTTACTGATTCTTTGGCTATTGGGGGACTTTTATTTATTTATTTCTTTTGGTCTGTGCCCATTAGTGTTTCCTGTTAGTGGCTTTTTTCAGCTCCAAGTCTGGGATATATGAAGCAGAAAGAAAACCCAGTGAACTGGGTCCTAAGGTCCCTAGCCACTCTGCCTTTGTCACCTTTCTGAGTCTTCCTATTTTAAAAATATACAATATCTGGGTTTTTGTGGGTGGTGGTGTTGTAGTACTTAGGAGAAATAGAGAAAATATGTCTTCATCTTGCTGGAGGTCCCCCAGTTCTATTGCTTTTATCATGGCCACAAAGGATTCCACTAGAAAAATTACTGATAATTGAATGAACTGACCCCCTTTTGTTGTCGGGCATTTATGCTGCTTAGAGCCTTTGTGTTATAAACAGGTCTACTGTGAACACTTTTATACACAGGTCTTTGTGCCTATCTAGGAGTATATAACAATTCTGGAATTTGATGACTGAGCAGATTGGATTTCACTGGGAAGTTGGCTCTCAGGGTGGAAGATTTGGGTGGGGAAATAAATGGTCGGTGAATGGGGAGGGGGGAGGGGGGTGGGGTGATCAGAGAGAGCACCGCCCCAGTTTATATCAGAGGTGTTGCCCAGGTCTCAGGAAAACTCTTAGCTGACCCTGGCCCAGCCTGGTCCTGCTGTCCAGGAGGCACCACCCTCTGACGGCCATCTTTCCCTGAGGTCAGTTTTGGGGACTCTGCCACCTTCTTCCCTTCTTGCCCACAGAGGGATGGCTCTGGGAAGGGCTGAAGAGTATCTTCCTTCATGGTGCTTCCTTCCCATTGTGATGGAGCTCCCAACTGCACCATGCTGCACACAGCACACTTAATACACATCTGCTTTGGCACTCTCCACCATGTGGGAAGGCAGGCTCAGCAAGGTGAAGTGACTCATCTAAGGTCACACACCAGGGAGGGACAGACACAGAGCTTGGTCACTGGGCGTCTGGCTCTGAAGCCTGAAGTCAGTGGAAGAGTTCAGGTCCAAAGTAACATTCTGGAATGAGTATATATAGGGAAAAATGACCAGAAAGTGGGCCACCTAAGTCTCAGGGAAGCCCTGAAGGAAGGGAAGTGATGAGGGGGGACGAGGGGAAGCACATGCACATGCCTGTCACCTGCAGAGGCTGGCACAGAAAGTTGGGGCTAGAAGGAATTACTCGGGATCCTGGCAGTTCCAAGGGGGGTGGTCGATGTTCGAAAAGGATATCTGACCAGCCCACTCTTACTGGGGGCCTGAAAACATTACTTATTATTGGAGGCAAACTGCTTTTAGCAGCCACGACAAAGACAGGCAGGCATACAGAGACGCACAGCCCAGACACAGCCAGATGTGCATGCACGCACAGAAGCACACACACAGAGGCACGCACCAGGCAGCTACACAGAGACTGCCCGTTCGGATGCACGTGCACACATGGAGACAGCCCCACCCCCACCCCATCCCCGCCAAGACACACATGCACACACGTGCATGAACCACGCACACCCACACAGCAGCATATGGAGCAACCCTGCCTTCCCCCATGGTTTCCAGGAGGCTCAGTGGGGGGTGCAAGTTCCACATCTGACTTTCCTTGTGTTCGTTAGACTCTCAGTGTAATTAAATGTTACATTGAATAATCCAGCGCTGGCTCAGTGGTGGCTGTGGTGGGCTGGGGGAAGAGGGCCCTGGATGTCTTTCTTAGTCCTGCACCCTCCCTGGATGTCCTTCTTAGTCCTGCACCCTCCCTGCCCGCCATTCTCCAGCCACCCCCTTGCCTAGGGCTCCGGAGCAGAGGAACCCTTGGCCACAGAGTCCCTTGGTCAGACCCTGAGGGAGGATGGGGGTTGGAAGGTGGTCTGGGGAGACCCCTGTGCTGTCCTGTGGCTTAGGAGTCATGTATCCCCCGCTCCTGTGGGGATGAAATTCCCATCTGGGAGGCCTCAGGTGCTGAGGAGGGCCTCTGAGAGCTGGAGAGGCCCTCTGTCCAGCAGAATGGCCACAGTACTCACCTCTTTTGGGCAGGGGAGGCAAGAAGTGCTTCCACTTTGCCCTTTCTCTGTTCCTTTAAATGGGTCTGTGACTTCCTCTGGCCTCTGTGGAAGGCAGCCTGGTATGGTGACTATAGACCACCCACATGGGTACTACTTGCTAGCTACGGGACCCAGAGTGTGTCAGTGACCTCTGTGTGTCAGTGTCCTTGTGGGTCAACCAGGGCTCATAGGTGTCCTCGTCTCATGGGACTGTTATGGGGATTAAATAGGCCCCTAAAACAGTACCTGCTCAAAAACATTAGCTACCTGGCCAGCACTTAACCACCCCCTGCATGTGAGGTTCTGTCCCACAAAGGTGACCCGGGCCATGTCTATACACGTGCTGAAGGTGAGGTTGTGGATCCAGCGCCAGTGACATTGCACTGCAATCTCAGTACCTCCCTCTGACCCCAAATTCCTTCATCTGTAGAATGGGGTTGCCAGTCACTCTGGCCTGGCAGGGGGGCGAGAATGGAATGGGCTCCTGCACGGGAAAGAATGTGACAAAGTGCTGGGTGCTGTGCACAAGGGCAGCTTGGCCCCTTCCCCACTCCTCTTACTGAGACCTCCCTTTGGGATCCTGAGCCATAGCCCCCTCCCTTCCAAAGCTCCAGGGAGCACAGGGATGGGGCTGCCACTCGGCTCAAAGCAGGAGTGAGGACCTGGCGTAGAGAATCCCAGAGCCCTTGACCTAGGCTTAGTTGGCGCTGGGGTGTCCAGAATGACTTCACCATGCACAGCCCCTTTCCGGTGTGGACTCTGAAGTGAGTGCCAGCCCCTGGTGTGGGCCAGCTGGACAGTGGGCGGGGTGGGCTGAGGATAAGCCACCAAGGAGGTGCGGAGGGGAGAGTGGCTGGAAAAGAGCTCTCAGTCCGATCTGCACTGGGGGCCTGGCTCCCAGAGGTGGTGAGGCCAGGGCAGGGCTGACTCTGTGCACGCACACACACACACACACACACACACACACACCGGTGCCCACTCAAACCTTGTACCCACAGGCACAAATGTGCCTGACACAAGAGCCAAGACTAGCCCACATAATTTCCTGGAGTCTCATGTGCAAACCCAGATGGCCCCACATGAGGACACGGTCAACCACACGCATGCCCAGAGACACAGAGAGATCTGAGCTCACTAGACTCACACAACTGTGTGCATATGTGCAAGAGACACACAGCACCTAGTGACCACCCACTGCTGAGACATTTTCTTGCTCCAGAGACACCTGCTCCTGTGTCCCCCATGCTATCTAATATGCACAGCTATCCTTTGCCTCTGTTTTATGAGGTCTCAGAGAAGCCAACTGGACTGCCGAAAGCCACATAGCTCCTGAATAGCCCCAGTGGGTGGGGATCTCAGCCCTGACTCCCAGGCCGGAGCTATGACTTTTCTCCAGGAGGCCTCCTGGCCTCCCTCCTCCTGCTGCCCTCAGCCTCAGGCTAGAGAAGGGGGTGCCTGCAGGAGAAGGGGGTAACTTTTGAAGGATGTTTTAAATATGGAGCGCGCCCTCGTTCCTCCCCCATCACCCAGGACTCTGAGCTGTGCAAAGCCAGCTCGTGAATATTCAGGACCCCATAGACTCTGTTCTCTGTTTCTTCTCCTGCTCCTCGTTTTGTGCTGAGTCTTAAGTGAAATTGATCTTTTTTTTTTTTTTTAAGGAAAGAGAAATCTGTCTTTTGTTCTCCTGCTCCCCCAGGGGCCCCTCAGAAGAGGAGGCCCCCCGCCCGGTTTAAGGGGCACGCCTCAGAACCAATCGCTGCCTGGCACGGTTCCCCGGGCGCTGGGCTTGGGCCCGATGCCATGCGAGCAGATGGCCGTGATTGTTGGCAACCCGGAGACCCTGCAGGAGAGTCGCGTATGGGTGTTTACAGCATCCTGGTCCCGCCGAGAGCATCAAAATGGCAGACCAAGTGGCGCCTGGCCCACCCGGGGTGGGGGAAGGGGCAGTGCACATTCCCGAAAAAGGAGAAGAAGTGTCCTGCCCAGCGACCGGCACCCAGTACCCAGCATGGTGCCCGATGCAAGTAACAGCAAAACCTGATTGTGAGAGGGCCACCCTCTCTGCTCCTCCACCTCTTTCCTCTGCTCCCTTCAGGCACCCTTCCTGCAGCTCTCCAAGGTCTGTCTCCCCCCTCTGAAGGGGTCCACAGGAGAGTCCTGCATTCATTTGGAAGACAGATGTGAGCACCTACTATGTGCCAAACAGTGAGGAGGAAGACAGAGACCCTCAAAGCCTCTTTGCTTTCCTTCAAAGCCCTCATCAGCCTTTGTGTGGTTGTTGGACAAATGCCTATGTCCATTGCCAGACTGAGCTCCTCTAGGGTGGGGTCCTGGCATGTAGTAGGTGCTCCATAAATCTTTGTTAAGTGACTTAGGGGAACCTGTCCTCACAGATATTACGATCTCGTGGTAATTCTCTCCCTCGTGCTCCCTCCCACCCTTGTTTTTGTGTACTTTGCAGTACTTTGTTTCCCAATTTCATGAAGCCCCCCCCCCAGAAGTCAGGGGCCATACCCTTTGTCTCCCTAAGATGGCGGCCACATAGTGGCTCTTGTTATATCCATCACGTGGCTAGTATGCAAATGTGGTTCCCTCAAAGGTCACATAAACACTCCCAGAGAGCAGTTCCCAGAGAAGATCCTCAGGAATGCAAACCCAACCCCGTTACTTTGTTGCCTGCAGCCCCCAGAGGGCCTCCCTTCCTACTCCTCAGTCCTCCATGCAAAGCTTTTTGCAGTCTTGTCTTGCACTCTACCATTTTTTGCTTTTCATTCATTTAAAAATATTTATTGAGTTCCTATCAGATGCCAAGTCCTATCCAGGGGCTGAGGACAAGATAATGAATAAAATACAAAGCTACTGTTCTCATGGAACTGACCCTCTATTGGTGGATTGAGTGGAAACAAAGGGCAAATGTACAGGTGGATGTGTTATATGTGTGGAGGGAGCAGAGCTATGAAGAAGGACAAAGCCAGGCATGGCACAGGGAGAGATGGGAGTGGACAGCAATGGCTTCTCTGACATTGGAGCAGAGATCTGAACGAAAATGAGTGTGACTGTGTGGCCATCCTGGAGAAGAACATTCTAGATGGAAGGAACAGCACATGCAAAGCCTCTGAGACAGGAATGGGTTGGCCTTTCTAGATCTCAGTCACTGAAACAAACAGGGCTCACGACTTTCAGTGCCTGCGGCCCACGGCTCCAGGCAATGATCACAGGAGAGGTGAGCCAGGCACAAGTGTGATGGCAAATGCAAGTGACACTAGGTCGGTGTCACTGAAGTCACAGGGAGTGCTGAGGTCTGTGGAAGATAAGGCAGGTCTACAGCAGGCAGCCAGCCAGTGACATGGCAAGGCAGACCTGGAGCAGCCAGAGCGTCTAGTGTTTCGAGCAAAGCTAAAATCTTGGTCTTTTAAAATGTGAAATCTTCCAACTTTGAAGTGTTGGAAGCTGATGTGAAAATATTTTTTAAAGCCCTGCTCACACCAAACAAAACAGGCCAGATCCAGCCTGTGAGCAACTGGTTGGCAGCTTTGGATTCAGTTATCTGTGGGGTTTCAACTGGGCATGAGTTTGAATCATGGATCCCAGCCCCAGTGGACAGCTGGAAGGGGCCCTGAGGTGCTCAGGGATGAGGGTGTGGGCAGGGCCAGGGGGTCCTCCGGTTCTGATGCAAGAGCCTAAGGGGCATGGAGAGCCAGTCCAAACACCTGTCTTCAGGGACTCCTCTCCCAGGCCTGCCCCAGTGAGAGAGAGGCTGGTGGAGAGGGGCAGGAACTACGTTCCGCTCCAAGGAGGGGGGGACCTCTTTTGCTGGCATCTAACAGGGTCCACCAGTCAGCCAGATGCAGCCCTTCCTGAGAATGTGACGATGGAGGGCCTTTTGCTCCAGCTCTTTTGTGGCCCCTGCTGCTGCCTGAGACCCCCCTCCCCCATGAGAGCCTCACTTTCTCTTGGCAAGCTCAGGCACGACAGGCTGGGACTGCCCCCATGGTCCTGCCTGTCCTGGAGACCGGCTCTCTGGGCAACTTCCTCTGGAGTGATTCCACATTGACATACACTTGGTCCGGCCTTCAGAGTCCTCTGCCGAAAGCCCCCCGTTAATGCTAATGGAAGTCCTGTTGCTCAGCCAGGGCACCCCGCTGGAAAGAGGCCTTGGGATGCCCACCTGCAAACATGACCTTTTCCTGTGCAAGAGACAAGTTTTCAAAATCAATCCGGCCTGTGGGGCCTGCCCATCCCCACCACACACGCTGATCAGAGAAGAGGTCACATGCCCCAGGACAGGCGGGTCAATACTGAGTCTGGAGGAGCCTGGCTGGCCGGGCCAGCACACTTGGGAGGTGGCTGTCTTGCCCCACAGCTGGAGCATCTCTCCGAAAAGAACACAAGGAGTATTCCATGTCTTTACTCAGTCTTACCTTGGCCAGCTGGAGCCGGTACAGCAAGAATGGCAAACACTCATACATACCACCAAGTTCCGAACACGCTGTAGAAGCTCCCCCGCAGGTTATTTTCACCAGACTGGCAACATAGACATGATGTTCACCTCCAGTTCACACATGGGGAAACTGAGGACACAGAGGTTTGCAAACGTGCTCAAGTCAGGTCACGCAGCAGGGCCGTAGCAGTGCTGAGATTTGAACCCAGAGCCTGTGCTTATGTTGTCGTATGCAATTCCTCCCTCCAGGGTAACTGCCGTAAAAGGGGGGGATGCCACAAGTCAGAGATGCTGGTCTGGAGAAGGGAGGGCAGACTTGGCCTGCAGGATGACGGGCAGTGGTCAGTCAGGAAGGACTTCCTGTAGTAGGGGATCTCTGAATAGAGTAGCAGGTGCCCAGGAGTCCCTTTGCATGTGTTTAGGGGCAGGTGCCTGGATACTCATACCTGTACATGTACGTGCACAGTCGGTCCCAAGAGTTAGTGCACTTGTGTGGACCTGGAAGCAGGTCTCATGGACACAATGTTACCAGATGCCCCAAGGACCCAGCTGAGGCGCAGAAGGCACCAAGAGGAGTAAAGAGGGCACTGTCCTTTGTCAGAAGATGGAGGGTTTGGGGGCACCTGGGTGGCTCAGTGTGTTGAGCGTCTGAGTTTGGCTTATGTCATGATCTCACAGTTCATGAGTTCAAGCCCCACATCGGGCTCACTGCTGTCAGTGCAGAGCCCGCTTTGGATCCTCTGTCTCCCTTTCTCTGTTCCTTCCCCACTTACACTCTCTCAAAAACAAATAAACATGGGGGCGCCTGGGTGGCTCAGTTAAGCATCTGACTCTTGATTTCGGCTCAGGTCATGATCTCACAGTCTGTGGGTTTGAGCCCTGCAATGGGGATCCCTGTTTGGGATTCTCTCTGTCCGCCCCTACCCTGCTTGCTCTCTCTCCCAAAATAAATAAACAAACTTTAAAAAAATTTAAAAAAATAAACATAAAAAAGGAAAGTGGAGGGGGTTTTAGGGAATATGGACAGAGCACGATGTCACTGGAAAGGTTGGCTTGCACTTGAAAGGCACTATCATCCCAGAAGACCTCCCTGTAGGCTTCGATGTAGACAGGATTCAGGAACCACACACTGGAGGCCCTGAGCTGTATGTGGCCTTCAGGTGGCCTCTCTCTGGTGTGCATAAGTGGTGGTGAGCTTTTGTGGTCTGAATGCCCATAAGTGTGATAGGCCTTTTGTGTTTGCTCATAGTCCCCACCCATCCCTCTCGGTGAACACCTGCCCCCCACCCCCGCCCCCTTCCACTACCTGGAAGGCATTTACTTTGGAGCTCTTTGCTTTAGCAACTTCAAGTTCTTCACAGAGTCTTCTACATGCAAAGCAAACCTTGTGATGGCCTCTCACGGGAAAACTCTGGTGTGCAGCTATGCTAACAACATTTCTGTCTCTTGATCTTACTAAACAGCCCCCTTCCCACCAGAGGGGAGGGTCATTCCTTCATTCATGCAGCACATATATATGGAGCATCTGCTCTTTGTCAGACCCTGCCCCAAGTGCTGGGATGGGTCTATGAGCCAAACGGTCAAGAAGCCCCACCCTCCTGGCACTTCCATTCCAGTGTGTCCTGGGCAGGCAGAGGGAGGCTCGTGGGCTGCGGCGCCTGCATGGTCAGTCCCCAGAGTACCAGCTTCCTTGCCTTGGGTTCTTGCCCCGTCCGTTCGGCACCTAAAGTCCTACTGGGTCGGTCCAGTGGGGCTGGAGGGGGGGAAGTAGCCACCAAAGGCCTCCTACAGGATTAGGCACCAGCCACTGGAAGGTTAATGCCATAGAGGGTGCTGGGATAGGGCTGAAGGGGGATGAGTGGCCCAGGGGAAAGGGAATCATTACTCTTCCTGATTCTCAGCCAGTCACTTCAGAAGCAGCTCAACACAGGGGTCAGATGGCCACAGAGGCTCTGCTTCTTTCTCTTCCTTTGCTCTTTTCAGACCTCTGCCCTGGGCTGGAGCCTGGCTTTTGCAAGTGTTCCCCTCAAGTTCACCGATTAACCACCAGCAGCTCTGGCTCCCAAACAGAAAAGGACAGAGGGCTGGCTCCATATCCCCAGCAAAGCTCTGAGATGCTCTCTGATTGGACCAGCTCCTTCACAAGGCCTGCCCCAAACAGTCATGTGGCCACCAGATATGATGTGCTGATTGGCCAGTACAGGTCATGTGCTCCTCCCAGAGCCAGGTGTAGCAGATTCTGTGGTCTGAGGCAGGGGAGGGGTTGATCCCAGATGGCTACAGGGGAGATGACTATGGGGGAGGGGTGCTCCTATCTCTGGGCACCACACTGGACTAATCCAGCCCCTGCTCTCTGACTTTTGGAGTCATCCCTCCTCCCCCCTGCATCTTCTACCCATCCTTAAAAACCCAGCTCAAGCCCTAACTGTGGCTCGAAGTGTCCCAGTGAACACCTGCGTCCTCCTCCTTTGAGCCTCTGTGCTATAGGCAGTCTGCGCCGCATAATGCGTCAACCTCCGGATCATTACTGCTCCAGTGGAGCTGAAACCACGCCTCAGGTTTCCTGAGTATGGGCACGGCACGTTAGCCTAAGAAAAGAGCCGCCTGATGGTCAGCTGGGTCCGTTGGCCATAAACAGTTCCACAGAACACCAACATCATGCAACACCACAAAGCACCCAAAGATAAGGCCACTCCACAATTGTGTCTGAACACAGACAGAATGTGAACTTTGTCCAAATCACAAACTGCCCAAACATCCTGCATCCTGGCTAACTTGTTTCTTCACCAACTGTAGTTGTAGTTTTGCTTTGTTCTCCCTGCTTCTAGATAAGAATCATCAAGGTGCCCACTCATAGAATTACTCCTGCTTCTGGACAGCATCCGACCCAGAGAAAAAGCCTGAAGAATCACTTAACACAAGTCAAATTCTAAGAATTATGTTTCTAACGTCCTTGTCCTAACATATAGCCCATGGGTGTGTATTCTCTACCACTGCAACCTGTCAGTAAATCCAGCTTTGTTGGACTACAGGTGTGTTCTTGGTGGTCTTTGGCTGGAAGGTATTGTGCAATCCTGCCAAAGGGATGGTCTCATTCTTATTTCACAGGTAAGGGAACCGGGGGTCAGAGAGGTTAATAAGTTCCCCGAAGTCACACCAGGGCTCTTTCCATTAAAAGTCTGTTCACATTCATCCTTTCTTTCTTTATTCATTTATTAGTGGTGTGTGTGTGTGTGTGTGTGTGTGTGTGTGTGTGTTTCGTAATAATTGGTGCTGTTTGGCAAGCACAGTTGGAGTTTGGCAGCACTGGCCTGGGGTAGCTGGTGGAGCCTTCACTTTCTTCTCCTGTTTCTCAATTCTTTAAGCTGCACCCCCAAATTTTTGCTTGCCCCTGAGGTGGAGTCAGTGGCGTTCACCTTTAACAAAGGTGGCTTTGCCTTACATTTGGACCCCTCTTCTAATTTCTGGGTGCTTCTCCCTTTGTCACCAGGGAACAGCCCATTGGACCAAGATGGGTGTGCAGACCATCTCCTAGAGGGAGAGGAGTTGTTTAATGTCACACACGCCTGGTTCGAAATGGACCAGACGGGCTAACAGGGAACTCGAGGATCCTTTCCCCCAACCCCTGATTTCTTTGTCCTACATGGACCTCAGATCCACTCTGTTATCATGGTCCCTGTACAACTTGATTATTATTATTATTATTGTGGTTCTTACTATTTTTAGGCCAAACCATATGAAATTGCCAATTTTTGGCCATTTTTGATCTACAAGAAAGTCCATTTTAGTTGGGTCAACGCAATGTTACTTTTTAATTATATAGTACCTGTGACAGTCCCTCCAACCCCAGAGCTGCCAGAACGTGACCAGTGACTCACGGCTACTTATGTGTCACCCCCCTATTCTACAGGTGGGGAGACACAGGCACAAGGTAGGGAGGGACCTTCCCAGGCTGCATGGGCAGTGACAGAGGGCTGAGACCCTAGCCCTTTTTTTTTGGTGGGGGGAGTAACCTACCTCCCCAGCTTCCAAATTCTTCTCCCTTCCCAGAACCCCATCTCCACCTCTGCTGCCAGCCCAGCTCCTTTGTTAACTGGAAGTAACTCACATTTTCTTACAAAGAGTATCACAAGAGTACCTGTGCCGTGCCAGGCACAGAGCATCAAGACTGAACACAGTAGAGGTCGGTCCCAGCCACGGTCTGGTCAGGGTCTTGTCCACTTACCAAGTAGGTAACTAAATGTATGCACTTCCAACAGTGCGATTCTGAGAAGGATGGGAGTGGGGCATCCTCGGGGAGAGTGGACAGGGATGGCGTCTCTGCGGGGGTGACATTTAAGCTGCGACCTCCTGCAAGGCCCTCGCTATTGACCTTACCTTTTTGAATCTGTGCTCTTGCGCCAGGCTGACCTCTTGGCCCTTTCCTTGGCCGTGGGTCCAGGGAGGTTTTAGTCCTGAGGTTGACAACTGTCCAGTAACTGGAGCATCGAAATCCCTGTGCAAAAGCAGCTTGTCAGCTTTAGTGAGACCCACCTGCTCCACACGTCCCCCGCCCCACTTCACCCCCCACTTCCTGGCGGTTAATGTAGGAATTTTTTTAAAGGGAAGAAATATGAATCTTGGCATTTATTTCCTTGGACTTTGAGAAGCTGGAACTGTGGAGCATGTCACGGCCTGGGCCAGTATCTCTCCTGGGAATAAGGTCCTAAGGTCCCTCGCTGGGAGGGCCCAGGTCCCCGTGAGACTGCTGCTAATCTGGGTGTTAACGTGCCCCTTGAGTAGGCAGAGGGGTCCCAGAGCTGGAAGGCAACCTAGTGAAGAGGAGAAGAGATGGAGAAAGGGAAGCCTTGATGGGGAGGGACAGAAGCCAAAGGCCACTGAGGAAGGAGGCTGTGTTCATAGGGGACTGGCCAGTGTTGCGGGGTTTTCAGTGTCACCTGGAAGCTCATGGTGACCCCATGAAGCGGGTTGTATTATGATTCCCATTTCACAGGTGAGGAAACCAAGGCTCACAGCTAGTTTTCCACGAGGGCATTCCGACCCCAGGGCCTGGGCTCTTACCTGCAGCTGCTTCTGCATCTAACCTCACTGAGCAAAGGCCTGTCAGACCAGTACTGTCTTCCTGAAGGCGTGAGGTTGTGCCAGGATGCCCTGACCAGGTATGCGGATGGTTGGACGACGGGCACTGAGCACATGCATGTGTTGTGTGTTCCTGGGCCTTTGTCTCCATGAGTGTGTGTCTGGGGGTGGGAGGCCTGCCGTCTGGATCCTTCTCTCTGCTCCTGCCAGTTGGTCTGTCTGTCTCTCTCTCTGGGTCTCTGGGGCTAGCTGTCTCATCCCTTTTTCTCTCTCCATTTTTTTTTTATTTCTAGCTCATTCTGTCCATGTCTTTTTGTCTCTGTTTTCCTTTGTCTCTTTAGATTTCCTTCTCTCTCAGCTGTCTCTCATTTTTTAATCTCTGTCTAGCTCTGCCTCTCTCTCTCTCTGTCTTTCTGTCTTTGTGGGCCTCCCTCTGACTGTATCTCTCCCTTTCTCTGCCTTTACCTCGGTTTCTCTCTCTGTCGCTTGTTTACTGTGTGTCTCTGTCCTTATTTCTTGCTGGAGTTCTCTCTCTCTCTCTCTCTCTCTCTCTCTCCCACCCTCCCTTTGTCTTCTACATTGGTCGCGGCTCCTCTCTCTCTCTCTGCTTCAGGGTGTGCCTGTTTTACTATTTCTCACTAACCCTGTCTCTCTTTGTCTGGCCCCCTCCTTTTCTTTCTCTGAGGTTCTTTCAGTTCTGTTTCTCCTTTTCTAACCCATCTCTGTCCCTCCAGCCCTGTCAGAGTACGTATCGTCTGTGGTCAGGAAGCCCAGCACGCTTTGGCAGACTTGGCCCTGTGTGACCCTCACAGCCTTGGTGCAGCAGGCAGGACCAGGGCCTGGTCCCCGCCCCAGCTGGGAAGTCTGAGGCCCAGAGGTGTGCCTTAACGTGCAGGCTGTCACCGGCTGGCAGGAGGAGGAGCCTGGGAAGGACCCCAGCCCGCGTGGTCTGTGTGAGTGTGGGTGCCTAGGTCCCTGTGCTTGTGGCCAAGTGTGCCCTGAGGTGGGGGATCCTGCCACACCTTCCCAGCCCCTCCTATGCCACTGAACCCCAGCTTTCCTGCAGCCAGACACACAGCGGAGGCCCCAACCCCACTCTGCCTGTGTCCTCTGGGACCCCTCCAGCCAGCTCCATGGGGCCTGGCCCAGAGTGGGTGTTGCAGAAGCTCCTCTCTGCGCTGACAGACACGCAAGGCTTAGCGAGCCTGTCCGCCATCAAAGCCAGAGGCCACAGGGACCCCTGCCCACCCCTCTGGCTCTCAGGCAGGGCTGAGAGGACACTGAAAGGCTGAGCCGAGTCTTGGGGAGCCTTGAGGCTGCTGCCTGCTTTCTTCCTTCCCTGCTCCCCTTTTGCTGTGTGGCAGGACAAAATTAGTTTTGAGAAATGTTTTTCCATAAATCCCCATAGACTACCTGCTCTAAGTCACAGTTGTGCTGGGGGCTTGTCTGATCATCCGTTCCTCAGGAGTCTGAGGACAAGAAGGAACGTTCTGAGGGGCAGATAACTGACCCCGGCCATAGACCGTCCCACCTGGCCTGCCCTTTGTCACCTGGGTGAAGAGTTAACTTTCTCCCAGGGGGACCCGAAGAGCCCCTCCACCCCCATCAGGGGAGGTGTGGTGGGAAAGCTGGGACTCAGGCATACTGGAATCCCTGCCATTCTCTGTGTCTTGAAAGGACTCCAAGTCTCCTCAGTTTAAAGGGAAAGAAATGAGTTTCAAGTTGGAAAAGTTGATGGGTGTCCGATGTGTCAGCGCTGCTGTCCAGCCTCGAAGGCCTGGTCGGGGGGTACATGAAAGGGGCCCTCGGAGGGGAGGCGGAGGGGCAGCCCTGCCCCAGCTCAGGCTGGGGACAGCCCCGCCCTCACCCGCTTCAGAAGCCCCTTGGAAGCCCCCAGGTAAACCCCCGCTCCCTTCCTTTATCCCAAGCCTCTTTTTTGAGGCTCGGCTGCAGTTTTGATCTTAACAAGTTTTTTCTTTTTCTTTTTTTTTTTTTTTTTGTCATCTTTGCCAGGGCTTTTACAATGCGATTTCCTTTTATTTTAAAAACGGTGGCTTTCAAGCCTCCTCTCATCTGTGATTGTTTCATGTTTGCAGGTTTCTGGAAGGTTTGGAGCCGGTCCCTGGGTGGGCGACTTCCCATCTGCTCCTTGCTCTGCTCGTGGGCTTGGAATGGGTTGGGGCCTTGGAGCAGCGGCCTTTTCAGCCCCCCTCTGGCTGGGCCAGCACGGATGAAGGAAGACCAGGGCCCTGGCCCCAGCCGCCTGCCTCCCTGGGACTCCCCATTCTCCACACAGCAGGAGACCTTGAGGTGGGAGGCAGGCTGCCTGTGTTCCAGACTTGGGCAGGCACTTGCACTCTCTGGGCCTCAGCTGCCACATCTGTACATTGGGAACACTGCTTGTATTCTAAGATATTAGCAATAAGTACTTACAAAGAGATAGTATAAGTAATACTGTAAGACGGTACATGAAAAGTGCCTAGCTCAGTGCCGGGCACAGAGTGAAGGACTCACAAATGGCACCTATTACAAGAGGGCAAACGCTTGGTCTCCCTGACATCCGAGAGGTGGCACTTGGATCTCTCACGCAGCTTCATCAGCTACTTGAAACACCTGCTGTCCACAAAGCACCTGCCCGCTGGTAAGACTCACCCCGCACCTTCCCAATTCTGAATCTTTCTTGACCCTGTTCCCTCTTTCAGCCTCCTCTTCAGGCTGAAAGTCTCCTGCATCCTTCAAGGGTCAGCTCACTGCCACCTACTTTGGGACATCTTTCTTCACCTCCCTCAACCCAATAAAAATTAATCATACCTTCTTCCGTGCGAGTATGATTGAATTTGGTTTATTATTTTATTTAGCGATGTAGCAAGCGCTGACTTTGGTCTGGCTTTAGAAGCAGGGGAAGTTAGGGTTTCCATTTCCTGTCTGTGCTGCCATGACCATACTCCTCCATCCCTGGGAGCCTCAGTTTCCTCATCTGTAGATGCGGATGGCTAGGTCCTCCATAGTGTGAGCTCCATGAGAGAGTGGATGTTTCTTACATTCTGCTGTATTTCCAGTGGAAGAACACAGTAGGTGCTCAACAAATAAGTTAGTAGGAAGGGTGACCACTGGGTTGATAAGGATTCTTTTTTTAAAAAAGTTTTTTAGAATGGAGATTTATTTATTTATTTATTTACTTATTTATTTTTAAGGAGAGAGCAAAGGCTTACGCAAGTGGGGGAGGGGCAGAGAGAAAGGGAGAGAGAGAATCTCAAACAGGCTCCACGCTGAGTGTGGAGCTCGACCTCACAACCCTGAGACCATAACCTGAGCTGAAACCAAGAGTCAGACGCTTAACCAACTGAGCCACCCAGGTGCCCCTGGGTTGATAGGATTCTTAACTACTTGGCGTATAAATGTGCTCGATAGATGGCAATCCTCTTTATTATGTCCATTATTATCGAGAAACATTCATTTGCTCATCCATTACAATGAATGGAGTGGTCCTATATGCAGGACCCTGGGTCAGGCACGAGGCCTCCAGAAGAATGGGTGAGATCTCTGCTCTTGCAGGGGCACTCGCTGTGGAGACGGATCGGGAGACAGAGTGATGATGCCGTGGCAGCAACTGGCCAGACCGGAGGTTCGGAGGCCATTCGAAGTTTTTTCTTGTCCATTGATTCTGCAAGACACAGCCCATGTCCTGCACACACTAGATGCCTGGTGAACGCCCTGAACTGAATTAAAAGTGATCCTTAGAAGACCAACCCTTGAAAGCTGCCCCAGGTTGGGCTACTGCTCAACTTAGCCAATCCCAGTTCCCGGAGGCCTAAGGCAGCTCTCTGCTCTACCAGGATACTTTTTTAATTTTTTTTTACTTTTATTTTTTTTTAATGGTTTTATTCATTTTTGAAAGACAGAGAGATACAGAGTGCTAATGGCAGAGGGGCAGAGAGAGAGGGGGAGACACAGAATCGGAAGCAGGCTCCAGGCTCTGAGCCGTCAGCCCAGAGCCCGACGCGGGGCTTGAACTCACCAGATGTGAGATCATGACCTGAGCCGAAGTTGGATGCTTAGCCGACTGAGCCACCCAGGTGCCCCATGATGCTTTTTAAAAAATAAGCTCAGCTGCCCCAGGAGACCCAAAGTTGGTTTGGGTTTTGGAGGGATGCACAGTAACAACTTCTCAGCTCCTGGCCATCAGACGGTCTGTCTGCTGCTTCCTCTTCTCTTTTCCCCTTTTGCGTAATGTTATTCCCCCTACAAAGCGGAACATAAGGCTAATAATACATCACTTTGGTGTCCCCAAAGTGAGGATTTTCAGGTGCTTCTTTCAACAGCCAGCTCAGGCCCTTCAACACCATCTGGGGCCTCCAGGAGCACCTGAGCACGTGTCCATGGAGCCTAACCCCTGATACCTATGGGTCTGCATTTGGAAAGTCCCTTCTGTACTCAGCCCAGCTCCTAGGTTCCATTCCAGCAAAGTTGCTTCTTTCACTCTCCAGTCCTTATCCACCCTGCCCAGAGAACTTAAAACCCTCCCTCTCCTCTTCATTATTCAAATTAATAGTGGACGTCTCCCATTGCTTGTGCAGCCTCCATTCTCCTTAATGGGATCAAGCACACTCTGCTCACCTTTCTCTGGGGAACAACATCTTCCCTCAGGTTAGGTCTTGGACGTTAAGTGGCACGGAAGATACCCCTGAAGCCATGGAACATGTGACTCACAGCTGACCAATCAGAGTATCAAACCCTTCTGACCATGTGATTGGCTCATGAATGTCCATGTGGCCAAAGAGAGGCCAATCAGGTCCAATAACTGCCACTCCATACACTAGAAAAGAGCCGCTGCCCGCTATTGGCTACAGAGAGAGGAGATTAGAAACTGGGTGTCAGGGGGTGGGGTCACTGTTTGGGGACAGCCTGTTTGCAGTAAGGAGGACAGAGGGGTAATGGAGAGATCTTTGTTTAAGTCACTGTATTCTGCAAGTCCTACTTCTGGACTTTCAGTGACATGAGCCAATGAATGCTGCGTGTGTGTGCATGCGCGTGCGTGCACGCGCGCGCATGCACACACACACACACACACACACACACACACACATATCCCTACCTTTCTTTTTTTAAAAGTCACTTGGAATTGGATTTTCACCTCTTGCAATAGAAATATCTAACCATTCGTTAGAGCCTCCCGTGGATCCGAAATTCCCACCCCTGGAAGCAGGAAGACAGGTCAAGTGCTCCCCCCTCCCCCACCCAAGGCCCCTTCCACAGCGGGATCCCAGACCCAGCTGCCTTTTTAAACAAATTATCCTCCTTTGACCTTGCCTGGTGGAGAGAGGAGACCTGTCTTCTCTTTAAGCTGAGGGAGAGACACTGCAGAATGAGGGAGTACAAACCACCTTCTCTTCTGCTCTGAGGGGTAGGGGGCACACTCCTTGGGTTTTTATATTGTATTACCTTTTATTTTTTTCAGATTTACCTTCCTAATTAGGTTTTGCTCAGGCAAATATATTAGGATTAGTTCGTAATCCTTGAGCTCACAGAAAGTGAGGGTGGGATGGCTCTGAAGAGGGCTAGGAGCCAGGAGGAGGTGTTTGCTGTGGAAAATGCACAGAGTGGGGAAGCACATGGGTGACAAGGTGTGTCCACACATGAAATGGGGTTTAGATGTATTATTTATTCATTTCCTTAATCCACAGTTATGAATTATCAGTTATGTGCTAGGTGTTGGCAAACAGGACCAGGTACCTGTTTTTACAGGACCCCCATGGAGGGAAAGGACCAGCAAGAAGGACAAATAAATCTGGTGGGAACAGGTTCCCTGGGCTTCTGTGGCACTTAAGTGCTGTAGAAATGTTCTCAGCTCCAGCAGGTGGACAGGGCTCTTCAAAGAAGGGTTCCTACTTACCCTTTGCCTATGTTTGGCCTCTTCTGGTTCCAGCACAGGGCCAATCGTGCTCCCCAAAGGCCACCGTCTAAGCCACGTGGCTGGGCTAGAAGTGGGCCCAGGCTGTGTCAGAGCCAACTCCCCTCCTGACCATCCAGACAAGGAAGACTCTTCCCCAGTCCAGATTTCCCCTTTCCTTAGGGTGAGCCCACTTGGGGCCTTCAGGGTCCCTTCCACCCAGGACTTGCGGTCAAAACTCTACCAATTCACAAAGTGCTGTGCTTTAGTAAGCAAGGGGACAAGTGTGAATTTTCCTCCCATGAGGTTCCGGGGCTTCAGGACAAATGTGTCCACAGCATGGGAGGTAGGGGGGTGAGGGTGAGGGCTGTGGAGAGGCAGACTTGGTCAGGTCCCCAGAAGTGTGGCCATATTCTTCCCCTGGCCATGGGTGCCCGCTTGCTGATTATTTGCCCACTCAAGGAAGCCTCTTAAAAAGCCCTTTTGTGAACAGGGAAGGCTGTAAGATGGCTAGTGGCTCCACCTTGACAGAGAAGCATCTCAGCAGCTTGCAAAGAGCTTCTTCTTAAAGTTCTGCCTGATCAGGCAGATCTTTAGGCCTGGGGCTACAGGCCAAGTCTCTGAGTGAGCAGGCCTCTTGAGGACACAGCTGATAGGCCGCCTCCCTGGGCCTCCCTTGAGCCTTCACTTCTCCCATCAGGTATGGTTCAGCATCTGCTCCAGAGGGCTGAATGCCACCCTCTCTGCCTTGGGACCAGAGAACTTTCTGAGCTGTTGAACCTGGGGTTGCTGTGATTCATGAGGAGGCACGAACATGGGGTGGTGAAGGGCACTGGGACCTGTGTAGGGGACAAGGGAGCCTTTGGATGGTGGATGCCTCCCATGAGGAGAGCATGGGGCCACCTGCCCTCCATTTTGCCTGTCATTATCACTTACCAATGGCTGTTACAGAGCCCAGAGCTTTCCAGAAGGCCATCCACCCTGAAATGAAAACCTAGCCTCCTTAGAGTGGGTCAGAGGAAGGGTGCTTATGGCCCATCTCTCTCTCATTGAGGGTAGTTTACATCTGTTAGTAAATTTAAATGATGAGTTAAATGGGGTTTAGATGGCACCACTAGGTCTGTCCTCTGCCTAACGACTGTGCAAATCCATTAGCCGTTCCTGGGCTGGTGCACAGGCGTGCTCCAGGGTGACTCTTCCTCCTGGTGGGGATGTTTTTTCCCCACACCCACCCAGGGCCGGAACACTGACGGAGGTTCAACCTTCACGTCCGAAGACATGGGGAGTGACTGCCATAGAGCCTGGGAGGAAGGGCTTTTGCAGTCCCTTCCTCCCCCTGCCTCCCCCTGCCTTCCCCTGCCTCCCTGGCCTTCTTCCTCTCTCTCTAGCTCAGCTGGGGGTGGGGGCGCACCTCATGCTCTGCAGCCCTTTGCTCCACAGTAAAGCTGAGCTGAGAACGTCCTGGGAAGCTGCTGAGTCCAACCTCGCACATTAGAGCTGGGGAAGCGGAGGCTCCCTGGTTTGGGAGAAGGTCAGGGTTCTGTCCTGCTTCCTGGCTGGGTGGGCACAGAGCACCTGGATGGAGTGTGGTTCTCAACCCCGGCTGCACATGAGCCTTTCCTGGGCAGCCTTGAACAAAGGAGAGCCTGGGCCCTGTCCAGTGATCCCAACGTCACTGATCTGGGTGGGGCCCATGCACGGGCATCTTTTACAGGCCTCCAGGTGACGCTGATATGCACCAAGGTTGAGAACCACCAAGTGGTTACACAGAGTGGTTAAAGGGAGGAGCTTCAACCTGAATTAATGCTGTTGATGAATGGTGTGGCATGACTTCCCCTCCCACCTCACTGGCCAGTATAAGGTCACATGCCCACCTTTAAGTCACTGGTGAGAGTCATGGGACAATCGCGATCAGCTGACACCTATGGTGACCCATCCTCTGAGGCGGAGGATGGACTGAGCTGCCCCCCAGCACCAGGGTGAATACCTCCGAAAATTCCATACACCCCCACACCTCCGCATACTAGTATGAGCTTCCTGAGGCTGCTGTCACAAATTACTACCAACTTTATGACTTACAACAACAGAAATGTGTTCTTGCACAGTTCTGGAGGCCAGAAGTCCGGAATCAAGGTGTCAGCAGGACCATACTTCCACCAAAGGCTCTGGGGGACAATCTGGTTTGGCTTCCTCCAGCTTCTAGTGGCTCCAAGTGTTCCTTGGCTTGTGGCCACATCCCTCCACTCTGCCCATGTGGTCACATGGCCTGCACCTCTCCTCTGTGTCTCTGGTAAGGACACTAGTCATTGCATTTAATTCAGGATGATCTCATCTCAAGCTCCTTAACATAGTTATGTGTATAAATGGCCCTTTTCTAAATAAGGTGGATTAACAGATTCCAGGGGTTGGGGTGTGGACATACCTTTTTGAGGGCCACATTCAACCCACTTTAATATTTTTTACTCCTGTCAGCAGAGATGAGGGTGGTGGGGGAACTCATCTTGGTAAACAGGCAAGACACCGAGCATCTAACAAAGCGGGGTCCCTATGGGGCTTTGGTGGGTGAGGAGGCTGCATGACCGGCTGTGCAGGACCTGCCTGGAGGAGGAGGAAAAGTGGGGTCTGCTTTTGGGTTTACTTCTAACCTCTGCTTCATTTCCCCACTGTCCCATTTGGTCTTGATTACCTGAATTTTTCTGCGATCACAGAATTCTCTCATTGTGCCTTGCCGACATCCGAAACAGCAAGTGGCCTGCCTGGCATTGAAAAGGAAAAAGTTTCTGGAGGACGCACCTGGAGCCAGAAGCCTTGAAGTGCTGTGGGTCTGGGGCTTGTGAAGGAAAGCTGGGATGGGGGAGGGCTGGGGGAAGGCAGCGGACTGGCCCCGAGGGCCAGAGACAGTCTCCCCGATGTCGGGGAGCATGAGAGTTGCCCACCCTGGGCACTTGGGGTCCTCTCCGGCCCCAACTGAGAAGCCTCCATTGTTGCCTTTCCCAAGCCCCCAGGCCTGAAAGCTAGAGGACCAGGGAGAATAAAAGAGTCTGGGCAAAAGGCTCCAAGGCAGTTCAAAGAAGAGAGAGACTGGGGATGAAGGTTTCAAGCCACATCCAAGGGGAGGGCTTTTCATCTGCCAGCCTTTGAATCGGGAATCAAGGCGGGCAAAGTTACTACCAGGTTAAAGTTTAAATGGCACAGAAAGGGGAGACGGGAAGATGAAACAACGGCCGTCTGGCCAGGGGAACAAAGCCGGAGCCCAGCCCGGGCACCTGGCCGCAGAGGCACCCGGCTGCAGCGGTCCCAGCAAGGAGAGGCTGTGACGCTCCCATTGTTCGGCTGAAGAAGGAAAGTAATTGAAAGGAAAGGTGAGGCAAGGAGAGGCAGCCGGCGTGTGTGACTGCCTGGATCGTTAGAAAATAATTTAAAGGGAACAGGCTTATCAAGCAGTTTCTCTTATGGAAATGCCATCATTGAAGAGAAAGGAAGAGGAGGGTGGGGGAAGCCTTTTCATTCTTTGAAAAGAGTTTTTTTTTTTTTTTTTCCACTCACCAAGTGCAGACTCGAATGTCATGTGAAATCTCTTCTATTTGCAAACTTGCTTCACTCCCTAACTTCCCCAGGGTTGGGAGTCCTCTCTAGCACCTTGGAGGCTGGGGGAGCTGGGGCTTTTGAAGGGACCACATGGCTGCATCTGCACAGGTGTTTCATTCTGAGACAGCTTCCCTGCTTCCTAGGGAAGCATGGTCTCTGTTCAACCTCCTGGCTGGTTCTGCCTGTCCTCCTTGCTACCAACTGTGATTTCTGCGGTCCTAGAGATAAGTACAGGTAAGTTAGCATCCTATGCTAACAGGTGCATCTTACACCCACACCTTTCCAGATGAAACTTCCCCGTTCCCGCTATCTGACTGGACACAGAGGAATATCCCTGATAACATCTCTTGGAACTGAAACATGTTTATAATTGTCAACATTAATCAAGCACCTATTATGTGCCAGATAAAGTCTAGTAAGTGAGACCTAGATCCCTGCGTTTAGGAACCTGAAGTCTAGATGGGAAGGTGAGAAAATAAGCAAAAACAATTCAGACTGAGAAGAACTATGGCAGAGGAAGCCTGGTGGCTGTGGGGGCTGTTTAACCTGGTCTATGGACCATCAAGGAAACCTACCCGAGGAGGGGACACTGGAGTTGAGTTGGGAAGAGTCATTAGCTGCTAAGGAGGGGGATTTTACTTCCAGCCAAGATGCAGTTGCATGGACCAGACCTACCTTCTTGCCCAAAACAATAAAAAAATATGAAACAATTGTTTGGGAGACATTGGACATCAAGACATGAATGGCAGTGTTCCCTGAGAAATGGAAATCTGATGGAATGAGCCTATGACTGCCCCAGCTCACTGCTTTGAGTGAGTTTCCAGGCCACAGCATGGGGAGGAGAGTGTAGGGGGAGACTGGCAGACCCCCTGTGTTGAGGTGACAGAGCTGAGAAGCTGGAGACCTAGGTGGCTAGAGTTTGCAGAGGAGGGGATCTGACAGGAGAAAGTTCAACACCGAGAAAACTCTGGAGATATGCAAAGGGATACCCTTCTCAAGTATTCAAAGAATATCAGCCAGCCCACATGTGTGGGGAAAATAAGTGACACCCAGGAATGAACCACCTGAAGGGTCAGAGTGAAGAGTAACTGCATCCAGAATAAATCACAAGAATATTTACAGGAGTAGAAAAATATCCAGGGGCCCCTGGGTGGCTTAATTGGTTAAGTGTCCAACTTTTGGTTTTGGCTCAGGTCATGATTTCACACTTCGTGAGTTTGAGCCCTGCATCGGGCTCCGTGCTGATGGTGCAGAGCCTGCTTGGGATTCTCTCTCTCAAAAAAAAAAAAAAAAAAGAGAGAGAGAGAGAGAGAAATATCGGCTCTCAGAGAGGTAAAATACATTATGTCTGGCATCCATTTACAAATTACCAGGTGTGTAAAGAAGCAGGAAAGTTTGACCCAGGATGAAGGAAAATGGCTCAGTCAGAACTGACCTAGAACTGATGCAGATGTTAGAATTAGCAGACAAGGACATTAAACCAGTTCTTACGATCCGGTTCCATATGTTCAAAAAGTTAGAGACACTGAAGACGTGAAGAAGACCCAGATCAAACTAGTAGAAATGAAGGCTCCAGCGATGGAGACTGACAAGCATGGTGGATGGGGTTAACAGGACATTACACGTTGTGGGACGAAAGACCAGTGGACTTGAAGACAAAGCAGCAGGAACTAGCCAAAATGAAACAAAGAGGGAAAAAATAATACAAAGAAAGCAAGACAGTAAATAGCATAAGCGAATTGTGGGACAATCTTCAGTGGCCTAATGCAGCTGTAATGAGAGTGCCTTAAGAAGAGGGTGTGTGCTGTGAACATATTTGAAATAATAATGGCTCAAATTTTCCCAAACTTTATGAGAGGTATAAACCCATGGATCCAAGAAGCTCAATGAACTCTAAGCACAGGAAACATAAAGAAAACTACCTCCAAAACCACCATAACCCAATTGCTCGAAACCAGTCATAAAGAGAAGAGTTTTAAAGAAGGAGAAGAAAAAAAAAAGACATTATGTACAGAGAAACAAAGGATTACAGCAGATTTCTCACAAGAATCAATGCAAATGAGAAGACAGTGGAGCAGCATCTTTCAAAACAATGGGCACAAGTCAGATATATTGTGGGTTCAGGTACAGATCACTACAATAAAGGGAATATCACAATAAAGTGAGTCAAAGGAAGGTTGTGGTTTCCCAGGGTGTATGGAAGTTTGTTTGTACTGTTCTGTAGTCTGTTAAGTGTGCAATAGCATTATTAAGTGTGCAATAGCGTTATGTTTAGTCTATTAAGTGTGCAATAGCGTTATGCACATACCTCAGATTAAAAATACTTTATTGCTAAAAATTGTTAACTACCATCTGAAATTTAAGCAAGCCATAATCACTGATCATGGATCGCCATAACAAATATAATAACAATGAAAAGGTGTGAGATATGGTGACATGTGACACAGACACACAAAGTGAGCAAATGCAGTTGGAAAAATGGTGCTCAATGCAGGGCTGTCACAGACCTTCAACTTGTAAAACAAACCAAAACAACACAACATCTGCATAGTGCAGTAAAGTGAAATGGAATACAACAAGGTATGCCAATATTGAAAGAAAACTGAAAGCACTGTCAACTCAGAATTCTATACCTAGTGAAAATATTCTTCAAAAATGAAGGCAAGAGAGAATGAATCCTGAAAATACAGTGAAGTAGGAAGCACAAGGAATCTGTCTCCCCACCTAGATGATAATTACACCGGCAGAATCTTTCTGATACAACTATTTTGGAACTCTGAAGTCTATTGAAGCCTTACCACTTCCGAGGGAAGGCTCAGATGGTAAATTGTAGTTAACTTTGGCCAATTTTAGCTTGTAGCATGGTAGCAGCTATCCATCTCTCACTCTCAGCCCTGTGGCAGGCAGTCGTACCCATGTTTTTCAATGTAGCTTGAACTCAGCTTATGGGAGCCAGGGTGGGCAGACAGGACCCTGTCCTCCAAATATTGGAATCTGTGCTCTGATTGCTAATTGCAGCTTTTATTCACAGAGGTACAAACAAGAAGTGGGCAACATTTTGTGTTGCACCTCTCCTCATTGTGAAAAGCACCTCCTCCATTAGCTGAAGTTACTTCCAGGAGATTTAAAAGCTTACACACTTTCCCCACCTTTTCATTTTTCTCTTTTCCCCCTTTTGGAAGCCAGCCATTAGAGTCTAGGACATCCATAAGCAACAACTGGATATACAGGGAAAGTTACAAAATGAGAACACTTGCCTAGGGAAAGACATGAGCTTGGAAGAAAACCTGGAAAGACATCAAATTTTCACTTCAGGCTAATGCTTAGTACAAAGACAGTCTACAATAATAAAGAAGCAAAACCAGAAACAATGGCAACAAACAGCAAACCATAAGGAAGAGAGAGAATCTAGTTTTTAGTATTACCACATTATTAGATTTGAATGCCAAGTTTTCAACAAAAACATCACAAAGCATACAAAAAAAATTACCACAGGAATGTATGGTCCATTCAAAGGGAAAATTAAATAAATAAACAAACAGAAACTGTCCTTAAAAGGGAATAAAGGCAGATTTACTAAATAAAGAATTTAAAGCAACTGTCATAAAGGTGTTCAAAGAATAAAAGAAGATGTGGAGAAAGTCAAGGAAATGATGTATGAAGAAAGTGGAAATATCAAAGATAGAAAACCTAAAAAGAGGGGTGCCTGGGTGGCTCAGTCAGTTAAGTGTCTGACTCTTGGTTTTGGCTCAGGTCATGAGTTTGAGCCCCTCACAGTTCATGAGTTTGAGCCCCACATCAGGCTCTGTGCTGGCAGTGTGAAGCCTTTTTGGGATTCTCTTTCTCTCCCTCTCTCTCTGCCCCTCCCTGCTCATGCTCTCTCTCTTTTTTTCAAAAATGGGTAAATAAACACAAAAAAATGAGGACAACCCTCATCTAGTTAATTAACACATCCATCACCTCACATATTTAAAACAAAACAAAACAAACCTAAAAAGAAAACCAAAAAGAAATTCTGGAGCTGAAAAGTACAATAATTGAAATGAGAAATTCACTGGATGGATTCAAAGGCATATTTGAGCAGGCAGGAGAAAGAGTTAGCAAACTTGAAGATGGGACAGTGGAAATTATTGAATCTGAGGAACTGAAAGAGGAAAGAATCAAGAAAGTGAACAGAGCTTATGGGACCTGTGGAGCACCATCAAGTGGAAGCATAATTATTGTGGGTGGGAATCCCAGAAAGAGAGAGAGGGAAGGGGGCAGAGAGAAAAGGTGAAGAAATAATGGCTGAAAACTTCTCAAATTTAATGAAATACATGAATATAAATGACCAAGAAGCTCAACAAACTCCAAGTAAGATGAATTCAAAGAGACCCACACAGAGACATATTGTATTCAAACTTACAAAAACCCAAAAACAAATAGAAAATCTTGAAAGCAGCAAGAAAGTAGTGAATCATCAGATACAAGGGATCTTCAAGAAGAATATTAGCATATGTCTTATCAGAAGCTTTGGAGGCCAGTAGGCAATGGGCCAGTATATTCAAAGTGCTAAAAGAAAAACTGTCAACAAAGAACCTGATATCTGTCAAGAGTGTTCTTCCAATGTGAGGGAGAAATTCTCAGATGAACAAAAACTGAGTGAGTTCGTGACCACGGGACCTGCCCTCTAAGAAATGCTCAGGTGAAATGAAAGGACCCGAGATAGTAACTTGAAGCCATATGAAGAAATAAAGATCTCAATGAAGGTTAATACATGGGAAATTATAAAAGCTAGTATTACTGTATTAATGGTTTTTAACTCAGCTGTTAGTTTGGTACATGATTTAAAAGATCAGTACATTAAAAACAACTAAGAGTCTAAAACTTTAGTTTGTAACTTCACATTTTGTATTCTTTTTAAAAATTTTTTTTTAATGTTTATTTATTTTTGAGACAGAGAGAGACAGAGCATGAATGGGGGAGGGTCAGAGAGAGGGAGACACAGAATGTGAAACAGGCTCCAGGCTCTGAGCTGTCAGCACAGAGCCCAACACGGGGCTCGAACTCACGGACCGCAAGATCATGACCTGAGCCGAAGTCGGCCGCTTTACCGACTGAGCCACCCCGGTGCCCCCACATTTTGTATTCTACATAACTTGAGACACTAGTGTAGTTAAAAGAATAATTAATTTATGTTATTTAAAGATATAATTTTGTGAAATCAACAACTGAAAGGGGATGGGGACAGAGTTGCAAAATGGCAGTTTTTGTATGATTGAAGTTAAGCTGGTATAAGTTAAAATTAGAGTGTTAGAACTTGAGGATATTAAAAATAATCCCTATGATAACCACAAAGAAAAGAACTATAGAATATAAACACCGGGAAATGGGAAAGGAACTTAAACATTTCACTACAAAAAAACCCAAAAAAAACAAAAAAAGAAGACACAACTAAACACAAAAGAAGATAGTAGGGCAGGAAATGAGAGACAAACTTTAAGTAATATAGGAAACAAATAGCAAACCAAGAGCAGTTCGTTCTTATCAGTAATTGCTTTAAATGTAAATAGATTAAACTCTCTAATCCAAAGACAGAAATTGGAAGAATGGATAAAAACATGATGTATGCTCTACAAGGGACACACTTTAGACCCAAAGATGGAAATAGATTGAAGTAAAAGGATGGAAATAGATATTCCTTGCAAATAGTACGCAAAAGAGAGCAGTCGTGGCTGTACGAATATCAGAAAAAATAGACTTCAAAACAAAAAAGATCCAGGGAGGAAGAAGGATATTATACATTAATAAAATGTTCAATACATCAGGAAGATAAGCAATTATAAACACATGTTCAACTAATAACAGACCATCAAAATATCAAAGTAAAAACTGACAGAATTGAAGGGAAAAATAGTTTTACAATAATAGATGGAGATATCAATACTCCACTCTCAATAGTGGACAGAACAACCAGACTAAAGATAAGTAAGGAAATTTAGAGCTTAACAAACACAGTAAACCAATGAGGTATAACAGACATGTTTACCCAATAACTTTCCCCAATAACTATAGTATACACATTCTTCTCAAGTGTACATGGGAAATTTTCTAAGATAGACCATATGTTAGGCCACAAATTGAATCCAGTAGATTTTAAAAAGATGGATGTTATATGAATCATCTTCTCTGACCACAACAAGATGAAATTATAAATCAACAACAGAAGTAAAACTGGAAAATTCACAAACTTGTAGAAATTAATCAACATCCTCTTAAACAACCAATGGGCCAAGGAAGTAACTACAGGGGAGAGTCACCTGGGTGTCTCAGTCGGTTGAGTGTCTGACTTTGGCTCAGGTCATGATCTTGTGGTTCATAAATTCAAGCCCTACACCGGGCTTTCTGCTGTCAGTGCAGAGACTGCTTCAGATCTTCTGTCCCCCTCTTTCTCTTTCTGCTCTTCTCCTGCTTGTGCTCTCTCTCTCTCAACAATAAATAAACATAAAAACAAAGAAATCACAGGTGAAATTAGAAAACAGAGGCGAATGAAAATAAAAAATCAAAAATCAAAACTTATGGAACACAGGGAAAACAGCATTAAGGGGGAAATTTGTAGCTATAAATGTTTACATTAAAAACCAAGAAAGATCTCAAATCAACAACCTAGCTTTACACCTTAAGCAACTAGAAAAAACAAACAAACAAATTGAATACAAATCTAGGAAAGAAGGAAACAATAAAGATTACAGCAGAGATAAATAGAGAAGAAAACAGAAAAACAATATAGAAAATAAATTAAACCAAAAGTTAGCTCTTGGAAAAGATCAACAAATTGATAAAAGTTTAGTCTGATAGACTGAAAAAAAAGAGAGAAGACTCAAATTACTAAAATCAGAAATGAAAATGGGGACATCACTATTGACTTTACAGAAATAAAGGATTATAAGAGAACTATGAATAATTGTATACCAACAAACTGGATAATCTAGATGGAATGGACAAACTCTTTTTTTTCTTTCCAATTCTCATTTATTTTTGGCTCTTGGTGGAATGGACAAACTCTTAGAAACACAAACCTACCAAGACTAAAACATGAAGAAAGAAATTTTGAATACACTTATAACAAGTAAGGAGATTGAATCAGTAATCAAAAATCTCTTGACAAATAAGAGGCTTGAACCTGATGGTTTCACTGGTGAAGTCCACCAAATACTTAAAAAAACCCAATGTTCTCAAACTGTTCCAAAAAAATTAAAGAAGTGAGGAACACTTCCGTAACTTATCCTGTGAGACCAATACTTCTCTGATACCAGAACAAGACACACACTACAAGAAAAGAAAACTATAGGCCAATATCTCTCATGAACACTGATGCAAAAATCTTCAACAAAATACTTGCAAATCAATACTGACAACAAATAAGAAGGATTATACCCTATGACCAAATGGAATTTATTTTCGGAATTGCCAAGGATGATCCAACATAGGACAATTAAGCAATGTGATAGACCACATTAACGGAAGGAAAGGGAAAAGCTGCGTGATCATCTCAACTGATGCTGAAAAAAATCTTAAACAAAATTCAACACTGCTTCTGGATAAAAGCATTCAACATACTTTACTAGGAATAGAAGGGGACTATCTCAACATAGTACAAAGCCTTATATAAAAAATCCATAGTGGACATCTTAATTCATGGTGAAAGACTGAAAGTTTTTCCTCTAAGATCAGGAACAAGCCAAATACGCCCACTTTTGCCACTTCTATTTTACATAGTCCTGGAAGTTACCAGAGCAATTAGACAAGAAAAAAAATTAAAAGACACTCAAACTGGAAAGGGAAAAGTAAAATGATCTCTGTTCACAGATGATACAATCTTATATGTAGAAAACTCTAAAGATTCCGCAAAAAATGTTAAAACTAATAAATGAATTTAGCAAAGTAGCAGTATACAAAGTCAACACACAAAAATCACTTGCTTTTCTATGCACGAGCTATTTATAATCTAAAAAGGAAATGAAAAAAATCATTCTATTTATAGTAGCATCAAAAAGAATAAAATACTTAGGAGGTACAAAACACTGCTAGGAACATAGCTGAAAACTACAAAACATTGCTGAAAGAAATTAAAGAATAAATAAATTGAAAAACATCTTGTATTCATGGTTGGAAGACTTAATATTCTTAAAATGTCAGTGCTAACCAAAATGATCCACAGATTCAATGCAATCTCCATCAAATGACATTTGTAACAAAAAGAAAGCCCATCATAAAATTTATATAGAATCTTAAGGGAACTTGAGTAGCCAAACAATCTTGAAAAAGAAGAACAAAACTGGAAGACTCACAGTTCCTTATTTCAAAACTTACTACAAAGCTATGGTAATGAAAACAGTGTGATGTTGGCATAAAAATGCATATAGTCAGTGGAATAGAATAAAAAGCTCAGAAATAAACCTTCACGTGTATACTCAAATAAATTTTGACAATGGAGCCAAGTCTATTCAATAGGGAAAAACAGTCTTTTCAACAGATGGTGCTCTCAAAACTGGATATTCACACATAAAAAATGAAGTTGGACATCTACCTAACACCATATTAAAAAAAAGTAACTCAAAATGGATGAAGGACCTACATGTAACACCTAAAGCAATAAAACTCTTAGAAGAAAACAGAACAAAAGCTTCACAACCTTGTATTTGGCAATGATTTCTTGGATATCACACCAAAGGCACAAGTAACAAAATAAAAAATAGATATTTTTAGACTTTATGAAAATTGAAAAAATTTTGTGCATTGAAAGATACAGTCAACAGGGGATTAAGGAGTACACTTGTCATGGTGAGCACTGGATGATATACGGAAGTGTTGAATCACTATATTGTACACCTGAAACTAATAGAACACTATATGTTACATAACTGGAATTAAAATAAGAACTTAAAATAAAAAAACTCAATATGAATAAAATGATGCTTTTCTTTGGAAATTGATTCCACACACACACACACACAAAGACAACATCAACAGTGTAAAAAGGCAACCCACAGAATGGGAGAAAATATTTTCAAAACATATGTCTGATAGGGATTAATATTCAGAACAGAGTACTCAGCCTCCCAAATCAAAGAACCCAATTAAAAAATGGGCAAAGTGCTCAAATAGTTATTTCTCCAAAGAAGGTATTTAAATAGCCAGTAAGTGCATAAAAAGATGTTTCAACATCACTTATCATCAGAGCGATGCAAGTCAAAAGTACAATGAGATACACCTCACACCCATTGGGATGGCTACTGTAAAAAAAAGAAAGTGAACACCTAGTGTTGGTGAGGATGTGGAGAAATTGTAATCCTTGGGCATATTGGTAGGAATGCAAAGTGTTTCAGCTACTGTGGAAAACAGTATGGTTGTTCCTCAAAAAACTAAGAATATAATTACATATGATCCAGCAATTCTATTTCTGGGTATATATTCAAAAGAATTGAAAGCAAGATCTCAAAGAGACATCTGCACATGCATGTTCAGTGCAGAGTTATTCACAGTATGTGAAACAGGGAGGCAATCCAAGGGTCTATCAATGGATGAGCGGAAAAGCAAAATGTGGTATATACATAAAGTGGAAGAGTATTCAGCTTTAAAAAGGAAGGAAATTCTGATATAAACAACAACATGGATGAACATTGAGGGCACTATTCTAAGTAGAATAAGCCAGTCACAAAAAGACAAAGACTCTATGATTCCACTTATATGAGGTACTTAGAGTAATGAAAATCACAGAGACAGAAAGTAGAATGGGGTTGTCAGGTCCTCGGGGAGAAGGGGATGGGAGGTTATTGTTTAATGGTGTAGACTTTCAGTTTCCCAAGGTGGAAGAATTCTGGAGATGGATGGTGGAAACAGTTGCGCAACCCATGAATGTATTCAATATCACTGAACTGTACACTCAACACTCAAAATGGTTAAGATGGTAAATTTCACGTTATGGGTATTTTACCACAATAAAAAAAATGGAGGCAAAAATAGACTTTATTTTTAGACATACAAAAGCCTAAGGACTCCATTTTCAATACAAAGACACAAGTAGGTTAAACACCAAAATGAGCACAACTATAAAGAAGGTTCTTTTATAATAAGAAAGGGTTCAATACATCAAGAGGACATAACAATCATAAATTTTTATATACCTATTAACTGAGATTCAAATTATATGAAGCAAAAACTAATAGAACTACAAGGAGAAATAGAAAAATCTACAATTATAGCCAGAGGTTCTGATACCTTTCTGTTAGCACTTAATGAAAGGCATACACATTAGTGAGAGTGTAGAAGGCTTGAGCAGCACTGCTAACCAACTTGACCTCATTGAGATTTACAGAAGACTCCACCCAACAAGGGCAGAATACACATGCTTTTCAAGGGTAAGTGCACATGGAATATTGACCATGCTAATCTATCTTCTGAGCCATAGGTTGAGTCTGGATAAACTTAGAAGGATTTAAGTCATACTACATGTTTTCAGCTCACAATGGAATTAAATTAGGAATGAGTAACAGGAAGATCTCTGGAAAGACCACAAATATTTGGAAACAAAATGACTTACTTAGAAGTAACCCTCAGAAGAAATCAAAAAGGGAAAAATCACTAAGGTGTTTTTTTGAATGAAAATGATGAAATGCTACATCACCGCTTGTGGGATGCTCCAAAGCTGTACTTACAGGAATGTTGATAGCACTAGATGCCTCCGTCAGAAAGGAAGAGCGTTCCCAAACCAATGATCTCCTCGTTTGCCTTAAAAAACTAGAAACAGAAGAGCAAATTAAGCTGAAAGTGAGCAGAATAAAGCAAATATAAACATCAGAGTGGAAATCAATGAACTAGAAATAGAGGAAATGAATGAAGCCAAAAGCTAGTTCTTTTAAGAGATCAGTAAGAATAGTAAACCTCTAATCAGACTGATAAAAATAAAGAGGGGGGACAGTAATTGCCAATATCAGTAATGAGAGGGTTAATGTCACTACAGACTTTGGAGATGTTAAAAAGACAGTAAGAGTCTTATGAACAACTCTGTCATTACATTCAATATTTCAGATGAAATGAACAAAATCCTTGAAAGTCACAAGCTACAAAATCTCATCCAAGAAGTAGGTAACCTGAATTTCTCCATATCTTTTAAAATAATTGAATTTGTAATTAAAAACATTCCCACAAAGAAAACTGCAGGCCCTGGTGCTTCACTAGTGAATTCTATCAAACATTAAAAAAAGAAATAACACCAATTCTACACAACTCTTCTAGAAAATTGAAGAGGAGGGAATATCATTACCACCTCATCCTATGAGGTTAGCATTACCCTGATATCAAAACCAGAGAGAAGCACCGCAATAAAAGGAAGCTACCGACCAATTCCTTCATGAATTATATGTATTTTACCACATTAAAAAATGAAGGCAAAATAGACTTTTTCAGACATGCAAAAGCTATTGACTAATATCTTTCAAGTTTAGATGTAAAAATTCTAAGCAAAATTTTAGGAAATTGAATCCAATAACATTTACAAAGGATAATACATCATGATTAAGATGGTTTAGCATTTGAAAATTAATCAATGCGATTGACCATATTCAAGAACTAGGCACAAAACTCTATATGATCACTTTAACAGACACAGAAAAAGCACTTAATAAAATTCAATATCATTTCCTGATTAAAAAAAATAATCCTCAACAAATTAGGCATGGACGGGGACTTCTTTAACTTGAAAAACCTACAGCTAATATCACATTTAATGATGAAAGACTAAATGCATTCCTCCTAAGATAAAGAAGAAGACAAGGATGTCCACTCTCACTGCTTCTATTTAATTCTGTACTGGAGGTTCCAGCCAGTGAAATAGGGAAGAGAGTGGGGAAAGGAGAGAGAGAGAAGGAGGGAGGGAGGAAAAGAGAAAGAGAGAGAGAGAGAGAAAAGAGAGAAGGAAGAGAGAAGAAACAGGAGAATGGAAGAAAAGGAGGAGGAGGAGAGAGAGGAGGAGAGGAAGAAGGAGGAGGAGGAGGAGAGGGAGAAGAAGATTGGAAGGAACGGAGGAGAAGGAGGGAGAGGGGAAGGAAGAGGGAGAAGGGAGGAGGGAGGAGGAGGGAAGGAAGGAAGAAATAAAGAGAAAGAAAGAAAGAAAAAAGAAAGGGCATCTATATTGGGAAAGAAGCAAAAATATCTTTATTTGCAGATGACATGGTTGTCTATGTAGAAAGTCTGATGGAATCTATAATACAGCCACAATAGACTTAATAAGACTGTTTGGCAGGGTTGCAGGATACAAGATCAATATACAGAAGTTAATTGTATTTTTATATACTGACAAGGAACAATAAGAAACTAAAATTAAAAAATACCACTTATACTAATATCAAGAAAACGTGAAATACTTAGGGGTAAATCTGACAAAGACACACAAAAGCTGAAAACTACAAGATGTTGCTGAGAGAAATTAAAGAAGACCTAAATAAATAGAGAGCTATGCCTTGTTCACGGGTCAGAAGACTCAGTATTTTTAAGATGTTAGCTCTTCCCAAATTTATCTACAGATCCAAAGCAATCCCAATCAAAATCCCTGCGGGATTTTTTTGTTGAAATTGACAGACTCATTCTAAAATTCATTCAGAAGTGCAAAGGGGGAAATAGAACAGCCAAAACAACTTCGCAAAAGGCAGATTTAGGGATTAAGATGACCTGATTTCAAGACTTAAAAAAAAAGCCACAGTCATGAAGAGAGTGTGGTACTGGTGTAAAGATCAAGGATGAATGAAACAGAGTAGAGAACCCCAAAACGGGGCTCTCTCCGTATATGTGGACAGCTGACTTTTGACAAAAGGCAAAGGTGGAGGAAAGATAAGTTGTTTTAACAAATAGGGTTGCTAATCAGATATCCATAAGAAAAAAACAAAAAACAAAAAACACCAAAACTCTGATTTATCCCCCTCATCATATACAAAATGTAACCTAGAATGGATCACATGCTTGAATGCAAAATATGAAGCCGTACAAATTCCTGAAGAAAACATGAAAGAAAACACAGGGGGGGAAGTTGTGAACTTGGTTTGGGCAAAGATTTCTAGAAATGATATCAAAACCCTAGAAGCAAAAAAATCCATAAATTGGACTTCATCAACATTAAAAACCTCTGTTCTCTGAGAGACACCATTAGAGCAATAAAAAATGTCATTCTAGAAATGACATCAAAACCCTAGAAGTAAAAAACAAAAAACAAAAACAACCCATAGATTGGACTTCATCAGCATTAAAGTCTTCTGTTCTTTGAGAGACACCATTAGAACAATAAAAAGACAAACTACAGGGTATGATAGAGCACTCTCAATCACATATCTGATAAAGTCTTTGTTTCTAGAATATAGAGGTTTCAAATTTTAATAATAAAAACACAAATCAACCAATAGAAAATGCAGGTAATTTGAAGAGACATTTCACCAAAAGAGATACACAGATGGCAAATAAGCACATGAAAAAATGCTCAGCATCATTAGTCATTAGGGAAATGGGACTTAATGCCACAGCGAGCTAGCACTAATCACCCATTAGAATAGTCAAAACGAACAAGACTGACCATACCAAGTGTCGGTGAGGATGTTGTAAAACCAGAACTCTTGTTACACTGCTGATTTGAAAAATAGTTCAGCGGTTTCTTAAAAATTTAAACATGCACCTGTTGTACAAACCAGCCATTCTACTCCTAGGGAAATGAAAGCATATGTCCATCCAAAAAACCTGTACTCGCATGTTCGTAGCAGCTTTATGTTGAATAGCAACCGACCTACCACAATGCAAATGTCCATGGAGGGGAGGGTGGATACACATAGTGGTATATCCATAGGACAGGATAATTACTTAGCAATAGAAAGGAATGAGCTACTGATACACATGGCAACATGGATGAGTCTCAGAATAATTACGCTGAGTGAAAGAAGCCAGATATAAAAAGAGAAGGTGAGTGATAAGACCCATGTGAGTCAAAGTATACAAAACTCTAGAAACTGTAAACTGATCTGTGGAGCCAGAAAGCAGATCAGTGGTTGCCTGGGTACAGGGGCAAGGGGTGAGTAGGAGGAAGTACAGAGTCAGGAGGAAACTTCTGGGAGCAATGGATGGGCTCACGACCTTGACTGTGGTGATGGTTTCAGAGGTGTGTATGTGGGTCAAAACTTACCACAATATGCTTTTCAAATGCATGTGATTTACTGTGTCTAAATTACACCTCAATAAAACAGTTGTGTGTGTGTGTTTTTAAAGAAGGTAGTGAGGCAGAAGGGACAGAAACATGCTCCAGGCAGAGGTAACAGTCTGTGCAGAGGCCCAGAGATGAGGACAGGAGGGGTTCTAAGAAGCGAGAAGGTTCTGCATGGCTGGAGAACATGGCAGGAAGTTGAGAGTGGGGAGACATGAAGCTGATTATTGGTCCCTTGTGATCTGCTTATAATTTGTTTTGTGTCTCCTTCAGGGTCTCTGGGAAGTTTTGGACAGTGCCCAGGCCTGCCCCACTGTGATCCCGTTTTTTCTGCTTCTTCCAGGCTACCATGACATTCAGCCATTCCATGGAGATGTTCAAGTGAGCCCATTCCTGAAGGTCGGGGTTTGGAATGGTTAGGCAGGGCTTGAGGGAAGGAGGCTGTCAGCTGGAAGGGGAAGGGGGAAGGTGCCCAGCATCACGAATTCGGAGGCTGGAGGGGGTTAGTTGGGGGGGGGGGTGGTTAGGGAAATGGACCCCTGACCACGTTCCAGAGTTGCTTCAGAGACTCCTTCCCAGCCCCGTGGGGATCTGTCTTCATCAATTCGCAAAAGCCAATGTGCAGAGAATTTGCAGAACCAGGTCTGGTTTGCTGAATGAATTGTCGGACACACATCTTAGTGGATCTAGCAGAGTTCTCTGCTGCTATGTCAAGTGCAAAGGCTGAGTGGGGACGCAGAGGCACTCAGCAAGCAGAGTTTGAGACAGCCATGCATTTGCATGAGAAGGGCTGAAGCAGGGCAAAGAGTAGAATAGGAGAATTAAAACTTCCAGAACATCCCTCAGTAGCTAAGTTAGCTGATCACTCACTGGGCTGATCTTCCCCAACCTGATTTTTGCAAATCAGCCTGCTGCCCCTGGGAGGAGCTGACAAGCATGTGATCCCCTGGACAGGGTTGGGAGTGGGGTGTCATCTGGAGCCCACTGTGGGCCTAGGCTGTGCCCGGGCCTAGGGGGTACCCGATGAAGGCAGAGAGAGGGGGCGAAAGGACAAGGCAGGATCTTGCATGGGGCTGAGAAGACAAGAAAAGTCAATATTCAATATGGTCAGCAAACAAGATGGTCTAAGAATGAACCACAGTGGAGCAACATAAAAGATGATACGGGGGCTTAGCAGAGGGAAACTGGGCCAGAGGGGGAAGGTCTCTGTGAATGTCTTTTTGGGGAAAGAGGATTGAAATGGGCCTACCAGATGAATTTAGATTTGGATAAGGACAGGAAAGAAGGATATTCCAGGCAGAGGGAAAGGCCCCGAGCTGTAGGTAAGGGATGAGACAGACAATGGCCAGGATGTTCTGTATCATGTCAGTGTTTGGTAGAACTCACTTCCAAACGGTCCTGAATAATATTAAAACCACCGCTTGATAAATGGTATGCGGCCAGTTTGGAAAGGCCAACAGTGGTTGAGATTATGGGTGTTAGGGTTTGCAAGCTTGTTAATGTGTTTTCTAGTGATTTTTCCACCACGCGTGTATATTACTTGTGCATTTCAAAAATGTTATGAATCTGCAAACTAACAAACCTACCCCGTTTCCCTTTAACCTAAGAAAAGACCAGGCCTTCCTGGGACAGTAGGTGGAGGACAGACCAGCTCTCCCTGAGAGTTGCAAGCCCACAGGATGTCCAGCCTCCATCTGTCCAGGACTTCCCGGGGGCCTTGCATGCTCCTACCGGGCCATAGGCTTGACTGGACACAGGCCAGAGGCGGGAGAACCTGCTCGGGCTGGCATCGCAAGGTGCCAGGCACACCTGAGCAGCCGGGCAGGTGTGACAGATGCCCTGGACCGCATGGAGCTGGCTATGCCTTGTGCACACACCACCGTCCCATCCCACCTCCCCTCCCCGAACCTCCCTCTGCTTCCCGGCTAGCTCAGGTGTGGTGCATCTGTGGCCCGTTGGCAGCTTTCTTGCCCGCAGTGCTAGGGAGCTGTCAGGTTAAAAGCTGGCTTGCTCGATTTGATCCCACATGTGAGCTGTTTTATTTCCCTCTCTCTCCCTTACATGGCTTCGGTGTGCTTTTATAAATATTTCACTAGCCTTGCTAAAGTCTATTTCATCTCTCTCTTAAATTTATTAAATATAAATGCAGCAACAACTCCAGCATAAGTCTCTCTTTGCTGTCAAAATCTCAGGCTCCCGTGGAAGTAAATATAATTTGCTTTGTTTACTGTGGGTAATTTGGAGCCCTATCTTCTGTACCAGCACCACCCGTACCCCCCAAATCTCCCTGCTTTCGTTTAGCAGGGGTCTGCCACATCCTCATGTAGGGCACAGGGACCTGGGCCCACTTTGAAGACTGCTTGACAAAGAACCAGCTGACCTTTGAGACTTGCCGAACCGGACGCCGGTCTGTTGGTCTCCCAAAGGCACCGCCACGGGTAAAGGGGCACCTATACTCGTCACCCCACACCTGAGCAGGCCCAGAGGCCTGTCTGAGCAGTGCCCTGCCCCTTGCATCTTTTGGAGAGCATGCCCATCTGCCACAGCTGGTGACCTGGCCAGAAGAGACGCAGCCGGCTGTGAGATGATTGAGGGCGTTGACATTCCTCCCACCCCCAGACCTCCAGTCAACAGAACCAGGGGCAGGACAGGGATTCTGGTCCCCAAAAGCAGGTCGCAAGCACCACCCCCCAAGCCCTGCTGCCACTTCCTTTGTTCTTTGTTAATTGCAAAATAAACACAACCCTGCCCACCGACTGTGGAAGGAGATTTCTGCCAACCAGGGTAACCAGCAGGCAGTGGCAGGGGCTGCCTTCAGTTCTGGCGGTATTTGCCCTCCGTTGGTCACGTGTGATTTCCTGGAGGACCTCGGGACCTCGGAGAAGCATAGCGTCAGAGGTGGGAAGCACCCAGGTTAGGGCAGAGTCAGGTGCCTCTGGGGACTGAGGGCAAGGGGACTGAGTGAAACAGGAGGTCAGGATGGAGACTCAGGCACACTTTACTTGCATCTGGGATCTGTGAGAAGAGTTTTCTCTTTTACAAAGAACTGGGCCTCTTTCACAAGGAAATGCGCCTTTCCCATTTTTTTTTTCTTAATAAAAACAGCCCTGTCAGTCTATCCTGTTTTTCTCTATTTTTGTAGTGACACTGAGGCAGAAAGTATTGCATTTCTTTTGCCTATAAGTCAGAGGGTGAGGCTTGGGCTGGAACCCTGCTCCTAACTCCTAGCCTAGAACCTTCCACCAAATTTGCAGAGGTGAAAGCGGGTGATTACACAGGCCCTGATGAGTTGAGGTGGGGGCACGATCGGAGATGCTCCCAGGAACTCAGATCTGTGCTAACACCCTCCATAGCTTCAGAACACTGGCTTCACTGTGTGCCCTGTGGTCTCTGGGGCTATCTTGCAGGTTCAAGAAGGGTGCCGTATGGACTCAGAGATTTTCTGCCTACATGTCCCATTTAGATACAGCAAAGTAAGAGAGTTTTTCCCCCAGGAGGTGATAGGAGCATGTTTTGAGGTTCACTTTATGCCCTCCTCCATATTATATCAATATATTAAAATGTACTCAGCTTACATTGAATGAAATGATTCTGTGGAATTATTTTGCTTTAAAAATGTTAGAAGGGTTTTAGAATCTATCTTTGAAATGATTAGATTATTGGTGATTTTGATTTTATAATTCTCTTTTCATGTTTTGGTCCAAAGTCCTGGGCTTTTGTTTTTTGTTTTGGATCTCAAAATTGTTTAACGGCCCCTGAAAAATCTGTAGATTCCTCTGCTTACCACAGGGTAAACCAAGCTGAGCCCATGGGTCTGGGATGAAAGGACCAGAGTGAGGCGTTTCAGGGTGGGTACGAGGAAGCCAGCTGCCCCCGAACAACTGATCATCCCGCTTCGTCCTGCCTTCTTTGGGATGCCCCTGGGAAGCACGCCTCTGGCAGAGCCCTGCCAGCCTCCCCTCCCTGGCCGTGTGGGAGGCTGCCAGTCCCCCGAAGGTAAATGACACGGGCAGTGGCGAGCTCTCTGTGTCAATTGCATGATGGCTTTCATTCGTGGGGCTGGTGGCTTCCTGCCTCACCGCTGGGAGTAAGGCTATTTCAGGATCTTGCTGCTTCCCGTCTGTTCCAGGGAGGGAAGGATGGAGGGCAGGCAGCAGAGGAAGGCGGAGCCAGTGTGTCGGCTTTCACCAGGTGTTTCCGAGGCAAACTTTTCTTCTCCCGTTTCTGCTGCCCACTGCTGGTGGAATGCGTTTGTCGCATTAGCATAACTTTCTTTGATATGCTTTTTCTTCACTTTTTTGGAGTAAAAAAATTTTAAAAAGCCTCGTCACATTCGACTCAAGGTTAGGAAAGTTGCCATATAAGGCAACATCGCCTGTAAATTTTACCGCCTTGAAAATCCTGTCAATTATTAGAATCTAGTAGGTCCTGAGAATTTCATGTTGTTTCTCGGGCACTTTAGCTGTGGCTTCCCATTCCCTGGGGTAGTGGTGGCGGGGTGGGGGGGGGGACACAGCAAGCGTGACAGCGTGAATAAAGGCCCCTCTGTCTGTCTGCCTGCTTTTCTGTCCTTCTTTCTGGCTGAGCTCACTTAGCTGAATGTGGGTAAGAGCTAGCTGAAGTATGAATCAATTCTCTTGTACTTCTGCACGACACTTTTGTCAAAGTACTCTCACACCCACAAATCCAAATGTTTTCACAGCCCCCCTGGGAGGTTGGTAGGAACAGAATTGACATCTGTATTTTTCATATGAGGACACCGAGGCCCAGATGCAGTCAACTTTTGGATCCAGACTGGGGTCTCCCCCCAGCTGTGGCTCAAGGGACTTTTAATGGTTTAGGGCAATGGTTCTCACATGGGAGCAACTTTGCCTCTCGGGGGACATTTATTTGGCAATGTCTGGAAACTGTTTTGGTTGTCACAACTGGGGGTTGCTACTGGCATCTAGTGGGTAGAGGCTGTTAAACATCCTACAACACACGGAACAAGACCCTTCTACTCCACGACAGAGAGCCACTGGGCCCAGAATATCAAGTGTGGAGGTTGAGAAACCCTGGTTCAGGGGCATGAACTCCACGTGGCCCCCTTTCCCAAAGTGCTTAGTCTGTGATAGGTAGCACATACTCATGGAATTTCACGCATGGTGCTGCGTGAGCAGTGCCGGCCCCCCTCTCCACCTCCACCAGCAGCATCCTGGCATACCTTTATAAGACACGGTAAGGCGAGTGATGCTCTCCGTGGGACAGATGAGGAAACTGGGGTTTCAGAGGGCATCAGAGTTGGGTTTTCTGTGAGGTAGCATTCAGGGGCACTTGTAGGGAGGGAGAGAAGCAGGACTGGGGGTGGGGAGAAGCTGAGCCACAATGCAGTCACAACACAGGCCTCCGTTGATCGTCCTGGAACCCCGGGGCCGGTGCAGTTTATTAGGGATGTTCCCAACTGGGGTGATGAATCCAGGCCACTGTACCACCGACCCCCAACGTCAACCATCAGACGTGGGCTGCTCCAGGGAGGGGGTGTCTGTGTGTGAAGTGTCTCTTTGGGCTGAAGGTGAGCATTGGTAGCAGTTCCATGGAGAGCAGAGGCCCGAGTCTCCTAGCTGCTGTCTGCCAAATGCTTCAGATCTAGAGAGGGCACCAAGGCACCCACCACAGAGGGCCTGAGCGCTTGTCCAGATTGGCTCCAGAGCCGAGCCACAGTGCCTCCCTCATTGTGACATGGGGAGTCCATGGAGCCCTGGGTCTAACCCCAGGCCTTAACCCCCTGGCAGAGTGTGAGTTAGCTTTTTCTCAGCCCCATAACTCACAAACTGGCAACACCAGGACACAGAGCGGACGGTCTTGCCACTCCCGGGCTATACACGTGGCCCACAACCCTTGGTTACATGTCCGTGTCAAGATTCTTACTCTCTACACAAGCTACTGCTGGAGCCAACTTCTGGGCAAGCGCTGGCTCTTTCTCCCCTTACCCAGTCCTCTCTAGCAGATGGACCCCTGGGTTTTGCCTGTTCAGTGATCTGGGGGCCTTTCCCTCTGCCAGTGTCCCACTGTGGCTTTTAAGGAAAATCTCAAAAATCACAGAGAAAGATTCTCAATGCAAACCAACGTGGAACAAGTCTGCCCTTTGTTCCCAGACATCTCCGCCCTTCTGGCTGGCTCCAAGGCTGCAGGTAAGGAAGTCGGTCCCTGCTCACTCACACGTCCCCCTCCCTTTCCAGATGGGCTTTGGTTTTCGTGGGCGACTCCATTGTCAGGAGGCAGCCCGACCATGGGACGAGGACGGTTGACAGGTTTCTGAGCGCGTTTGCGATCGCGCGAGGTAGCAGCTTCATTACTCAGTGATGAGTGACCCATATTTCCTAACATGATTTCCCTGCTGTAACTCAAATTGAGTTCATGTTATTCTAATGATATCAGTTGACCTTGAGAATTAGACCAAGAAGCCTGGGGTTATTCTTCCAACTTCCACTGCAGATTCTTGTGATGTGTTTGGAAACACAATCTGCTCCGCATTGCCCTGAAGTGGGCAAGGGAAAAATAGAAAACAAAGATCCTGAGCTGCTCTGGTTTGTAGAAAATGCATCTGGGCCATTTCAGATCATGGGGTGGGGGTGGGGGGGTCCTTCAGATTATGGGGGTCTCCTTCAGATCATGTGTTACTCCTTTAGATCATGGGGGGCTCCTTCAGATCATGGGGGGCTCCTTCAGATCATGGGGGGCTCTTTCTCTCTCAGTCTTGCTTCTGCCACCGTGAGCAGCTGGCATTTTCCCTGCACTCATGTACTGCCAGCTAATGATCAAGACTGGGCCTCCTTTGCCCCTGCCTCTTAGAGAGGGTCCCTGGATCTCCCCTGACAGGATGAGCCCTCAGATAGGTCCTATGGGGGCCTCCTGTCCTCGCCTCTCCCTGTCTCCCCCAGCCCCATCTGGCCAGGTGAATCTCCCAAAACCAGAGCGGGTGTCCTGCCACTTCTTTGGCTCATTTACTAGCTCCCCATTGCCTGCTGGTAAAGTTCAAACTCCTTACCTGGCATTCAAGGCGCTTAATTCCAGCCCAGCCAGCCAGCCCAGTCCTTCCTGCCAACACCACCCAGAAGCACAGGGTGCAGAACGTCTGTGTGCCTTCGTACACCATGTTTTTATACCCATGTGCCTTTGCTCACCTGTCCTCTCCTCCCGAAACACTCCTGACCACCTTGCTCATCGTATCTGGACAAGCCCAAATCTTGCTCTTTTTGCATTTACTTGTTTATGAAATCTTTCTGGAGCTCTGACTCTGTTCTGGATATTGGGATTAAGCTGGGGAAGGAAAAGAGACAGTAACTAGGCATGCAGATTAAAAAAAAAAACAATGAAATAGTCAAAGCGATAAAATTTGGAAGGAAAAAATAGTGTGATGTCCTGGAGTACTTGGGGGCTCCTGCACTGAGGGGGCTCAGGGAATGCCCGAGAATGAGGTTTGGGCTGAGACCAAAAGGATCAGAGAGGAGCAGCCCTGCAGACACATGAGGGAAATGTAGCCCAGGTCCACATTCCCAGGAAAGGGAAAGGACAAGGTTGTTACATAAGAGCCGACAGGGGGTGTTTCTGTGTCATACTGAGGTGGGAGGCTCTGCCCAGGGGGCACCTGTGTCCCTGAAGGCACGCTGTGACTTTGGCAAGTCATTTAACTTCTCCATGTCTGTTTCCTCATCTGTAAGATGGGGATATATTATAAGGAGTAAGCCAGTTTGGATTTATGCGTGTGCATTCATTCACCTGAATGGTCAAGGAACTTTTGCCTATTTCATGCAGGTTTTCATTTTTTCAAATTTTAACAGAACAAAATACAGTTGGAAGCCAGTAAGCACTAGTTCATGGAATGGAATGGAATGGAACGGTATGGAATAGAATGGAATGACATAGAATAGAATAGAATAGAATAGAATAGAATAGAATAGATAGCAAGGATGTGAGTCTCAGAAAAGCTGAGCTGACTCCCCTTCCCGAGCCCCAGGCTCACTCACTGTCTGGATGGTGAGAGGGTACAGGTCTTCCCTGGAATTTCCTGACTTCCTGCCCCAAGTGTCCCTTGTGGGAGGGGGGTGGAGGGGGGGTCAGAACAACTGAAATGTGTCTCTTCCTCAGGGGACCTCGGAGCCCCTACTTGGGGAGGAAGGGAGAGCAGCCGAACCAGGGCTGGTGGGGCGTGTGCGATAAGCCAGAATGCAACGTGGCTGCAAGTTTTGCCCTTGTGGAGCCTGAATGTGAAATGAAGTATTCAGAGCTGGAAACCCCGTGTCTCCCAAGGGCTCTGCTCTTTTGGAAACAGCACCTCTCCCAGCACAGAGGGGGAGGAGGCAGCTGATGGAGATGGAGGAAGATACTTCATCTTCAGGGGGAGAGATGAGATGAGGCCCCTGGAGGGAGAGACAACAGAGTCTACAAGAGACAGAGATGAACCAGGAGACACAGGGACACACACAGATGGAGAGACAGAGATGGGGCAGAGACTGGGAGACACAAAGAGAGAGGCAGACAGGGAGGCAGAGACAGACCAACAGAAACAAACTGAGAATATAAGACCTAGAGACACAGAAAGGGACAGACTGGGGAAAGAACTAGACAGAGACATACCTGGGGAGAGGAGGCCAAGGGGGAAATAAAATAAAAGGTGCAGTCTGCTTCTGGGGCACACCTAGTGCTCTCCCAGCCAGCGTGCTTGCACATATACATGGCACCCCAACCTCACTGAGTCACATTCCTGTCCCCCACACCCAGGTCCACCTCCCTCCTTTGTGCTATTTGCATTTGAAACCGATGTGCTGAGAGTCTGGAGAGCACGTGCCGTCTCCTTAATGCAGTTTTGCATTTCTTAGTTTGATTTCAGCAAACGACAGGAACTTGGGTCCTGGAGTCTTTCTGTCTGCCCCTGCTGTGCGGCCTTGGCTAGGTTTGCATGCGACTGGGTGGCTGGGGCGGTCCTCCGCAGGCAGACCCGTGGGGCCAGCTCCGCTGCCACAGCCGCCACCATTTCTCTCCGTGTTCCAGCTCCTGGAATTATTGCGGCAGATTTAGCCTGAGGCTGGTTCCATGGGAGCCCAGAACCTGGGGTATCACAATGAGGCTCGGCCAGATGAAGTGCATGAAGGCTCTTTATAAGCTCAAACCTTGGAATGGGCTCTTTCCTCCGGCTTTCTTGAGGTTGGGTTGCCTGGGCCCTGCTGCAACCCCTTACTCACCCCCACCCTGACCCCTGATGACCTCACCTGTGGCACTGGGATGCAGGGGGGTTAGTGTCGGGGGAGGCGGTGGCGAGCACTTTGCTAGCTCCAGGCTGACCCCTGTGCAAGGCTCAGAAATGTCAGATCTGGGGGAAATCAGACCACAATAGTGATGGCCAGTATGAATGAGTCCTCACCGAATGCACAGGGCTCCTCGTGTATCATCTTATTTACTCCAGGACCTCATGAGATCGGTACTGTTACTATTCCCATTTTACAGATGCAGAAGCTGAGGTTCAGAAAGGTGGGGTCATTTGCCCAAAGTCACCTTGCTCTGATTCTAAAACCTATACTCCTAAACGGTCTGTGTTGAAATGATTTTTGTTTCTTTTTTTTTTACGTTTATTTTTATTTTTGAGACAGAGAAAGCACAAGCAGGGGAGGGGCAGAGAGAGAGAGAGAGAGAGAGAGAGAGAGAGAGAGAGAATCCCAAGCAGGCTCCACGCTGTCAGTGCAGAGCCTGACGTGGGGCTTGAACTCACCAAATGTGAGATCATGACCCGAGCTGAAATCAAGAGACAGATGCTTAACCAACTGAGCCATCCAGGCACCTCTGACTTTTGTTTCCATTGGGAGTTTCTTTCCTCGGTGGATATGGGCAGGAAGATCTGGGAGCCACAATCTCATGTGTGCCTGGTTCCAGCTGCAGGCTGTTTGTGAACAGTGTGCTTTTTCAAAGTGTGTTCGTGGCTATTACTTTATTTGATCCCCATGACATGCCTGTGTTGGAGGTCAGGATAATCCATTTGAAAGACGGGGAGACTGAGGCCCAGAAAGGGCTACCCTCTGAGTGGAAGGAAAAGCCTGAGCCTGAAAAGAAACTTCTGTGTCAAACCTCTGGGAGACGTTCTTCTCGGTGCTGCGGCAGCTCTCTGCCCAACAAAAACCCGTGTTGGTGTTTTGTTTTGTTTTGTTTTGAGGAATATATTTTTAAGAATCTTGACTGAATCATGGCCAGCTGTGGGCCTCCACAGTGGTGGTATGCGGGCTGCGTTTGGACCGAACTTCAGCTCATTCCTCTTCCTGGTAGGATGCGGGCTCCATGAAGGCAGGAAATGGGTATCTTGTTCAACACATTTTCGGCTCTGGGCTTGGTGCAGCCTGTCCTCCGTAGGAATCTACCCCCTCCACTCCTCTTGTCTCAACTAGTTCATTGCCTTTCCTGAGGCCCGATGCACATGAGGCCCCATAAAAAGCTCCCCCATCATCCTGATCTTTCCCTTTAGACTCTAATGAGTGTGAAGTGATATGTGTGTGATCATTTGTTCAGTATTTGGCTGTCTTGCCAAAGCATGACCCCATGGGGTCAGGGGCCACGGTGTGTCCTCACCGTGGAACCCCTGTACAGGGTCTGGCCATTGTGGATGCTCAGTAAGGACTCGCTGGCCTGATGAGCTACAGTCCCTCTGTCCAGACCTGTGGAGTGGAGGTGGGGGAGAGGAAGAAATGGGGAGCCGTGTGTTAGAACGCTGCGGGGGACAGCGAGCACAGTTCTGGAAAGACGCTGTTGCAGATTTCTAGTTGTGGTATCATTTTTTAAGGAAGGAAATAAAGGTATTTGGTGAACTAATTGTAGCTGTTCAGTCTCCGCTTCTGTCTTACCTTGATCTTGTCCCGGGGCCACACTCAACCCTGGCCCAGCTCTAGGATGTTCTGCTTCATAAAGACCCTGGTGAAAGACACCCTTCAATCCTGTCCTCTGTCTCCTAGGATAAAATCCAGGTTCTCACTGTGCCTGTGAACCCTCTGAGAACTGTCCCTGACCCCACTGACACCCTCTTTTTTTTAAGGTTTTTATTTAAATTCCAGTTAGCTAACACACAGTGTAATATTAGTTCCAGGTGTACAATTTAGTGATTCAACACTTCCATACAATACGAGGTGCTCATCACAAGGGCCCTCCTTAATCCCCATCACCTGTTTCCCCTTTCCCTCCCACCTCCCATCTGGTAACCATCAGTTTGTTCTCTGTAGTTAAGAGTCTGTTCCTTGGTTGCTGTCTCTCTCTCTCTTTTCCCCCTTTGCTCATTTGTCTTGTTTCTTAAATTCCACATATAAGTGAAGTCATATGGTATCTGTCTTTCTCTGACTTATTTCACCTAGCATAATACACTCTAGCTCCATCCATGTTGTTGCAAATGGCAAGATTTCATTCTTTTTATGGCAGAATAATATTCCATTGTAAATATATGCCACATCTTCTTTATGTATTCATCTATCGATGGACACTTGGGCTGTTTCCATAATTCGGTTATTATAGATAATGCTGCCATAAACATTGGGGTGCATGTGTCCCTTTGAATGAGTATTTTCGTATTCTTTGGGTAAATACCTAGTAGTTCGATCGCTGGATTGTAGGACAGTTCTATTTTTAACTTTTTGAGGCACCTCCATACTGTTTTCCACAGTGGCTGCACCAGTTTGCGTTCCCAATGGTGCTTGCGGGATCCCCTTTCTGTACATCCTTGCCAACACCTGTTGTTTCTTGTGCTGTTGATTTTGGCCATTCTGAGAGGTGTGAGGTGATAGCCCATCGTGATTTTGATTTGCATTTCCCTGATGGTAAGTGATGTTGGGCACCTTTTAATATGCCAGGGTACCCTCTTATAGCCCCCCACCCATGCCACTCCAGCCAAAGGAGTCTGCTTTCTTTTCTTCAAATATACAAAGCTGGTTCCCACCTCAGGGCCTTTACACTTGCTGTTCCTTCTGCCCCAGGTCTTTGCTTGGATGCTCCTTATTACTTAGGTCTCAGCTCACATCTCACTTCTCTGACCATCCTAAATAGAGTAGCCTCTACCCCATTCCCACCAAACCTCCCTCTATCCTGTCTCCCCATTTATTGTTTATTCTATTCTCTGGAACTTGGTTTATTTACTTCCTTCCTTATTTACTTGTTCATTGCCTGTTTCTCTCCCACGAGACTATAAGCACCATGAAGGCAGGCTTCTATCTGTGCTGCTCGCTGCTGAATGCCTGGAGCCTAGAAAAATGCCTAGCACACAGTAGGTCCTCCAAGAATATTTGTAGAGTGAGAACAAATGAATGAACAAGATCTGATTCTAAAGAGGCCATGTCAGATAGCAAGGTGGGAGCGGGCTTGACCTCAGGCAGGACGCATCTGCAGGTAGCTTTTTACTATCACTCTCTCATGGGTGGAAACCAGAGGGTCTCTCTCTTTCACTTGACATCCCCCTTTGAGCTTCTCTCATCACCTGTAAGATGTGAGTCTCACGAGAGACGGTGATCAAGGGCTACAACTCATTTAGTCCAACCGTATGGGTTCAGGTGCAGAGTGGATGTCTGAGCTGAGGGTCCCACTGACCGGCTACCTGGAGAGGTCTCTCCAGGAGGAGACCTTCTGGGACACTGGTTCTCAGTGGCCTTCAGCAGGCCCCTCACTGGAGTAACCTGTGCCACCCACTTAAAATGAGCTCCTTCACGAGGGTTCTGGAGTCCAAAATGGGCAGCGAGCCTGGGATCTGGTAGTCCTTGGCCTTGTGAGCTCTTGTCATTGCAAACAACCACCCAGCAGGCTGTGACACCTGCTCGAGGTGAGGTCCTGTGCAGAGTAAAGATGGGAAGGCAGGATTCCTGCCCTCGAGAAGCAGTTACAAAACAACAGGACAAAGACAATATCCACACTGGCCAATGTGTCTTCAAGAAAATGAACTGGAGGGATAGACACTGAGATGTTCACAGTGACAGGTGACTTTTTTTTTTGCTCACCTACATACTATAATGTAAACATGCATTATTTATGTTATATTAAAAAGATTTAAAAATTTTTTAAAAATCTTTTTTAATTTTTTTTTTTTGAGAGAGAGAGAGAGTGAGTAGGGGAGGGACAGAGAGAGGGAGAGAGAGAGAAACCCGAGCAGGCTCTGCAGTGTCAGCACAGAGCCCTAGATGGGGCTTGAATTCACCAACTGTGAGATCATGACCTGAGCCAAAATCAAGAGTCAGACGTTTAATTGACTGAGCCACCCAGGTGCCCCAAGTTTTGTTTGCTTTAATACAGAACAGCCTGCGGTCCAGGGCGGTGTGTGTCTCCTCCTAAAAGACTGGCCAAACCCAGGGTGCTGTGAACCAAGGGTTCAAGAGGACGGCGACTTAGGTGGGTGGCAGGGGCCCAGGAATGTTTGGGTTGGGGGTGGGCTCAGGGCAGGCTTGGAAGGAGAAGGAGGCTTTGAGTGCAGTGGGAAGAGAGTGTCAGGTGGGCAGAAAGCAGAGTCGTGGGTTATGTGTCTGTGTCCGGGCTCAGTGTCAATGCTGGACTGATCAGAGCAGGAGGCTGGAGCTGGGAAAGGCTGGGCCACATGTCTGCACATCAGCCACATTTCTATTTGCCTGAATTTCCCCCTGAACGGTGAGCATCTTGGAGAAAGAAACTGGTTTTGACATTGAATCCTTAGTGCAAGGCACAGAGGTGGGATGATAAAATATCTTGCAAAGATGAATGAAAAACAACAACCAAAGAGCTGATTCCCATTGAGTGGCTGGTTACTGTGATCAACCAGTTCAACCATATCCTGACCCAGTCGTGATGAAAGGGACAATCTGAGTGCTGGTGGCTGGCAGTCTGACACCTGGTTTGAAGGAACTGATGAGATACTTTGGCATCCAGTCTGGGTTGTCCTCATGGTGCCAAAAGAGTCAATCACTTCAGCCGAGGAAGAAAACAGAATGGCCAAGTCTGTTGGCAGTGCTCTGTCGACTTGAACAACGGGTCAACTGTTCTCCTCAGCTGCCTTCCAGCTGTGGGCGTCACACACAGTGCAGGTGAGGTGAGTGCATTATGCCACCACCTTTTCTTCAGTGGAAATGGAGAGTGGCTCTCCCAAGAGAACCGGGGTTGGGCTGCATGGTGCCTGACAGGGCACCTGACATCTTTCTGAAGATTCTCCCTATGGCATCTCTAGCAACAGCCCACCTTACAGGTCAGGAGCCCAGGATCAGAGAGGTCCTTTGGTCCAGTGGAGCCTTGAGTTGCCTCTTCTGACTCCAAGTTCCAGGTCCTTCCACCACAACCCATGTCATGGGGGCCAAAGGTTTAGAAGAATGATCTGCTTAGATGTTAGGCTACAATGATGGGACAAGTCTAAATAACCAATCAATCTGTCCCTGACTTGAGTCCTCAGATGTTTTCTGCATTGATACATGTGCACATTGACGTGGTGGGGAGCAAATTCTTTGGGGGCTGACCACATGGGTTGGAATCCCAGCTCAACCATTTATTTTTTTTAAAAAATTTTTAATGTTTATTTATTTTTGAGAGAGACAGAAACAGAATGCAAGCTGGTTAGGGGCAGAGAGAGAGGGAGACACAAAATCTGAAGCAGGCTCCAGGCTCCAAGCTCTCAGCACAGAGCCCAACGTGGGACTCGAACTCATGAGCTGTGAGATCATGACCTGAGCTGAAGTTGGTTGCTCAACCAACTGAGCCACTCAGGCGCCCCCTGGCTCAACCATTTAGAAGCTGTGTGACCAGGGGAAATTTAACTAGCTTCCCTGTGCTTTAGTTTCCTAACCTGTAAAAAGGGCCTGTGCAATGGATCATTGTTGGGATTCAATGAAACAAGCCACACAATGCTGCCCATAGGAAGCTCTCCATGCATGTGGCTCTGACCAGGCACCAGATGTGCCTGCGGGATGCAGCAGCCTGCAGAGGACAGCACTTGCGTGGGAAGGAGGACTCACACATGTGCTGAGCCCTCTCTAGCCATTTGTGTGTGTGGTCACAGGTCCTGGCGGCCAGGTGGGTGAGGATGCTTGGAAGTATTGATTAGAGTGGTTCCGACAGGATTTGGGGATGCTGGCATAGCATTGCCACCCCGCAGGAACAACGGCCTGAAGTATGGAAAGAGTGGTAAGTAGAGACAGAAATGGGTCCACAGATTGGCCAAAAACAAGACATTGTAGCAAATGGTTATCGTTTTATTCACTCCCTCAGACATACATTTAACAAGCTCTACATGGTAGTTACCACGTGACAGACACATCATAAGTCCCCAGGAGCTCAGGGGAATCTCATCATTTCAAAGGAGAGAAAGGCATTTAGCATCTAAGTAGCCTTCAGTGGGGTGGGTGCAATGTGGAGATTTCTCTAGGGAGGATGGGTGTCCAATCCAGTGTGTGTGTGTGTGTGTGTGTGTGTGTGTGTGTGTGTGTGTGTAAGGCAAAGTAGGGCTTCCTGGAGGAGAGGACATCTAGGCTGAGTGCTAAAGAGCAAGTAGGACTTGCCTGGGGCACAGGAGGAAGGGTATTGGCAAAAAACCAAATAGAGGGCCCGGCCTCAGTGGAATCTCTGAGGCCATGGACAATGGACATGGGTCCCTGCATGTGCACGTCTGTGCAGTGGCACAAGTGAGGGGGACTGAGGGTTGGTAGGGGCCCCACCAGGGGACTTTGTAAATCTCAGTGAGGGGTTTGGACTGTGTTGTGGACAATGGGAAGCCTTGGCAGCTATGAGCAGACCCACCTGGCCAGATGTATATTTTGATAGCTCGCAAATACTAAAATGAGCTATGGTCTGGGCTGCGTGACAGTGGGTGAGAGTGGGGAAATGAGACTGGAGGGAACAGTTAAGGTTATCAGAGGCTGTGGCCACCATCCAGGGAACAGTGGTTGGTGGCTGGAACCAAGGAAGTGCCAGCACAATCACTAGAAGGGAGGAGGGAATCGACTGGGGACATGAAAGGTACTGACTAAGGTGCTCAATTGTTGGATGTATCATGGGAAAGTGTGAAGTTAAGGACAACCTGGGGACTTAATGGACAAAGGAGCCACCAGTGGGCACCTAGGGTGCAGGGAAGGAGTAGGTTATGGGTCCCAGTGGACCATCCAGTGGCATATACCCAGTGGGTGACTGAGCTTATGAGACTGCAGCTTGAGTAATAGACCTGGGCTGATCATATGGACCTGGGAGTCTTTGCAAAGATAGAGAAACCAGGGGCACAGTGAGGGAGACAGTTGGCTAAAGGCAGAACCATGGGGCAGAGGAAAAGGGAGGAGGAGCCTAAGGGGGAGGAGCATAAGAGTGGTGGGTGGGAAGAAGAAGAGTGGGTGCTATGGAAGCCAGGGAAAGCGTGTATCAGTCAGGATATGCTATGTTATGCTCCAGTAACAAACAACAAGTCTCAGTGCCTTCCACAACAGAGATTTATAGCATAGACGACATAACCATCTCGGTCAGCTACTGCCCTCTGCCAGGACCCCAGCTGATGGGGAAGCCTGTCCCTCCCACCTTACCAGTCTCATAGCAGAGGTAAAAGGGGACATTGCAACCAGGCACCGCCTCTTGAAACTTTCACTCCAGTGATAGATACCACTCCTCACATTTCCTTGGCCAAAGTCTGCCCCAGGATAGGCCCGAGGTCAACAGGCTGGGCAGTAAAATCCTCCCCAGAAAGAAGGCACAGATATACTGAACAATTATGCTCTTGACCACAGATTATAGAGATTCCAGAAGAAAGGAGAGACCAACATGAGAGAACCAGGATGATAAGGTCCGAAGAGCACCATCCAGATCTGGTGGTTAGTGGATGTCCACTGTCCTCCCCATGGTGGGGACAGGCAAGCAGCCAGGACAAAGGCAGCAAGTGCCAAGTGTTTGTGAGAAATCTGCAATGTGGAGAAGGGTGGCAGCCAGAAAGAAATGGGGAACAAAGGAGAGGAGTTTCACTGATTTTGCCCATTCTGTGTTTTCTCTTTAACTGGACGCATACGTGTGGCAGATTGCAAAAGGGGCCGTAGATTCTTCCTGGTTTTGTATCCACACCCTTCCAAAATGCAGCTCTTTCCACAAGACAGAGACTCTTTCTCTGTCTCTCCAATCAGGCTGGCCCTGGACTTTGTTCATCCGTGAAATAGGGGCAAACCTGACGCAGGAACCGGAAAAGGACTGGCCCTTTCCCTGCTCTTGGAACCCTGGGACAGCCTGTGTGTGAGCCTGGGCTGGCCTGCTGGGTGATGAAAGAGCCAGCTGCCCCCTTCTCTCCCCATCACCCCGGTCAATGGCCAGACAACCTCCAGGAGCAGAACCACCCTGCCGATCGGCAGCTGACCACAGATGCACGAGGGAGCCCAGCCAAGATCAGAAGACCTGCCGTGCTGAGTCCAGCCCAGAATGCCAACTTATGGAATCATGAACTAAATGAATGGTTTTTTAAGCCACTAAGTTTTGGGGTGGTTTGTTATGGAAAAAAAAAAGCTAAGTGATACACTGTATATAACGAGATTTATAGCAATGAGCAGATTACCTGCAGGTCTGTACTGGAGGCCTGAGTTCATGAGATTTTCCTCTTGGGATGTCTGTGATCATAACTACTCTTGGGTAGGAACTAAGTACTATTTCTTTCTGTTTCTTTAACCCCTAAACTGGGGCTTGGCATGGAGTAGGTGCTTAGTAAGTGTTGAAAGACGGAGTGAATTCATTGTTTACAAACATACCACCAGACTGTGGGCTTTGGGTGATAATGTTGTGTCAATGTAAGTTTATTGATTGTAACAATGTACCACTTTGGTGTGAGATAGGACAGTTGGGCAGGTTGTGCATAGGTAGGGGCAGGGGGTATCTGGAAAGTCTCTGTATTTTCTGCTCAATTCTGTTGGGAACCTAAACCTTCTCTTTAAAATGTTTATTAATTGGACATACACACACACAACACACACCTACACACACAACACACACACAAGCACACACACACATACACACACAACACACACATGCACACACAACACACACACAACACACAACACACACACATACACCCACACTCTACCAGAACTTCCAGCTGAGTTTTGGGGGCCAGGTGGGGTATGTGACTGGCTGAGCTTCCATATTCTTTATGGGTAAAGACCGGACCAGACCCGGGTCTTCCCTATCAGCCCTCGTCTCTATCCCCACATGTAACTTCTGTCCAGTCCTCTCTGCAGGGGGACCAAGGTGGCACGCCATCATGTTGAAGAGATGTTGGATATGAATATTTTATATTCTCTCCCTTCTTGTCAAAATCCACAATATTGCTTTCCATTAGTCAATGTCCTTTGGGCAGTGTGTTCGGAGTGCGGCATGCCTTTATGTACTTAGTCCTTTATTTGGTTTCTGGCCTGCCTTTATGAGCAGCCTCACTCTGAGACCCTTCAGAGCAGGGACGTTCTGATGGGGAGCAGGCCGTTTCCTAACTTGGGTGACTTCTCATCAAGTTCATTGCTTTTACATTAAAATAATCATTTCAGCTGGGGCAGCTGGGGCTGAATGTTAGCTGCTTAATTGCACCCACCTTTTAGCCCTCTTCTCGAAGATTGATTCCAGGGCTTTCTTTGCATAATACATGCCAGGGTCTGTAAAAGCAGAAAGTGGCGGCCCTCTTAACCAGAGCAGCAAAGCCAATTGACGCATTTCTCCTGTTAAATTTACTGGCTTTATTGAAAGGTCTTCTGGGAGTTGCTTGCTCATTAAATACACCAAATACAAAATCTCTCTTAATACAGTATTATCTTGGTAATATAGAAGACTTCCCCAATGTGAGCTCAGACAGAGGGGATTGTCAAAGCTTTTAGGAGGCCATGCTCGTGAAGATGATGCCTCCCCTCGTAAGCAGATACTCTGCCCCCTTGCGATTCGGGGTGTCCTAGTCGGCCTAATCTAGTCCAATGCCCGATCCTCACATTGTGTCCCCACCTGCCCTCGCAGTCCAGGCGAAAGTACGGCAAAAGGTACAATAACTCCCAGAACCGTAGGGCATTTAACGTCAGATCTCCTCAATGACTTTTAGAAGTGAGAAGTGGAAAATGATTTAGAAATATGTGATCCTTTAGCCGGGAGGATGAATTTGGTGGTAGCAGTGGGAATGGTGGCTGCCTCTTCACACCCCAGATGCTTGGGGACCTCAACCTTGGTGAACACACGGAGCATGCTATTTTGAGTTAGACCCTGGCCAGGAGTTCCGCTTCCAGAGGGACCCTCTGTCTCCCAGGCAGGAGCAACAGCAGGTGCGCTGAGATGCAGGGGCCCGTACTTGATGTGAGGTCTTCACCAAGTCACTTCGTACGTCCTGACTGTCAGTTCCTTTCTGAGTAAAATCAGGTTAAAAATGCCTTTCCCTCTTTACAAGTTTGGTTAAAAAAAAAAAAAGATTCCATCACTTTCCTAAAAGGATATGGGTCAACTAATAGCACAGGAAGTGTCGGGTAATTTTAACAGAACAGAAATAGAAGGGAAAGCCCAGAGTGAAGGGGAGGAAAGGGGGGCCTGCTCATGCTTAGTCAGAGGACTATGAACATTACGGGATATATGAGCGAAAGGACTGGCAAGTGCCAGTTTCACGGATGCTCCGCTGGTCTCTTCACTGAAGGGGAGACGCCTTTGTCTGCCCGACCCCAATGTCCTCCCCCTCCTCCCCCTTCCTTCTGGAACCCTCCAATTTGGCATCAGGCCCTGTGCCCACCTGGTGGGGGCAGGGGTCTTAACCTCTATGGTGCCATGGACCTCTTGGCACTCAGAATAGCGCTTTAAAATTGCATAAAATACACAATACAGCATTGCAAAGGAAGCCAGTTATGTTGAAGTGCAATTATTAAAATTTCTCTTTACACTTGTGATTCAGTGGCATGCTTGTCTGTTAGCACACTGCACAATGCTCACGGTGGGTGGAATGACTAAATCTTCCACGGTAGTGACACATCCTGTCACGGGGCATCTGCCACAGGGCATCCGTGACCGGAAGAATACCTGTGCTTTCTCATGGCGACACAGCCACGGGAACTGCTCACACTACTGTGGTTTGTTGCCCACATTTATAATTTAAGGGATGGTAGAGTTTAGGTAGAGGTGAGTAAAAATAAAGACGTCGTTTGTTTTTCTATCCACGTTCACAGATTCCAGGAAACGAATCCTCAGTTTCCTGATATTGAGGTCCTGGTCGTGATACCGACCTCAAGGGATATTATGAGATTAGAGAACAAACCCGATGCAACGTCTCACCTCAAAGATCTGACATAATCTGTGCAAAATGCAAAGGTGGATGCAGGTTAAGAGTGCTGATCAGGGATAACCCAGACGAGTCTGATTCCTTGCCTCCCTTCTGAACCCGGTCTCTCTGGGTTGACCATCCCCACCGGGGCTCTCTGAGTCCCCATGCTCACTGCTGGACCATGGGCGGGCACTGCCACTGACACCCACCGCCCCAATGGTGCAGGGACCTAAAAGAACATTCGCCAGTCCTCATGATAATGCTTCATGCCTCTTGTAAATCCATCTGGAGTGAGGGGCAGCTTCTTGGAATTTAAGAATTGACAGAAACAAACCCAGGTGCCCATCCATTCCCGCCTATGACCAGATTAGGCTTTCCAGGAAACAAGCGGTGCCCCAACCTGTGAGCACCTCTTGGTGTAGACGCACACAATGGGCCATCCCAGCCATTCCCAAAGGTGCTGATGAGGAGGCGGCAGGCACTGGTTCTGGTCTGGTCTCTGCTGTTGTCTTGCTTTGTAAGCTTGACCTAAGCCCTCTGAGCTTCTGTCTTTCCATCTGTAGAAGGGTTCCATCTGCACCCTGCCACCTGCCTCGTAGATTATTGGGAGCTTACAGAGCACAGTTAGGGTGGCTCTAATGCATACCTGCTGTACGACCATGGTTTTCACTACTCAGAGCCTTTGTTTCCTCATCCATGAAATGGGCTCATGATGCATATTCCTCAAGCGCCACTGTGTGAATTGGAAAAATACTTTATGCCTCATCCTCCATGACTAATGGACATTAAAAATGTAATCTGTCCCAAATGAAACTCTTAATATCCCCACCCTGCTTCCATCCCAGGCAAATCTCTTCTCTGTTCCAGAACTTTCTGTGATTCGTGTCCCACTTAGCACCCCACAGCAGCTTGCAAGTTCCTCTGTCCTCACTTACCATGTTCCCTGGCTCCATTCACAGTCCCTCCAGCCACATTTTCCTGGAGTTCACAGAGCCTTTGCCTGCTCAGGACGTTTGCAGCTGCTGTCACCCTTGCCTGGAACATCCCTGTGTGTCCCATGCCTTGCCTCTTGTTTATTTTTCTTCCATGTCCTTATTGCTATCTGAAATTACAGTATTTATTTATTCACTAGTGTAAATAATGTGTTAGTGCCTGAAAATGTTTCTTGACCGTGAAAGGCATTTTGGCAAGAATTAAGAAGAATTGAATGAGAACTGGGGATTAGACCACATGAAGAACCGCTGTTAATTCAGTTGAGTGTGACAATGGCACCGAGGTTAGGGGGAAAAGCAAGAGGCCTTAACTACCAGACACAAGCTGAAGTATTTGTGGATCAAGTGGCACGCCTGGGATTTTCTTTAGAATGTTCCAGTTTAAGGGGTGCCTGCGTGGCTCGGTCAGTTGAGCGTCTTGGTTTCAGCTCGGGTCATAATCTCATGGCTTGTGAGTTCGAGCCCCGCGTCGGGCTCTGTGCTGACAGCTCAGAGCCTGGAGCCTGCTTCGGATTTTGTGTCTCCCTCTCTCTCTGCTCCTCCCCTGCTCACTCACTGTCTCTCTCTCTCTCAAAAAAATAAACATTAAAAAAAATTTAAGAATATTCCAGTTTAAGAAAAAAGTGGGAGTTGATGAAGCAAGAGTGGCCAAACGTTGATAACTGTTAAAATCAGAAAATGATTGTATTTGGGGTAATCATATTATCCTCTTTCTTTTGGGTGGGTTTGAACATTTCTGTAACAAAGAGTTAGACATGTTTATTGACCCCATCGGTGAGTGAACGACTAGTGTATAAAACGCACTCAGCCCAGAGCCTAGCACCTAGTACACATGTACTATTAGCTCACAAAATTATAAATAAAAATGGATGAGGGAGCACACGGAACTCGGAGGGGGAATTACAGATGTGGTGATGCCTTTGGGTAGCAGCCCTCTGCTGGCCACCTTCCACACCGGGGCCTGGGCAGGGCAGGGGAACCGCATCAGGTGCCTGTGGCCAGATCACCCTCCACAGGTCCTGGAATGTGCTGGCCCCGCTGTTGGTGCCAGGTTGAGCCCCGGGCAGGGCTGAGCAGGCAGGCTTTGAGGGCAGAAAACCGAGGGAGCTTTTAGAATGCCTGTCCAGCAGCCCATGCCACATGGATTCACTCGTGGCACAGCGGTTATGGGTGGCTTGGGGGTGGCGGGCACGGAACGGCCCCGGCCCTGGGCAGGGGAGGCAGGGGTGGCTCCAGAGGCAGCATGCAGAGGCCCATGCAGCACTGAGTGGAGGAGGTCTGGGAGCTTGGTGCAATCCCAAGCCCTGGAGCCAGGCACCCTGGGGAGGCCAGCACGTCAGGTTTGTCTGTGGTCAGATGGGCAGAGGGAGCCCAGTGGGCCAAGGAAGCCAGTGAAATAGGACTGGGCCCAGCCACCTGGAATTCCCTGCAGGTCAGAACCACAGGGGCAGGATTTGTGATCTGGGGTCACGGGGGGGGGGGACGATGGTCCTGGGGGTGGGCAGAGGGCGAGGTGGCTGTCGCACAGCCCACACGGCTCAGGGCCACCTCTGTGTGGATGTCCTGTTTGGCGGTGAAGCACCGATGGTTAGGAGCCCAACAGCTCTGGGTGGGGATGCCGCTCTGCCACGAGTTGGCTCTGTGACTCGGGCAAGCCGCTTCCCTGAACCTGTTTCCTCACCTGGAAGGTGGGATTTGTGATACACCCACTTGAGCAGGCGTGCTGGGGAGATGTGAGGGAACGTGTGTGTCATGCCAAGCTCAGTGCCTGGCCCATGCTAGGAGCCTGGTAGACAGTAGTTCCTTATTGCTGTTGGTTTGGGGTGGGGACTTCACACTTATCTGCCAAACACTCCCATTTGTTTGGCCTGCGGCCCACTGTCCCATGGAGAGCCCACGTCCAGCCCTGTCCGGCCAGCCCACCCCTACCATGACCCGCGGCCGCTCCTCTTTGCTGAGAGGCACGGCAGGGTATTCTTCCACGGTGGCGCTGCTTTCGAGAACTTAACCCAGGCGAGCGCCGGGCGAAGCACTTTCTGTGGGTGACTCTACTTAGTTCTCCTGACAATGCTGTAAAATAGATATTTTGATTACCCTCAGTTTAGAAACGGGGAAACTGAGGCTTCTGGAGGTGAGATGACTTTTCCTGGTGCAACCAAGACTTGACCCTGGAGTCTGAACCATCGACTGCTGGTCCTCTCTCTTCTGGGCTAAGTTGCAGGGGCCGCTCTGCCTGTGGGGGTCAGTCCCCCAGGAGCTTGGAGAGGTGAAAAGCATGAAAGCCGGCCTGCTGCAGATCCGGAGCCACGCCACTGGAGGCTGGAAGGAGGACCAGTCAAGACACACGAAAGAACTCCTCCTCACCCAGTTGGAAAATCACGGTATCCTCAGGTGCAGTGGCTCTGGCCTCAAGCATCCACTGGCTTGCAATTAGCATCAGGTGACGCCTCCTCCTGGTGCCCTACTAAGAGCGGTCTCACTCGTGGCCTGGCTGTGGCTTAGGACGTTCCCACGAGAGAGCTAGCTGTTAGCTCCAAGCTCAGCTCCCAGTTCTGAAGCTTCCGAAGCCCTTAGGAGCCCCCACTGACCTGGCCAACGTTATTGGTTTGGAGGGTCCTCGCCATCCAAGCCACACCTGTTAGAGCCCATCAACAAGTGTTTGCCTGAGTGACCAGGAAGTGGCATTCGGTCTTTCTCCTGCCAGGAGGAAGCCAGGAGGATTAATTTGGAGCAGCTATAGCCACTTTGCCATCCTGAGAGAAGAATCTGCCAGAGAACGAAGCCCGCCAAGGAAGGAGAGCTGAGGGGTGGGAAGAGATCACCTGGGTCCTGATGACACCATTAAGATCCTGGATCAAGCTGTATCTGAAGGCAAACTGGCCATGGACTTGTCCATTAAGAAAAGTTAACATAGTGCCCTTTTAGTTTAGCCACTTTGGGTTATGGTTTTTGTCACTTGCAACCAAAGGATTCCTAACTGCTCTAACATATCTGCTCCTTGGAAGTTTGAAAACCCATCTGGGGGGCCATGGGGAGCCACAGTAGGTTTTGGAGCTGAGGAGTGACAAGCACCGAACCTCGCTCCAGACAACGTCGAGGAAGACAAGAGAGCAACCTGGCCCACACTCACCCTGACTTGGCTCTGCCGCCTTGTCTCTCTGCCTGTTGCCTCCATCTGCCTTGGAGAGTGATGCTCTGAGCGTCTACCCATTCTGGCACTGGTTCCCCTCACAAGCATCTGCTCTGTGAGAGAATGAGCTTCCACAGCTTTCCTTAAACAAAACAGCCCTTCCCCTCCCCGCTGCCTTCCAAAGGCAAGAAACCTCATTTAGCCACCTGCAAATGTCCTTTCCTGGTCCCATGTCATTATGGGATTGCTTTGATGGGGGGCTGGGCGGGAGTGGGGGAGACACATTCCACCATTGCGACGAACTTGTTAGAGACATGAGGCCCAGCCCAGCCCGGCCCCGCCCTCTGCCTGCTAGGGGTGTTTGGTGGGTGTGATGAGAGATGAGAGCCCGGGTCCGTGGTGGGGGGATGTGCGGAGAGGCCAGGCTTGGGGCTTCTCAGGCGAAGACCACCTGATGGGGGGGGGGGGCAGCTCCTTGCTGGCTTCAGGGGTGTGCCAGTCAAGGATACCTTTGACTTGTCCACACATGCCACCGAATACTGAATGCCATCTCTCTGCGGTGGCATAATGAGGAGGCTAAGAGCTTAGCATTTGGCATCAGATGGCTTCATTACTCTGTAGCTGTCGTCAGCTCATGCCCCTTTCCCCTTCCTGGTTCTCATCTGTAAAATGGGGTTGAGGATGCCCGTGAAGAGGACAGCAGCACGTCTGGCCTCTCTGTGTTAGCCACTAATGTCCTTACTAATGAAGAGCAGGCTTCCACCCCAGGAGTCCCAGAAGAACAACATGGCCAATTTTGCCACGGAAATGGTCACAGGAAAGCTCAGGGCGCCAGGCTGCGTGAGCTGGTGCTTGGAAGCTGGCTCCTTCCCTGCCAAGGGCTGTCCCCACTGTTGTGAAGGGGAAGCAATCACAGAGCTGCTTCTCCGGTCGTGGGAGTGGCTGTCCCAAGCCTGCCTCCCACTCAGATCTTTCAACCCGTGGACTCAGGGCGGTTCCGGACTCCAGGACTGGGAGGGCCCTTGGGGTCTTCAGGGTCCCTCAACACCCCCAGACAATGCTGACTCCTGGGATCACTCAGCCTTCCCTTGGAACACACAGGTTTGAGCCCCACTGAAAGTTCAGTCCCTGTGAATACTGAAAATTTGGGGTGCTGGGGGTTGGTCTTCGGGTGGCTCCAGGAAAATCTTATCGTGCCTCTCTCCTGTTGATTGTCACCTCCCCCAGGTAGGTCCCTGACAGTGGAAGTTAAGGTCTGTCCGCTCCATAGAGGCTCTCTGCCTCTCTCTTTGCCAGCCCTAAGTAGCCAAGTGGAGGTGGGTTTTAGAGAACGTGGGTCCTCTGTCCTTGCTAGTGTGTCTGGCTCTCTTGGCCCTTGGAAGGGACTTGGGGCAGGTGGCAGGGATGGATTTGAGTTTCAAAATCCCTGCCGTGTCTTCAAGGCCTGCAGAATCTGCTCCCCACCAGTCTCTGGGTCTTACCCTCACACCCAGCACAGTAGCCCTTCCAGCCTCATTTTCCACATCCTTTGCACCAGGGCCTTTGCACATGCTGTTCCCTCCAACTGGAGCACCTTTCCCATCACCGTGTCTCCTTTCTATCTCAACATCTCTTCCTACAAATCCTTCCCTGGCTGTCCCTGCTCCCAGTCTGAAGCAGGGGTCTTTATCACTGCCCTCAGCATGGCCCAGAGGTATTCCCTCTCTGGTGTGTTATCTTTTGTTACCTGGAGTTATTTATCCCCTGTATCCTCCCAGCTCCTGAAATTATAGGTCTCACAAGAGTGGTGGGTACAGTATCCCTTGCTTTTAGGGTAGAACCTGGCCCCAGTGTCTGGGTGAAACATCCTGGCTCCTTAGCACACAATGGCACCTAATAATTAACTCTCCAATTAGGCCCATAATAGAGTCTTAAACTAAGGCTCATTGGTATTGAGACTGTTCACAGAAGGCCTTTATACCGGCCCCACTGCTCCAGAGCTCCTACGTTGGCAGCTGTGTGACAGAGTCCCCACTTTTGCTAATGGGGGGCCTGGCTCCTCACCTGCATCCTGGCCAGGCCCACCCTGCTTCTGGCCTCCTCTGGCGTCCGGGCTGTGCACGTTCTGTGCCATGTAAGTGCTGGGGGGCCCCTGGGCTGCTTGGGTCTCACTGCCCCTCTGCCTCTCTATGAGGCTGGGGTTGGGACAAACTCTGGGGAAAGGAAATGCGTCTCTCTGAGCAGAAACCTCCCCTCATTACGGAGACACCAATTGGCTCAGCCCCTGAAAGCCTTCAGGTTTAGAAACGTTAAGACTTAATTGCCTTATGGACACCGAAAGAATGGAGGGGCGCCTCCAGGGAGTGGTTTCCTTGCCTTTCTCTCTCCCCCATTGGATAATGACAGAGCTTGTGAGTGATAAAAGGGGGAGGCGGGCCCCCTCTTGGGGGCCGTGACAGGTTCCACAAACACTGAGAGCTCGCACCCTCCCTGGTTCCACTCTTCCTCTGGCTGACTTCTCAGAGGTGATTTCTAATTGTGTTTTCTGGGGTGGAGAGAATCAGGAAGAGGCACCTGGCGCCAGGGACTTTCTCAGCACCAGGAACCTGTCTCAGCCACTTTCCCGGCACCCCATTCTCAATGGGGCGCGTACATCTTGCAGGGTTTGCCTTCTTGGTAAATTTGCACGTGAGGTCAGAGTGAAGCGTAAACAAACAGCAGCACAAAAATTCACTGTGCTGGTCTCTCCTGCCTCCCAGTCAAACTCACCTCCCTGCTCACCCCCTTGCCCTCCTCCTAACACCCCAGCTCACCGCCACCTCGGGCTTCCCTCTTGCCCATTCCCCTTCCCTGCAAACCCCAACTCCCAGACGTTTGCGTGACTCACTCCTTCCTGTCACTGGGATGTTGCTTCCCATGACCCTGAGGACCCACCCTCTAGAAGGCCAAGTGCACCTTTCAGAGGGCACTGTCTCAGTTTCATTTCTTGGTGTGCTTATCAAGTGTCGGTCTCCCCTCGCTGAAACACAAGCTCCCATGAGCAGACCTGTGTATCCACTGGGGTCTCCCCAGTGCCTAGTGCGGTGCCTGGTGCGTAAATATTTGTGGAAAAATAGGACACAACTTCTTCTTGACCCACAAATGCTCTTTCGGCCCCACAGAAAGCCTCGCCTGGCCGGAAAGGCCCCCTCCTAGGACTTTGCTGTTGACAATGGTGCCTTCTTAAAGTCACCTCCATTTCCAAGCTTGGCCCAGTGGGGCCAGGATAACGAAGCTGCTTTAACATAAATAATTTGCTTCTGAGGTGTAAGAAATGGGGAATATTTTTAGAAGGCCTGCCCTCCTAGGGGAAGTAAATGACTTATGAAAACGGGATTTTTCAAAGTGGCCTTCAAGAGAAAAGGGAGCCGTGTGTGATGGCCAAAATGGAATTCTATGAATTAGTGCGACTCATTATTCTGGCCGTGCGCACACAGACACACACACACGCACACACATTTGCTCGCTCGCTCACGTTTCCTCCTGCCTTCCATTTCATGGTCTTAGCTCAAATCTGAAATAAAACCACCACAGCCCTCCTCCCCTGGCCCTCAGCGGCGGCCTGTCTGATTGGATGCCTCCCACAGCCCTGAAGACCAGAGCTTCAAGGAGGAATCTGCGGGGACACGCTGAGCCCTCGCTTCTTAAAGTACGCGCCGTAAGTTACCTTGAAATGTTGTATTTAAAAAAAAAAAGTATTTTAGGTTCAACAGACACTTGGGTTCCTGCTAACAACTCATTTAAGGAGAAAGTGGGGGGAAGGCATTCAGTTCAAGGCTTCTTTGACGACATGAACCTCCTTACTTTGAATCCTTACAGTGTGGATGCGATGAAAGATTTTGTGGAGACGCACATGGGTAAATGCGCAGGTGAGAAAGACGGATGTTCACGACAACAGAGTCGTGGGCATCTTGGGATGGGCTTTGTCTGGCCAATAATGGGGAATAGATATTGGCAGGAGGGGGGGAAGGGGAGACCCAGAAAACCAAGGCACAAAAACCACTTTTGTGGCCATTGTATTTCCACTGGACTCTTGATCTGGGGAAGACGTGCTGTTTGGAGAACTAATAAGGCAACCGGCCCCTTTGATGAGGCACGTTCTGAAAACCAAGCTCTGGAGGAGTCATCCATTGCTGGCTCCCCGAGGCCTCCCTCCCCTTGTCTACAAAATCTGGCCTCCAAGGGGGCATGGATGTGTCTTCTGCCCATTACTTCTGAAGCCCCAGACAGCCAGCCCTGGGCTCTTTGTCTGGAAGAGTCGTGGTGGCTTCCCATTGTCCATAGGCTGAGACTATGACTCCAAACTCTTAGGCTATCAAGTGAGGTCTACCATGGGTTGGCTCCACTTGGCCTATTTAAGTCCCCACACCTATTTCCAACACAGCCATCTCCTTCCTCATTCCGCTGTACTCTTCTTCTCCTCTCCTCTGAAAGTCACCTTCTCCCGTAGTCTTTCCTCATCTTGTCGAGGATCTACTTGTCCTGACAGACCTGGCTCCTGGGTGCCTCTGAGACTAGCCCATCCTCACTGAACTCCTGTTGTGGGTTCTCACACACTGGTTCTATGTGCATTTGACCCACCTCACTGACTGACAGCCTAGTCTACTCTCCCCAAAGGTCTGTCAGCTTCCCAGGGCACCTGTCTTGTAGGTGTTGGCACATGACCCAGGGTGAACGAAGCATTGGCCTCTTCTAAACCATGAGAAGTAGCCAGGCTGTGGACTGGAGAGACAGAATGATATGGATTCACTACCTTCTTCTGGGGATCTTGCCTCCCTGAAGCTGGGGAGCAGGACTTACAAGGAATGGCCGCCATGTTGCCATTACCCTCTGCGAACCACTCTAAAACCTGGAGGACCACTGGTCCCTGGAAAAGGCCAAAACTTCTCAGCTTCTCAATGCTGTTCCAACTCTTTCTATTCTATAACAGCTCAGTCAATCATTAAATGGTTGCTGAGCACCCATGATGTGCCAGGCATGGGGGATTTGGTGGTGAATATGCCAGACATTGTCCCCATTCTCTTGAGGCTTACAATGAATCAAGAAGTACGAACAGGATTGATTGCAGTTGTGATAAACGCAGTGAAGGGTAGGTGTAGGCTGCTCTAAAAGCATTTGGAGAGATGCAAGCACTGCCTCTCAAGGATTTGTTTCCCATTTGAACAGGCTGCCCCACAGCAGTGGGTGTGGGGAGCCTTGAGATGCTTGGATGGACCACCCGATGGAAAGCTGAGGGTAGGAGGTCCTATAAAAGGTCAGCTCCCACTGAAGGTCTGTGGTGAGACTGGTTCTCTGAGCGTAGGTGAGAAGTATCTTCAGGCAGGGATTGTATATGCACTTGTTAAGAATATGGATGGGACCAGAGCAGGAATCAGCTGTCCCTCCATTGAAGCCATAGCCAGAGAAGGTCTAACGCTCTCTGATGCTAAGTGCCTTCTGCTCTTTAAAACGAGGGCCTTCTTTTCAACAGGCTCCCAAGTCCCATGTCCTTCAAGACCTCACTAACATCACCCTAGTGGCTACCAATCATTCCCTTACAGGTTCTATTTTACTTCCTTGGCTTTTCTACTAATTAAAGCTAGTGAGCTGTCATGTATCATGGCTGCTTCTGCAAATGTTCATCCACATGATCCCATGATGAATTCCAGGAGAATTAGAAACACATCTAGATCAGGGTGCCTGGGTGGCTCAGTCATTAAGTGTCCAACTTTGGCTCAGGTCATGATCTCGCGGTCCCGGGGTTCAATCCCCCCGATCAGGCTCTGTGCTGACAGCTCAGAGCCTGGAACCTGTGTCAGATTCTGTGTCTCCCTGTCTCTCTGCCCCTCCCCTGATCATGTTCTGTCTCTCCCTCCCTAAAAATAAATAACAATTAAAAAAATTTAAAGAAAAGGATCATATGTAGTTCTTCTTTGGGTAGCAAGGATCCTAGATGAGTGTATAAACCAGTTGAAGCAAGTATCTGGCATGCATACCACAACCACTTACTAATCCAGTGGCCATGGCAGACATTATTAATCGATCCCTGCACTCATTTCTGCTGTGCTTGGACAGGGTTTCAAAGCACCTTTGCTTTTAAGAAGCATCTTCCCTGGCCACGCTCTAAAGGAGGTTTTCTATGACTAAATCCATTCTTTTCTTGATAGTGCTTGACATACTCAGTAATTCTGTATTTTTAAAGACTTCTTCAAGAGCTGTTTCCCTAACTAATCTGTAAGTTCCATGCAGTGGGATCATGTCTGTTTTTGCTCATCACAGAATCTCTGGGGCTGAGCAGTCTTGGTCACACAGGAAGAGCTCAGTAAATATTTGCTGCAAATGGACTTAACGCTTTAGTCAATGAGTTAAAGAGAGAACCTAGGTCTCCTTGTTGACATACCTGGTTGAATCCAGGCTCTGCACTTTTCCACCTGGGTGTGCTGGGCAAGCCCCTCCTGTTTTTCACACCAGTGCCCAGAGCTGTTTAAGTGGGGCTTTTCCCTTCCTACGTCAGAGGTCCCAGCAGGTCTGGGACAAAGCCCGTACCTCTGAGCTTGGTGGCCACTGGGAGTTTTATTTTGGACTTGAGAGGTGTGGTTTACTTTGGAGCTGGTGGCCTCATGGTGGGCAGAGCTGCAGGACTCTCCCTCCCAGCTGGGTCCTGGGCAACAGACTCTGTAGCTCCCTGGAGCCTGTGGGGCAGGGACATTGGCTCCGTGGCACTGGGTTCTGTGGCTGGAGGTGTGGACTTGTCTCTGGCCTTGACTCCTTAGGATGCGGCAGTGACTTTGCTGCCCGTATCTTATTCCCCTCCTCCTTCACCGTCTTCCACCATGGGAGAGGAGGGAGAAGGGCACTGTGTGTGCACCCCTTGTTGCTTCTACAGCTGGAGTCAGACGGCCCCCACCCCTCTGAGGATCTGAGCCCCCATGAGCCTGTTTCTCTGCAGACTTGTCCTGCTTTGGCCAGTGAAGCCTGCCTAATGCGTCCTAGGGGATGCGGATGCCTTAGGCAAGGCGGCTCCCCTGGCCCTGCTGAAGCTCCTAGCCCGCTGGCCCAGAGCCAGTGGGAATTTGTGTGTGTCCGGGGTGTGGGGGCCTCAGGGATGATCAAATGGATCTGTCAGTCTCTGACCGGCTGTCCCCAACCCCAGAAAGGGGCAGGATGTGGTGAAGTTGGCCTGGGCCCAGTGACATGGAAAGCCATAGCGATAGCCCCTGCTCACCACCCCTCCACCCTGCCTCCTGGCCCTCAGTGGGGGTGCAGGGCAGGGTCTTCCAGGAGTCCAGCCTTTCTCCTAGAAGGACAGGCTTCACGACTCACCGTCCCAGGAGGCCAGTGAGCTGGGTGAGTGGGTGCTTCCTGCAGAGACAGCAAGCCCATTCCCCCTTAGCAGCCAGACACTGAAGTCTGGGGGCAGGAAGCAAGGGCAGGCCTGGGAGCAGGCCCCGCACAGGCAGGCAGTGCTCAGGTGCTTCAGAGGCCTTCTCTGCCCGGGCTTCCATTCTTTGCAGTGGAACTGACCCCTGAGCTGCCCCGAGTGCTCTTCCTCCCATCTCTGTTGGTGAACTTCTACTTCCCCCCCAGGTCTGACTCAAATGTCACCTCCTCGGAGGGGCCTCCCCTGACTCTTTCAGCCAAGGTTGCTCGCTACATCTTTAGGTTCCTACCCGCTTTCCACCAGCGCAGGTGGTGGCCAGTCCGCACAATGGCTCCCAGTGACAGTCAACTCCTGATCTTTGTGCCATTATTCCCTGTCACGCTGAATGAGGCTGAGCTGTGTAACCGGCGGGACCTTGTCTCGGACTTTCAAGACAGGAGCGTGGAGGGCCCTGAAGCGTCACCTTGCTGTATTTGGGATGGCCTGCTCAGGGGAAGCAGCCATGTCATCAGGACAGGCCCATGTCTGTGGGGCACTGAGGCCGCCTCCCCAAAGCCAGACAGTCAGAGCCAACTAGCCACCCCTGTGATGAACCAGTGTGTCCTCTGGGCCTGGCCATGCCTGCAGATGACGGGCAGCGTGACTGTCACCTCATGAGCCCTCCCAAGCCAGAACCTCCTGCCAAGCTGCCCCTCCACCCCCGGCCAACAGACACGGTGGGAGATGGTCAGGGTTTCTTGTTATTGGGGGAGAATTCTTACCTGGCGGTGGGTAACCAACAGGTACCTCAGTTTCCTTTGGGGGACTACCCTGCTTCCCCTTGTGTGGCTTTGGTGGAACTGCCTCTCATGGCACTCTGTCCTCCCTGGGCCAAGGGATGGGGCCCTGACCCGGAGGCGACAATCAGACCCTCTCCCTGCAATTTGTGTCTCCAACAGATATGGTCCAGGACGTGGTTAGGCTAATTCTGGAAACTACTTGATATTGCACACACACACACACACACACACCATGCATTATTTACACACATATACATACACACATATGTACACACACACAAACATAGGCACACGTGCATGCATTCTATACAGGTGCACACACACATTGTATACATGCATGTATACACACAATATGCATGTATGTGTGAACAAATACATACATATGTGTATATACATATACATACATACAGGTATTATATACACATGTACACACACAGACATGCGTTTTCTTTTTTTGCCTATTGACTATTTCTGGCAACCAAATAAACTGAATTGGGACAGCCTCTTCCCTATCGCTATCCACACTGTACTATCAACCATCACACCAGTCACTGAAGGCCCCCCAAATGCCTAGAACACACAGCATTCAGTAAGCACTCAACCACTGTGTTGAATACATAAGAACCCAGAAATAGGAACGATGTCGGGGCTATTTATTGTGATTTAAATTTGTGTTTTGTTTGCACTCTGGGAGAAGAATTTAAAAGCCTGAGAATTCTTTATGCTTGGTTCTCCGAATTTCTCCCTCCCTCCCCTCCCTTTGCAGAGCAAGCAGCTCTCTCACCACCCCCAGGACATTTCTGTTGCCAGGCCAGGGGCAGAAGGTGTCTGTGGACAACCCAGCTGCTTTGGTCTGGTAGCCTAGGTCCTGGGGGGAGAGGAAGCATTATCCATGGAAAACGGAGCCAGCACAGCTGTGATGGAGATGTATCTCCGGTGCTGGCAGCGTCCTGGAGATGACAGTCCGTCCTGGGAGCCATGGCTATGTGGCCCTTCTCAGAAGGCAGGATCACAGCCTTGGGGCCTCCCTGCAGAAATCCTTGAGCCAGCTTGGTGCCTCACCAAATGAAACCAGAACTTTGGGCTCTTGTGGGCTGTGACCCACAGTGATTCAGCAGTGACCGGTGTAGACTGACACGAGGGACTGGGAATCCTACACACCCTAGGCATACTGCTCCTATATCCCAGAGCCTGGGGCTCTGACAGAGGGAGCCCCACCCATGACTGAAATTGGATTCCTCACCAGTGCAGCATGGTGGGGGCACAAAATTGGACTGGCAGTAATTTGATTCAGGAAGGTGTGCCATTTCTCTATACCCAGGTTTGTGGAATAAGGCTCAGAGCTCTCAGTGGCAGGAATTTTTCTTTTTGGTCTGTTTTATTGTTGTATTACAGAGCCTAGTACATTGTCTAACACACAATAGGCATTGAAGAAATATTAACGTATAAAGGCACAAGTAGAAAATAATTGGGTGCTCAGAAAATGCTAGAGATGCTATAGAAACTTCCCTTAGATTCTTCTTTCACAACCACTCTAGAAACTTGGTATTCTTGTCCACATTTTCTTTTCCTTCCTTTCCTTCCTCCCTCTCTCCCTCCCTTCCTTCCTTCCTTCCTTCCTTCCTTCCTTCCTTCCTTCCTTCCTCCCTCCCTCCTTTCCTCCCTCCCTCCTTCTCTTTCCCTCCTTCCTTTCCTTCCGTCCTTTTCCCATTTCAGCTGTCCTAATACATTTACACATGTTCTTACAAGCAATGCATTATTCGTATTTTTATTTTGTATGAAGGTTAGTGTGTAACATTTCATCCCGTTTCCCATCGTTTCCATCCACCACATTTTGCCGTCCACTTTCCCACACATGGGACGGCCTCCAGCACCCAACCACCTGTCAACATGGTGTGTGTGTGGGGAGACACCCTCCAATATATCTCCTGTGATGGAACTTCTTTGGAGTATATACCCAGGAGTGGAATTGCCAGTCTCTGATGTCTGCGTGACTTCACCAAGAAAGCCACAACAGCCTGCAGTATCTACCGGCGAGGCTTGAAGCTCCTTTATTTCCGTATCTGGGCCAACACTGGCATTCCCCAGCTTACTAATATTTTCCAGTCTAATTAGGTATAAAGTGATACCTCATTGTTGTTTTAAATTGCGTTTCTTGTCCCCATTTTGGGGGAAGAATGGACGCTTCAGAGAAGTGACGTGCCCAGGGGTCCTAAGCTGGTGTATGCATGGCTGGGCTTTGCCCACCCTCTCTGAGCTCAGGCTGCAGTCACCTGGGGTTCTGCTGCCCCTCACCTGGGCTTGACGGCTCTCCCCGCAGACGCCCCACTCTGTGAATGCAGGTCTTCTGCTGTGGTGGAGCTCCACCTGGTGGCGCTGAGAGGGAACTACCGCTGTGGATGGGAGGGGGAGGGCGAGGGGGACGCGGGGGACTCTGAACCACCTCAGTTTTGAGGCTCCTGTTGTTTTTTAAAAGTAATTTTTCTAATTTTATTTTTATATAGAGACATGATTAACATATAACATATTAGTTTCTGGTGCTTTTCTTGTGAGAATTTTCAAGATCCAAACATACAGCAACCCCCAAATATACAGCACTCCATTATTAACCAAGGTCACCAAGATGTACACTACATCTCCAGGACTGGAAGCCTCTATCCCCTGGTCACCTTAGCCTCTCAGGTGGAGGGGACCCAAACTGCTTCGCTTTTGAGGCTATTGTTTTTAGCAAACAAAACCAGAACTCTTGTTCGTATACTTTTAAAAATGTACTTTAAAGTACGTATACCTGCCTAAAAGGCAGCACTCTTAAGTGTACAGTGAACGAATGCCACAAGTGAACCCCTGTGTGACCAGGAACAGATGCCGCTCCAGGCACTACCACCCTCCTCCAGGGGCCGCTGCTATCCTGGCTTCTACCACGGTAGATTCGTCTTGCCTGGCGTGGGGTGGGGGTGGGGGGTGCTGTTGTATACGGGGAATCATACAGCTGTCCTCCTTTCTGTGTCTTGCTACTTTCGCGTGATATTGCGTGCTTCGTTCATCCGTATTTGCTCATTCTCGTTTCTATGCAGTATTCCATTGTATGAATACACTGCTAGTTAATCTTTCTGCTGATGGACGTTTGGGTTGAATCCAGTATTTGTCTGCATTGAATAAAGCCACTGTGAACGTTCTAGGACAGTCTTTTGGTGCGCATAGCTGTACAATCCTGTGAAGTGCGTATCTAGGAATGAATACTGGACCACAGCATCAGTGTGTAAACAAATTTTGTAGATGTTGCCAGTTTTCCAAAGCGATTGTACCCATCCCTATGGCGTTCTCTTTGCTCTACATTTTCCACTATAATTGGGATCATCCATTCTGGTGGTGTTGGTGGTATTGCCTTGTATTTTTCATTTGCATTCCTGAAAACTAATACAATTTCTTATGTTTATCGGTCACTCAGCTAACACTTTTGCAAGGTGCCTACATAAGACTTTTGCCCATTTTTTGATCGAGTTGCCTGCCTTCTTCACATTGACTTATCAGAGTTAAAATACGGGCTCATCTGAGTGTGAGCCCTCTGTCAGATCTGTATTTTCCCACATGGGTCACCTGCCTTCTCACTCTCTCACTGATGTCTTGATGAGTGGAAGTTCTACTTTCAATATATAATTTATTAATATTTTATTTTCTTACTGAGGCTTTTTGTGTTTAATTTTTTTTTTTTTTTTTTTGCCTATCCCAAGGTCATGGAGATTGTCTTCTATGTTTCTTCTAAAAGCTTTCACAATCTGCATCCATCTGGAACCTATTTTTGCATTTGGTGAGAGGCGGAGGGTTGATATTTTTTTCCATATGGACATTTAATTGACCAGCCTGATTTATTGAAAAGATTGTCTTTTCGCCACTGCACCACAGTGTCACCTTTGCCATAAACCAGGGGGCTGTACCTGTGTGACTCTGTTGCTGGTGTGTGTGTGTTTCTGTATCTGGTGATAACTGTTAGAAAAGGTAATGGCGAGGCCACTTCAGTTTATAAAAGACACTGTGCTACAGATGGCACTCTCTGCCAACGGACCCTGGCTTGGGGTTGCTGATAAATGTTCTTTTCTCAATGTTGTCTGTGAATCTTGGGGCTCACTGTAGCTCATTTGGTTAGAATGTCAAGAAGCTGAACTGGAGACTCCCTGTGCCTGTGGAGCTCCCAGAGAAAAGCCCTGTGGACCCCAGAAGAGCACCCAGGTGGCCGTAGCAGCTGTGGGGTGGGGCGAGGTCTCTCCTCTGCATTCATTTACCCCTCTCTTTTCCAGTCCCTGCTGAACCCCAGGGGAAGCTTGCAACCTCTGTTGGAGCACCTGGGGTCTGAGAGGTGAGGGTCCCAGGGTAGCCCCTGTCTTGAGGGTCTGGGAGCACCAAGCAGTCCCTTGAAGATGTAGCATTCAGCTCCCCACAGAATGAAGTTCCACAAGGGCAGGGGTTGGGGGGTGGTGTATAAGACCTGTGATGTGTGTGTGTCCCCAGCCAGCCCCTCAGCCCTTTGTCCCTCCTGATGTCCCTCTGGGGACTCTGGGTCTCCAGTTCTCACTTTTTCCAAGACTTCTTTTCTAAGAAGCCCTTTCTAAAGAGTCTTCTTTTGGTGGGGAGAAAATCCACAGTCTCTCCCAAATCAGTTTTGATTTGGGTCAAGGACAAACGCTACATCAGTACAATGATTCATGCAGTCTGGCCTTGTTTTCTGATCACTACTGTCTAAAAGAGATGCACCGGGTCTGATGGCATGGGGTACAAGAAGATGTCACCTGGGGGGGCGGGGCAGGGATCCAACAGCAGAGGGAGCTTGCAGTGGCCTGGGAGAGGAGCTGCCTAAAGGGCCACGCTGGGGATTTGCGCAAACACCTTTTTAGCGTCTATCTCCCCTTCGACCATGTGGGGGTGGATGTCCACGTTCATGCCTGCATCCTTGCACAGCTTGAGCAAGGTTCGAATGTTGTTCTTGGACAACCTCAGGTATCTGTGCGAGATAAGGGCCAAAGAGGTCAGTTGAGGGTGGAGTCACTCTAGCTTCAAACTTTATTGACAAGAGCTTAGACTTAGGCAGCGTGGGATCTCTAAAGGGAATGGGCTCTGTGGACATTCTGGAGCTGACAGAGGTCTTATGAGAGAGTGGGACACCCCACAGAACTGATGGGAGTTTTTATTCGTATAACTCTTGGAAAGTAATTTGGCAACATAGATGCCAAGCTCCGCCCCTGTCCCCCCAAGTCCCTCCCTGCCAACAGTTCATGATCTTTGACTCAGGAACTCCACTCAGGCCTTCAACGAGTCGGAAGAAGAGAAGCCAAGGGGATAAAAAGCTATATAAATCAAAGTGTTCACTCTGGGGTTAGCAACAACAGGAAAAGAAGAAATTCCATCAGCAGAGGAATGGTTAAGCAAATAACAGAATATCCATTTCAAGGACTCTTCTGCCAAAGCTAACATGCCATTAGGAAAGCAGGTGCAATATGGTGGTCACGATACATTATGCCACGTGGGGAGAGATCCAATTGTCAGGGGTTCCATCACTGCCAGGTGTGCATAACCTCAGTGATGCCAAAGCCTGGGCCAAATACAGAACGGTGGCAATAAAAGCTGAGTAAATTGTGGGAAAGGGGAGTATTTTCTTATAATATCATTCAAACAATTTAAAAGTCTGGCCATTGATTTAAAATCTTAGCTAAAGCTCCACAATTCTAACTTACACTGGAGAGTGGAATTGGTCCCATCTATGCTGTGTGGTCTAGAGAGTATCTCTATCGTCATATCCTGAGAGCTCTGTATTCTACCAGCAATCTTGACCTTGTTCCCAGCTTTAGTAAAGGAGGTAGTCCCCCTACTCAGGCCACCTGCTGGTTTCTTTGCTACAGTTGATGGGGGAAGAGCTGGATATTGATACAACCATTGGGAATGGTCTCCCTCTCCTTCAAGATCTGCCCAGAGCTTACCTGGTCTTATAGCCATCTTAGATCCCACTCTCCAGCCCCATGTCGGGACTACTTTTCCATGACAGCACCAGTCAGGGTCTGCCCCTTCCGTCTGTGACCAGCACAGCTCTGGAAGATCTCACACAAATGTACGTGTGAGCACTCACTATCCCGTTATGGACAATTTCATCTTTTTCTTGGATGGCTTATTGGATGCCATCTCTCCAAATATTCTCTCTCCCTCCTTGGAGGGTAGGGGCCCTGTCCAAATCTCTTTTCTGCCCACTATTGAGCCCAGGTAGGCTGTCCGTTGGCCAGAGTCCACTAGAATCCCCCTGTCAGACTGAAAGCCATAGCCAAAGTCACCCATCCGTGGAGAGGTCAAGCTAGAAGCCCCCTTCAGTGGGGGAGCCTGCCATTCTACCCATCCATCTCTCAGCCAGTCAGTGAGCAGAGCAGGACTTTGGAATGGGGTCACTGCGTGCCAGGCATCTGAGGCCAATCTTAACTCTACAGATGAGTTCACTGCTGTTCAGTCTACAGGACATCCACATTATTCTGTTGTCCGTTTCCCCTACTGAAGTCTCTGAATCTTATCAGTTACATCTTTACAGGAAAGGGCTTGGGAGGGGCGCTTGAATCTGGGGGCGGAAACCAGCAGGTCCTGATAAATTGCAAAAAGAACAAGTGAGAAAGAAGACCTTTAGTGAGAACAGTAAACAGCAAATGGCTCACACTCTATTCATAGTACCTTCTGGAGTCTAAAACCCCAAACATACAGTAGGCAGCCAACTGAGGAGGGAGGGTGGCTCCTATCACCAGCAACTTGACACTGCCGTGTGAAGGCCCTCAGAGGGATTTCCTGTTAAAACCAGGCCACAGACAACTGATTCTTTCATTGTGGATAATATTCATGGTTTGTACTGTGAAACGTACAGAAATACTGCAGGGGTGGTGAAGGTGTCCAGAGGCGTGGCATCAAAATGGCAGCACCTAAATGTTGCGCCTCATCCAAGAGCTGGTACCCCAGCAGCTGGGGCTGCTGGAAACCCAGCGGCTTCGGCCCTGGGTCAGCCCTTCAGGTCACAAAGACGGAGCCCCATCCTGCCACCGCCGCCCCCCCCCTCCCCCGGGCTTAGCCCCGGTGTCTGAACCAGACTGTGGAGACTCACCGGCAGCTCAGCACCTCCTCCGGCTTCAGCATTCTCACCGTCTCCACCTTGGGCTCGGCGCCCTTCTCCATGAGGCTCTTCAGCTTGCGCTCGTAGGAGACCTCGGGCATCCTGCCTACCACCCAGTCTCTCAAGAGCGTCGACCTCCGAGTGCTAAAGAGAGGGTCCTGGAGCATGGGGTCGATGATGCTTTGTCGATGGTATGGCACGGACCGTTGAGTGGACTCCAGGACGATGGCATCCTTGATGTCTAGTTCTGCAATTGGACAGATGGCACAGCAGGGAGTTAGAGCCTTGTAGAGGTGAGAGGAGGGGCGGACAGGAAGGGGTGAGGCTGGCGAGTCTGCACGGGCTTCAAACGATTGCCTGTTGTGAGATACGAGGTCACTTCAAGGTTTGCAGTCTCTTCTTGGCATTGGCTGAATTCTCACTTGTCTTTTCCTCCCTCCTTTCTCCCTGCCTCCCCCAGCTCCCTCCCCTTCCCTCTTGTCTTTAGTGCCCCTCTAGACCTTCTCTTCTTTCCCTCCTCACCTACAGGGAAACTTAGCCTAGAGGAGGTAGGGGAAGCTATCTGAAATAAACTCTGACATGGTTTTTAAAGGAAAAACAGATTATTAGATGAAAAGGGGAGAAAAGTATTGCAGGCAGGAGGAACAGCATGTGCGAGCAGGAGGAACAGCATGTGCAGCAGGAGGAACAACATGTGTGGCAGGAGGAATAGCATGTGCAGCAGGAGGAACAACATGTGTGGCAGGAGGAACAGTATGTGCAGGTATGAAATGGAAATGGGAAGGAGGAACAGCATGCACAAAGACACAAATGTATGAAATTAAATGGTGAGTGTCAGATGTTACCCAAATATGTGGTTTGGACTGAATTTAAATACTGTGGGGGCGAGTGTTTGGAGAATTTAATTTTTTTTCTTCTTGCTAAATTTACCACTTGGTATTTTGTAGCTTTTTTTTTTTTTTTTACTAATGAGAAGGGAATATATTCTCCCCATTTCCATTTCTGACTGGTATGACTAGTATAGAGAAAAGACTATTGCTTCACAATGTATTTTTTTCTAGTCCAGTAACAACAAAACTACATTCTATTCTTTCTTTACAAGAATTTCTTGAGTTTTAGAGATACGTAATCATACCAGGGGAACAATGAAAATAGCTTCCTTGTAACATTTAGAAAATGTATATACTGTTCTTGACATACTGCATTTGACAGATGTTCTAACACAATGTCAATAATGATGAGAGCAGTCATGCCTCATTTTGTTCCTGCTTTTAATTAAAATAATTAGCACTTTGTCATTTAGAATGATACTTGCCACTAGTTTTGATATGCTTTATAATATTTATCAGCTTAATAATTCTTAGGTTACATAGAGTTTTTATTAGTAATCATTGTTTGACTCTACTTACTGCTTTTCTGTCACTTACTGACATGCCCATATGGTTTTTCCTTTATTTTACTAATGGAATAAATTATGTTCTTAGATATTCTGATATTGATAATCTAACCTTTCCTAACCACTACAAGAAATCCCACTTGGTCATGGTGTGTTATTAATTTCACACATTGAAATAGTTGATCTATTTTCATACAGTTGGCATATTTGCTAAAATTTTTAAATTTTTTGCATCTATATTACTTCTTTGCAAATATTTTAATATTGTGGTTATGGTGACTTGTGGGATTAATGCAGGAATGTCTGTATGTTATATGGTCCAAAATAGTTGAAGTGATATCGAGATCATTTGTTCTTGAAAAGGTTAGATAGAATCAAATGTGAAGCCTTTTGTCCTGGTGACTTTTTCAGTGGGAAAGTGTCAACCACCTTTCAATTTTTACTTCAGAAATTGCTCTCCTCAATGTTTCTTTATTATATCAATTAAAAAAAATTTTAATGCTTATTATTTATTTTTGAGAGAGAGAGAGAGAGAGAGAGAGAGAGAAAGAACATGAGTTGGGGAGGGGCAGAGAGAAACGGAAACACAGAATCCAAAGCAGGCTCCAGGCTCTGAGCTGTCAGCACAGAGCCCGATGCGGGGCTCGAACTCACAGACTGTGAGATCATGACCTGAGCCAAAGTCAGACACTCAGCTGACTGAGCCACCCAGGCGCCTATGATATCAATTTTAATAATTTAAAGTATAAGAGGAAATGATCTATTTCTTCTAGGTTTTCAAATGTATCAGAGAGAGGTGTATATAGTGTTCTATTACAGCTCAGTTCATGTATTTCTCATCTTTGCTTATACATTCTCTCCATACAAAATTCGACATTTTTGCTCTTTTCTTTTTAAGTTTATTTATTTATTTGAAGAGAGAGAGAGTGTGTGCATACAAACAGGGAAAGGCCAGAGTGAGGGAGAGAGAGAGAGTCCCAAGCAGACTCCGTGCTCAGTGCAAAGCCTGATGGGGAGCTCGATCTTACCGATTGCGAGATCATGACCTGAACAGAAACCAAGAGTAGTCGGATGCTTACCTGACTGAGCCACCCAGGTACCCCTACTCTTTTTAATGATGGTCACGAAAAGTTCATACTACTCGTCATTTGCTTTTTCAAAAAATTAGCTTTGGGGGGGGGCGCCTGGGTGGCTCAGTCAGTTAAGCGTCCGACGTCAGCTTGGGCCATGATCTCAAGGATCCTGGGTTCGAGCCCTGCATCAGGCTCTGTGCTGACAGTGCGGAACTTGGAGCCTGCTTCAGATTCTGTGTCTCCCACTCTCTCTGCCCCTCCTTTGCGACCCCCTCAAAATGAATAAACATTATAACATTTTTTTTTTAAACTAGCTTTGGATTGATCCTTTTAACTATTTTTTAGCTTGGGTTTCATTAATCTCAGCTGGTATTTACTTAATGTATTAAAGCTCTCTTTTTCACATAAATTATTTCTTCTATCTTCTTGTAAATAATGGATTGCTACAAGTATTAGTTTTTTTCTTACATTTTTTTGTGTTATAAAGGTAAGAATTATTAGTTTTAGTTTTTACAATAAATTTTCTTCTGAGGCTAGATTCCGCCTTTGTTCCCATAGGTTTTCGTAAGAAACGGGCTTATTTTCATGAGTTTCCCCCCCACCTCTGATACAGGGTATTTTAGGAGTGTATTTGTTCATTTATGACTGCTGAGTTGGGAGTATCTTTTAATTTAAATGTTATTTCTAATTATTGCTTTAGGATAATGCCATGGCCCTAGGATCTTTGCTTTGTGAATGTCAATGTTTTCTTTGAGGTGAAAATGCAGATGAGTTTTGTAGATATTTTTTAGCCACATAAAAACGCATTCTCTGTTCAAATATAAAGTTAAGTCTGTTTGATCTGTTTGATTCAAAAAGAGGCATATAAAGAAATCAAAGAGGCATATTAGAATCTCCCACTATACTTGTGTTTTTGTTAGATTCTCTTTGCGGTTCTCAATAACTATGTATTCAGCTAGTATATTTTTTGGTGTGTGTAGGCTTAGGTTTATTACTTATTCTCTTTAACATTTAAAAATATCCCTCTTTTACCTGACATGTTTCTTTTTAGCCTTAATTCCACCTCATTTGTTTGTCTTTCTTGTTATCTCTTGGCCTATTCTTCTGTTGTCTTTCCATATTAAACCCAATTTTAAGTGTATCTAGATTCTGATCTGTAAACCAGTTATTTGCTAGTTTGGGGTCTTTGCTCTCACTTAGGGCATTTTCTTTTTTCCTTTGTAAGTAGATTGTTCTCCTTGTAAGCTTGCAAGATTTCATCAAGAAAGTTTGGGAATTTTACCGGGCTATGTCTAGGGGGAATGGGTCTAGACCTCCAACAGTTATATAAATTCAGGGACAGCAGCCTGGAAAGAGGCACACTGTGATTCACCCAAGGTCTCGTATGAGTTAGTGGCCGAACTGGGAGTCTGTATGCCCAGTATGGTGCTCTGCGCTGACAGCCGGTCCCTGGCCAGGTGGCCTTAGCAGCCCTGTTCACGCGTAGTGCAAATTGGTACTATGTTCCAGAAGAATCATGAGCTGCTTAGCCTCACCAACGCAAATGGGAAATCTCTTGGAGAAAGAAGCATAGCTTTTTCGGAGATATCTGAGTATCATCTAGGTCAAGGTAAGTCTCATGTAGGAAAGAAGAGTAGTAATATAAATGGTAATGATAATTAAACATCTGAACTAGCATTTATTGAGTGACTTCTGTGCCAGGCAGTGTTCAAGGAGCTTTCTAGAGTGGGGGGCACTACAGTTGCACTGCCATATCGTGTCCATTTAACAAATGAGAAAGTTGAGGATCAGAGAGATTAAGTCACATGCCCAAGACACCATAGCTAATTAGTGATGGATCTAGGAAAATGTGAACCCAGGTTGTTGGTCCCTTTTTCTGGGCATCTGACCTGGCTACCACCTGGGCATAAGTGACCCACATTCCTGAGTCTGTGGCTGAACAGATAAGTTAGATTTCTACTGGGCTGTAGTTGGGGCTCCAGGGGCTGACTCTGTGCTCATGGAGACAGAGGGTATCATTGCCCTCCAACCCTCGGCATGAGGGATGCCCTCCTGCTCTGGCATCTACGGAATGCCCTGGGCCCCAGGGAGAGAAAACCTAGTAAATTCCCCTTTTCTAAGTTAGCCGGCTCAGACTTTGCCAAGATTTACTTTGGAAATGGGCTCCAATTTCTTTCCCAGGGTCTTTTATGGGACCATAGCCAGAATGACCTTTTACAAATTCAAAACCAACTTAGTGGCCCTCCACGCGGGCCAAGGGGTTGGTGAGAAAGGGGAAACAGAAGAGAGTGTTTTCAGGGAGTTCAAGTGTGGGGAGAAGGGAGTGGCCCGTGGCCCACAGCAGCAGTGTGGCAGCAGGCCAGTGCCTCCTGGGTGCAACAGCGTGGTGGTCATTGGCGGGATGGAGGTGGCATTTTAGCTGTTAGGAGGAGTGAATGGGAGCTTTTGTGAAATTGAGGCGGACAAAGATGAAGTGGTCTGTGTTGAAAAGCACAGTGCTCCCCGTGGGGGTCATCACTGATGTTTTCTATTGGCTGTAGGGTTCTGGAGCTGGAGGCAGGTCTGTGTCACTCATTCAGAACACATGGTGTGTTGGGGAGCCTGGGTGGCTCAGTCAGTTGGGCGTCCGACTTCGGCTCAGGTCATGATCTCGCAGTCCGTGAGTTCAAGCCCCGCATCGGGCTCTGTGCTGACAGCTCAGAGCCTGGAGCCTGCTTTGCATTCTGTGTCTCCCTCTCTCTCTGCCCCTCCCCCGTTCATGCTCTGTCTCTCTCTGTCTCAAAAATAAATACACGTAAAAAAAAAAATAAAGAACACACTGTGTGTCACAGATTTTGATTTTGTGGCCACCATACACTAAAAACGTGGATGAGTGGGAGTTGTTGTATCTGTACAGACAGAGTGGTCACATTCTAGTTCTGGAGGTGGTGGGGATCATCTGAGGGCCATTCTTCACAGACTCTTGCTCAGCAGATCACACAGAAACATGGCAATGATAGTACAAAGGCCTCACTCTGCAGATAGGGAACCTGGGACACCCGGGGGATCCGGCTCTTGACAAGGACACCAATGATCCAGGTGCTGCATGGGGCCACGGGAGGCCAGGACCAGGAGTTCTGGTCCTTACTTCATCCATATTTTTCTCCACTTGGACTCCTGCCATAGCTCATAACTAGCTCCACGTCTTTCCTAGGGGCTGCTTTGTCTTGAACTTGACTCCAAAAGCAGACCCTGCCCATTCATTTCAGGCCTCTTGCTATCCTTCTCTGGAAGCTCCCCTTGCTGTGCTCAGGCTCAGTCCTGATTCAGTGCCTGGGTGCCACATCTGGATGCCAAGGTGGTTCCTGGGTGCCTCTGAGCACCTGCTGCAACTGAGCACCTGCTGCCCCCCAGTGGCCACTTGTTGTATTGCATCAGGTGGGAGGAAAATGTCCCCTGTTGAACTGGGTGGATTTTGTCTTGCTGGGGCGGGGGTACTGCAAAGAACCAAAGAACTGCTTGCATTTTTGTGCAGTGTTATGAAACGGATTATTTTATTAGCTGGTAGTGATTTTCTCTTAAGGAAGGAACTGCCTTTGTTTAGGAAATTATCTTGATAGACTCCTTTTGAGTGTGGAGTAAGACAGTAAAACAAAGGAAATTAAGTGATCCTTCCAGGTAAAAAGCCAATGGGAATTGTGGGGTGAGGAAAGCAGAGGATGGAGGAGAGGGAGAGGAAAAACAGAGGAAGAGAGGGGAGCTAGGAAGGCCCAGGAGTAGAGTGAGGACAGCAAAGTGCCCGGGGCAAGGGTGCAATTCAAGGAGGTGTTCAGTCTCAGGCTCCCGCAAGTGCAGAGTCAATACCAGAGAGTGAGTGCCTCCTTAAATCTTGTATCTGGGGGCCAGACTTGGGCTCACTTTAGCTCCAGTGCTGGGGTGAGTGGAACAGCTGGGAAAAGTAGGGAAAGGTAGCCAGGGGACATCTCCTGGTGGCTGGGGACAAAGGACTTGGACGAACCCTTAAGAGGGTTTTGTAATCAACTTCTGTTTTGTTTTCTGTAGAATTCTGCCATGAAATTCTTTTCCTTTGTTGCCCTAAACTTCAGTAAAGTCTGTTTACACACAAAGGCTTCCTGTGAGCGGTTTTGGGGGAAATGAAGGACATGGGGCTGTGTCTGCTCTGGCAAGGGGCAGGGAAAAGGGAACCACCACTGGAATGGAGATCTGCAGATGCTTAGGGGCTCAGCGGGAGCCAGACTTGACTCTGGGGGTCACAGAAAACTCTAGGGCCTATGCCAATCTAGTTGCAAAGATGGCGCACAGAGTTCCTGTACACTCTTGCTCAGTTTCTCCTCATGTTAACATCTCACACCAGCAGGGAATATTTGTCAAAAGATAATTAACAAGTTAACCTTGGCACATCACAGCTTCTTTGGATTTCACCAGTTTTTCCACCAAAGTGTTGTTCTAGAATTCAGTCCAGAATTCTGCACGGCATCTAGAGCCAATCATATTGAAACCTGATAGGCAAGTGAGCGCAGTTGGGTTACGATGGCTTTGGTGTATTCAATGAAAAGGAAAAGAGGGCATTTTGCTGGGCACGATGGGAGTAATTTTGGACGGGAGGCCTGCCAGCCCCTACTCAAAAGCTTTCGGCCACTCCTCCCACTTCTTTTGCCAGACACCTCCTCTCCAAGAAGCCAGGCACAATAAATGCAACTGTTTTTCCAACACCGTGGTACAGCCCACGTGAGAATTTTAGCATTTTTTTCCCTTAGAAACAGCCGCCGCCACCATTTATAGACCACCTACTATGTATCAGGCTACATGCTTTATATGCCTCATCTCACTAAAACTCTATTGTGAGGCAAGTCATGTTATTGTTGCACATTCTAGATGTGAAAACTGGCCCCTGCAGATGGAGAGACTCACCCCGGATTATACAACTCCAAGTTCACTACAGAGCTGTTCGAACCCAGGCAGCCTTGGGAACTGAGGATCTGGCATTACCTAAGCCGACTTCTTCCTGGGTGTGAGCGACACCTGGCGGGTTTTGGGCCAGCAGGAGTGGTGCCTCGTATGTCACACTGACATTGTCACTGTACCTAAACCAGTGAGATAATCTGGAGCTCACGAGGTTGCCATCATCAAACTGGCTTTTAGGAACCTGGGGTACACTCTGCTGGCACCCTGAGAAGAGAACCCCCAGGTGTGGGCAGAGCCTGGACATCCACGCACTTGCCGTCCAGGTCGCACCTTTTGTGGTGTGATCCCTAAAGAGCCACGTGGGGCTCCACAACGGTCCAGGGCTGCTGGACTGGCATGGAACCTGCTGCTTTGACAACAGTGTGGGCTTCCTGTAACTCTGACAGGTGGGCAGTTATGAGGGACGACTCTGGCATCCCATCTTCCCGTCTTAGGGTGGGATGCTCCCCTTACCAGATTTCTTGGGGTTGTCCCTGGAGTAGCTGCCAGGAACCAGGCTGAGGCGTTTTCCCTTTAGCTTTTGGTACATGACATGGTCCTTGTCCTTCTTGGTGCCTTGCTCGGGGGTCTTGGAGGGGAGCGGGAGACAAGTCACTCCACGAGAAACAGGGCTTGGCGTGGCCTCCTCCACCCTCAAAATGAGTGATTTCAGGGGTTCACAGAAAGGCAGGCAAAGGGGCCAAAGGAGAGACTGCTCTGGGCCCGGGGCAGGTGAAGGGGCTGGGGTGGTAAGTTGGCACCTGCTCACCCACACGTGACTTTTGGTCCCTGCTACCTCGGAGGGAGTCCATGAGGGGCCGCAGAAGCCACAGCCCTCGGGGACGGGGGGCACTTAAGCCTGGCTGTTGTCATCTCTCAGCCTCTCAGATGGCATTCCTGAATGGTCTGGGGAGGGCAGTGAGAGGAAGGCACCTGGCAAGAATGACTCTCTACCACAGGAGTGCCAGCATCCATGGGGCTGGTGGGGTCTGGAGGGGGGAGGGGGGGATTCATTTGTGTGTTAGTGTGGAGCAGGGGTGGATTTTAGAGCCTTAAACTGAAAAAAAAATGTAGCCAGGTACTGTGCAGGGGTGGAGCGCGTACCCCTTCTCAACCCGGGGAACCCGTGTTACCTTCTCAGAGAAGGCTGCCTGGTGGTTCCCTTTCTGCTTTTTGGGGATGCTTCGGCCTTTCTTTTCTTCCTTCCCAGTTGTTTTAGGGGGTACCGCCCAGTTGGGTTTCTGTTTTTGAAAAGACAGGATTGCACTGTGGCTGCCCCCACAGAGGGGTGGCTCTGTGGAGAGCGGGCTGCACCCTCCCCACTTCTAGATTTGGCTGGCTCCCACTCTGGCACTTCTGTCCCCGCCCCCCCGATCCCCCCACAATTGTCCTTCTGCCTCCAGACACGCCCTGCTGTCCACGACACTCTGCTCCTAGAGAATGACCATTTCTGGCTGTCCCCCCCACCTCAGAACCCATCACTAGCTCCCTCTTACTCTCTACACAATGGCCCCTCTCTCCAGCCTAGTAGGAATCCCTCCTGGCCCCCAAATGACCTGTGTGGCTGTGACTTTCCTGCCATGGCCTCCAGTCTGAAGCCACAGGAAGGCCTTCTTGTCTTGGAGTCCAGCCAGAACATGCCCTCTGTCTGCAGATCTCCCTCCTGTCCCAACCCCTCCGCATCCCGTCATATGACTTCACCCCGCCTTTCTCCTTCCCTGGGCGCTCCTCTTGGTGGCTGTGGACTTCCTTGCGCACATGCCTAGGCTCCTACCCCCACTGGGGCATTGGGGAGGACACAACAGGGAGCTCTGGGGTGCAGTGGGGAGGGCCCCACAGAGGGGCATCCAGGCCAGCCTACAAGGAGTAGGGGTGCTGGAGCCCCTCAAGGAAAGCTGAATTGGCTGAGTCTGCACCTGCAGTGTGCTGCTTGTGGTTGTGGGACACGGCGGCTGGGGCTGGCTTCCAGGTCAGACGCCCATGGGAATCCTGCTCTATTGCTGGGGGCTGAGCAATCTGGGGCAAGCGACTGCTCTCTCGGCAGCTTGGTTTCCTCATCTGAAGATGGAGGCAGTAGTAGGATTTATCTCCTAGGGTTATTTTGAGAACTTAATGAATGACTGTGTGGTGCCAGGGGAAGGGAGAGGAGGCCACAGACAGCCCCCCTCCAACCGCCTTTACTAAAGCCCCCCCGCCCCCGACCCTCAATCTGTGCTGTCTGGGACCTGCCACGGAAGCATCGCTTTCTCAGGAGCTTCTTCAAAATCCGCGTGCCTCTGGGAAGGATAAGAATGCTTGAAGATTTCAGTGTATTTTCAATTTAAATTTGTTCCCTCCGAGTCCAAAATTATTTCCAGTAAAAAGCCACATAAAAGGTAAAGCTGTGAAAACACTGGAATATACTCTTCATGAGAAGGGACTTCTTCTGTTGATCACAGAAGTGAATATAAATCTCTGTGATTGATACTGAGTTCTGAGCGGCCCAGAAGCCAAAAAGGGGGGCCAGGAGGGTAGACCATCCATAAATCATTAGCACCTTAGTGTAAAATATGTTTCTCAGACGTGTTTTCGTATGTCTGGTGGAACTGGCACTCCGGATCTTTCTGCATATGAATGAGGAGCAAGCACATACACGGACGAGAACTTTTTGGAAAGGCAGGGGCCGCTAGAGAGGCTGAAGCAGAGAAGTGGAGGTGGTTATGGGGAGTTGACCTGACAAAGCCCCTGAGCGTGAGAACTGGATTAATCTGAGTTTGAGACCTGGCTTGACCCTTCATTAATTCTGTGGGCTCAAGCAAATTCCTTCCCTGCACCTCACTCAGCTTCCTTATTACATCACTTCCACTGAGGGGTAAGAATGGTGCCCACCGTGTGGCCCTGCTGGGGGCAGTTGACAAGATAACTCATGTGCAAGGCTAAGCACAGGGCCTGGCACACAGTAAATGCTTAATAAGCATTAGCATCATCCTACGTAATGCCATTTTCCACCCGTTTTTCTCTGGGGGCCAGAGAATTCAAGATCAGGGGGTGTCCTCTACAGAGGCGACCACTTTCTAAGGACATGGCTTGATTTTCCATAGATGGTGGGCCTGGGGGGAAACTGAGGCAAAACTGGTTGCCATAGTTCCTGGAGAGAGGGAGTGTGGTGCTAGCGGTGCTACAGGCTGAATGGTGTCTCCCCTCCCCTCCCCCAATTCATATGTTGAAATTCTGACTCCCGGTGTGATGGGGGTGTTAGGAGGTGAGGCTTTTGGGAGGTGATTGGGTCATGAGGGTGCAGCCTCCACAAGTGGGATTCGTGCCCTTGTAAAAGAGACCCCAGAGAGCTCTCCCATCTCTTCCTTCCTGTGAGGACACAGCGAGCAGGTGGCCATCTATGAAGCAGAAAGCGGGCCCTCATCAGACACTGAATCTGCAGGCACCTTGATCTTGGACGTCCCAGACTGTCAAACTGGGAGACATTAATTTCTGTTGTTTATAAGCCGAGTCTATGGTATTCTGTCACAGCAGCTGAAGAGGACCAAGATGGGTAGATTAGAACTCGTTGGGATACCAGGTAGAAAAGAGGAGGTATGTTAGCAGGAGTCCCAGTGGGATAACAGTGGAGACTGAATGCCCTTTGACCCTGGAGCCATCATAAAGACGCAAGCTTCTGGGGACAGTGGGGAGGGCCCATTCTGCCACCCTGGAGATCTTAGAAGCTATTGTCCCTAAGCTCTTCTAGACACTGACCAAGACAACCTTAACGCCCTCCTCACCCCGATGAAACTAGAGAGGTTCCTTCCTGGCTCTGGGCCCAGGACCTCTCTTTCCTTTTCCTTCAGAAAACCAGCACTTGTAAATTCTTTTCCTGCCCCTTTGAGATGTAAATCTTCTTCTCCCAGCCTCTTTCCAGTTTCAGAATCCAGGAATATTTTTCTCAAGGACCTGGAAGCCATCCCTTTGAAATGAAATCATCTGGAAAGATAGCACCCCCTCCTCTGGGTCTCTGTGGGAGTGTAGGAGGCTAACTACTTGGGTGACAGTTGGCACAGCCGGCCTAACCACCTGGACAACCTCCCCTCTGCCCTGAGTGCTTCTCTATTAGTTCGCCCAGTGCTTAAAGCTCCTCCCGCCTTTTGTTTCCTGGGAGGCTCAGTTCCATGTCTCCCTATTGTAATAGTGTTGAGTCCGGCTCCCTGGAGAGTCTTTCTGCCAAGTACACACCTGGAAAGTTTGCTTTTTCTTCCCCTGCCTGCGTTGCAGCCACTCCAGCACCCGCGTGAGGTCGGACATCCGCCTCTCCTCCGAGGTCCTCCACATGGACTTCCTCTCTGTGGGCATTGAATCCTTTAAGTTCTCGGATGGCTCTGTCATTCTGAGGTCTTGGTTGTGTCTGGGGTGGGCAGATGGCACTGTCACTTAGTTAACCCCCCTGTCTCCGGTGGGGTTCTGGCCTGGTGGTGGAAAGGCCTTTCAGGTGGAAAGGTGTGGCCTTTCGGATGTGAACATAGGCCAGCAGCTGGGATATTGGCCTTCAAAGGTGGGAGGTCTAGGGGGTGATTGTGAGGTCACTGTTAGGCTGGCCTGGGGGGTCAGGGTGGGGTGCAGTACTGGCTTCCACACACGGTCATTGCCTCTCCACAGGCACTGTCCCTTATCTGGACTCTGCCACAGCCTCTCCTCCTCCACTGCCCTGAAGATCTTAAAGGTCAGTTCACATACCTCCCTTTCTCACAAAACTTCAATGGCTCCCTGTAGCCTACAAAAAAAAAATCTATATTCCTTAGTTTGGTATCCAGGCTTTCCACAATGTACTCTAATTAGAATGAAGATTTTTTATAGCCTCAGTTACTTTTATGTTCATTGAACAGATAGCTATCAGATGCCTACTAGGTGCCAGGCACGGTGCTGGGGATACAGTACAAAATGACATAGCCAGACCTCCTAAAACATATGGGCCAGTGGGAAAGACAAAGCAGCAAATAATTGTTCTATGAGTCCATAAGGGCAAATAAAAATGAGGGCTCTGAAGGCAAGAAATACAATGCTGTGAAAGAACTAGATTTGGATGGGTCGTGGGAGGGTCGCGACTCACTCAAGCATGGAGCTAAAGGGTAAATAGGTCTCAATGGGGCTCTGGACCAGAGGGATGAGCATGTACAAAGGCCCTGTGGCAGGATGGAAGCACAGCAGACTTGAAGTATAACAGAAGCACAAAGGCTAGAGTACCAGGTAGTGAGAAATGATGCTGGAGAGGTGGGCTAAGGCCAGACCAGACAGGACCTTAGAAGTCACAGGTTTGCTCAGACTCGCAAGGAAGAGGAAAACAAGCGATTCAGAAAGAGGGGAGGGACTGACACAATCAAGCTTCCTTTTTTGTGTTACCAAACTTTTGTTGAAGGAAGCTGTGTATAAAGAAATGTGCCAGGGGCATCCGGGTGGCTCAGTCAGTTAAGCATTTGATTCTGAGTTCAGCTCAGGTCATGATCTCACAGTTTATAAGTTTGAGCCCCGCATCAGACTCTGCACTGACAGTGTGGAGCTTGCTTGGGATTCTCTCTCTTCCCTTGTCTCTCTGCCCCCTCCCTCCCTCGCTTACTCTCTCTCTCTCTCTCTCAAAATAAATAAACTTAAAAAAGAACATTAAAAAAAGAAATCTAATTAAAAGAGAAAGAAAGAAGAAAGAAAGAAAGAAAGAAAGAAAGAAAGAAAGAAAGAAAGAAAGAAGAAAAGAAATGTGCCAGAATCACAAATGAAGACATCTGCATAACAATTTCCCCAGAATTCCTCCTTGCAGCTCTTGCTGGTCAGGGTCTCCCTCTGAGGGTAAACACTATTCTAACTTCTAATTTCATAGGTTTGTTTTGTCTGTTAGAGTTTTATATCAATGGAATCATATTACATAGTTTTTCATATCTGGCTTCATTCATTTTACAAATATATTTGCAGGATTTTAGCAATGAATTCTATTAGTCTTTGTGTATGTGGAAACGTCTTTATTTTACTTTCATTTTTGGAGAAACATTTGCTGGATAATAGAATTCTTGGTTAACAGTTTTCCCCCCAGGATTTTGTATATGCCATTTCACTGCCTTTTGCTTTCCACTGTTTTATATGGGAAATCATCTGGTAATCACATCATTGCTCCCCTGCACATATGAGTCTTATTATTATTATTATTATTATTATTATTTTGATGATTTTTTCTCTCTGGTTTTGTCTTTAAAAATTTTTTTAATGTTTCTTTACTTTTGAAAGAGAAACAGAGTGTGAACAGGGGAGGGGCAGAGAGAGGGGGAAACACAGTATCTGAAGTGGGGTCCAGGCTCTGAGCTGTCAGCACAGAGCCCTACACAGGGCTCAATGTGGGGCTCAAACTTATGAATTGTGAGATCATGACCTGAGCTGAAGTCCAACACGTTAACCAGCTAAGCCACCCAGGAGCCCCTGTTTTTGTCTTTTAAATGTTTGCTATGATGTGTCTGGGTGTAGATCTCTTTGTATTTATCCTCCTTGAAGCTTCTTGAACTTTTGGAATAATGTATTTAATTGTTTTTCATCAGATTCTGGAATATCTTGGCCATTTTTTCCATAATGTTTTTCTGTTCCTTTCTCTTTCTATGTCTGGGAGTCTCATCATGCATCTGCTGACATGCTTAATGTTGTACCACTGTGCTCCAAAGTTTTGTTCATTTTTCTTCCATCATTTTTTTCCCCCTGATCCTTAGATTGGATAATTTCTATCAATCTATCTCCAAGTTTGCTAATTCTTTCCTTGTCCGTATATAATCTTTCGTTGAGTCTTTATAGTATATTTTCATTTCAATTGTACTTTCAACCCCAGAATTTTCCTTTTTAAATAAATAACTTTTGGGGTAGATTCCCATGGTTCATCGCTTACATACAACATCCAGTGCTCATCCCAACAATGCCCTCCTCAATGCCCATCACCCATTTTCCCCTCTCCCCCAAAAAACCAACCCAAAAACCAAGAGCACACTTTACACACTGTATGTTAACCAATTTGATAATAAATTATATTAAAACAGTAAATAAGTAAATGTTGAAAACAAAAAAATAAACAAAACAACACACTTGTATAAATTGCACAGATAAAATTAGCATTTCTACAAAATTAAAGTAACTGTTATTTTGTTAGAAAAAATAAAATAAAAAATAAAAAATATACTTAGCTGTCTTCAGTTGGGTCATTTAAAAATTATAAGAGTGTCTTGATATAATATTCCTTTGTTGCAAAATTCTTCTATTAAATTTCACTTATCTTTTAAAAAATAATCTCTGTCTCCTTATTTAGAATTTATGTTGATTCATTGTTGTCATACTTTCATTTAAAATTTTAAACATGATTTGTTTTAATTCTTTGCCGTATTTGTAGTAGCTATTTGAGGTCTTTGCTAAATTCAACATCTGCAAACACTCAGAGACAGTGTTTATTGACAGATGTTTTCCTGGGTATGTGTCACACTTTCCTGTTTCTTTGTATATCTTGTAATTTTTTACTGAAAACTGGACATTAAGAAAAATTGTAGCAACTTTTGATTCTGATTCCTGCCAAGTTTATTGTTGCTTTTTTTCCCATTTATTTATCTGTTTATTTTTTTTACATTTTTTTTTCAACGTTTATTTAGTTTTTTGGGGACAGAGAGAGACAGAGCATGCACGGGGGAGGGGCAGAGAGAGAGGGAGACACAGAATCGGAAACAGGCTCCAGGCTCTGAGCCATCAGCCCAGAGCCTGACGCGGGGCTCGAACTCACGGACCGTGAGATCGTGACCTGGCTGAAGTCGGACGCTTAACTGACTGCGCCACCCAGGTGCCCCCATTTATCTGTTTAATAACTTAGCTAGGCTCTGTGAATCAGACAATCCCTGTCTGGGAATCTGGGAATCCTGTCTTCCTGATGGTGTGAAGTCCCTGAAGTTTCTGATTAATTTTTTTGTATTTTTGTTTTCATATTTAAGCCTAGCTTCCTGATTGCTTCTGTGTCTGCATATCTGCATATCTGTCTGCAGAGAGATTGTGCTCGAATACCTCCAGCCAGTAAGCAATCTGTCCTCTGTTGAGGAATCTGTGTGTGGACAGGGGGGCTGTGTCAGCTCTCTTAGTACTGCATTATTGTTTATTTTTGCACAGTTTATTATTGAAGAGCTCCTGTGGGTCAGGATTCTGGGTGTACCTTGGTTGGGTCCTCTGACTCAGGCTAAAATCAGGTGTGAGCCAGGTTATGGTGGACCATCTGAAGGACTAACTGGGGGAGGCTCTACCTCCAAGTTCCTGATCTGGTTCTTGGCAGGACTGGGTTCCTTGCAGCTCATTGACCTGAGTTCTTCCTTTGCTGGCCATTGGCAGAAGGCCACCTTCAGTCTCTTGTGACATGTGACTCTCCATAGGGATGCTCACAACATGGCAGCTCACTTCATCAGGGCAGCAAGGCAGAAGAACCAGAGAGAGAATGAGAGCAAGGCGGAAGTCATTTTTTTAAAACCTAGCCTCGGAAGTGACACCCATCACTTCTGCTGAGTTCTGTTTATTAGAAGCAGGTCACTATGTGCTGGCCTCACCCAAAGGGAGGATTACACAGGGTACTAATCCGAGGAGGTGAGGATCACAGGGAGCCATTTTAGAAGCAGCTGATAACAGGAACCCACTCAAAACTCAGGCCATTTTCATGTGTTTTCTGTCGTTTACTTTCTGCTGGACTCTTTCTCATCTTTGCACACACGCACAACCTAGGGGTTAGCCAGGAGCGTGTGGCTGGCTTGGGCCTTCTGTGGTTTGCACACTGCGTGCACGCAGCTTTAGCCAGGACTATGTTTGTCCCAAGCACAACCGGCAGCCTCGGTCTGGTGGAGCTGGTGGCTCTTGTGCTTTTCTGCCTTGGAGATTTTCCCTGAAGCCTACAAGGCTGCCAAGGGTGGGTGCCGCTTACTGCCCCCAATCCAGTGATTCCCTTTTAGCCAAAGCAGAGAAACTGCCCCACACTGGTGGGACCTCTGTGCTTGTAGCTGGGAGGAGGGGCCGGGAGCGGCTTCGGGCAGGAATGCCACAGATGTTCACGGTTATTGCCCAACTTTCTGGTCTGCAAGCACAAATACTGCTCCAATTGTGGTATGATGTCCGGAGTGCTACGTGGTTGTTTTGATCAATTTTGTCCAGCTTTGTAATTGCTTTTAGGGGAGAGGATTTGCTATGTCCCTCCTCAGCCGTAGGTGGAAGTCCCCTGCCAATACACCTTTTATATAATACATTTTGTAAGACCCCCTTTACTGTGTTAACATAAAACTCATATATAATTTAGCCTATTTGCGTACACATACTAGTCCTCCAAACTAATATAAGGGAGAAATTTTTTCAAATGTATACAGTCTCCCTTTGGGTCTATGTCAATATTTTATTTTATTTTTTAAAGTTTATTTATTTATTTTGAGAGACAGAGAGTGGGAGCAGAAGAGGGGCAGAAACAGAGGGGCAGAAAGAGATGGCTGTGCTATCAGCTCAGAGCCCAAAACGGGGCTTGAACTCACAAACTGTGAGATCATGACCTGGGCTGAAACCAGGAGTCAGATGCTCAACCAACTAAGCCACCCAGGTGTGCCACATCTCAATATTTTAATACTTGGTCACAAGTAAAATAGAAGGAAATCCTCCAAGTTTTTCAAATGCCTCTCAGGGAATGTTGCAATCTCTCTAATGAAATAATGAAAAAATCGATTGTAATCAATCAAGGGTAGTTGGGTGGAGGCCGTGTACAGTCCCCATTGAGCAGGGGCTGTGTGTGTGGGGTGGGAGGCAATGATTAATAGGCATTGATACAGTGAGTAGGTAATTGAATGAGTGAGAGAGTGAATGGACAGGACAACACATGCGGGCCTCTTCACCCCAGGTTTCTCATCCCCAAATCTGCAGTAGAAATCAGTGTCCACATGTTTCTAGAAGACCTGTTCTGGGGTGGAAATTGGGTTGCCAGAACTCTATGTTTGTGAACATGAGTATTAGCATTCTCTTTCGGCTACAGCCATCTTAAAAGAGACCAGAGGTTAGGAGACCCAGGACCCAGAGGATCATCTCATGGGACAGGAGATAATTCAAATCAAGGAGCATTTATGGGTGTGTCTCTGGTGCCAAGCACTGTCCTGGGCAGTGAGGGAGGGGGGGGTGTAGAAATCTGGGGCACCTGGGAGGCTCAGTCAGTTGAGCATCTGACTTCAGCTCAGGTCATGATCTCATAGTTTGTGAGTTTGAGCCCCACATCAGGCTTGCCACTGTCCATGCAGAGTCTGCTTCAGATCCTCTGTCCCACTCTCTCTCTGCCCCTTCCCTGCTCATGCTCTTTCTCTCTCAAAAATAAATATACATTAAAAAAATTAAGTATAGTCAGTTCCTGCTCTCATGGAGCTTATTGTTTCCTAGGGGAGACACTTGCAAAGCCTTGTGAGCTTGGTTTTGTCTCCCACTGCCCCCTCCACTGCTCCCCCTTGTAGTTTGGGTGAACAAACACCACTCCAATTTGAGGGACGGGATCAGGTTGGTATAAGCCAATCAATACCCTGAGTTCCCCAGGCTAGAGTGATTGATGCAAGAAGGGCCCACTCAGCATAGAATTGGGAGCTTCATTAGGAATGTGAAGAAGACTCCTCTGTGAATGGTGGGGTGTATGGATGTGAAGCCTGGAATGGTGGTGGTCATTTTGGTCTGGTGAGGGAGGGAAGCTACAGTGAAGACAAAACACCATTCAAAGAGTCAAGAGTCTCACTGAAAAACTGAGCCAGTGTCTGAGATTTTCAGACTTAAATTATTTTTTATGTTTATTTATTTTTGAGAGAGAAAGAGACAGAGTGCAAATGGGCAAGGGGCAGAGAGAGGAGACAGCAGGCTCCAGGCTCTGAGCGGTCAGCACAGAGCCTGATGCGGGGCTTGAACTCATGCACCATGAGATCATGACCTGAGCTGAAGTTGGAAGCTTAACTGACTGAGCCACCTGGGCACCCCCAGACTTAAACAATTTATTTATTTATTTATTTATTTATTTATTTATTGAGTGTGTGTGTGTGTGTGTGTGTGAGTGGGGGGAGGGGCAGAGAGGGAGAGAGAATCCCAAGTAGGCTCCACCCTCAGTGCAGAGCCCAACTCGGGGCTCAATCTCATGACCTGAGCCGATATCAAGAGTCTGATGCTTAACCGACTGAGACACTCAGGCGCCCCTGAACTTTTCAGACTTTTAATGAGCTGGAGTTGTGTTTCCTCTTACTTGCAATAAAAATCTTTCAGGTGATACAAATAGCTAATACAGGGGAGATGGTAACATATAATAGTGATGGAGGGCATGGTGAAGTCTCCTGGCCATGGGGGGGTGGGGAGGCCATCAGAGAAGACTCCACCGAGAAAGAAGTCAAGCTGGGTCTTGAAGGAATCAGAGGCTTCGACAAGAGGAGAATTACATTCTCTTTGGAGGTAACGGCACCTACCAAAGTATGAAGGTGTACAGGGAGGAGGAAATAATCTGTGTCTAAAGAAGGGAGGCACAGGGACAGGGAACAGAGCCAGAGAATGAAGGCGGTGAAATGTTTTGCTGCTTTAGAAAGCTCATTCATTCATTCAACAAGCAGCTCTTGAATGCTTCCAACCAGCCAGGTACCTCTGAGTGATGTGAGCAGAAATGGGGGCGGGCGGGGAGGAGAGTGGGCACGCTGAGCCAGAGAGACCCGGGAAGACACCATGCATATGTACAGGCAGCATCGAATAGACCACGGTTGCTGACAAGCTGGGATGCCAAGTCCAGAGTAGGGCCTGAATTGCGTTGCAAGAAAGAAATGAAGCCTTGCGGACAGTGTTTTCCCCACCACCACCAAGTGGTACCTATTGAAATGAATTGCAAATTGAGGAAGCCTCCAGTGTCAAGAAAAGTGTGAACATACCTCCAACCTCTCTGGCTTAGGCTGGGGGTGGGGATATATGGGGATGAAATCAGCGGATTTTTCCACCTGGTGCTGCACGGTTTATGTAGTGATGGGCTGTCTTTTTTACTTTGCCCTCCTTTCTGGCATTTTAATACCCAGTATCATTGCAATACTCAAGGGCCATTTAAAATATATATATAATCTTATTAGCAAGAACTGCTTTACTGTGGCTGGCCCAACCAAGTTCCAGAGCACAGCCATAGGTCCCCAGTCTCAGCAGGGTGTCCGAGGAGGGTGGCTCTGATTCTCAGAACACCACATCTGCCCTAGTTTTCCAGGACACTCCAAGCAAATGTCTCAATTAGGCTGCAGGATGGATGTACTGTGGAGTGGGCTGTGATTTGCATATTCACGGCCCTGCAGTCTCCTTCGTCCTGAGAGTGTCCTTCCTTTGCTCAGCGGGGCCCCAAGGAGGCTGCCAGGGCCTTCCAGGGGCCAGTCCTCAGGGCTGGATGGCTCTGAGGGTGAGGTAAAACACGGAGCAGCATGGAGCTAGGAAGACTTGGCTGGTCAGGGAGCCAGAGGCCCAGGTACGAGGCCCATGCAGCTCTCCTTCTTTTGGCTCTGTGACCTTGGGTTTGCCGTTTGACCTCTTTCGTCTTACAGCGAATAGGACTCAATGAAGGGTTGCAAAGTAGTGCCAGTGATATTTGGCCCACAGATGTATTTTATTCAGCCTGCTAAGTGTTTTAGAAGTCAGGCCATGTCATAAAAAAATTCAGATTTCTGATCTGTTTAATAACTGAAGGATGTGGTATGACAAGGTAAGCATCTTCCCCCTTGAGATGGGGACACATCCACACTGGTCACCCTCTGTCACGTGCACAGCCAAACGTCCTACAGTGCACAAGACAGCCCCTGAAGGATTGTCCAACCCCAACGGTCACTAGTGCTAACGTTGGGGAATCTTGGTCTACTGGGCAACACAGCCATGTGAACAAATGGTTACAATTAAATGTAATAAGGCTGTAATCGAAATGGGGCCAGAATTAGTTGGAGGCCCAGAGGTGAGAGGGAATAACTGAATCAGAGAGGAGCAGGGGACATCCCTGTTTGGAGCAACAACCTTGCTATCTTATTCATGCCTCACATAAGCTCCCTGTATTCAGTTGACTCACCTGGGATGCAAGTGCTCCTGTACTGATAGTTCAGGCTCCATCTGCCCTGGCAACTTCATTCGTACTCCTGGATCCAGCCATCCCTGAAGTCTCATACTCTCTGGTTATGTGGCACCTATAGGTTTTTGTCTTTTGTTCCCTATACTTATTTGAGTTGAGTTACTTTTGACATAAACACCACAGCTACATCTGCATACTCACAGATCTTGTGCAGACTTCCCCTTTCACACTTACACACCTGAGGTCACCCCCACCCCCAACTGACGGTCACCTTCTTTTCTCCTTCCTGTGGCTGGCAGCTCTGTCCCCCTCTGGTTGCAGAAGGGGCAGCCGCATCTCCGCAGCATCCAAATATCCAAGCATCAAGTGCATGATTGAAGTGCTCCATCAGCTTGGACTGGGGGGAGCCGTGAGCTGATGTGGTTCGTGGAACAGCTGCCCGCCCGAGCAGGGCTGGCAGTTAATTAAAAGCCCCATGCACTTAGTGATTAACTAATCACAGCATGATGGCAGTCGGTGATGGTGCGGCGAATTCTCTGCTGGAGTCAGCTGAGAAGCTCCGAATGTCTGCCTTTGGGCGGCGGTGGCAGCAGGAGGCCTGGGTGGCCCCAGTGTGGCCATCCCAAGCAGGTTGCAGAGCAGATCCCCAGCTGTCTCTCCTGCTTGAAGCTTCTAGGAGAAACAGTTGAAAGGGGACGCGGGTGGGAGGGTGAAGATGGGGAAACCACTGTGGGGCGGGGGATGGGGGGCCTGGGTGTCGGGTGGGGCTGGAAGGAAGGGAGGGGAGGCTGTCAGGAATGGGAGCCACTTGGTGGGGGGGTTGATGGGACCTTGGGAAGGCAGGGAGGGGGCCAGACACAGGGACTGGGCAGGGGCCTGGGATACCTCAGTGGCAGGGGGGAGGATGCAAGCCCCCTTCATTTCAGGGAGCGTGGTGCCTGGTTAGGTGCACGGTAGAGCCTGACTGCTGTTAAGTCATGGCTCTGCCGCTTTAAGGCCCATGTGACCATGGACACGAATTTCAATCTCTCTGCCCCAGTGTCCTTCCCTGTAAAATCTGGGATTAATAACCATACCTACCCGCCCCCTCCCCCCCACTCCTACCAGCCAGGATTCATCCATGTGAAGTTTCCCTAAGACAATTAGCACATGAAAAATATTAACACTATTAATACTAAATTATTAACTTACAAAGAAGAGGGCTGTTTCCTCTGGGAAAGATACAAGGGCCGATACCCTGAGAAGTGAGTCTGGCTCCACTGTGGCAGGAACTCCCTCTCCCCCACTGCCCCTAGAAGAAGCTTGGGGAGGCCTCGGGGCGGGAGGCTGGGGGAGGCATGGAAAGACAGGCGAAACTGCACTGAAATTGCACTCTGTGTAAGTGGAGCTCTGAAGAACAGCTCCATGCGTCTCCCTGAAGAGCCCTGAGCTGGCACCCCAGGAGCTGCCACTTTACTCTCTCTGTCGTGCTCCTGGGTCCAGCCCTGGCTCTTGATTCTGACCCTGCCCATTAGGGTGACCCTATGGGACTGCAAGTACCGGGGACTTCGCCCTCTTTAATGTTGTCTCCGGGTGCCCAGTTACCCCACAGGAGCATCTCCCACATCCTCACCTGGCTTTCATGTCCCCCGCAGTCTGTTCCAGATTCTCTCTCCTTACGTCCATGCTGCCCAAGGTCCCCACAGCTGCTTTCTCTACTGTCCTCCTCCTTCCACTCTGATTCCAGAGCACAGCCTGCAGGGTGACACCTTCCACCTGCATCTGTCTCTGGTGGTGGTTTTCAAGCAGCCCCGGGGGTGGCTCGGTACAGTTCCATCTCTCCGGGGTCCTGGAGGCCCTCACTGAGAAGGCGTTGCTGGAACTCACACCCAAAGGGTGGACAAGAGCAGCGAGTCTTGTGTGGCTCTGGGAGGGGTCCTATGATGGGAAGGGGCTAGGGGAGCCTGTGCAGCAGGCACAAAGTGGAGGAGGCTGGAGTGAGCTGACATGAGTAACATGCCCAGCAGCAGGGCAGCGAGGGCTCATAGGTGGTGTCATTTCTCCCTGGTGCAAGGTGGGAGACCTCACCTGCCTCAGGCCTGCTGTGCTGCCACCTGGCCGGACATCATAAGGCCTGTGAAGGGGAGGCCGGGTTCCCAGAAATAGACCTGCATCCAGGACTCTATGAAAGTAATCAATCGGAAATTGCAGAAAACACAATAGGGGCTGGGGAGTGGTCTGCACAGGGAGAGACTTGCCCTGAGGTAGGGGGGCAGTTCCTGCTGGACAGAGACCCCTGGGAGTCTCCCTTTGCTGGGCCCGGCTGGGTAATCAGGCAGGCATCTCAGTTGGGAGCCCCAACAAGTGCCTCTGGCTAACCTGAATGAGGCAGGCATATAGTGGAAGGATCTGGAGTAGCTCTTGGTGTAGGAGGAAAAGGTGGAAAATTAAGTCTTGGGGAGCCCGAGATGGAGGCAGACCCCCATGCTGTCTGCCTGCTGGGGCCTTGCCATCTGTGTGTCTGAGATTCCAGGGGAAACAGAGTTGGCTGTCTGGGCCACCATTATACAGTCACCCCTCTGCCAAGAAGCCGGGTGGGACCCTTGACTAAGGACTCAGACTGTATCCTGTGAGGAGGGATGGCTCTCCAAAGCACTATTGGGGTGCTAGTATCAGAAGAGGGGAGGAGGGCTCCTGGGTGGCTCAGCTGGTTGAGCATCTGATTTTGGTTCAGGCCAAAATCAGGCCATGGTTCCTGGGTTCAAGCCCCACGTTGGGCTCTGTGCTGATAGCGTGGAGCCTGCTTCACATTCTCTGACTCCCTCTCTCTCTGCTCCTGTCCCACTCCCTCTCTCTCTCTCTCAAAAATAAAAATTAAAAAAAAAAAAGAGAGGGGAGGGGGCACCGAGTGAATAAACCCAAGGTTTCTGAGAAAGGCATGTTGTGGTTCACACCTGTGAGGGGAGGCCAGGTCGGACCCCCAGGAAGATGCCTTCCCTCCACCCCCACATCTGTAGGTCCTTCCCTAAAGGCCAGGCCAAGGCTCAGAAACAGTCAGCAGGTGAATGTCCCTTTATGTGCCCCCAAGCCCACTGCTAAGGGCTCAAGTGTCTGGAATGTTCTCCAAATTCTGAGGAATGTTTAAGGTGGGTCAACGCAGTATCTCTGACTGTTGTGTCACCTTGGGCAAGCTCTCTGCCTTCTCTGAACCTCTGTTTCCCCACTGGGAATAAGGAGCATAATGGAAGGAAAAGTGCTTTAGAGACTGGGAAGTGCTTGGAGAAGCTATTCACGACCACTTTTATCTCTGGTCGTGACTTAGGAGGAAGTTGCCTGTCGGCCTTCTAACCATCCAGCCTCCTCCTCTGCTTTCTCCCGGCCTCCACCCTTGGGGCTGAGACATGTGTCTGTGTTCTTGCCAAAGGGGCCACTTTGAGAGCCTTTCCCAGTGCCTGGTCCCTTCTCCCCAGCCTGGAGAGATGTGCTATGCAGTCAGCAGAAGTATCTGACTGGCCGAGGAAGCCCCAGGGTGGGGACTGGGAGTGGGGAGAGCTGAGGAGGATGGGGGCAGGTTCTCATCCACTGTGGCTGGTCCCCACAGCTGTGCTCTGAATAGACAACATTCAGGTCACATTCCCTATAGCAAAGTGTGAGGAACCCAATATCTCAGCCAGAATTGCTGGAAAAGAAATAAATATCTGGAGCTTGGAGATGATCATTGATTTCGGGGGGACTCTTGGTTTTAACAGATTGGCCACTCACCAGATAATACAAATAAGTACCTTGTCTTAGCTCTGGCCGCTATAACAAAAATACCATAGACTGGCTTTGGCTTCCAGGTGTAGGGTTTAGTGTGTCCACATCTAAAGTCTGTGGGCACACCCAGCTAGCAAGGGAAGCTAGGAAATGCAAGCTTTATTCTAGTCAGCCTGTGTCCAGCTAAGATTGGGTTCTGTTCCTGGGCAGGAGGGGGGATGGATGTTGGGGGAAAGGTAGCAGCCATGGTCATAGCTAGGGAGTGTGAAAATGGATTTGGCCCCTTTGCCTACCCTATTGGCCCCATGATCCTGCCCCTGCCTAGAAATTTCTCTGAAAGGGGAGCAGAGAGTTGTAGCTGTAGGGGGGGTCCCCATAATAGGAGAGGTGGGCTAGGGCTGGGTCCACTGAGGAACAGCTGGCTCCAAAAGGACAGTGGTGTTCACAGAGCTGCCCGGAAGCACCTTGGGAATGAGTAGGCAGGAAGAGCTGCATGGAACGAAGTCCTCAGCTGGGAGCCAGGGCCTCGGCTTTTGACTTCCTGGCTCACCAATAATCTCCTAGGTGACCTTGAGCAGGCCTGTTAACTTCTAACATCCCCCAGGCTGGGTCCCATGGTCAGTAGGATAGGGACAGTGTAAAGAATTCAAGGTCAGGCAAGGGTGAGGCAAGACACACTCGACCCAGGCACAAAATTTCAGAGGACACCAAAAAACTCAGCAATTAAGATCAATATCAATATTATTTTCATGCAGATTTTTTGTTGTGGTGAAACATACCATAAAAGTTACCATTTTAACCATTCTTAAGTGTTCAGTTGTGTTAAATACATTGGCCCTGTTGTGCCACCATCCCCACCCTCCATCTTTAGAACTTTTTCATCTTCCCCAACTGAAACCCTGTCCCCATTAAATATTGACACCATACTCCCTGCTCCCGCCACCCAGCCCCTGGCAACCTCCATTCTACTTTCTATCTCTATGACTCTGACTATTCTAAGTACTTTGTATAAAGGGAATCTTACAGTATTTCTCTTTTTGTATCTGATTTATTTCATTTAGCGTGATGTTCTCCAGGTTCATGCATATGTAGCAGGTGTCACAATTTCCTTCCTTTTAAAAAAATTTTTTTTTAATGTTTATTTATTTCTGAGACAGAGAGAGACAGAGCATGAGTCGGGGAGGGGCAGAGAGAGAGGGAGACACAGAATCTGAAGCAGGCTCCAGGCTCTGAGCTGTCAGCACAGAGCCCGACACGGGGCTCGAACTCACGGACCGCGAGATCATGACCTGAGCCGAAGTCGGCCGCTTAACCGACTGAGACACCCAGGTGCCCCAGAATTTCCTTCCTTTTTAAGGCTGACTCATATTCCATTGTGGAGATACCACATTTTGCTTATCCACTCATCCATCGACGGACACGTGGGGTGGTTGCTTTCTACCTTTTGGCTATGGTGAATAATGCTATTATGGACATGGGTGTACAGATACTGTTTAAGCCCTCACTTTCACTAACGCAATATTTTATAGCAATTAAATCTCATGCAAGAAAGTCCATGATGAATAAACTTCCAAATGTTAAGGAAAGACAAGATCGGGACCAGCACTGTGCTGAGCCACATGAGACTCTGAGGCCAAAGAGAGGGGGTACATTTCTTACCTGGCACAAGCTGCTCCTTTAAATCGTGCACTGCAGGTGAGAGCCTCGCTTCCTCATGGGGAGTCCTAGCCCTGATGAGGGTGACTGGGGCCTGGCTGAGCATACTGGGCCCTGGGGAGCCTCCTCTCCCCCTGTTACCCTGGGCTGATTTAGGAACTGGAGTGATAGAGGAGCCTCTAGGTTGGAAAGCTCGAGCTGGAGCTGGGGCTTCCTCTCCCCTTGGACAGATTCATCTTAATTAGCCCCCTCAGATAACAGTTCTTTTGGAGGCCAAGGTAGCTGACTTATGAAGACACTGTCTTCCTCCCCTTGGAGTTGTTTTGCCAAGTGACAAACCAGGAGACACATGTCCCCACTAAGGGTTGGCCCACAGAGCTGGGTTTGAAGCCTTTCTAATGAGATAGGAGATGATGCTCTTGATCTGTGACCTGTTGGCCCAGCCAGGTGGGCACCTGTCGCTGTGTGTAGGAGCCTGAGTTTGGGTGCAGCACATGCGAGCTTGGGTGCAGTGGCCCCCCACCAGGAGCAAGAGAGGTTCCTGAGACCCAGCCCCTCAAAGATGAGAACCAATGAAATCCCCAAATGACAGTGGCTTCCCTTAGTCATTCAGGGAACATTTAGTGGAGCACCTACTGTGTGCCAGCCAGTTAGTAGGTGGGAATGAGATGGGTCAGTTGTGGCCCTGACTCTAAGGAACTTATAACTAAAAAGAAGTGTTCATAAGAGTTGAGGACTACCAAGTTATTGTGTAGGAGAGCGGGCAAACGAAGGGGTGCGAGAAGCCATCTCAGCTCTCCCAGCTCTCCTCCTTGGTTGCTGAGTGTACATGTGCTGCTCACGCAGAGCGCAGGCATAGATAAGGCGGGGAGGGGGTGCCCTGGAGGAGGCCGCGCCTCTCTGAGGCCAGCACTTGCCTGCTATCCTTAGACTGACCAGCAGATGGCAGGCGTGCTACGGGAAAGTCAAGAATCGCTGGGGGCGGGGGGGAAAGGAACAGAGATACAAAAGCACTGGGCTTTTATAACAAAATACCATTGACTGGCTGTCTTCAACAACATATTTCTTTCTCACAATTCTGGAGGGGAGGAAGTCCAAGGTCAAGGTGCCAGCAAGGTAGGCTTCATTCTGGGTGTCTTCTCTTGGCTTGTAGGTGGCTGCTTTCTCACCATGTGCTCATATGACCTTTCCTCAGAGCATGTAGGTGAGGGGGAGGAGGAGAGGGGAGAGACATACAGACAGATCTTATCTTCCTGTAAAGCCACCAGTCCTCCTGGATTAGGGCCCCATCTTTATGACCTTATTTAACCTTACTTACTTCCTAAAGATCCTCTCTCCAGAAATCAAATGCAGTTACATTGGAAGTTAGGGCTTCAAAATACGAATTTTAGGGGGAAACATTTCAGCCCAGTGCAGAGAGTGAGAGAGAGAGGAGAAAAGGGAGAGAGAGAGGGAAGGAGGAAGAGAGAGACAGACAGAGAGGCAAGTGGTGGGGTGGGGTGAGGGGAGAAGGGAAGAGCCTGTAGCACTGGGTGGGGATTCCTGGTTCTGAGCCAGATTTGCCATTTACCTTATTGGACCTTGAGCAAGCCACTCTTCCCTTTGGACTGCCACATCTTCACCTCCAAAGGGGGGTAGTGGTATACCCCACACCCCCATACACACTGAAGCAGCAACAAATTCACAGAAAGGGGCCTGTCAAGAGTTTCCCCCCCCCTCCCCATTTCCTCACTCAGCAACCCTATTAGATAGGCATTACCATTATCTTCATCTTTCAAATGAAGAGACCAAGGGTCAGGGAAGTTAAGTGGCTTGGCTGAGGGCATTGCTGAGACTCAAACCTGTCTTCTGACCCCATGGTTTAATCAGTCAAGTGAGCGACCTGAGAGGGGTAGAAGATACAGTACAGATATGAAGGAAACTTGGGAACTCCTTGGCATAGCTGAGCTTGACAAATGGGGGCCTTTTCTGGAGCCTCCACAAAATCCCTGAGAATGGGCAAGTTTGGTGGAGGGCCCTTGCAGGGAACACAGGCCTCCCGGGGAATGGCCTGGAAACTGGCCCAGAGACAGGAGAAACACTCCCTGGACATGTAGTAACCAAAGAAAGGTGTCCAAGAGGTAGCTTCTGTCCCTCTGTCCTGTCTTGGTTTACTCACAGTGAAGTCCATCCAGCTCTTGGCTTCTGCTGTGTGGTATGTGCAGGGCCATATGCAGAGAGAGGAGAATCTACTCCTTTTCTCTCAGAGACACACGAGGGACGCCTAAATCTAATAAGTTAATCTAGACTCCCAGAAACAAGATTAAATTTTCAAATAAAAGCAGGCTCTGACAGCTAAGGCATAAATCTTTTATTTAAAATAGAGACTAAACCCATTGAAATGCAATCAGCGATGACAGATGCAGATAGAAACAAGCTCTGATAGAAGAGACGCAGCATAGATTGTTCGCTTTTGGTGACATACCATACAGGGTGACCTGAAGGACAGTCTGCCAGCGTCAGCAGATAGTGAGGCCTTTGCATCCATTCCCATGTGGTTTGTTGGCCCAAGGTGGTGCCAGGGTAGTTGCTGAGGCAGGTGGGAGGGAGCCAGCCTCGGAGGTTGTGGTCCTATTGCCAACACCCATCTCTCTGCTCAGAGGGCAGGGAAGAGGATCAGCAGTGTTTGGACATGTTTGGAGCACCAGCAAAGCAGCTTGAGGAGGAGAGAATGGGGAGCTGTCAAGAGCAGGTGGGAGAAGGTTGAGGCAAGAGGATAAGGCAGGTAAGGACAATAGGAGAGTTTCCTGGGGCTTCCAGAACAAGGGGTGAAGCTCTGCAGACCCCAAACCAAGACAGTCTTCTGCTTCAGCTGCTATGGAGGACCATTTCTGAGTGCCAGACACTGTGCATTTAGTTCACAATCTTATTTAATCCTCACATCAAACCCTTTTACAGGTAACTGGCTGACACTCAAAGGGGTCAAGTCCATGCCTTAATTACATAGCCAGTTAGTGGCAGAGCCACGAGTCTGCCCCAAGGCATGCTGACCCCGGTCCCTTGCTCTTTCTACCTGACATGCCACAGCTCACAGACACCCAGGGATGCCCTGGAGCCTCGCAAACATACAGACACCTCATTTGTTCTAATTCAAGCAAAGAACAGGGAATTATTTCTCTTAAATACTGCCCCTTTTGAAGCTTTTTCATGCTTGTAAACACAAAGTTGCCACCACAAACATACATCCCTTGAGGACAAGGGGGTTCCCAAATTGCTAGTCCCAAGAATCTGTGTTCAGGAAAATGTTGAACAGGATGCTGAAAACAAAGCAAACCCCCATACAAGACAGTGCTTGTGTTAAATAACTTTGGGAAACTCCACCTACCTACCACAACTCCTCCTGGAGAGTCACTCCACATGTTAGAATATTAAAGAACATTATGACAAGTCCTGAAGAAAAGAAGTTTGTTTAACCTAACATTTCCCCAACTTATATGAACATGGAAATGTTTTTGTTTCTCCTACTGGACATGAGATCACATCAACTCATCTTCCAATGAGCCAATCTCAGGAAACACTGATCTAAGAGTATCATTTCAGTTTGGCACATAGCTTCCTGCTTCTCCAGAAGGAGTATTACAGAACATGAAATTTTACCACTAAATACTTGAAACAGGTGCCGAAAGAAGCCACAATCAACATTTGTGGTTCTTAGTGTTTTTTAGGTGAGATGTCCTTAGGTAATTTGATGAAAGTTGTGGATTTCTTTTCCTTGGTGAAGAGGAGAAGCACTCACATGTATTGTGTACACACACAGAATGTTGAACTCAGATTTAAGGATTCATAGGTCATTTTTTGCTCATGGGCCTCAAGTCACTAACCTTTAAGTCATTATCAGCTTAAGTCCTTGATGTTATTGGAAGCCAAGCACTAGGCCTTGGCTGGGGATGAGGGTGCAAGCGTGCTGGGGGTAGAGCCACTGAGAGGGTCTGGGTGAAAAGGCCAAGTAGACTCCTGGCCTGCTGACAAAGAAAGCCCTGAGAGTCACTTCAGCTTCATGTGTTCAATGCAAGGGGCGCTCCACTGGGGTTTGGGATGGGGTGGGAGGCATCAGGCAGCTTGGTGAGCAGACACCCCTTTGCATGTCTGAAAGAATGTTCCTTCCCAGTCCTGTGGGGAGTTTCAAGCTCAGAGCTCCTACCTCTCTTGGAGCCTCCCATAGCCTAGTATATGAGAATCCTGTTGTTGATACTTGCCTAACATCCCTTCCCTGTCCCCCTTCTCCTGGGAATAGCACCTTAGTTGTCCTTGAGGAGTCACCTCTAATGCACATTGGTGTATATTCATGGTATGGATTGGACCTCACCCCTAGATTCAGGATGGTCTCATGACCCAGACATAGATAATCAGAGGGTACCATCTTTTTGGTCACAGCGATTGGTTCAGGGATAGGCATAGGAACCAAGCCAGAACAATAACTGCCAAATGGACAAATTATGGGAGTTTTACAGAGAAAGAGTAGTTCTCATGGGGCTGTTCGTAAAAGAGTATGCCTGGAGCTGCTGGTGGCCACCTTGACCCATGAGGGAGATGGCCTGAAGATGGATCCTCTATTGAGGAGATCAGGTGAGAGATGGAGAGTGGGGGTGACCCAATGAGACTTTTTGTGTCTATATCTAACTATGCCCCAAAGTAGTTCTACCCCTGGCACAGTTACATGAACCAGTACATTTCCTTTGGTGCTTAAGACCATGTGAATTGGATTTCTGTCACTTGCAACTGAAAGGATCTTAATTTCCCTGTGTTAAAAACACATTACTAGGTCCACTGAATTAGAATTTCCAGGAATATGGAGGTGATAGATAGGTAAGTAGGTAGGTAGGTAGGTAGGTAGGTAGATCTTTCTGGGTAATCTAATGGTCTAACAGCTCTAGCTTGTGATAAGCTTACTCAATTTTGCACCATGGAAGGATGGAAGATGCTCAGCTGGGGAATTCCAGATTACCAACATATTCATCCAGTGAAAGCCCAGTAGTCAAGATATTTTACATGGTTGGTCCTTAGTTTATTCCCACTCTCAAGCTCTCAAATGGGGCTAAGAATCATGTAATTGTGACTTCTCAGCTTTGTACATGGGAGCAAGAGACTGATCTGTGTTCATCAAAACATTTCCTTATCTTCCTGTCCCCACAGGGAGACTATACTTCCTGGACCCTTTCTGGTAGGTGTGGCCATGAGCTGGGTTCTAACCAATAGAATGTGAGCAGAAGGGATATATTCCACTTCCAGACTTGGCTTATAAAAAATCTTCTTAGATATTCTTCGTGATTTTTACTCTTCTAGCTTGATGCAGGTAAACATGAGGACCTTCAAAGCCATTTTGGGTGTTGGAAGTGGGAAGAGCCACAAGGAGGAAGGACTCTGGGTACCAGAATCACTCTTGGAGATGAGCTTCATGACAATTAGGAGTCCCTGCTTGGGAGTACTACATAAGTGAGAAATAAATATCTGTTGTGTTAAACCAGTGGAATTTTGGGGTTTATTTGTTACAGTTTTTTTTTTTACCAGTGAATTTTTATGAATTTACAGATAACTTTCCCATCTACTCATTCATCTTTTCTTTACAAAAACTCTGGGTGGCAGTCTGGGAATGGCATTTTACAGATGAAAATGCTTGTCCTAGCTTAACTAGTTGGTGGGAGGATAGAAATCCGTTCTAAAAAGAGCAGTTTGATATTATTGTGAAGAGATTATGATGGTGAGCCCTTCCTTGGCCCTGATCCCCTTCCTATTAGTTCAGACATTTCTGTAGTTAGAGCTCTCCCCCAGGATTCAGCACCCATACTCCACCCACGCGGCCCCTATTTCTTCCGCAGTGAAGACTCTAGGGACTTTGCCTCTGTCCGTGGTGCTGAATCCAGTGGCGTTTACAGAGTGGACTCAAATATTAGAACTAGATTTTACTTCTAAACATATGTTCCCTTGGAAAGTATTTTAACCTCTCCAGTAGTAATTTTATTATATGTAAAATGGGAAAATTATACTTGCCTTGTGAGATTGTTGTAGAGATTAAATAATGTGGAGAAACTATTGGTGTAATAAGTGTGAGGTGTTTTTTTACACCCCCTCTCCCCACTTTTAACAGATATTGAACCTTCTCCTTTCCCTCCTTACCAAGAGTAGCAGGTAAATTGATGACAATTTTATACTTATTTGTAAAGTTGACTTCAAGGGCCAATTGTTTGCCGAAGTTTGAGTGAATTAAAAGAATAAAGCAAACAGATTCTAGAGACATTAACTCTAATTACTAAAGCTGCTATTGGCTATATGGGGTTACAGAATACTCTAACAGTTTAAGACAAATTGAAGCTTGAGTAAAAATATGAGTTTTTTTACCCCCTGGTTTCTTCATTTGTAAAATGATTGGTAGGGGGGTGGCCTGGTTGTTTCCAACCCTGTAAAACAAGAGTAACTTTTAGTCTTCTCAACACTCATTGATCCCTATTTTTGTAATGATTTTGTCAACTAAACACACTGCACTTATTAAGGAATAACAAATTCATTCCCCCAATTTTATTAATAAAAGACATTTAGAAGTGATTGTGCAATAAAAACAGTATTAAGCTTCCCAGTTTAATGAGGTGGCTGATGCTTTAGTTAGTCTGTGTGGCCTCATTATCAGCTAATGTGTGGATTCCCTTAGGTTTTCTGAATTTTTGCCAAGAATTCACAGAACCCAGTGCTACTTCTGTGAACATCAGAGCAGGAGTCATTGTTTTCAATGGACTCTTGGATCCTTGCAGATCTCACCTGATACTGTTGAGCTCTGATGTACCAAGAGGGGTGGAGCAGAGTGGGAACAGAAGAGAAAGAAGATGAGGTTGTTGTGGGCCAGCAACATTTACCTTGGGGACTGGAATCATAGAGACATCCCCTGGTGTTTGGTTTAATCCACACCCAAAAGACAATTAATAATCCCCTTCACTCCCTCCACAGTGAATACAGTGAGAAGCATTCTGAATCTCTCTCTCTCTCTCTCTCTCTCTCTCTCTCTCTCTCTCTCTCTCATTCTCTGTGTGTGTGTGTGTGTGTGAGAGAGAGAGAGACAGAGAGACAGAGAGACAGAGAGAGAGAAAAGGAAGGTTGGTTTATTAACAAAAAACATGCCTGCCAAGGGAAATAGTCACTTGGCCTCTTTTCTGTCAACATCCTCTCTCCCTGTTGCACATGATATAGGAAACGAATTTGAAACCAGACAAATGGTTGGTGGGCACAAAACTAGAGTTAAGGAGTTCATTGGATAGTTTTAATGACATGGTCTTCAAATTCTGGTTGCTGTTGGGATATAACTTCCTAGAGGTTTTATTCAGGCCCTTTCAGGAATGATGCTCCCACTCTGTCCTAGATAATGCTGGAAGCAATCACTGACACTTTACCTTTGGGCTCTGCCACTGACTTGTGTCTGTTAGCAAGAGGCCCACCTGAGATACTCAATCTTCTACACCTCTCACCTGCTTCAGGGTTTAGTAACAGCTGAGAGCCTGTTCTTTTAGTATGGTGGAAACCTTGGGGTGGCCCTGTAGCACTCACAGGGGAGAACAAGTACCTTCCTCATGCTGATGGACTCCTTTTGGAATATTTTATTGGTTGGTTTCAGCCCCAATAGTGCCATACTTTAAGTTAGAATGACAACCAGCCTGGATTTGAACTGGTGTCATTATGAGTCCAGAGCCCATTCTCTGCAGTCAGTGCAGCCCTATACTGCTTCTCTAAGGTGCCTTGACTGTAAACTCTAGAGGCATAGTGCCTCCTAGCCCACTCTATACAGGAAGCTAAGCCAGAGGGTCCAGGGAGCTGGGGCAGGAGCAACCATCCCCCCAGGATAGGCTGACCCTGACCCCAGCTCTGCAGGCCTCAGCACAGGGGAGGATTTACTCTCCTCCCTAAGTCTCAGCATTCAGCCTCTCCCTTGGTTTATGAGCTGAGTAGGTGAAGGGCATGTTCGACCTTTTCAGTTACTTCTGTCTGCTCATCATTGTAACTGCTACAAAAAAATAAACTTCTTTCATGTTTTTCCCACTGCCAAAAAACACAGCAGTTATGGCTGAGGGCTAGATGTGTAGTTTGCTATAAGTCTGGGAACTCGGTCTTCCTGCAATCTGATGCTTGTCACAGCCCTGACCTACCCTGGGCCCAGGGTTGAGGTTTCCCTAGGAGGGTAGAAGCTGATGGGGCCACATGGGGTCCATGACAGCCATTTAACTTTAATTCCTACTCTCGTCCTCCACCCTCAGCCCACTCCCTACCCCTGGTCTTCCTGGTCAACTCCCAGCACACACATCTCTCACACCTCTGTGGGCCCACTTCCACCCCCTCAAGCCTCTCTGCTCAGGATAAACTGCTCTTGCCTTGGTGCTGCTCTTCACCTGGTATGTTCTGTTGTTCCTTTCCTTACTTTCAGTCTGTGGCTCTGTGTATTTGAAGGCTTTCTTCTTTTTAGAAAAATAAGGTGCCAGGTTTGGAATCTTGAGAAATCATAGAACCCTCCTCATCTTTCTGCACTGCTGAGTACATTTCTTGTTTCTACTCAAATGATCTGCTACGGCTAGAATGCTAATTTATCTGAGTGGGAGTATGTCAACATCACCCAGAAATAAAAGTGCCAGCACTCAGAATAAAACCCCAACTCCTCATGATCTGGCCATGCTTGCCCTGACCTCACCTCCTATCTCTTTCCATTACTAAGCTCTGGCCACACAAGCCTTGATTCTGGTCCTCAGGTGGGCCAAGCTCCCTTCTGCTTAGGGCCTTTGCACCCCAATCCCTTCTGCCTCAAGCACATTTCCCTGCATTTCTGCAGCTGGCTCCTTCCCATCATGTGGGTCTCAGTTCAGCCTCCTCTGACCTCTCCATCATGTTCCACACTCCCCAGTACCTCTCTATTGGAATATATTTCCCTGATGTATTTTCCTCATTGCACTTATCAATTTCAGAAATCATTGTTTTTTTAATTAAAACTTTTTTTAATTTTAAGTTTTCATTAAAAAAATTTTTTTTAACGTTGATTTATTTTTGAGACAGACAGAGCATGAATGGGGGAGGGTCAGAGAGAGGGAGACACAGAATTCGAAACAGGCTCTAGGCTCCGAGCTGTCAGCCCAGAGCCTGATGCAGGGCTTGAACTCACGGACTGTGAGATCATGACCTGAGCCGAAGTCGGCCGCTCAACCGACTGAGCCACCCAGGCGCCCCTAAGTTTTCATTTTAATTCCAGTTAGTTAACACACAGTTTTATGTTAGTTTCAGGTGTACAACATAGTGATTCAACACCTTCATACATCACACTGTGCTCATCACAGTGCACACAGTGCATCACAAGTGCATTCCTTAATCCCCATTACTTATTTAACCCTTCCCCTCACCTACCTCCCCTCTGGTAACCATCAGTTTGTTCTCTATAGTTAAGAGTCTGTTTCTTGTCTTCTCTCTCCCTCTCTCTTTTATTTTTCCCCTTTGCTGGTTTGTTTTGTTTCATAAATTCCACATATGAGTGAAATCATATGGTATTTGTCTTTCTCTGACTGACTTATTTTGCTTGTTATACTCTCTAGCTCCATCCATATTGTTGCAAATGGCAAAATTTCATTCTTTTTATGGCTGAATAATATTCTGGTGTGTGTGTGTATTCCAGTATGTGTACACACACATGCGCGCGCGTGCACACACACACACACACACACACAGTCAATGGACACTGGACTGCTTTCATATCTTGGCTATTGTAAATAATGCTGCTATAAACATGTATCCTTTTGAATTAGTGTTCTTGTATTCTTTGGCTAAATATCCAGTAGTGTGGTTACTGGATCCCAAGGTAGTTCTATTTTTAACTTTTTGAGGAACCTCTGTACTGTTTCCAAACTGCACCAGTTTGCATTTCCACCAGCAGTGCAAGAACGTTCCTTTTTCTCCACAACCTTGCCAACACCTGTTGTTTCTGGTGTTGTTGGTTTTAGCCAGGTGTGAAGTGATATCTCCTTATAGTTCTAATTTGTATTTACCTGATGACAAGTGATGGTGAGCATCTTTTCATATGTCTGTTATCCATCTGTATGTCTTTTTTGGAGAAATGTCTGTTCATGTCTTCTGGACTATTTGTTTTTTGAAAGTTGGGTTTTATGTTCTTTATATATTTTGAATATTAAACCTTTACCAGATACATCATTTGCAAATATCTTCTCCCATTCTGTAGGTTGCCTTTTAATTTTGTTGATTGTTTCCTCCACTGTGCAGAGGTTTTTATTTTGGGGTAGTCTCAAGTTTATTTTTGCTGTTGTTTCCCTTGCCTCAGGAGACATATCTAGAAAAAAGTTGATATGGTCAATGACAAAGAAGTTACTGCCTGTGTTCTCTTCTAGGATTATTATGGTTTCACATTTAGGTTTTTAATACATTTTGAACTTATTTATATGTATGGTGTACCGATTTCTGTACAATGGTTTTGTATCCTGCAACTTTCCTGTGTTTATCAGTTCTAGCAGTTTTTTGGTGGAATCTTTTGGGTTTTCTATATATAGTATCATGCCATATGCAAATAGTAAAAGTTTTACTTCTTCCCTACTGATTTGGATTCCTTTTATTTCTTTTCCTTGTTTGATTGCTGTGGCTAGGACTTCTAGTACTGTGTTGAATAAAAGTGGTGAAAGTGGACATCCTTGTCTTTTTCTTGGCCTTAGGAAAAAGGATGATGGTAGCTGTGGGTTTTTCATATATGACCTTTATTATGTTGAGGTATGTACCCTTTAAACCTACTTTGTTGAGGTTTTTTTTTTTTAATCATGAATGGATGTTGTGCTTTGTCAAATGCTACTCCTCCACCTATTGAAATGATTATATGGTTCTTAACCTTTCTCTTATTGATGTGATGTATCACTTTGATTGATTTGCAAGTATTGAACCACCCTTGCAAGCCAGGAATAAATCTCACTTGATTGTGGTGAATGATTTTTTTAAATCTTGTTGAATTTTAAGTCTTGTTGAATTTTGTTTGCTAGCATTTTGTTGAGAATTTTTGCATCTATGTTCATCAGGGATATTGGCCTGTAGTTCTCTTTTTTAGTGATGTCTTTATCTGGTTTTGGTACCAGGGTAATACTGGCCTCATAGAATAAATTGGGAAGTTTCCCTTCCTTTTTTTTTTTTTTTTGAGTAGTTTTAGAAGAATAAGCATTAACTCTTTTTTAAATGTTTGGTAGGATTTACCTGTGAAGCCATCTGGTCCTGGACTTATGTTTGTTGGGATTTTTTGGATTACTGACTCAATTTCTTTGCTGGTTATTGGTCTGTTCAAGTTTCCTATTTCTTCCTGTTTCAGTTTTGGTAGTTATATGTTTCTAGGAATTTATCCATTTCTTCAAGGTTGCCCAATTTGTTGGCATATAGTTTTCCATAAGGTTCTTTTATGATTATTTGTATTTTTGTGGTGTTGGTTGTTATTTTTCCTCTCCCATTTGTGATTTTATTGAGTCCTTTCTTTTTTTCCCTAATAAGTCTGATTAAACTGATAAACTGATAAACCTCCGTTTATCAATTTTATTGATTTATTTTCAAGGAACCAGCTCCTGATTTCATCAACCTTTTTTTTTTTAGTTTCTATAACATTTATTTCTGCTCTAATCTTTATTATTTCCATTCTTCTGAAAGTTTTAGGTTTTGTTTGTTGTACTTTTTCTCTCTCCTTTAGTTATTGTTCTTTTTCTATCTCCTTTAGTTGTAAGGTTAGGTTGTTTATTTGAGATTTTTCTTCCTTTTTGAAGCAGGCCTGAACTGCTATATATTTCCTGTTAGGACTGCTTTTGATGCAACCCAGAGGTTTTGGATTGCCATGTTTTCATTTTCATTTGTTTCTATGTACTTTTTTATTTTTTTCTTTTATTTCCTGGTTGGCTCATTCATTGTTTAGCAGCATGTTATTTAACCTCGATGTATTTGTGGTCTTTCCAATTTTTTTTCTCATGGTTGACTTCTAGTTTCATAGCATTGTGTTCAGAAAATACTCATTGTATGATTTCAATCTTCTTGAATTTCTTGAGGTTTGTTTTATGTGGCAATCTGTCATATATTCTGGAGAACGTTCCATGTACACTTGAAAAGAATATGTATTCTGCTGTTTTAGGATGGAATATTCCAAATGCATCCATTAAATCTGTGTGTTCCAGTGTGTCATTAAAAGCCATTTTTTCTTTGTTGATTTTCTGCTTATATTATTTGTCCGCTGATGTAAGTGGGGTATTAAAGTCCTCTACTATTATCGTATTATTATTGATTAGTTCCTACATGTTTGTTATTGACTGGTTTTATGTATTTGAGTGCTCCTATGTTGGGTGCATAAATATTTATAGTTGTTACATCTTCTTGTTGGATTGCTCCCTTTATGATTATATAGCATCCTTCTTTGTCTCTTATTACAACCTTTGTTTTAAAGTCTATTTTGTCCTACATAAGTATTACTACTCTGGCTTTCTTTTGAAATCCATTTGCATGATAGATGTTTCTCTATCCCCTCACTTTCAATCTGCAGGTGTCTTTAGGTCTAAAATGAGTCTCTTGTATGCAGCATATATATGGGTCTTTTTAAAAAATCCATTCTTTCACCCTATGTCTTTTGGTTGGAGCATTCAGTCCATTTACATTCAAAATAATTACTGATAGATATGTATTTATTGTCATTTTATTGCTTGTTTTGTGGTTGTTTCTGAAGATTTCCTCTGATCCTTTCTTGTCTTTCTCACTTTCTTGTTTTCCTGACAGAAATAATCTTTTTATTTTATTTATTTAATTAAAAAAATTTTTTTAACGTTTATTTTTGAGACAGAGAGAGACAGAGCATGAACGGGGGAGGGTCAGAGAGAGGGAAACACAGAATCTGAAACAGGCTCCGGGCTCTGAGCTGTCAGCACAGGGGCCCGATGCGGGGCTCGAACTCACCGACCGCGAGATCGTGACCTGAGCCGAAGTCGGCGCTCAACCGACTGAGCCACCCAGGCGCCCCTATTTATTTAATTTTTTTAAAATGTTTATTTTTGAGACAGAGCGACAGAGCATGAGCAGGGGGAGGGGCAGAGCGAGAAAGAGAGAGAGATGCAGAATTTGAAACAGATTCCAGGCTTTGAGTTGTCAGCACAGAGCTTGACACGGGGCTCAAACTCACAAACTGTGAGATCATGACCTGAGCTGAAGTCGGAAGCTTAACTGACTGAGCCACGCAAGCACCCCAGAAATCATCTTTTTAAAATGTCACTTTATTTCTGTCTACACTATAGGACATAAGCTCCACATGAATTGAGGTCTTGTCCATTTTGATGGATGCTGTGTCCTTAATGCCCAAAAGAGTGCTGGCCCCACAAGAAGCATTTACTTCACATTTGTTGAATGAATAATGATGAGTGGTCACACACCAAGTACTCACCTGTGAATGTCTGTCCTTCCCGTTTGGGTAATCTCTACCCCAGCACCTAGTGTCTTGCCTTTAGCATGGAGTATGTGAATGAATGAAATGAACCAAAGGGATCCTTGCCCTCTAGATTATCTGCCTTTTAAGGGAATAGACCAAGTTGTGTGTTTCTCTGACTCCACAGCATCTTGAAGAATAACCACTTAAATCACCTGTTGAATTGAATAGATTCCTTTGAAAGTGTTGTGTTGACAACATGGGTAATTGAAGAAGAGGGTCTGTCTGGTCCTTCAAATGGGACTTGGTGGAAAAGCTAACACCTGGAGTTCTCACTCTCAGCTGTGCATTCCGGATCATGTGAGTGCAAAGGCCATATCTCACACAGCAGACGTGTTGATGAAAGATGGGGAGAATCCACCTAAGATGCCAAGTGTCACAAGAGCAGCACAATATCCTTCTGACACTTGAAAATTGCAAAATTGAAAGGTTCCTTCTCACTTGTCAGCTGTATGGGCGTCCCTTGCACAGATGGATTCCAGGCCTTGGTCTCCCAGGCTAGATTTCCCACTGCATGAGAGCCAGCCAGCTGGTATCTTTGATATCCACTGCAGGCATAGCAACTCAAGTGTCCTAGGCACTCGGGTTTCAGGGGGCTTTATCAGGGACTCTTTCAGTGACCAGTGATTTTAAAAAGGGAATGTATTGCCTCAAGTACTGAAAATATGTGGGCTACAAGTTGCTTCAGGCATGGGTGGATCCAGGGGCCTCTGTTTATCTCTGCTTAGTTTATCTCCATTTATTTCTGCCATGCTTCACGTGGGCTCTCCCGGGGAGCAGGTATTGAGAGCAAGGTGGCCGCTGGGTACCTCAGAATCATGCTTTTAATTGTCCTAACATTCTATTCACTCCATCCAATCACTCAGTTTTTTCTTTTTTACATAAACCAGGCATATCCCTGTCTTGGGATATTTGTACTATTCCAAGTGCCTGGAAATCCCTACCTCCTCCCTTCCATAGTTGCATAGTTGCACTTCCCTACTTGCTGACCTAGTACAAGACTCTGCTTGAATCTACCTTCCCATGGAAGCTGAACTTGACCACATGATTTAGAAACAGAATCTGTCTCTCCAGCATTCCATTTCTTCTTCCTTTGCTCATGCACCTTAGCAATTACTGCCTTCTAATTTACTATTTATAGTACTTACTTATCTCTATTGCCCTATGGCCACTAGAATGTCTGTTTTATCCACCAATGTATCCCAGGAACCTACTATATTCCTGTCACATGGTAGTTGCTCAGTAACTATGAGGAATGAATGAATAAATGAATGAATGAATGAATGAAGCAGAAGTTAATTCAACGTCCAGACATTGGAAATATAGCAGTGAGCAAAATAAACAACAACAACAAAAAACCCCCTCTGTCCCTTTGGATCTCACTTTCTGGTGTGGAAGGCAGACAGTAAGTGAGATTTTTAAGAAGTACTAAATATATGGAGTTTCAGGCGGTAATGAGTGCTGAACAGGCAAACACAGCAGATACCCACAGTCAAGATGAGCCCCAGTGCCTGTCATATGCTGAGAACCTAACAAGGATGGAGATGATTCTTGCTTCTTCTGCTGTTTTAATTTTACTCTTTTTGAAACTGAGAGAAGACAAGTGCACTGCTAATGACAGCAATAAAGCTTCTTCCAGACTTATTTACAGGTTGTGTTTGCTTTTATTTTCTTTCCCTTCTTGATTCAGGAGCAGGCATGGGCAGCCCCCTGCCAGTCCATGTTCCCCGGACACTTCCCACTCCCATGATATAAATGAGGAAATATGCAGACTGGCTAGGAGCTGGTGGCGTTTGGAGACCCCTCTTGGAGTCAGCTGCTGTGTGGAGCAGAAGCACCCCCAACCAATAAATGGGTATTGACTTGCATTGGCATTAATATCTTCTTGTATTGACACCAGTATTTTATCAAAACTTGCCTGGGGGGGGGGGAACATCCGTCTTCATAATGGCTTAAAATAGAAGATATTGCAGGGTGGGTGTTCTGTCTACACAGTATAGACCTCTGAATACAAATATAGATGTGTAATCAATATTTCATCATCAAGTCATGACTAGCTATCAGTGTTTTGCAAAAGAACCTCAAGATGAATATTGAAGCACAATAATTTTGAAATGCATTTTTTTTCCATTTTAATAAGAACTGGGGGTTCCCATTGGCTATGCTGTGTATGCAGAAAAAGACCCCTCTGTAGGAGGGATATGGGGGACAAATTTGCAGACCAGAAGGCTGCATAGGCTTTGCATAGGCAATTGTGGATGCACCCAGAGCCTGTTCATTCATGTACCCACATCCAGACCCTCTTTGACCCTATCACTTCTATGTACCCTTCTGCTAACTCCACTGTACTTTTTCCTCCAGTGGTCAGCAGGTGCCACTCTTGTGCTCCTAGAGCCATTTTAACTGTAAGAGCTGAGAGCTGGGAGGAGGCTTGGGTGTTTATATTCCCTTGGGGTGGCCCTTAGGAGAAACTGAGGAGTGGGATTAGGAAAGGCCAGCCCCCTTGCCACAGGCAGGACAACTAAGGAGAAGTGGCTTACACTCCGGAGTTCCCTTGGGGATCAGGTGGAAGTTTCCCCAGGGGGCATCAGTTAAGCTTGCTCCTGTGCTTACTTTCCCTTTTCCTTGCCTCCTTTAGCTTCCTCTTATTGGTCCCCCTGGGAGCATTTCCATAACACAGCACATTCTCCTGAAGATATGTCTCCAGGTCTGCTTCAGGAGACTCTGACTTAAGACATACCATTCATTCCACATTTATTGAGCATTTACTATGTACCAGGCACCAGAGTAGGAGCAAAGCCACAGGGTCTATGTCTCTGTCAATTTTGGTGCTTTAGGTGGGCTATAAAAAAAGGGACATTGGGGCGCCTGGGTGGCACAGTCGGTTAAGCGTCCGACTTCAGCCAGGTCACGATCTCGCGGTCTGTGAGTTCGAGCCCCGCGTCAGGCTCTGGGCTGATGGCTCAGAGCCTGGAGCCTGTTTCTGATTCTGTGTCTCCCTCTCTCTCTGCCCCTCCCCCATTCATGCTCTGTCTCTCTCTGTCCCAAAAATAAATAAAAAAAAAAGTTGAAAAAAAAAAAAGGGACATTAAATAGTAACTTATGATCTCACATGGATGGGAAGTCGGAGGACTCCAGAAATGGCTGATACAGTAGCTCACTGGTGTAACAGGGCCCAGGTTCATGCATCTCTGCTCAGCTGGTGTGGGGCTGGCCTCGCTGGGAGCAAGTGGCTGCAGCAGTTTCAGCCATCACATCCAGACACGACAGCATCCAGAGGAAGAAGAGAAACCACCTCTTCCTGTGGCTTATTTTAAAGCAAAGACACTTTCCCTAGAAGTTCCTGCCTCCCTAGAGGAACTACCTTTGTGTCACGGGCCTGAAACGAGTCATATACTCCTTCTTGAGCCCGTCACTGTCAAGGGGGTGGAATTGCCCTTGGGCCAATCAGGTCCACCCTCGGACCTGTGGCTCAGGGTGGTTTCTCCTGAGGCCCAGGGGATATTTGAGGGGGTGACCACTGAATGCAATTGGGGTGCTGTTAGGAAGGAGGAAGGAGGGTTGATGTCGAGTGGGGAACTGCCCACTGCTTCCTCCATCACTCTGCCCTCCTCGCTTCTTTCCTGGCACTCTTCTGGCTACCACCTGACATTCTTTCATCCACTTATGTGATTTGGTCTGTTGCTTTTACTACACAGCAGCTCCCTGAGGACAGCAATCTGTCTCTTCTGCTCACCACTATGTCCCTATGAATAGCACAATGATACACACATAATTAAGCTCAATAAATACTTGAGAAATAGGCATATGGTAATAGGGAAGGAGATGAACAAATGGGTGAATGGACAGGTGCAGATTCACAAGACATGAAGAGGAGGCTAGGATGGAGTTTCCATTCCCTTCCTGTGGGCAGTGTCCTGTGATGATGGCAGGGGCAAGGGGCCTCTCCTTGACAATGGAGCCCAAGGATGAAGCAGGAGGGGGCATCCTTCCTGAAGCAGCAGCTTTGGGTGAGAAAGACTGTGGTTCTGATAGTGACCACAGTGTGACTTCGGCTGTTGCCCTGTTATCTCTGGACATAAGGGGGAGACTCAATCATTGAATAGTTTGTTGAGCACTTATTATGTGGAGATGCTGGGGATGCACCCAGGAAAAGTGCAAGGTGTTAGGCAAGCATTTATGGGGATCTAGCGTGGGGCTCAGGGCCAGGGCCTCACACTGAGGTGTGAAGGATCAGTGGGTGTTAACAGGTACCTGGAGGTGGAAATGGTGGACAACGTATTGCAGGCAGAGAACAAAGCAGGTTGAGGCCTGATGTGGGGTCCAGGCTTGTTTGAGGAAAACAAGTTTGGTGTACCCCGTTGTGGGGTAGGGAGCATGGTGTGAGAGGTGGCAGTGAGGTTGGCAGGGGCCTATCAGGGAGGGTGGCACAGGCCATCGCATAGATGTGCACCCCGTTCTAAGGGCATCGGATGTCACTGAAGAGGTTCACCTGTCAAGTGCAAGAGGCGAGAACAGATGGCAGACGGCTAACCAGGACCAGGTGAGGGGCTATGCAGTTTCCCAGCAATAGTGGAGGTGGCTGGGTCTCGTGCATGACAGTGGCAAAGGACAGAAAGGGGCTGATCCCGGAGGTGTTTGAGAGGCAGGTCTAGCAGCTGAGAGGCCAAAATCCTGCCCTGGCAGGGCTTCAAGGACACTTGTTCTCATCTGCTTATTGAGCAGCATATAGCAGCACCTGCCCACCAAGGGGGATGAAATCCAGGCGTTTTCAGAGGGAAGCTTTCTCCCACCCTGCATGGGGATATGAAGGCAAGAATCAAGCATAATGCAGTTAAGAAATACTATGTGATCAATCACACTAGCTTAAATTAAATGCAAGGTCCAAACATGTTGCCTAGCATTTTTCTACACCAAACAGAGGCCAGTGTGGATAACCTGCCTATCTAGAGTGTCACTCTTTGAAGCTGAAGAACAAGAGCCTTGTTATTTTTGGTGGTTAGGAAGATTGGAAGGGAAAACATAAGGGAAGTGTTTGAGGGGCATACATTCTGGAAAAACTAACACTCTGGTCAAAATGTCACAGAAAGTGTATGGAACTTGGAGTTGGAAAGCCTGCCTTGGAATGCCAGTCATGCTACTTATTAGCTGTGTGACCTTGGGTGGGTCACTTGGCTTCTCTGGTTCTTCTTTTCCTCATGTATAAGGCAGAGATGATAATAATTGCTTCTGAAGGTGACTATGGTATAAAATGAGAGCATGTTGGTGAAAATGCTTTGTCAGCTGCAAAGTACTCAAATGTCAGGGATCATCGAGAAAGTATTTTTAAGCAAAGAATTAAAACAAATTGGGTGAAATTATTGAATTAGGGTTAATTTTGGAGCGTTATGTAGGAGAATGTCTTTATCCTTACGAGATGCATGCTGAAGTGTTAAGGAGTGAAATGTCAAGATGTGTAAACATTTAAATGGTTCAGCAAAACCCAAAATCGTACAGGTTAGTGAATTAGCTATACATAGCTAACTCTTGAACAACTCAGAGGTTAGGGGTACCAACCCCCGGTGCAGTTGAAAATCCACGTATAACTTGTGATTCCCCCCAAAACTAACTACTAATAGCCTATTGGTAGCTACTAATAGCTCCTATTGACTGGGAGCCTTACTGATAACATAAACAGTTGATTAACACATATTTTTTACATTATATGTATTTTATACTGTGTTCTTAAAATAAAATAAGCTAGAATAAAGAATATTATTAGGAAAACTATAAGGAAGAGAAAATACATTTACAGTACTGTATTGTATTAATAAAAGAAAAAACCCCACATATAAGTAGACCCGTGGAGTTCAAATCCGTGTTACTCAAGGGCCAACTGTCTATTTATATATCTATATTGAGAGGCATAAAGAAAATGTGACAAAATATTAACCACTGGGGAATCTAGCTGAAAGATATAACTATTTTATTAAGTTATTTTTAACTTTCCAGTAGATTTGGAAACTTTCAAAATAAAATGCAGAAAGAAAGTATCAATTCCAAGTGGACTGTAGATCTAAGTAGGGAAGGTAAAGCAATACTCCAGAAGGTAACAAAAGGCCATGTCTTCCTGATCTTGACCTTTAGTAGGGAAATGCAGACACTGCCAAACTGTGGTCTGGCAGTGACAGAGCAGAAGGAAGAAATACCCCAACTTCTCTCCTGCTCCCTTGCATCTCCTTCTGTGCCTTCCCTGGGCTGGAACCCCATCAAATGTTGAAAGGCAAAGGCTGGTTGTGAAATCTGTAGATATAAGCCTCCAAGGGCATGGAGTAAGGAGCAGGGCAGAAAAGGGCAGAGGATGAATCTGAAGGGGCAACTGGAGAATTACCAGTACCCCTCTTTTTGCAGGGACTGGCAGGCCGAAGCCAAAGTGCCAGATATCAATTTTCCCCAACCTTCCTTAAAACTAAGTAATAGGAAAGTGATGTCTGGTCAATCCTTCACCTATAGACTCTGTGCCAGATCTGGAAAATATTTCCCTTTTTGACTGGAGAATGTTGCATGAGGAAAAACCAATCCCCCCTTTCTGAATTTGGATATTATTGTGTAAAAAAATAATGCTAGAAGCCATGCAGCCACCATGATGGATGGAAGGCCAAGAGGGTGGCAGAGAAGCCCTTTATAAATCTGCATCCAATTTCAACATGTGTGTGTTGGGGGGCACTTCTCACACCATCGAGTAGTCTTCCAATACCAGCTGGTGTCCTACAAGCATGCAAGTCAGTTCTCACACTATCTACCTGGAGATAGCATCTAGTCCCACAGGTCAGGGGCTCAGTCCCCTAAGACTGCCCCTCCCCCGCCCCACCTTAGATGCCAATTGCACGCCCACTTTGTTACCTGTGCTTCTGACCAAGTGGCTATAGATTGGAGGTTCTGAGGATGCTCTCCATGGGTTCAATTTGTTAGAGCAGCTCACATAACTCAGAGGAACATTTTACCTGTTGGATTATTGGTTTATTATAAGAGGAGAGACCTGAACACCAGGCATTTATCTGAAAAAGATGTCTGTCCTGCCCTTTGAAGTTTCTGCAGGACAAGAAGCAGTCAGGAAGTCACAGAAGGAAGGGGACATTTCCCCTGATGTGGATGTATTCAGCTTTTCCCACCAAAGTGTCTCCCTTGACGATGAGTCTTTGCCCTTTGCGGATCCCCAGAGCTTTAGCTCTGTGAACTGTGCCACCAATGTTACCTCCCTGGTTACCCACTTTGGTCACTAATCTGGAACATTGGTGGTTCCCAATCCTGGATGCACACCGAATTTCCCTGGGAGCTTTTACAAAGTACACTAGACCTAGTACCCCCAACCCCAGAAATCTGGGCAGGAATCAGGCATCAGTATTTTTCAAGCACCCTGGGTGACTGCAGTGTGTAGCCAGTGTTGAGACATGCTGCTTTCCTGGATGGAGCATGTTTTTAGGGGGCCACCTGCAAGGGGCCAGCCTTCTTGGTCACACTTCATTTCCGGAGAGGCTTCTGGGTCTTCGTTGCTTCCCTCCTTTCACTCTCCTGGGTCACCCCTCTATTTTGTAAAATGCCACCTTTCCCTTATGTTTTTTAACTTTTTTGTCCTAATGTTTATTTTTGAAAGAGAGAGACAGAACACAAATGGGAGAGGGGTAGAAAGAGAGGGAGACACAGAATCCGAAGCAGGCTCCAGACTCTGAGCTGTCAGCACAGAGCCCGATGTGGGGCTGGAACTCACAAATTGCGGGACCATGACCTGAGCCGAAGTCGGATGTTTAACTGACTGAGCCACTCAGGCGCCCCTGTTTTTTAACTTTTAATTTAAATTTTAGATAGCATACAGTGCAGTATTGGTTTCAGGAGTAGAATTCAGTGATTCATCACTTACATAGAACACCCAGTGCTGATCATAACAAGTGCCCTCCTTAATACCCATCACCCATGTAGCCCGTCCTCCCACTTCACTCCATCAACCCTCAATTTGTTCTCTATCGTTAAGAGTCTCTTGTGTTTTCTTTCCATCTCTCCTCTTTTTTCCTCCTTCTCATATGTTCATCTGTTTTGTTTCTTAAATTCCACATATGAGTGAAATCATACAGTATTTATCTTTCTCTGATCAACTTATTTCACTTAGCATAAAACATTCTAGCTCTATCCATTGTTGCAAATGGCAAGATTTCATTCTTTTTGATGGCTGAGTGATATTCCATTATACACACACACACACACACACACACACACACACACACACTACATCTTCTTTATACATTCATCAGTCAATGGACATTTCAGCTCTCTCCATAGTTTGGTTATTGTACATAATGCTGCTATAAACATGGGGGTGCATGTACCCCTTTGAATCTGTATTTTTGTATCCTTTGGTAAATACTCAGTAGTGCAATTGCTGGATCATAGGGTTGTTCTATTTTTATTTCCTTGAGGAACCTCCATACTGTTCTTCAGAGTGGCTGCATCAGTTTGTATTCTCACCAGCAGTGCAAAAGGGTTTCCCTTTCTCCACATCCTTGCCAACACCTGTTGTTTCTTGTGTTGTTAATTTTAGTCATTCTGACAGGCGTGAGGTGGTATCTCATCATGGTTTTGATTTGTATTTCCCTGATGATGAGTGATGTTGAGAATATATATATATTTTTAATTTTTATGTTCATTCATTTTTGAAAGAGTGAGAGATAGTAAGTGGGGAGGGGCAGAAAGAGAGGGGGACAGAGGATCCGAAGCAGGCTCTGAGCTGACAGTAGAGATCCCAACTGGGGGTTTGAACTCAGGAACTGCAAGATCATGATTTGAGCCAAGATCAGACATTCAGCTGACTGAACCACCCAGGCACCTGAGCATATTTTCAGGTGTCTGTTGGCCATCTAGATGTCTTCTTTGGAAAAATGGCTATTCGTGTCTTCTGCCCATTTCTTCACTAGATTATTTGTTTTTTGGGTGTTGAGTTTGATAAGTTCTTTATAGATTTTGGATACTAACCCTTTATCAGATATGTCATTTGCAAATATTGTCTCCCATGCCATCGGCTGTCTTTCAGTTTTTCTGATAGTTTCCTTCCTGGGTAGAAGCTTTTTATCTTGATGAGGTCCCAATAGCTCATTTTTGCTTTTGTTTCCCTTGCCTCCGGTGATATGTTTAGTAAGAAGTTGCTCCAGCTGAGGTCAAAGAGGTTGCTGCCTGTGTTCTCTTCTTAAGTATCACTTTCTTTACAGAAGACCATGGGGGAGAGGAAGGGGGGTGAAAAGTTACAGAGAGGGAGGGAGGCAAACCATAAGAGACTCTTAAGGACTGAGAACAAACTGAAGGTTGATGGGGGGTGGGGGAGAGGGGAAAGTGGGTAATGGGCATGGAGGAGGGCACTTGTTGGGATGAGCACTGGGGGTTGTATGGAAACCAATTTGACAATAAATTGTATTTTAAAAAACAAAATAAATATTCGAGTGTGTGGCTTCTCTGAAACTGTGAGCATTTCTCAAGATTCATCCATTATTGGTAACTGTAAAATCTAAGAAGCCAGTGTGGCAGCACAGATACCTGGAGGTTTGGGTGCCTGCTCTTCTGGTGTTAAAGGTGTTCATTTGAGTTTATATGGTGGACGGAAGCTTCTGTCTTCCCTGCGACAAGAGGAGTGGGCGGAGAGCATGGTAGAGTAAGGAAGGCCAGAAGCCAGGGGATGAGATGCCACCCGAAGTCTTCCTAGCTGACTTTTGTGAAGTGCCTATCGGATTGCAAACATTGCTTTTTAAAACCTCCCAGTTTATCACCCCAGGACAGGAATGGTTGACCAATATTCTACTTAGAAGTGCCACTCTGAACAACAAGTTAGCTTTTATGAAATTACTCTCACTTTCTTGTTCTTTGTCACTCAAATCAAGGGGTAGGGAAAAGCAAAGCTTGATCTTCAGCTGAAGAAGCTAAACCTCAATTAATTACCCAGAAAGGTCTGCCTTTTTTCCAGTCCAAACACTTCAATGCCCACCATCAAAGGCACAGGCAGGCTGAGGAAGAGATTTTCAGATCACCTTCACCAACACACTTCAGGAAATTCTGACCTTTTAAAATAATTTTAGAGGACATGTTAATTCCTTCTCTTTGACAGTTACCCTGTGGATTCTCATATTTTCCTTTCTCTCATGTCTGCCAGTTAGGAAAGACGCTATGTTTTAATTAAAATTCTTTATTTGCCTAAGGATACAATATTCAACTCCTGGCTTATATAGAAAAATAAAATTTGTTCGGCCCCATGTAGGAAAAATAATCATTTAATGAATGGTGATTGTCACTTTTTGATCAGTTTTGGGGGAGTGGGAGTGGGTAATAAATACACGCAATGTTTATCTGTTGCGTAACCAGGTCATCTGGCCTCCAGATTCCTAAAAACATTTCTTTCTGAGTTATGCACCAAAGAGAAATACTGCCATTTTCCAGTGCACGCCTACCAGCTGTTGCTATGGCTCTTGTCCCATTGCCTGCGATTTGCTCTATATGTGTCCATCCTTCTACTAGACCAGTGGGTTTTAACTTTGGATGCTTGTGAGCAATACTGGGCTTTAAAGATATGACTGTGTAAGGCCCTGGGCCAGAGATTCTGAACCAGCGAGCCCGGAAGGGGGCCCAGACGTAGATATACACAGAGGACCCCTGGGTGATTCTAGGGTGCGGAGGTGGGGGTGGAGTTTGGAACCACTGTTGTTTGACCACCAGCTCTTCCTGGTGGCAGGGAGCAACACTGCCTCCTTCACCTGGTACCCCAGCACCTGCCACGGAGTCTGGTACATGACAGACACACATAGGTCTGCTATGAATCATATCCTGGAATGAACGTGGGCTCTGGTACCACCATACGACAATATCACCCTCTTCTGATAGATTTTCCAGATTCTATGGATTAGGTAAGGAGTCTTAGATCATCAATTCTAAAAAAGCAGAACTGCCATAAAAGTCATTTGCTATGGTTCATCCTGGGCCTCCGTTGTAAATATAATAACATAGCATTTAGCCCATAGAAATGAGTCAACACATTGAAAAGAAATATTAAATTACTTAAAAATGCATACCAAGAGATCCTAGACACATGAAGCAAAATAGCACAATTACCAATGTTACCTAATTATTTTCATTTGTCACAAACTGTAGAGAGCACTGCTCAGAATAGCACCATTTCTTCCACACGGCTTTCAGACGAAATTTTAAAATATGTACCTGAATACAAAAGCAGAAACCAAACTTTGTTCTTATCTCTATTTTGGCTGATTAGTTGATTGACTCATCATCTCACCCATTCCTTCCTTCCTCTTGGATCTTTGAGCTTCTTTGTGCCAGGCACTGTTCTAGGCACTGGGATATGATGGCGAACTCAGGCGACGTGTGCCTGATCTCGTGGAGCTTATACTCAAATGTGGGAGTTAGACAAGAAACAGGCAAGCAGAGAGCATGCATTTTAGATTAACAGTAAGGGCCATGATGAAAACAAAGCAGGAGGACCTAACAGCAAGGGGCTGGGAAACGACTTTGGTCTGCTAGTCAGGGAGGGCTTCTCTAAAGAGGCAACCTGGCAGCGGAGGTCTGAGTTTCTGAAGGCAGACTGTACTGGGCAGACAGACTGCAAATGCACTGGTCCTGAGGCAGCAAGGAGCTAGCAGTGTGAACAACAGAAAGGCCAGGGGATGGAACTTAGCATGAGAGGAAAGACCAGTAGGAAATGTAAGACAGAAGCCTGATCACCTAGGGCATTGTGGGCCATGATGAGGACTTTGGATGCATGCAATTACAATGGCAAACCATCAGTTTTCACTTTAACAGAATTGCTACCACAGAAGAGGGCAGTAGTGAGATGATTGATAGAGTTTTCTAGCTGTGGAGAAGCGGTTGCATTGGGTCATGCCAATAGAAAGAAATAGAAGGATTCTTTTTTTTAATGTTTAATTTTTTAAAAATGTGTCAGGATTCTTTTATTCTTGAGAATTATAATAGGTGTTGAGGTATTAGCCTAATTCATATGAATGAGACACACTTACGCCACCTCCCCCAGGTAGCCATATGGCTTGTCTTCTCTCTTCATTTAAAAGTCTGTTCACGGGGCGCCTGGGTGGCGCAGTCGGTTAGGCATCCGACTTCAGCCAGGTCACGATCTCGCGGTCCGTGAGTTCGAGCCCCGCGTCAGGCTCTGGGCTGATGGCTCGGAGCCTGGAGCCTGTTTCCGATTCTGTGTCTCCCTCTCTCTCTGCCCCTCCCCCGTTCATGCTCTGTCTCTCTCTGTCCCAAAAATAAATAAAACGTTGAAAAAAAAATTAAAAAAAAAAAGTCTGTTCACATGGGCGCCTGGGTGGCTCACTCTGACTCTTGGTTGGTTGGTTAAGTGTCTGACTCTTGATTTCCACTCAGGTCATGGTCTCACAGTTTGTGAGTTCGAGTCCTGAGTCAGGCTCTGCTTGGGATTCTCTCTCTCTCCTCTTTGCCCCTCCCTGCCTCAAAATAAATAAATAGATATTAAAAAGCAAAACAAAAAAACCCTCTGTTCACATATCACTTCCTCAAAGAGGCCTGACCTCACTACCACTCATTGTTCTCAATGCTCTTCTCTTGTTCCTCACAGGTCTTACCATGTACTGGATATTATATATCCATATTATTATATATCTATATCTGTATATTATAGATCATTTCACAATTCTCCCTCCCCACCCAAATATAAGCCCCCGAGGCTGAAGGCTTCATTTATCTTGTTTTCTGCTGTGTTTCCAACACTCAGCACAGCCCCTGGCACACAGCAGATGCTTCACAAACACTTATTGAATGAATTTGTTGGAATAAATGCTGTTGGATTTTGCTGCATTTATGTGGGCACAAGGCACCTGGGAGCACCCCAGTGTTCCTGGGCTTCTACTTCCCAGGCTCATTCATGTCCCTTCTAATCTTTCTGCCTTAATCACTTTAAATGTACTGACAAGCACAATTGACCAATTAATAGTGCTTATGCTCGTTACATCATTTGTAATCCATGATGCTCTTTCTATTTGTAATGGCCTTTCAATTTTTCATGACTCAAAATGGAGGACATACATAATGAATACAAATAGCAAATTGATTAAATGTAATGCATATTCTACTGCTTGCTGGGTTTATGCCTGTTATTAATGACAGAAATCCAGCAAATTCTCATGAAAACACTGATGACATACAACCTTTAATGCAAGACGCTGGAGCGCTAGGGGTCCTAAATTTTCCTAATTACAGAGCAGCAGCAGACACTAATTTCCCAGACGGCAACCTTTGTAAATAAGAACATCAGCATCACTGCTTTGTCCAAGTCCTTTTTGCTGAGCACAAAACCCATCATGCAACCCATTTTTACTTCACCAGACTATTTGTGTTGTGTTTCAAAAAAAAGATACACTTGAGAGATTGCCTTATGAGCAAAGTATAAAGGATGCCACTTGTGCAAAATCAAATTTATTGTCTACTCAGGGATTGCATGTATTTTGGAATGCTAATATACTGTGATACAGATTTCACAGAACTTCAGCTGGTGTGCTGAGCATTAAAGCATCACAAAGGTGATAAAGCAAAACAGGAAAGAAGATAGGGATAAGTCTGAAATGGAGAATATGGTAAAAGAGATGCTTTTAAGAGATCCACCTGGTTAAATGTGCAGTCTTGGTCTCAGACTGCCAAAGGATGAGCTGGCTTGCAGTAAGAGACCATGTAAACCAACCTGTTTTCCCCATTAGCTACAGAACCTTATAGGAAGCAGGTGTTTTCTCTGACACAATGGTGGGTATGGTGGCTTGGCTCTGCTAGGTGGGTATGAGAATAACAGCAAAGCACTCATCTGATAGACCTGTAAAGAGAGTGGATGAAGTGGATAGAAGCATTTGCTGAGGTCCACCCATGCTTGGAAACCAGAATTCACAGCATGCTGGATGCTAGAAGCCAGTCTGCTGCTACTAAAATCTTCCTCCCCCAATCAAATTGGCTGTCTTGCAGACAGAAGGTTGAGTGAGTGAATGAGTGGTTATGGTCCTTGCCCACTTGCCAATAGTCTAAACCTTGACAGGTCTGTGTCCATGATAAACCGTGTTCTCAGTGGGTAGAATTTCAAACCCAGGGGAAGCAATGGTCTGCTAATTGTGCCCTGCCAATACGGGGCCCAGAGTGGTTTTGACAAAACTTAATCTAGGCTTAGCAGATGCCCTTCTGCCTTTACGGTGTGTATACCATCTTAGAGGAGACCCAGGCTAAGGATTTAAGAGCCAAATGGTTTCTGGGGGTAATGGAGGGAGCCTGGGGAGGTGATGGGAGACATGAGACAGAGAAGGGAAGAGAGTCAGGGAAGGGGGGGGCAATGGGAAGTCGGTGATCCCAGTGGGTGACTCAGAGGGAAACTCTGGAAAATTGTGCAAAATGCATGCCTTGGAATTCTCTCAGTCAAGGTCTGAAGGAGCTGGAGTATTTATACCCATATACCTGGTAGTTGTTGGTTAAGGATTTCCCTAAGGAGATCCAAACTTTGTAGGTATTTTCAGCCTCCCATGCTTATGGACAAAGTGGGCTGTCTGACAAAGGCACAGTGAATGTAAGTACAGCCCCCAAAGAAACTGCTTCAAAGGTCACCCCAAGGGTTTAGGACTCCCTCTAGGATATACAAAATCCATACCTCGCCCCAGACTTGGAAGACTTCACCATTACTCATGATAGAAATGTCTGATTAACCTGTCAAATGGGATTTGAAAGGGGAATGAAATTAACAGTCTCTCCTCACTGAATTTTCCACTGTATGGAGATGGCAAGACAGATTCCTTGCTGAAATTTAAGAAATGCACATCCCTCCTCCCCCACTGTCATATGTCTGTATGAGAGAATAAAGACTTCACAACTAGTTCTAAAAAAAGAGCCAAACTTGGAAGAGAGATACACTCACAGACCACAAGTAAGAGACAAGGCTAAGGGAGGGAAGGTTAGAGAGGAATGGGGATTTACTTTATTATAATTTGAAAAAAAACACAAAATGATCTTTGGCACCTTTAAACATTTTTCCCTGGCTGAAGCCTGAGGTACACATATCCGCGCTGGACCATTCTGTCATATGGATCTGGTTGTCAGATGGGGCCTCATTTCACACTGGAATTTACCCTGTAAAGCCAAAGAATTCCTCAACATTTATACCTTTAATATCTCAGTTGTGAAAATCCTTTCTTCACACTAGTATTAGTAAATATTAATAAAATCATAATAATTAGCATTTATTTAGTGCTTATTATTTGTGAATTATTTTGCAGGTATTAACTCATTTAACACTCATTACAAATGTATGATTAGCTTTATTTCTCTTATTTTACACAGGAAGAATCTGAGGCCCAGAGAGATTAAGTGACTAGCCTGAGATCACTCAGCAAGTGGACCTGGCATTTGAAACTAGGTCTTCTGACTCCAGAACCCACATCTCTGCCTTTTCTTTCTTCTTTGTACACTGATTACTTGCTTTGATAATCAAATGTTTTTAACAAACATAAATCTTGTTTTAATTGCTTATATCCCAAGGATACGACGATTTGATGATATTTTACTCCATGGTAAGTATAATACCCTCACATGAGGAACATCCTGGAACAGAGCCCATTCAAGGAGGGAAGAGACTTCAACTTCCCAAGGGCCACATTGGTCTTCTCCACCATCATGCCCTGGTCACTGTACTAGCAAAACCTTTCCACTGTGCTCTCACACTCCAAAACACCTGTCCCCTAAACCTGTGGACACTCATTAGGGGATTCATGAAATCAGTTTTGTTTGCCTCTCTTGGCTCCCAAATGAGACTATTCAACCACTGGACCCCATATTGAGTAAGAGTATGAAACACGCAAACAGCACTTCTTTCTTATTAGCTTTTATTGGCATTTACTAAATAAAAGAAGGATGTGATTATCAATGCAACCATTGCTTAGAAAGCACTTGAGCCACTGCTTAGATTCACATTTACTATCATGTGATTCTGAGTCTAAAAAGCAACTGACATTTTTTTCCAGTAAGGCTTATAAACACAGAGCTAGAGAGTCCTCTTGTGCTTCTAAACATCAATTTAGGAGAAGATGAGAAGGAAAAGCTCATGCCTGAACAATGTTAAAAGCTTATGGTTTGCTTTTCCACAGTGTTTCAATTACAGTGTAAGTGTGTAGATGGCATAAGCACGTATGCACATAAATGCTATTTGCTAAATTCAAAAGACAGATGATTTCCTCACTTCTAACACTCAGGGATTTATAAAGATAATGTCTCAAGAGCCGGAAAAATCTGCTACTACACACACATAAAAGATAGTCTCTTATTTCCCCAAATATTTTGAGAATTCGTCTAGAGAAGGACCACAGTAGAAACTACCAGGGTTTGGATAAAATGGTAAAAGTGCACCCAGTTCATGTATACAGGTGCATGTGGCTGTGATGTGTGTGTGTCCATAAGTAAGCAATTTTTTAAAGTTTATTTATTTATTTTTGAGAGAGACAGAGACAGCATGAGCAGTGGAGGGGCAGGGAGAAGAGAGAGAGAGAGAGAGAGAGAGAGAGAGAGAGAGAGAGAGAGAGAGAGAGAGAAAATCTCAAGCAGGCTCTGCGCTGTTAGCACAGAGCCCAATGCAGGGTTCTCACTCACCCTGGGAGATTATGACCTGAGCTTAAATCTAGAGTCAGACACTTAACTGACAGAGCCACCCAGGTGCCCAGGAGACTAAGTAATTTTAAGCAAAAGCATTCAAGAATTTCATCATTCTGCTTTGACTTCCTCATGTTCATGGTAAGGAATACCAGCAGCTTCAGAAGTGTCTGGCCCAAATCAGTCAGGAGGATTTGTTTAGAAACTGAGACCCATTGCAATGTGCTATTATTTAATTACACTTCATCCGGCCCTCATATACATCCTTGTTACTGCACGGGGCTGCTGTGTGATGAAGTGGAGACTGCATTACCGAGGTTCTCTTGTCAGGCACCCACAGAGCCTTTGCCACCTGTACGCTGAGAACAGCGACTGCCCCACTGAGGCAAGCAGGCAGAGGTGGGTGCAGCATGTGTTTGAGATGCCCTCCTGACAGCTGTCCACATCTCCTGGTGTTGGACAAGACTGGGCTGTACTGAAATTAATTCTAGTAAGGAAATTTTGATTTTAGGCTTATCTTTGTTTCAGACTTCCTTATGAGTCCCTCTTGCCTCAAATATCCAGCTAGAAACAAATATAAGGATATTCATTGTGCACAGAAGTCACCAAAGATGGCATTAGATAGACTGAGATGACAGAATAAAAAAACAAATCAATATAAATTTCAAAAAGCCATTAGCTGAGTCATATAGTAACAAAATAAAAGTCAATCATTTACTCCTGATTAAACTTTCTTAACTACTTCTTAATAATCTGGACAATGAGGGACACCTGGGTGGCTCATTTGGCTAAGCATCCAACTCTTGATTTCAACTCAGGTCTTGATCTCACTATTTGTGAGATTGATCCCTGTGTTGGGCTCTGTGCTGACAGGGTGGAGCCTGCTTAGGATTCCCTCTCTCCTTCCATGCCCCTCCCCTGCTCTCTCTGTCTCTCTCTCTTAAAATAAAAATAAAAAAAATAATCTGGACAATGAGATGCTAGGACAATCATGACTCAACGATGCTAAATAAGCAAACAATATCAACTATTATTAAACTACACAGTAAAAATCATATCATAATACAAAATACAGAATATAAATATAAATTATAATAGCAAATGAAATAATATAATAGGGGCCTCTGGGTGGTTCAGTCAGTTGGGTGTCTGACTCTTGGTTTCAGCTCAGATCATGATCTCATGGTTGAGAGATTGAGCCCCACATCAGGCTCTGAGCTGGGTGTGGAGCCTCCTTGGGATTCTTTCTCTCTCTCTCTCCCTCTGCCCCTCTCCCCCACTCTTTCTCTCAAAATAAATAATATAACAGACAAATAGACTTAAAAATTGGAAAAGGGATAGTAAATTAAAAGTATGTCTCTAACAACCAGAAATAATGCTGTAAGCCTTAGATACCTGTGAAATTGGAATACTGTAGAAAATAAGGATGTTAAATTAGTGAGAATGGAAAACATATTGGTGGTGTTAAAGTGTGCCAGGTAATAGCCACCTAATAAAGGTGACAGATATGCCATTATGATGGGAAATCCTTAGCATCAACGTGGTGGTGGGGAGGGGACAGTTAAGAAGCAGAATTTAAGGTGGAATTGAGGAAAACAAAAGGTTTTGACTAAAGGAAAGGTGAAGGTTCCAAGGAAAAAGTCTTGGTAAACATGACCCAGTGAAGTAAGTAGGGAGACAGGAATCATTGCCATATAAAAAATCTAGAAAAGGAAATTAAGAAAGGTTCTTTTACCTTTAATATTCAATTGATTTCTCCAAAGGAAGACTATTAAAGTAGGAAATATTTTGATAAAACAGACAGTAGAGTTTTTACTTCTTGGTGAAGGCAGATTAGATAAAATCCTAAAAGATGGAGTAAGGTTTTATTCTTATTTTATTCTATTTCACATCATTTTATCTTACTTTTATTTACTTATGCTTACATTATACTATGTATCAGACACCATTTAAAGAATTTCATAATCAATAACCATTTTAATCTTCATAATAGCTGAGAATGTACTATTACTAGCCCATTTTACATAAGGTACACTGAGGCTTGGAAAGGTCAAGTGACTTGCCCAAGGTCATATAGCTAGTAAAAGATGAAGCTGTACACAGGCAATCAGGCTCCACAGTTACTTGAGACCACTATGCTATGCTGTCTTTATAAGCCAGGGAACAAATTTCTCAGATTAGAAAATGATCAGGATTAATGGCCAAGAATAAAATTCCCCCCAAGTGTTGTGGACACATTCTACCAAAACAATGCATGAAAATATTTTATTTATTTATTTATTTATTTAAATATTTACCTATCTTGGGGCGCCTGGGTGGTGCAGTCGGTTAAGCGTCCGACTTCAGCCAGGTCACGATCTCATGGTCCGTGAGTTCGAGCCCCGCGTCAGGCTCTGGGCTGATGGCTCGGAGCCTGGAGCCTGTTTCCGATTCTGTGTCTCTCTGTCTCTCTGCCCCTCCCCCGTTCATGCTCTGTCTCTCTCTGTCCCAAAAATAAATAAAAAACGTTGAAAAAAAATTAAAAAGAAAAATAAATAAAAAAATAAATATTTACCTATCTTGAGAGAGAGAGAGAGAGAGAATGTGCTAGCGGGGGAGGGGCAGAGGGAGAGGGAGAGGGAGAGAGAAACTCAAGCAGGCTCTATGCTGTCAGCGTTGAGCTTGACACAGGGCTTGACCCCATAAACTTGTAAGATCATGACCTGAACCAAAATCAAGAGCTGGGTGCTTAACCGACTGAGCCACCCAGGTGTCCCTGTATGACAGCATTTTAAAGAAGTGCTTCCTGTCACAAAGGCAGAAGCAGGTGCTGATGTTAACATATCCCAAAAAAGCTGCAGCCTAAAAGAATAATGTCCCGAAGGGTAAACTGCATTTCCCTACAAAGCGCTTAACTGAAAGCACCCGTACCTTCAATCTCAACTCCTTATATCTGCAACCTTACCATTAACAACACCATTCACTCATTCATTCATTCAACAAATATTTATAGAGCTCCAATTTAGCACTAAGATAATCCCAAAATGAATGAGTCACAGTTTCCACTCCTCAAGGAGTCCATTCAGAAATTGTGACTTTGAATAAATAATTACAAGGCCATTAGCTTGTGCTAATAGAGGCTCTAATACCACAAGCAGCAGCATCCTTTTTTTAAATATGAAATTTATTGTCAAATTGGTTTCCATACAACACCCAGTGCTCATCCCAACAGGTGCCCTCCTCAATACCCATCGCCCACCCCCCCCTTCCTCTCACCCCCCATCAACCCTCAGATTGCTCTCATTTTTTAAGAGTCTCTTATGGTTTGGCTCCCTCCCTCTCCAACTTTTTTTTCCCTTCCCCTCCCCCATGGTCTTCTGTTAAGTTTCTCAGGATCCACGTAAGAGTGAAAACATATGGTATCTGTCTTTCTCTGTATGACTTATTTCACTTAGCATAACACTCTCCAGTTCCATCCACGTTGCTATAAAAGGCCAGATTTCATTCTTTCTCATTGCCACATAGTATTCCATTGTGTATATAAACCACAATTTATTTATCCATCAGTTGATGGACATTTAGGCTCTTTCCATAATTTGGCTATTGTTGAAAGTGAGCAGCATCCTTTTAAATGTGTAGACTGTGCTTCTGGTTCAATACAGTGGAATAAGTACCTGCATTATTTCCTCTCTTGATTGAAACCCCACTATAATGAGAGTAAATGACAAATTTCTACTTCTAGCCAAAATGGAATAACAGAGACTTGATTTACCCTTGTACCTAAGACAACTTAGAAAAATGGATAAAATGTAGGAAACAATAGGATTCAAGTTACTAGACATTAGTCAGCAAAAAACTAGTGATCCTTGAGAACAGGGAAATGAATCAGGAGAGCCTGTGATTTCCCAAGCTTACTGCCTGGACAGTGGGGCGGAGGATTCCAGACCATAGCACAAAGAGGGTGAACCCAAGTGGAGCCAGGGGAGTCCTGGAGTTGAGTGGATGCAGATGAGTATAAGAATTGACCTTGGCAGCTAGAGTTTATGGAGAAGAGTACCAGAGGGAGAGCTGCACACAGAGAAAATTCCAGAGATTTGAACATGGTCCTCCTTGAGTACTCAGCTGAGGACATAAAAGTGTGTGCATGGGAAGACACTACCCAAGGCCAAGTGAAAACCCATATAAAAGTATAAAGAATCCGAATTGCTTATACAGACCTGGGAATAGTGCCAATTCCTAATCACTGAGATTGGTAAATTTCAAGATTCATGGCACCTTGTGTACATACACAGAACAGTTTGCCTCAATTGTGGGGAATAATTACCCTCAAACAAAACACTGCTTTGATCTCACCTACCAAATATTTAAAGCAAACTACAATATCTAAGATAACAATTACATTGGATAGGGTTAGTGGTAGATTAGAGACTGCAGAAGAAAATATTAGTGAATTGAAAACATGGCAATAGAAAACATTCAGAACAAAAGACAAGGAGGAAGAGAATTTTACAAAATGAGCAGAGTATCCGTGAGTTGTGGGATGACATCAAGCCACCTAATACGTGGGGATTTGGAGTCCCTGAAATACAAGAGAGAAAGGTCAGGACAGAGGAAAGTGTTGAGGAACTAACTCATGGCTAAAAATGTCCAAATTTGATAAAAACAATGAAACCACAGATCCACAAAGCTCAATGAACTCTGAGCACAAGAAACGTGAAGAAAAAGACAGCAAGGTATATCTCAATCAACTTGCTTAAAACCAGTGATAAGAAAATCTTAGATAGGGGTTCCTGGGTGACTCAGTTCATTAAACATCTGACTTTGGCTCAGGTCATGATCTCACAGCTTGTGAGTTCAAGCCCCGTGTTGGGCTCTGTGCTGACAGCTCAGAGCCTGAAGCTTGCTTCGGATTCTGTGTCTCCCTCTCTCTCTTCCCTTCCCCTGATCATGCTCTGTCTCTCAAAAAATAAACATTAAAAATTTTTAAGTAAAAATAGCAGCTTCAGATAAATAGACACATTATATAGAAAGAATCAAAGGTTAAGGATTACTGTGGCTTTCTATATAGAAATAATGCATGGGAGAAGACTGTGGAATCACATTGGAAAAGTACTAAAAGGAAAAAAAACCTGTCAACCTAGAATTCTATATTTAGTAAACCTATCTTTTTTCAATGAAAGGGAAAACAGAGACATTGAATGGGTTGGGCCTCTGCAGGTGAGTGGCTGAGGGTCCAAGAGTGCAGGTGAGGCCCTTTGAGGCACGGTATCAAGAAGGGGGCCTGGCCATCCACATCTCTCCCCTGCATAGATCTCTACAGCACCCTTGCTGTGACCTCTACAGCCGACTGGCACATGGAAACAGGAAGATTTCAGTAGACTTGTGCCTTCACGGAGCAGGTAGGAAGCCTCTGGCTGTAAACAAGACATTTGCTTTAATCAATCAAGTGTTCTTACAGAATTCTTAAACTCAGAAATGTTTTATCTTGAAGGAAATGAAATGAAATGGCACTAAAACCAATGCCACCATGGTCAACAGCACCAAATCAGGCAGCACCAAAGCCAGGGACCCAATGTACAAAATGGCAATTATGCCAGTTTGGCATACTTCATATCCTTATAAATGAAAATTTATGTATTTAAGACCCCAGTCTTCGTCATGTAGAATGTGTTCAAGAGGTGGTTTCCAAAATATGTTCAGACTTTATTTTTCAAATGAGTATTCATGATCAAATAACACTAACCATAGGTATATTATGTGTATTTAGTATGTATCAGGGTCCATTCAAAGGCTTCACATGTGATTTAATCCCCGTAATAACTCTACAAAGTAGATTCTATTATTGTTTTCTTTTTATTGCTCTATTATCATTTTCTATGTGGGGAAACTGAGGCACAAACTGATTGAGCCACTTGCCCAAAGGTTATACAGCTTTTAAGTGGCATGGTCAGGATTTGAACCCAGACAGTGTGATTCCAGAATCCATGGGCTTAATTACTGTGTTAAGTAGTATATATAAGTACTATAAATAAATACATATTTTATACACACACACACATTCTAGAACTACTATGTATACTGTTTAACTCAGTTTTTAAAAAATAGACTTTACTGTTTTTTATGAATTTTAGTTTCAGGGAAAAATTGAGCTAAAGTACAGAGTTCCATGTACCCTCCTACTCCTCCTTACCCTATTATTAATATCTTACATTACTGTGGTACCTTTGTTACAATTGATAGGTCATTACTGATATATTATTAACCAAAGTCCACAGTTTACATTAGAGTTCATTCTTTGTTTTGTACATCTTATGCTTTTTCACAAAGGTATAACAGCATGCGTCCATCATTCCAGTACTACACAGAATAGATTCACTGTTCTAAAAATCCCCTGTGCTCTGCCTATTCATCCTTACCACCTCACCAACCACTGATCATTTTACTGTCCCCATAGCTTTGCCTTTTCCATAATGTCATATAATTGGAATTATACAGCATGTAGTCTTTTCAGATTGACTTCTTTCACTTAGCAGTGTGTTTCAGGGTTCTTTGTGTCTTTTTGTGGTTTGATAGTTCATTTCTTTTTATTGCTGAATAATATTCCATTGTTGAAAGTACCACAGTTCATTTATCTATTCACTGCAGAAGGATATCTTGGGTGCTCCCACGTTTTGGTAATTATGAATAAAGCTGCTATAAACATTCATACGCAGGGTTTTGTGTGGACATAAGTTTTCAATGCATGGACACTTCACTCAGTTTTATAGCAATAAAATTAGACATTATAATGTCAAAAACGGTAAATAGAGACTTTTTCAGCCATACAAAAGTTAAAATAACTCATTACTAGCAGACTGCACTAGAAGAAATATTAGAGGAAATCATTTAAGAGGAAGGAAAATGATATTAGATGGAAATGAGAATTTACAACAAGGAGAGAAGAACAATGGAAATGGATACACACACACATATATCATAATTTTAAAAATCTCCTTAAAAGATAACTGTTTAAACAAAAATAATAATATACTGTGGGGTTTGTAACACTTATAGAGGTTAAATGTATAGTAATAAATGAACAAAAAGTTGGCGGGGGGGAAGAAATATACTATTTCAAGATTTTTATACTATATATAGTGGCATAAAATCACTTGAAAGTGGACTATGGTGGGCTAAATATATATCCTTATAAACTCTGAAGGGACAAGTAAAAGAACAAAACAGAGTTATAGCTGATAAGCCAACAAAAGACATAAAATAAAATCATAAAAAATAATTAATCCAAAATAAGATAGGAAAACAGAAAGAAGCGAAAAAAGAAAAGATGGGGCACATAGAAAACAAATAGCATTTAAACCTAATCACACATGTCATGTTAAATATAAATGGTCTAAATGCCACAATTAAAAGACAGAGATTGTCAGATTAAATAAAAAAAGGAAGACTTGACTATTGCTTATAAGCAACACACCCCAAATATAATGGTACAAGTAGGTTAAAGCTAAAAGAATAGAAAATATATCATACTCAGATCAAAGGAAAGCTATATTAACATTAGAGAAAGGAGATTTCAGATCAAAGAGTATCACCTGGGATGAAGAATGTCATGTCATAATGAGAAAAGGGTCAATTCATTAAGAAGGCATAACAATCACAAACCATAAATGTCTATGCACCTAATAACAGAACTTCAAAATACATGAGACAAAACTATTATAACTGCAAGAAGAAATAGACTAACCATAAATGTAGTCAGATATTTCAATATTCTTGTCTCAATGATATATAGAACAAGTAGACAGAAAATCAATAAGGAAACAGATCTAAACAACCCTATCAAACAACTTATTTAATTGACATTTATGGAACATTTCACCCAACAACAGAATACACACTCTTTTCATGAGCATATGGACATTTACAACAATAGACCATATTGTGGGCTATAAAACAAGTCTCAGTAAATTAAAAAAGATTCTATGCATATTCTATGATCATAATGGAATTAAATTAAAAATCAGCAACAGAATAGTCCCTGAAAAACCCTTGAATATTTGGAAACAAAACAATATACTTTTGAATATCTTATGGGTCAAAGATCAATTGGAATTTAGAAAGAATTTTTAACTGAATGAAAATTAAAATAATATAGACTTTGGAGGATGCCACTAAAGCAGTATGGAGGGGGAAATTTATAGTACCAGCGGCCTATATTAGAAAAGAAGAAAAGTCTTAGCTTTCCCTGTGAAAACAACAACAACAACAACAACAACAACAACAACAACAACAGCAACAACAAAATAAAAACAAAAAAAACCCAAAAAACAAAAAAAATCTTAAAAAATAAGAGCAAATTAAACTTAACTATATAGAAAGAAGGAAGTAATAAAGACAGGAACATAAAACAGTGACATAGAAAAAAGGATAACAGAAAAAATTCGATGAGACTAAAAGCTGGTTCTTTGAAAAGATCAAGAAAAATGATAAACCTGCAGTCAGTCTTATCAGGAAAAAAAGAAAAAGAAGACAGAATTGCAGATAACAGGACCAAGAGAAGTAGCATCACTATATACTCTACAGAAACTAAAAAGATAATAAGGGGAATATTGTGAAGAACTTTATGCCAACAAATTTGATAACTTAGATGAAATGGACAAATTCCTTGAAAGACACATATTATTACCAAAGCTCGTTCAGGGAGAAACAGATAACTAATAGCCCTATATCTACCAAAAGAAAGTTTTAAATTAAAAAAAATCTTCCACAAAGAAAACTCCAAGTCAGATGGCTTCATTGGTGAATTATATCAAATATTAAGTTAGAAATAATACCAAGTCTATACAACTCTTCCAGGAAACTGCAAAGGAGGAAATATTTTCCAATTTATCATAAAAGCTCAGTATTGCCCTAATCCTAAAACTAGACAAAGATATTGCAAGCAAACAGACAAATATCCCTATGAACCTATAAAAATTCCAAGCAAAATTTTAGCATATCAAATCCAACAATATATAAAGAGTATAATATATCATGAAAGGTTTTATCCCAGAAAACAAAGTTGACTTAACATTTAAAAAACAATCAATGTAATTCACTATGTTAGCAAGCTATAAAGAAAAACCATATGGTCATCTTAATAGATGCAGAAAAGGCTTTGAAAAAATCTAACATACATTCATTTTTAAATTTTATTAGGTTTTAAATTTTAATCCCAGTGTAGTTAACATAGTGTTATATTAGTTTCAGGTGTACAATATAGTGATTCAACACTTCCACACATCACCTGGTTCTCATCACAAGTGCACTCCTTAATCCCCATCATCTGTTTAACCCATCCCCCCCACCTCCCTCCCCTCTGGTAACCATCAGTTTGCTCTCTATAGTTAAGAGTCTCTTTCTTGTGTGTGCTCTCTCTCTCTTTCCCTTTGCTCATTTGTTCTTTCTTAAACTCTGCATATAAGTGAAATAATATAATATTTGCCTTTCCCTGACTGACCTATTTTGCTTAGCATTATATTTTCTAGCTCCATCTATGTCATTGCAAATGGCAACATTTCTTTCCTTTTTACAGCCGAATAATATTCCATTTATATATATGCATATATAAATATTTATTCCATTCCATATATATAATATACATATATAAATATTCCATTCCATATATATAATATATATGCATATATAATGGAATGTTCAATTTCACATATATAATGTATATGCATATATGTATAATGAAATATTATATTCCATTCCATATATGTATATATATACCACATCTTTATCCATTCATCAGTCGATGGGCACTTGGGTGCTTCTATATCTTGGCTATTGTAAATAATGCTGCTATAAACATAGAGGTACATGTATACCTCTGAATTAGTGTTTTTGTATTTTTGGGAATGTACCAAATAGTGCGAATACTGGATTGTACGGTAGTTCTATTTTTAACTTTTTGAGGAACTTCTATACTGTTTTCCACAGTGGATGCACCAGTTTGCATTCCTACCAGCAGTGCCAGAGGGTTCCTTTTTCTCCACATTCTCAACGACACCCGTTGTTTCTTGTGTTGTTGATTTTGGTAATTCTGACAGGTGTGAGGTGATATCTCCTTGTAGTTTTGATTTGCATTTCCCTGATTATGTGTGATGTTGAGCATCTTTTCATGTGTCTGTTGGCCATCTATATGTCTTCTTTGGAGAAATGTCTGTTCATGTCTTCTGCCCATTTTTAAATGAATTATTTGTTTTTTGGGTGTTTAGTTGTATAAGTTTTTATATATTTTAACATACATTCCTGGTAAGAGCTCTCAATAAGTAGCAATTAAACGGGAATGCCCCCAGTATGGAAAAGGATATCTACCAAAAACATATGCTAGCATCATACTTTAATGGTAACAGACTAAATGTTCCTCCAAGACCAGAAACTAGACAAAGATATCTACCCTTACACTTCTATTAAATAGTACCCTGGGATTTCTAGCCAATGGATGAAGTTAAGTAAAAGAAATAAAAGGCCAGACTGGAAAGGAAGAAGTAGTAAAACTGTCTTTATTTACAGATGACATGATTGTCTATACACAAAATCCAAGAGAATGTACAAAAATGCTATTATAACCAATAGGTGAGTTTAACAAGGTTGCAAGATACGGTAGCATTATGCAGTGTCAATTGTATTTACATATGCCAAAATGAATAATCAGAAATTAAAATGTAAGAAAAGATACCATTTATAACAGCATCAAAAGATATGAAATACTAAGAAATGACTGGAGATAACTGAACTGATATCTTTACAAAAGTCTGAAATACTTGGGCATAAATCATGTGTATACATAATGACAAAATTTCAGAACCATAAAAATGAAGGATCCTGTAAATTTCCACAGGGACTAAACAGATCACCTATAAAGGACTGAGAATCTGACTGGCATTAGACTTCTCAACAGCCAGGGAGCCTGGGTGGCTCAGTCGGTTAAGTGTCCGACTCTTGGTTTCTGCTCAGGTCATGCTTTTGCGGTTTGTGAGTTTGAGCCCAGCATTGGGCTCTGTGCTGACAGCATGGAGCCTGCTTGGGATTCTGTCTCACTCTCTCTCTGCCCCACCCCTCCTCACATCTCTCTTTCTCTCTCTCTCTCAAGAATAAACAAACAATTGGGGCACCTGGGTGGCTCAATCGGGTAAGCGGCCGACTTCACCTCAGGTCATGATCTCACAGTCTGTGAGTTCGAGCCCCGCATCAGGCTCTGTGCTGACAGCTCAGAGCCTGGACCCTGTTTCAGATTCTTTGTCTCCCTCTCTCTGACCCTCCCCCGTTCATGCTCTGTCTCTCTCTGTCCCAAAAATAAATAAACGTTAAAAATAATTAAAAAAAAAGAATAAACAAACATTAAAAAAAATATTTCTCAACAGCCAAAACATACCTGAGACAAGAGGAAAAGAGGAAGGGTGATGCTATTAAATTCTCATCCAACACAGCAGGAAGTTGATAGGCACTGTTTAAAGATCATGGGGGAGGGTAAGGGGAAAAAAAGTTACAGAGAGGGAGGGAGGGAGGCAAACCATAAGAGACTCTTAAATACTGAGAACAAAGTGAGAGTTGATGGGGGGTGGGGAGGAGAGGGGAAAGTGGGTGATGGGCATTGAGGAGGAGGGCACCTGTTGGGATGAGCACTGGGTGTTGTATGGAAACAAATTTGACAATAAATTATATTTAATTAAAAAATAAAGGTGTTAAATGACCAAACAAAAGTAGGAACATATTACATAGAAACATGGAGCTTACCACCAGAAGGCCTACAAATAGAATGGATTTAAATTGGCTGCCTCTGTGTAGGACTAGAAGGGGAGAAAGATGGGGCAAATGCAATAATTTAAAAGCCATTTTGTATTATTTATTTTTATTTGAGAGAGAGAGAGAGAGAGAGAGAGAGAGAGAGAGAGAGAGAGAGAGAGAGCATGAGCAGGGGAAAGGGGCAGAGGGAGAGAGAGAGAATCTTAAGGAGGCTCCATGCTCAGCACCGAGCCCGATGCAGGGCTTGGTCCCATGACCCTGGGATCATGACCTGAGCCGAAGTCAAGAGTCAGATGCACAACTGACTGAACCACCCAGGCACTCCTGTATTACTTATTTTAAAAAACTATATGCATGATTTCAAAATGTTTAAAAAATACAATGGGTACATGTTAACATCTGAGCCCAAAGCGAGGTAAGTAGACTCTAAGGTAACATGGAAGCACTTTTCAAAATATGGCGATGACATCCTATGTCACTGCCAGATGCCAGTTGTTTCTTCTTAAAATAGACATCTATTCCACTGAATAGATTTCCCATTCCCTCCTACTGTCTCCCTCCCCCCACTTTATGCTCCCTGTGAAAAACAGCATTTGCTGGGTGTGACTCTGATGGAACAGTTCTTCTATGTGAGGCCCACAGGTCTAGGACCAAGAAAAACCCAGAAGATAATCTGATCTGGATACATGGAGCAATGATCTCACACCAATAAAAGCATGCAGGCACCCAAAGGTCTGTACAGTTAATAAATTCATTTGAAGGTGATGTATTCAATCAATGCCATTCTAAGGGGATATAGGACAAGGCATGTGTTTTGGAGGAAGAGGCAACTTGGCCTCAGAATAACTAGGAAAATTACTAGGACATATCTTGCACTCTCTCCTAGACTAAGATATTCTACTTCACTGGGATATTCTAATCCATTGGCCATACCAATATTTTCCTGAATGGGGGATAGTGGTGATTCCCAACATGCTTTAGGCAGTATAGCACTGGACCTCATTTCAGTTCTCTCTCAATTCTATTTATATCAAGGATAAAATCTTAATTTGGTACCATTATGTATTTAACACCATTTCCTCTTTGTAATAGTCGCTAAATCTCCCCTTGAAACAAGACCTAGCAGACCACAGGTGCAGAGTATATCCCTACTACATAATTCTTGTGTTTGTATTTATGTTCCTGGTTACTATCTATTTTATATATGACAAGTGAAACACCTGTGGTCATGATGAAGGTTAAATGTATCCTTTTAAATAAATTTATTTACAATCACAGAATAGGTGATTTAAGAAGAATATTAAGTAAAAAAATAGCACAGGGGGAAAGTTATTATGGCAAGATTTGTCAAGGTGGTTTCCAAAACACTGACATTTGGGGTCACTGGTCTAACCAAAGCTCTGTCCTGGTTTAACTTCTTTATATGTCTCCTTGTAGGACAGTGGAACACGAAGAATGGCTTCATTTAGGCTGGATACCAGCAGCATTTTCTGGGTGAGAAACTCTGAATTTGTGCATGCTTTTTAATAATCTCCCAATTAAATGCAACCGTTGTGAGATATATCCCAATTTGAAGTGCACAATAAAATCCAGAATACAGCCTTGGGAGTCGTGGGCCCATAGTTTCTGAAACGTAGATGGCAGGTAAACTGCTGAGTTGGTTTTTTTTTCCTTCCCAATTATACCTTAAAAAAAAAAAAAACAACCAACCTCCCACATATAATTGCACTCACCATCCCTATATGTATGTTCCCTTGAACTTCAAGCCCTCAACCTAGATAAATATGTGGAAGAAAAGTTGCACATCAAAGCTAGGCTGCTGCAATGGGTTTCAATAGCAGTTACTATTCCCTTCTCACATGAGCCTCTTCTATAGCTGTGAGTGGCAGGTGGTGACAAGGTCAGCAAAGAAGACTCAACTCCAAACCTCACACGGATACGATTATTTGGAAAAGTAACCAGTGTACCATGGGCTCAGGATGATAATCACAGCATGCTTACAAGGAAATTTGGGGAAAAGAAGAGCAAGATTGAGAAAAAGAAATCTAGGTCAAAAGCAATGATGACAAAAAGATACCACCAACAAATTTAAATGACAGGCCAGGTCTGAAAGACTGCAATGTATCTAGCAGGTACAAGATTACACACAGTGGGCGTATGTGTATATATATATATATATATATATATATATATATATATATATGTATATATATGTATATACATGTATATATATAAACATATGTATATGTATATGTACATATGTATATGTACATATACATATATATGTATATATGTATATACACACACACATATATATACTGTGTATGTATATGTCCATATATACATATACTCACACAAACACACAAAACTCCTACAAATCCATAAGGCAAATAACTCAATAGAATAAGCAAATCATAGGGAGGAAATGCCAATAGCCAATAAACATATAACAAGCAGCTTAATCTCATTCGTAATAACAGAAATGTACACTAAAATTAAAAAACCCCACCATTATGCACCCATTGAAGTGGCAGACATTTTAATGTCTGATAATTTTGGTGAGGATGCTGAGAAACTCAAACCCTCATACCTTGCTGGTCGGAATGTAAGTTGATGCCCCCAGTTTGGAGAACAATTCGGACCTATCTGTTAAACCGTAAAATATGCATGTTGTGTGGCCCAGCAATCACACTTGTAGGTATGAACATAGAGGAGCACTCTTGTGCGCAAGAAGTCACACACTAAAGAGGCATTTTTAGTAGTGGAAAATTGGAAAAACAATTAAATGCGCCTGTCTAAGATAAAAGCTAAGTGACTACACAGCACAGGCACACCACGAAATATCATGAAGCAATAAAAACAAATAAAGTAGATCTATATGGATTAACATGGAAAGATCTCCAAGAAATGCTAATTTGTAAAAAAAAAAAAAAAAAAGGCAAGTTGCAGAAAGATACACAGAATATTATACCGATGCAGGCGGGGGGAAAAATACTTTTAAAAACAATCCTGTCTAGTCGTTTAATACTAGTGACTTGCAGGTACTGTGTAAGAGTATGTGAGACATTTCCAAGGAGGCAGAGGAAACTGAGCATGGTTGCTGGATGGGGGTTGGGGACACTAAGGGAGAGGAAGGCAAAAAGGAGCCTGGATTGATGGTCGGGATCCAAGAGGACTTTAACTTGTCTATAATCTTATAGTTTTCCCCAGAAGTTGCTATTTATGTGTTACTTGAGTAATTTAGATAACACAAAAACAAAAGTTTAAAAGAATAACAGTCATGCCCTAAGAAGCCCAACAGCACAGAGAGTGCCTTTTATCCTACTGAAATGCAGGAGAATAAGTGTCTGAAATTCATCATGTGGAAGGCCTTCCCTGTGGAGTTCCCCTCCCTCTGGAAGGGAGTCCTCTCTGTGAACTTCAGGGCTCTGGGCTCCTGGGCCACATCTCCCTCACTCAGTGTGACAAAGGCTGAGGCCTTACTAACAAGACTCAAAGCCCGTCTTTGAGGAAACGCAAAATAAAGACACGCATCCGGTGCAAGAGAATCCTTCTATGCTCTTTTATTAAGTTGTTATATCCACATACAGCACTTCAGCCGCCAAAATCAAGTCCCCTAATGTGGTTTCCTTGCAATAATATTGTAAAACAATAGAAAATGGCAATAACTCCACCGTCTCCTAAGGTGGAGGTTTCCAATCTGCAGTGCTTTTCTCAGGAACTACACTTGGTCACATGCAGAGCTATTAGAAAGCAGAGCCTCTTCCTAAGTGTCTTGAAATTCATGTCCTTTTTAATTGCCCGGAATTCATGTCACTCGTGTAAAGAAGCTATAAACATACACAATCATAAAAACGCATTTAGACACCCAGAACAAAATCAATGCCATATTATTTTAGTTTATTATTCCTTGTAGAGTTCACACTGGTCTTCCTACTTTGATATTTATTTATACCAAAGAAGCGAAAGAACATAAATGCCACACTTGGGATAACGCTAATGCTAGAATTGAGTAGAATACATACAGCTTCTGCCTTAATTTAAAAAACTAAAGCAGTCTTTATGAATCAACCTCACATAATACAGGACAAAACTGAAGGTCACTGTATTATTCATTTAAAAAGGCACTGATAAAGATTAAAATGAAGGTTCATGAGATTTGAAGAAATGTTAGTTTGCATAAATGGCTTCTTCCTTCTTAACGGGGCATGAAGGGGTGGAGGGAATGATAAATAGTATAAGAAAGAATATACTTTCCCTGCCCCCCTGGGCTTTGTTATTCTTCTCTCTTCGGAACCTCTAAGCTCTTTATTTAAGAGGTCCTCTGCTATTCACAACTTTTGCTGCTCTTATGAAAAATTAATGATTGCTTTCTCTTCAACAGAAAACTGCCTTATTTTGCAGAAGATTAACAAAGAGGACTTAGTGCAGAAGTGAGTCCCTCAGCAGGAGAAGCTTCTCTCACACCAACCCATTTATGGCCGGGGGGGGGGGGAAATACCCCCTGTTAGTTCAAGGATAGCGAGTAAATAGATGGTGTGCCGCCTGACACCGACTGCAGAACAATGACTACATCCTTCACAAAAAGGATGTGCCAACCAAAACAGCCTGCCCCCAACAGCAGGCTGACCCCGCGCCCTGCCCACTGACTTCTTTATGCAGCACACAGAGTGCCACGCTGTGTTTGCAAAGCTATTGTGTGGCAGGCGGATTTTCTGCTAGGGGGTTAACAGGTGAGAGCAGTTATCCTATATGCAACAGCGAGAAGAAAAATAGAGAGGACGCTTTTAGTTAAGCTGCCAATGCTCAGAAAACACTTCTGAAAACATTACAGGTTTGCATCATTCTTGAATGGAGATGGTGAGCTTGTCTCAGAATGATTTACCCAGGTAAGGAGAGAGTATAGACTGCAAACATAAAGTAATTCGAGTTCATATCCTGTCCTGTGTACACATCAATCTTCATTTTAATATCCCGTGATTGTCATCAAAGGAATTTCTGGTGAAATTTCACTTTGACCATTTAAAAAGTCCTACATTTTTATATCACTTTACATGTTAATTTCACTCCATGTGTAACGATAGCAATATCCTTTATAATTGAAGAAACTGAAGTGTAGGGAGGTTATGTCAATTATTGGTCAGTTAGTGGGGGGCCAGGACTCAAACTCAGCTCTGGTCACTCCTCACCTAGTGCTCTATGGTAAGCTGGTGGACGAGAGTCCACATGACTAACCAGGCATCCAGGGACTGTGGGCAGAACACAGGGTTCACCAAGCTGATTCTAAATACACGTCAATGAGTGGGTTCAACTGATACACAATTTGGCATCTATATTGCCTTGGCTTTCATGGAGCTTACAGACTAGTGGGGGAGGGAGAAGTGAACAAATATCTACACCAGACAATTGTACAATTACGCTTGTGAAGGGCCACACTTTTGGGGATGTGGTTCAAGGTTATATCTTTTGTGTTTTGGTTTTTAAATTATTGATTGTACGTGTTTGGAGTAGACAAGCACTGAGCTTGGGGGGCTGAAAGGGTGTCATAGAGAATCTACGGAAGAGTTCTGGGTTAATCAGTGCTGTCAGCATTTTTTGTATTTGTAGACTTTCTGATATCACTAATGGCACATCACATGACAATTAGAGGATTTCTCTAATTAGCTGCTCTTCAGCTTGAATACAATTTTCAGAGAGCACTAAATCTACAACGTGTTTCCTCATTTATAAGAACCTTGAAAGATCTGAGAAACAGTGACAGCAGGCATCTGTAGTTGCCTTCCCTGTGCCACCCACTGGTCTGGGACCTTCTGATGTGTGATGACGTTTATCCTTCACACCAGTCCCATGACTGGTACTATTATTACCCCGTTTTACAGATGAGGAAACTGAGAAACAAAGAATGAAAGTAGCTTGCCTAAGGTTACTGGGATTCAAAGCTGGTGGACTGCCTCCAATCTGCTACAATTTCTGTCTAAAAGGAGACGTTATTTAAAATAATTTTTAAATGTCTGAAACAATTTGCAGCATAATTATAGATAGCAGATCGAATAACTAGAAAAAAGGAGCTCTGAATAAACACTTTCCAAGAGTATACAATAAAAGGCAAAATCAATTCTCACCATAAAATCTATTACAAGGATTTTACCACTGTCAACATTTTATTATTAGATATCAAAAAAATCATTACCACAACAACACAACATTCACAACAACATAAAAATGAACTCTGTTTCTTAAGGAAAATGCTATAAATAGGCACAGGATAACATTTTTCTCCCCAACATGGCACTCAGCTAATAAATCACCAAGTCATACACATCAGTTTTTGTCTCTTTTCGTAGAACTTTACATGTGAAGACTTGGTAAGACCTGTAATCAGTTCAAGAAGAGAAACCTGTTAGAAGCCACCAGTAGAGTCTAAGACTTAATTAAAACTTTTGGATGACAGACGAAATCATAAAAAGGATAAAAGACAGGTTATAAATGAGGAGTAAATACTTGCAACATATCTGCTAAACAAAAGATGAATCGAAGTTATAAAGAACTCCTATAAACCAATGAGATAAACAACTCAATAGAAAAAAGCATAAATGATATATTCAAGAATTTCACAGGAAAGGAAATCTGAGTGGCCAATAAACACGGAAGGGTGTAGAACCTCACTAGCAATTAGGGGAACGCATTTTGAAACCACAATAAGCTACCTACTTTAGACGGACAAAATTTTTAAGTTGGCCAATATCAGAAGGCTGGTTTAACTGTAGGAAAAGAAAGCTGTTATACACTACTAGTGGGATTATAAATGGTACAATTTGGAGGTGCTGTAGTAGTAGACAGTAAAAGGGAAAATGAGCAAATTCTGTGATCTTAGAGTTGTCTGTCCCAGAGAAACACTCACACAGGTGCACTAGAGGTATGGTTACTGCAGTATTATTTGAAATAAAGTGGACATAACTTAAACATCCATCAGCAAGGAAACGGATAACTAAACTGTGGTATGTTCACAGGGTATCACAGTTAGGGACACTAATCTAGATTTAAATGTAACAAAAATGCACAAAGCTCAAAAACCATAATCAGTGAAAAAAGCTGCTGGACAAGATATAGTGTGATATTGTTGATATGAATGTCAAAAACTACACACAAAAAATATGTTATTTCCAAGAATTTGCATATATATATACATATATATGTATACACATAAAGTTAGTTGATCCTTGAACAATATAGGGGTTAGGGATGCCAAACCCCAGAGTCAAAAATCCACATAGAACTTTTCACTCCCCCCAGACCTTAACTGCTAATAGCCTGCTGTTGACCAGAAGCCTTCTCAGTGACATAAATAGCCAATTAACACTTATTTTGTATGTTATGTGTATCATTATATGCATATGTCATATATACTGTATTCTTACAATAAAGAAAGCTATGGAAATGTTATTAAGAAGGTCATAAGGAAAATACATTTATAGTACTGTACTGTATTTATTTTTTAAAAATTGTGTATAAGTGGATCCATGCAGTTTCCAGACTGTGTTGTTCAAGGCTCAACTGTGTACACACACACACACACACACAGACACACAGACACACACACACACGTGTATGTACACACATATGTATACTATATATGTATATATATGTAAGACTATATAAATTACTGGAAAGATATACACCAAGTTCAGATTAGTTTCACTTTTGGGGAGTAAGGTAAGAGGACTGTGGTTGGAGGGACATGTGAAGGGAGATTTAACTCAATAAGGTGTTTTTTCTTTTTTCTAAAGGGAGAAACTCTTATTACTTATACAATTTAAAAAATACTATATACATTTAAAAAAAGACTGAATCAAATATGTCAGTAATTAACTCCAGATGGTGGATATATGTATTCTCTCTTCTTTTTTTTTTTTTTTTTAAAGTTCAGGGGCACCTGGGTGGCTCAGTCGGTTAAGCGTCTGACCTCAGCTCAGGTCATGATCTTGCGGTTCGTGGGTTTGAGCCCCATGTTGGGTTCTGTGCTGACAGCTCAGAGCCTGGAGCCTGCTTCAGATTCTATGTCTTCCTCTCTCTCTGCCTCTCCCCTGCTCGTGCTCTGTCTCTCTCTTTCAAAAATAAACAAACATTAAAAAATAAATTTAAAAAATTCATTTTCTCAATTTTCCAAAATAAAAAATATATCATTTAAACTCAATAGAAATGTAACTTGTAATTTTCAGTGCAACCTGCAGTGTCACACCTCTTGCCATTAGCTTTTCTTTATTTTTATCTTACAAACTTGGGCTCTTCAATCCAGACAAATTAGGATCAGAACACTTTGATCTTCCATTTTTTTTTCAACAAAAAGGAAATAATGTGTTTGGTGTTTTTTTTGTTTGTTTTGTTTTTTTGTTTTTGTTTTTGTTTTTTTTTTTGTTTTTTTTTTTTGCTTGTTTGAGAGAGTTTTAAGATCAGAGAGGCATATGTCTCACAAGTAATGGAAGACACTGTTTGGAAAACGAACTCATGGATTGCAGCATCTTTTGGAATCTCACAAAGATGTTGCACCTTTGGATTTAGATAACAATTGCAACAAGGAGTTAAATAGCTCTTTGTCATTCTGCCAGTCAAAACTAAGATGCACTATTGTATAGATATTTACAGCTGAGCTGTCCAGTATAGTAATGACATGTTATTTAAATTTAAGTTAATTAAAAGTAAATAAAATAAAAAAAATTCAGTTCCTCAGTAACACTGGCCGCATTCCAAATGCTCAATAGCCACAGGTGGCTAGAGGGTACCATACTGGACAGCTCTGGGTTCCAGAGACAAACTCCTTGGATCCTGGTCCCAACTCCACTACTTAGGAACTACCCAGCCATAAGAAAATTTCTTAATCTATATGAGCCTCTGGCCTCACCTATAAAATGAGGAAAATCCTAACACTCTGTTCACTGGATTGCTGTCAGGATTAAATGACTTAATGTATGTAGAGCTTATATTAACATAATAAACATCATATAAATAAGAAGCTCTTATTACTATCTTTCAGCTGTCTGACTGATGGTATCACAATGCCACATGGGTCTCATTAGAGACCCAGAGCACCAGGACATGGCCGAGGAAGAAGCAATGTTCTAGTCAGCAGGAGAAGATCCTTGTTCACCTGTGGGCCTGATAGTCGGTGTAGCTCTGAATGCTTTCCTAACATTGGGTCATAGTTTGATAAAACTTTCTGCTGAAATTCAGAAAATTTTCATTCATTCATTCATTTGCTTAACAAACATTTATTTTTATTGAGTTCATGTTGTATGTCTGGCACTGTTTTAGGCACTGGGCTATATCAGTGAACAAAACAGATAAGGGTCCCTACCCTAGTAGAACTTACATTTCTTGTGGAGAACACAAGCAATAAGCAAGATATAAGAAATTATATAGCATGATAGAAGGTAAAAAAAAAAGTACTGTGGAAGAAATAGAGGAACCACAGGAAATCTGAAGCTGGGGAGGGGTCAGGTTGCAATTTTTAAGGGGGGATGGTAGGGCTCACTGAGAAGATGCCACTTGAGCAACTGCCTGAAGGAGGTGAGAGAATGGGCACTGCAGATATTAGGAAAGAGCATGCCAGGCAGAGGTGCCAACCAGTGCAAGGTCCCTGAGGCAGGAGAACAGCAGAGGCTGGAGTGGAGTGAGAAGGAAAGGGGTAAAAGAGAGCTCAGAGAGATGGGTGATGAGGAGGGTGAACAAGTGAGTGTGTAGAGGCCTGATTGGATTAGACCAAGATGGGATCTTCCAGATGGTTCTGAGCAGAGCAGTGACTTTTGTTTTAAAGGCTCATGATGGCAACTGTATTGAGAATAGACCATAGGGGTGGAGGATGGAAGTGGGGACAAGGTGAACAGGTCACTGCAAAAATCTCTGCAGCAGGTGATGGTCTTTGGGCCATGGTCGAAGCAGTGGAGGTTGTGGGAAGAGGCCCGATTTTGGAGTTTGAAATTATATTCTGACAGATTACATGTGGCATGTGTGAGAGAGCAGCGAGAACCTACTGCCATCTGTATAAAGCTTACGTGCTGTCTTTATTTGATCATTTGAATCACAAGCCCAAACCCAAGATTTGTATTTGTTACCATGAGGGAACTGCCAGGAGACAATGAGTGCAAACAACGTGGGGGCAGGGTGGGGAGAAAAGTGCTTATTGTAGGCTCCTGCCTCCGAAAAAGAGGATAAACACAATATATGCAGACATTTCCTCACACTGAAAAACTGAAAGGATAAATTGTATTTTTATTTTTTATTTATATTTATTTATTTTAATGTTTATTTATTTTTGAGAGAGAGAGACAGAGAGACAGAGCATGAGTGGGGGAGGGGCAGAGAGAGAGGGAGACACAGAATCCGAAGCAGGCTGCAGGCTTTGAGCTGTCAGCACAGAGCGCGACACGGGGCTTGATCTCCCGAACTGTGAGATCATGACCTGAGCCAAAGTCGGACACTTAACCGACTGAGCCACCCAGGTGCCCCTAAATCGTATTTTTAAATGGTTATTTATAGGGAGAGAGGGGGAAGAGAGTACAAGGAAGCCAGACTTTGTAAATTTGATTTTGCAGCCATGTAAATATTTTTATAATTATAAAACAAAATTTTAAAATGAATTATTAAAAATATACAAAACAAGTAAGCTAACTACAAATATAGCTGGTGGGTGAGCCACACAGGTAGGGACCATTCTAAGGGACTCTAAAACACAGTAATTTATGTCCCTAGTAGGATATACTCTAAAGACAGAGGAAAAAAAAAAAAAAGCTTGGCTGTTTTCATTAATCATATTGTTGATTGTAGTTTTTGTATAATTACTCTGAGGCTGATTGTGTGTAGTGTGGGATGTAGCAAATTAATAATTACTCTGGGTTATTCAGAACTAAGGATTTTTGGCAGGAGAGAAGGGAGTCACTTCATGGATATAAGATCCACAAAGTAAAAACTGTTGCCCTGAATTTGAATTGGATATATCAGAATGGAGTAATCATTTTATTTTAAAAATTTTTTAATGTTTATTTATTTTTGAGACAGGGAGAGACAGAGCATGAATGGGGAGAGGGTCGAGAGAGGGAGACACAGAATCTGAAGCAGGCTCCAGGCTCCGAGCTGTCAGCACAGAGCCCAATGCGGGCCTCAAACTCACGGACTGTGAGATCATGACCTAAGCCAAAGTCGGACACTTAACTGACTGAGCTGCCCAGGTGCCCCATTATTTTTACAAACCCCACACATTTTCTGCCTTTGTCCACTCTAAACAGGAACCAGCCCAGAAGCAACGAGCTTCTATCCAGAAGCTTCTATCCACTTACTATCCAGATTTTGTGATATCCAAACAACATTCCCCTCTGAAAGGAACCCAAGAGAAATGGCTGCTTCCAGATCTGGGGCAGGATATGTACAAGATAAGCCTGGAACATACTGGAAAGCAAAGAAGCTATCAAAGAGAATTAGGGCCATGTCAAGAGAACTCCAGAGCCAACTTGATTAGGTTTCCATTGGACAAAGACAGAACAATTTAAATATCAATAAATACAATAACTTTGACACACGAAACATATTTAACATATAAGCTCATACTAATATTAACAATAAAACAATAGTAACCAACACACACGTTCATTGGTTACCTTTGGAAGATGCAAGAGAAATCACTCATGATTTTGACAACCAGTATGTAAAGGGAAGAAGAAACGCACTTATCCTACCTCTCCTGTATGAACTATGCCCCGAGGCAGCCAAATATGTGAAGAGAGGGATTTTCTCTTTAGAGAACATTTCAGTTAATAAATAAGGCAATAATAGAATTATAATGTTGCCATTTTTGTAGTTCTAATGAATGAATGGACATAAGCAATAACTGTCGATGGCTGTTAACATTGCAAAAACAGAGATTATAAGACATTTCGAACTTCCTGATGCAGATATAAAACAACACCTAGGAAATGGTCTTGCTGCCCAACCCCTCCCAAAGGCAACAGCAACATCACTCCTGTATCTGATAAAGTCAATTCACAAAAATAGAGGAGACAGACAATATGGACAACGTCACTGGGATGCAATCAGGGGAATCCTAACACTATTGAACAAACATCCAGGTTTCTTCAGCAACAATGCAAAAGCCACCAAACTGAAACATAACAAAAGGGATGATGGGGATTAAAGAGACATAGCAAATGCATTCAGTGCCTGGGTCAACTTAGATTCCGATTCAAATAAACCAATGGTAGTAAGATATAGAACGGGGGGGGGGGGTGGCGCGTGGCTCAATAGGTTAAGCATCTGACTGTTGATTTTGGCTCAGGTCATGATCTCAAAGTTCATGAGTTTGAGCTCTCCAACAGCCTGACAGTATGGACCCTGCTTGGGAGTCTTTCCTTCTTTCTCTGCCATTCCCCCATTCTCTCTCTCCCTCTCTCTCAAAATAAATAAATTTAAAGACAGACAGACAGACAGACAGACAGAAAGAAAGAAAGAAAGAAAGAAAGAAAGAGAAAGAAAGAAAGAAAGAGAAAGAAAGAAAGAAAGAAAGAAAGAAAGAAAGAAAGAAAGAAAGAAAGGAAAGGAAAGGAAAGGAAAGGAAAGGAAAGGAAAGGAAAGAAAAGAAAAGAAAAGAAAAGAAAAGAAAAGAAAAGAAAAGAAAAGAAAAGAAAGAAAAACCACCTACTTAAAAAAAGACAATCAGGAAAATGTAAACACTAAATGTATATCTGAGGATATAATGACATTAATTTTTTTGTTGTATTCTTTTCCTCTTAACTTTTTTAGGAGTGATAATGTTTTAGAGACCCAGGCTAGGATAATTTCCAGAGGAAATTATAAGATGTCTGGGTTTACTTCAAACTAATCCATGTGTGTAGGGGTGGGAAGTGGGGAGGATGTAGGGGATGGAGATAGAAGGGAGTAAAAATGAGACTGAGGTAAGAGTTAAAATGTATTCAACTTGGGTGATCAGCATGTGAGTATTTTTCCTTGTAATTTTCTTTCTGCTGTTGTAGCTGCTTCCTCTGATTAGAGGCTACGGCCTCCTGGAATCCTCCCCCCTTCTCTTCCCCACATCCAATCTGTCAGCAGGTCCCGAAAACCCTACACTGGGAGTACATCCGAGACCTTCTTCATTCCATTCCCCAGCTACTGCCTTACTTTCCACCACCACCACCTCTTGGCTGGTCCATCTCAGCTGTCTCTAAGCCAACTTCATGCTCCATTCTACAAAGCAAGTGTAGAGAGAGTGACTGTTTCCATGTTTGGCTGGGGCTTCACCACAGGGTTGACAAATGTGGAATTTAATGCTGAGGAGAAGTTTGCCAGACAAGATGGGGGAGGACATTCCAGGCCACTGGAACAGCAGGTGCAAAAGGGCAAGGGTGTCCATCAGCCCCATCAGTGACTGCAGACAAGAAGCAAGGAGGCATAAACCTGGGGATGAGGGATGACAAGCGCTGAGTGACAAAAGGCCTTGAATGCCAGGTTACGTTTTCCTGTTAACCCAAGGGTGACAGCCAGTCACAGAGACATTCTCTACAGGAAGTGACATGGTAAGATTTGCACGTTCAAGAGAGAACTCTGGGGGCAATGCAGAGGAAGATAGGCTGGAGGGCCCGAATTTTGCAACTGAGAGGCCAGGGAAGAGGCTACTGTAACCTTCAGGGCTGAGAGAAAATAGGACTAGAGAGTGGAGTGGGAAGGTGTGCGAGGCATGTGCCAGACAAATCAGGAGATTTAGTGGTGAGCAAGGAGCCTAGGTCACACACTCAGAAAGAGGACTGGGGCTTTCTGGGGACAGGGGTGGAGGTACAATGAGTTAAACCCTGCATACCTCAGTTCTGAATTGCACACGCAATTAGTGCACATCTTGGCTGGTGGGAAACCAGGCTGACGTATCCAGCAGCCAGTTGGATATTTGAGGCAGGCTGAGTAAGAGGATCTGCATGACAAAAGTTCACAATTATACACAACATGGAGCCCGAAAGAAAAGAACGAAAAGAAGACGATTTTTATCAAACTCCACAGTAACATAGTAACAGCAAAAAAGCCATTATAGGTAGTAAATGTGGAAGTCTCCGAATAATTTTCCCAGTAAGCAGCCCAGACTGGCTTTCAACAATCTTCCACCTTCCTTCCTTCTTTTCTTACTGTTTCTTCTTTCTGTTTCCTCCTTTCTTTCTTTCCTTCCTTTTTTCTTTTTTAAATAAATATTTATGATGAGTTTATAATATGCTAGATGTAGTGCTGGGTTGCAATGATGAATAAACACGGACAGGGTAGCTGGCCGCACGGACTTTATGGTCTAGTGGAGAAGACAGACATTAAGCAAAGGCTCACACAAATAACTGTTTAATTACCAACTGTGGTAACTCCTAAGGAGAGGCACATGGCAAAGTGATCCACATCCAAGGGGCCACAGTGAAGTCTTCACTCAGGACATGTCAATTTCACTGAGATCTGAATGGCGAAGAGATTTTACTGGGTGAAGGGGACTGGAGCAGCCTTCCAAGCAGAGGCTCAGCATGTGCAAAGGCTCACGGGCAGGGGAGAGCATGGAGGGATGGAAACGCCAGTTGGAACTGGAGGTCAGAGATAAGGGAGAGCGTGAGTGAGGTGAGGCTGGAGAGGCAGGTGGGGGCAGGCTGTGGTGAAGAGTGTGGTTCCTTTTGAGTGGCAAATAGGAAGCTATTGAAGAATTTTAAGTAGGGAGGGGTATGAGCATTTTTAAAATACGACTCTTTCTGCCCCGTGGAGAACTGATGAAAGGGCTTCAGAACAGATGAGTGGAAGCCAGCTGAAGACGACTGTAATGATCTAGGAGCACAATAACGGGGGCTGGATAGAGATGTGGTCATGAAGATATAAAGAAATGGATGGATTTCAGAGATGCTTTTAGGATGTAAAATCTACAGGTTTTATAGGTGGTGAATAGGCTATGGGTGATGAAGGAGACAGCCACCCATGTGGGCATTCATATTCACCCTGCATGGGTATTTTAACATGGTTGTAAATAAATGAGAGGTTAAGGATCTTGTAAGAGGGCTATGGAAGGGAAGGGTCAAGGAAGTCATTGTTTGTGTCAGCCTAGAATAACTTTCTTGTCCTCTAGGAATTTAGAATCTGCTAAGATGAGTCCAGCACCTAAGCACCAGCCCATTTATAGTGCTTGGGATCAGATCAGTGGGTAGGAGAAGCAATAAAAGATACTGACTCCACATGACCTAGAAGTCCAAAGAAGAGAAGGGCCTCCTGTAGAATGAGGCTCATGAGCAGCTTTCAAAATCCTTTAACACTTCCCTACAATTCATGTGTGAACTCTGTGTTCAGTGTAATACTGAAAACATGTAATTCTTGCAATTGTAGCACATACAAACCATATGCATTGCAAATCTCTTTTTAACAAAAGCATACAGATCCAGCTGTTGGCAAGCAAATGCTCTTGGCATTTGATTCCTACAAATGCCAAAAATCATACCTAGAAGTGTAAAATATTCATTATTGGTAGAGTCCTTCACCCAAACTTCTTTTGAAAATAATGAAGCAAATCCCTATTTTGGTAGGAACGTGGCAAATCAGAAATGTACAATTATCACTTAAGTAAATGGTTGGAAGGAGCTCAGGAACCCCACACAAGTGGCTGCCATGGACACAACTCAGGTTTGGAGCTTTGCAAGTGGGTTTTGTTCTCATAAAGTATGATGCAGCGTGATGTGCGCACAGGAAACACTGTTTCAAGATCCCATCCTCAACAACCCATGGAGACATAGCTTGTAATATTGTGGTTATGAAATAGTCTTCCTTTTTCTGCCATATTGTCAATGTTGGTAGGGGGCGGGAGGGGACAAGGGACGGGGAAGGAAGTGAACACAGACAGAGGGTGACTTCTGCTCTTTGCTCTGTGTATTTCTCTATCATCTGCATTTTAAAAATAAGAATTCAGGGCGTCCCTGGCTGGCTCAGTTGGTTAAGCATCTGACTTTGATTTTGGCTCAGGTCATGATCTCAAGGTTCCTGGGATTGAGCCTGGAGTCAGTGCAGAGTCCATTTGGGATTCGCACTTTCTGCCCCTCCCCCCACTCATGCGCGCGTGCGCGCACTCTCTGTCTCTCTCAAATAAAAAAGCTTTAAAAATAGAATTCACTTAATGTAGTTTTTTAAAAGTAAAAAATGAATATTCTTCTGTTACCTATATATCTCATGATGTGCCTCAATTCCCCTTGTTGAGGTTTCCAAGAGTATGAAAAACCATTGATTTCCATATTCTGCAAAGGAACCTATAATATACTTGAAAACAATGATGACAGTTTCCCCACCGTATTCTTTTCCAGAGTAAATAGCCAACAACTGGTTGTTTTTGCACAAGTTACCATATGCTTTGACAGGATTGGGGGTTATGTTGCATGAATTCTTGCAGGGGCTTACTACTGCTGGTAATGCTAGGGGCTCATTTTAATGACAATTCTTTAGAGGACTAGCTATTAATGAGGCAGAAGCAGAGATGAACAGCAGGGAATCTCATGTGCTGGGAAAATATATACATAGTATATCTGTGTGAAAATCTGGAAAGGGAGAATCTTGATCTGTGTGTGTAGGTCACATGTCCCACTCTTTTTCCCCAAGTCTGTGAAGGAAAAAAAAAACACACAACAAAACGGACTGGTTGGCATATCTGCTAACCTTTAATAGCACAGATTGTTGAACCATACAATAGAGCATTCTAAACAACAAGGGGAAAACAGAATCTTGTTAAGCTCAATACGAGAAGGACACTTTAAGATCATCTATCTTGTAGACTGGGGTACTAAAAATGCAAAGTGACATCCCCAAAGGAGATATTGAATAAAACGAAAAGAAAAATGTTGGTGACATATTGATTAAACCTCGTGTGCCGCATATCTCCTATTTGTTCCTCCAAATCCACTTCCGTCCTTCTCCAACATGCACAGTATTCCACCAGACTGACAAGTGTGAACAGCCCAAATGGGCTCTCCATGCTCTGGCATCCAACTGGGGCCAATGGGAGCCTCAGCAGGTGTTCATAGGAAAGGAAGGGGAAGAGTCAGGACCATTTACAACTCTTGTTCTCTCCCTGAGGGGTTGCCCAGGGCTGGCTGTGTCTCTTTTGGAGGGTGTAGGCTCCCATCAGGTGACGCTATCTCTCACTCTCTCAGTCTCTCTCTCCATCCTTCTCTCTCATCTAGTCACTACTCCTTCCCCTTGCCTCTTTAGGCCTAGGATGGTAACGGCTCTTGTTATTAGTTCTAGAACACTGCACTGTCCCTTGTGGCTTCCCTATACCTTGCCCATCCTTTGTAAATACCCCCTTTACTCAATTTTCCTCTAATCACCCATCTTGAGCATGCCGTTTTTTTTGTTTTTGTTTTTTTTCCTGCTAAGACCCAGACTATGCTGTCAAAGGAAGCTCTTAACCAGGTCCTTGGTGTCCTAAAAGAAAGTTCTAGTAGACACTTGTCATTCTTCTTCTACTTTCCTTCAGCCCACCCCCCTTCCTGGCATCTGAGCTGTCTGGGGATTTCTCTACCTCATGGCTCTTGATGGGTGACGGAAACCAACAACCCCATGGAAGCCACAGGCTTATTCTCTCAGCCTCCCTTGCCGCTAGGCTCAAGCAGATTGACTCCTGACATGACATGGGACAAACAGGGGCTGCAGAGACTCCATTTTTTGCTGGAGCAACAGCAGAACTGGGAGCTGCATTAATCTCCAGATGGAGCAGCTGAGTCTAGTATCAGACTTCGGGTGCGGGTGGTGTGTCCGGTGGAACCTGCACCCAGCAGCAGCGGCCACATGGTTCCCTGCAGAGATTTTATGTACTGCTCTACTACCGGGGTCCCAAGTATCTGTCTCTATGGACCTTCCAGAAAGCCTGTGAGTAACCCAACAGCCTTCAATTCATTCCTTTCTTGCCTGAATGAGTCAGAGTTGTTTATATTGCTCGAAACTAAGAACTCTGACTGATATAAAAAGCTGAATCTTTTGGACCTAAAGTTAAAAATAAATCCATGTTTGAACATTTACTCTGTTTCAATTTCTATGTTAGATGTTGCCCAGCTAATTAAGATTGTCAATCAACACGACAGACACTCTAATGAAAGCGTAACTTTTGGGGTACAGAGGCAGAAGTGATTAATGCTGCCTGGGAAGGTTTTGGAAATTTTCAGAAAAGTAGTGAACTGGGTAGGTAAGGAATGGTGATGTGAAATTGTTTGGTGTGTCCAAAGAATGAAGGTGAGGTCAGAGTAACTGGTGTGAAGCAGAGAAAAGGGTCACTGGAGACGATGCTGGAACATGAACTAAGGACCAGCTGCAAACTGTCTGAACTTTACTCTCGAGGTAAGTAGGAGAAGCCATGCCAGGGACTCTGGAAGATGGGTTGAAGAGGGGAAAGAATAAAAGCAGGAAACCCACTTGGACTCACAAAGGGCTATGACCACAGTAGAGTGATTGGGATTGAGAAAGAAGGCAGAGGCTTGAGAAACATTTAAAGAGATGCAAGTAGGGGCTGCTTTCCTGCTGGGTGTGGAGAGGCAAGGAGGATCCCAAGCTGGTCTCAAAGTAGTAGTGTGAAGGAGTAGGGGGGAGCAAAGTTTCCTACAAATACAGGAAACTCATCATGTAGTATAGGTTTGGCGTGGAGGGAGGAGAAAGTGGCATGCCCAGATCTTCTCTTATGTTAAGGATGTACTAATACATGCATTTTTATATGCTGGGATCCTGCGTCTAATCACTGCTCCAGACAAAGAAAGGATGGAGTTGCTTCCAAATTGGTTGCTATCATTTGATTTCCCTGTTATTCCTGGGGCTGTTCTATTTGCTACAGGTATACCATAGCCTTAAATTGCGTGATCATCTGGGATGTTCTAGGTTAGTAGTTAGGAAAATATAATTCTTTAAAAATTTTTTTAAGCTTTATTTATTTTTGAAAGAGAGAGAGAGAGAGAGAGAGAGAGAGAGAGAGAGAGAGACAGAATCTGAAGCAGACTCCAGACTCTGAGCCGTCAGCACAGAGCCTGACGCGGGGCTCGAACTCACAAACCGTGAGATCATGACTTGAGCCAAAGTCAGACGCCCAACCGACTGAGCCACCCAGGTGCCCCAGGAATATATAATTCTTTAGAAGAACTATACGTAAGCTGTTTAAATTCCATCCGCACTAGCCTCTTTCTCACTTTAGGGTACAAGCATGACCTAGATCCACTATCTAGTCCACTGCCAGACCCACACTAGAACCCTTAGGAGGTCACTGGACCACAGGATCAACAAACACTAGCCCTCTCCCTGGCCCATCTGCTGTTGACCTTCTCTGTTCCATTTCTAACCCTGATTTCTCCTGCCAACTGCAATTCTGAGAGCTGACAATGGCAAGCTTGGCTTCCTGATACATCCTTTTTAAGTAAACTTATCAACTTCAAGAACATATTTGACTCTTTCCCTGTGATACTAAGCCTCATTCCTGATAGTATTTTACCTTTGTTGTGAATAGTAAAGTTCTTCTAGTTGGTTTATTGTTAAGAAGTACATAGACATGGGGTCTGATGGATGACACCTTTAGCCTTGGATTATAAAAAGGGGCTACCACTGTGCACTTGGCTAAAGTAAACACATTTTACCAGTGAATGGCTTTCATTTATCAAATTCTCAGCCAGCACAAAAAGCTAAGCTATGTAATAAGTACTATCCTACAACACTACTCATTTCTGAAGGCACAAAATGATGACTAGAAGCTTTAGAGATGTTTTCTAGAAACCAAATATAAGAACAGCTTTGTTACCGTGTACCTACAGAAACAGAAAATGCATAGCCCTTTATTCATTTTTGCTCCCTTCCTGAACAGTCATCTCTAAGTTGGTATTATTCTCTACTAGACCATGACCTCTTTGAGGACAGAATCAGGTTCTAATCCATATATAAATCCACACCATCGGGCATAATGAATGTTACATGATTGGGGCCAAATAAATGTTGGCTGAATTAATCAACAATATGTGATGAGAGAACTCACATTAGGAGGGGAGAGATCCTCTCAGCCATAATAACGGGGCAAGTGAGATTGCTTTGCCACTGGCAGCACTAAAGGCAGAGTCAGTGACTATTATCATGTATATGGAAATTCCAAAAGAATGGATAAACTAGACTCATGGATAAGAAAGTAGTCATCACACCCACAGTGTCTTGGAGACTTTTTTAAAGTCATAACCCATGCTACATAAGCAATATATTATGAAGGCTGAGCATGTGAATAAAACTTAGTATTGTCATAAATTTTACGACAAAGTTAATCAGACACATATTTAATGACATGCATAATTATTTATGCAGCACTGTAATCAGACATTAATAATAAGCAGTCCACACCAATGGTTCTAAGAGTCTTTACTTGTGTTCAACCAAACCAACTGCTTGGCATTCCCCCTCTCCACCCCCCACCCCCGCTTCTTAGGTGTTAATCCTCTGTACCTACTATAACTATCAGTGGTGAAGGGCTTCTGAGATATGAATAATTTAATTCTAAGTGCAGAGATACTGAAACCCTTACTAAAGACTGTCACAAGCAGGTAAGGCTCTCTGCACTCCTTCTACCACCTAAAACGCCTGAAGGAGAAGCATATGGATGCTCTGCCCACAGCTACACTTCAGTGCATTCCCACTCTAATGGCTGGATCTCTGCCCTTATGAAACAAAGAAACTAAAGAAAGCCTCTATGACCCAAAGTGGTACACTGGAATTTGGGAAATAACAACCCCCACCCATAGGCTGTCACCAGTAACTAAAGGGAATTTGTGATAAGATCCTTACCCCTTATCCCTCAGGGCAAGGGGTAGTAATGCTGACGTGCTCCCACAGTTACCCAATGGGCTGCCCACAGCGCCAGGTGACTTAGGAATGCCCCCTTTGATGGTATTCCTTTCCTTGATTCACTTTTCTATTCTCTCACCAATGCTTCATGGAATCACCACGCATACATACCAGTTGCACCTGAATCCTTGTCTCCAGATCTGCTTCTGGGGGACCACAAAGTAAGATAGCGCTCCAGTGATGGGGTTGCAAGTCAGATGTATTCCCTTCCTCTAAGGGAGAGAATTCCTCCCTTATTCCTACTTATTCCTACTTATTCCTACTCTACATAAACACACACACACACACACACACGCACACAGATGCAACCAATCACTTCCAGGCTTCCTGGATACCAGCCATCTGCAGGTAGCAGAAGAGCTGTGCTATAAGCCTGTGCTTTTCCTGAGGGCAGCTCTCACCATGACATGGGCCCCAGGAAGATAAAAGAATGTATGATCATTTCAAGGATGGAGGATGTTCCCTGGGTTCCTGAAAGTGGGAAGCTGGTGGAAGGCAAGAGTCCATCTAGCTCAAGCAGAGAGGGGAAAAGAGAGAGAGCATGAGCTGGCAGTCTCATGGCTTAGAAAAAGCTGCCTCGGGTGCTGATCTGCAACAATTATGCAGTCCACGTACCTCTCGGTAATAGGTCTATGGTGGTCCTGATGACTAGACTGACTCCCAGCTCATTCTTCTCAGAGACAGTCCAGAGTCTTTCATTCTGCAGTTAAAGAGTTAGGCACAAATAGTCTTGATGAAGTCATGAAAGTACATTTATGCTAAAGTGTAAACGACTCATAGCTTCTTTTCTATTATATGGTGGGGAGCTGCTATGAACATAAGGACACTAATGAACTAAAAGGGGAAGGGATGTCCCTGCCAAATAAACATCAGAGAAAGGGCAAGGTGGTGGTGACCAAGGCAGCACCACTATGTACAGAATTTAGCGTGGGGCTTGGTACTTACACTGGCCACTAATGTACAGTGTGATATGGATGTTTAAGGCATTGAAAATAAACCACTTGCTGCAATGTCCTGAGTCGAGAGGGCTAAAATCAGAACATAAAAGGGCTTACCCCCTTTTTTTTTTTATTAAAAGTTGTTTAGTTGTTAAGCTGGCTGCCATGAGGCCTAACATTTAGTTCCAATTATTAGATAAGTATCTGTTTTGAATGGTATTTGAATTACCAAGTTCTACATTGTTCTGGTTGGTAAAGTCTCCTTTGTATTTTGTAAAGAGGCGAAAATTGGTATACTGATTTATAGAACAGATATGCCATTTTTCAAAGTATATTAAGACCATAGTTCACTATAACACGGTGCTTGTTGGAATAAACCTACCAAGAATCAACTGGTCTCTATTTGGGGAGGAAACACTAAATGGAAGAGATAGGACTCTGTTTTAGGTATTTTCCACTATCAGGTCATTCTGGTTTAAATGTCCTAGTTTAAACTGATGCCATTTTCTTTCCCTCTACTTTGCTGAATAAATGGCTGAGGACATTTCTAATTTACAGAGTTGGTTAACAAAATAAAATCCAATTTGGCAGCCAAAATCATATTAAGATTTATACGCTAAGAATTTGTAAAATGTATACACTAAATACACGTATGTGACTACATTAACTTTTCCTCAAGTATGCTCACCTATGGTCTTCTCTGAGGCACAGTCTATCATGCTGAGGTCCTAACATAATATGAAAATAAGATGCATTTGGGAAAGCAAGAGTAAAACAAAAACATACCTTAAGCAAAATCTTACACACCTCCAACTCATTATTAACCAGGTTTTAAGTTTTAATAAGTTCATTACGTTAAATGTTTAGATGTCTGGGTGGTTCTACCCCAAAACATGATCTCTGAGGGATTTCCATGTCTGTGTAATAGAGTGATCACGTGACACTTTCCCAACTCACTAATCTGAACATACAACATGAAGAAAGGTCATATTCTATCTTGTTTGAAACATCTGGGAAAATGAGCCTGGTATTTATAAGATGAGGCTCTCTGGTTGGGGTCATTGACATGTCAAGCCAATCAGCTTGCAAATGTAAAAAGAACACTGGTAGGTGCAAAGGTGGGAAGGGAAAGGGGGGCAACAGAATAAAGGATTTCTTGTTAACTGATGGGAAAGGAACATACATATCTCAATGAAATGCGATTTTTTATTTTTTCTGGATTTTCCAAAGATTAAAAAATTTTATGTTTTCAATGATATTTTTTCACTTATTTTTAAATATAATTTATTGTCAAATTGGTTTCCATACAACAGCCAGTGCTCATCCCAACAAGTGCCCTCCTCCCTGCCCATCACTCATTTTCCCCTTTCCCCCATCCCACATCTACCCTTAGTTTGTTCTGTCCTTTAAAGTCTCTTATGGTTTGCCTCCCTCCCTCTCTGTAACTTTCCCCCCCACCCCTTCCCCTTCCCCATGGTCTTCTGTTAAGTTTTTCAAGATCCACACTGAATGTAAATGGACTAAATGCTCCAATCAAAAGACATAGGGTATCAGAATGGATAAAAAAACAAGACCCATCTATTTGCTGTCTACAAGAGACTCATTTCAGATCTGAGGACACTTTCAGATCTTTTAAATTGGAAACTTAAATCCTTGAAATGACAAGGAAACATAAATAATTTACAAATAAACTCACTAGGTCATCAAATGCTGTTCAGTCCCCAATTGGTAAGAGCAGTGAGTACAATCTACACATTTAAGCCCACTGGCTCACTTTGCACAGTGTCAATTTACTTTCAGTAAAGGTGTCAATATCAGTTTTTTAAAAGGACATGTTGGTAAACTGTACATATCTATTTGTAGGTGCCATGATGTAACCTGGTGCACAGTAAACATTCTTCCTGTGGTTAAAAAACTTGGATGGTAGAAAAATTAGAAAAATACATGACCTACTGTTAGGCGGTGACCAAGCTTAAGGCATGTCCACTGAAAGGTTAAAATCTGGATAATAAAAAGTAGTTGCAGTACCAGTAACATTTCCCAAAATGTCAGACTGCAGAAGTATCACTTACATAATTGCTTGTAGTTTATTCCTTTGCTTTTCTCTTTTCTCTCTGCATCTTTGTAACAATTTTTTAAAACTGGAAATATAATTGTTGTCATGTGAACAGCTGCAGAAATGATTAAAAGGTATGGAAAAACATAAAATGAATGCCAATAATCTGTTTCTAGCAGTAATATATGTGGAACACTGTTCAGGAACAAAAGAGGAGAAAGAAGCACAAAGGGAGAAAGGTTTATCATCTTTGAAAATGTAAAAACTAAACTTCATCGCTTAATAGGAAAAAAAAAGATTTCATATTTAAAGTCAAGGAGAGCTAACTCCTAGCTGGCAACACTACCCTGCATCACTGGGGTCAGCAGCAGTGACTTGCTGTGGGGCAATGTTGCAGGACAAAGTGGACAGGACTTTGGAGCTAGGGGACAGAAAATCATCCACCTCTGCCAGATGAATGATGTTGGGCAAATCAGTTAGTCTCTGCCAGACTACATTTTGTCATCCAAAAATTTGATATAACTACCCAAGAGCCTCCTGTGGAGGTGAACACGTATTTCTCTGTGAAATGTTTGTTGCTGTTTAAATAGACAGCACTGTGCAAATGTAGGCTACTGTTTCGTATTGCCAATTGTCAAATATGCTACTTAATTCTATCCAGCTATACAAACTAGCATAGCCTCCCAATGGTCTTTTCAATAGTTAAAGATTTATGAATAAAATGATTTTCCTAATAGGATTAACCTGAAGCTTTTCTTAAACATGTAACCTTGAGCCCACCCTACAAAATAATGCTTTGACTATAGCAATGTACATAAAGACTATCCTAGTTTCTAAGATGTCAAACATCGTTCACAAAAGAGAACTACTCTTGAAAGAGATATATTTGTTTTAGCAAGAAAAGATTTCTAGTTCTAATTATGAGTGATTTATTGATGAATGCAAACCATAGCGTAAGAGGCATTCCTACGAGTGTCCTCATGTGTGGTTTGCAAGGTTAAGGAAGAGGAGAAATGACTTGATGGTACCAATGGACCTTATATCTATTTAAATATTGGTAAAGGAAAATTATCTTTTAGGCATTTAAGAAAACTACATTGGGGTGCCTGGGTGGCTCAGTCGGTTGAGCATCCCACTCTGGCTCAGGTCATGATCTCACAGTCCATGAATTCAAGCCCCGCGTTGGGCTCTGAGCTGTCTGTGCTGACAGCTCAGAGCCTGGAGCCTGCTTGGGATTCTGTGTCTCCCTCTCTCTCTTTGCCCCTTCCCCACTTGCACTCTGTCTCTCTCAAAAGTAAACAAACATTAAAAAAAATTTTTTAAAGAGAAAAAAAAAAAAGAAAACTGATTAAAATAAGTCTGAGAATGGGAAAACACCAAAACTGTAAAGAAGGTAAAAATAACCATAATCTTAACCAAAGACAATAATAAACCAACATGTTGACATACCAGTCACCCTCTATAAATACATCTTCTAAAAATGCACCCTATAAATATACTTTTGCACCTGCTTTCTTCCCATTGAGTATCAAATATACTTTTTTTTTTTTTTTTTTAGAGAGCGAGCGAGCGAGTGCACAAACAGGGGAGGGACAAAGAGAGAGAGGGAGACACAGAATCTGAAGCAGGCTCCAGGCTCTGAGCTGTCAGTGCAGAGCCCAAGGCAGGGCTTGAACCCATGAGCTGCAAGATCATGGCATGAGCCGCAAGATCATGGCCTGAGCCACAGTTGGATGCTGAACCAACTGAGCCACCCAGGTGCACCTCAAATAGACTTTTTAAGAGCAATTGTTTGGAAATTGTCAAGTACCTGAAGAAATATGTTGCAATTGACATAATTCAGTGGCCAATGGAAATATCATGGCAAGTTCCCAACTGGTCTCATCTCACTGAATAGAAACAAATGTCCTCATTTCAAACAAGTGGGAATAACCGAACTGATTTAGGACTCTACTTCTCTTCTAGTTAAAAAATGTAGTTCCATGCAGCAACAATATTATGGAGAACAAAAGAAAAAAAATAATTGTCTAAATTTGCACTAGGGTCATTTCTTCAGACGACCAAAGACCATCTTTTTCCCAGCTCCGTGATTCAGGCTTAAACTGGATCTCTCAGAAGCAACAACAGAATTTTTGCCAAGTGACTAGGATATAAACACCCTTTTGGTTGCACAGTGAGACATATGCTCTAAAGAAATGTGGTTCAAAATAGGCAAGTGGGTTTCTCTAGAATGAATGAGAGCCCTTGTAAGCAGCTTTGTCTTCAGAGCCTCATGTCTGCACTCGCTTGGTAACTGTTGTCTCCACAGGTAACGGTGGCACACTGTTTTCATGATTCCTTACACTAATGAACGGCTATAAATTTGTTTTCGATATTCCAGAGAGCCCTAACTTCAGCCTTTAGGCAATGCTAAGGATGCACCCTATACTCTAGTCTCACCTTTTGCAAGGTGTACTCTCAGCACTGTGGGCGATTTCCATGGGAGGATATTCTATTTAAAGAACTACTGTCCCAGCATAATACACAAAATCATTTATGAAGGTGCAAGAGACATGGAAATCTCTCAATTATGTTTACACAAGCACAATGTCAGGGCCTCCCTTCCCTGTTCCCTAAGGGGCTGGGGAGAAGAGTACTCAGTTGTGAGCAGAGAAAGACATGCAGGACGTGTTCACGTGGTCAAGGAGTGGGAAGATAGAAACTTCTCCAAAAAGCTGCACACATACACTTCCTGAGCCCAAGAGTGTGCTGGAAGGTCAGACAGGCATTTTCAGAAAGGAGGGAGGCAGGCCAAAGCAGAGAATGGTCTTAGGCTCCCTATTTTTGACCTCAAACACAGACATCAAATTCTTCTCTTGGCATGTTTTAAAATGGAGTACCTTTAAAACAAGGAATATTTAAAGGGTGCATTAAATTTTATTTTTAAAACCTTCCATAGGCTAAAAATAAGCAAACCACTCTCAATTGACAAAAATGTGCTAATGCAACATAAGTACCTTCACCTTACAATTACAATCAGATTCATAGCCTTTGTTGTCCCTTGAATTTAAAAATGGAAACGACAACATAAATTTATAATGTTAATGATTTTCCAATTTAAATTCCAAGATAGAAATGAAAAAAATTTTAATGTCATTCAAAAAAATACCCACCGGTCAGAGTGGCTAAAATGAACAAATCAGGAAACAACAGATGCTGGTGAGGATGTGGAGAAACGGGAACCGTCTTGCACTGTTGGTGGGAATGCAAACTGGTGCAGCCTCTCTCGAAAACAGTGTGGAGGTTCCACAAAAAATTAAAAATAGAACTACCCTTCAACCCAGCAATAGCACTGCTAGGAATTTATCCAAGAGATACAGGAGTGCTGATTCATAGGGGCACATGTACCCCAATGTTTATAGCAATAGCGAAATTATGGGAAGAGCCTAAATGTCCATCAACTGATGAATGGATAAAGAAGATGTGGTTTATATATACAATGGAATACTACTTGGCAATGAGAAAGAATGAAATCCTGCCATTTGCAGCAATGTGGATGGAACTGGAAGGTATTATGCTAAGTGAAATAAGTCAGTCAGAGAAAGACAAATATCATATGACCACTCATATGTGGATCTTGGGAAGCTGAACAGAAGACCATGGGGGAGGGGAAGGGGAGAAACTGGTTACAAACATAGAGGGAGGGAGGCAAACCATAAGAGACTTTTAAATACAGAGAACAAACTGAGGGTAGATGGGGGGTGGGGGAGAGGGGAAAGTGGGTGATGGGCATTGAGGAGGGCACCTGTTAGGATGAGCACTGGGTGGTGTATGGAAACCAATTTGACAATACATTATATTCAGAAAAATATACCCAACTCCTGAGTTGGCAGTTAATATCTTTTTAACAGTATTTCACACACGCACTCACACACACACACACACACACACACACATACACACACACACACACCCTGTAGTCTCATAACTGTGCACCAATGAGATGGGGACAATTTAGTTTTACTATTATAGTGGTAAAATTCATAATGAGAACATGTTTGCCACAAAATCAAATCTCTTCCCAGATATCTTCCATAGAGGGCCAGAAGTCTTCCCAGTTTTTTCACTCATGTATACCTGATCCCCACAACAAATACCTGTCACATAGTGGGTGGTTAACGCACATTAGTTGAATGAATAAATAAATAGAGAAAATAGAAATACAGTGCATGATGTGTTTGTGAAGCTGTGTGTATATTGTTATCGGGGTATATAAATAGCCTTGTTTTAAATTTGGGCATAAGAGGGGCACCTGGGTGGCTCAGTTGGTTGAACGCCTGACTTCAGCTCAGGTCATGATCTCACAGTTCATGAGTTCGAGCCCCACATCAGACTTGCTATTAGCAGCTCAGAGCCCAGTTCGGATCCTCTGTCCCCCTCTCTCTGCCCCTCTGCAGCTCATTCTCTCTCACTCTCTATTTCTCAAAAATGAATAATAAATTTGGGCATGAGGACATCTGATGGAATACATTTACCAAAATCAAAGACATTATTGCCTGAACTTCTGTGCAGCAACAGAAGAAAAACCACTGGCAAATGGCCAGGTAGGTGCCTGGTCAACCTCAAGATGAATCTGGAGCAAGCCTGGGGCAGTGGAGGTGGCACCTGGGGTTCTAATTTGGCACTCCTCCTACCTGGGCGCCCAGACAGGAGAAGCACAGCAGCACTCATGGATTGGATAGCACATGCCAGGTTCAGGCTAATCCGTGGATTATCTCATTCCATCCTTAGGGTAGATGCTTATTCTATTCCTACTTGTTTGATAAGAAAACTAAACACAGAGTTATAAAACTTATTAAAGGGCTCTTGCCTACCCACTGGAGTGGGGTTTTAGCTTTTGCATTCTGCTTTTAGAGACTACACAAGAACCACCGTGTTACATGGATTGTCTCAGGGAACCTCCCCTCCCTGGGCCCCAATCTGTAAAATGTAGGCAGCCCAGTTGATAAAAATTAAGTTTCAAGACACTCCAAGGGGGAGCCTGGGTAACTCAATCTGTTGAGGGTCCCAACTCTTGATTTTGGCTGAGGTCATGATTGCAGGGTTGTAGGACTGAGCCCCTAGAAGGGCTCTGCACCGAGTGTGGAGCCTGCTTAAGATTCTCCCTCTCTCTCTCAGAAAGAAAGAAAGAAAAGAAAAGAAAAGAAAAGAAAAGAAAAGAAAAGAAAAGAAAAGAAAAGAAAAGAAAAGAAAGAAGAAAGAAAGACACTCCAGGGTGTGGGCACAATGGGAGAAGGGAGTCAAAAGGTACAAACTTCCAGTTACAAAGTAAATAAGCGCTAGGGATATAATGTATAGCACGGTGACTGTAGCTAATAATATTGTATCGTGTATTTGAAAGTTGCTAAGAAAGTATATCTTAAAAGTTCTCATCACAAGAAAAAAATTATAACCATGTGCAATGATGGATGTTAACTAGACTCATTCTGGTGATTTCTCAATATGTACAAATATTGAATAATTACATTGTATACCTGAAACTAATATAATGTTATATGTCAATTATATCTCAGTTAAGACAAAAAGACACTCCAGGATGCCTGAGTGGCTCAGTCAGTTAAATGTCCAACTTTCACTCAGGTCATGATCTCGTGGTCTGTGAGTTCGAGCCCTGCATAAGGCTCTGTGCTGACAGCTCAGAGCCGGGAGCCTGCTTTGGATTCTCTCTCTCTCTCTCTCTCTCTCTCTCTCTCTCTCTCTCTCTCTCTCTTTCTCTCCCTCCCTCCCTCCCTCCCCTGCTCATGCTCTGTCTTTCTCTATCTCAAAAATAAATAAACATCAACAAAAATTAAGGGTGCCTGGGTGGCTCGGTCAGTTAAACATCTGATTCTTGATTTCAGCTCAAGTCATGATCTCTCAGTTTATGGGTTCGAGCCCTGCGACAGGCTCTGTGCTGTTAGCACAGAGCCTGCTTGGAAATCTCTCTAGCCCCTCTTCTGCTCTCTCTCTCTCTCAAAAATAAATAAACTAAAAAAATAAAAATAAGAAAACAATTAAAAAAAAAGGACACTCTAGGTTAAAGACCCCAAATTCTGATATTTATTTATCTAAAAAGGCCATAGTGGTCTCACTGCAATATACCCTGTCATCTTGATATTGTTGGTCCATTAAATATTGGGATCGATTTCATAATAAGTAATGATGGACTATTCCTGAAATTTTATAATAGCAAGACCATAGATAGGTTTCAGTACATCTATAGTCATTTAAAAACAGTTACAGTATATAGTATGTGGCTGCAACAATCAGATGAAATAGGAATCCAACCAGCCTTTCTTCTGGACCAGTAAACACTAAGATTTAATGGATATTTTCATTAAATTTATTCTAACTTTTGTTGCCACTTATGGGTCGTTTACTTGCCAAAAGTTACTTTCTAATTGCTTTATGTTTCCTAAGTAGCCTTTATACTGCTTAGGTAAGGATCGCAAAAAATACTGGGCCTAGGTGTGAAATGGATAATTAAATTAAATGGACTCAGGTACACCTGGCTGGCTCAGTTGGTATTGTATGTGACTCTTGATCTTGCGGTTGTGAGTTCAAGCCCCACACTATGCCTAGAGATTATTTAAAAAAATAAAATCTTAAAAAAAATTTTTTTAAAGGGGCACCTAGCTGGCTCAGTCAGTTGAGCACGTGACCTTGGCTCAGGTCATGATCTCATGGTTTGTGAGTTCAAGTCCTGCATTGGGCTCACTGCCGTCAGTGTGGAGCCTGCTTTGGATCCTCTGTCCCACTCTCTCTCTCTCTCTCTGTCCCTCCCCAGTTTGTGCTCTCTTTCTATCTCAAAAATAAACATTAAAAAATTAAAAAAAAATTTAATGGGCTAAAAAAGGATTCCCTCATTAGTACCTATACATTGAAATACACATTATTGTGGTTTGGTTTCAATCTGGTATTTTAAAATCTAAAATAGTACCAATTTTATACAATAACAGTAAAATCCTTATTTGTTGAGAATATGCACAGATAAAAGTTTATAAGCTTAAAAAACAAATAGCAGTAATTGTCATACTTTCCCAATAATAAAACACATTTTAGTAAGGTTTCACCTTATAAATTTTTTTAAATATTTATTTTTGAGATAGAGAGTGCATGAGTTGGGGGAGGGGTAGAGAGAAGAGGGAGACACAGAACCCAAAGTAGGCTCCAGGCTCTGAGCCATCAGCAGAGCCTGATGTGGGGCTTGAACTCACAAACCATAAGACCATGACCTGAACCCAAGTCCCATGCTTAACTGAGTGAGCCATCCAGGCATCCCTAAGGTTTTCATATTTTAAAAACTCAAAATAGCTTTATAAGTTCACAAAATAATACTATTTTTTTCCTCAAGATATTAACACATTCTTGTATTGCAGCTGGATAGGATTATTTTTTGGAGATTTAGTATTTGCCACTTTAAGGAGTATTTCTTTTAATATTTTTACTTCAATATTCAGAAAACAGCATAATTACATTAAATTTAATTTTTAAAACAATATGAATACTTTTGTTTGAAATATAACAACTTTGATAATATCACGTATCTAATCTGATGTTGTAATAAATTGGGGTTTAACAGAGTGATTTTCTATGATACAACCAATAATTCAAAAACTAATGGTTCTACAGGAGGATAAAATGTATCAAATCTGTTGGCTCTGAAGGTGAAGCAAGGTTTCGTTCTGGTACAGTGTATCATTGAGATCCCAGGAGGAAACAGAATTAAACTCAGTTCAAATGGAGAGATTTTTAATGAAGGGACAACCTACAGAGGTGTTGGCAGGGTCAGGGGAATCAACATGAACACAAGATGCGAATAACCTAGAAACCGGCACTACCACCACCCCTCCCCCCCACCGGCCCAGCCTTCCCAAAGCAGGAGATACAAAGGGGGGAGAATGTTACTGACATGACAGCTGGAGCCCAAGAGAGCAGGAAAGGCTGCAGAGCAGGAGCTACAATCCTGAAAAGGGGAAGCTACTGCCAGAGGTTTTTGAGGGTCATTACTTCATACCACCTGCACTGAAGGGACAGAGCAGGAAGAAACACCCCAACTTCTCTCTCCTCTTCTCTCCGATCCTCTGCTTTTACCTTCCACTGGCCCAAACAGAAGCCAATTGGAAGGAATCAGCTTCTAGGGCAAAAACAGAGAAGAGGAAGGCAGGGTGTGGCTCAGTGGCAGGGGAGCAGAGCACCAGCGAGCTCAGTCACATAACTGTCACTGAGGCCTGAAGCGGAGGCGCAAGACTAAGCATGCTCCTCTGACCTAATTTCTAAGAAGTCAACCAGAAAATACCATTTTGGGAAAACAATATTTTAAAAATATAAAAGCCCTTAACAAATTATCTGATTAAAAGTGGGCAGAGGACCTGAAAACACATTTTTCCAAAGAAGACATCCAGAGGGCCAACAGATACATGAATCACTAATCATCAGGGAGATGTAAATCAAAACCACAATGAGATAACACTTCACACCTGTCAGAATGGCTAAAAAAACCCCCCAAACCTCCTTTTCCTTCTGAATTTTCCCTCCTTCAAATTCTATTTAAACTCTTCCTTTCATTTACCTCCTGGTAACACAGAAGTCTGTGGTTCAATAAGTCCTCCAGTTAAGCCGACCTCTCTCTAACACCCCATCCTCACAGCACTCTGAGCTGCGGGAAGTCTATACTATTGTCAATGAATGCAAACTCTAGGAAATTTTCCTAAGACCTATTACGATTAGTGATACTTTTCACAAAATTTAACCCAGCCACCCACCAATGATGACAACATACACCATTTCTTTGATAAATGTCAAATGCATGTGAAGTACATACGTGAAATGTTTGTTTCAATGTTCTCTAATCTATTAATTTTATATGTATGTGTGTAATTTTTGCATGTCTTCGGATTACAGGGTGAATGCAAACTCATACAGAGACTGACCAAAGCTACCACATGAGAACTTAGGTAGCCCCACTACTAAGAAGCCTTCTGAGTACCCCTGGAAGTCTTAGGTGGAGGTTCTCCAGGTATGCATCCCTGACTACCACTAAACAAGGTCCTGGAGGGCAGGAAGCATGGGTGATTCATCTTTGCAGTAGCCAGAGGTCCTAAAACAGTGTCTTGCACATTGCAGGCACTCAATAAATGCTGAATTGGCCAAACATTGGTCTGTCCCCATAACCAACCACCCCAAAAGCACACAGATAATTACTTCTTGGAAAAATTCCAACTACTGTTTGATGTTACCTATGTGACTTTTCCCTCAAGAGCAGCTTTGTAGGATTACATTATTTCCTTTTTTCCCCTCTTTGACCTTAATGGCATGTGCTTGAACAACAGCTTCATATAAAATTACTACCAGCACATACCACAGCAAATTCAAGGTACAATTTAAAAAATGGTGCCAATATCTCTCAATTTAGAAGACACATAGTCTCTCCTTCTGAACAAGGCTAGAAAATGCATAATCTGGTATTAACATAAGAGCTCAAGATATTTTGAATATACTTTTTTTTTTTTTACGATCCAAGATTTTTTTTGGAAAAGAATTAAAATGTTACCACAAATCTGGCCTTCATTAAAAAGCAATCCCGCATTTTCCTGCATTTAATAAAAGTGTCCAATTACAAAGTTTATTTTGTAATGTAACTTTTAAAACCTAAATAGCAAAAATATTGCATTTAGAATGAATCTGAGTAGGTGTAAAAAAAAAAAAAAGACATACCCAGGAAGACAGATTTTGGTGAAAGTTAAAATATTTCATACTTTGTACAATTTAGGATCATTTTCATATTTTATAGTATTGATCCAAGCTTAATTTGAAATGACCTTGACCCTTGAAATACTAAATTTAAGACTTTAGAACAAACTAGCCATTCTCTTCTTCTTTATAGGCAAATTGACTAAATACTAAGGAATTGTATGTTGGGGCCTTTGAACCATGACCAAGAGAAGAAACACTGTTTGATGTATATAAACACTAGAGAATCCATTTTGACTTAATAAAAGGATGAGTTCATTGCACATCCTGTGACAAAATATTCCCCTTTTCCTGAACATGCTCTCTTATTCCAACAATAGGTTGTATTTTCCCCAGGATGTGGGGCGATGGGGGATCAAGACAGCTGTTAATATTCATTTCTCAAAATGCACTATGGTGGGAAATTCAGAATACAGTGAAAGGTAATAAACCTTTTACTTCACCAAAACAGAAGGCTGAATTTAGAGCAGCAGGTAAAGGATATAACAGCACATTCATCATCTGCAATCTTTTAAGTTGCCTAAATCTCTATGATACATTAAATGCTTCAGATCGATGGTTTTATAATATTTTACCAATAGTTCAACACCTGAAAAACCTTAGCAGATTAAAGTCTTAAATTTCAAATATGACCTAACTCGATCTTTTTTATTTTTTAGACCTTCTCAAATTTCCATTTCTTTTTATTAATAAACGATAAAGAATTTTAGGTGCTTATCCACAAAGAAATGAAATTTTCACCTTTTTAGGAACCTAAAAGATGAACAGAAAAAGCCAATCCCAATATAATGTTATCAAAAGAATATTTTGGAATAGAATGTGACAATTACTTATTTATACTTATGTGGCTCTACCATTCAAAGTGCATCCACGCTTCAAAGCTAAACCTTCAGTAACATCATGGTTGATAGCATCTAATTTCATGTTTAGCTGAGGTCTTAAAGATCCAAAAGGACCAAGACAAACATATCTATTGTTCGGGCTACTGTATCCATCTTCATCACCATTGTTTTGGGGTGAAGTATTTTGCAGCCAACCCTCTGAGAGAGACTAAAATAGACATACGTTGTTTTTGCCTGCCAGCATCCCTTCTGTAATTTTTCTTTGGAGAATGTCCCTAGCCTAGACAATGTGGGGCTAACAAACCCCTTTTCAGAGGAAGGCACCTGAATCCAAGTTCAGTCAGGAGAGTGGTTCATTCTCCATGCCCAGACAGGGGCTAGCACCTCAGATTGTCCTGAGACTTTTGTTGCAAATATTAAACAAAAAGCACTCTTTCTTTCTTGCTAGGACTAAGTTGGCAGTAGCATCTAAGGGGCTATCATATGGAAAAGACTTGTCTGAAAATGAAGCCAAAGCCAGAAATGAAAGATCATAATAACTTTGGTAGATCCACCCATGTTTCCACTGGCAAGATGTACCCACTGGCTTTCTTGCATTAACCACATAAACTCCTTTATACTTAAGACAGTTTGAATGGGTTCTGTCACTTGCAGCTAAAAGAATTCGAAGTCTAAAATGTGACAATACTAAAAATAAACATGACTGCTTTTGAGGTGCTTAATGGATCTCCCTCCCCTTATATATTATCTCCTTTAATCCTCACAACTCAGGAAATATTAACATTAAATTAATATTCATTATTTTTTGAAAATATACTATGTGGAAGAGGGACGGAGAATGCCAGAGGAGTGAGGAGGTTAGATACCTCAAAGCATTCAACAGATATTCATCAAATGGAAGATTAAACATTATCTAGCAAAGCCAGGGTGCAATTGTTGCACTAATCCCTCAGTGATAAATTAGGAGGCTCTTGAAGTAGCCTGGGCCAGAAAGATGAATGCCAAATAGGCAGCCCTATGAAAATCATTCAAACAATAGGACATAGAGATGGAATCAAATTAGATGTGGGGGTCCCAGGTGGGTGTGGCTGTTGTCATTGAAATAGGTGAAGAAGGAAGGCACAGAATTTGGGAGGCAAGGAAGGAGACAAAGTGTGGGTCAGTTAAACATGCCTGCAGGGTGTATAAGCAAAAAGGTCCAACAGGCATTCAGTATGAAAGGCCTGGGCTGCAGAGAGGCTGAGATGGGAGATGCCAGATGGAGCATCACCAGCATAGGGATGGCAGTTCAGGCTTGGGCACTGCCCTACTATAGCCTCACCATGAAAAGAAGAGGAAAGGGCTGGCGACCAACCCCCTCCAGGTAATCTCAGTCCTGCTTGTGAGCGCCATAAAAGCTGGCTTTCCCCGACAGAGCCGGTACTTAGGAAATATCTGTGCAATGACTGACTGAAGAGTATACCGTTGGTTCTACACGAGTGCTTCTCCAGGGACACCCCCCCCCCCCACCGCTTCCAGCTATACTGGATGGCCGCTATATTGCATGGTGTCTCGTTATTCACCTCTCACCTCCTAAACTAGTTCATGCTCTCACATTAGGTGTAATCGCAGCTGGCAACGCTTTCTGGGGATGTCTCAAAAAGATCGGAGTTGAAAAAATATTTTTGTGTCATTTTAATTTAAAGTAAAATTGTTGCCTCTTTCCCCACCCTTTCCTTTTTCTTGGCGAGCCCAGTGACCCCGGTGGTCTTCCAAACAGAGGCGGGGGTCGGAGCTGGGATTCCCCCAAGGTAATTCTTTAGACAGCTATCAAAGTCTCAAAAGAAACAAAGGCTGAGAATCTGAAAGGTGTGGCAATTGGCGATTCCAAGACAGGTTTCCCCGCGTGGGGGAACGAGTACCCCAGGGGCAGGAGACCCTGTGGGCAGCGAGCCCTGAGATCCAAAGGAAGTGTAGGCAGTCCGCGCCTGCAGGTCCCAGCGCTTGCGCCTGGCTGCAGCCAGCCGAACATCCATTCTGGCTTGGCTGAGCACTCAGGTTCAAGGTCGCACGGGGGTGACCCGAGTGCCAGGTGCCCCGATGGCCACCATCCCAACCCGCCTCTGCTTAGGGTCCGGAGCTGGCACTTCTGCTCTGGACACAACCGAGAGGTCCGTTCGCCCTTCTGCTTCCGCCTGGTTAACTGCAGACTTTCATCCCTCAGGTCTCCGCCTGCCGGCACCTCGGGCTGGAACGCGCCCTTTTCTCTTTCTCCGCAGCTCCCCTCTGCCTGCCACTTAGCATAACTGCATTTTTACTTCCCTGTTTGAGATTACGTGTGTGTGTAAAGTTCTAAGTCAATAAGTGAGGCAAAAATTCTTGTAGGGTCATAATTACTCTTGAAAAATCGCCCATACATCACAAGATTTGGTGTCTACACTCAACGTTGATGTGCAGGAACGTGTGGCTAAAACAAGTAGTAAAGGTGCACAATATATTGAAAAAATACGGATGCAATATATAATTGTAAGTGCAAAAGAGAAAACGGTATCAGATAAATGAGCCTGCGTGCGACGCCACTGTACTAGTTACTGCCTAAAGAGTCACCAAGGCGGGCCTCGCTGTTTTGGCTCGCCACGGCATCCTCAGCGCCTGGCCCAGTGCCTGCGACTTCGTACACGTTCAAAGATCTATCCCGAAAAAGAAAGGAAGGACGGAAGGACGGAAGGAAGGAAGGAAGGAAGGAAGGAAGGAAGGAAGGAAGGAAGGAAGGAAGGAAGGTGGGACCCCGTGGCCGGCAGACAGGGGGGTTGGAGAGGGGCGCAAGGGAGGCTGGGCGAGCTCCATCCCGGTGGCCGAGGGCTGCGGAGCCAGGTGCTGAAGCTGGCGTGGGATCCGGTGAGCCGGCCTGGGACCGCGGCACCTGCGCCTCCCCGGGAGGCCACGGCGCAGGCCCCGCCCCGCCCCCGCCCCGCCGCGCACGCACGCGCCCTGCAGCCGGGTCGCCCGGCCGGCTCGCTCGCTCAAGCTCACCCGCGCGCCGGCTGCCCCTCGCGCCTGCGCCCGCTGGGGGGCGCTCCCCTCCCGCCCCGCGCGCCGACACGCGGGCGCCCCCCGCACGGCTGATTCCATTCCCGACCTGGGCGCGCGCGCCGCCTCCTACCTGCGGGCCGGCGATTGGAGGCGCGCGGAAGGGCTGAGAGGGCTGAACAAGACCGCGGCCTGAGGCGGAAAGCGAAAGAGCTAGCGGCCGCGGCGGAAGGTCCGGACACGGGCGCGCGCGCGCCCGCGCGCGCCCCCGGCCCTCGCTCCCTCAGTCGACTCCCGGCCAGAGCCCAACCCTGCTGCCGCGCGCCGCCCGCCTCGCCGCGCCTAATAACAACGGTGCCCGGGGTCAGGTGGCCGCGCGCGGACAGCGCCTCCATTGGCTCAGCGGGGAGCGCGGCGCATTAGGATTGGTTGGGAGGCGGAGCCTCGACCAGTGGGAAGGCGGAGCTGTGGAGGGAGGCGGGCTGGGAGGCAGCGGGGGCGGGGCTAGGCCGTGGTCCGCGCCTTTGTGCCCGGCGCGCGCTCTCCGCCCGCTCCGGCTGCAGCGCCGGCTGCATCAATAATTCAGAGCGGCGGCGGCGGCGGCAGCGGCGGGTGCGAGCAGGAGGCGGCGGAAGCAGCGGGGACCGAGCGGCAGCGGCTATGTATCCAAGTGCGGCTGGGCAGCCGCGGCACCCCTGAGGCCCGGGAGGGGCTCCGGGAGCATCGCGCGGGGGGCACGCTTGCCACGGAGTGCAAGGAAGAGCAGTAGTGTCCAGAGCGGCATCTGCGAAGCTGCGCACGGAGCTGAGGAGGGGGCTTCGGCGTGGGGTTGGGGCGGGGGGGCGGCTGGCGCAGGCAGCCCCCGGGGTGGGGGGCGGGGTGGGCGCCGGCGCCGCGATGCTGGGCGTCGTGGAGCTGCTGCTGCTGGGGGCGGCGTGGCTGGCGGGCCCGGCCCGCGGGCAGAATGAGACGGAGCCCATCGTGCTGGAAGGCAAGTGCCTGGTGGTGTGCGACTCCAACCCCACGTCCGATCCCACGGGCACAGCTCTCGGCATCTCTGTGCGCTCCGGCAGCGCCAAGGTGGCTTTCTCTGCCATCAGAAGCACCAACCACGAGCCGTCCGAGATGAGTAATCGCACTATGATCATCTACTTTGACCAGGTGAGCGCTCCATCAGATTGGTTTGTGAGGGGGAGAGGTGGAGGGTTGATGTTCGATCCACTCCAAGGCTCTGCGGAGCCTCGGGAGCAGGAGTTCGGGACTGACTCTTGTCTACTTCCCTTCGTTCCCGTCTCATTGTAGGTACTAGTGAACATCGGGAACAACTTTGATTCAGAACGCAGTACTTTCATCGCCCCGCGCAAAGGGATCTACAGTTTTAACTTCCACGTGGTAAAAGTCTACAACAGACAGACCATTCAGGTCAGCCGCTGCCTCAGGGTCAGGCCCCGGGCCCGGCAGAGGGCTATTACCTGCTGGAGTGAGCGGCCGTATGGGGGGTGGGAGATAGAAGGGGCAGCTGCATGTGCCTGGGGTTGCTTGGATGGACGAGTAGCAGAGCCTCATAGTTCTGTGGCTTGGACTGTCTCTTGTTTTCTTCTCTCGCGGGCTCTTGGAACCTAGTCCTCTTCCCACACAGAGTTTCCTGCCTTCGCCTTCTGGGCCCCTCCAAAGAGGTTCTTCCCCTTTTCCTACGGGATACCAGGGATTTCCCGTAGCGGTTGCTGGTTAGCATCAAAGACAGTTCCTCTTTCCAGAAGCTTTCTGTGACCGTTGCCTTCAGCTCCACAGACCGTATCCTCATTCTCTGTCCCAGCTCGGAAGCCTGGACTCCTGTGCGCTTGCCTTTAGCACCACGCTCGGGCCGGGATGGGAAGGGTGCTCCTGGCATCCCTTTGGAGACTCTGGGTTTTTGAACTACCGGCGGGCGCCGAGCCCAAGCGTTTGAAGGGTGGAGAGAGCAAGGGGCGGGTGTAGTGCTGCTCCCCCCCCCCCCCGGGCTCCAGCTGTGCCCGTGTCAGCACTCACCGTCCCTCCAGGTTCCCAAAGGTGTCCAGGTTTCCTTTGGGCAAAGACAAGAGCCGGGATGCACGGCTGGGGAGAGGGCGCTGGGCCTTTGGCTGCTGATGCCACCGCAAGGGCAAAACCAAGTGGTGATGGCACGGCCGGTTCTGGGGATGAAGCACAGAGTGCAGCCCTGGCAGAATTTCTCATCAGTCCGAAGCCTTGCCCAGCTTCCCTACCGTGTCTCCACTGTGTCAGGCAGCTAGGACCGGGAGGAAGCAGGGTTTGGTTTGGCTTGGTTCTCCCGGAAACTCCAGTTGCCCGAGTTTCTCTTTGAAGCGGGGTGGGGCAGGGGGTAGGGGTGGGGGTGGAAGCGAATGTCTTGGGACACCAGAGCTGCCTATGGGTTCGTTAAGCTGGGTAAAAACGCAGTCAGGCTTTGCTTGGCGCGCTTTAGGAATGAAAGCGACTCCCATTTTGGGGGCAGACCCTTCCTGTCACCCAGATTGGCTGTTTTTCGCCCCACTGGTCCCTCAGCAGTAAGCTGCAGAGCCCCCTTTTTAAACCACCCACCCCCTTCCACCATGCTCCCAGGCCTTTGTGGTTGTTAGCCAAGCGGGGAAGGTTCGCATCTCCACTGCTGCTTAGGTACCCTCCTCTGTTGCGCCTCTGAAGTAGGCCTTTCTCTTTCCCAGGTAAGCCTCATGTTAAACGGGTGGCCGGTGATTTCAGCCTTTGCTGGTGACCAGGACGTGACCCGGGAGGCCGCCAGCAATGGAGTTCTCATCCAGATGGAGAAAGGCGACCGAGCATACCTCAAGCTGGAGCGAGGGAACTTGATGGGGGGCTGGAAGTACTCGACCTTCTCTGGATTCCTGGTCTTTCCCCTCTGACTGGCTCATCACCGTAATGGAGGCAGGGAGAGGGCAAAGGCAGGAGGAAGGCAGGAGGGGGAATGAGAAGACGGCAAGACTGGAAACTTCCTACATGGTCCCCAGCTGTATCCGGGTAAAAGGTGTGCACCGGCGGCCGGTGGGACAACTTTGTCCCTTTCCTCATTAGGAGAAGCAAATTCTGCTTAGCTCTGCGCACTCCCATTTCCAAAAATAAACTCGCCTCCCCCATTCCGGTTGAAGTAATCAAGAAAGAGAGACTGCCTTGTCATTGTTTCTTACCCCCATGTTCATGTTCCCTAAAATTTATACAAAAGAAACTTTGTATTTCACTGTATAACGTGAAATATCTTCCTCCTCAGCCCCCTCGGAATCTTTCCACCTGCTGAAATCTAATATACTCCTCCCCCTTTTTAGTTTGGAGAGGGGAATAAGGTTTTTGTTTTGTTTTTTGAATGGGGGAGGTAGTTTTAATTTGGCAAGTATTGCTCTTAAAACACCGCTCAAGAGTTAATTAGCTGAAGATACTTTGTGTCCTCCGCTGCTTGTTAGCAGAGACAGGACTTACCTTAGTGGTGACTGGTTCAAAAATATATATAAATATATATCATTTGTATTCAAAGAACTCTTCCCAGTGGAAACTGGCTGTATTTCCGTATTTCTATGTCCTATTCGGAGTGATCGTGAAATCTAAGGCTGCTTGATGTTCTGATGCTTGTCAATGCCCTCGTGTTCTGTGGCTCCACTAAATGCCAGGAGGTTCTTCCGGACGCTTCCTCGTCCTCTGTAACATACGTGTGAATAGCCAAGATTTAATTTTGCTTTAACCCAATAAAGTTGAAGTGGGACTTTTATTTTTCTGAAACAGCTTTCTAAACTCCGCACCTTCCCCAGCTGCGAGGTTTGGGGGCGGGTTGTGGAAGCGCAAGGCTGAGAGGCGCCGGGGACTTGGTGGGAAGGCCTGGGCGTGAGGGCTTCTAGCGAAGCCGGCCTGCGCTCCTTTTTTTTTGCGCCAGGCCTACAGCCAGCCCGCATTCGCCTGTGCTCCCTGCTTTGGCCAAAATCTTGCCTGGCCAGGAGACACTACCGGCCTGGGAGCGAAGTGGGATTTTTTCGAAGTCCAAATACATCAGGAATAATCCCAATTGGAGGAGTCGGCACGCTTCCTACGCCTCCGCCCCTGGATGTCCCGAACCATCAGCCCCACATTTCCCGGAGCAGCTTTATGTTTTACACCAGCGCCTCTGAATCCCGCGTCCGTCCGCCGTACTAGCCCGGCGCCCAGGACCTGTGATTGCGCTCCACGCAGGACTTTCGTTCGAGAGGTTCGTCCAGGAGGTTTGATTGTATCGGAACATAATGTGAAAGCAAAACTGAAATAAACGACTTCGTTTTAAGTCTAGAAGTCTGACCCAGTCGCTTCAGCCTCGGGGAGGTCGGGCGCCGGAAAGCGGAAAGCGGGTGGAGGAGGCCAAAGTCCTGGGGCAAGAGCCTGGGCCTGGATTGGCGCCTCTGGCTTTGGTCCTTTTAGAAGATTTTTCCTGGCCGGACGTTCGGGGGTGAATATTATTGGCTCCTAGGGGTTGGAGAGAAGGGGGTAATAATTGCACAATAAGCAACATTTCTTGTTATTACTGCGGCTCCTCTGATTGAAATTCACCGAGCACTCGGCCTTCCTTGAAATGAGGGCATGTTTCTCCTCCGCGCACAAGCCAGGGGCCGGCATCCCTTGCCGCACGCTTCGCATCCCCAGTGCCCAGGGTCCCGCGAGGGATAGCTAGAGACTTCGGGAATGAGTTGTGCTTTTCTCTTCCTGCCCAACAGTTCTCTCCCCCATAGTACCCAGGGAAGTAGGGACGAGGCGCAATCCTGAACCTTAGAGGAATTTAAAAAGAAGCTATTCTTTTTAAAAAGGGACACTTTCAAAAATGCTTTTCTCGGCATTCTTCTAGTTGGGAGGGAGAGATCAGGGAGAACTGGAGCCTTCAGCAGCGAAACTAGCTCGACCCAACCGCTCTGTCGGCACACAGCCTGCCTGCGAGGTAGGCATACGAGGTGCACCAGGTACTCTCCGCCTAGGACAAGGGCTTTCGGGCCACGCAGGTTGCATCGTCACAACCGAAAGAAGCAGCACCCCTACTGCGCTTGCAGCGTTCTCTCTGTGGGAGGGTGGTCGCCCTCTTCCCCAGGGAGGGTACCACCAAGGTGTCTGTCCAGACTTTGGGACCCCCAGGCGGTGCTTCAGCTGGGTGACTTGGGCCCGTCCCTCCTCTGGCCTCAGTTTGTCCAGCTGTATAAAAACAAAGAGGATTTAAACATCTCCAAGAGTCCCTCCTACTCTGAGATTTCATTCATCCTCTGTTACTTGAACGTGGGCCTGCAATTCTTTTACCTGGGTTTAACGAGTCCTGGCTGTTATTTGCACTGATCTGGTTCCTGGAGGCAGTCTCCTGAATGCTAGGCCTGAGGCTGGGGTGGAGGCAAAGAGGAAGCTTGCCTATCCAGAAACTGAGGTTCACTCAGAGCCAGCCTCTTCTCTGGGGCCTGGGAGGTGAACCAGAAGGGAGCAAGTGGAACCCAAGTGGGACAAAGAGGGGAAGGTTATCCCTTGATTCTGGGCTCCAGTTAAGGGAGGGCTCCTTCCTCCCCAAAGCATTAGAGATCCTTGGCATTAGAGATCCTTCTCAAACTGGCTCCAGCCACTTCCTTCTCCACCTGCTGGTCCCTTCCCTCTGCCATTTGATGAGCCCATCTCCTACTACTGTCTTCATGCCTCTGCACCTGCTGTTTCTTTGCTTCAATTTGCAGTTCTCTCCTTCTCTACTTTTCAAAATTCTGTCCTACTGGGGGATCGAAGCACTTCATGTAAGAGGCTGCCTCCTCTGGGAAGCTCTTATGTAGATACAGCACAGGCACTGCTTTTCCAAGGTTCACTATCCCCTCTTCACTCTTCCTGCAGGCCTTGCTTGGCACTGGTTGGCAAGGGAGATATCTAGGGCTGGGCCTGTCTCCTGCTCTGCAGTGGGTTCCATAGAATAGTGGTACCCACTCCAGCGAGCTCTCAGAAGTGTTAAGCAGGCACTCTGGTCCCAGAGGCTTCAGGAGAAATATGGGTTTCTCCACCCCCAAACTGCCCTTATCTTCGGGTCTGAGCCCCCATTAGCCTGGGTGGAGATGTGGACAGCTTTCCCCAGGGACCTGGAGTTGGAGCTAGAGACTTCACTGGGGCTGAGCACTTGGGAGTTGGGCCACCTCCCTCACCTCTGGAGTGGAGGTGGGGGTGATTGTTACCTGTTCGAGAGGCAGGTGAATCAACCCTCAATTGAAAATTGTACCCCAGCTGAGAGGGAGCCAGATACTCTCAAACGGTGTGTTGGGGACTGAGAGGGATAGAGAAAAAAAAAAAAAAAAAAAAAAAAGGCCAGCGGCTCACTAGAAACTACATCCCTGTCCCCAACCAGAAGCTCTAGGGAGGGGGCCAGTCCTAAAACCTACACCTCACAATGGTTTCCTTTAATGCTTAGAACCCTCTAGGCCCTTTCAGATCTGGGCCCTGCCTCCTGCTTTCATCTCAGATACACCTGATCAGAATAGAGCCTGTAGGGGTTCCAAGACCACCCTCTCATTCAGCCTCCTTCTCAGAGTCTCAGAGACTCCTCCCCCACCCAGGTCACCTTGGTTACTTCCTCCACTCGAGCCTCGGGGAAGCCCGCCTCACCCCAGACTAGGAGGAGTGATTACCCCTTCCTGGCCTCCTTCTTTGCTGTGTGGCCTCTTTTACCTCCCTCCCCCACAATCCCAACCCGTTTCCGGAGGGCTGCGATAGTGTTAGTGGTCTGTTGCGGGGAATCTCAGGGAGGTTTCTAGGACCCAACGAGCCCAAACCTGACTTCCAGGCCTGGGTTTTCCAGGCGGCGCCCAGTGCCGGTGGGAGCCGCCGGATCAGCGCGGGATCGCTGGCGAGGAGCCGGGGTCACTCGTGTGTGCAGTCTCGAGTCGCGCCCGGCTTCGCCAAGTCCCGCGCGGGACCCCTAGCTAGCCCACTCGTCCGCCGCGGCTTCCACGGTCCGCACCACTAGGAGCGCGCGCGCGCCCCCCCCCCCCCCCCAGCTGCGCTGGAGCGCTCTTGCTCCAATCCCCCGCGCATCGGCTCCTAATGAGAACATAATTACCCAGATGGAGAGGGAGCCTCACCCGGCTCCTTAATTGTTGCCTTGTTGGGTAGGGGGTGTGTGTGGGGCGGAGCGAAGGGGCTGGACGCTCCCGCTGGTTCCGGGCGGGGTCCTGACGTCCCAGGCCGGGTCTTTGGGCCCCCGCTGACCTAGTGGAGGGAGAGACCCCGCTCAGCCGACGCGCGCCCGACTCTGCGCTTGGCTTGAAGTGCGATCTCAGACTGCTCTCCCCGCCCTACACCCCCCACCGCCTCCCTGTCTGAACAGTTTTCCTCAGCTCCCAAGTGCGGTGTTCAGGGTTTGTTCGGAGACATCTTTTGTGATAAACGCGTTCGTGAGTCTAAGCCTTCCCCCCTCGTCCCATGCAGCCATATAACTCCAGGCTTGCGCTTGGCCGAGTCCTTGTCATCCCCACTGGCTTTCAAACAAAACTGAAACTTATTACGGACTCTGCCTCTGCAGGAGGCCAGCAGTGCCCTGGAACTGGGAGGTCAAGCCTGGAGGGAAAGCGCAGATGCACCTCTCTTTGAGCCAATTTAATTCGGAAGAAAATCTTTCCCAGGGACGATTACAAAGGTCTCTCGATCTCTTCGCGCAGAGCTCCTCATTGAAGATACATCCATACCCTCTCTGAGCCTCAGTTTGCTCATATTTCAAATGGGAACAGTAATGCCTTCACAGCAGGGTGGTTGCGAAGACTACCTGAAAAGGTGTAAAAATGTTCGGCGCTGCCGCACCCACAGTAGGTGCTGAATAACTGGTGGCAACGGGGGGGGGCAGTGGACAGCTGGGGCATCAGAGGATCACAGAAGCAGAACATACGGCATATCTGCGCAGATCCCTACATCCAATAAATGGTAAAACTGAAACCAGACAGAGAGAGGACGCAGAGCAAGTGAATGGTGGAGTTAGGGTCCCGTGTCCTTTCCTTTCCCTGTACACCTGGCTCCCCACCCCCTCTCAGCAACAGCAAGAACAAAGGCTTGTATTCCCTAAGGGTCTTTCATCTCCATCCCTGTTGCTCATATATTCGCATTGGCCTCTGTGGTTGAATATCCTCTGGTTGTGTGTCCCCATTAGGGGCATGAGCCCTGTTTACATGTCTGTGTCCCTTTAGAGGCTGTGCCCCTCCAAAGTGGGAAATGCATCAGGTTCATCTTCCTTGGCCCAGTGCCTCCCATGGTGCCTGGCACAGAAGGGGGCGTCTGTGATGGTGTTATGAGTGAAACCAAACTGTGCCTGGAGTGATTTCAGGACATGGACCCAACCAGTGAAACTCTCTTCAGGGGAACTTCCTGGCCCCTTCAGTCCTCCCACCCCCACCCTCCCCAACACACTGACACCGACAGGAATATTGACATGGAAGTGTTTTCAGACCCTATGCAGGCAGAAAAACCTTCGCAGCCACGTGTACTTGCTCTCAGCCTCTCCCATTTCACTCTGAGCTCCGCCTGTCCCCAAGGAGTCCCAGCTTTGACCCTGGAACAGCAGCAAGCAGGGACAGCAAGGAAGAAGCCAAGATTAGAGGTATGGTGGTGTTTGGACTTGTTGCTAGGTGTCCTCCCTGGGAAAATGCTTTTAGCCAGGAAAATACTTCAGGCAGCAGTGAGGAGACACAGTGCAACTGAAATCAGGAGGGAGAATTTCATGATTATAAAGAATGGACTTGTGGTTGTGTAGTCACAGCCCAGAGCCTGGGGGTGGGGGGTGTCTTTGTTCATCTTGCTAAACTCTGAAGAGGTCAGGGAGGAGGTGCAGGGGAGGGACCAGCGATTGAAGGCATTGACCCCTGCCTGACCTGAGCAGGCTCCAATCTGACCTTCAAGGCTGCACTTGAGTACCAGCCACCTCATTTGCACAGTTGTTTCTGATCCCCTGGCATCAGGGCCTTGCTCTCTGCTGACCACCTGAACTCTCCTATTCAGATGACACCTTGGCCACAATTCTGCTGGGCACTGAGCTCCTTGAGGATCAGCTCTCTTCTGCTATTCCCCACAGTTCACCTAGTGCCTGGCACAGTGTCAGGGCTGGTAGATGCTCTATAAATGTTCCTTGAATGAATGAGTGAGTGAACACACAAATAGGTGGGCAGACAAAGGGAGGGATTGCTGGTTTCATCATGAGTGTATCTGCTTGATCTACCAGACCGTGAACTCCACAAGGGCATTGACCTTGTTATTGGCTTTATTAGCAATCACATTCTCAGTGCCCAGCACAGTACCTGGAATAGAGTCAGCATGAAAAGTATTTCTTAAATGGATGGATGGAGAGATGGATGGACAAGGAATCACAGTACTCTGGCAATGAGACTCCTTGGACTGAGATTCTGAAGTGCAGGCTTGGCATTGTGCTCCTCTCTAAATCTCCACCATCACCCCAGACAACCAGATGTATTCTAGAATGGAATGGAATTGTACCTGTTGTCCAGAGTTGACCTTTTTAAATTTGTTTTAATTTTTATTTTTTACCATTTATTCATTTTTGAGACACAGAGCATGAGCGGGGGAGGGGCAGAGAGAGAGGGAGATACAGACTCTGAAGCAGGCTCCAGGCTCTGAACTGTCAGCATAGAGTCTGTCCTGGGGCTCGAGCCCACAAACTGTGAGATCGTGACCTGAGCTGCCATCAGGCACACACAACAGAGCCACCCAGACACCCCCAGAGTTGACCTCATAACACAAGTTGTCCTTGATGCTTTTGCCCTACCCACCCCCAACATGCTCCTTAGAGAACAGGGACCATATTTTATTTTCCTTAAAGGACAGGAATACCCTCCCTTTCCTCCAACACCTAATGATATGATTTGGTATTGGTTGATTGGCTGTTTAATCCGGATGAAGCCACGAACTCTCTGGAAGCCCTTAATGATGGTGACGATGGTAGTGAAGCCCGTAAGGTTTTTCATGGTGCCAGAATGATAGCATCATACGGTGTCAACAGGAGTCACACAATGCCCGGCTAGTGAGGGAGCTGGTCCCCCCCCGCCCCCCCCCCCCCGCCACAGACCTGACTTGTGGCTAGCCATGGGGTCTCTGGGTGTTTGTCGTAGATGAAGGGGGAATGGCTTCCGAAATCCCCTCACAGCTTTGGGTTCTGCTGCAGACCATGAGGGTGGAGTGGGCTCCATTGGTTTCCTCTCGAGAAAATCAAGGATTCCGCAAATCCCCTTCCTTCTTCAGACCCAGTGTCCAGCTGGGAGTTCAGCCCAGCAAAGAGTTCTCTAGAATGCTCTGCTAGCCAGCAGCAACCTGCTTACTCAGGTGAGGCTCCAAGAGCCTTTTCTTCCATCATCAGAAATTACTGCCTCCTTTCAGGGAAACTTTCAAAGAGGGAAGAGGGAATTACTAACAAAGGAGAGACAACTGGGCATCTCATTCTCCTCATTTAAAAGGAAGCTGTGTGCTCTGCCCAGATCTGGTATTGGATAGACTCTCCTTTGTATTCTGAGAGACTCAAAAATAAACTCCCCAATGTGTACTTCTGCTGAGAAGTTCAGATGATTTTATAATGACTGAGTGGCTCCAAATATGCAGCTGATGTGGAGCCTGCTATTTTACTAACTCATCTTGATCAAAGTTGGTCAATTTAGGCCTCAGTAATGTTCCAAATGCTCCCTCTCCCTCTCCTTCTCTTTTTTTGAAGGAGTTCATTTCAGGTAGATGGATTATTTACTTATTCTGAAGATGCCAAGGGAGAGGGCATGTTAGCAATACCAATTGAGCCGTGGGTGCGGGCTTGCAGCTCATCCTTCACGTGGCATCTAGTGTCTGATGCTTTTTCTTCCTTCTCCTCTGGGCTCTCGGATGCTGGCCAAGTGGGAACTTGCTTGGCAGTTTCGCCAGCATGTGGGCCTAAATAATCTCCTGCATCAATCTGAGTGACAGTGGTGCTTTCTGAGGCTGTGAAGCTTGCAGCTCTTTTCTTTGATTGCCTAAATGTGTCCCTGTCTCTGTCATAAGAAGTTGGGGTCCAGGCTGAGGGCAGAAGCGAGTCTGTTCCTCCAGGAGTGAAACTAGAGGAACTCTAGGGTCCCATTCCAACTAGAAGCCAATGAAATGCAAGATTCTCTGGGTGGTAGTTGTGTTTTTTTGAGTTTCCAGCTTAAAACTATCCCCAGAATCCTTCTTTCAACCTCAGCCCACAGGAAAAGCTATGTGGTGACTAGCTGTCAGAGCTGTGATGTGAATCTTCTTTCGGTCCCTCTTAATTCTCTCTCCTCTCAGTAGCCAGAGTGAGCTTCTCAAACATAAACCAAACCACACCACATGAATCCTCTGCTTAAAACCAGCCAGTGCCTTTACAATGCACTGTGACTCCTTATAGTGGCTTGCTGGGCTTCCGTGATCTGGTTGCTGTTGACCCCTACAACCTCATCCTCTGTTGTTTTCCTCTAGTGCAGAGTAGCTCATTCCACTGTTATCTCCTACAAGATGCCAAGCTCTCTCCTGTCTCAGAACCTTTGTACATGTTGACCCTTTGGGGGCAAGGAATACTTTTCCATCCCCATGCTTTTCATGGCTATCTCCTCTTTTAAGCCTCAGCTGGCCATCCCTGGTATTTATCTCTAATACTGAGCCGCTTCCTCTTTTACCAGTTGAGTTTCATTACACCTCCCCCCCCCCAAATGTTCATCTACATGTATACTGTCTCTCCCTCCCTGGGAACAGGGACCTGGTCTGTCCTTGGTGTTATCTTATCCTTAGCGTTTGGAACAGAACCTGGAATGGTAGGGGCTTGATTCATACATGAATGACTGAATGGCAAACCAGACATCCAATCATGTTTCCCAGAGTTCAGGGCTTCTGGTCCATCATGGAAAAGCAATTTTATCTTTGGTGAGAAGCTCAAGGGAGCCATTAAACATGTTATCCACCAGAAGCCATATCCATCCAGAGGGAAAGCAAACTGGAAGCCATGAGGTCAAGGATGGGGGCTGGAAAATTGGTCTCTTATCATCCACAGGCCCAATGAAGGGTCTTTTGGTTGTTAATATCTGTTGTTAAAATTGCTTAATTCAGCTAGCCTTGCAGTTGAGCTAGGGAAAACTGAAGTGAACTGTGAATTATTGAATTTTTCCCACTGAAGTTATTCTGCAACAGACAAGCACAAACAAGAGAATGAGGAGGAAAGGGACCTTGGTCTGGGGCAGGGGTGAAAAGCAGCTTGGATGCTGTTCCTGGAACTGTAACTCTGCTTGGAGCAAAGATGGGCAGTGAGTTTGGGACTGAGGGAGGAGAGTGAGGGCTGGAGAATCATATGTACAAGAGAGAAGACAAGATGAGAAAAGGCAGCATCAGGGGCAAAAATGGCAGCAATATGAGTCTAAGCCTGTTGAAAAAAGACATATGTGCTCAGCCTGCATAATATCCACCTCAGAAATATCCAGGTAGCCTGAAGTTGCCAATCAAACATCTATGCAACAATACTTAGCTTACACTCACTGCATGCATGCACAGCCCCCTGTCTTCTGGATAGTTCCTACAGAGAAACCAAGGCAGGGGGCCTGCCTTGCCCATGGCCCAGCTAAAGGGAGTATAGTGCAAAGAAGGATAAGAATTTAGGGTGAGGGACTTGGCTGTCTATCTTGCTTGTTTTAAACTTAAAAAAGTATTTATTTATTTTGAGAGAGAGAGAGAGAGAGAGAGCGAGCGTGGGAGGGGCAGAAAGAGGAAGACAAAGAGAATCCCATGCAGGCTCCGTGCTGTCAGTGCAAAGCCCGATGTGGGGCTGAACGCACAAACTGTGAGATCATGACCTGAGCTGAAATCAAGAGTCGGACGTTTAACCAACTGAACCACCAGGCACCCCTGTCTTACTTGCTTTAATCCTCTCCCTCCCACACTGTTTGGATTCCTCATGGACCAAGTAAATTTTTGTGACCTTTGAGTTTCAGCCTCCTTTATAGAACTGAGTAGGGCGTGCTGGTTAAAGAAATAGCCTTTGAATAAAGCAGAGCTGGTTTTGAGGGCTGCCTTTGTCACTGTATTCATCAGTACTCTAGAAATCCAACTCAAGCTACACTTAGTGCCACCTTCACCAAAGAATGTATTGGCTTCCAAACCGAAGAATTCCAAGGATGACTGAATTCAGGTGTCGCTGGTCCAGAGATTTGCCTCTTTTCACATCTGGATTCATTCCCAGGCCCCCAAATGGGGCAATTTGACTCCAGCAGCCCCAGGGGCTCACATCTGTCTATCTAGTTTCCCAATTAGAAAGAGAGCCCCTTTTCTCCAGGACTCCAGAAAAAAAATCCATAGCTGAAGGATATCAGACTGAATTAAGTCAGGTGCACTCTCAGATCCAGTCTCTTTAACCAGAGAATAAAATGAACTAATTGGCCAGGTATGGACCAAGGTTAGGGGTCAAGTGGGGGAGAGGCAGGCCTGTCCAGGGGCAGCTGGTACCAATGAAAGCGGAATGCATGTGGGGTGAACGAAACCAGTAGACGTCTACCACCACAGCCACCTCCTGGCTTAATATCTCTGAGCTTTGGTTTCCTCATCTGTTAAAATGAGATAATCTATGGTATCTAACTCTGTTAGGATTAAGGAGGTAATACCTATGAAAGATTTAACAAGGTAAGGGTAGTAAAGAGTAGTTATTGCTCCCAAGACAAATTTTGCCCATGCACCCTGGCAAAATTCTTTAATTATATCACAAAGATATCTCTTCTTCTCTGGAGAGAGCACAAGCTCCTTGTGGCCTAACAATGCTTATTGCATTCAGATCATCTGGAGATCTTGTTAAAATGCAGATTCTAGGGGCGCCTGGGTGGCGCAGTCGGTTAAGCGTCGGACTTCAGCCAGGTCACGATCTCGCGGTCCGTGAGTTCGAGCCCCGCGTCAGGCTCTGGGCTGATGGCTTGGAGCCTGGAGCCTGTTTCCGATTCTGTGTCTCCCTCTCTCTCTGCCCCTCCCCTGTTCATGCTCTGTCTCTCTCTGTCCCAAAAATAAATAAACGTTTGGAAAAAAAAATTAAAAAAAAATGCAGATTCTACAGGTGTTGGCGAGGATATGGAGGGAAAGGAACACTTGTGCACTGTTGACGGGAATGCAGACTAGTGTAGCCACTGTGGAATACAGTATGGAGGTTCCTCAAAAAGTTACAAACAGAACTACCCTATAATCCAGTAACTGCACTACTGAGTATTTACCTAAAGGATACAATAACACTAATTCAAAAGGATAGATGCACCCCTATGTTGATAGTAGCATTATTTACAATAGCCAAGATATGGAAGCAGCCCAAGTGTCCATCAATTGATGAATGAATAAAGAAGTGGTAGATATATACAATGGAATGTTATTCAGCCATAAAAAGAATGAAATCTTGCCATTTTCAACAATGTGGATGGAGCTACAAAGTATTGTGCTAAACAAAATAATTCAGAGAAAGATACATACCATGATTTCACTCATGTGGAATTTAAGAAACAAAACAAATGAGAAAAGGGAAAAAAGAGAGAGACTAAGCAAGAAGCAGCCCCTTAACTACAAAGTATGAACTGATGGTGAAATAGGTGATGAGGATTAAAGAGGGCACTTGTGATGAGCACTGGGTTATGTATGAAATTATTGAATCACTATATGGTACACCTGAAGCTAATATAACACTATAGGCTAATGAGTTAAAGTAAAAAGTTAAAAAAATACAGTTTCTGATTCTTAGAATCTGGCTTGAAGCTTAAGATTTTTCAATTCTAATACACTTTTTAGAATTGACTTTTTATTTTTATTATTTTTTTAAAAATTTTTTTCAATGTTTATTTATTTTTGGGACAGAGAGAGACAGAGCATGAATGGGGGAGGGGCAGAGAGAGAGGGAGACACAGATTCGGAAACAGGCTCCAGGCTCTGAGCCATCAGCCCAGAGCCCGATGCGGGGCTCGAACTCACGGACCGCGAGATCGTGACCTGGCTGAAGTTGGACGCTTAACCGACTGCGCCACCCAGGCGCCCCATAGAATTGACTTTTTAAAAAAATGTTTATTTTTGAGAGAGAGAGTGCAAGTGGGGGAGGGGCAGAGAGAGGAGAGACACAGACACTGAAGCAGGCTTCAGGCTCTGGCTGTCAGCACAGAGCCTGATGTGGGGCTCAAACCCACAAACTGTGAGATCATGACCTGAGCAAAAGTTGGACACTCAATAGACTGAGCCACCCATGCACTCCTAGAATTGATCCTTTTTGAAGAATTTTCCAATTTTAATAGTCTTTGCAAAATTCAGGGTGATGAGTTCACAGACCACACTTGAGTAGCAATGGAATAGGACCATGGATATCCCACAGTTATTTCCGAACACCAGTCCATAGATGTGTTGTATCAGAACCACCTGCGTTTTCTTTTTCTTTCTTTTTTTTTTGAAAGAATTTACTGATGGCTCACATAATGTAACAGAGAGGTAAATACAAGAGGCAGAGATTGCTTCAGGAATAATTTGGTAACTAGCACCTGGTCTCTGTATCCCTTCCTTTAGCTTGGCTCCTTTCATTCCTCACAGTGACATTATACCTGCAGAAGCTCCAGTCCTTTCATTGTCTCTGTCCCAGAAGTCTTTGTAAAATTCTCAAGGTATCTCATTGGCTCTGAAGGGGTCCCATGCTAACCTCTAAATCAATTTCTGTGGAAAAGCAATGCAGGCTCTGATTGGTTGGGACTAAATCTTATCCCCCTTGGGAAGTCAATGAGGCTTCATTGAACCTCCAGGATGAAGAGTATGTGTTGTGTATGTGTGCAGAAGGATTTCCAACTAAAATTGAAGCTAGCAGAGAAAGTCAAGTCCCATCTAGCCTCAATCCTAACCCCAGGACTCTTATATCCAACTATCCACTCACATAGCTAATAAGCATCTCGGATATGATATGTTCAAAGGGAGCCTCTGATCTTCTCTCACCAAAGTCTGCTCCTACCAATCTTTCTTATGCCAGTTAATGGCTACCCCAATCTTGTGGTAGCCCAGACCAGAAGTCCAGGCAGCACCCTTTACTCCCACTTCTCTCTTATACCCAACATTTAATCCATCAGCAAATCCTATAGCTCTACTCTCAAAATAATACAGTAGTCAGTTGATCCAGGCCACTAGCATCTTGTCCTTGGACAACTGTAGTCACCTGGCTTGTTTTCCAGCTTACACTCTTGCTTCCTACGTCTATTCTCCCCACAACAGCCATAGTACGATCCTGTTAATATATGAGTAAGATCATGGCACTCTTCCAAATTGGTTCCCTGCTCATTTGGAATAGAATCTAAACTATTATCAGGGCCTTTCAATATGTGCCCCCCACCCTACCTCACCCAACTACTTGTCTGACTTGAAGCCATTCACCTGGGAGCTTGTTAAAGTCCACCTGCTACTTCCTGCCCAAGAGATTCTGATCCAGTAGCTCTGGGCTGTGTCCAGGGGTTCTTTATTATCCCAAGTGCCATGTGCGATTCTAACGTGCCAGTCCAGCTTTGCAAGCAGTTGCTCCCAACACCTAGCCTGGGCTAAGGCATGAAAGGAGTGAACAAACATGTGCTGAATCAGCATCTCATCTTTCTTCTGTGTGTGGTCTTCAGGCTGAAGCAGAAGTGATTGCGGAGCAGGGTTACCTATAATTTCCATAATGAAATCCGATTATACATAGTTTGTTATTTCTCTGAGGAGATCGCTTGAGAAGTGTAATTAGCATCAGCTTGCTTTGCAGGAGAAAGCGTGTCCTGCCCGTGCTGGTGTTGGCTAACATGTTTGCCTCTCCATAGGATGTCTGGGAGGCTGTTTGGTGACCACATCCTTCACTTTAACTTAATGGTGACAGCCCATTGCAGCCCACAGTGTTTCTGCCTGGCATCTGCACTGATAATGAAGGCAGCTTCACCAGAGCTCTTGTACAATCTGTCCCTGCTGGAGAGCCTGACTGCCTGACTCGTGTCATTTTAATTTGGTCCTTCACACTGCCAAAGCCACCTTGCATGCTGTCCCTTCCTGCCTGTTGCCATTCTTGGGCCTGCCCATCTCCTGAGGTGTGAGCTCCCAGCTTCTTCCTTCTTCACCTCTACTTTTTGGGCTGTGCAGCCCTAGCCCTCTTGATCTGGTCTTGGGGGCCCCTGCCCACCTTCAGCAACTACAGGCTGTGACAGGCTCTGAGTTCCCTGCTGCCCTGTTTTTGTTAGGATGTCAACTTAATTTCCAAGTGTCAGAAAATCTGCACCAAAGGCCCAAGTCCATACTCTTCTCATTGGAGCCTCAACTTGGGGTTCTGGAAAGTGTCTATGGGGACACTTTGGTTGTAAGGAACAGAAATTGGCTATTTTAAGCAGAGGAGGAATTTATTAATATGCCTTATGGCAGCAAAGCCTGGAGAAATAGACTCAGGAAAAGCTGGGAAGAGGGACAGCCCTGAGGGGAGGGTTTTGGGAGTAGGATCTAATGGCAGAGCCTTCGGAAGCTCACCTCCAGGATGCAAGGGTGATAGTCATTTCCATTCCCGTGTCACTAGGCTCAACATTTAACATTCCCGGAGAGCGGATTACCCCACAAGCTCACCCCTCTGTGCTGCACATCATGATTGTCCATCATACCAAGGATGTTAATAACGCAGCTGAGAAAGTTCCTTAGGATGAAGTATAGCTGAAGTGTGGGCTCCAGAGCCTGTGTTCATATCCCACCTCAGCCATGTTTCATGGTGTAGCTTTCAGCAACTTATTTATTAATTTTTGTCTGGGCCTCACTTTTCTCATCCCCAAAATGGGCATAATAATAATACCTACTTCAAAAGATTCTGATGAGGCTTAATTAAATGAATATGTGTGAAACAATAAAAATCGTGCCAGGCACACAGTAGATATTTAATCAACATTAGTTATCATTGGGAAGACCAAAATGAGGGGGTGTGGCTGCATGGATGCTGGCAGTGCAGTGATTCAAATGCTCTCTCCATGGGATTTTTGCACATCCCTCTTCAACCTTTGGTTCAGATTTCCATGTGGTTTATTACCCTCTCCTCCAGTGTGGGTGGTGCCTGGTCAGGAGGAGAGAATCCTCAGGACTTGGCCCATAAGTCCCATGAACACAGAAGGATAGGTCAGAACAACATATTGATCAGCAGCATAGGCTTTCGAGTCAACTTGACCTTGTTCAAATTCTGGCTCTGCTACAAGCAGCTGTGTGACCCAGGCTGGTTGTAGAGTGTCTCTGTGCTGTATAGAAATAAGGGTAATAAAAGCTTACTTCTTTGGGAGAGTCCATCCACTCAAGGTAAAAACAGTTATTGAGCCCCAACTAGGAGCCAGACACTGTTCCAGGTGCTGAGATTACAGCATGATCTAAATAGACACATCTCTGCCCTTGAGCAAATAGGCATACCTTATTCCAACTATCATACAGAGTTGCATAATTGCAAATGTTGGGTTGTGGAAGAAGTGCCTGCATAGGGAACTTTGAGCTATGAAAAGGTCTCATTTTGAGCTGAGATTTGAAGTGTGACTAGGAATGAGCTGGGCCAAGGTTGGGGGTGGGGCAGAGCTTAACATTCCAGGCAAAAGAAACAGCATGTGTGAAACCCCCAAGGTGGAAAACATCACAAGTCTGTGGGGGGATTGATAAAAGGCCAATGTTGTCCTAGGTCAGGGAGAGAAAGGGAGTCAGGCTTGCCTGGAAGGGGACAGGAGTGGAGGCAGGCAATCCAGTGACAGACAGCCATCTATGGCAGACATCTAGGCTTAGGGACAGAGATGGCTAGGACTATGGCAGTAACAGTGAGGTTGGAGAACAAGTCGATGGATCTGAGAGATATTTGGGAGTTAAATCTTTATGATTAGTGATGGATTAGGATATAGAGGTGAGGGAATGAGAGTGTCAAGGATGCTATCTTTGATTTCTCCACTATTTCTGGATATGCTATAAGATGGCAGCATTGCCACTCCCAGAGATGAGAGCTAGATCTGGGGCCAGGAGGGGTTGTGAGGTCAGTGTGGGACATGATACATTTGACGTTCCTTTAAGACATCATATGTTTATGTCAAATAGACAGCTGAATATCAAGGTCTGGAGGCCAGAGGACAGGTCTAAGATGGAAGAATAAACTTGGCCCTCACAGGCATTAAAGTCAGTCAGGAGCCCTGAGAAGAGATGAATTGGCTGAGGGGAGACACAGAGACCATCTGGGGAAAGCTCTTAGAAAGTGTTGCCATGAGGGGCACCTGGGTGGCTAGGTCGGCTAAGCATCCGAATCTTGATTTCAGCTCAGGTCATGATCTCATTGTTCGTGAGTTCCAGCCCACATCAAACTCTGTGCTGATAGTGTGGAGCCTGCTTGGGATTCTCTCTCCCTCCCTCTCTCTGCCCTTGACCCATTCTCTCTCTCTCTCTCTCTCTCTCTCTCTCTCTCAAAATAAATAAATAAACCTAAAAAAAGAAAGTTGTGCCATGTTACAGACTTTAATGATTGTTGTGTGCATGTACATGCATGTGCATGAGTGTGTATATGCATACATGTGTGTGAAGTGTGTGTGCTCCTGTAGCCAAATCTCTCCTCTTGAGGCTGCTGCTGTGATTGGCTTTTGGTAGAGTGGATCTCACTTCATATTTGTTCCTGTTGTTACATAAGGAAGGCCAAGATCCAGAAGGGGCCATGCTATGGTGGGGAGAGGAAAAGGAGACAGTGAGGTATGAAGGTGGTCTTACGAAGCTCCTCTCACCTACATCCACCACACACACAACTCAGACCTGACACTTTGATTGAACTTATACTTTCTTTCTAAAGGCTTCTCTGTAAGAATTATGAGCCCAGCTTCCCCCGACAACACCAGGGGGAGGACAATATTGGCAATGGCATAAAAGCAGAGGAGAGAGGGAAGAGCAAAAGAGGAGCGTTTATCCTGAGCAGGGTCCTGGAGCACCAGCCACCTTCTGAGCAAGACAGAGAGAAACCAAGGGTTTTAAAAATAGAACCGCTTCACTGCTTCAGGCAGGGAAAACAACCCAGACTAAAGCCGACCTTCCTGATTCTAAGCAACTGATCCCCACTGAGGAAAAGAAGGCTCCTAAGCCCCAGAGAGGAGACAGAGGGCAGCCGGGCAAGAGGAAAGGGGCTGTAATTGGACTCTAGGCCTGAAGCTTTGTCCTGAAGTGGCCAATATGTTCTCTGCCTCTGAAGAGAGAGCAGGTCCATGGGGCACATGGGGCCCTTAATACAGACAGCAGTGTCTCCGGAGACAGCAAGGCAACTGGCAATAGGGCAGGCTGTTTCTGGAACAGACCAGAACGTCTGCATGCAAGCACAGGTTACTGTCTATAAAACCATTCTCAGAAGGTACAATTCCCCTTCGAATGATGGCAGGGTTACAAAGTTAAGGATGACAGCATTGGTGCTCTGGGGAGGCTGAGGGGCTGGGGAGGAGGTAGGCATGGAGAATGTGGCCAGTGCCTTGGTAGGGAGAGAAGATGCCAAATCCCATGGGAGCTTAAAGGAAACAGAAGGCTTCAGAGAGACTGTGACTGTGTTTTGTTTCCACTAGACTTTATTTTTTTTAGAATAGTTTTAGGCTGATAAAAAAATTAAGAAGACAGTACAGACAATTCTCCCATGCCTTCTTACCCAGGTTCCCCTATTACTAACATCTTAATGTGAATATGATACATTTGTCACAATTAATGAACCAATATTAATACATTATTATTAACTAAAGTCAATGCTTCATTCAGATTTCTTTAGTTTCTACCTGATGTTTTTTTTTTTTTTTTTTTTTTTCTGTTCTGGGATTCCATCCAGAATGCTGCAGTATATTTAGTTGTCTCCTAAGGCTCCTCTTAGCTGTCACAGTTTCTCAGAACTTCTCTTGTTTTTGATGACTTTGACGGTTTTGAGGAGTACTGGTCAACTATTTTGTAGAATGTCCTTTTATCAGAATTTTTAAAATATTTTTCTCATGGTTAGAGTGGAGTTGTGGGTTTTTAGGAGGAAGACCACAAAAGGGAGTGCCTTTTTAATTATATTATATCAAGTGTACCATCAACATGGTTTATCACTGTTGATACTGACCTTAGTCACCTGTCTGAGGTAGTGTTTGTTAGGCTTCTCCAAGGTAAAGTTAATCTCCTTCCCCTTTTCAGACTGCATTCTTCAGAAGGAACTCAGTATGTACAGCCCACGTTTAAAAAGTGGAGAGTTATTTTTCCTCTTCTAGAGAGCTGAGTATGTATCTATGTGAATTATTTTGAATTCTTCTGCAAGAGGGATTTGTCTCTTCTCCATCACTTATTTATTCAATCATTTATTTATATTGGTATGGGTTCATGGATATTTACTTTATAGTTGGGTTACAATCTAATACTGCTTCATTTTATTGCTTGTATCACTCCAGCTTTGGTCATTAGAAGCTCTTTCAGTTGGCTTCTGTTTCTTTGACATACCCACTTCGATATATATTTTTAACTTCCTCACTTTTTTTTTTTTGGCATTTTACGCTCATCTTGGACATTTCCTACCCCAATTTCTTTAAGGAGCTCTGGTTCCTTTGTTGGAGAAAGGTATTAGAAACCAAGATCTGGGCACCAGGTGTGCTCGTTGCTACTGGGGTGTCATTGATTCTGGGCCTTTCAGCTAACAGAGCTAGAAAATGTATGTATGTATGTATACTAACCCATGCATATACCATATTTGTAACTATTTCTATGGGTAACCATTTGTATCTACCTTAAACAAAGAATGAGTTCATAGTGATCTGTTATTCAGGTGGATCATTCTGGCCTTCTCCCTTTGCTTATATGTAAATTTTCACACTAATAGTGAGAACCTTGGCTCCTAACACCCAACATATACTTAGGTGTTTGATTCCAGTATACATTCATAATGGTGTCTGAATTATTAACCTACAGTATCCGTATAGGAAATGGCTTTATCAAGTAGAGCACAGGTCTTATGTGAAGTTCTTCTTGCCTTTGGTCTTACAGACACCACTCATTTCCGAAGTTACTTAGGTCCCTGCTCTTCTCTGAGGTTGTTCCATACATTTGTAATACAGGTAGACTCTCTTGTCACAATCTATATTCCTTCCTGTGATTCCCCCAACCTCCTAATTTTTAAAATTATATACATTAAAGTTTACTCTTTGTGCTGTTCCCTTTTATGAGTTTTAACAAATGCATAATGCCATGTATCCACTGTTAAAGTATCATACAGAATACTTTCACTGCTCTAAAAATTCCCTGTGTTTTATATATTCATCCCTTTCCTCTACCCTCCCCCAACCCCTGGGAAAACACTGACCTTTATACTGTCTCTATAGTTCTGTCTTTTATAGAACAGTGTATAATTGCAACAATGCAGCATGTAGCTTTCTCAACTGGCTTCTTTCACTTAGCAGTATGTATTTAAGGTTCCATGTCTTTTCATGCTTGACAGCTCATTTATTTCTATTGATGAATAATATTCCACTGTATGAATGTAGCAGTTTGTTTATTCACTCACCTATTGAAGAGCATCTTGGTTGCTTGTAGCTTTTGGAAATTATGAATTAAGATTCCATAAACATTGGCATGTGAGTTTTTGTGTGGACATACATTTTCAAATACTTAGGTATACCAAGTAGGACAATTGCTGGATCATATGGTAAGATCATGTTTGGTTTTGTCAGAAATTGCCAAGCTATCCTTCCAAAGTGGCTGCACCACTTTGCATTTCTACTAGCAATGGATGAGAGTTCCTGTTGCTCTGCATCATGATGAGCATTTGGTATTGTTGATTTTTGTGGAGTTTAACCATTCTAATAGTTGTGTAATGGTACCCAATTATTGTTTAATATATAATTCAGTAATGGCAAATGATGTTGATCAGTTTTTAATATGCTTATTGTCCATTTGTATGTTTTCTTTAGTGAGATATATGTTTAGATCATTTGCCTTTTTTAAAATTGGGCTATTTACTGCATTATTTTTGGGTTTGTAAGTTCTTTGTATATTTTGGATACATGTCCTTTATTAGATATGTGTTTTGAAAATATTTTCTTCTGATCCATGGCTTGTCTTTTTATTCTGCTCACAGTGTCTTCGGAATAGAATAAGCTCTAAATTTTAATAAAGTCTAACTTATCAATTTTTTCTCACATGTGTTGTTCTTTGGGAGCTGTATTTAAAAACTTACCACCAAACCCATAGTCACTTAGAATTTCTCCCCATCAATTTTTAAAAGAAGTTTTACCGTTTTGCACTTTATATTTAGGTCTATGATCTATTTTTGGGTAGTTTTTGGAAAGGGTGCAAGGTCTCTATCTAGATCATATTTTCGCATCTGGGTGTCCAATTGTCCCAGGATTGTTTGTTGAAAAGATGATTCTTTGTTGACTTGCATTTGCTCCTTTGTCAAAGATTGATTTACTATATTTGTGTGGGTCTATTTTTGGGCTCTTTATTCTGTTCTACTACTCTATGTGTCCATTTTTTCACCAATACCACCTTGTCTTCATTATTTCAGCTTTATAGTAAGTCTTAAGTTGGGTAGTGTCAGTTCTCCAACTTTGTTCTTCTTGTCAGTATTGTGTTGGCTGTTATGTGTCTTTTGCCTGTCCATATAAACTTTAGAAACATTTTGTCAATATCTACAAAATAGCTTGCTGAGATTGCATTGAATCTACAGATCAAGTTGGGAAGAATTAACATCTTAACAATACTGAGTGTTACAATCTATGTACATGGAATATTCCTTCATGTATTTAGATTTTCTTGCTGTAATTAGTTTTGTAGTTTAATGCATATAAATACTATTCATATTTTTAGATGTATAGCTAAGTATATTTTTGAGTATTTTAAGTGGAATTGTGTTTTTAAAAATTTTTTTATTTTTATTTTTTTCAGAATTTTTAATTTAATTTTTTTAAAATTTATATCCAAATTAGTTAGCATATAGTGCAACAATGATTTCAGGAGTAGATTCCTTAATGCCCCTTACCCATTTAGCCCATCCCCCCTCCCACAACCCCTCCAGTAACCCTCTGTTTGTTCTCCATATTTAAGAGTCTCTTATGTTTTGTCCCCCTCCCTGTTTTTATATTATTTTTGTTTCCCTTCCTTTATGTTCATCTGTTTTGTCTCTTAAAGTCCTCATATGAATGAAGTCAGATGATATTTGTCTTTCTCTGACTGATTAATTCAGGTAAAGGGTTAGTATCCAAAATCTATAAAGAACTTATCAAAGTCAACACCCCAAAACCAAATAATCCAGTGAAGAAATGGACAAAAGACATGAATAAACACTTCTCCAAAGAAGACATCCAGATGGCCAACTGACACATGAAAAAATGCTCAATATCACTCATCATCAGGGAAATACAAATCAAAGCCACAATGAGATACCACCTTACACCTGTCAGAATGGTTAACATTAACAACTCAGGCAACAACAGATGTTGGCGAGGATGTGGAGAAAGAAGATCTCTTTTGCATTGCTAGTGGGAATGCAAGCTGGTGCAACCACTCAGGAAAACAGTATGGAGGGTCCTCAAAAATTAAAAATAGAACTACCCTACCACCCAGCAATTGCACTACTAAGTATTTATCCAAGGGATACAGGTGTGCTGTTTCGAAGGGAAATATGCACCCCGATGTTTATAGCCGCACTGTCAACAATAGCCAAAGTATGGAAAGAGCCCAAATGTCCATTGATGGATCAATGGATGAATGGGTAAAGAAGATGTGATTATATCTTCTAAGCAGAATTGTGTTTTTAATTTTAAATTCCAATTGTTCATTGCTAGCATATAGAAAAGCAATTGATTTTTGAATATTAGTCTTGTAACTTGAAACTTTGCTCATGAGTTCCAAGAGTTTTTCTCTTGATTCTTTGAAATTTCCAACATAAAAAATGATGTCATCTGCAAACAAAGACTGTCTTATTTCCTTTTTTCCAATCTGCAAAAATTTATTTCCTGTTCTTGTTTTATATAATTAGCTAATACTTCCAACACAATGTTGAATAAGAGTGATGCAAAGATAATATAAAAACAGGGAGGGGGACAAAACATAAGAGACTCATAAATATGGAGAATAAACAGAGGGTTACTGGAGGAGGTGGGGGATGGGGAATGGGCTAAATGGGTAGGGGGCACTAAGGAATCTACTCCTGAAATCATTGCTGCACTATATGCTAACTAACTTGGATGTAAATTTAAATAAACAAACAAACAAACAAATAAATAAATAAATAAATAAAGAGTGGTGAGAAGAAATATACTTGCCTTGTTCCCAATCTTAGGGGGAAAGCATCCAGTTCTTTTACCATTGTGTATAATTTCAGCTGTAGGAGTTTTGTGAATGTCCTTTATCAAATTGAGAAAGTTCTCCTCTATTCCTAGATGTTGAGAGTTTTTATCCTGAATGGGTAATGGATTTTTTCAAATGCTTTTCTTGGTCAATTGGTATGATCATATGACTTTTTTTCTTCTTTAACCTATTGATGTGGCTCATAGAGAGGCTTGGGGATTCTAAAAATGAGAGGGATTATTTTGGTTGATTTTTGAATGTTGATCAAAGCTTGCATACCTGGAATAAATGCCATTTGATTGTGGTCCATAAGTTTTTAATACATTGTTGGATTCAGTTTGCTGATATTTTATTGAGAATATTTATATCTATGCCCATGAGAGATACTGGTCTGTGGTCTTTCTTGTAATGTCCTTGTAGGGTTTTGGTATTAGAATAATGCTGTTCTCATGGAGTGAGCTAAGAAGTGTTTTTCCTCTCCTTTTGTTTTCTGGAAGAGATTGTAGAGAATTGAAATTACTTTTTTTTTCCCTCAAACATTTGGTAGAATTCACCAGTGGAACTATTTGGGCCTGGTGCTTTCTTTTGGAAAGGTTATTACTTATTTATCAAATTTCTTTGTTAGATACAGATTATCTATTTAGATGACCTATTTGTCCTTGGGTGAGTTTTGATAGCTTGTGTCTTTCAAGGAGTTGGTCCGTTTCATCTAAGTTATCAAATTTATGGGCATACCTATTCTTCATGATTCTCCGTGATGTCCATGGAATCAGTAGTGATGGTCCCTTTTTATTTCTATTAGTAATTTGTGTCTTCTCTCTTATTTGTTGGTGAGCCTGACTAGAGATTTATCAATTTGGTCAATCTTTTCAAAGAATCATATTTTGGTTTTGTTGATCTTTTTCTATTGTTTCTTTTTTATTTACTTCTAATCTAATTTTTGTTATTTTTATGCTGCTTTCTTTAGTCTTAAATTGCTTTCTTTCTATAGTTTCCTAATGTGGAAGCTTAGATTATTGATTTTAGATATTTCTTCTTTTCTAATATATTCTATAATTTATTAAACTATAATGTTTTAAATTTCTCTCTAAATACTACTTTTGCTGCATTTCACACATTTTGATAAGTTGTATTTATACTTTCATTTAATTCAAAATGTATTTGAATTTCTCCTGAGACTAGTTTAGCCTATGTGTTATTTAGATGTATGTTACTTCATGTCCAAATATTTTGGGATTTTTAAATTATCTGTTATTGACTTATAGCTTAATTTTATTGTCTGAAGACATATTTTGTTTGATTTCTTTTTTCTTTGAAGTATAGTTGGCACACAATGTTATGTTAGTTTCAGGTGTACAATATAATGATTCAATAAGTCTATATGTTATGCTTTGCTTACCACAAGTGTAGCCACTATCTGTCACTATACAACACTATTTCAATACCAATGACTATATTCTCAATGCTGTACCTTTCATCCCTGTGACTTATTCTTTCCATAACTGGAAACCTGTACCTCTTGCTCCCCTTTACTCATTTTGTCCAATCCCCCACCACCCTCCCCTCTGGCAACTACCAGCTTGTTTTCTGTATTTATGGGTCTGTGTCTGATTTTTGTTTGTTTTCTTCTTTCTATTCCAGTGTAAGTGAAATCATATCGTATCATATCGTATTTGTCTTTCTCTGGCTAATTAGCTCACTTAGCATAATATCTTTAGGTCCATCCATATTGTTGTAAGTGGCAAGATCTCATCATTTTCATGTCTTAGAAATATTCCAGTGTGTGTGTGTGTGTGTGTGTGTGTGTGTGTGTGTGTGTATGTGTGTGTGTGTGTGACATCTTTATCTACTCTTCTATCAATGGACACTGAGGTGGCTTCCATTTCTTGACTATTATAAGTAATGCTGCAATAAACATAGGGGTGCATATATCTATCTGACTTAGTGTTTTCATTTTCTTTGTGTAGATACCCAGTAGTAGAATTACTGGATCATTATGGTAGCTTTATTTCTATTTTTTTAAATTTTTTTTTCAACGTTTATTTATTTTTGGGACAGAGAGAGACAGAGCATGAATGGGGGAGGGGCAGAGAGAGAGGGAGACACAGAATCGGAAACAGGCTCCAGGCTCTGAGCCATCAGCCCAGAGCCTGACGCGGGGCTCGAACTCCCGGACCGCGAGATCGTGACCTGGCTGAAGTCGGACGCTTAACCGACTGCACCACCCAGGCGCCCCATTATTTCTAATTTTTTTGAGGAACATTCTATTTTGCTTGATTTCTATTTTTAAAGTTTGTTAAGGAGTGTTTTATGGCCCAGAATATGGTGTATTTGGTGAATATTCCATGTGAACTTGAGAAGAATGTATAGTCTGCTGTTGGATGAAGTTCTACAAATGTCAATTAGATCAAGTTCCTTGATAACACTGTCTGGTCAACTATATCCTTACTGAGTTTCTGCCAATGTGATCTATCAATTACTGAAGAGCAGTGTCAAAGTCTTCACCTATTAGAGTGAATATATCTATTTCTCTTTGGAGTTTTATCCATTTTAGCATCATGTATTTTGATGCTCTGTTGTTAGGTGCATAACATTAAAGATCATATCATTTGGGAGAAATAACCCCCTTATAATTACATAATCCCCTTATTTATCTCTGTAATTTTTCTTGTTCTGGATTGTGCATTATCTTTTCTTTTAATGAGTGTTAGTGTGGTATATCTCTTTTTAACCCTTTTACTACTAACCCATCTATGTCTTTATATTTAGAGTGAGTTTTGGGGGCATCTGGTGGCTCAGTCGGTTAAGTGTCTAACTTCGGCTCAGGTTATGATCTCACAGTTTGTGAGTTCAAGCCCCATGTGGGGCTCTGTTCTGACAGCTCAGAGCCTGGATCCTGCTTCAGATTCTGTGTCTCCCTCTCTCTATGTCCTTCCCCTGCTCATGCTCTGTCTCTTTGTCTCTCATAAATAAACATTAAAAAATTTTTAGAGTGAATTTTTTTTAGACAACATATAGTCAGATCTTGTTTTTTAATTCACTCTGACACTCCTGTTGTTTAATTGGTATACTTACACCATTCACACTTTAAGTATTTGATACCAATCTATCTTGTGTGTAACTGTTTTCTATTCATTGTACTTGTCTTCCCTCCCCTCTCTTTTCCTGACTTCTCTAGTTTTTTTTAAAGCTTATTTATTTACTTTGAGAGAGAGAGAGAGAGCTGGGAAGGGGCAGAGAGGGAGAGAGAGAGAGAGAGAGAGAGAATCTCAGGCAGGCTCCACACTGTCAGTGCAGAGATGCAGGGCTCGAACTCATGAACCATGAGATGGTGACCTGAGCCAAAATCTAGAGTAGGGCGTTTAACTGACTGAGCCATCCAGCTACACCTGCCTTCTCTAGTTTTGAGAATTTTTTATGATTTTATTTTCTCATCTTTTTTGCATATCAATTATACTTTTATTTTTTTATTTTTTACATATTTATTTATTTTTGAGAGATGAGAATGAGCAGAAAGACAGAGAGACAGGGAGACACAGAATCTGAAGCAGGCTTGAGGCTTTCAGCTCTCAGCACAGAGCCTGATGAGGCAATCGAACCCACAAACCATGAGATCATGACCTGGGCTGAAGTTGGCCTATTAACCAACTGACACACCCAGCTACCCAGCCACCCCAGTTATACTTCTTTTAAAAATTTTTAGTGGTTTCCTTAGAGTTTGAAATATACATTTACAATTGATCTACTTTTATTTTTTAAATTTTATTTATCTATTTATTTATTTATTTTAAATATGAAATTTATTGTCAAATTGGTTTCCACACAACACCCAGTACTCATCCCAACAGGTGCCCTCCTCAATACCCATCACCCACCCTCCCCTCCTTCCCACCCCCCATCAACCCTCTTTGTTCTCAGTTTTTAAGAGTCTCTTATGTTTTGGCTCCCTCTCTCTCTAACCTCTTTTTCTTTTTCCTTCCCCTCCCCCATGGTCTTCTGTTAAATAACACTATTGTGACTTTTGACAACATGGGGCTTAAGGGTGTCAATCCCCCATGACTTGAAAATCTGTGTGTGACTTTTGATTCTCTCAAAACTCAACTACTAATAGTCAAACGTTCTGTATGTTATATGGATTATATACTGTATTCTTATAATAAACTAAGCTAGGAAAAGAAAATGTTATTAAGAAAATCATAAGGAAGACGAGAATGGATAAAGAAGATGTAATATATATCTTGTCATTTGCAATGATGTGGATGGAGCTAGTCTGTCTTATGCTAAGTGAAATAAGCCAGTCAGAGAAAGACATATACCATATAATTTCACTCATATATGGAATTTAAGAAACAAAATAGATGAACATAGGGGAAGGGAAAAAAGAGAGGGAGTCAAACCATAAGAGACTCTTAATGATAGAGAATTTTGGGGTTTGATGGAGGGAGGTGGGTGGAAGATGAGCTAGATGGGTGATGGGTATTAAGGAGAACACTTGTGATGAACACTGGGTGCTACATGTAAGAGATGAATCACTAGACAAATCTACTCCTGAACTAATATCACATTACATATTAAGTAATTAGAATTTAAATAAAAAATTGAAAAAAAGAAAGAAAATCACAAGGAAGAGAAAATGCACTTACAGCACTGTACTGTATTTGTTGGAAAAGAAACACATCTAAATAGACCCTTACAGTTGAAAACCATGTTGTTCAAGGATCAACTGTACACCACTTCCCAGGTAGTGCAGTTACCTTTTGGCAGAATATTCCAACTTCTGCCCACTAATCACTTATAAAACTGCCATTATTGATTTTATTTATCCAAATGCTATAAACATACACTACATTGTTGGTATTATTTCCAAAACATTTATTCATTAGGTCAATTAAGAATATAAAAAATAAAAGATTTTATCTTTATTCATTCTCCAGTGCTTCTCCTGTTATCATGTGGATCTGAGTTTCTAATCTATATTATTTTCCTGCTTTCCTGAATAACTTCTTTTAATACTTTTTGCAGAGCAGATGTGCTGGTGATGAATTTTCTCAGTTTTTGTTTGTCTGAGAAAGTCTTCATTTCCACTACCTTTTAGGGGGTGATTTCACTGGATACAGAATTCTAAGTTGGTGAGATTTTTTTCCCCCAACATAGTAAACATTTTACTCCACTCTTTTGTTGCCTGCATGGTTTCTGATGAGAAGTCCACTGTAATTCTTATTCTTGCTTCTCTGTAGGTAAGATGTTTATTCCTCTTTGGTTTCTTTCGGGATTCTGTGTTTGGTGTTCTGAAGGTTGAATATGATACTCAGAGGCATAGAGTTTTTGAGTATTTATCATGCTTAGTGTGCCCCTGAGCTTGCCAGATTGTACTTTGATGCCTATCATTAATTTTGGAAAGTTCTCAGTCATTTTTACTTTAAGCACTTTTCTGCTCTATTCTCTCTTTTTGCACCTTCTAGTATTCAAATTACATGTATGTTATATTTTTTGAAATTGTTCCACAGTTCTTGGATATTCTGTTAGATGGATTTTTTTCATTCTTTTTTTCCCTCTTTATATTATAGTTTGGGAAGTTTCTATTGACATATCTTCAGGTTCACTCATTTTTTTCCTCATCTGTAGCCAATCTACTGATAAGCCCATCAAAGGCATTCTTTACTGGTTTCTAGCATCCCCTCTTGATTCTTTCTTAGAGTTCCCATCTTACTATTTATATTACACACTTGTTCTTTCATGTTGTTTACTTTTTCCATTAGAGAGTTTAACACATTAATTATAGTCATTTTAAATTTCCAATCTAATGACTCCCAAATCTGTGTCACGTCTAAGTCTGGTACGGATGCTAGCTTTGTCTCTTCAGACTGTATTTTTCCTTTCATGATGTCTTGTAATCTTTTGAAAGCCAGACATGATATGTTAGGTAATAGGAACTGAGGTATATGGGCTTTTACTATGAAGTTCTGTCTCAGTCTATCTAGGTGTTGGCTTTTGTTTAATGTTTGCATAAGTGTCATGGGCTTCAGATTCTTCTAGTGTCCTTGTTTCTGTCTTTCCTGTTGTCTATGGTTTTTCCAAAAATCTTCTTAAGTGGAATCTGGGACTTGCATCTATTTCAGCTAAAATTCACTATTATTACATCAGAAACCTGTTATTGTGGTGTAAGGTGTGGAGCAGGTGTAGGCATTCTATAATTTTATGATGCAATCCCAGTGTTTTAGTTTCCCTAGGCTGTGACCTTCACAAGAGTTTCTTACTTTTCTTTCTCTCTCCCTTTCTTTAGATGAGATAGGGAGTCTAGAGGGGGCTGCTGTTGGGTAAGTGACTTTCTGCCTATTTGAGATAAGGCTCTGGTAAAATTCTTTTAACTGGAGAATAAGCCTTTGTTATGGAGAATGCACTGGGCATATTTCAAAATGTTACTTTCCCCCCCTGTCTTAGTCAGAAATATGAGGGATTTGTCCTGGCTGTTCACCATGGGGATCTGGTGGGGTTTCTGGAGTTAAAACTCATGGAAGTGTGAGGATAAATGTAAGACTGTGGCCCCCATGATTTTCTCACTCTCAAGCTAGTCCACATTCATCCACATTCATCCGCCAGAAATTCACCAAAATTTGCATTTATTTGTCATATTGAATTAAGACTCCAGTAGCTTCTGCTCCAAGTAAGCTGATTTTGGCTGTGTTTTTCTGTAGTTAACCGTCTCTCCACATTTCAGGACATCGGTTTGCCCTATAATCCCAAATCTCTAATGGGTTCAAAAAATATATTGATTTTTCAGTTTGTTTAGCATTTTTCTTGTTGTAAGGATGGGAAAGATGACATCTAAGCTCCTTATATGGCATAACTAAGACCAGAGATCCAACAGGTGACTTTTCATATGCACCCTGAAGGACTATTTCTCCAATAGTCAAGGTGATTGGTTACATGCAACTGAGAGCACATGGGCTCATCCAGATTTGTCTTCTTTGGACAATGCCTCTACCTTTCCTCCTCTTATTAACACCAGAAATTTACCTACAAAAGGAAGTCATGTCAGAATGTACATTGGTTGTGTTTTGACCACCCAACCATCCATTCACTCTGTCTTTTGTAATAGCCCTCATTTCTCAGTTAAAGGTGTATCTTTTCCCCTCCCCTTCCTCCAGCAGTAATATGTGTGCTTTGGGAAAAGCCGATTCCTCTACTTCCTCCAGGCATGTGACTCTTAACTGGCTGATCAGAGTCATAAGTTTCCTGGGACATAGTGATTTGTTCCTGTGATCCCCCTGGAGCCGATGGGATATGAAAGGAAATATATTGTGTAGCTATGAGCAGGCATTATGGGATCAAAAGGGAGGAGCTTCATGACAATCACACTAACATAGAGGAAGATAGATGTGAGCAAACAGGAAAACCTTGTCCTAATGATATTGTTAAAGCTTTTTCTTCCAGCTGTGCCTGAGAATGCTTAGGTTTATAAACTTTTCACTTACAGGATCTTTTGGTTACATGATTTCCTTTTTTTTGCTTAAGCCATGTGGGTTGGGTTTACTTTTGTTGCCGACCAAAGTCTTAAGTGATATAGAAATCTACAGTCAATCAACTATATTAATACTAGAGAATAATGCCTTACCTAAAGAGATGACCTTTTCATCTTTTATGAGGATTTCAGACTTCATAAGGGGAGATACAATTCAAGTTCTGCCAAATACATGCTCACACCCAGGGTGACTGTTCCCTATTTTGTGGTACTGGAGTGAGTAGTTGTTTGCTGAAGTATCATGTGTTGGGATTCTTTTCATCTCTTTGTTAATTTGCTCTTTACGCAGAGTTTACTGGGCAGTTTCCCCAGGATTCTATTCATTCCTGCATGGGATTTTGAGACAGCTGAGGTATTTCCTTGAAGATGAGTCTGCCTTTCCCTATCATTTTATATCCTTAGCCTCTTCAGACACAGATCTCCATTTAATGTGAGGTTAAGCTTACTCCTACAGCTTTTCCTTTGAGGGAGTCAACCAGAACCATAACAAAACACCATAGACTGGTGGCTTAACAACAGAGCTTTATTTGCTCCCAGTTCTGGAGGCTGGATATCCAAGATCAAGTGTTGGTGGGTTTGGTATCTCCTGTAGCCTCTCTCCTTGGCTTGCAGATGATCACCTTCTCACTCTACCCTCCTGTGGTCTTCCCTGTGTGCATACATCTCTAGCATCTCTCCTTTTATAAGGACATCACTCGTACTGGATTAGAGCCCTACATTTATGACCTCATTTACCTTTAATTAGCTCTCTAAAGGCCCTGTCTCCAAACAATCACTTTGGGGGCTAAGGCTTTGATATATGAATTTTGAGGGGACACAATTCAGTCCATGACACCACTTTTTAGCCATTCTCAGTGGTTTCTCTTCATTCTGAATGGATTTTAATAGTCTTAGTCAAATAATGATCAAGAGAAGTTCTAATGTTGAAAATGCTATTAAGCAAATAGGTTAAGCATCATCTTTTTCTTTTTTTTTAATTTTTTTTTCAACGTTTATTTATTTTGGGACAGAGAGAGACAGAGCATGAACGGGGGAGGGGCAGAGAGAGAGGGAGACACAGAATCGGAAACAGGCTCCAGGCTCTGAGCCATCAGCCCAGAGCCCGACGCGGGGCTCGAACTCCCAGACCGCGAGATCGTGACCTGGCTGAAGTCGGACGCTTAACCGACTGCGCCACCCAGGCGCCCCAAGCATCATCTTTTTCTGCATTGAGCCAGCAGGACTTCATCTCATGGCCTACAGGGCAAATGGAAGTAGGAGACTGGCCTTCGATGGGACAGTTTGTCCTCATTGATCTTCTTCTTTTCTCTCAAGACCATCCACTCCTGTTTTCCTGTGACCATTTAATATCCCCCATCCAGGCTTCCTGCCCCCAGAAAATGCCCCCATGTTCTCAACTGATGCACACCTGTCACTTGAGCCTGCCCTTAACTATTTCTCCCTGGGAAAAGTGATCCTGTAAATTAGTCCACAGAAAGGCTGGTGATGGATAACTGCTTAGGGAACTACCTCTCCCAGGGGCTCATATCAGGAGCCAAATGAACAAAACCCCAGTGGTGGAATTGGAAGCATTGTAGAGAAGCTGGTCCAAGATCTTTTCATTGCCCTTCTTATTATACCAAGAAAGGTCACTCTTACAGATTCTGGAAGGGGTAGCCACAGGACAGGTAGAGACAGCTGAATAAAAGGTCGCCAATAACGGCATAGGTTTTAATTTGGACATTGGCCCTGATGTGCTCTAAAATTTTGGGAAACCCTTTTTCCCTTTCCCAGCCTCAACTTCTCCACCTTCACAATGGAAAAAAAAATCCTGTCTGGCTCAACTCTCTCAGGACACCAAGAATGAATGCCATAACAGACAGAAAAGTGTTTTAGATGGAAAATGCCATAAAATAAATTCAAGGTGTTATTATTTTAAGGTGCAAAATCAGAACTTATAAAACCAGGCATAAAAATGTCTTGGTAGATATATTTTCATTCTGGAGAAAATTAATGGCTACATCTTGGGCTTGAATTTTCTATAGAATCAGTCCCAGAATATTGGACATGGAAACACTCTTAGCGATATTTAGTTTCTCTTCTTCAGATGAAGAGACTAAAGCCTAGAGAGGGAAGGGACTTGCTCAGGGTCACATAGCAAGTTAGGGACACATTTGGGAGTGGGGACCTGTAGTTGTGACACCTTTCCTTGGTTTTATTCTTCATTTTCATGGGGAGGGCAGAGAGTGGCTGGGCTAAAACATATGAGCCATCTCTGAACAATACCTGAGAGTTTTAAGGCCTATTTCAGCATCTAAGTGTATTGTCTCTAATGGAGATCTCTGACTTCCAGGCCCAGTGGATTCTCAAGATGAAATTCCTGCCATAATTGCTGACTGCAGCTCCTCAGAGCTATAGACTGGCTTGACCCGGAAACTCTACTGTGGGTCACATCTTCTCCACTGGTCTGGCTCCTGTACAGTGTGGCTTGGTCTGGTTTGAGTGCAGAGGTAATTGCAATATATTGAGGTTTGGTATTGTAATAAAAATAGGGGCCATTACAGCTAGCATTTATGTCATTAGTATTTAGTGGTGGTGTGTTGCAGCTTTTTTAGTGCTCATAAAACTGTCGCTGCTTGCAGATATGTCACGGCGCTGATATAAATTTAAAGGGTTGGAAATCCATAAGTCATAAAAACTAGATAGTAAATAGCAACAGAACAGGGTGGACAAGAACTGTTGCATTAGGCATGCAAATGCTTATGGATTTGCATGTCTAGTGCTTGCATTAGCATAATGAGAAGCACATTTACATTACAGATGGACTTGATTAACTAGGCCCTTGTAAATAAAGTCCACTCAGACTAAACAGAGGATGTTTGGGCTCCAGAGAAGAGATGGTTATAGGAGCCAAAGGGCAAGTAGAGCCATTTCTTGCCCTCTTCTCTTCTGGCATTGACCATTGAAAAGTTTTCAGAATCACTGATAATGCCCAGATGGGAATGCTTTTGTACTTATTTGATGTAATAATAACAGCAAACATGCACTGAGTGCTTACTATGCACTGGCCACTATTTAAACATTTTATGCATAGTAGCTCACTTAATCCTCATAATAACCCTATGATTATAATAATACCCATTTTGCAGATGAAGAAGCTGAGATACAGAAAGGATAAGGGAATTTATCAGAGTCCAACTATTAGTAAGTGGCAGAACAAGGATACAAACCCAGGCAGTCTAGCTCAAAGCCTGGCTCTTAATCACTACACTAGCTGCTTCGTATCCACTGAATTCATCCAGGTATGCAGCTAATGCTATTGAAACATCTGTTACATACCAGACTCCAGGATACTGCTAAAGATAACAGCAATAAGATAAATACTTGCTATCTTCCTAAAAAGTTCATGTAGTCTAGTTGGAGAAATTTAGATGAAAGCAAAAATTCTGACATTGTGCTCAAGGAGCTCATAGAAGGACGCAGCCTCCAGGAAAGGTGGGTCAAAAAAGGCTACTCAGAGAGGATACCTCTTGGACTGAGACTTGAAGTATGTGTAAGAGTCCAAAAGGTGAGGAGTGGAGGATTAGAGCACTTGCTTAGGGAACGGCAAGTGCAGAGCCACGGAAGTGGGCATATTCTCAGACCCTAAGTCACTTCACATGAGAATGTAGGATACATGTGAACACAAGCCAAAAAAAGAAAAAAAAAAAAAGCAGGGACTGGTCATGAGGACTTATGGGACGTGATAAAACTTGGAGGGTCAATCAATCATCTGGGCTTATAGCCCTCTCGAAGTAGAAACCTGGCTCCAGATTAGGCACTAGGATTTACAATTCAAATACGAACTCCCTATTTGGCTCCCCAATTCATGAGGTAAACCTTATTCCAAAGTCCTGTGTCTTTTCCATCATGTCATGGATTCATAAACTCACAGAGTTCGTTAGGACAACATGGCCATTCAGACCAGACTTTTCATGGTACATGAATCCTGCCACAAGCTCTTCATTTGCTTGTGAACATTTGCTTCATTTGCTTCTACCTGAACAGTTCCGTCTGCAGTGGGACAGGTGAGGAATTTGAAACGGCTTATTTTGGGTAGCCCAGTTAAGTGAGAAGTCCAAGGGAGTACCTAATATTTTAGAGTGTTATCTATTAAAATTTAACTGTTCTATGAGCTCTCCTTATGGTAACAGCTCCTAAAAGTAAATATACTATTCATTCCAGGTACATTTGAATGGAAGCCTCCCATAAATGATTTTTATGATGGCAGCCAACTTGAGGAATTCTTGAGAGCTGAGAATGTTCTTTGAGTCATTCTGGGGAATCGTGATGGGACGCATTCTATTTTGTACCTCCAGGTAACATGCAAAGTAGATTATTTTAGACTGAGTTTTCCAGTGGTCATTTTCTCCATGACCTGAAACCTTTTATTTGTCTTGATGGTGACTCTGGGGCCTTCATGAGCAGGTGGGAATTGCCATCTTGAAGTAGGCCATAGGTGTCCTGTGAGGATGCTGGTCATGGGTCTGTAACCTGTAAGTGAGGGGCAGAAAGAAGGCATGTGGGAACAGGAAGCCATGAGTGTTTTAGAATCAACAAAACCTCATGGAGAAATGTGGCAGAAATGCTCTAGGCAGAACCTCCTCAAAGGAGCAGTAGAGGCTATGTTTTAGATTCCATAGCACCATGACTCTCCCCAGTCATCTTTCACCCCTGCCCCTGACTCTGGTGAACTCTGGTGAACTCTGGTGAACTCTGGCTAATGCCCATCTAGGTTTCCTCTTCTTCCAGCGAATCTGATCAGGCTGAAGTTACTCTTAGCTGGTTCTACTTTTGGTTGGCCAGGAGCTCCTCAGAAATTCCTTTTCATAGCTGGTGGGAAATCTGGGGTTGGGGACCATAGGTCTAAGAAACAGAGTGCTCTTGCTTACTTTCTGACCAGGAGAGCCTGGTGTTCACTTCCATGGATTCTCAGGGCTGGCAAATTTCTGAAAGCTGGACCTTCCTAGAGCCTGTGGGACAGTCTCCTCTGACCTGCCTCCATCCTCCACTCTGAGTCCCTAGCACACCTACAAAGTTGGGTCTATGTAGTGTTGACTGAACTAGAACTGAGGGCTGAAGGCATGGTTTCCTAGGTTCTCTTTTACTTAAAGTTGCTGGACATGTGGTCCAGTTGCCAAGTGACATTGTACCAGTATAGATACATATATCAATATTTTTCCTCTTGTGGGTGTATTTACATCAGTACATGTCTCTATGTGTACATACATATATTATTCTGTGTGAGTGTATATATGTGCATGTTTATATGTATATTTCTCTCTGCAGATTTGTGTAAGTGTGTATAGGTGCTTATGTCTATGAACATGTATATGTGTACTTACACAAACCTGTGTGTACAGGTGCATCTGTGTATGTATACATCTGAAAATGCTAAAGAGTGTTAGACAGGTGCTTGGGGGCAAAGCTAAGAGATGACACTGTAATTTCTTCCCTGGAATTTTAGAGCCTCTAAGGACAAAATCCCCCTAGAGGAGGCAGCAGCCTGAGTTGCCAGCTGGGCTGTAAATCCCTTTTATGTTGCCCAAGGCCATTGTCTGAGGCACTATTCTTGGCCTGACAGTCTAAGAGATGACAGGATCTCTAAGAAAGTATGGTAAGAACTAAGGGGGCTATTATCCACAGAACAGGGGAATAAAGTTTCCTCTCTCTGAACCTCCCATCCTCACTCACCATGAAATAGAAACACAGGGGCAGAGGGAAAATAATAGCAAACCTCACTGAGCCAAATTTTACATATATGGACTCATTTGACTCATGATGGCTCTATGAGGGCTATTGGTCCCAATTTCCAGATGAAGACATGAAAGCACAGTGAGTTTAAGAAACTCATCAGGATTGGATGTCAAGGCAATATGGCTCCAAATGTACAGGATGGCTTTTATGCACCAAGTTCTGGGATGAACACAGAGCTGAGATTACTTGTTACCAGTGACCAGAGACCATTCCTGGCCAAAAGGACAACATAGTGAAGTTTTTATTTGTTTACAGTTCTTCCCTTCCTTCTTCATTCTTCTCTTTGCTTTGAAATGTCCACACCTTATGCTTCAATAGCCAGAGCTTCTCACTGAAGTGCCATGCTAGAACCTGTTCTCCTAGAACCACCTCATGCCCCAATTGCTTGACTTCAGCAAGATTGCCTGTCTTGGCAGTCACACTCTCACTGACCTGCTCTCTGCTTTTCAAGGTGTTTCCATATTGAGCAAACTAATCAGTGCTAAGGTGATTATGGCTACTAATGAAATTAAATGTCTTACTTCCCCCAGACAGAATGCACTGAAATGTGCTGAAAGTGCATTTCAAGTTCATGAAATCCAATGTCCTTTCTTAGGCTCAGAGAAGGGACCTACCTAAGGGAACAACAGCTAGTAAGATTATGTCTTGGCCTTGAATTCAATTATTCTAGTTTTAAACCCAACACTTCTTTCACTTTACCACATTCAGGGTTTACAGTTAATCCCAAGGAAATGTGGTGATGGTGGTGCTGCAGGCACTGAGATTAGTCAGTGATGGAGATGGTCTGGTTATAATATAGGTCTCTATCTCCATTCACTATAGGTGAATAAGCTGGCTTTCTCAAGGTGTTGAAATGGGACACTTCCATGACAACTTGCTCACACCTCTCCTGGGTACTTCTCTAAGATCATGAAAGTCTCAACCTGAAATGTGACCTTTTGCACAAATTCAAGGTGATAACCAGTGTCAGTCACCTAAGCATCAACATTCTTTCAAGAATAAGATACAGGAAAAGAGGATAAAGAATAACTTTTTTTTTTAATTAAAAAAAATTTTTTTAACATTTATTTATTTTTGAGACAGAGAGAGACAGAGCATGAACGGGGGAGGGGCAGAGAGAGAGGGAGACACAGAATCGGAAACAGGCTCCAGGCTCCGAGCCATCAGCCCAGAGCCTGACGCGGGGCTCGAACTCATGGACCTCGAGATCGTGACCTGGCTGAAGTCAGACGCCTAACCGACTGAGCCACCCAGGCACCCCTAAAGAATAACTTTTATTGTGATATTTGGTCTAAATATTGGTACAGGACTCTTGTCTGGAAAAGTCAAGCCAGAGGGCAAGTCTGATAGAGAGAACATAAACAGCAGATAAGATTTCTGTTGTATACAAGATATAACTATTATATATGATTTTTGTGGCAGTTCCCACCTGCCACTGTGAAGCTCCTTAGTAGCTATCCTTGTAATGTTTTATATAAACATGGGTGTCCAAATCACCTGGTTATAGTATCCTTGATTCATTTCTTGGGTGGAGCATCTCAAAATTCATGGCAGAAGTGTCAAGAATCTACAAATTCCAATCTCTTGGGGAGAGGAAGCTGGGGGCATCTCCCAATGGTGGGTTCTCTGCTTCTCCTGAACTAAGGGCCCAGGGTCCCTACCAGGGTTTAAGGGACTCGAGGATACCAGATATCCCACAGTACAATTGGCTTTAATTGGAGAGGGTTTTCCCCTCTCCAAGAAACTCATGAGCTGCTTAAAATGACTTTCCAAATGTGTGTTGAGGCTGGATTTACGTCTGGGTTGCTGCATATTAAATGCTGATTATTAAAAACATTTGCATGGTGCTTTAACAACGATAGATTATGTATCTGTTACCTAAGTCTCAGTGAAAGCTTTATTAATTCATTATTATTTTATCAACATACAATAAACTGTTCTATTAAATCTAAACTAGACAGATATTTGGGGAGGGATCATCTAAAAGGACCTCAGCTGAGACTATCCCCAGGGAAGGACTTAATGAAGTTTCAAACAGTTAATAACCCTCAGTTCATAAATAAACCATGGGTATTTAAAGACCTGCAAAATACTGAAATAAGATGTTGAGACTCAACAAAGGAGATATGAGAGAGCACCCTCGGAATTCCCCTTCCTTAAAACTCACAGATATAGCCTCTACCTCTTGACAATATTTATTGGGCGCCTGGGAATATTTGGCACCCCTGAGGATGTTCAGATTAACTCTGCTCTTGGTCCCAAATTTACTAAGAAAATGGGCAGAGGCAGCCTTGAAACAATATTCTCCTTCTCTCAAATAATCCACTTTTGGCTTTAAAAATATTTTGGTCTGAGAGGCGAGAGAGGAGAAAGAGATTCTGTCCTAATATGAGACATGATAATTCCTTGACAATCCTGTATGGTAAATCAAAAGTCCAATCTCATGCCTGCATGCTCTGGAGAAAGGACCAACCACACCATTTTCAGGGCCCAGCGCAAAGTGAAATGCAGATCTCCTTGTTCAAAAGATAATTAAGAATTTTAAGATGACAAGAGCAGAACATTAACTCAAGCACAGGGGCCCTTCTAAACGTGGGGCTCAGTGTGATGACACAAGCTGAATGACATAAGCTGGTCCTATGTGGATGGCTTCTTGAACAGGGTAGATGGAGGTATAAGAAACAAAGTATCCAAGGTGGGGAAGTCTGGTGTTCCACTGGAACATAGGGAGTGCAGAGGTTTGAAGCAACCATTGTAAGCAGAACAGTGAGCCTATAGCAATAAGTTGGAGGAATATTAAGAGGTTTAGGTGCTGGGTAAAAGGGGCAGGAAGCTATGAGAAGTTTTAGAGTGGAGCAAGATGACCTCAGAAGTTCAAGGTTACTGATGGTCAAAAGGCCAAGGACTGACTCAGTTGGGAAGGTTTCTTCGCATTGCAGTGGTCTCTGCTTCCAAACTTTTCATTTTGGGGGCACTACTCAGAGCCAATACTTGGCTTTTTTTTCTTTTCAGCTTGTAGTTCCTTGAGTGGTGAACACTAAAGTAGGACTTAGCCCTTCTTAAAGTTGGTTTCCCTGAAAGAAGAGCCTGAGGCACAGAGTTGTGTGTAAGTAGTTTAGTTGTGGGGTGATCCAAGTAAGTAGAGTGAGAAAGCAGGAAGAGAGAGAAGAAAAGCTGGTAGAAGATGTATTACTGAGTGACTTACCACAGTGGGTAATGGGGGTTCAATTTCACTTGGGGACTCTCTGAGGAATGGTGCAGAATGCACTGCAAAATTGTCACTCTGACAAATAGGAAGCTGAGGCATTTGTCCAGACTCTCATGCCACGTAGGTTGAGGATGTCCTTTGGAGTTATTATCTAGCATATACTTCGGGGCTACACGTGTCAGTCGCTGAGGGATCTTCATGGATTTAGATAATATTTGAGGATAGAAAGAAATAGAGATTTGCTGAGACACACTTGAGATAGGATGCTGGCTGTGTGCTCAGAGATGCCCCCACAGCTCATGGAACTCAGGTGGGCCTAAGGCATTTGTCTGGGATACATAAAATATTTGTAATAAGCTCCTTAGCCACTGAAAAGTTTCTGAATGTCTTCATGGCCCCATCTACTCAGAACTCAGTCTCTGGGGACCCATAGATGAGTTTTTGGGGAGTAGTCGGTTGTCCTTTCTTATGCCAATTACATAGGCAGAGTATGTGTCCTAGATGGTCACAACTTAAAACATAGGTAGACCAGAAAGCTTCCCTGGATGGTACAGGGGCCTCTCCTTCCTTTGGATGTCTGGAATTCCACCTCTGACTTCTCTGTGAGAGGATTATCTTCTACCAAAACCTTCGGTGGGAATGGCAGCATATGAATGCTGGACTCCTGGCATAATGGGCTGGAAGGCAGACACATGAATTTCCCAATGACTAGCTCTGAGGCCAAAAATCATGACTCAAGAGTACAGGTTATGGAGAGGGGCAGATGTGGGTTTGAATCCTGGTCCTGTCACCTGTTAGCTGTGGAATTTTGGGCAAGCCAATCATTCATCTGTGTAGCTCTTAATTAGTTAAGTAGTTACTGAGCATTGGCTCTATTCCAGGCATGGAACAAATCCACCTGGAGTTTCCAAGTTAGAGGAGGAAATAGACAATAAAAGATAGGAAAATAATGGATAAAAATGAATTGTTGTAAGTCTATAAAGGTGAATCATATGAAATGATAGAGTATGGTGGGGATGGAGAAGGTGAATAAACTATGAAGATAGTGTAATGAGGCTGGGTTTCTTTCTTTTTTTAAATTTTTAATGTTTTTATTTTACTTTTGAGAGAGAGAGAGAGAGAGAGAGAGAGAATGAGTGAGGGAGGGGCAGAGAGAGAGAGAGGGAGACACAGAATCTGAAGCAGGCTCCAGGCTCCTAGCTGTCAGCACAGACCCTGACGTGGGGCTCGAATTCATGGACTGTGAGATTATGACCTGAGCCAAAGTCAGACACTCAACTGACTGAGCCACCCAGGCACACCAAAGCTGAGTTTCTTAATGGGATAAAAGGAGACAACATGGGAAAAGCAGAGGTAAGAGCTTTCCAGGCAGATAGAACAACATGTGTTATGGCCAGGAGATAATAAAAAGCTTGCATATTTGCAGAGCCAAGAGGAATCCAGGTTGATGAGACCATAATAAATGAGGGAAGGACGGTCATTAGATAACATTGCAGAGGGAGGGAGGGGATAGTTCATGTTGGGCATTGTAATCCAAGTAAAGGACCTTAGGTTTTATATTACAGATAAAGGGAAGTCACAGAAGTACTTAAATCAGAGGAATGATGTGATCCAATTTTTGGTTTAAAAAAGATCACTCTTAACATAGTGAAGTAACTAATTTGGTGGAAGGCCAAGAGTAGCCATGGTGAGACCAATTAAGAGGATTTCATGGTATTTAAGAGCTGACAATAGTAGTGAGGATGGAGGGAAGTAGGTAGAGTTGAGGAATATTTGGGAAGTAGAGTAAACCAGAGTTGCCAATGGGTTGGATGTCAGGGAAAGATAGAATTTTCAGTGATGATTCCCTGGAGAAACAATGGTGTCATTTATTGAAGTGAGTAAAAATGAGATAAGAACATGTGTGAATATGTGTGTGGGAGATCAAACAGTTGGACATTTTGAGTCTGGGATGTCTATATGGTATGTAGGCTGAGATGGCAATTTGTTGTTGGCTCTTTGGGTCTAGACTTTGATGAAGACACTTTGATTGGAGACTAAACTTGAGAGTCATGGGCATACAGATGCTTTCTGAAAGCCTGGGAAAGATGTAATCTATAAAGTGGGGAAAGAAGATCTATCTGCAGTGGGGTGCCTGGATGGCTCAGTCAGCTGAGTGTCTCACTCTAGATTTTGGTTCAGGTCATGATCCAGGCTCTGAGTTGGGCTTCATGCTGAGCATGGAGCTTGCTTGGGATTCTCTCTCTCTCTCTCTCTCTCTCTCTCTCTCTCTCTCTCTCTCTCTTTCTCTCTCTCTCTCTCTCCCTCCCTCTGCCTTTGCCCTTCCCCTGATCACACACTCTCTCTCTCTCTCTCTCTGAAATATATTTTGTAAAAATGAAGATCTATCTGTAGAGTCAGACACTGCTCAAGAAGCACAATTACTTCTCCCCTCTCCCATGCCTGTTTTCCTTCCATCATGGGAGCTAGTTGGGTGGCCCCCTGGAGGCTTTCACAAAGGCCGGAGTGAGGGACACAGCCTCAGAGTCATGGAATAGAACAGTCTTGGCATAGCTCTAGTTACAAGCTAGCCTCACATAAGCCTCTTATTCCTGAGCAACATGATGCACTGGGTTGTGCTAGAAGACTCATAAACAAGATGGACGTGAACCTTTGACACTGAACTCATTCTCAAGGTACAGGCCACATTGATCCATCTTTCTTTCAATGCTGTGAGCTGGAGAGGAGAGGCGGGCCCTGGCGTCAGGAATCTGAGCCCTACACGCAAAGCAACTGCAAGCCCATTTGAAGTAGTTGTGACAAAAGGCCTTGGTTGCTAGGAAGAAGGCAGTGGAGAGGCTCACATAGGCTGTTTGCCAGGGTGAATTAAATACACATTGAAATATGAATCATTGGAGGCCTTTTAAAGACTGTCACCTGACATACAGAAATCGCATTTCTTTTCCAGTGGAAAATGGCAGCAAGCATCAATTGTTAGGGGACGCCACATGAATGGCAGCCCTTGTACAGTACTTTGTTCTGTGTGGAACATTTCTATTGCATAATGACAGTTTATGCACAATGTCGGCAAATATACACAGGCAAAACCACACACGTGCGCGCGCGCGCACACACACACACACGCACACACTTTGGTTATTCAACTATAGGTATTTTAGAGCTTCCTTTGAATTATTAAGAGAGGATTTACATGGCCTTAACTGCCTTTGACTAGCTCTGCAAAGTGTTTCTAGGACTGAAGAGTTTTCGAGCAATCATATCAGCCTCAATCATAATATTCCTTTATGTTGGGTTAAGATTCCCAGTTCTGGTTTCCAATAGACTTGGGTCCAAATTTTGGCCTTGCCACTGTGATCATGAATGAGTTACTCCCTCTTTCTAGGTGTCATACATTTCCTTATTTCTATAATAAAATTATAATATGCTGTCAGAATGTACAGGATTAGTGGGAGTGGTAAGATGTTTAATGCCCAGAGAGCACTTAGCAAAGAGCCTGAGATATGATAGGTACTCTGTGAGTGCTCTCTGTCACTTGTTTCCTAGACTCTGACTTGCAGATGAGATCATGGAGATCACTAAGGTTAAGTAAGTCACTGAAGGTCACACAGCTGTTCTGGTGTTAGAGACTGAATGTTTGTGTCCCCTATGCCCAAATTTATATGTTGAAGTCCTAACCCCCCAAGTGATGGCATTGGGAGACAGGGTCTTTGGGTGGTAAGATTAGGTTAGATCATGAGGGTGGGGTCCTCATGATGGGATTAGTGGTTTTTTAAAAAAAAATTTACATTTATTTTTGAGAGACAGAGCACAAGTGGGGAGGAGCAGAGAGAGAAGAAGACAGAATCCGAAGCAGGCTCCAGGCTCTGAGCTGTCAGCGCAGAGCCCAATGTGGGGCTCAAACTCACAAATGGTGAGATCATGACCTGCGCTGAAGTTGGACGTTCAACAAACTGAGCCACCCAGGTGCCTCGGGATTAGTGGTTTTACAAGAAGAGGAAGGAAGCAAGGGCTCTGTCTTTCTCTCTCTCTCCCAATCCGAGCACAGTATTGAAGAAAGGTCATGTGAGGACAGAGCAAGGAGTCAGCCATCTGCAAGCCAGGAAGAGAGACCTCACCACGAAATGAATCAGGCTGCACTTTGACCTTGGACTTTCCATCGTCCAGAACTGTGAAAAATAAATCTCTATTGTTTAAGCCACCCCATCTGTGCCATTTTGTTATGGTGGCCTGAGCAGATGAAGACGTGTGGTAAATCCCAGCTGGAATTCATGTTCTGGCTCCAAATCTAGGTACAAATCTCAGGCAAGTCCTGGAAATGGGCTCAAAGCACCTGCATGCAGAAACGCAATTGGGAAGCAGGACTATGTTTTGCCTTATTCTGGGCTTTCTTCTTGCTTTCCATGGGGTTCTGCATGGTAAGATGTATGGTTTCCTGACCCAATGTCAAAATGCCCAGATTATCAGGCTTGGATATAGCATTTTTACTCACTCAGCATTTACTTGATTCACATTTATTTTTCCATTCATTTATTCTTTTAGTACATTTTTCATTCAACCTTAAATCACTCAGCATTTATTGAGCACCAACTCGGTGCAGGATCTTTGCAAAATAAGTGTAATGTAATCTCCTTGCAAACTCTGTGTGTCAGATGGCTTTGGATGTCCTATGTAACATGTTCAGGGCATGAGGCATTTCCTCCCCATCTGCTCCCCTTCCAAATCCTTGCACCATATGCACACCAGGTCATGCCATGAATGCAACTTGCTTCCTTTCTGGCATCTGGCTCATTTCTGCAGCCTCTGGACTATGACTATACATACCAGTGCCTGCCCTTCTTGCCCAGCTTTGCCCAGATCCTTGTATTTGTTTCCTATCGCTGCTGTAACAAATTATCACAAACTCAGTGGCTTAAAACAACACAAATTTGTTGTTTTTCACTTCTAAAGATTAGCTGAAGTATGACAAAGATCTCATGGTGCTTAATTCAAGGTGTTGATAGGACTGTATTCCTTTTGGGAGGCTCCTGTAATAATGCACTTCCTTGGCCTTTTCCAGCTCCTAGAGGCCACTCACATTCCTTAGCTCATGGCCCTGTCTCCCATCTCCAAAGACTTCAACATTGCCTCTCTCTGACTCTTCTGTAGTCACATCATCAGGAAGGTTCTCTTCTTTTAAAGATTCATATAACTAGATTGGGCCGTTGGATAAGGGGATAATCTCCTTTTGTCAAGATGTTTAACCTTAGTCCCATCTGCAAAGTCCCTCTTTGCCATGTAAGGTAACATATTCACAGGTGTCAGAGCTAAGGCATAGGCATCTTTGGGGGCACATTATTCTGCCTACCACATGCCTCAGCAGATCTCTCTGCGCAGGGCAAGCACCACCTGATGGGTTCAGAGCATCTGCCAGGCTCTGGCAGGCCTGCAGGAGGGTTTTATGTCCCAAGCTAAGAAGAGCAATAAGTGTTAAGTTCAGGTTCAGCGCAATGGATGGAGGCTCTCCAGTCAATCAAATTATAGTTCAATCAGTTCATTTTAATCACTCCTCTGGAGAGAAGTAAAACTCTGCATTGAGGAATACACAGCAATTTTATTGATGACAAGTTTAATTGTTTCATTTTTCCTTACTGTCTCTAACACAGCCGACTTTTAATCAGTGGGAGCTGAGATTCTAATGAAGTAAAGTCCACTTTTCCGCAGTTCACAACTAGCTGGAAATAATTGGGCTGAGACTCCCATCCAGACACTGCAGAGCCGCTGGCATTTTCCTGAAAACCAGGCTTAATTGCTTTGCTGATGTTGTTAAGTAGTCCTGAGGGGGTGGAAGTAGTAATGCTGCCCACATATGCTGGGAAACAATACCCCAAAATGTCTTAAAAGGGTCCACAAAGTCTGTCCAACTGGTAGCGAGGAAGAAAAAATGAACTGGAGTGTGTTTTCTGCAGGCAGGGGCCTGGGGGAGTATGTGGGAGCTGTGATGCGGATGGCTGCAATTTGACAAGATCAACAGCAACCACCTTTTTCTTTCCTCTGAAAGCTAAGCAGGATTCTGAGTGCAGGTTTGTGTGTGTGTGCGTGTATATGTGTGTGCGTGTGTGTGCACATCTGGATTTGTGCGGTGTGGTTTCAAGGAGAGATCCAGATTTTAGGCTGCCTTTGGCCTCTGAAGGGGGCGGGGGGGGGCGCGTAATGGAGGATTCTAGTGTATATTGTCTCAGCCCTGAGAGGTGGCAGGGAGATTGGCTAGTCTGGAGAAATTCTAGGATCACAGATACAAGGCTTGGAAGAGGCAGAGAGATTCCTTCCTTATCCCCCACAAAGCCCCACTATTTTACTTGATGGATGGTGATGATGATAATAGCAATAGCTGCTAGGTTTTGTTCACTTACTATGTGGACAGAGATTTGGGTTATGCTCTCTTTTATTCCTCATAAAAACCAATAAATCAGGTGCTATTATTATCTCCTATATTCAAATAAAGAAATCAAAGCGCAGAGAAGTCCCAAAGTTTGCCCGAAGCCATAGAGTTGTAGGATTTGAATCCAGATCTGCAAGACACTGAAATCAATTCTCTTAGCTCTTATATCACATTTTTTTCAGTCCTAACAACAACATTAAAAATAGATAATTTTTTATTGAACATTACATGTTCCTGGCCTAGTACTAAGCACTTTCTGTATCTTATCTCATATAATCCCAAAAGCAACCCTAGAAGGCATGTTCCCACTTAGAGAACAAGAATAAGGGAATTGAGGTCTGGAGTGAAGGACACTATCAAAGGCCACTCAACTGGGACTCAAACGTAGGTCTGTCTGCTTTGAGAGCTTGTGATTTTATAACACAGCACTTTGCTTGGGAAAGGGTCTAGGTACTGAATGAAGATTGATATTAGTGTTTTCTCAATCTATCCAAATAATTAATTATATGGTTCTGGGTCTGGCTGAGATGGCTCAGGACTTGGGCATCTCTTTAGACATCTGAAGAAAGAGAGGGATGAAGCCCCAGAGTCCTCACCTAATGACCACGGTTTTGGAAACCCAGGTTCAGTTACTACTTCTGACACTAGACTTGGGAACATAATTTAACTTTGGTAAGCCTCCATTGTATTGTCTGTATTTTGTGAAGATTAAGTGAGATCATGTATTTATTCTTTTATTCCAGAAATTTTTATTGAGCTTCTTACTCTGTGCCAGGAACTGTTATAGCCCTAGGAATGCAACAGGAAACAAGGCAGGTAAAGTCCTTGCTTTAGTGGAACATAGATTCTCATTGAGAAGTCAGATAATGAATAAGTAAGCAAGTCAACAAAGAAGAGAATTCTTGCTTGTGACCAATTCTACAAAAAGTACGATAGCAGAGGGAACCCCGAGGAGTGGAGGAGTGGAGGTGGTCAGGGAAGGGCTCTGAAGAGATGATATGGGACCTGAATTACTTGCTGGAGTCAATCATGCAGGCATCTTGGGGAATAGCCTTTCAGGCAAAGGCGATAAAATGTGCAAAGATCAGAGGCAGGAATAAGCTTGGTGAGCAGTAGAACAGAAAGAAGGCCAGAGTGGCGGGGGAGCAATAAATGAGAGAGAAAGAGGAGGACTATGAGGTTGAGAAAGAGGCAGTGAACAGATCATGCAGGACCTAAAGGAACGGGCCATGGAATTTGAAGTTAGCTTTAATGTCAGTTGGAATTCACTCCAGGGCTTTTAGTAGCAGTAGAGACAAGCTCTGGTTTAATTTCTAAAAGGCATTTCAGTTGGCCTAAAGAGGCAAGTTTGGAAATAAGGAGATAAGTTAGGAAGCTTCCACTGTAGGACATCCTGACATCTCAACAAATGAGAGATTGTTATAATAATTACCATCCCAGAAAGCAGTTAGCACTTGAGGAGATACATGGTTAAGTGTATAGGTAGCAGGAGAAAAAAAGGTCTGGCCAGTCGAACCAGGTCTGTAAGACGAACATTTTGTAAGACAGGTATTCATGAATCATTATGCTTTTTAATGAATTGAAAAATGGTGAGTATGGAAAACAGAAAAAAAAAAAGAAGCCCAGATGATAAGGACAAAACACAAGTGATTGATCAGCCAGTTTGTTTACAGCAATTATGACTGTGTGATTGCAGAGTCATTTCAACAATAAGTAACCAAAAGGGGCCCTTGAATGGGTGGATCTGGGAGAAGGCAAATATCAAATTCCCACTCTCCAGGCAGAATCTCCGCATTTGCCCACACTCCCCAAAACACATTGCTGGTGTCTTGGAGTCAGAAAAAAGGAGATAAATAAACTTGTGAAGAAGGTTATGTGAGGGGTGTGTGTGTGTGTGTGTGTGTGTGTGTGTGTGTGTGTGTCTGGGTGGGGAGAGAGGGAAAGAGAGACTTCTTTGCCTCATCTCAAGTCATGGTGGTATTTTTATTTGAATTTTATTTTTCTGATGCTGGTAGATAACAAAGGGTAAATTAAAATACAATAAAAATTATAGAGGGAACATGGGAAAAGAAGAACGACATTCTCCTGGCATTTGTTTCAAGGCTGCAAAATGTAGAGTGTCTTGACAGCATAGAAAGAGATTTTTCTCCTTTAAACCAGGTGTTGGAAAATGTGCTTCATTTAAGCAAATCAATATCTTTAATTTCAGCCCGTTGCTCTGGATTTAGTGCCCGATTTCCAGGGAAATGTAGAAAGAGTCAAGCCTCATAACTTTCTGTAGTTCCTATGAAAAGAAAGCAGAAGACCAAGGGTGTCACAGTGGCTATTTTTAGAACTATTTTAACTTCTACTTCTTGGACTTCCTGTGAAGTCATAATGTGTTAAAGGAAAATAAGGTAAAGAAAGGGATAAGAAGTTCTGAGTATGGCCAGTGTAATTATAAATATTATGGCTTGAAAAGGCCTCACTGATAAGGTGACACTTGAATAAAGACATGCAGGAGATGAGATGAGCCAGGTAGAAATCTAAGGGAAGAGAATTCAGGCCGAGAGGGGAAAGAACACAGTTATGTGATTGGAGCAGGCTTCAGGGTTTGGGGAGTTAGGAGCCATGTGTGGCTGGAGTGGAGAGAGCAGTGGTAGAGTTCAGAGATATGAGTGGCTGGATCATGTGGGGCTTTGTGGTTCATTTGAAGAAATTTAGCTTTCATGCTGAGTGAGATAGGGAGCTCTCAGAAGGTTTGGAGCAGAAGAGTGACATGATCTACCTTACGTATTGACAAGATTTCTCTGATGCTCTGTCAAAAATTTCTCAAAGTGGAGCAAGTTAGAATCAGGGAGAATGGAGGGATCATGGTGGGATGGACCAGAATTTGAACCAGTGAAGGGCACCTGGGTGGCTCAGTCGGTTGAGCGCCCAACTTCGGCTCAGGTCATGATCTCACAGTTTGTGGGTTTGAGCCCCGCATTGGGCTCTGTGCTGACCGCTTGCTCAGAGCCTGGAGCCTGCTTCAGATTCTGTCTCCTTCTCTCTCCGCCCCTCCCCCACTCATGCTTTGTCTCACTCTGTTTCTCAAAAATAAAAAAATGTAAAAAAAAGAATAAAAATGTTTTGAACCAGTGTGAGTGGCAAGAAGTGTAAGATCTTGTTGTTTCGTTGAAGTACAATCAACAAAATTTGCTGATGGGCTGGATGGGGATATGGGAGCACCAAGCATGGGGAACAAGAGATTAGGAGTCTAGTCAGGACATACAGTTTGGAATATCTTTTATACATACAAGAGGAGATGTTGCAGAGGCAGTTTTATAGATAAGCCTAAAGTTCAGGATAGAGGTCCAGTCTGGAGATACAAATTTGGGGGTTGTCAACATTTAGGAAGTTATGAGATTGCATAAACCCAGTAAAGCACTGAGGATATGTACTAAAGAGAACTTTAAAACTGGGTTTAGAGGTCTCTTTTGAATTTAATTGTCTTAATTATGGGAGAATTAAGGCAATTGAAGGAGATAAAGGAGTGATTGAAGGAAGAAACTGCTGATTCAAGCTCTCATGTTGGATTTACATTTCTGCAAGTGTTTCACTTTTTTTCATGCAGTAATGTTGGGGATCCACCCATCTGTCCATCCATCCATCCATCCATCCATCCATCCATTCATCCATCCATCCTACCTTCCACCCATCCATCTGTCCATGCATCCATACATCCACCCACCTGTCCATCCATCCATCCATCCATCCACCCATCCATCCTACCTTCCTCCCGTCCATCTGTCCATGCATGCATGCATGCATGCATGCATCCTACATTTTTCTTTCATGATATGTGTGGAAAAGCACACAGCATTTTACAAGAGATTCACAAATGAACTTTGTCTCTATTCATCTAGCCACCCAACTTCCTTGGTCTCAGTCTCCCCTTTAATCAACTGAGAGAATGGTCTAAAATGTTAGTTTTGGACATTGTAGAGATGTTAAAAAGCATGCCTACTCTGATGTTCTATGGTTTCAGGGCCATCAGAAAATTTGAGGGTCCTTTTCTGAGTTATCTAACATAGATCCAATTGGATAAATATGGCAAGAATTGCTCTTAACTTCTTTCTACTTTATTTCTGGTTGTTCATGAAAGGGCACACATACAAAATAATACAAATCCTCTGAGTCCACTGCTTCAAGGTTCCCAAGTCCATTCTCATCCAAATTCCTTGAGCTTCTCTCTGCTCTGAGGATGACTTTGCTGTATTGAGGTGCTGACACGCAGATGTTGAAAGGTTTGCTGAACAGGCAGTTTGGGGAGCAGAGTGTCACATTGTCCAGGGGCAGAGCACAGGCAGTTCTCATTGGGACCACTTGCTGATGGATGTTCGCCAGTTGGCTCATCTCTTCTTGTGATATTGTTATTTTAGAGACAAGAAAAGGCCAGCAGGTTTAAAAAATATGTATCTTAGAAGTCGTCTTTGTCATCGGTCAAGTTGCGACAGCCCTTATCCATATGCATGGTAGAATACTAACTTGTCTCTAAATTCAATCTCCTAGTATCTCTTTTGGGCAACACAAGTTCTTCCACAGACATAGACCAAAGACCCTTATCACTGCCCTGCCCCAAATATTTGACCACATTTAAGGCTTAGAACTTGGATTTGGGTTTTTTTCTTGGGATCTTCTTATCCCAGGTTTACTCAGTGATAAGAATCATGTTATCTTTATGTGAAGTTCTCTCTGCCCTTCAAGCCATCTGCTCATTGCTAGTACAAGTTATTAACATTGATGACCACACCCAACATCTGGATATATCAATCTTAGCTTGGGTCACCTTGATGGCTCCAGTTATTGGTAATGTGTTTGAAGCTTTGGCATGAACCAGGGAAGACGTGCCTAAACATTGGCCATTGGCTTCCAGGCAGATACTGGGCCTCTGGCCATGAACATCTTTATTTATTATCTTCCTTTCAACTCTCTCAGGCAAAGCAGTTGTCATAATAGAGTAGGTGCAATTTATTTTGGTCTTGGCAAGGCACTGCCCCCCTTCCCCAGGCTTTCATCTTTTTCCTCCCTCTTTCTTTGACATTATTTGTCAAATGATCCAAAGGTAATTTTTAATACCTTTGCATCACATTGGAGCTAAGTTCTGCTGGATTATTAATGATTAAATATTTTCCAGTCATCCACCTGCACAGTCTGTAACAAATTATCCCAAAAAGGAGATTAATTCCATTACAATTTTGAATAAGAAAATGACAAGAGAATGCCCTGCAGTCTTTAGAACTGAACAGTTGCTCCAAAAATCGCTCATATATCTGGAAAGTTGTTGGTTTTATAAAAGACTTGAATCTGTCCTTCAGAGGTCATTTAGCAGGTATTTATTGAGGTCCTGTTGGATATTAGCCTGGTGTGGGGTACTGCAAAACCTGGTTAATTCTCAGAACCACATGGGGAACTTTGTAGAAATGTTCACCTCAGATTTACTGAGTCAGGGTTTTCATAAGTGAAGCCCAGAAATAGGTATTTTTGGAAGGCTCTCCAAGTAATTCTGATGCAGCCAGTCTATAAAACTGTTTTGGAGTCTCTGCCTTGGAGGATGTAAGAAGAAGGGAGGCAGACTTCTTACCTAAAGAGGGTTTATAATCTCATAGGGTTCTGGGATTTACCCAGGATGCATTATCAAGTAATGAAAGCCATTTATAGTTTAGGATGAATGAGTTTGCTTCTCAATAAGATAATAAAAATGTTTTGTAAACTGTGAGTCACTATTAGAAGCAGACAGTTCAGAAGAGAGAGAAGACTTGGGATGGTTTTATGAGGACATAGGTGAAAAATAAAACTGCCCATTGAACAGAAGTGGGGTGATAAGTAGATAAACTTTCTATTATCCAAGTGCATGAGGAGTGGAGATTCTGATCAATTGATCTATATCTATCTATCTATCTATCTATCTATCTATCTATCTATCTATCATCTGTTGGTTTTTATGTCAATCTAATCTAATCTATCTGGATTTGGTTATTAAATTGGTTTTGATTTTGTTACTAATGGACTTTCTTGCACACATGAGGTGAAAAAAGGTCAGGCATCCTGTTTCAGTCCTAGCTCTGTTTTGCCTGCTTTCTGACTTTCTGAATAAGTCTTCCTATCCCTCTAGGTCTCAGTTTTCCCATCTGTGAAAGAGAAGATTAGATTTGATGACCTCTAAGGTCAATTCCCACCCTAACATTCTATGAAAATATGAGTCCACTTTCCTGCCTTAACAACAGTCTAGTGGCTGTAGTGGAATCTTTCTTTCATACCGACGGATCCAGCAGGACCTTAAGTCGTCATCCTGAATGTTAGCTCCCATTTATCAAGAATCAAGGTGGGAAATTGAGCACTGAACAATCTATGTAAGTTTATTTGTTCTAAAAAGAAGTAATGTTAGCTCTGAACTCATTTGTATCATCTGCTTCTCTCTCTCAAGTGGATAGAGGTAGCAAAAATACTAATATCTTGAGTAATTATAGTGAATGGATGTTATACTTAATTTGTAAGGCATTCTACTCATTATTATCCATAGTAATGGAGAGAGCAGTCTCATTTACAAATAAGAGCTTCTTGAGCACCTATTATTGGGCAAGTCTCATGCTAATTCATATTCATTTGTGTACACCAAATTGGAATGCTCTGGAAATTTTATTTGTTGCAATCTTGCTTTTGTCATTATGTCAAATAGACAAGTGGTAAGAACCAGCTGTGTTCCCTGAGCCACCCAGTATGATGCCTTTGGGTTTGTAGTGGTAAGGGAGCTTCAGGATGAGTATTGGGCCATTTTCTTTAATGTCTTCCATGTGGGCTATTCCCAGTAGCTCATTTATGCCTTTGGTCTAGCTACCCACACACTAGAAGGGATCCTTTTTGCCTGGCCAAACCCAGTTACTCTATTTCTGCTATTTACTGAGCACTTAGTGGGTGCCAAACACTCATATAATATTACTTTACCTCTAATGGAAGCAACGGGATGTTATTCACATTTTTCAGAAAAGAAAATTTAGAGACACTAATCCATTTTATGGGATCCCATAGCTGTTAGGAGGTGGGGACGAGAATGAAATGCAAATCATTGTGAGTTTTGGCCCCTTCACTCTCCTGCCACCTCTTAACTGGACCCTCATTTTCCCAATAACTTCAGGCATCTCGAGTTTATATTGAGCCTGATCCATAGGAGTTTGGCATACATGAGAGTCACCACTCATATTTGTCTGTCCTACAGCTCTGAGTCAGTGTTGGTTCAGTCCCTTTCTTAGCAGACACTTGTAGAGTTAAATGAAAGTAGTATATTTCACCCTTCCAGCTGGTGCCTTGCCTTAAGGGCTGGGACAGGAATGTGTGGAAGTCTTCTGAAGCCCATGCCCTGCCTCTCTCCTGCCAGAATTATTGGGGAATTGGCCCCAGGCATCCACTGATGAGAAACCTAGGAATGAAAGCACCAGCTCCTGAACACAGAGAAATTAAGGACCTGTCCCTTAATAGGAAGCAAATTATTGCTGTCTGTCTTTGTGTGCAATAAAGAGGGTGGGTGGGAAAGGGAGTGATCATTTCTTTGAGTAAGAAATAAGACATCAGAGCTTACCCAAAAAATTATCTCCTTTTTTTCCTATAGAATTAATCTAATCATCTAAAGAAAATTTTACTTATTGGGGACAAATTATTCTAATGATTCAATAATGTCTCTTTTTCTATTTTTTTCCAGATAAAAGAAAGACAACCCTACTATGGAAAGGAAATTAGCTACAGATATTAAAAGGCCGGGTACAGCTTCTTTGAGCCATGAGCTTTCTAGCAGATATTTATGATTTGATCCTATGCAAATGTGAAACGTCTGTGGACAGGCTGCTTTAAAGATCACTACTAGCCCAGCAACTGCAAAAATGTTGAAAACAGCACTTTAAGTACTTTGTGTTTGATGTTAAGTTATTGCTAATTTTTTGGATCTGGGGAAGTTCCATTTCCAGAAATCAGATACAGTATTATAAGAACACAAGGGAATCATTTCCAGCACTATTTATATAAATGTAAGGATTCAACACAAATGCAAATTAAAAACTGCCTCCTTAGAGTTTGCTTGATTGTGTTCACAGAGAAGCAACCACCTCAAACCTGCTAGGGTTTTTGCTTGTTTTGTGTTTGCCATAGAAACGAACGCTAGACCAATTGTGCATCAGCTGCCTGAAAAATGCACTGGGGCTTTATTTTGCATTCAAGACAAACGATGTCTCTTTTGTTTTGCATTTAAAATAGGAATGTTGCATCAATAACCCCAGCCTAACCTCACCCAGTACCTGCAAGGAGAGAGGGGAAGGCCGGCATAATTGAGTATGTGGCTTCACCTCTAAACAAGGCACAAGGGCAAATGTAGTTTTACCCTTGTGAGGAGTTTCTGGAAGGAGATGGCATTTTTTTCCTTACGCGCGACTGCATTCCTTGGTTGAATTCTGTGGCTTCATGATGCAGGCCAACAATTTATAAAGTGGTCTTAAAGCCATGGTAACAGTGGAGAGGCTGTCAAGAGCCACAGAGAATCTTGACCTGGTATACAGTAAGACTGAGGGTGTTTCAACTGCATGGCATCTGGTTACAGATCATCTGTTTGCACCCTGTGACAGCACTGTCTGCTAAGAAAAATAGCTTGGTATCTCCTTCCAGCAAGGGAGAACCAGGGGCCCAGAGAGGTGAAGAGACTGGCTTGCAGTTCACACAGCACATGTTGAGGGTCGTGGGGAAGGGGATCTCTGAATTAGCACTGAGGTCATGTTGCTGGAGCCTCCACACCTCCGCTCCACTTTGCCTGGTGTATGAAGTAGTAGCCTTCTCTTCACCGTTATTTGCTTGGGGTGTGGTTTTCACTCTTAAACTCAATAACCTTGAATCTCTAGAGCGTCCTGGATAAAACCTGATAAAAAGTGGGATCAAAGGGTGGTGATTGGGAGATATGGTGGATAGATTTTGGCTTTATGATCAGGGAGATTTGGTGTGCCTCTTGTGCAACCTTTGGTAAGATATGTAACTTCTCTGATCTTGGCACTTTCATCATTTAAATGGAAACAATAAATGCATATCTCAGAAGAAACAGAATGATATACATTAAATATACAGTAGTCAATCAATTCCATACTGTGATTTTCTTCAATGGCTTAATCCAAGGGACTTGGATGATGACAAAATTATAATTACCAGAAAGGCAACTTTTGGGGTGTTATTGGATGCTCACATACTATCTCATGGGTGGCTGCTTCTTTCCACCTCAGCTGAGGCATAAAAAAAGAATTTCACAATGGGGGAGACTGTTGGTGATCCTTGTTTAACCCAGCTTCAGTTTGTGTATGGGCTCATTGAAGGTCAGAGATAGGAAGGGAAACACAGAATATAAGTGAGGGGAGAAAGAAGCAGGAGGCAGATGTATGGGACAAGGTCCAGTTCTGCAGGGCACAGTGCATGGGCTGGTTCTGCACAGGAGCACTGGGATGAGGGGTGGACAGCACCTACCTCTTCGATGGCTGTGGGTGCCTGGATGATGTGTGTCTTGTTAATTGGCACAAAGGTGCCACATTAGCTGGCACAGCCCTGCAAAGTACCCTTCCTAGAGTCAGAAAATTTGGGTTGGGGGGTCTATGCTCTGCTGGAGTGATAATATCCCCTCTTTGGGACTCAGTTTTCTTTTTTTGTAAAGTAGAGTGTGGTTTCCTCACAGTTCACAGGGCTGTTAGAGAATCAAATGAGTTACTGGATAGAAAAGATGCATGTACATGGTAAAATGCTCAGGATGTCTACAGCCAGCCTTGGAGCCTTCTCTTCCTTGAAACCTAACCAGCTTAAGCTCTTGTCCTGACCTGCCTCAGTGATTCTAAAGTTGCCTTGCTTACATCTGATATCTTAGTATTCAAGTCTGTGCTTCCCACGTTTGGTGATTCCATTATTGAGGACTCTTTGGTTGCAAGTGACAGAAAACCAACTCAAGTTGACCTGAGTCAGGGGGAAATGGGAAAACATCCATTTATTCACAAACTGAGAATTTTGAGGTTCATGCTGGTTTAATCTTCATCCCTCAGCTTTACTTTCACCTTTTAAACTTCATTCTCAAGCAGGCTGTCACCGCTTTAGGTGGTGGCCAAGACATGTGCACGGTAGACTTGGGCTTGTGTTCTATCAGCTTGGCAACCTGTTTGGGAAGAAGAGAACCTCTTTTCCCAATAATTCAAGCAAAAGTGCCAGGATTGAATCTCATTGGGCCAGTATAGGTATCGCCTGTCTTTTGAAAGCTTGCATTATGCTACTTTACTTTTTATAAAACACCGAAAGAAATCCAAAGAAGAGTTTTGCTTTTATGAGAAAAGGCAAAAAGTGAAAATAGTGTTCAGCATTTGTTTTGCAGTAAGCTATTATAGAGACCACACACATCCCAAGCAGCAAGAGCTGAACCACCAAGTTCCTTTCCAGGGAACTACACTCAGCCTCCAGTCATCATAGCTTTGAACTGTATCTATGAGCATCTGTGCTTTATCTCAGTTTATTTTGTGCATCTGTTAGCAAGACATGTCCTAAGGTTTCAGAGAAACCTATGGGACTTTTTTGGGGGGGGCATGGGAAGCTTCAAAAAGTTTTCCATATAAATTAATGGTAATTGGTTCTTGGCTTTACATCATTTCAGCTTTTGAAAGGTTTCATAGGAACATTCCACTTTTGGACAGTGGGGGAACCCGTACTGGTCACCTGTCTTGTCTGAACTAATCACTGTGGCCAGGAAAATGGAATATGCTTTTTGACTAGAGATGAGTGATATTTACCCCTCTGGAGCAGATTTAGGGTCATCTGCTCCTATACCACACGTACTGAGTAGTGTGTGTGTGAGAGAGAGAGACAGAGAGAATGACAGAGGAAGACAGAAAAAAATTCTTCTAAGGCTAGAAATTTCCTTAAAATACAAATGTCTTAAGTTTTAATGACCTGTAAGTCTCCAAAGGAAAATAAACTTATTGACTAAGTAAACCAATCAGAAGATAAAGGACCATCAAGCGTCTAATGAGGTTTTCTTCTCACAGATCGGCTTCACTCCTACCAAACTTAGAGCTCACTCTAGCACTTGTCTTTCTTCTTCCTCCTTTTATTTTGTTTAGAATTTTTTTTAATTTAATGTTTATTTATTTTGAGAGGGGGGGGGGCAGACAGAGAGGGAGACACAGAATCCAAAACAGGCTCCCGGCTCTGAGCTGTTGGCACATAGCCTGATGCAGGTTTTGAATCCAGGAACCGTGAGATCATGGCTTGAGCATAAGTTGGATGCTTAACTGACTGAACCACCCAGGCACCCTCTTCTTCCTCCTTTTAAATTGCTCTCTTCCTGTTTCTTTGATCTCTCTCCACCTCTCTTGATGTTTCTTCTCCTAAGGCTCCTGGGAGAAAGACTGCTACAGCAGGTACCCCAGCTCACTTGGTTCCCCACAGGGCTTCTCCCTCTCTCTGGGGGAGACCAAGACCCCCATGAAAATCTCTGATATCAGTCTGAGGAACAGTTTCCTGGCTTTCACCCACCCTCTCTCTGAGACTCTGACACTCCCTTTCTAACCCAGGGTCTTCCTGACCTAAACCTTAGAAACCTTTTCTTTGTTCATCACTTTCTCCCCAGTTACTATCTGAATAGTCTGTTCCTCTTGCAGAAAAAGTTTTCAAAGCAGTTATTCATAACTGCCATCATTTCTTTCCTACCTCCTATTCTTTCTTCAACCCATGAGTGCTCAAAATTCCACCCCTACCGTTCCATGGAAACAATTCTTGTCATGTTTTCTAAGCCAGTGTTTCCCTCCTCATGACACCTAACCCAGCCTCTCTTTAAAATGTCATTGATGATTAGAGAGATACAGTTGACTTCTCTATCCTACTTAGAGCACTTGGCTCCCTGGTGTGCCTTTGACCTTGCTTGCTATTTCCCCTTAGTCTATCTGGCTGGTGCTTTGCATTGGAAGACTCCAGAGATCAGGTCTTGACTGTCTTCTCTATGTAAATACATCTCCCTAGATGCTCTTATTAACAACTATATGCTATGGCTCCCAAATCTCTGTCTTAAACCTAGAATTCTCCCAATGTAATTCACGTTTGTGTTTCTGAACACTTTATTTATATCTCTACATGAATGTCTAACAGCCATTCCCTGACTGACTTCTTCTGAGTCATCTCACATTAGTAAAGGACATGGACATTCACCAACTTAATCCAGGCTCAAATCTGTATATCATTCAAAATTCTGCCCCCTCCCACCCCGTTTTTGACAACCCCATGCACCAGCACACTGTAACAACTTAAAAATGTGGAAGTGGCTTTGGAATTAAGTACTGGACAGAACCTGGAGAATTGTTAGGGTTTTCTTTTTCTGCATGTGGTTTTTTCCCCCCTAATTTTGTTACTGTGGTAAAATATGCATCACATAAAATTTCCCATCTTAATATTTTGTAAGTGTACAATTCAGTGTTATTAAATACATTCATGTTGTGGAATCATCTCCAACATCCATGTTGTAAAATGGAAACTCTGTACCCATTAAACAATAACTCCCCATTCCTCTTCCTCAACCCCCAGCCCCTGGAAGCCACCATTCTACCTATGTCAGTGATCTTGATGATTCTAACTACCTCAGATAAATGGAATCATATAGTATTTGCATTTTTTTGTGACTGGCTTGTTTCTCTTAGCATAACGTCCTCAAAGTTCATCCATGTTGTAGCATGTATCAGAATTTCCTTCCTTTTTAAGATGGAATAATATTTCATTGTGTGTATATATCACATTTTGTTTATCAACTCATTAGTCATGGACACCTGGGTTGCTTACATGTTTTAGCCATTGTGAATAATGCTGCTATAAACATGGGTATACAATATCTCTTTGAGACTTAGCTTTCAATTCTTTTGGGAATATACCTAGAAGTAGAATTGCTGGATCATACAGTAATTCTATTTTTATTTTTTTGAAGAACTGCCAAACTGTTTTCCACAGCAACTGCAATATTTTACATTTCTACCAACAGTGCACAAGGGTTCAGATTTGTCTACATCCTCACCATTTTTTTTTATAAAAACCACCCTATTGTGAGGTGGTATCTCACTGTAGTTTTGATCTGTATCTCACTGATTAGTGATGTTGAACATCTTTTGTGTGCTTATTGACCATTTGTGTATGTTTTCTGGAGAAATGTCTCTTTAAATCCTTTGCTAATTTTTTAGTTATTTTGTTGTTGTTGCTTTTAGGGATCTTTTATGTTTTGGATATTAATCCCTAATCAGGTATATTATCTGCAAGTATTTTTTCTCATTCTGTGGGCTACCTTTTTACTCTGTTGATAATGTCTTTTGTGCACAAAATTTTAAATTTTTCATGAAGTCCAATTTGTCTATTTTCTCTTTTGTTTTCTGTGCCTTTGGTATCAATCCAAGAAGTAATCACCAAATCCAATGTCATGAAGCTTTTTTCCCATGTTTTCTTTTAAGAGTTTTATTTTAGGTCTTACATCCATTTTGAGATAATTTTTGTATATAGTGTTAGATAAGGGCCCAACTTCATTATTTTGCATGTGGATATCCATTTTTCCCAGCACCATCTGTTGAAAAGAACTTTTTCCCCCTTGATTTAATGATTTTGGCATTCTTGTGAAAAACACTTGGTCATATATGCAAGGATCTCTTTCTGAGTTCTCTGTTCTATTCTATTGATTCTATTCATCTGTATGTCCTTTTTAATGCTCGTACACTCTTTCGATTACTGTAGCAGTGTAGTAAGTTCTGAAATCAGCAAATGTGAGTCCTCCAGCTTTGTTCTTCCTTTTTCAAGATTGTTTTCACTCTCTGGAGTCCTTTGAGATTTCATATGAATTTTGGGGTGGGTTTTTGTATTTCTGCAAAAAAAAAGAGTCATTTGGATTTTAATAGGGATTATACTGAAGCTGTAGATCACTTTGAATACTATTGACAATTTAATAATATTAAATCTTCAATCCATGAACATGGGATGTGTTTCCATTTATTTATTTCTTCTTATTTTTTTAAACAAAGCATAATTGAAATACAATGTTAGATTAATTTCAGGTGTACAGCAGAGTGATTCAAACTTTGTATATATTGCAAAAGGATCACCTCAATGAGCCTAGTTACCTCTAACACTATACATAGTTAATACAATATTATTTTAAAAATTTTTTTAAATGTTTATTTATTTTTGAGAGAGAGACAGAGTGTGAGTGGGGGAGGGGCAGAGATAGAGGGAGACAGGGAATCTGAAGCAGGCTCTATGCACTGAGCTGTCAGCACAGAGCCCAAAGCAGGGCTTGAACCCAAAAACTGTGAGATCATGACCTGAGCTGAAGTCAGACGCTCAACCAACTGAACCACTCAGGCACCCCCAATATTATTGACTATATTCCCTATGCTGTACATTATATCCCCATGACTTCTTTATGTTATAAGTGAATGTTTATATTTCTTGATCCCCTTCACCCATATCACCCCTTTCAACCTCCCTTCCCTCTGGTAACCACCAATCTGTTCTCTGTATCTATGAGTCTTGATTTTGTTTTGCTTTTGTTTTTTTTTAGGTTCAAAATATAATTGATACATGGTATTTGTCTTTCTCTGCCTGAATTATTTCACTTAGCATAGTTCCCTCAAGATTCATTCATGTTGTTGCAAATAGCAAGATTTAATTCTTTTTTATGGTTCAGTGTTTAATTTTGTGTGTGTGAGTGTGTGTATCACATCTTTTTATCCATTCATCCATCAATGGACACTTAGGTTGTTTCCATTAGCTTGGCCATTGTAAATAATGATGCAATGAACATAGGAGTGCATATGTATTTTCAAATTAGTGTTTTCATATTTTTCACATAGAGACGCAGAAGCAGAATTGCTGGATCATATGGTAGTTCTATTTTTTATATTTTGAGGAACTTCCATACTGTTTTACATTGTAGTTATACCAATTTACCCTCCTTCTAACGCTGCAAAGGGTTCCCTTCTCTCCACATCCTTGCCAACACTTGTTATTTCATGTTTTGTTGATATATTATCACCTGCATTCTGACAGGTTTAAGATATCTCATTGTGGTTTTGATATGTATTTCCCTGATCCTTAGTAATATCGAACACATTTTCATGTGTCTGTTGGCCATCTACATGTCTTCTGTGCAAAAATGTTTATTGAGAACCTTTGCCCATTTTTAATTAGATTATTTCAGGGTTTTTTTTATTTTGTTGTTGTTGTCTTGTTTTGTTTTGAGTTGTATGAGTTCTTTATGTATTTTGGATATTAACCCCAAATTGGATACATCATTTGCAAATATCTTCTCCCATTTAGTAGGTTGCCTCTTCATTTGTTGATAGTTTACTTCACTGTGCAGAAGCCTCTTAGATTGATGTACCCATTTGTTTCTTTTTGCATTTGTTGCCCTTGCCTTTGAAATCAGACCCAAAATCAACATTACTGAGACATATTGTGAAGCTTAATGCTTATGTTTTGTTTTATGAATTTTATGGTCTCAGGTGTTGCACTCAGGTCTTTAATCCATTTTGAATTCATTTTTGTATGTTGTGTCAGTAGTCCGGTTTTATTCTTCTGCATGTAGCTATTTTCCCAACACCATTTGTTGAAGAGATTGTCTTTTCCCCATTTTATATTCTTGCCTCCTTTGTTAAATTAATTGACTATTTTTTGAGGGTTTATTCTGGGCTCTCTATCCTGTTCCTTGGATCTATGTGTCTGTGTCTATGTTAATACTGTTTTGATTAGTATAGTTTTGTAGTATAGTTTGAAATTGGGGAGCACAATACTTCTGACTTTGTTCTTCTTTCTCAAGATTGCTATTGCTTTTCTGTGGTTCCATCCAAATTTCAGAAATATTCTAGTTCTGTGAAAAATGCCATGGGTATTTTGATAGGGATTGCTCTGAATCCGTAGATTGCTTTGGGTAGTTTGGAGATTTTAATAATATTAATTTTTGCACTCCATGAGGACAGAATATTTTTCCATTTATTTGTGTCTTCTTCAATTTCTTTCATCAATGTCTTATAGTTTTTAGTGTATAAATCTTTCACCTTCTTGGTTAAATTTATTCCTAAGTATTTTATTCTTTTCGATACAATTATAAATGGCATTGTTTTCTTGATTTCTTTTTCTGATAATTGGTTGTTAGTGTACAGAAATGCAACAGATTTTTTATGTTGATTTTTTATCCGGCAACTTTACTTAATTCATTTATTAATTCTAACAGTTTATTTGTGTGGATTCTTTAAAGTGTTCTTTATAAGTATCATGTCATCTTCAGATAGGGAGAGTTTTACTCTTCCTTTCCAATTTGAATGCCTTTTCTTTCTCTTCTTCACCTAATTATTCTGGCTAGAACTTCCAACACTATGTTGAATAGAACTCATGGGGCGCCTGGGTGGCTCGGCTGGTTAAGCGTCCAACTTCGGCTCAGGTCGTGATCTCGCGGTCCGTGAGTTCAAGCCCCGCGTCGGGCTCTGTGCTGACAGCTCAGAGTCTGTGGCCTGTTTCAGATTCTCTGTCTCCCTCTCTCTCTGACCCTCTCCTGTTCATGCTGTCTCTCTCTGTCTCAAAAATAAATAAACGTTAAAAAAAATAAAAAAAAAAAAGAACTCGTGAAAGTGGGCATCCTTGTCTTGTTCCTGATTAAGATCAGCTTTTAGTAAAATCTTTTAGTCTTTCACCATTGCATATGATGTTCGCTGTGGATTTCTCATATATGGCTTTTATTATGTTGAGGTGTTTTCCTCTATTTCTCATTTTTTAAGTGCTTTTATCATGAACAGGTGAATTTTATCAAATGTTTTTTCTGCATTAATTGTGATGATCATATGTTCTTTTTGCTGCATTCTGTTAATGTGGTGTATTAAACTGATTTATTTTTGTATGTTGAACTATCTTTGCACTCCAGGAATAAATTCTACTTGATCATGGTGTATAATCCTTTTAATTTTTTGTTTAATTCAGTTTTCTGGTACCTGTATTTTGTTTAGGATTATTAGATGACTGTTTATAAGGTATATTGGTCTGTAGTTTTCTTTTCTTATAGTGTCTTTGTCTGACTTTGGTTATCAGGGTAATGCTGGCCTGATAGACTGAGAGGTGTTCTCAAATTTTTCAAAAAATTTGAGAGGAACTGGTGTACGTTCTTCTTTCAATGTTTGGTAGAATGTCTAGTGAAGCCATCAGATCCAGAGCTTTTCTTTGTCAGGAGATTTTTGATTACTGATTCTATCTCTTTCCTAGTTACAAGTCATTTCCAATTTTCTATTGCTTCATGATTTAGTCTTGGTGGGTTCTGTGTTTCTAGGAATATGTCCATCTCATTAGGTTATCCAAATTGTTGGCATACAATTGTTCATAGTACTTTCATAATCCTTTCTATTTCTGTTGGTAGTAATGTTCCCACTTTTATTTCTGAGTTTATTGATTTGGGTCCTCTCTTTTGTTCTTAGTTCACCTACCTAAAAATTTGTCAAATTTGTTGAACTTTTCAAAGAAAAAATTTTTAGTTTCATTGATTTTATGCACTGTTTTTCTATTTCCTAGTTCATTTATCTCTTCTCCATTCTTAACAATATCCTTCCTTCTCATTGCTTTGAGTTTGTTCTTCTTTTTTCTAGTTCTTTAAGTTGTAAAGCTAGGTTGCTTATTTGAGATCTTTCTTGTTTTTTAATGTAAGCATTTTTGGCTACACATTTCCCCCTTAGCAGCACTTTTGCTGTGTCCCATAAGTTTTGGTATATGGTGTTTTCATTTTCATTGCCTCTAAGTATTTTCTAATTTCCCTTGTGACTTAGTCTTTGATTTATTGCAGTACTGTCTTCTTTTGTGTTTAGTTAATTTTTTTTGTAGTGAAATGCTTAAATTCTTTTCTCATTTCCTTTGTGTATATTCTCTAGCTATTATTTTTGTGGTTATCATGGAGATTACATTTAACATACTACAGTTAAAACACTCTAATTTGAATTTATATCAGCTTAACTTCAATAGCATATATAAGCTCTGCTCCTTTACAGCTCCATTCCCACCTCTTGCAGTTGATAATGTCACAGAATTCCATCTTTATACATTGTGTGCCTGAAGAGTAAACTAATAATTCTTTTAAATGCATTAGTCAAGTCTCTTAAAATATGTAGGAACAAGATTTGGACATGCAAACCAATGTTACAATAATACTAACTTTTAGATTAATAACTGTATTTTTTTTCTTTAACTGCATTAATCCCTTAAATCGTGTAGAAAGCAAAAAGAGCAGTTACATCCCTTGGGTAAATTCCTAGCAGTGCTATTGCTGGGTCATAGGGTATGTCTATTTTTAATTTTTTGAGGAACCTCCACACTGTTTTCCAGAGTGGCTGCACCAGTTTGCATTCCCACCAACAATGCAAGAGGGTTCCCATTTCTCCACATCCTCGCCAGCATCTATAGTCTCCTGATTTGTTCATTTTAGCCACTCTGAATGGCGTGAGGTGGTACCTCACTGTGGTTTTGATTTGTATCTCTCTGATGATGAGTGATGTTGAGAATCTTTTCATGTGCCTGTTGGCCATCTGGATGTCTTCTTTAGAAAAGTGTCTATTCGTGTTTTCTGCCCATTTCTTCACTGGATTATTTGGTTTTCAGGTGTGGAGTTTGGGTACCCAAGGGATACAGGAGTGCTGATGCATAGGGGCACTTGTACCCCAATGTTTATAGCAGCACTTTCAACAATAGCCAAATCATGGAAAGAGTCTAAATATCCATCAACTGATGAATGGATAAAGAAATTGTGGTTTATATACACAATGGAATACTACTTGGCAAGGAGAAAGAATGAAATATGGCCTTTTGTAGCAACATGGATGGAACTGGATAGTGTTATGCTGAGTGAAATAAGTCATACAGAGAAAGACAGATATCATATGTTTTCACTCTTATATGGATCCTGAGAAACTTAACAGAAGACCATGGAGGAGGGGAAGGAAAAAAAAGAGAGGGAGGGAGCCAAACCATAAGAGACTCTTAAAAACTGAGAACAAACTGAGAGTTGATGCGGGTGGGAGGGAGGGGAAGGTGGGTGATGGGCATTGAGGAGGGCACCTATTGGGATGAGCACTGGGTGTTGTATGGAAACCAATTTGACAATAAATTTCATAATAAAAAAAAAGAAAAAATAAATTCTCCATCAGAGATATTACTTATCCCTGTTTTGCTTTAAAAAAAGAGCAGTTACAAAGCATTCTTACAATAATACTAGCTTTTATAAGCCCATGTATTTAGTTTTACTGATATTTTTGTTTCTTCATCCAGCTTCAAGTTACTGTCTAGTGTTCTTTCATTTCACCTTGCAAAACTTCCTTGATCACTTCTTACAGGGAAGATCTAGTGGTGAGTCTCTCAGCTTTTGTTTATCTGAGAATGACTTAATTTACCCCTCACATCTGAAGGACATTTTTGCTGGATAAAAGATTCTTGTTTGATAGTTTTTTCTTTTAGCACTTTAAATACATATGCCCACTGCCTTTGGGCCTCCAAAATTTCTGATGAGAAATCTGATGATATTCTTATTGAGGAATGCTTATATGTGATGAACCTGTTCTTTCTTGCTGTTTTCAAGATGCTCAGTTTGTCTTTGGCTTGGAAGTTTGATTATAATGTGTCTCAGTGTGGATTTGAGTTTATCTTACTCAGAGTTTATTGAGTTTCTTAGAAGTTTATGTTCATGGCTTTCCACAAATTTGGCAAGTTTCCAGCCATTATTTCTTCAAATATTCTCTGTTCTTCTCTCTTTCTCTCCTTCTGGGATTCCCACAATGCATATGATGGTTCATTTGATGCAGTACCATGGGTTGCTTAGGTTTTGTTCACTTTTCTCCATTCCTTTTACTTTCTATTTCTTAGACTTGATATTTTTCATTATTCTGTATTTAAGTTTGCTGACTCTTCTTCCTGCTCAAATCTGCTTTTGAAATTTTGCTAGTGAATTTTTCACTTCAGTTATTGTACTTTTCATTTCCAGAATTCTGTTTCCTTTTAGATTTCTATTTCCATTTTGTTAATCGATCACTTTCTTGACTTTCTCTATATCTTCCCTTAGTTCTTTGAGCATCTTTATGACTGCTGTTTTAAAATCTTTGTCTAGTATACCTTCCATACCAGGCCTTTTCCAGGGACAGTTTCTATTGCTTTCCCCCCTTTGAATGGACCGTACTTTCCTGTTTCTTTGTATGCCTTTTGACTTTTTATTGAAAACTTGGCATTTGATTCTAATAATATGGCTTCTCTGGAAATAAGAATCTCCCCTGTCCTCTGCATTTGCATTTATTTATTTATTTATTTATTTATTGTAAGAGAGAGAGCGTGCACACATGAGCAGGGGAGGGGGAGAGAGAGAGGGAGAGGCGGAGAGGGGGAGAGAGAGAGAGAGAGAGAGAGAGAGAATCTTAAGCAGGCTCCATACCCACTGAGGCTCCATCTCACAATCATGAGATTATGACCTTAGCCAAAATCAAGAGTTGGACCCGTAATAAACTGAGCCACCCAGCTGTTTTTGTTTTGTTTTGTTGTAGCTGTCTATATGTGAAGGCTCATCCTGGGGTATAAACTTAAGGTCTTCTTGGTTCTTTTCTGAGCTTTTCCCTAGGCATGTGCAATCACTTTCTAATTTTCTCCATAAATGCAGTTGGTTTTGAGTGTCCTGGTCTTTGATGTCTGGCTCCTAAAGGGAGGAAAAGAGAAAAATACAGGCGGTTAAAGGGCACTAGTCCCTTAAGTCACATGGAATTCAAGTCAACCAAATGGGGAGGGGTTTGATACAATGACAGGAGGTGCAATAACAATGGCCACCCTCTTCTTTGCACCTCTGTAATAAGCCATCAGAGCATAGGTCCCCAATATTGAGTAGATAGGGCTTTTTTTTCCTTTCATATATACTCCGGCTTCCACAAGCCACTGGCAAGTTGCTCCAGGGACATGAGCTGCCTGTTATGGGCTACAGGTGAGTGAAGCGTTGTGCTAAATGCTGAAATTGACGGAAATTAACTGCAATTGACTATTCAAGTCTTCCCTCTGGAAGCTGCAAGCCTTCAGTAGACTCCAGAATTGCAAAAGAGTGACATGAGACAGATTCTGCCATTTCAATTGTCATCTAGGTGGGGAGACAGATTCCTCATTCTTCTTATTTACCATCTTCCCAGAACCCTCTGAGGCTGGAAGAGTTTTGAGGTTCATGATAGAAACAGCCTAGACTGTCTTTAAGAGACTGTTGCTAGAAATATAAATGATCAAGTTGTTTCTGGTGAGATCTCAGAGGGAAATGAGAAACATGTTATTGGAAACTGGAGGAAAAGTGATCTTTGTTATGAAGTGGCAGAGAGGTTGGCTGAATTGTGTTTTGCTGCTTTGAGAGAATTATAGCTTACAAGTGATGAACTCAAATATTAAGCTAAGGAGATTTTTAAGCAGTGTTGAAAGTGTGACCTGGTTTCTCCTTGCTGCTTATAGTAAACTGTGAGAGAAAAGAAATAAGTTGCAGAAGGAATTGTGAACCAATATTTGAAGATCTGGAAAATTCTCAGCCTTATCCATATTACAAAAACTGAGAATGTATGCTATGGAGAGAAAAAGAGTGTGACTGGACAACCACTGGCTAAATTATATGTGTGACTTGTAGATTCAATCAACCATCTCAGCAGAAATGCTGCCAGCTTGAACTGAAGAGGACAGAGATAGAATGAAATGTAGGAAGATAGTCCCACTTCCGCGATTCTATAGGTTATGCGTGGAAGTATTTTACTGACTTCACTTCCATGATATATCCCCAATCTGTTTACCTCTCCACTTCCACTGCTATTACTCTAGCCCTACCTAAAGTCGTCTTTTGCTGGAATGACTTTAGCAGGTTCATAAATATACTTTATGCTTACACCTTGTCTCTCACCCATCTTGATCCATTCTTTTTTTTTTTAACGTTTATTTATTTTGAGAGAGAGAGAGAGAGAGAGCAAGCACAAGTGGGGAGGGGCAGAGAGAGAGAGGGAGAGAGAGAATCCCAAACAGGCTCCTCATTGTCAGTGCAGAGCTCTGAACATGGGGCTCAATCTCATGAACATGACCTGAGCTGAAATGAAGAGCTGGATGCTTAACCAACTGAGCCACTCAGGTACCACTTGATCCATTCTTTATGCAGCAGCCAGGATACTCTTTTATGAATGTATATCATATCAATCATATCATGTCATATCAATCATATCATATCATTTTCCTGCCTGAAACACCTTGATGTCTTCTCATCATGTGTAGTATAAACCATGGCCTCTAAGGTTATATACGTGGGTGCCTCTTTGGCAAAATCTCTTACCATCTTTCCCACCTTGCCTCTGCCTCAGCCACACCAGCTTTTATCCTTGTGGTTGTTATTCTTCAAATAAGCCAGGCTTCCTTCTGCCTCAGGGCCTTTGCATTTTCTGTTCCCTCTGCCTGGAAAGTGCTTTCCCCAGAAGTTCATATCTAGATTTTTTTCTTCAAAATTAGTTCTTAGCCCAAATATCACTTCCTCAGAGAGGGCTTCCTGGACCATTAGGTATTTTTCATCTTATTTTACAGTTGGGAAGAGAAAGATTCAGGAAGTTGAACAGTATGTCTGGGGCCATGTTGCTAGAGAGTGTTGTGGAACTCTGGATGAGAGGCAGGGTTGTGGCCCCCTGACTCCAGGCTCTCTCTGCTTAAATACATGGAGTAGAAATACAGGCACCAGTTTCACTCATCCTGAGGAAGCGGGGGGGGGGGGGGGGGAGGGGGGGTACTTAAGCCTCTTCTCTTGCCTCTCACTAGGGAAGGCTGCCTGACTCTGAGCCAAGCCAGTGGGATATTGTTTGCATTCCTTCTCTACCTATCTTGGTTTGATTATTATGTGACAAGCAGCTGGCTCTTGGAAGATTAGAACTCATCTTGGGCAAGTGATATGCAGAGTGCAGTGGAGCATTCTGAGTGTGAGCCAGACATTAAAAAAAGAAGAAAGAAAGAAAAAACAGCCTCTGAAATGGAGGTGGCCCATGCCATTCTCACTTTGTCATGAAGGCAGACACAACCCCAAACTCCAAAGGTGGCTTAGACACCACACAACTTGCTGGTCCACCTGAAAATCATCTTTCTCCACAGGGCACTAGCTGGTTCCTTGTGCTTCTAACATCAAAGCAGAAAATGCTCTCAACATGCACCCCCCCCATCCCATCACTCACTCAAGCCTGGGCCAATCACCACACCAGTATAGGCCTGAGACCACTTCCTTGCTCCCCCTCCCCCCTGCTTCCACCTTCCGATCCCCACCTCTTCTGTAAAATACCATCCAAATACCACCTCCTCCAGAAAAATTCCCAGTGTGTTGGCCTTTAGCTTGGATTCTGATGTGATATGTTTTCTCACTCTGTTTCCCAGCCCCACAGGCTTCACCATGTGCTTGGGAGGTTCCCCACTCCCCAGTGCTAGAAACTGGCAGATTGTGACAGGTCTTAAAAACTCACAGGGGCCAGAAGATAAATGGGCAAAGCTGTTGGGATTTTGTCCACAAGGGTAAAAGTGCACAAGTAACAGAGCATTCCTCCACAGGAGGGAAAATCTCTGGCCCCGCAAAAGGGGATGAAACTGTGGAGCTTGCCTGCTTTGATGTCCTAAATCCTACTTCAGCTCAGGACTTGTCAGAAGCAGGATAGCTGCTGGCGGATTTTATCCAGCACATTTCTCCATTCCCCCATCATGAGTCACTGGTCTAGAATCAGCAGCCAGGAATGATAGAGCTGTTCAATATCATGGATTCAGGGGCCCTGATCTCGGCAATCATCTTCCGGAACATCTTCGGCTCATTTCAGGCCTCATTGAACTGAAGAAAAAAGAAAGGCCCTTCTGAGCACTGGTGAGGCCAGTACTGCTCTGCCTGACTACCCTGGGAAATCTCCAAGGGCATGGCCCCAGTGCCAAGACAGCCAACTACATCCAAGACATATGCTCCCACGAAAGAATTAACTCATACATCCACTCATTCATTCATTCATTCATTCAATCATTCATTTCTTTTTCATTCTTTTTTTAAGGGCCTGATGAGGGCTTGGCACTGATACAGGGATAAGCAAAAACCAGATTGTCTTCATGCTTCTATGGGACTTATTGATCAGTGGAGGAGATAGACAGTGATGAAATAATCACACTAATTAGTGTTTTATCAGGAACTGGAAAATCTCTGTGAAGGACAGGATACAGTCCTCTAACAGTACATTAACAAAGGACACTTGCTGGGAGGAAAGAGGGAATTTGGAGGCTTTTGCTAGGCTTAAGATGACCACTGAAGTTAAGAGGGGCTGACTGGGATAAGAGATAGGGGAGAGTATAAGTGAAGAAGAGTAAAGTAGGTGGAAAGAATTGGCACTTTCCAGGAACTAAAGGAAGCCTGTTGTGGCTGAAACAGAGGAGAGGGGAGATGGAACAGTGGGGTGTGACTCTCTAAGGCTTATAAATGGTGATTTCCTGGGGTCTGGGGTTACATCCTGGGCAGCAGACCAGGGGCCTCCCAGACAACCACAGTCTTCATCATGGCAAATTAATACCCAGCAGTGGTCATTCTTGACTTACAACATCAACCCCAGCGCTGGTACAGTGCAGGAATTAACGATTGATTATGAGATGGAAATACACCTCACCCACATGGGCTTGAGAGAATGAGCACAGAACACATCACTTCTGAGTGATGGGACACCTTGTTTCATGTATGTTGCTTCCCCGACACAATGCTACATTGAAGTCTGGAATTTTTGCATCCTCTACCAAAGGCCTAGAGGTGTGTTGGGCATATAGTAAGTACTCAGATGATACCCTTGTAGACTGACAGTCTCCCTCCTCTGGTTCTTGCCACTCCCTGTATAGACCTTGATGATAACTTCAGGGTGTATGTGTGGCAGTCACCTGAATGCATCGGAGAATCCAGAAGACTCGGATCTAGAAGGTCATGAGGGCAGTTCCTCCACATCTACCCAGCACCTTCCAGCTGCCCTCGTGGACTTCTGCTGTCTCCGTCATTCATCTGCCCATGTTGTGTATTCTTTTGGGGGGTAGTGTTTCTCCCCAGCAGGCTCGGGCACCCTCAGCTATTCTGCACAGCATCTCGGCTGTTTTAGGGGTCCCAAAGTAAAGCATGAATCCTGCCCTCCATTAGTTTCACTCTGTTTTCTCTGTACTGTAATAGTTCTCATGTCAGTTACCTGAAAATCACCATAGACTCTTTTTCCTTACTCAACTCCATATCCACTGCAGCAACAAGTTCTGCCAGTTCTGCCTCCTAAATACGTTGTGAATTTGTCCCTTTCTTTCCATCCTCAAAGCCAGAGCCTCCTCCTTGTGTTCCAGGCTGTAGCCCCTGCTCAAATCCATTCTCAGCACAGGGACAGAGAGATTGTTGAAGCATGGAAAGCAGGTAATATCACTCCCTGGCTTAAAACTTTGATAGCTCCCTATCACATTTAGGATAATCTCTAGATTACTGCTCCCATCCCTGACTTACCCCATCCCCCTCCAACCTCCATCCACTTCAACCATGCAGGTCATTGAAAAGCTTGCCTTGCCTTTTTCATTCCTTCCTCTCTCCCTCCCATTCTTCCTTCCTTTCCTCCCTCCCCTCCTTCCTTCCTTCCTTTTTCTTTCTTTCTCTTTCTTCCTCTTTCTCTCTTTCTCTCTCCCCCTCCCTTCCTTTCTCTCACTTTTCATTGAGGTAACACTTAACATGAGGTCTACCCTTTTAACAAACCTTTAAGCCCGCCATACCATATTGTTACCTCTAGGCACAAGGTTTTTTTTTTTTTTTTTATTATGAAATTTATTGACAAATTGGTTTCCATACAACACCCAGTGCTCATCCCAAAAGGTGCCCTCCTCAATACCCATCACCCACCCTCTCCTCCCTCCCACCCCCCATCAACCCTCAGTTTGTTCTCAGTTTTTAAGAGTCTCTTATGCTTTGGCTCTCTCCCACTCTAACCTGTTTTTTTTTTTTTTTCCTTCCCCTCCCCCATGGGTTCCTGTTAATTTCTCAGGGTCCACATAAGAGTGAAACCATATGGTATCTGTCTTTCTCTGTATGGCTTATTTCACTTAGCATCACACTCTCCAGTTCCATCCACGTTGCTACAAAAGGCCATATTTCATTTTTTCTCATTGCCACGTAATATTCCATTGTGTATATAAACCACAATTTCTTTATCCATTCATCAGTGGATGGACATTTAGGCTCTTTCCATAATTTGGCTATTGTTGAGAGTGCTGCTATGAACATTGGGGTACAAGTGGCCCTATGCATCAGTACTCCTGTATCCCTTGGATAAATTCCTAGCAGTGCTATTGCTGGGTCATAGGGTAGGTCTATTTTTAATTTTCTGAGGAACCTCCACACTGCTTTCCAGAGCGGCTGCACCAATTTGCATTCCCACCAACAGTGCAAGAGGGTTCCCGTTTCTCCACATCCTCTCCAGCATCTGTAGTCTCCTGATTTGTTCATTTTGGCCAATCTGACTGGCGTGAGGTGATACCTGAGTGTGGTTTTGATTTGTATTTCCCTGATGAGGAGCGACGCTGAACATCTTTTCATGTGCCTGTTGGCCATCCGGATGTCTTCTTTAGAGAAATGTCTATTCATGTTTTCTGCCCATTTCTTCACTGGGTTATTTGTTTTTCGGGTGTGGAGTTTGGTGAGCTCTTTATAGATTTTGGATACTAGCCCTTTGTCCGATATGTCATTTGCAAATATCTTTTCCCATTCCGTTGGTTGCCTTTTAGTTTTGTTGGTTGTTTCCTTTGCTGTGCAGAAGCTTTTTATCTTCATTAGGTCCCAGTAATTCATTTTTGCTTTTAATTCCCTTGCCTTTGGGGATGTGTCGAGTAAGAGATTGCTACGGCTGAGGTCAGAGAGGTCTTTTCCTGCTTTCTCCTCTAAGGTTTTGATGATTTCCTGTCTCACATTCAGGTCCTTTATCCATTTTGAGTTTATTTTTGTGAATGGTGTGAGAAAGTGGTCTAGTTTCAACCTTCTGCATGTTGCTGTCCAGTTCTCCCAGCACCATTTGTTAAAGAGGCTGTCTTTTTTCCATTGGATGTTCTTTCCTGCTTTGTCAAAGATGAGTTGGCCATACGTTTGTGGGTCTAGTTCTGGGGTTTCTATTCTATTCCATTGGTCTATGTGTCTGTTTTTGTGCCAATACCATGCTGTCTTGATGATGACAGCTTTGTAGTAGAGGCTAAAGTCTGGGATTGTGATGCCTCCTGCTTTGGTCTTCCTCTTCAAAATTCCTTTAGCTATTCGGGGCCTTTTGTGGTTCCATATGAATTTTAGGATTGCTTGTTCTAGTTTCGAGAAGAATGCTGGTGCAATTTTGATTGGGATTGCATTGAATGTGTAGATAGCTTTGGGTAGTATTGACATTTTGACAATATTTATTTTTCCAATCCATGAGCAGGGAATGTCTTTCCATTTCTTTAAATCTTCTTCAATTTCCTTCATAAGCTTTCTATAGTTTTCAGCATACAGATCCTTTACATCTTTGGTTAGATTTATTCCTAGGTATTTTATGCTTCTTGGTGCAATTGTGAATGGGATCAGTTTCTTTATTTGTCTTTCTGTTGCTTCATTGTTAGTGTATAAGAATGCAACTGATTTCTGTACATTGATTTTGTATCCTGCAACTTTGCTGAATTCATGTATCAGTTCTAGTAGACTTCTGGTGGAGTCTATCGGATTTTCCATGTATAATATCATGTCATCTGCAAAAAGCGAAAGCTTGACTTCATCTTTGCCACTTTTGATGCCTTTGATTTCCTTTTGTTGTCTGATTGCTGATGCTAGAACTTCCATCACTATGTTAAACAGCAGCGGTGAGAGTGGGCATCCTTGTCGTGTTCCCGATCTCAGGGAAAAAGCTCTCAGTTTTTCCCCGTTGAGGATGATGTTAGCTGTGGGCTTTTCATAAATGGCTTTTATGATCTTTAAGTATGTTCCTTCTATCCCGACTTTTCAAGGGTTTTTATTAAGAAAGGGTGCTGGATTTTGTCAAAGGCCTTTTCTGCATCGATTGACAGGATCATATGGTTCTTCTCTTTTTTGTTGTTAATGTGATGTATCACGTTGATTGATTTGCGAATGTTGAACCAGCCCTGCATCCCAGGAATGAATCCCACTTGATCATGGTGAATAATTCTTTTTATATGCCATTGAATTCGATTTGCTAGTATCTTATTGAGAATTTTTGCATCCATATTCATCAGGGATATTGGCCTGTAGTTCTCTTTTTTTACTGGGTCTCTGTCTGGTTTAGGAATCAAAGTAATACTGGCTTCATAGAATGAGTCTGGAAGTTTTCCTTCCCTTTCTATTTCTTGGAATAGCTTGAGAAGGATAGGTATTATCTCTGCTTTAAACGTCTGGTAGAACTCCCCTGGGAAGCCATCTGGTCCTGGACTCTTATTTGTTGGGAGATTTTTGATAACCGATTCAATTTCTTCGCTGGTTATGGGTCTGCTCAAGCTTTCTATTTCCTCCTGATTGAGTTTTGGAAGAGTGTGGGTGTTCAGGAATTTGTCCATTTCTTCCAGGTTGTCTAATTTGTTGGCATATAATTTTTCATAGTATTCCCTGATAATTGTTTGTATCTCTGAGGGATTGGTTGTAATAATTCCATTTTCATTCATGATTTTATCTATTTGGGTCATTTCCCTTTTCTTTTTGAGAAGCCTGGCTAGAGGTTTGTCAATTTTGTTTATTTTTTCAAAAAACCAACTCTTGGTTTCGTTGATCTGCTCTACAGTTTTTTTAGATTCTATATTGTTTATTTCTGCTCTGATCTTTATTATTTCTCTTCTTCTGCTGGGTTTAGGCTGCCTTTGCTGTTCTGCTTCTAGTTCCTTTAGGTGTGCTGTTAGATTTTGTATTTGGGATTTTTCTTGTTTCTTGAGATAGGCCTGGATTGCAATGTATTTTCCTCTCAGGACTGCCTTCGCTGCGTCCCAAAGCGTTTGGATTGTTGTATTTTCATTTTCGTTTGTTTCCATATATTTTTTAATTTCTTCTCTAATTGCCTGGTTGACCCACTCATTCGTTAGTAGGGTGTTCTTTAACCTCCATGCCTTTGGAGGTTTTCCAGACTTTTTTCTGTGGTTGATTTCAAGCTTCATAGCATTGTGGTCTGAAAGTATGCATGGTATAATTTCAATTCTTGTAAACTTATGAAGGGCTGTTTTGTGACCCAGTATATGATCTATCTTGGAGAATGTTCCATGTGCACTCGAGAAGAAAGTATATTCTGTTGCTTTGGGATGCAGAGTTCTAAATATATCTGTCAAGTCCATCTGATCCAATGTCTCATTCAGGGCCCTTGTTTCTTTATTGACCGTGTGTCTAGATGATCTGTCCATTTCTGTAAGTGGGGTGTTAAAGTCCCCTGCAATTACCACATTCTTATCAATGAGGTTGCTTATGAGTAATTGTTTTATATATTTGGGGGCTCCGGTATTCGGTGCATAGACATTTATAATTGTTAGCTCTTCCTGATGGATAGACCCTGTAACTATTATATAATGTCCTTCTTCATCTCTTGTTACAGCCTTTAATTTAAAGTCTAGTTTGTCTGATATAAGTATGGCTACTCCAGCTTTCTTTTGGCTTCCAGTCGCATGATAAATAGTTCTCCATCCCCTCACTCTCAATCTAAAGGTGTCCTCAGGTCTAAAATGAGTCTCTTGTAGACAGCAAATAGATGGGTCTTGTTTTTTTATCCATTCTGATACCCTATGTCTTTTGGTTGGCACATTTAATCCATTTACATTCAGTGTTATTATAGAAAGATACGGGTTTAGAGTCATTGTGATGTCTGTATGTTTTATGCTTGTAGTGATGTCTCTGGGACTTTGTCTCACAGGGTCCCCCTTAGGATCTCTTGTAGGGCTGGTTTAGTGGTGACAAATTCCTTCAGTTTTTGTTTGTTTGGGAAGACCTTTATCTCTCCTTCTATTCTAAATGACAGACTTGCTGGATAAAGGATTCTCGGCTGCATATTTTTTCTGTCTAGCACCCTGAAAATCTCGTGCCAATTCTTTCTGGCCTGCCAAGTTTCAAAAGAGAGATCAGTCACGAGTCTTATAGGTCTCCCTTTATATGTGAGGGCACGTTTACCCCTTGCTGCTTTCAGAATTTTCTCTTTATCCTTGTATTTTGCCAGTTTCACTATGATATGTCGTGCAGAAGATCGATTCAAGTTACGTCTGAAGGGAGTTCTCTGTGCCTCTTGGATTTCAATGCCTTTTTCCTTCCCCAGTTCAGGGAAGTTCTCAGCTATTATTTCTTCAAGTACCCCTTCAGCACCTTTCCCTCTCTCTTCCTCCTCTGGGATACCAATTATGCGTATATTATTTCTTTTTAGTGTATCACTTAGTTCTCTAATTTTCCCCTCATACTCCTGGATTTTTTTATCTCTCTTTTTCTCAGCTTCCTCTTTTTCCATAACTTTATCTTCTAGTTCACCTATTCTCTCCTCTGCCTCTTCAAGCCGAGCTGTGGTGGTTTCCATTTTGTTATGCATTTCGTTTAAAGCGTTTTTCAGCTCCTCGTGACTGTTCCTTAGTCCCTTGATCTCTGTAGCAAGAGATTCTCTGCTGTCCTGTATACTGTTTTCAAGCCCAGCGATTAATTTTATGACTATTATTCTGAATTCACTTTCTGTTATATTATTTAAATCCTTTTTGATCAGTTCATTAGTTGTTGTTATTTCCTGGAGATTCTTCTGAGGGGAATTCTTCCGCTTGGTCATTTTGGATAGTCCCTGGCATGGTGAGGACCTGCAGGGCACTTCCCCTGTGCTGTGGTGTATAGCTGGAGTCGGTGGGCGGGGCCGCAGTCAGACCTGATATCTGCCCCCAGCCCACCGCTGGGGCCACAGTCAGACTGGTGTGTGCCTTCTCTTCCCCTCTCCTAGGGGCGGGATTCACTGTGGGGTGGTGTGGCCCGTCTGGGCTACTTGCACCCTGCCAGGCTTGTGATGCTGGGGATCTGGCGTATTAGCTGGGGTGGGTAGGCAAGGTGCGCAGGGGCGGGAGGGGCAGGCTTAGCTCGCTTCTCCTTAGGTGATCCTCTTCAGGAGGGGCCCTGTGGCAGCGGGAGGGAGTCAGATCTGCTGCCGGAGGTTTGGCTCCGCAGAAGCACAGAGTTGTGTGTTTGCGCGGAGCGAGCAAGTTCCCTGGCAGGAACTGGTTCCCTTTGGGATTTTGGCTGGGGGATGGGCGGGGGAGATGGCGCTGGCGAGTGTCTTTGTTCCCCACCAAACTGAGCTCTGTCGTCAGGGGGCTCAGCAGCTCTCCCTCCCTTTGTCCTCCAGCCTTCCCGCTTTCCGAGCAGAGCTGTTAACTTATGACCTCCCAGACGCTAAGTCGCGCTTATTGTGGGAACACAGTCCGTCAGGCCCCTCCGCTTTTGCCAGCCAGACTCGGGGGCTCTGCTTGGCCGGCGAGCCGCCCCTCCGCCCCGGCTCCCTCCCACCAGTCCGTGGAGCGTGCACCGCCTCGCCGCCCTTCCTACCCTCTTCCGTGGGCCTCTCGTCTGCATTTGGCTCCGGCGACTCCGTTCTGCTAGTCCTCTGGCGGTTTTCTGGGTTATTTAGGCAGGTGTAGGTGGAATCTAAGTGATCAGCAGGACGCGCGGTGAGCCCAGCGTCCTCCTAAGCCGCCATCTTGCCGCTTCTCTAGGCACAAGGTTTTATGGCAGACTTCTAGAACTCACCCATCTTTCATAAACTGAAAGTTTATAACCATTCTTGTCTCATGATTTTCACCCATGAAATTTCCCTTTCTACAATAGTTTTCTCTTCACTCTTACCTGATGATCCTTACACATCCTTTAGGGCTTGGTTTATATGGCATTTCTTTTTTCTTGTTTCTTGAGAGACAGCGAGAGCAAGAGTGACAATGTGCAAGTGGGGGAGGGGCAGAGAGGGAGAGAGAATCCCATGCAGGCTCCAAACCATCAGCACAGAGCCCAATATGGGGCTTGAATTAATGAACCATGAGATTATGACCTAAGCTGAAACCCAGAGTCAGAGGCTTAACTGACAAGCCACTCAGGTGCCCCACTATTTGTTGAATGAATAATTCTTTCAATCAATAACTCATGAATCCCATGCCTGGATGTATTTGCAGCCTCTGCCCCTGGTGGTTTTTTTCTTCACAGGCATATGCACAGCCACCCCTATTATTCCCACACTTACCTGTGTTCTTTTCCACGTCCCTGATGAGCCATATCTCTCTAAAAACAAGATAATTTCTTCTTCTAATAAATGTTTCTCAAGAGGGTAGCGTGGAAAATAAAACCATGCTGAGGGGAAAGAGCACAGGCTGGGATGACTTACCAGCTTGACAACTCATTTTTTCTCTCAGAACCTTGTTTTTCCCACTTATCAATAAAAATGTTTTTATTTTTAATCAATCCATTCATTCTTTCATTCATCCTTGAAAAAGCTAATGCATGCACATGATTTAAAAAGGAACAAAAGTATATAGAGCATAAAAAGTAAATCCACCTCCCAGAGTAAATAGTAGTCTCACATCAAGAGTGGTAAGCTGGCAAAAAAAAAATTGGGTCTTTTGAATTTTCACAAGTAACATAAATTTATTATAGAAAATATAGACATGTAATAATGGATCAAAACCACCTAGGTGGCTCAGTCAGTTAAGCATCTGACTCTTGATTTCAACCTAGGTCATGATCACATGGTTTGTGGGATCTGGGATCAAGCCCCACATTGGGCTCCGTGCTGACAGCATGGAGCCTGCTTGGGATTCTCTCTCGGCAACTGCCCCACTTATGCGTGTGCGCTCTCTCTCTCTCTCAAAATAAATAAATAAACTTAAAAAAACACCTAGAGAACGTCACTATTAAAATTTTCATGTATATTTTTCAAGAATTTTTAGTGTATTTTTATTTTTCAGAAAAGTTTTCTAAAATATTTATTGAGCATATATAATATACCAAACCCTGCAGTAGCTGGTTTCATACACATGATCTCAATCCTCATTAAATACCGTGAAGACAGCTTACTGCTGCCCAATCCTGTGTTATCAGTGGAGTGAACCCCAGCCCAGGGACATTCAGTCATCTAAGGATAGCAAGGGGCTGAGCCAGGATCCACACAGCTGTGCTCCATTTCAGATCCACCAGCTTCCCAAGCTGTTCCTTAGATCTTCCTGGGATCCTTCTGGCCCCAGCTGGGTCCTAACTCGGCTCTACCCTAAATTGTAAGTGGCCAAGAGAGTGGAGAGAATCACCTGGGATTGTGACTCTCCCTTCTGTTGTGGTCTGTGTGTGTGTTGGGTTGGGTTCAGGGAGAAATGTGTAGAACTGGTGTCTCATTTGGGGGGACCACTTCCTATTCTGGTCAAGGGTACACAGTGCTTAATCATGTTCCTGCGGTCAGGACTTGGGCATTTAGCACAGTAGCCAAGCTCACACCCCAGGCTGTATATTAAGATTTAATGGGCCTTCCTTATTTACACCTAAATGAGCTTTTTAACGGTTTAATTAGCAAAATATATCAGTTTGCTTCTTTAAACCTTGCCTCTCCAAGGTAGCACTTTTCAGCCACTGGTTAATAAAAGATGAAAACCTTCATTTCTCCCACCTGAGGAGGACTGCAACTGCCCCCACCTTACTTGGTCAGTCTTGGCGGTGCCTTGCAGGAGTCAAAATCAGAAAGTCAATGACGATGTTACCAACCTGGCCAGTGAGAGTGCTGTTATCTGGGACTTTTTGCTATCAGCTTCTCCATGCTCCTTTGAATCCAAATCAGATGGCTAAAATGTAAGCCTTACAGATGAAACCACAGTTCTTGAGGGGCTTTTCCTCTAATTTGGAAAATCCTGTAGAAATTCAGACAGAGGATAAGCACAGGGAGGATTAGCCTTGCCATTCAGAACTGCTTATGCACACCATACTCAGGCGCTCTGAGCAACAGTGCTCTATGCAGTGTACCTGAAATATCTTTTTATTTTCTGAACATATCCAGAATTTGGGGGAAGTTTTACTTTTAATGACTTTAGGCACTGCCATATGTTATTCCTGTGTTATAATATTGCAAAAATAAAATTACCACAGTTTAAGATAAAAAGTTCCCACAATTCTTTTACCTAATCAAATCAATGCTTTTCTTTCTTAGTTTATGACCTTTGTCCGCATGGTTACTTAACTTATAAACATTTGCAGTGATGTTTTAGATCATATTTTACATCTTGCATTTTTACTTATTATGCTAAATTCTTCCAGTTTGTAATGAACCTTTTGCTTTCTTTCTTTTTCTTTCTTTCTTTCTTTCTTTCTTTCTTTCTTTCTTTCTTTCTTTCTTTCTTTCTTTCTTTCTTTCTTTCTTTCTTTCTTTCTTTCTTTCTTTCTTCTTTCTTGTACTTTCTCCTCTTGCCTCCTTTCCCCAAGCCTCCCCCTACTCCGTGAAGGAGGTAATCAATGCTAACTGCCCAGAGTCTGTGCTCCCAGGTTTTTCTCCAAGCCTGGACAGATAATTACAGACACGTATACTCTTAGGTGAGGTTTTTCTTTTTTGCATTTTTCCCCCAAGTGGGACTTTACCATCCAGATTTCTCTGCAGTTTGCTTTTCCCTCCACTTAATACATTGTGGACAATAGCTATGGTTGTATTGTTAGTATTTGTTTGTCTTTCTACATTTAAGTTGTCAGTCTGCCTGGCGTTTCTTGTGGTAAATAATGTCAGACAGAAGTCTCACTTTGCTTTCTTCCAGGCATATAGTCAATCATGCCAGCTGCCTTTATTAATCAGAACACTCCAATCATTCTCTCAGCTGCCTAAACCTGCTTGGGTATTTCTAAACACAGTGCTTCAGTTAGATGCTGTGGAGCCAGGAGAGAGCTCCCCAGTTTGTGGTCTCATCAGCCTCTGGAGTCCCAAACCATCAGAGGGCATCTGGTCTGGTATGGGTATCTTGCAGATGACACACCGAAGCAGAGAAGCCAACAGAGTGGAGAGGTCAGAGTGATGTTGTAGGAAAAACCCAGGGCTTGGGGTCAGCCAGATGTGACTATAAATTCCAGTTCTGATGCCTCTTAGCTCTGGGACTTTGGGTAAATTACTTAAGCTCCTGGACACCCAATTTTCTCACTTGAGAAATGAATATTCTAATACCTACCTCATATGAGGACTGGAGGAGACATCTATACAATGCCTGACACACAGTCAGCTCTCAACAAATGACCATAATTTTTAGAGCAGCCCAAGGACATACACCAGCTATTTTTATTTTTAGTCTAGTTCTCTTTCCATTGGACTGATGTTCCCCAAAATGTCCTACAAGTGATTCCAGGAGGACATGGAGATTGGTATTTTTATTTTCATGCAGTTTATTTAATGTAGTTGTTTGACAGTGACCTTCTATTAGTGGTGAATGATACTGTCTTTTCATTTGCAGGGGAGTTATAAATTTCATTTTCAAAAACAAATGCATTTAGCGTCAAAAGATTGTTGATTTACAAAAATTATTAAGTACATAGTGATAGAGGTGGTAAAGGAATATGGCAAATACTGTGCAGATGGCTTATAAAATAGCTGAGTTTTTTGCATACCATACTTCTTCATGCCATTTCTCCTGTGTGATTGGGTAGCACTTTCTCCGGAGTGGGGGGGGGGGTCCAATCTCAGCTGTAGGTAAGCACATCAGCACCTCCTGTCCGCTGCTTCTCCATGGGGTTCACACTATTCATCTTCACAAAATAAATAGACCTCCAATGGCTTTTATTCTCACTGTTAAAAAGGAACACAAAAAGTTCTCAGCTCCACTAGCTCTTTCTGTGTGTGTGTGTGTGTGTGTGTGTGTGTGTGTGTTTTCTGAGTAAACCAGAAGCTCCTGGAGGGCAGAGACCAGCCTCTTGCCCATCTTTGTAGAGAGCTGGGCACACAGTTGATTCTCAGTCTATACTTACTGCATCAATTGAGGGATTCTTCCCTTCAAGTATTATTTGGCTGTTTGGGGGAAAACTTAGTGTTTTACAGACTTCTGTCAACATTTATAGAGTATTTATGATGGGAATGATAGAAATGTGGCACGCACGCTTTTGCCTTCCCTCTATCACTACCCCATAGCCATGGCAGACATCATAAGTTGATGACAGAAGCTTTTCTGACTGGGTCAGCCTCAGAACCCTTCCTAAAGCCTCTTTGAATTAGTGGAGCTGACATATGAGATGAAACCTTTTGGCCATCCCTGACCTACAGTGTGCTAGGGCAAGGATGTGGGGACCACAGCATAGTTTTTGACTTTGCCTAAATGTCTAGGACAGTGTCTCCTTGCATGGCCTCCCCCTTCTCACATGACACTGTGTTCAAGGGGTATATTCGGCCTGGGGCAGGGGGGCTTCTTGGAGAGGCAGCAGAGATGCAAACCTGCCTGCTAGGCTGTTGGCTTTCTCCCCATTTCATCACTCCATGGGAGTCCAAAAGTGCCTCTGCCTGAGTGCAGTCACAGCAGGGGAAGAGGGGTGTCCATCTCACTTGCTAGGACATTGCTCCTACCCCACAGGGTGTAAGTTGTGAGTGCTGTGTCAGCAAAACCTGCCAGACTGTTAATATTCAGATAACAAATGGCAAATGGTGAGGTGTGAGCCCAAGAGCACTGGAAACCCTGTAGTGACAGTTGTGAGGCAGTGTGACAATTTACTTACTCTGGGGAGGCAATGGGGTAGGTGGGGGGAATCAGCATTCATGGGGAGAAACCCCAGTTCTATTTAATTTTGTTTAGTTCAAGAGACATTCACTCAGCATGGGTGGTGCCAAATGTTGTCCAGGGCACTGGGGGGACCGTTTATTCATTCTATTAAACTCTATACCAAGCACCTACTGTGTGGCAAATAGTGTGTTAATCACTTATGATACAGAAGGGACAGAGGAGCCAAGACCCAACACATATGGGACTTACATTCTGTTGGCAAAGAAACACAAATACATATTGCAGCAGGCCAGATAGCTGAGGTTATGTCTCAACAGCAAACCAAAGATCTCAGTGACTTAAGATAACAGAAGTTTATTTCTTGCTCACTCAAGCTTACTGCAGGTCCAGGTGACTCTTGAGGACAGCTGTCCCCCATGTGTTGCTTGCTCTGATATTGTGGCATCTCCATGTCAACACATGCTCCCTGGTGGCCATGGCAGAGGAAGAGAGATCAGAGAGAACTGGGCTTGACCTCTTAACTGCTGTCACTCAGAAGTGACACATGTCACTTCTGCTTATGTTACCTTGGCAAAAGCAAGTCACATAAACACTCCTAACCACCAGGAGCTGGGAAATCTGATCCTCCCATGTTTCAAGATGATGGAGGACCAGAAATACTGGTGAGCAGCAGCGATGTCTACCACGTCAGATGTGTATTTACAGGGTGGGGTGAACCTATAAAGGAAAAGAACAGAATTCCATGACATAGTGTGTATTAGCCAGCTCAGGCTGCCATAACAGAATACCACAAGCTGGGTGGCTCAGATCACACACATTTTTCTCACAGTTCTTGAGGCTGGAAGTCTAAGAGCAAGATGTTGGAAGTCTTGATTTCTTCTAAGGTTTCTCTCCATGACTAGCTTCTCACTGTGTCTTCACATGATTTGTTTTTGGTTTTATTATTTTTTTTTCTTTGCACATGCATCTCTGGTGTTTCTTGTCTTATAAGGACACCAGGTTGGATTAGGGCCCATGCTAAAGGCCTCATTTTAACTTAACCACCTCTTTAAAGGCCCTGTCTTCAAATACAGCCATATTCTGAGGTAGTGAGGGTTAGGGCTTCCACATACAAAATTTGAGGAGACACAATTCAGCACATAACAGTGTAACCAAAGAACCGAATCTTGATGAGAAGCTTGGCAAAGTGAGGTATGATGGAGGATGAGCAGGAGTTGGTGAAATGACAAGTGGGGAAAGTGTAATCAGGGAAAAGGAACAGTAAGTGCAAAGATCCTATGGCCTGGAGCCTATGCTAGGAGACCTCACAGTCTAAAGGGGAAGATGACCGTAGGATAAGACAATTTTACTCCCTGGGTGTGCGAGTATGGGGTGGAGAGGGTGGTGCTGAAGGTCAGGCAGTGGTTTGGGTTGGTAGAGAAGGTGCTTGAGCTGGATCTTGAAGAAAGAGTGAACATCATCACCTGGTGAGGCAGCTGAGGTAGAACCTTCATGGGCAGAGGGATTCTCAACAAGGGGGGAATGGCCTGAAAAGTTTTAATCTCCACAACAGGTGGGGGTTCCCTGGAGGGAAAATTACAAAGTGAGAGGAGAGCAGAGGAGGCTGCAGGTGTGAGGAACCACTTCCTCCCTACCTCCCTCCCCACCCCCACCGAGGATTTGCTATGGATGGTGGGATGCCACACTCTCTGACTTCCCTCCAGGAGCTGTGGTACCTACTCAGCATGTGGGTGCAGTGGAGTGAAAGCCTCAAGGGGGAGGGAGAACTGAGGAGAGGAGATTAATGGTAGTGGGCAGTGGGTAAAAGACAAGGGATTTGTTAGCTAGGAGTACATGTCAACCAGCAGAGATGGGGGGGGGCTCCCTGTGGATACCCAGTGTGAGCAGGTGGGATTCTTGGAACGTGGCCTCCTTGAATGCAGCACCTGTTAGGCAGACCCCTGCCAGGGGATCACAGTAGTGGCCTGACAGCTGGGCTCAGCCAGAAGTGAAACCAAACTTGGGTCTGGGGTGCTGGGCCCAGAAAGGGAGTAAAGAGGAAAGATTATCAGACATTTCCTCCTTCTCAGTTCTGCTCTGAGACAGAGCTAGCATATAACTTGACTCTTGGATGTTTGTGAAATTTCCTTCTTCAAGGCTCTTTCCATCCAGTGTACATTTCTTCTATTTTGGGGCTAGGATGAGGGCTAACATATATTGAGGATTTACTATCTTCCAGATATTATTTTAAATGTGTTGTACAGATTAACTCATTTACTCCTGGCAGAAACCCCAAGAGCGTAGGGATTCTCATTCTCTTTATATATATTTTCCATGCGATGAACCTTAGGCACAGAGAGGTTAAGTAACTTGCCCAGGAACACCCAGCTAGTGAGAGAGAGGGCTGAGGTCTGAGCCTATACAGCCTGGCTCTAGATTCTCCGGAGCTTTGCCAGACCCGCAGTCTCTGGCTGGAGTTAAGGATGAGTTTGGCCTGGCAGTTGTTGAGGGTTCAAAGAAGCCCAGACAGTTCACTGTTCCATCTCCTGCTGCTTCAGAGTCAGCAAAGGACTAATTGTCTGCTGTGCTGTGACACATTGAGGTCCCTTCCTGCAAACGATGCATTGCTTCTTTGCTCAGGTGAAAATAAGATTCTGGTATCCATTTCAATGTGTGTGTGCGTGTACATGTGTGCATGTGTGTGTGTGTGTGTGTCCCTGAACCACTGAGAAATTCTCCAACACCAGCTAGGTGTCCTACCATTCAACTCAATTCTGATGCTACCTGCCCAGAGATGGCGTCAGATTCCCTAGGTCAAGGGCTCAGTCCCACAAGACTTCCCTCCGCTTCAAATGCCAATAGCAAGTCCAGACTGTCACCTGTGCTTCTGACCCACCAGCTATAAATCAGCGGTGCCATGCCCCCCTTCTTGGATTGGATTAATTTGCAAGATCGGCTCAAAGAACTCAGAGGAACCCTCTACTTACTCGATCACCGTTTTGTTATAAAACGATATAACTCAGGGACAGCCAGATGTAAGAGACACATGGGGCAAGGTCTGCGGGAAGGGGCGTGGAGCTTCTATTCCCTCTCCAGGCACACCACTCTCCGCGAACACCCACGTGTTCACCAGCCTGGAAGCTCTCCAGACCCCGTGCGTTTGGACTTTTTATGGAGACTACATTATGGAGGCTGGTTGATTAAATCATTGACCGCCGGCGTGTGAACTCCGTTTCCAGCCCCTCTTCCCTCCCCCGAGGTCAGCGTGGGTGGGACTGAAAGGGCCAACCTTCTAATCACGTGGTTGCCTAGGCGGTCCACCAGCCCCCAGCCTTAGGTGCTTCCAAAAGTCATTCATTAACATGACAAAAGACACCATTCCTGCTTTCCCTACTCAGAAAATTCCAAGGGTTTTAGGAGCTCTGTGCCAGAAACTGGGACAGAAATGTTTCTTACTATAAATCACAGGACACAACAGTGCTTCTGGGAAAGGGCTTTCACTGTCGCTTCGTTATCAGCAGTTAATATTTAAGGCCAAGCTCTGCCCCCGCCCCGCCCAGGACTCCAGTTTCAGCGAGCATAGCCCAGGCCAGCTGATCCACGGGTCTGCACGCTGGCCTCGCTGGGGGCGGAAGATGCGCAAGCGCAGGACAGCGGGAAGGGCTTCAATGGGAAGGTAACAGGGCATCTCCACAGCCTAGTGTTCACGGAGGAGCAGACCCCGGAGAACTCATGCAGAAAAGGAAAGTGCAAGTCAGTGTAAAACTTGGGTTCAAGGCACACAATAGGATAGCCTTTAGTGCAGGGCGTTGTGCACGCATTTGATAAATACGCACTGGGCGTCTGCTGTACCAGGGGCACTGTTCTATGCCCCAGCGAGTTTCCAAGGACAGGGCTTGTGTTCCAGTGTGGAAGACGGGGTTAACAATTGAATAAAAAGGTGAAAACAGACCACGAGAAAGGGTTTGAAGGAAATGAAGCACATGGAAGTCATGACTGGGCTGTGCTGAAGTTGCTGCTTTGGACAGGGCAGTCCAGAAGTGGCTTCCTTCGGGAGGGACATTGAAGAATCAGCCATGAGAAGACAGTTCTAGAATGTTCCAGGAGGGGCAAGGGCAGTGTCCTTGAAGCTGAACCAGGCCAGGTGTGTGGAGTCCAGGCGGCCTGGGAGGAGCAGTAGGGGATGGGGATGGGAGGTGGGTGGAGCCAGACCTCCTGAGGCCTGGGCTGGGGCCGGTGGGGGTTGGGGGGGGGGGGAGTAGGGCAAGTGCTCTGGGATCCATTGCAGGACTGTCAGAGGAACACAGTCAACTCTGCTTGGTGATTATACAAGTTCCCAGAGGCTGCTGGATGGACTGTGGGGAGGAGAGAGTGGCAGAGGGTGGGGTCAGTGGTGATAGTGTTACAATCACCCAGGGGGGGTTGCTGTTGGGAGCTGGACATTGATTTGCAGTCCCCCTGGTCACTGGTGCCTTGCTGTTCCCATGCCATGGCTGCCTCCTGGAAGTCATGAACCAGGGCACTAGTCAGCCAAGAGTGGTCAGTGCTATGGCAGGGGCTGGGGGCACAGGGAAGGCGTGGGCAGGGTGGGGGAGCCTCCTAGGGGAGCTACCAGGACTAGATGTTTCTAAGAAGTCAGGAAGGGGGCAACTAGTACCTCTGTAGCTGTACGTGACATGCTGGGTTGGGATGAAGGAAAGGCTTCTCTTCAGATAGGTTGGGGCCCCCCACAGATGCTGCCATGGACACAGATTCCTGGGACCCTCTGCTGCACGGCATCAGGGATGCTGGCGTCAGCACGCTCAGCCAGCTGGCAAAGCGCTGCCTGCACGTTCCTTACATTGGCCATTTCCCAGCTGCGAGAAATGGAGAAACAGTTGGGTTGAGCAGCAGGAGACAGAAGATGCCTGTTATCCACTTTCCTGTAATGTGGCTTTCAACCTTTTACTTAGTAAAGTGAAGAGGGGGTGAACAGGGTGGAAATATTCTCAGTGTGATTATTTTATTATTATTACTACAATTCATATTTTGAGCACTTACTGTTAGCAACCATGGTAAACATTTTACATAAATTATCTCAGTTTTACAACAATCTGTAGTATGTACTATCATTACCCCACCCCCATTTTACACATGTGGAAATAGAGTCCAGGGTCATACCACTAGTCAGTGTGTGAACCAGTCTCAGACCCCAGGTGGTTTGGCTGTAGGGCTCACATGCTTAGCCACACCCTTCCACAGGTTTTAGCCTGGGGTGGGATGGGACACTTAGGGCATGCTATTTGGAGAAATTGCCCCAGCTGAACTGGCATCAGATTAATGGGGGATGACAGAGGTTGAGATGACTCAAGAATATGGAGAGCCAGGGAGGGTTCCGTCAGAGAACAGCACAAAACAGCCAGGAGCCCTGGGCTGTCTGGACACAGCAGGTGCAGTCAGATGGTGTGGGGGACATCAGGTGTCTTTGCCTGCCTAGCACTAATCCCCCTTCTTCATTTTTTATTTAGGGACCTGACTCCTCACTTTTAATTTTTTTTTAACGTTTATTTTATTTTTGGGACAGAGAGAGACAGAGCTTGAACGGGGGAGGGGCAGAGAGAGAGGGAGACACAGAATGGGAAACAGGCTCCAGGCTCCGAGCCATCAGCCCAGAGCCTGACGCGGGGCTCGAACTCACGGACCGCGAGATCGTGACCTGGCTGAAGTCGGACGCTTAACCGACTGCGCCACCCAGGCGCCCCCCTGACTCCTCACTTTTATCCATTAGGTATGATATGACTCCATCCCCAACTCAAGGGTGGGCACATGGTCCAGGTGTGGTCCATGTTGGTGATAGGACTTTTGTGGAAACTTCAAGAAAGAAATGTTCTTTTTCTTCCAGGGGTCTAGGCTGGTAGGGTGTGAGCCTGAAGATGTTGTTGGCCAGAGAATCAAGCCGAATTCTCTTTTTCCAAAACAGGGAAAGACACAAAAATAAAAGCAGAGCTGAGATACAAGGAGAAACAGATTCCTGATAAGGAATCAGCACTCCTGTATGTTTAGGTTATGGTAAAATGGTAGAATTATTCCCTGTACTGCTTGAACCTGTTAGAATTGGATTACTGATTTGTAGATACAAGGCACAGGTGCATCTCTCCAAAACTAGTCTGTCCCATTCCAATGGGAACCTAGAATGTGACTTTTCCATCCTGCCTACCCCTCCTCACGGACTCTCTAGTCAAGAGCTGTGTGTGTGTCTGTGTCCATGTGGGTATTTCTGTGTGTATGTGTGTGTGTGTGTGTTTGTGTATGTCTCTATGTATATGTGTCTATGTATATGTGTCTATGTATATGTCCCTGTGTTTGTGTCTATGTGTGTGTCTGTATATGTGTCTGTGTCCATGTGTGTGTGTCTCTATGTGTGTGTGTGTGTGTGTGTGTGTGTGTGTCTGCGCGCGCATGCAGATGATGGTTGTGCTTAGATGGGCCTGCCCTGCACTGGGTGGGGGGGGGGGTGGCTCTGGACTCTGGGTTCTAGAGCTGTGGCAAGGCCTGATTTATGGTAGAGGTGACAGTGTTGGTTCTTGACTCTTTTTTTCCCCCATTTTCCCAGTGGCTGAGTCCAAGGCTCAGGGCCAGATCTGCCCTGTGGTGTAGGTGAGCAATGAAGGGATTTCCTACTCAGAATCATGAGACTAGTATAAACAGCCCTGGGCCAACATTTCCACACACCATCAGGACTTAACTGCTTTTATGTCATTTTAATAAATTTTTTAATGTTTATTTATTTTTGAGAAAGAGAGAGAGAGAGAGAGAGAGACAAAGTGTGAGTGGGAGAGGGGCAGAGAGAGAGGGAAACACAGAATCTAAGGCAGGCTCCAGGCTCAGGAGCACAAAGCCCGATGGTGGGGCTTGAAATCAAGAACCTCAAGATCATGACCTGAGCTGAAGTCGGATGCTGAAACAACTGAGCCACCCAGGCGCCCCCCGGCCTTTATGTCTTTTTTAAGAAAAATACTTCTCAGCCTCCTTTAATGATCTAGACCAGTGGCTTCTAAGTCAGGGTCCACTGGTCACTTTTTTTTTTAATGTTTGTTTATTTTTGAGAGAGAGAGAATGCAAGTGGGGCGGGGGCAGAGAAAGAGGGGGACAGAGGATCCAAAGTGGGCTGTGTACTGACAGCAGAGAGCCCAATTCGGGGCTTGAGATTATGACCTGAGCAGAAGTCAGACTCTTAACTGACTGAGCCACCCGGGCACCCCAAGAGTTCACTAGTCAAATTGAGCCCAAATTGTTTGGCTTGAAGTATTGTTAAAAATTGTTTAAAAATAAGTTTCCAACTTTGAAGAATCAGGGAATTTCGTCTACAAAAAACAGTCCTATTTCTGCATTCTCTTGGAAAAAAAAAAAAGAGATCTAAGAAGACCAGGCATGTATCACCAAGTACCAATGGCCAGCTAGAGCTGAGGAGTGGCGTGTGTGTTCTTTTGGCTTTATCATGGACCCCTTCATCACTCACTGGCTTTGTACACTCACATCTAGAGCTGGCCAGCTTCTCTCATTGATCTCTCTGCCTGGTGCCTGGAGGCCTTTGATTTATAGACCTTGGCTCTAGATACAGAGAATCCCAAATATCAGAGCTGAAAAGGACCCAAGCAATAGCCATATTCACACAGAGAATTGAAGATAATGGTGAGGGGATCCTGGATTCCTGAGCACCTTCCCAGAAAATGATCAAAATCACTATCATCAGTCAAGTGATTATCATGGACTCAGCATACAAAGTATGACATGTCAGTGAATGATCACATCTCACTATGTGTAGGTGGTAGGTGTCACAGAGGAGAAAACAGAGGTCAGAGAAGTTATATAACCTAAATAAGGTCATAGAGAAGGCAGCAGAAATTGGATTTGGGTCTTGGTCAGAAAGATTCCATCAGATGGCAGGTTAGACCAGTTATATTTGGGAGGGTTCTGCCTCTACACTCCTGTGGGTCTTGATCTTTCTTAACCATTTCTCCACTTTCCCTCCTTCTCTCCCTTGGACTGGGGCAGGACCACACTCCTTTGCTGTGGAAATGTCCCTGAGATGAGCCTGAATACTTTTGCCACTCTTGGCAATTTTCAGAATCGTCCAGTCCAACTCCAAATTGAGGGTGGTCAGAGGAAATTAGCTATAGAAACCACTGCCAGCAAGGACAGGTGCAATTTAACCTCAATTAATGGTCTCTCTACGCACAATTATAATTTAGTGTAAGAAGTCAAAGTAGCAAAGAAGCTGTATTAAGATTCCTAGTGGGTTGACAGTAATTACCAAATAATCGTTATGGGAATGAATGGGCCTGGTCATTAGGGAAGGGTTTTATTAATTTTTCAAAAATCTTTGGGAATGAAGATCATGGTCTCATATCCATCGATAAAATCCCTGAAAGCCACGGATCCACAAGGCATTGGAGCAGGGACTCTGGAGATTAGCTGAGTCTAACCTATGCCCACAGGGGAGAGCAATGAGCTACCCCAAGCACAAATGAAAGATGGTGACTCAGGCTCTGCTTGTCCCCCATCCCCATCCCTGGCGCTGAGAGGCTCAGATCTTGAGTTGTAGACTAATCCATCATTTCTAGATGGCTCTTTGGTGTTAAGAGCATGGGCTGTGGACTCAGACTCTCTGGATTCCAATCCTGACTCTACCACTAGCCTGAGCTTTTTATCAAATCTCTCAGTGCTTTGGTTTTCCCATCTATCAAATAGGAGTAATTGTGGTACTTACACATCAGTTCGTTGTAAACACTCTCTATATACGCAAAGTGCCAAGCCAGCAGAAGCACCCAGCGAATGTTAAATGTGATTGTTGTTATTTTTATTACTATTGTTATTATTACCCTTAAGGTGAGCTCTGTCTCACTCTATGATGCTTGGAATCACAGAGACTTTTCTGTGAAAGTCAGCAGTGACTCCTGGGGTCCTCGCCTTTACCCCATCTTCTACCAGCGCAGCCTCAGTTTTATCTGTGTCATACTTTTGGCTTCTACAGATTCTTTAATTTTGAAGGAAACTTCTGTAGCTAAATCTCTTTGGCAGAATTGATCCATTTTGCAGATGAGGACTCTGAAGAGCAGAGAGGGAAAGGCACTTACATTCCAAGATGGATTTAGCCATAAACATACAGGATGCCCAGTTACAATGTTGAATGTTGAATGTCAGATATGCAAATAATTTTTTGTGTAAGTACATCTCAAATATTGCATATGGGATATACTTACTTGCCTGTAATTCCAATTCTCTGTGTGTGTGTTTTAAATGGTTATTTATTTTTGAGACAGAGAGAGTGAGCAGGAGAGGAGCAGAGAGAGAGGGAGAGAAAGAGAATCCCAAGGAGGCTCCTTTCTGTCAGTGCAGAGCCCGATGCAGGGCTTGAACTCATGAATCATGAGATCATGACCTGAGCCGAAACCAAGAGTCGGATGCTTAACTGACTGAGCCACCCAGATGTGCCCTCTATTTCTGTGTTTTATCTAGCAACCCTATCTCCGGGTCACATGACAAAGAAATTGCAGAGATCGGGACCCATCTCACTTTGCTCTTTTCATTGGACCAGGGGTTTCAAACACGTGGTCAGTGTGCTTCCAGTTCTTTCTTCCTGTGCCCAGGGCAGACTGTGTTCAGGAATGGTGGAGTGCTATCCTCCTGGGCCCCACCTCAGCCTTGGACTGTTTGCAGGCAGCCACAGCTACTTTTTCAGGGCTGGCCTTTGATGTGAGGTCCAGATGCCATCCTGGAACTTGACAATGCTGTTGAGTCCTCAGGAACCCCATGGAATCAGTCAGTCCCCACCTCCCCAGTCTTGTCCAGTGGTCATACATGTGTATGACCCTTTCTCCAGTGAGCCCTACACCTGAGTTACCTGAGTCTTAGGACGGATATCCTTAAAGCTTTGCCAAATGAGCAACCCCAGGCCCTGGTTGGACATCTGGACAAGAAAGCATTTCTGAGGCTTTTTTCCCAAATGAGAGCCAAGCATATGAAACCAGGAAGAACCAAGTTCAGACCTGCGCTGAGCAAGGGGAGGTGTTTCCATGTTTGAGGTCAATTTGGGGCTACTTATTCCATGTGGGCACAAGCTCATGTAACTGTAGGTCCAGGCAGGTGTACAGGTGCAGTGGGCCAGGTGGGGGTGAGGACAAATAGCCAGTGTATGCCCCCAGCACCAGCCCCTGGGCATGTGAGCCCGGGGTGAGATTGCTAGATCTTCCTATTTGTCTAAAGAAGCCCAAATCCAGATTTTATTAAATTTCTTAAAAATATTTTTTAATGTTTATTTTTGAGAGAGGGAGAGAGAGAGAGCAAGTGAGGGAGGGACAGAGAGAGAGAGAGAGAGAGAGAGAGAGAGAGAGAGAGAGAGGGAGACACAGAATCTGAAGCATGCTCCAGGCTCTGAGCTGTCAGCACAGAGCCTGGCATGGGGCTCGAACTCATGAACTGTGAGATCATGACCTGAGCTAAAGTCAAATGCTTAACCGACTGAGTCACCCAGGCGCCCCTGGATTTTTTTTAAAAAGAAATCTCCTGTTTTGTAAATAATGATTTCACATTTTCCCAAGGAGCTCATCTAGGCCAACAAAACACTGCAGTGCTCAGCCATGGTAGCAGGGGGAAGGGGGTGGGGTAGGGCGTAGGGGCATGGGGAAGGCAGGCCACCATACGTCTTTAGCATTACCATGGAGAATTCAGGGGCCATCCAGCTCTAAGTCATCCCAGGCTGGCCCACCCGGAAGCCTTACTTACAGATCCCTGTGCAGAGACACCAGGATAAGGTGGCCCCCACCTCACTCAGAGAGACAAAACGGAGAGATTAATAAAGATTCCAGCCCTGCTGATCTATCATCTTCTGGCACCAAATTACACACGTATCCCATTATCATTACAGAGCTTTTGGGTTAATTGCAAATCAGGGAGTTAAGATTATTAATGTGAGTGGAAGCTTATGGGGGGTGAGGGGAGAGCTCAGATCCAGCTGGCTTCTGTCCTGCCCTGGCTTCAGGGCCCTCTCGCCACCTGCTGACCTCCTACTCTCTCCCACATCGACGATGTTCCGGAGCTCCCCCCTGTCGGCTTGTACACGTGCCTTCAAACCATTTCCTGAGAACTCTTTGTAGCAGGAGCATTAAAAGCAAATGTGCTCATTACACCTGATGGCGTACAATCCATGCAGAGGAAATTAGTAATGATTAGGGCGTCATTAGAGGGAGATGTCTCTCTTCACCCAAAATATTGACGGCAAAAAAACCCAGCCGTGCAGATAACAAATGGATGAGGCTCAGACACACAAAGCACTGTTGTGATGATCAATGTTGTCCCGAATATACCCCAGACGTCTCCAAAACAGAACAGTTAGCAGCTGTTCCAGGTCTTTTCAGCTGTTCCAAAAAGGTATTTGGATGTCCTGATACATTCTTTCCATCCAGTGTTTAACCAAACATGTCCTTAGGACATGACATGGATCGTAATATGTGAATGATACGGGTTTTTATTTTACAGAGGTCACAAACTGCTTGCCTCAGCTACCTTCAGATATTATTCATTTAGGTTGCATAATGCTTCTGGAAAAAAAAATCAGAAGAGACTGCCTATGTGTCTATAAACATGCAGATCCCTAGCTTCTCTAGCAAAACTGGACTGTGGAGTAACACTGGCCCCATATCTCTGCATGACAATAGCCAGCTGGAGTTGAGTATTGACAGCCCCATTGAATGTACCACCAGTTTACCACTCTCCACCACTCCCTACTGCCCCAACAGTATGATGGAGTTTCCATCTGTCATGGCACTTACAATATCACCTGGCCCTCTTCCCTTACTGAATGACTAACTCTAGGCATTTGAGTTTATAATTCATATTTGGGTTTATCCTTTACCTTAAGACAATCAGATTGATATTTCTTGCAAAAAAATTGGATTGTATTGCCCATTTCCTTCCCCCCATCACACACCATCATCACCAAGTGCCTATAGGAGAAAGGCCACACACCCATTCAAAGCCTTTTGTGACCTTCCCACCTCTTACAGAGTTCCACGCACTTGTTGGCTCTCCAGCCAGTCTTAGGACTTTGCTGCGATGATCTCTCCAGTCTGGAAAGCTTTCATCCCTCATCACTTCCCAGGGAACTTGTACTCCACCCTACTGGACCATCTCCCACTTTCCTTTCTGAACCTCAAATCAGAATGGCTATCCAGAGCAACCTATGCGCCTCTCCTCACTGTTTCTCAGTTATCCACAGGCCTTCTACAGGTCTCCCTCTCCCACTGTATCATGAGCACCTGGAGGGCAGTTTCTTTGCTTCCCATTGCCACTACCCCCGCAGATCCAGCTGCCTTTATTCTTAGCAAGTACTCGATAGAGCTCTATTGAATGGATTCAGTGGGCACCAGACGAATTTCTTTTTCCTCATGCAGTGTGTGATCTCTAATTGAGTTCCCAGACTTTGCTAGTGTTCTGGAAGAGCATTAATATCTGCCAAGTGCTTTAATTAGACCTGGTGATCCTGTCCAGGGCCTGCTAGCCATCAGAGGTAGAGGTCTCTTACTTCTTGCTCTAATCTAGCTGTCTGCTTTCAGATGGCTTCTTCCCGAGGCCCCCATCCTGCTGAGGTGTCTTCTGTCTTCTCAGATTAATCAGTTTAATACAAGATGTGTTTATCAGCAATAGTTTGTGAGAAGAGAACAGATTTCGCCTAAATTGATCACTCAGAATGTATTGAGCAACTGCTAAGCTGGGTGTTGCAAGGTTTCAGAAAGGGACTCAGACATTGGTCTTCCATACAGAAAAGTGCACATACCCTGAAGGTACAGTGCAGTAAAATTTCAAACTACACACACCTGTGTAACAGTACCCAGATCAAGAATCAGAATACAACAGCACCCTGGAATCCCCACAGGCTCCCTCCCCTAAAAGTAATGGCAATATTGACTTCTAAGGGGATAGAATAGTCTTCCCTGTTTTTATAACTTTATATGAATGGAATCATAGTGTACGCGGTGTTTTGTTTCTTTCACTCAATACTATGCTCATAAGTCTCATCCGTGTTTTATTTAAGTATTCTTTTTCTTAAGGTTTATTTATTTTTGAGAGAGAGAGACAGACAGAGTGTGAGTGGGGGGTGGGGGCAGAGAGAGAGGGAGACACAGAATCCAAAGCAGGCTCCAGGCTCTGAGCTGTCAGTATAGAGCTTGACGTGGGGCTCAAACCCACAAATTATGAGATCATGACCTGAGCCAAAATGGGATGCTTAACCAACTGAGCCACCCAGGCACCCCTCATCCATGTTTTTGTGTGTAATCTTATTATCCATTCTCATTGCATCAGACTAGTATTCAATTGTGTGAGTATATCATTTATTTATCCAGTCTGCTATTTAATTTTTTTAAACATTTATTTATTATTGAGAGACAGAGAGACACAGAGCGTGAGCAGGGGAGGGGCAGAGAGAGGGGGAGACACAGAATCCGAAATAGGCTCCAGGCTTGAGCTGTCAGCACAGAGCCCAATGCGGGGCTTGAACTCACAAACTGCGAGGTCATGACCTGAGCCAAAGTCGGACGTCTAACCATCTGAGCCACCCAGGTGCCCCTATCCAGGCTGGTATTAATGGACATTTGTTTCATGCCTCCAGTTTTGGGCTGTTATTAACATTCTAGTCCATGTCTTATAGCAAACACACATATGCATTTCTGCTGGATATATTCCTAGGAGTGGAATTGCTGGGTCATGAATCAGTGCATATTCAGTTTCAGTACATAGTGCCAAAAAGTTTTCCAAAGTGGTTGTTACTCATTAATTTTTAAGATTTATTCCTTCTTTAATTAATTCATTCAATAATGACTTAACACCTGCTTTGTGAAAGCCATTGTGCTAATTGCTGGAGAAAATATAAAGATGGATAAGAACTAGTCATGACATTCACCTATTTTAAAACTGTCAGTGGATATTCATTGCCTGTTGGATAAAATCTAAATGCTTGGCACAAAAAACACTCACCAATCCAGAGTCAAGTTATTTCACCAGGCCAGAGGTCTGAAACTCAAATGCCTTCCAGGGCCAGTCAGGTCATCTGAATGAATACAGAGAGCTGGGTGGGAACTGTGGAGGAATAAAGTTCACTTATCCCATCTACATAGGGCAGTAATTGTGAATTTCACTTGATTACTGGCAAGAAAGAATTTGGACCTACAATGCCACATCTAATGTTTTAGGAGAAGCTGAATATCTGGGTTTGATGTAAAATTGTTACTTTTTTTAAAAAATTTTTCAACGTTTATTTATTTTTGGGACAGAGAGAGACAGAGCATGAACGGGGGAGGGGCAGAGAGAGAGGGAGACACAGAATCGGAAACAGGCTCCAGGCTCTGAGCCAGCAGCCCAGAGCCCGACGTGGGGCTCGAACTCACAGACCGCGAGATCGTGACCTGGCTGAAGTCGGACGCTTAACCGACTGCGCCACCCAGGCGTCCCAAAATTGTTACTTTTTAAAAGTTGAAAACTATTGGGGCACCTGGGTGGCTTAGTTGGTTAAGCATCTGAATTCAGCTCAGGTCATGATCTCGCGATTCCTGAGTACAGGCCCTGGTAGGGCTCTGTGGTAACAGTTTGGAGCCTGGAGACTGCTTCAGATTCTGTCTCCCTCTCTCTCTCTGCCCCTCCCCCCCATCTCTTTCTCTTTTTCTCAAAAATAAATAAACATTGAAAACAATTTTAAGTTGAAACTATTTAAAAATATTAAAATACAATGCTGGTCAAACAAAACATAGGTATAAGCAGGATTTGGGTACAGATTACCAGTTTGCAAATTATGCACCAAACTTTGTTCTAGAACTTTCCCTCTATTCTTAATGTCCCCATGCTCATGGCCCTTCCAATCCCAGCACAAAGACTAGGCCTTCTTTTCCACATCTCTGGGACTTGTATGTCCCATCCCATGGTCCTAAGAGGTCCTTTCCCTGCTTCAACTGGCAATTGCTTCCTCTTCCTTGTGGACCTGTTCAAGCACCATTGTCTAGCCGAAGCCCTCCTCTCTCATGTAGGTTTCCAAACTACCTTGTCACGTTTCTCTAGTCTAGCCATTTGTCTCAGTGTAATTCAGTGCTTGATCACCTGTCTGTTTCTCTCACTTGCTTCTCAGGGCTGAGACCTGAGAGCTTACTTATCTTTGTATCTCCAGCATCTGGTTCACAGGAGGGCCCCACAAATGTTTAGTGAATGAACCAAACATGCGTACTGTGCATCCATTCACTTTTCCTCCAGCTCAGTCTCTGGGTTTGATTTGGGGATGCACCCTTCCCCCATATTGTGGAGGCAGAAGCCAGGTCAGAGATAACCAGGGCTTCAGAGGTGGCTCAAAGGAGAGCAGGAGATTTGGTCCCATCCAATTGGAGTGGGATTCAGGAAAGCTTCCGGTGTAGAGGATATATGACTGGAGCATCTGGCTACCATCTTGCTACCGGGTAAAGCCTGATATTGGAACAAACTCACAGAACAGTAGAACTGAAAATGGGAGAGATTGGGTCCTTATAATATCACTGGGGCACCTCAATCCATCCAGGTTCTCCCCTGGCCTTTTCAGTTACAGGAATCAATAAATTCTCCTTTTTGCTTAAAACTTGAGATGAGTTTCTGCCAGTAACAAATAAGGTAAAATGAAGTCACTAAAATACAAAGCACAGCATATTATTTATCTTCAAATATTTACATAACTTTAATTGTTTATATGCTGAAGAGTTAGAAATCCTATTTATAAGGAAAGTGATAGTCATGTTGCATAGATGAAAAGTAGCCAGAAAAGGAGTAGAAATGGCAAACTGTACAGTTGTGGGAGCTGATGTTGTGTATAGTGAGGACAAATGAAAGAGAGGGAAAGATGGGTGCAGGTGGGGTAGGCTGGGAAGACTTCATGGGCAGAGTGGGATTTTATTCATTTATTCATACACACATGTATGTATATGCATGTGTGAGTGTGTGGTACATACATATGGAGCATAACATGTACCAGGCAATGTGCTGGCATTGCACAATACAAAGTTTTGCCTTCAGGGAACTTATATTTTAGTGAGACAGGACAGATCAAAAACAAATAATCAGACAAATAAAAGAACTGCCAAGTTGTAGTAAGTGCTAGGAGAGATATAAACAAACAATCATGGAAGACTCTCTTTTGTATAAAGAGCTCAGAAAGACCTCTTGGAGAAGTGGCATTTAAACTGATATGCACCTGTTGGGATGAGCACTGGCTGTTGTATGGAAGCCAATTTGACAATAAATTTCATATAAAAAAATAAACTGATATGCAAATTATGACAAAGGTCCAGCCATGTGAAGAACTAGCCTAAAGGGCAACCATCTATGTAGGGGAAACAGGATGTGTTAAGACCCTGGAGTGGGATGAACTTGGTGTGTTCAGGGAAACCAATGGCCAGGGGGACTGATGCATGGTTAGTGAAGGGAGACAGTCCTATGTGCTGTGGTTGGAGACTTAGGCAGGGGTTAGATCATGCATAGCCTTGTTGGCTATGATAAATAGTTTGGATTTTATTCCATGAGAAATAGGAAGAAACTGAAAGGTCTTGAGCAGAGAAATGACATGATCTGATTTATGTTCTTAGATAATAGTCTGTACAGAGCAAGAGTGGATGCTCAGACAAGAGTAGGAGTTCAAACAAGAAGCTTCTGGGTGCAGTGTGGTAGCCCAGAATCAGATGTTAGGAATGGAGAGAAATGCACGTATTTGGAATCTCTTTGGAAATAGAATAAATATGATTTACTTATGGATTAGGGATTGAAGAAAAGAGCAGGAGTAAGGATGTCTCCCAGGTTATGGCTCCAGCATCTTGGTAGATGGTGGTTCTACTTACTGAGATGGGGAAGACATGGCGAGAAAGTGAGGCAAGTGTGCTTGGCACCAGAGCAACCATGAGTTCAGCTTGAAGATTTGGCAGGGTCCTTAGCAAGAATAAAGGATTGAGACAAGGAGAAAAATGGTCTAAGTTCAGGAGGGAAGATAAGGGAGTGATTGAAATATGGTGCATAATTTGGAGATGTTTGGGCCAGACGATCGGAGAAACATGGAGCTTCAAATGGTTTTGATTATCCATGGGATTTAGCCATGGGACTTTTGCTCCAACAAATAGGGCTTGATTTGTGCTAGGGGAAAAGTATTTGGGGTGATTTGATCAGTAATTCTTTCCATGCAGTTAAACACAGCAGCTCAAGAGTGAGTGATGGCATAATTTAATAATGCACAACATGCCACTGAGATGCAGTCTGGCTAACAGGAGTGATTAATAGCCATGTACTGCATCTGTGACTTGCTTTCAGTGATGGTATGGGGAAGGAGGAGGCAGAAATTCCCATTATACTATGACAACAAGGTCTAGACTTTTGTACTTGATGCTATATCAGGCTAGATCTATGGTGCACACAGCAAGATCCCAAAATCACTACCCTCTCCCCCCACCCCCACACACCTTGCAAGGTCAGAAAACCTAAGTAAGCCAACTCTTACTTACTTACCAACTTAATTACTTACTTACTAACCAACTCCTACTTTCCAACTCTTAGTTATGGTAGACGACCAAGTGTAGACCCATGGAGTCAGAGGACCTAAATTATAGTCCCATCTCAACTAGTAAGTCCCCTTCATGTGACCTTTGACAAGTTAATAAACGGTCTAAACTTCACTCATCTGTCCTTTCTTTCAGAAAGTATTTATTGAGTGCCAACTACATCCTAGGAAACATGAAGGTAAAAGGATATTGTGGTGATCATAACACTCTTGGTTTCTGCTCTCATGGAGCTTACGAGTCTAGTTGACTAGTCTAGTGCCAATATCCCTGTCTGTTTAATGAGCTCAATGGACTAGATGATCTTCCAAATTACTCTTTATTTGTAAACCTTATGAAGTTAAAAGCAGGCATTAAAAATTAAAAACTATTTCGACAGGTATTTAATTAACTTTCTTAGAAGTATCTATCTGGAAAGTTTTTTCTGATTATAAAAGTAATGTTTTCTTTTTGTAAAACTTCAGACACAACCAGAAATGTATCAGGTAGTACCTGAAATTCCCCATTGCAAATCCCTGTGGTGACATAGAGAAAAATTGAAGTTGTTACTGTGTTCAAACAGTTCTAAGATCTACATTTATTTACAGTTTAACATTCTTCAAATCATAATGTATCTGCTTCTGCTTTTAGCAGACAGCAGACATTATGTGGCTGTAGGTGTTGATGTGTGCCATCAAAGCTTGAAGCAGAGGTGATAGCAGCCTGGAATAAAATCCTCAAGATAATAAGGGAGTGTTATTTTAATAAATTCCATATCAATAATCTTCCTGATGTCGAAGAAGACAACACTATGTGTAAAAACAGAGGCATTGAATGGTTCAGAGATGAAAAGTAATGCAAGAAGCTTTGGACTCTAAATGTGAACAAATTTTAGTAATAATACCTAATCTATTTGTGTACCTTATATTTTCATTGTTATGTATGTCCAAGAGTGATACTCTATTTTCATAGCCAAATATGTACGAAATGACGCTTTTATTAATTATAAAAGAATATTCTAGGTTACAAGAAAATTTTGTGGGGTTATCCCAGGAATGCAAGGCTGGTTTGACAGAATAAAAGAGGGGGGGATATATCATCATTTCAATAGATGCAGAATAAGCATTTGAAAATTCAAAATCCATATCTTACAAAAGTTCTCAGTCAACTACAAATAGAAAAGAATTTTTTCAACCCAATAAAGGACAGCTAAAAAAAAAAATCTTACAGCTAACGTCATACTCCATTATGAAATATTCAATGCACTTCCCCTCAGACTGGTAATAAGGTAAGGTCTGCCTATTTTAACTGTGGCTATTTGTATAGTCCTGGAGGTCTTAGCTCTAACAAGGCAAAAATAAATAAATAAATAAAAGGTGTAAAGACCAAAAAGGAAGAAGTAAAATTGCAGTAATATGTAGATGACATAATTGTTTATATGGATAATCTCAAGGGATCCATAAAAACACACCAAACTACTAAATGAATTTAAGAAGTTTTCAGGATACAAAAGTTAACACATAAAAATCAAATACATTTTCATATATTAGCAACAAAGAATTAGACATGAAATTTTAAAAACAAATTCCATTTAAAATAACATCAAAAGTGCTAACCTACCTAGGAATAAATTTCACAAAAATATGTAAGACCACCTCACTGAAATCTAGAAAACATTGCTGAGAAGTTAAAGGAGAACCAAAGAAATCGTGAACTATACCATATTCAGGGATGAGGAGACTCAATACTGTTAAGATATCAATTGTCCTCAAATTGTCCTAAAGATGCAGAGCAATTACAGACAAGATCCCAGCAGGCTTTTTCATTTTTTTATTAGAAACCAACATGGGGTGCCTGGGTGGCTCAGTTGGTTAAGCATGCAACTTTGGCTCAGGTCATGATCTTGCAGTTCATGAGGTCAAGCCTGGTGTCAGGCTCTGTCCTGACAGCTCAGAGTCTGGAGCCTGCTTCAGATTCTGTGTCTCCCTCTCTCTCTGTCCCCCCCCCCCCCCCCCCCCCCCCCGCCGGGCTCATGCTCTGTCTCTCTCTGTCACTCTCTCACTCTCAAAAATAAACACTAAAATTTTTTTTAATAAAAAAAAGAAAGAAACTTACAAGCCGGTTTTGAAATTTGTATAGAAATGCAAAGACCTGAAGTATCCATAATAATCTTGACAAAGAAGAACAAAACTGAAGGACTTCTACAACCTGATTGTAAGACTTCCTATGGAGCTGCAGAAGCAGAAACAGCATGGTATTGGCATAATGGTTGACACATAGATCAATGAAATGGGATAGAGGATCCACATTGATGCAACCATTGTATTTTCTTTTTTGAATTTATTTATATTTTTTAAAGAGAGAGGGCACGTGCATGTGGGAGAGGGGCAGAGAGAAAGGGAGAGAAAGAGAAACTTACGCAGTCTCCACACTTAGCACAGACCCTGACCGATCTCACAAACCATGAGATCATGACCTGAGTCAAAACCAAGAGTCGGCCGCTTAACTGACTGAGCCACTGAGGCGCCCTGCAACCATTTCATTTTCAAAAAAGGCAACAAAGCAATTGAGTGGAGGGATGAAAGTCTTTTTGATTAATTGTACTGGAAGAACCCTATATGCATATTAAAACTGTGATTCCTACCTCATATCATACACAATAATTAATCCAAGATGGGTCTTAGATATAAACACAAGAGCTAAAACCATAAAGTGTTTGGAGAAGAAGGCACAGATTTTATAAACAGATCACAAAAGCAATTTTAATAAGAAATAAAAGATCTTTAGAGTTTATCAAAATCAAAACTTGTGCTCATCAAAAGGTAAGCCGAAGCATATGAACAGGAAAGCCACAGAGAAGAAGATGTGGTCACAACATATATCTGAGAAAGTATGAATATTCAGGTTATATAAATAACTCCTTATTACTCAATAATAAAAAGACAAACAACCTAATTAAAAATGAACAAAAGATTTGAACAGACACTTCACAAAAGAAGATATATGAATGGCCAATAAACACATGAAAAATGGACAACATCATTAGTCATCAGGGAAATGCAAATCAAAACCATAATGAGATAGCACTTCACATCAATCAGAATAGCTAAAATTAAAAAGACCAACAATGTCAAATATTGGTAAGGTTGTGGGGCAACTTGACCCATGGTATATTGTTGGTGGGAATATAAAAGGATATAATTATTTTTTGAAAAGTGTTGGCAGTTTCCTATATAACTAAACATATTCCCCTGTGACCCAGTGATCTCACTTCTAAGTATTGTCCCATGATAAATGAAAGTAGAGGCCCACAGAAAGCTTTGTACAGAGTGTTCATGGCAGCTTTATTTATAATAGTCATAACTGGAAACAGCCCATGTGTCCATCAACAGGAGAATATATAAACACCCTGGAATGTTCATTCAGTGCCATATTATTCAACAAGTAAAAGGAACACATTACCAACACATGCAATGACATGGAGAAATCTCAAATACATTATTCCGAGTGCAATAAGCCTTACATAAAAGTGTGTGCACTTCTAATTATTCATATGAAATTCTAGAGCAGACAAACCCAATCCACAGTGGGAGCAAAATCAGAACAGTGGTTGCCTCTCGGGGAATAGAAGTAAGAATTTACTGGGAAGAGGCAAAGGGGGTGCTTTCTGGTGGTGATGGCAATATCTTGGTAAGGTTTTGGGGACACAGATGCACACATTTGTTAAAACTCGTGGAAGGCGCTTAAGGTCTGTACATTTCTACTAAATTTTACAATCGAAACAGAAACTGCAAACAAATATTGAACTCCAATCAATGAAATCCATGCTGGACTAGAGAGAAATATATCATGTCTTCAACTTTGACATATGCCCTAGATAAGATAGATTAATGGATGGATGAATGGATGGATGGATGGATGGATGGATGGATGGATAGGTATGTGATAAACCAATCATAGTAAAATGTTAATGGTAGACTCTAGATACCTTGGTTCACTGTAAAATTCCTTTAACTTTACTATATGTTTGAATATTTTCCTAATAAAATGTGGGCAATAAAAGAACATTTTTGAGAAAGAAAAAATGCCAGAGCAGTGATTCACTTTCAGGAGACCTTGTTGTCTCTGAGTGTCCCAGGAGTGTGGCAACATAACCTGTATGTGAATGAGTGCTTTGCAGCCCCTCCAGGTTTACCCTCGTCGGGCACTGAACTCTGAAAAACAGGCTGCAAGCATCCTTTATCAATGCCTACCCCACCCCCACCCTGCATCTCATTCCTCCCCCTCATCCCTAGAACAGCTTTGATGACCACATAAAATAACCGAACAGCAGACACAGACGGCACTTTACAGAACTGGCTTAAAAACTCCCCTATTACATATTTACTCCAAACCCGTCAGAAAGTAGATGGCTATGGGTCTGTAACGAGGGCTGTTTGAAAGTCAAGTGTTCAGCAAATTTGGCCGGCGGGCACTCAGGGAGTTCCAACCTCAGAATTACCAAGTACAGTAATGCATGCACTTCTGCCTGTGGTACCCGACCCCAGCAATTCGCCCTGGGTGCACCAACAGGCCAGGTAGCCGTAGTCCTCCTCTGGAGCCCATGTGTCCTGGAGCCCACAAGGCTTGTTGGGTTGACCCCACCAAAGAAGAGTGGGTACAGGGATAAACAAAGGCAAGGAAAAGATGAGCAGTTCTGATGCACTACTCCAGTGCACTTTCATTGACGGGAAATGGAACTATCTCCAAGCTGATGAGAGGTACATTCTGCTTCTGGCTGGAATCACGGGTGGTGGGATGGCTCTGAGAGGAGGGTGGGAGCCGTAAGTTATACCCTTTTCCCTTTTGGGGCAAGTTCCTTCCCCTCTCTGGACCCCAGACTTCCTTTCTGCAAAGTGAGGGTGTTTAGATTCATTTGACGGCATCCTGACTTGGGTCATCTAAGGCTCTGGGGTCTAGTTACAGTATCCCTTTGAACCTAAGAGACATCATGCGTTCAGGCAGCATATGCAGCTTGAACCTGCACTTGTGTCTACTCAGTGTGGTACGAATGGTCGTCACCTGCAGATCCAAAGTTCTAATTGGCACTTACAGATAACTTTCTCTTTTTAAAAGAATTACAAAATGTATCTCTTTCATTAAAAAAATACTATTAATGCCTTACAAAAATAGGACACAGTAGTGAACACCTGCATTCTGCCAGATTCTTTACTAAGCACTTTGAATATATTTTTTCATTTCATTAAACAGCCTTCGTTCACAGACATTACTCCCATTTTGTAGATGTGCAAATCAATGTTCGGAGAGATGAACGCCTTGCCCAAGGCCCTCCAGCTGGTCAGAAACTGAGCTGTACTTCCAGTCCAGGTCTGTATTCTTTCTAAACTGCTCCATGACCTCCTGTTCCACAAAATCAACCCACCACCCTAACATAACTATTGTTGGCATCTAGATATGTATCACACATTTTTAGTTAAAGACATATGTCCCATGTACATCTTTCATAAATTAAAATATGAAAGTGAGTTGTTAGTAGATATTAGTACAGATGCCAGGTTAATGGGAAAAGAATAACAAAAAGTGTTCTACGTTCTCCCAGTCAGAGAAACAGCTGGCTGAATCAGCTGAACCCCACAGCCTTTGTTGGCCCAGACTGGCTCCTGTTCAGATCTGTGAGTGCAGGCTGGTGAGGTCTGTTTTTAAACAATAGTTGACCTTAATACTTCTCCAAGGACCACTGTTTTATTTCCAGATTATGTTCAGTGGCTCTTTAAATTGCCACACTGCTTCTCTCCACGTTGCACCAAGTCGAAGTAAAAGAAGAAAAACAAAACACCATTTCTCTCTGTGTGTCCTTAAATGCCGTTAAGCTCTATGCAGGTTTTTATGGCCATTGTAAAGCCTCCACCTCAGGCTGGTAACAGTGGCAGAGCTTCTGTGCAGTTCTACAAACACGGCCGCCATAATAAAGCACGTCTTATTTGATATTATATTGTATCAGAAGCATTAAATACACATTAAAAGGGTGCTTTAAGGCCCTTTGCAGTAAGTGGCAGATGTTATGAATAATAACCCGCAAAATCCTTCTGAATTCTAAAAAGGTGTGTTCCATAAAGCTTTCATATAAATCTTTAATAGAGCTGAAGCACATTGCAGTGATTAGGGGAAATCTCTAATCGTATTAAGCTATTAGAGATAACTGGAGCAGGATGGGCAGCCTCAAAAATAAAATAAAGCAAGAAAATGCACACATCATGGATACGAAGGATTTCCTAGTTATACCTTTTGACGGTTCTTTGCTGGAGTGAGCGAGCCAGGCAAGTGTGTGTAACACACACAAACACACACACAGCGTAAAACCAAAACTGCCATCATTCACTGAAATTTATGTAAATGAATATGCATTCCTTTATATGAAAAATCGGCAACATCTGCGCTCCATTTAAACAACCTGATTTAATGGAGTCACCAAGAGATAAAGAGCAAGGTGGGGGTGGGGGACTGGGGAATGACCTCATCCACCCTCCCCTTAGAGTATCTTGAAAAACAAATAAAATAAAATATAGGTTACAGGCAAACTAAACAGCATTGAAAATATTGTCCCAGAGGACTCTGGCTTCCCAGGAAGCCGAGGTGTTTAAGGAGAGAGACAAGAACCAGCTGCAATAAACTCTGGCTCAATAAAACTTAATTAACCCCTTGGGGCCTTTGCAAGGCAGCTTGTCAGCAGAGAGAGAGAGCGGGATCCTGCTGCCTGCCAGTAAAGGGTTAACCTGGCCTTGCCAGATGAGGGAATGCCAGACCTAAAGGGACAAGGGACCCTATGGAGATGCACAGACATACATGCACACATATACACAGGTACCAAACTTGGTGGGGCAAGCCTCTCACCTAACATCGGAGAGGTTAATTAACCGTGAGCCCAGAGGCTCCGAGTCATGGCATTTGAGGGCCAGAAGGTGCTTCTGAAAAATCTCATCCAGACCCCTTTCCACTGCAAGAGGTCTTCCAGCCTCCACTTGAACACTTTCAGTGCCAGGGAGCTTATTGTCTCTCATGGTAACTGATCCCATCCCAAATCAATCCCAACTGATACAAGCAATTCTTCCTTACACCTGTCTCCTGTGACCACCCGCCAATAGATCTATTTCTGCTGCACGTTCTTGTGCTTTCTTTTTCTGGGGGGTTTGAGGGTGAACCAAACCAAATTCAAGAAAAATGCCAAATGCTTGTTTTTTGACTACTGGATGTAGGACTGGTTGTTTAGATATAAACTCCTGCTTCTAAGTAGGTATTAGGGGTGGACTAGAAGTCAAGAAGTTTTCAGTTTCATGAGAAAGAGAATATACATGTGTGTAAACACATGTAATATTAGGTAGAAAGTGCTGGTGGATTCAGGAGTTAAGGGCTGGGGGGTGGACGAGGAAGCCAAAAGAAGATAATGAAGGGCAATCGGGGGAGGCTTCGTGACAGGTGACACTTGATTTTAGTTCATTGTCTCCCAAGAGGTGGTCTCTGTAACTCAGGTAAGATGATTGCTGATTTTAGGTGGTGCATGGTGCTTCATGGTCTCTGCAATTCTTTTTCAGTTCGTCTTCTTATACCAAGGAAAAAGTGCTAGCATGTTTTACCATACTAGATTTCAGAATCAAAGCCCTTGGTAGGAAACTTCTGGCTAAAATGTAACAAGGACTTTTGTTTTCCTTATATTGATTTTTAAAGCAAGTTTTCTACTTATGGAAGTGTTCTGAAACTTCTTTCAAAACAAATTTTGAAGTTTTAAAATGGTGTATTAATTTGAAGAAAAATAAAAGGTAAATAATACAGGTATTACATGGCAAATCATGAGCGTGGCATGCACATAACTGGGGTTTGGGAAGCACACGCAGGTGGGTATTGGAGAAGGTGATGGTAAACCCCTGCCTCCCTCCTCTCCTAATGTGACTGCTTCAAAGCAGTGCTGCCTTTGGAGGTGCGGAGAGCCAAATTTCTGTCTTCTGGCCTCTCCTTTCACAGCCTGCCCCATGGAGCAAGTGGGAATCTGCAGCTCCCAGAGCCCAGCAGATCAAAGGTTTACAGCCAAGTTGCCACAGGGCGTCCAGCCCCAGGCAATAAAAGTGAGCTATTATTATCCTGCAGCATGCAGGTTCTCCTGAGTACAGCAGATCTGCAGGCCACAGCTCACCTGGGCAGCTCGGGTGGGGGGAGGATGGGGCTCCGTGCACCAGGGAACTGGCAGCTGCTTGGACAGGGCTTGCTTCTTGGCAACAAAAGGAAGGGCCACTGGTTACTCAGCCTTATTTCTGTCCCTGCCACTGACTCACTGGGTAGTTTGGGGCCAGCCACTTGCCTTCTCTGTGCTCAATTTGCCATCTGTGGGAGGCAGGTTATTAAGGTAGTAATTAGCTTGGACCCAGTGATCAATTCATTGGAGGAAGAGCCCATTCAGCTTCTTGTGCAGCTCAGAAATGGGGAGACTCCCAGGATGGCCAGAGAGAAGGATTTTCAGACTGTGATTCTATAGCAAAATGTCTGGTCAAGTCTCTTCATTCTCTGTGGCTGCCTGACCTCTCAGCATATTGAGAGACAGCTTGACTGTTTTGAGAACCTGGGGGAACTTAACTTCCTTTTATTCTGTTTCTTAGCTTTGCAGCACGGAGGTTTAAGCCTGTCTTTCTTCTGCCTTATGCTTGGCCTACTAAGTCTCTTTAAATTTTCCCCCATTTTCCAGAAACTGTCAGGATCCTCCTGAGCCCAAGGAACACCACCGTCAAGGCTCCGGCTCTCAGCAAGAGAACAAGATGTGGTGGGTGGAGGGGAAGGGGGCGGGGTCCACAAGTGGAACCAGGTGCAAACTTTTACCACAGACCCTTATCTGGTGCAACAAGTAAATAGATGTGCTCTTACACATCTGTTCCATCTTGGAGACTTCTTATAGCCAGTGGATCTCCTTGGGAATTCTGCAGTTCTCATCTTCATGAAAAAGATAAGGAGTTTTGTAAGTGACTCAGTTTTGATCAAACTCAAAGATGGGTGACACTGTCCTACTAGCATTTCTTGTAATAAGAGGGAGAATGTAAGTTATTTGAGAGCATTCCAATCTATCTACCTTCTCCATCCCCCTAATCCACCCACCTTTACAGGGCATCCCCTGTGTAAGGAGTTGCTTACTTTTTATGCATACAGATGTTCCCTTTCCAGATAACCATCATCTCTAACTAGACGGGTGATCTTGGACAAGTTGCTTGTCCCATCGGAACCTTAGTTTCCTCATCTGTAAATGAGATGCTTAAATTAGCACAGCCTATAAGGATGCATGTTAAAATGACCTTTGAGATTTTGCATTCTCCTTCAGTTTGTTGTTGACTTTCCCCGTGGCTCTGAAAGAGTCATCATCACACGTTCCCAGGGAAGTAAACAAGTGTTTGTTTCCAGGGGCTCTTTATGATGAGGGGCTGACTTTCTCTGGAGGGGTGAGGTACCTCTCTACCCAATTCATCCAGACCAAAAGGAGCATCTAGGTCAGGCAAGGGAAACTGGCAAATAACTTCCATGAAGTCATTCTCAAGAGTCAAAGCATTCCCAGAACTTGCTTTAATTGCCCAGTCATGGATGGAGCTGTCATCTTTGAGTTTCTCCAAAGTGCAATTCCACGGAGACAAGAGAGCTAATGGAGCGATCGCACCTTACCTGGAGTGTGACTCTTCTCTGACCCTCTTGAGGCATCCTAGATGGGCTACACCTGTCCAGCTGAACCACCATGACTGTTGTGTACCCTGTAGTGCCCAGAAAAGGACAATGGGCTCAATGGATGATGTGCGGTAAGTAAAGTAGTGTTTAAGGAAGAGCAAAGAGCATTGGCTGGCGAGTAGGAAATCTTGGCTCTAATATCTTCATGTTATTTGGCCTGGGCCAGTTGTTAATGTCTCTGGCTTTCACACTCTTGATATGTAAAGTGGTAGAATTAATAATGCCTGACTCAGTGGTTTCTCTTGGGGATCTGTTGAGATGATATGCAAGTGCTTAGTAAATTGTTAGGTGGTATGCACATGTAAGGGATTTTGTTCTTTGTAAGAGTGGGAGGGACCGTGCCAGCTGGGGTTCCTCCAGCCCCAGTGTCTCCTGAATGGATCAGTCTCAGTCAGTAACATTCCAACACATGGAAAACAATGTGAGCTCGAGAGCTAATAACCAGATCAAAAACGACAGGCTTGAGGAGGGAGGCCGGCCTGGGAAATGTGTTATGAGCTGATCAGAAAGGAGAAAAGAAATAAAGTCATTAGCTTAATTAAGGGGCAGGAGGGAATGATGAAACACATCTCCAGCAAAACCAAATTAAGCATTTAGAAGATATTAAAAATGCATTTGAACTCCACTGGTGCTGTGGTTCTAATAACATTTTCTAGGGCTGTAGTCAGCTATCACGTCAGTCTGAGATCAAGAAAAGGTACCATTTCTCACTGTCTCAGGTGCCTGCCATCCTTAAACCTCCTAGCTAAATCTTCTGACTTCTTGTCCCTCCTCTAGTCTTCCAGCCACTCCTTCCCCAAAGATCCCATTGGGTCAGCATATTATAGGCATAAACTTTGAACTCTTAGCAAATCTTGCTGGTATTTCTGTATTTGATGTCTTTTATTTTGTCTTTCTGTTTTGAAAAGGGTCTAAAAGATTTAAAATGGTCTTATTCTGGATCATTGGGATAATCTTTTTATATGATTCTTGTCATATAACTCAGTGCCCACATTTGAATTTGTGATCATATTAGCATGAAGAAATATTGGTAGTGGTACCGTTAGTAGTAACATGAACAGTAGTAACAGATATCTAGTATTTATTCAACATTTACTTTGTGCTAGGCACTGTTCTAAACATATAATGTAACTTAACTTATTTAATATTCACTTTTAGTGAATTCTTGTAGTATTTTCATCATTACAGATGAGAATGTTGAATCACTGGTATTTCCATTTTTGTCCTGTTATTATCATGTAAAATAACAGTATGTGAAATTGTCATAGGCTAATGAGAACAAAATTGAGGTATTCTTGATATATATAATGCATCTGATTATGTAGTAATTTAAATAGAGGAAAATGGTAGTAGCAGATGGTAAAATGGACCCGACAAGCTCTAAAAACACTGGTGCCACAAAAAGTCCCGTATTTGTATAATCCATCATTAAAACAATCAGTAAGTCCTATTAGCTGTATTCCCCCAAAGGTATTATGAATACATTCACCTCTGTTCATCTCCATTTGACCAACCCAGTCTTGAGGTGGCAATTTAGAAGGAGACAGATCCTTGTGGGATCCCTGGAATGCTGCATGGAACTTGCCCTGGGCCTGGAAGTCTGCACTGGATTCAGAAGTATTCTTAGGGGGAATTCAAGGCACGGAAGTCACATGCGCAAGGATTTGGAAATGAGAGTAACAGGCTTAGAGAAAAGGACAGGTGTGAGGCCTCAAAACCCTCTCAAACTGAAGGAAGAACCCAAACGTTCCTTAAGAAGCAGAGGGTTAGGCTTCAAGCACAAGTGGATCCTGAAACTCAGGTGATGTTTTGCTTTTCCTCTGTCCCAAAGCTCTGCCTTCCTGTTTCCACTTCTCTCTGTCAGGTCTGACAACACCAGGCTGATGTCCTTATAGCTAAGCAACCAGAGTACAGACTGTTTCTCTTTGCCAGTAGTTCCCACAGAACCTTCAATCTTACCTCAGTTAGCTGACTCAAGTCCCATCTCCATTCTGGAGCTGATCCCAGGACCCAGGGGGATGACATATTCTTGATGGTCAGGACTGAGTAATGAGTCCCTTTTGAAACTAGAAGATGACACCTACATGAACCAATGGACCAAGCATGAGGAAGAGCTTGTTCCTCCAAAAGAAAATTGAGATGGTGTCACCAGGAAAGGGAAGATCAATCCTGGAAAGGCAAAAGCAGTGTATTTCTATCATGGGAACAAATCAAGATGCACTAAATGGTTTTATGTGTTTTAAACTCTTGGCTGGCACAGAGAGTATGTGTGGTTATGTTCTGAAGACCAAGGGAAATGCTGAACATAACCCCAGGGTGGAGGAGAATTTATGATAAAAACACCCTCCTGGCAGAGAAGGCTGTCTGCCCCGGACTCAGCAAATGAAACCCAACTTAATTGCTTGCAGTCTTGGATGAACTTCTAACTCTTTAGCCCTAGGAGAGGAAAAATTGCATAGACAACCTGCTTTCTCTCCTTGGCATGCTGAGCCTCTAAGAACGTTATTTAACCTCAATCAGCAGTGATTCCCAGCTGTAAATGGGATGACAATCCTTGCCCATTCAGGGCTACAGGCTGAGCTGGAAAAAACAGAGTCTATAACAAAGGTTTCCAGGTTGTGGGCTGGATGGCAGTTTAGAAATATGGTGCCAGGATGTTGGCATCTAAAAGGTTTCTCTAAACCCTTCCTTCAGCTCTCAAAATACTTGGTGATGTTTTCTCCTACCTCGGGTGCCAATGAAAAAATGAAATTTCCTGAAAATATGGCATTTATGCTTCCTGTGAGTCTACCCAAACCATGATGGCAGTGGCAAGATCTGACAGCTACCTGAACTTGGCAGCAATGTCCTAGAGCAGAGGGGTTGAGTGTACTGGTTTTGAATAGAGGTTTTCCTATGCTAGGCTTGGGTGATGGAGAAATGAATATATGACTATTCTTGAGGGGTTCAGAATCTAGTAGGAAAGGATGAGGGAGAGCGGGAGAGAGAGAATGAATAAGAATGAATAATTATAAACAATTACTCTCTAGAATAGAAGTTGGCAAACTAAGGCCCACGGACCAAATCTGGCCTACCACCTGCCTGTTTTATATGCCTTATGAACTAAGAATGATTTTTACACTTTTAAATGGTTAAAAGAAAGTCAAAAGAAGAATAATGTTTTGTGACAGGAAAAAATTATATGAAATTCAAATCCCAGGGTTCATAAATAAAGTTTTATTGGCATACAGCCACACTCATTCATCTGCATATGGTCTACTGCTGCTTTTGTGCAGTACTGGGTAGCTAGGACAGAGGACTGGGTAGCTAGGACAGAGACCGCATGGCTCAAAAAACCTAAAACATTTTTACCAAAAGAGTTTGTTGACCTCTGCTCTAGAGAGACATATTTTGGCCCAAAGAGAGAACACTTCAATGCAACCTGGCACTTGATGTGTGTCTTAAAGATGGGTAGGAGGATTCTAATAGGAAGAGATAAAGTGGGGGACTATAGCCTTAGAGCCTTGTATCCCCACTTTATAGATGAGGACCAAGAGGCAGAAGGGTGGAGCTGGAATTGTAAGCCAAGTCTGACTTACTTCATAGCTCAGCTCTTTCTGACTTCCCCTTTCCAACCGTTAGAAAGCTTGAAATGACTGAGTACAAACTGTAGAGAGGCCTGAGTACCTTCTTAAGGGGTGTAACCTAATTCTATACCTAGTGGGCAGCTATCTAAAGCTTGTGAGTTGGGAAATCACATGACTCAAGTATGGTTATAAAATGATTGTCAGCAGCTGCATAAAGGGTAGATTGGAGAGGAGGGAAATGATGGTGAGAACAGGTAGGAGAACAAGCCTGGAGTCTGTGTCAAAGGGAATGAGGACTTGCTTGAAGGGTAGAGGCTGTAGGAAAGGTGGGAGACCTTAAGGAGAGATAGAAGTAACAAGTCTAAGTGGGATTACCTTGATGCAGGGGGTGAAAGAGAGATGGCTTCTTGGTTTTGAGTCTGGAATGATAGAGGCACTGGAGAAAGACAAAGCTGGTTGTGGGAAATGATGAACTCCACTCAGTTCATGGTGTTTGGAATGACTATAGAAGATCCAAGAGAGAAATCTAGCTGACTAAGCCCAGCCCAAAACCAGGCTGCTTTGACCCTGGACAGCAGTGAGGCAGAGAGGCAGGAAGAGATCGGAGAAAGGAGAAAGGGAGGAAAGTATGCATGTGTGGAGAGAAGAGGGACAGGAGCTAGGACAGAAAACAACTCTATGTAATATTCAGAGCCACTTACATCACACATTAAAAAACATTGCACTTGTTAATGGGTGAGTAGTCCAGATGGGGCAGTGGTGAAGCTAAGAGCTCATGTCTCATCTAAAAGAGACAGCAATTTCTTAGTTTGAGGCGATATGTATGCAGCCTTGGCAGATATGACTTTTCAAGAGAAAGTGGAATACTGGATTTTTTTTTGGTAGTATTTTGCTTTTTAAATGTTGGCAAGAAATCACTTAAAAGAAAAGCATTGGAGAAGTTAACCTAATATGTCTAAGGGCTAGATCCAGTCCTACTTTGCAGCCTAAACAATTTGAAAACTTCTTGGGGTCCTGTCTCTACTCCCTGAATCACTTCCTTAAAGCTCTTCCAGTGTGGGGTCTGAACCCCACCTCTGAGGACTTTCTATCCTGTCTCCAATACTGCAGTGTTTGCACCAGTGACTGCCTATGACTGAGATCACAGGCTTCTTGGGTGTTCCACATTCAAGTCAAAATAAACAGAGGTGAGACAAAACAGAAATTCAACAACCACAAAGACCAATCTGCAAAAGACATCTAAAGAATGACTTTGTGACATGATAGAATAAAAGGGAAAACCCTTTGGAGACTCTAGTTATTGTCCTGGCCCTTAGGAAAAACTCAGACCATACGTGAGGCAGGGATATCTGACTGTGCTGAGAATGAAGATTGCAGGGAGCAATACTGAGAGGTTCTTGAGGACCAGCCCCAGGGTCCCTATGTAGCTACTGCTGAACAGTAAGCCAGGTTTGGGGATGAGTGAATGTGGACTTTCTCCTGGAAGTCTGCATTACTTCTGTCCCCAGGGCCCTGCATCTGGAAAGAAGAGCTGTGCTCAAGGAATGCGTTTGGCAGATGATCCTTCTATCTTCAGCCTCTCTAGGTGATCAACTTGATCTTGGAAAAGTTAAGGACTCATCAAATACTTTATTCTGCTCAGAAGAACACAGCTACATGTAATTTAGGAAGACTTCAAGGAGTGCCTACCACATACTTAACCCTGTGCTAAAGACTGCTGGATACGTGAAGTAAGGAGCAGCTATAGCATGCTTTTTTTCTCCTCAAAGGGCAGAAGAGACAGGTGAGCAGAGACACCGCTATTCCAGCCATGCCCAGGGGCTTAAGGAAGGTGACACAAGTCTGGATTGAGGAGAAAAGTTTTCTATTGGAGGTTATTTAAAAAATTGAGGTGGAGGGATGGTTTCATGCCTTCTAAAAATTATATTGCTATTTGTCTTGTTTGATTTTGCACTTGATTGGGACTTATTGCCCTTTTCTTCTCTCCTACTTCTCCCGTTTGGAATGGGAGTGTCCATCCTATGCCTGTCCCACCATTGTATTTTGGAAGCATACCACCTGTTTGACTTCACAGGTTCACATATGGAGGAGAATTTGCCTCAAAATGAATCATACCTTGAGCCTCACCCACACCTGATTTAGGTGATATTTAGGTGAGACTTTGGTCCACGGCCATAGCACCCTAAACATGCCTGATCTCCTTTGGACTTCAGACTTTTAAATTGCAGTGGAACGAGTTAGGACATGTGACCCTGTTGGGATGCAATGAATGTATTTTGCATGAATACATGCAAGGGAAGGGCATGAATTTTGGGGAAGTCAGGGGCAAATGCCGTGGCTTAAATATTTTTTTGTGTCCCTCCAAAATTTATGTGTTAAAATCCTCAAAGGTGATGGTATTAGGAGGTGGGGCTTTGGGGGAAGTAATTAGGTCATAAGGATAGAACCCTCTTGAATGGGATTAATGCTCTTATAAAGGAGATCCCACAGAGATCCCTAGCCACTTCTACCATGTGAGAATACAGCAATATATCTGTGGCTTGGAAGAGGGCCCTCACCCAACATGCTTTAACTTGATCTTGAACTTCCAGCCTCCAGAACTGTCAGAAATAAATTTCTTTTGTTTGTGAGATACTCAGTCTGTGGTATTTTGTTATAGCAGCCAGAACAGACTAAGACAGACCTCACAGAAGATATTTGTAGGACTCCTTCCCAAGGCTCCTAAAACATGCACTGGCAGACAGGGCTGAGCCATGCCTTCTCCTGGTATTTTTAAATTGTCCTTTAAATGAATAAATAAAGGACCAAATCATTGGCTGCTAGAGCAGCAGGGTATAGAACTACAAGACCTAAAAGACCAAGGGGAATAATGTAATTGAGAGTCAAGTAAGATAGTTGAGCATCCATGCAAGGAAGTGTTGAAAGAGGTAAGAGGTAATAGGATGGAAATGAGCAAGATAAGAGATTAGAAGAGAGAAATCAAGTTCAGAGAGAGAGAGTGGGAAAACTGAGAGTAATAAGTGCTCTCTATAGGTCCATGTGATCTCACCCAAAGATAGGGTTGAAGCCCTAGGGGCGATGAATTAGCTTAGACAGGTATTTTTATGAAGTTAATCTGCATATATACCCATCACTGTAATGTTGAAGATGTGGGTGGGTTGAGAGAAGTTAATCCTCAAAATAAGACTGTGTCTTCACCACAATACGAATAGATTCTATTTTTTGAATGCCTCTCTCAGTCATAGATTTAGCATCCTTCAAAATAATACCACAGTATTTCAACCCAGTTGGCAGGTAAATCTGAACCTGGAGTTAATCTCACTGAGTAGTGTGTTTGCCTTGACTTGTGAGAGATGATTGTGTACAAATTTTTTCAACTTTATGTTCAGCCATGTCACACTGGTGGCTTAATTGGCCATGGTGGAAATATTTATCCACAGAAATAGGTGAATGTTACAAATAAGCACCGCCCCTCCCCCAAAATCCTGCTGTTGAACGTTTCCCTAACATACCACACAAATGGGTGTCAGAGGCCACCAAGGCCTTTCTAGCTGGGCAATCGCTCTGACAGTGACCAAGATGTCATTTGTACCAAATCCTCTCAGTATTTAAAAAGTTGTTCTGATGGTTAGAACTTACCCAATTAAATGGGAGATGGGGTTGTAGGAAGACTAGAAGATCCATTTGAAGGAATTTAAGTCAGATAGTAAGGAGTTATTTTTAGTAAAAATAACTCTTCTAGGGCATGTGATCCAGTCCAACTTTCCATTTATTTTATTTTTTTTTTAATTTTCTCCACTCTGATCTGAGCAACTGATCATGCAACCAAACTCCACTTACATCTGGTACTAAGATTTGGCAGGAACGGTTTGGAGATAGAGAATGCCAAATAACTCACATTAAGATTTAAAAACAATTGGACATCTCACAATATCTTAGGCTAGATGGAATATGTAATGGGTACTGGATGCTCATCCACATCCCCTCTTTAAGGCCAACACATCCAACCCTCAGTTGCTGGGGATGCCAGATGCATTGGCTCACAGCTGTAACCCTCACTGGAACTTGCTCTTGGGAATAGGGAACTGCCTTATCCTCCTAGGGGGGTGGCCCTAACAGTCAATTCCTGGCTGATGCATAATGCCAACATTTTGTCTCAATTTGGAACAACTCTGAAGAGCTATCCCAGTTCCATAATTCCTATGAGGATTGACCAAGTCCTTAGGTGAAGCCTCATTTCACTCTGTTCAATGCAGTGTTCCTTACTGTCTTATATCTGATTCTCCCAAGAACACTCTCCAATCAACCTCCACCCACAACTCTCCATCTCTCCTTCTTTTCCCAGAAGATCATACCATAACTTCATCAGGCTCAAGTACTCCCCTGATTCATAGGTCTCCTCCATTGTCCTTAACCAGAGAGGTCTAACTTGTGTCTTCATCCAGTGAGAGGGACTTACCACCTCTCATTGTAGTACTGTACTCTGTTCACTTGCTGAGAAGCTCTGGTGTTACAGAGCCTGTCCTTAGTTTGAGTTGAAATTGACCTCTCTGTTTAGAAAGAGGTTTATTTTCCAGGTACACAGTGTGTTTTCTGCTTTGTTCTAGTTGGCATTGCATTGGTCTTATAAGAGGAGTGTGATATACAGTTCCCATCCCTGAGACCCTTCCTGGGAGAGAGAAGGTATGCTGCCAAATGGGTGCCATTGGAATTCAGAGAAAAGCGGGAGTCCTGAAGGGTGGTGATAGAGTGGCTTCTTGGGAGAGGTACCTCTTGAGCACGGCTCACAAAGATGTGCAGAATCTGTACAGAAACTTGGAAAACTCCTTTTCAGTGGAGATGCTGGGCATGCTCATCAACTAAAATGTACTTTGCTGTTTTTCTATTTTCATTTTGACATATTTTCCTTATCTCTTCTGCTAACACCTTACACTCTCCTTGGAGTCTCCCTTCTGAGTCCATATGATTCACGTGAGGTGGGAACACTCTCTTGGCTTCAAGGATCAGCTTTTGACTCAGGTCTGGCTGGTCAGCTTTTTTCCCCTCTTGACCACAGGGATGGACATGTGACATGGTTGGTCTCATGGTACTCATTCCTAGGACTTTTATTATAATTGCAAAACTCTAATTATGTTCAGTTGCTAGGCTATATAAGAATAACCCATGAGCTTCTATGGGCCAAACAGAGAGGAAGGCAGAGTGTATTAGGGTTTTCCAGAGAAATGGAACCAAATAGAGATATAGATATAGATATAGATATAGATATAGATATAGATATAGATATAGATATGTAAGAGGAGATTTATTATGGAAATTGGTTCACATGGTTATGGAGGCTGTGAAGTCCCACAATCTGTTGTTGGCAAGTTGGAGAACCAGAAAACCCAGGGGTGTGATTCAATCCAAGTTCAAAGGTTTGAGAATCAAAAGGCTGATTGTTTAAGTCCTGGTCTGAATATGAAAGCCTGAGAGCACTGAAGTCTGAGGCAGAGGAAATGGATGTCTCAGCTCAAGCAGAGAGTCAATTTGCCCTTCCTCTGCCTTTTTTGTTCTTTTTGGGCTCTCAAGGAGTGGACAATTCCCACTCAAGTTGGGAAGGGCCATCTGCTTTACTCAGTTTCACCAATTCAAATGCTAATCTCTTCTGGGAACACCCTCAGAGACCTACCCAGAAATGATGTTTACCACTTATCTGGGCATCCCTTAGCCCAGTCAATTGGACACATAAAACTAACCATCATACAGATTTGAGCTTAGGGTGAGAGTTACAGAGAGGGAAGGAGGGAGGAAGGAGGAGGAGGAAGAGAGAGAATTATTTTAATTGATAAAATTATCTGAGCCCTGTCTAGTCTTTACAATTGCATGAACTTCAACCAAAAATTATCTTTTGGTTTAAGCCAATTTGTATTATATTATTTATCACTTTCCACAAAATGACTCCTAACTTGTATAGTCATGAAACCAGTACTTTACTCTGATGTCAAAGCCCTGAGTTTACTATTCAGCAGCACAATTCAGAGTGGTCTTGTGCCAGCAAACTTAATGGCTACAGAAGATTCCCTGGAGAAACTGAGCCTACAATTTGACCAGGAGGAGTCTAGACAGACAGCTCCCTAGTTCTTCCCATTTGTAAAAGTTTAGACATATTTGTTCACTTATTACCTCAAGTTTTAGGATCCTGTCAGTTTTTCTTCCATGATTGGCCCTCTCCATTAGCTCTTCTGCAGAACTGATAGATGAACTACTTTTAGAACTAGCTCCTCTTCAGACTTGCCTTTAGTGAATTCAGATGTCCAAGGAGCTCAAACAGCTTCATTCCTGAGGTGAATTTGAAAATGGCCTGTTAAAAAGTGATTGTCAATTTGCAATCTTAAAATCCAGAGAAATACCACACTGGATTGACCCCACAATTCTGTCTGTGATGTGGGCATTAAGGGACATTGGGGGCAGGGTAAATCTCTGCCCCATCCATTCCCCCCAGGATTTCAAGGACTTTGATCATTTCTTTCTCAGTCTTTACATTTCCAGAACAAAGGGGCCCATTTTGATCTATCCTTGGATGGCACTTCTGCCCCTACCTCCTTGATCATTTTCGATGTCCTCCTCCTCACTTCCTCCAGTTTGTTCATGGCTTTTAAAGGTGTGCCCAGAACTCCATACAATATTTCCAGAGATCAGAGAATCAGGCTTTTATCTTTACCTATTGATGTTAAAAAATTTGATCACGATAAAATGAACCATTCTAAGGAATTTGTATTGGAATCTAAGCCCAAAGTCATTCATTCCTTCCTTCCCTTACTCACTGAGTTACAAAGTAAGAAATTAGGACAATGCTACTGTCTGCCCAGGTTTGTGGTAGGCCTTTTGGGATACCAGACAGGGTGAGAAACCATGCTTTTCCCTCCAGGAGTGCATAATAGAGCTGGTAATGCAAGACCAACTTGTAAGAAGCAACCCACACTAATGTCTTCAGCTAGAATTTTACATGAAACAGTGAAGTGCTTTTCCACCTATTATCTCATTTGATTTTCATACTAATTGCATTTTCATACTGAGGGGCTGAGAGTCAGGGAAGTGGAGATACTCAGAATTCACATGTAAATCATCTGACTCCAAGTTCATAAGCCTTTCCCCTGGACGGTGACTCCCCTTACCAATCACTCTGGAAAAATTTTAATTCTGAGGTTCTGAGATATAACAGTAAAGAACCAAACTCTGAAGTGAGTTATAGCCTGAGATAAATGTGGGAATAAAAAGCTTCCATAGTATGAGTACCTGTGGAGAATAGATTTTTGAAACAAAACTCTCCCAGTTTAGGGTTTTTCTGGAATCTTGTTAATGGATCTAGAATGGGCTGAGCTTACTTTCCATAACAACTCCATTCAAGGATATCTCTTTTTCCATTGCATTGCCTGCCATCAGTCACTTCTTCATCCAAATACAAAATCTTGATTTCAGTTGACAAATCTCCCCTCTCCCACTCTCAGTTCAAGTTTGAATGACTCTAGGCTCTGATTCCAGGAGTAGACATATGCCCTGGCCCTGACCTCTCAACCCACTATTATCTCATGCTTCTGGAATTGGTCCCTCTGGATGACACTCCTGCCCCTATCTCCTTGAGGTACATCATTTATGAGCCAATCTGTGACAATAGGATCAGCCCTGTGATTTCTAGAAAAGTTGGGAAAAGCAAGTTCTCTTGTTGGTGGGAGGAAAGCATGTGTCTGCTAGTGACCATCTAGCCCACTATGTGAGAAGAGGCCATCTGAGAATAGTCACACAGAGGAAATCAGAATGGAGAGGTGAATGAGGTTACTGGTGAAATCCACTGAGCCCTACTGTTCAGCTCTGGATGTTCAGTCATGGGAATCAGTGATATCCTTCCTCTGCATAACCTAACTTGAATTGTGTATCTGTAATTTGCAACCCAAGAGTCATGACTAATACTCCATCCACATAAAAATTACCTCCTGGTGACATGAGTTTCTTTCTCCCTTTTCTTCCCTAGCCTTGTTCAACCATGACCCACATGCTATAGCATATCTCTTTCTCAAATTCATTAGACTTGGAGCTTCATGAAGATTCGTACCTCATCTACTTTATCCACCCCTTACTACCAGCAGAGTTGAGTGGTAGAATAAACACCATATTCACAGTGTGGATAATGCCACATTTCTTCTGTGCTGGCTGAAAAGACTGTAAAACTTTATTCTAAGGTTTCAACAATCTAAAATGGTATTGCAAGTAATTTATTACTAAACACAGTCAAATTAACCAAAGTAGTAAGGTTTTGTAAATATCTTATGTTTTTACGACCTGTGCTAGATTCAATGTTATCCTGATAAGCATCAGTGCCACTAACCTTCCAAGATGCCTTCTTGAATGGGAATAAAAAGGTGTGTGGGACATTATGAATAACTGAATAACCCAGAGCTTTTCAAACTATGTAACTGTCAGCAGTGAGTGCCAGACTGAGCTGTATTTTATGTTTGTTGAAATCACAAATTATTTTAGTGATTTGGAGGAGGATTTCATCAATATAGTCATGCAAACTAGAGAATGTTGTGTGTTGTTATCTATCTTTTGGATCATGGAGCAAAAATTTTGGCAATCAGGGCCTAATAGTACCCTCTGTTTCTGTCCTTTAATCTGGCTTCTGAATTACTTCAAAATTCTAACCCACAACTTTTTTTCCTGGCTACCATTTCCTATAATAGCCAAGGTATATTTATTCCCTGTCTAGAAAATAGATCATGCCTGGTCTCACCACTTTTCATGCTAATCACTAGACCCAAACCTCTTTATTCCCATATATTCCAATCTTGCTTATCTTTCTTTAGTATCTACCCAAATCTCACCTCTGACATGAAGCCAAGCACTATTCCTCCAACCTAGGTGATATTACCCTCTGCTTTAATAAATTACTTAAGTTTTTAAAAAGTTAGAAACCATAAAATTAATTATTTTTTGGTGACTAGTTCTAGGAGTTTTAATACATATTCAGGTTTAAGTAACTACAACTGCAATCATGACACAGAGCCATTATCAGTAAGCCAAAAAAAAAAAAATCACCTTGTGCTTCCTGCTTTGTAGTCAAAGCCTCTCTCCCCCTCAAATCCCTGGAAACCACTGACCCATTCTCTGTCCCTGTAATTTTCCTTTTATAGAATGTCGTATAAGTGAAGTCACATAGCATGTAAGCTTTGAGATTGCCTTTTTTTTCCCACTCAGCATAATGTCTTTCATATTCGTCCATATTATTAGTTCATTCATTTTGATTGCTGAATAATGATCACTGTATGAAGGTGCGATTGTTTATCTATTCACCTGTTAATGGACATTTGGGTTGCTTCTATATTTTAGCTTTTATAAATGAATCTGCTAGTAACATTTGTGTGAATGTCTTTTTTGTAGACACGTGTTTTCATTTTTCTTAGGTAAATATATAGGAGTGGAATGTCTGGATCAGAGTAAGCATATGCTTGCAAGAAATTGTCTGTTTTCCAGACTGGCTGTACCTGTACCCATTGCATATTCCCACCAGCAGTGTATGGAAGTTCCAGTTGCTCTGCATTGTAATTAGCACTTTATATCATGAGCTTACTTCACAAGGTTAAGTTTCTTTTCATGTTTTTTTTAATCTTCCATATATCTCCTTAGATGAAGAATTTCTTCAAATCTCTTGCCAATTTTTATTGAATTATTTCCCTTATTATTGAATTTTAAGAGTTCTTTATATATGCTGGATGTAAGTCCTTTGTTATATATGTGACTTGCAAATATTTTCTCCCAATCTGTAGCTTGAGTTTCTATTTTCTTAACAGTATCTTTTGCAAAACAATAGTTTTTGTTTTTGATGAAGTCCAATTTATCAATTTTTTCCTCTAAGAATCATACATTTGATGCCATACAGAAGAATATTTTACCTAACATAAGTTCATAGAGATTTCCCTATTTTTCCGGAAGTTTTATAGTTTTACACTTAGATATATGAGTTGATTTTTTATAAGGTGTGAGATATGAGCCAAGCTTCTCCTTCTTTTTTTTTTCATAGAGATGTACAATTATTCTATCACTATTTGTTAAAAAACCTCTAACCAGACTGAAACAGCAAATAAAGAGAAGACACAAATTTTCATTAGCAAGAATGAAAAAGGGGGTGTCACCATAAGCCTCACAGACATTAAATGGATATTTATGCACATAAATTTGATATTTTAGATAAAATCGACAAATTCCTCTAAAGTCACAAACCAGCAAAATAGACTAAAGAAGAAACAGATAACTCTATACTGTCATATGCATTCTTAACAATTTAAAATGAGAAAAATAGCCTGTTAAGTTTACCCAGATATTTAGCATTTCAGTTGGTCTTCCTTTACTCACAAAGTTCCAAATTTTCTTCTATTAACATTTCCTTTCTACTTTAAGAACTTTCTTTTACACTTATTTCCTTGCAGTTTTGCTGGTCATGAGTTCTCTTTGTTTTCCTTTACCTGAGAATATATATATTTTTTAAATTTTTTTTAACGTTTATTTTTGAGACAGAGAGAGACAGAGCATGAACGGGGGAGGGCCAGAGAGAGGGAGACACAGAATCTGAAACAGGCTCCAGGCTCTGAGCTGTCAGCACAGAGCCCGACGTGGGGCTCGAACTCACGGACCGCAAGATCATGACCTGAGCCGAAGTCGGCTGCTTAACCGACTGAGCCACCCAGGCGCCCCTACCTGAGAATATTTTTATTTCAACTTCATCCCTGAAAGATATGTACTGTATACAGAAATTTGGGTCGACAGACAGGGTGTTTTTTGTTTGTCTGTCAGAACTTTAAAAATGTCCTACTACCTTAAAGCGTCCATGGTTGGTGACGAGAAATCTGCAGTAATGTGAACTGCTGTTTCCTTTTGTATGTATTGCTTCCTTTTCTTCTGGGGTCCCTCAAGAGTTTTTTCATTGTTTTTGGTCTTCATCAGTTTGAATATGTATGTCTTTGTGTGAATTACTTTGAGTTTTCTACTGGTGGTTCACTGATATTTGTTTGAAGTGGTTTCACTGATATGTCTTCCAAAAAGCTCATATGTTAGATATATATAAGATATAAGATATATATAAGATATAAAAGCTTATATCTTTTATCATACTGGGAAATTTTTAGACAATGTTTCTTTTTTTTTTTTTTTTCTGCTCCACACTCATTCTCCTCTCTAAATGTTAAATATTTTGGTATTTTCCACCAGTTTCCTGAGGCTCTGTTCCTTTTTCTTCCCTTATTGTTTGGATTGGATATTTTATCTTCAAGTTTACTGACTCTTTCTTCTACAATCTACATTTTGCTGTTGAGTCCATCAACTGAAAAAAAATTTTTGTACTGTATTGATTTTCAATTAATTATTTTTATTTTTTAAAACTTTTTTTTTTTTGAGAGGAATATGGGGAGGGACAGAGGGAGAGGGAGAGAGAGAATCTTAAGCAGGCTCCATGCCTGGCAGAAAGCCCCACACAGGGCTGGATCTCACAATCATGAGATCTTGACCTGAACTGAAATCAAGAGTCAGATGCTTAGCTGATTAAGCCACCCAGGTGCCCACCATTTGATTGTTGTTGTTTTTTTATAGCTTCTATTTCTCTGCTGATATTTTCTATATTTCCCTTATTTCAAGAGTGTTTGCCCTTATTTCTTAGAGCATGATTATAAACAGCTGCTTTGAAGTCTTTATCTGATAATTTCAACATTTTGTTTTCTTGGTTGGTGTCTGTTGATTGCCTTTTCCTTTGCAAATTGTTGAGATGTTCTTCAAATAATTTTGGATTGTATCCTAAACATATGACTATTATGTGATATGACTTTGAATCTTTATTTTAATACTATAAAAAGTTTTTGTTTATTTGCTTTAACAAAGTAATCAACTCAGTTACATTCAGGCCACACCAACTTTTAATGGGCTGTTGTTTGTATGTCAGTTCAGTTTCAAGGCTTTTGCAGGGCTGTTCAGATTTGGTCCACATTATGACACTCTGAGCAAATGATCAACCCTGTGATTTAGTTATGGAAGCCTCAAGTATCAGGTCCATGCATGCACAGCTTGTGGGTGAGCCCTGAAGTTCATACATAATGTTGTAACATATCTTTCTCAAACTACCTCCTCTCTTCAATCTCTTGACACTCTGGCTCCTGGAATCTCCCCCTTCCTAGTCCTCTGGCTAGAAGACTGGAGTTTTATAGTCTCTGTGATGTGCTATACAATCCTCATAGCTAGATCTGAATTTCTCTGGTTAGATGGCAAGAAGATAGAGAAGGATAAAAAGCAACAGAGACCTCCCCTACCTTGTTCAGATGTCAATTTCTCTGGTCAGAAGGCTTCCCCTTTCTCAGAATTTCAGGTGTTGGCCAGCAGCCTTTACCATTTCGGCCTGCCCCTGGCCCAGCTGCCACCCAGCCGCTGTGGGATTAAATTTTGAGATTGGGGATTGCTTGGGGACTAGAATAAAAGAAAAACACAAAACAAAACATAGCAGGATTTTTGGTACCCTCCTTCTCATTCTTTGGGCCAGAAATAAATGATTTCCTTTGAAGCTCTTTCTGTCCATAACTAGTATGAAGTTTCAAGATTTGGGCTAAATTTGAGTCCAGTTCTGCAGAATCAGAAGGAAAAAAGTGAGATTGGTCTGCCACCTTTAACTTTTCAGAGTCCTTAGGTAGCTGCTCCATTCATTCTACCCATGTTTTTAGTTACGTTCAATGTTCCTTGTCCACAAAATCAGAACCTCTCTGCTTCTGTTTCCTGTCTATCCAAATTATACATTAATATCTGGAAATAAGTGGCCTTGTGTCAAACTTTTTTGTAACTTCCTCAGTTTCTAAACTATATGCTGCAAACCAATAAATGAACTTTCCATGAATTATATAATTGCATCTTTATAGCCACATGAAGTTGTGGGTATTCTTACTTCCATTTACTAGATCAAGAAACAAGGTCCAAAAAAGAATTAAATAACTCATTTGAGTCACAAAGATGGACCAGGATTCTAATTCAGATCTGTAGACACTTAATGTGTCATGTATCTTAACCTTATAATAATGTTCAACATTTCAATTATTATTACTTCCTTCTTATAAAGGAAGAAACAAGCCCAGAAAAGCAATGTGACATGTAGGGATTCAAACTACAGAATTGAAAGCGAAGTTCCCTGTTAACTACTTTCTGGGAAATTTATGTGGCTAGGTATGTAAAAAGGATGCAACAAATATTGCAAAAACAGTGGTTTTCTAAAGGAAACACATATTTCAACACAATAATTATTTTCATCATAATGGGAAAACTGGATTAATGTCTTAGATCTCTACAGAATTGTTTATTAACTCACAGAGTATTTTCTTCCATCTCTTTACAGATACATCTCCCCCTTCTTGCTTCATTGATTACAACACATCAGGTTTTTTTTTAAATGTTTTCAGCCCAAGCAGCTGAATTTCAATCTGGCTGTTGTCCTATATTCTCCATATTTCCTATGCAGGGGCAAATTAAAAAGCCATGGAGGTTTCTTCTGTGTACAATAGTCTCCTGCTTCCCCATGCAGATAGCATGTCTGTAAACCTGAAACCATGTGGTCACTCTCATCAGAATGGAAAAGATGATCACATCTGGAATTTACACAAGACTCCATTCAATGAGGCTGACTCTCCCCCCAGAAGGAAGTCCATTCACCATGGCCTTTCAGTGCTTCAGGTGGAATAAAGTTGCTACTATAATGATAGTCTATGAAATGAGAGTAAATATAGTGGCCTTGCATCAGAGAGCTTTCTATAGCAGAGAAGATTATAATAAAGACAGAAAGTGCATTGTGACCCCCATCTTGCCACATTTCCATAACAACGCAGCTTTGTGGCTCCAGTGGGGCAAAGAATCAGGTGAGAGATTTACAGATGTTTTATTTATGTGCAGATTTTTTCAGTGTCAAAGAAGGGGGAAGGGCTTCTAGATAACTGATGGAAGTATGAATTCACCAAACTGATCAGCCTTTGGAAATCTTTTTACTAGTTGATTCTCAAACTTTTACTAGTGATTTTTAAAAAATATATATGTGTGTGTGTACGTACACACACACATATATATTTTATATAAACTTATATCATATATATATTTGAGAGAGAGAGAGAGAGAGAGAGAGAGAGAGAGAGAGAAGAGAGAGAGGCAGAGAGAGAGAGGGAAACATAGAATCCAAAGCAGGCTCCAGAGCCCGATGTGGGGCTCAAACCCATGAACCGCGAGGTCATGACCTAAGCCAAAGTCAGACATTCAAATGACTGAGCCACCCAGGTGCCCCTAAAGATATATATTTAAAAGGGAGAGAGTGAGTGAGCGAGAGAATGTACCATCAAAACAGAACACACTGAAATTGAACTCTTTGAAAGGGTTGAATGGTGTCTCAGAAATATTCTGCCCTCTCCTGTGAGCTGTTTCTTTTATCTCCTTCCTTTGGAGGTCTTAATTTAGTGAATATAAAGGATATTCAGATGTGCATAGCTAATTTAAGGCCTGCCCTGAAGAGACCCCTCGTGCACATATGTCACTACTGCCCCCAACTGCAAGAAAAAAAGTATAGAATTTTATAAAGCAGGTTTGAAAATAATCAGCCCCAAAGGCTGGAAGTGAGCTGGAATTTCATCGTTTGGACAGATGGTATGGTCAGAAAGACTTTTCCCTAATAGCTTGAGATTGTAGATTCCAGAGTGTCCCAGAATAAGAAGTGGGATCTATACCCAGGGTCCACCAAGAATCAACCCCACATTTTCCCAAGACCTTGAATTGGCAGCACTAGGGCCACCTGGAGGTTTTGAAGTTGATGTCCTGGAGATTGTTTACCTAGCACCTGGCTGGGGATTCTTTAAAGTTATAAAGGAAAATTTTAAAAAGAGAAAAAAAATGCTCAGGCAACAATTACAAAAACAAGAACTTCACCCCACTGAGTTTTATAGATTCTAGTTGCAGGTGGTGAGCTCACAGATGGCAGAAAGTGAAGTCACCAACTGAGGGGAAGAGCCTGCCTGGTGCCAGAGAACCACATGGTCATGAAAAAAAAAGCAACAACCCACATGGAGCCAGGTGTCTCAGGCTCTAAGAACTGAAGTCAAGGTAGGAATAGGTTCAATCATTAACTTCCTTGCAGGGCAAGGCTTCAGAGAGGGGGCAGACTATCAGTGGCCCCAAATAGTTTGATGAGGATTTCCTCAATTGGTCATAAGGTTCACTTCTATTTTGTCATTTTTCCTACAGCACCAATTTGCTTAACACATATTTTTACTAGAGATCTAGAGCGGGTCCTATGGCTACACATAAAACAAAACATTTTTGAAAGAAGATCAAAAGTGAATGAATTGGAAAGTGTTGTTCTCCTTTTGCTCCCTGGTTGGTTGATGTGTTTGCTTTTTATGACATTACTGTTGGATTACTTTGCATGGGATTAAATTGTTATGGGAAAATTATTTGATTATGTAAATTGTAAAATTAACCAACATTGTTATTTTTTCAAATAATATATTTTTGCCTCATAATATTTAATTATTTATTGAGCATTTGTTGTCCCAGCTCCTCTGAGTAAAGCACGCTCCTAGGCATTTGGGTGTGTAATATGAAGATGAAAAAAAAAATAAAATTTTCATCCTCAAAGCATTTAGCATGTTTTAGGATGAAAGAAAAATGAACATGAATAAGCAGAACAAAAGACAGAATTATAATAAATGCCATAAGGTGTTTCACTAAGTGACATGTTTGTTTAACCAACCCAGTTTTCAAGTACGATATCTGGTAGGGAGTAGAGCCTCCTTTGCGTAGTGAATGAATTAAGTAAATGAAATAGGGAGTCATTTGAATGAAATTCTATGGAAGTTAGGAGGGAGTAGATATTCTCTGGAGTAGAAGTCAAGGAGAATAACTTGGAGGAATTGCCTTTTGAGCCTTGATATGTGGAGATTTGAGAATTTGGAGATAAAAGGAAGGGCTTTTCAGGACAGAGAACAACATGAGCACATGCTCAGCTGTGGGATAATGAGAGATATGCTTGGCAGTGTGCAAGCCATCCAGTTCTGCTGAGCAACCAGCACAATATACACCGAAATACATTGGAACAAAAATAAAACTAAATAAGCCAGGCACTTGCTGCCCTGGCTGGATTAGCAAAATGTGGGACACAGCCCCACTGGGAAGTGGTTTGTCATTTGAAGCAAGCCAAGTCCTGGAAATCTCAAAGTCAGCCAAAATGACATTAAAAGGTGGACAAGTGATCTAAATTCTCTGGACCTTGGTTTCTTCATCCATGTAACAGTGCGACTAGTATCTATATTGCAAGGTTGTTTTGAGGATTATGTGAAGTTAGGTGTATAAATTAGGTGGCGTATAATAGACATGAAACATGTGTATTATTTTTTGTTAATAATAACAATAAAAGCAGATATTATTTAGCCAGGTGTGGCTAAACATTGCAGTGTGGGTACCATTCATTTGAATTCTACTGAGTTTATGTAATTATAGTTAATAAGACATCTAAATAACTTGCCCATTAAATTCACTCTATTTTGTGATTTACCTCATGCATGGATCTGCTCAGCTGCATCTGGTTGGAAATGTTGAGGATTGTCATCACCAGAGATTTAGTGCATCTTATGTAGATGAACATAAAACTGAATGTTTTCAAAGGATGCAAACTAAAGAAGAAATAGAAAAGCAGCACAATGTGTTGGTGAATGGGGCAATGCTTTGGAGCCAAATCTTAATTAAAATCCTTGTTCAGTCACTTACTATCTCTGTGACCTTGGGTAAATTACCTAACCTCTCTAAGCTTTGATTTCTTTGTTGTAAAAGGGGATGATGATGATGATGATGACGACGACGAGGACAACAGCAATAATGCAACTAACAACAAAACAGCAACAGGAATAATAACGTCTACTTGATACAGTCACTGTTGAAAGCACACTGCCTGGGACATAGCATTATTATTTAGTGTTATCTTATTTCCCTTTATGTTTCTTAACAGTTCCAATGGCAGGTGACCAGGACTTGTGACAAGGATGAATTTCCATGTGTGGTGATGGAGGAGAGCATATTCGTTTGCTATTGGAAAATGTGAACCCTGACCCTAGCTTTGCCACCAGTTCACTGGATGACCTTTATTACTCAACCTCCATTTCTTTATTTCTTAAATGCAGAAGTTTGACTAGGTAAGTTTCATCTTCAAGGTCTGTTATTTTAAGATTCTGTGCACCTACCATCTAAATTTCCCAGCAAACTGAGTCTGTGTGTACATTGCAAAAGATGATTTGAAAGATCAACCAAAACCAACACACCATCTTACATATTTATTTTGTTCATTTAAATAATCAAAAAGCCACACAAAATAGTAAAAAATAATTAAAATTTTAAAAAAGCCAGACATCTGCCTTAGGGCCTTAGTGTAGGCTGTCATAAAGGAAACCATACTTTTCCCTTTAACTCCAGTTCGGGTTTTTTTTGTTTTTGTTTTTGTTTTTGTTTTTGTTTTTGTTTTTGGATAAAGGTCGTATTGTGTAGGACAGACTTCATGAATAGAGGCCACTTAGATTGTTTACTGAGGTTTTGACTTAGTAATGAAATTAGGTACATTGGATAGACTCAGACCAACTCTTTAAATAGCTGCTAGCTCTCAGGATTGAAAAATATCCCAAACCACTAAAAAATTCCTGTATATTATTGATAGAGACAATTTAGAGAACACTTTTTTTTATAATGGCCCCATGGAGTTGGGGTATTTCCAAGCTTCCCCAGACACCTGAGAATACACAGCATCTGTTTTTTTAGAAGCCAAATGGCAGAGGTATATTCTCTTTGGTCTTCTTGGTGCATTTTGGAGTGCAGCCTGGACCCTGCAGTGTGCCACATACCTTAGCCACTTTGATCTTCAAACAAAATTCTGTGGAAAACTGGGGCTTCACAAAGGCAAAGAAAACCAGAGATAGTTTCCAAACAGAACCCTGGGCAGCCCACAAAAGCCTGTATCTTCTGTTCAGCTCACACAAACTGCCCTCCAAGTAATCCATGGCTCCTAGTGGCTGTCCAGGGCCCAGTTTGGGGCAAACCAGACAGCTAGGGTATACTCCAAGAGTGAGTGCCTCCTTAAATTTTATGCCTTCAGTGCCTTCCTTGCTTGTCTCAACCTACTTTTACCCCTGAGGCTTTCTACAGTTCATTTGTCCATTCAGTGAACCTTCACAGAGTTCCTAGTAAGTGCCTGTCACTGTGCTACCTGCTGGCAAAACTAATAAAACAGTCCCTCTCCTCGTGGGGTTTTGTTCCTTCAGGGAACTGCAAGTCAATATGACTAGAATCATTTGCAGAGGTAGAAGCATTTCAAGAAATAATTTGGGGAAGTGTGCAGAAAATAGAACATGTATGTGTTTGTGGACCACACTTGGGAGGATAAAGTGTCTTTGAAGCTCCATGACTATGGAGACATGTTGTGTTGTTAGCACTGTAAACAGCACCTAGCAAGAGAATAGGTAGGGGCTCAATGTTTGTGTGCTATATGTGATAGTGAGGCTTTGTCTGTTAAGAAGAGTAGCAGCTTTTACCATTTTGCATTTTATAAATATCATGCTGACAGCATTATGGAGGATGAATTAGGGGGAAGAGAGTCTAAATGCAAAAAACCAGTTATAGGATGATTGTGGTGGTCAAAGTGAATGATGATAAAAGCCAATGTCAAACCCAAAATAAATATGAGCAACAAGGTATGAGAAAAGGAAGTATTGGTAGGAGATGTAGATTTTGTGGAAGGGATGATTCACTTTTGGATAGCTTTGAGTTTGAAGTGACTGTGAAACATCAAAGTGAAGTTAACTAGGGAGCAATGGTTCTGGAAGTGAGCCAGAATTCCGGGCTGGTGAATATAGATTTGTTTCCAGAAATAGTTATGGGCTTCATGGAATCATTTACTCCCTCTCATGAGAAAATTAGCAGGGGCTTGAGGTGCAGAAAGGAAAGGAAAATGGGAAGAACAGCAATACTAGAACATCAGAATTCTAATGCCCCATGTCAATTACATTTTGATGGACCTGTCTTCTTACTCATACAATGAAAGTATTGGTTCAGTATTGAAAAGTATGGTTCAGTATTGGAAAGTATTGAAGAAAGTATTGCTTATCTCTCTGTTACATCTGAATTTTATGTTCACTGGCTCTTCTAATTTAGGGTTTAAAAGTCTAATGTCTACAGAGGCAAGGTAACTTTTTCTAAATTAGTGAAGCTGAGCAGGTGGAGACCATGATGATTTGGGGAGTATATGTTCAACCTTATCTCCATATAGAGTCCAGCAAAGAGATAGAGTATTTGTTCACTCCTTATCTCCAGATAACTGTTGCCTTTGAAAATTTTGACATTAGAATATGTCTTTAAGGAGATGAAGATGCCATGTTTCATTTTCTTGACCCAGTTCTTATTTCAGCTATAGGCACAGACCCATGTGAACTCCTAGTCATCTTAGGGTGACAACATGCCATTTTTGTGCCTCAAGATCTTTCCTAAATTTGTGGGATGCACTGGTCTGCATATAAGTGTAGTCTAAAAATGTGAGCAAGTTAATACTTCAGGGACCACCCCTCAACCAAGGGGGGATGGGAGCTGGTGGATAAATTTTTCAGCCTCTCATCTTTCTGGTAGATAATTCTAGGAAGCATTTTGTGTGCTTTCCAGAGATTAGTGTTGAATTAAACCCTCATTGCCATTAGCAGAAATCTTGATAATGCACCCTTTTATTGTAAATTATAGAACTTCCATGGAAGTTTTAAAGTGGCTCTCATCTCCTATGGCTGTAGACAGAATGTGAGCTTCAGCAGATCTCCTATACTAAAGTCAGAACCATGTTAGGAAAGGAGTGGGGCCCTGGGTCATGGACTTGGGACATTTGGGTAGATGTGTCTACAAAACTCGAACTCTTAGATTTCCCTGAATTCTCTTGGGCAATAAATGCAGTCCCTTTTCTCTTGTAAGAGGAGAATAGTCTTCTCTCTCCAGGAGAACTTTATTGGATAGATGTTCCTAAAAATCCACTCTTGTTTCCCCTCCCTGTTTCCATACCAATGACAGGTCTCAATATAGACAAAGTGAAATAAAGTCCCTTTCCAGAAAATAAAAAGCTTCCTCACTAAAGGAGTGTAGGACCTGGCTGATATGTACCAGCAGGAGCCTGGGAAATGTGTGTGAGAGAAGATCTGGTTGGAATTGGATCACGTGGAGAATGCAGAGCTGTATCAGGGTGAATTTATTGATATAGGTATCCTCTCCTGTGACTTAGGGCTTAGCATTCTGGTAAGAACACATAGAGCTTACCCTATGAAGCTTTGGGAATGGATCCTTGAAGTTTGAGCGTGATAATGCATTACAATAAATCAGCTGGGTATGGCAAAGTATTGTGAAATGAATGATAAGGCCAAGGAAAGTAAGTGTTGTAATGGAGTACCACTGAGTACCATGTATCTGACTGTTTCCCTGGGAGGGATCAGAAGCCATGCAATTCACTGGGAAGTTACAAAAAATACACTACTGGGGGGCACCAGCATGACTGAAAAGCTCAATGGTGACTGCTGTAGGATAAGATTGACTGTAGGAGACATGGCCATGGAACTGGGCTCCATAATTGCAGAAACCAGCTGGCAGCACTTTACATCAGAGGAAAGGTGTTCATAGTGGCCACAGTTGGCAGCAAAGCTAGGATGACAACCAGAGTTCTTTGACTCACAAAGATGTATCAGAATGGTCAATAGATGATGACATTCACAGAAGCAAGATAGTTGGGAAGCTGATGATGGTTATTACTTGACTTGTATAATGGGAAATAATTGAGAACTGATGAGCAAGGGGTGACATCAGTGACAGCAATGGAAGATTACAATTCCTCACTCAGGGTCTACACATGATTGAATTTTCAGATTCAGGGCCTATTGGTTGAAAGGAGGATGGTTCTTCTTGAAGAAAAACTCTGAAATGCCATAACAGTGACATTTTATTTGTTTACTCAATAAATATTCTCTTAATCTCTCCCTAAATTATTGGCAACAATATACGAGAATAACTGTAACAAAGAAAAGAGGAGTATCCTAAATTTACTAGGGCTATCGCATACAGAGTCATAGATCACAGTTATGCTAGAGGAACCAGAATATCACAGTGGCCTCTTGATTAGAGTAAGGGCTTGGGAGGTAAGATAATAAATGAAATCCTGACTCAAGTCCATCTTACAATGGATTGCATGGAGCCATGGTAGACCTGAAGTATATCAGTAGGATGGATATCCTTAAGTGTTGGTATAACACTCACATAGATCCCTGACCTGTGAATAAGAACCATTAAAGTAGAAAAGGCCAAGTGGAAATCTGTAAACTACTCCATATTCCAGCTAATATATCTATCAGAAGAAATACCACATACTTGGAGGAACTATGGTTATAGCTAGTGCATCTGATATGTCCAAGGGGCGGACTGTAGCAGATGCTTTTTGGTACTTTGTCACACCTGCATGTTTCACTTCTGATTTCAGCTGCAACTGTGGTGGGCAATTCCAACTCACTTACCAAGGATAGCATCTCACCTCAAACTCCTGCTACATGTCTTTCTCTTTTTAACCAGAGTCTTCTCCAGTCATAGGAGTCAAATCAGTTGATAAGCAAACCTGGCTTGCTTGAAATAGTGTGCACAAGAGGGAGGAAGTTAATGTTTCCAGTGGAGATGAGCACTGGTGCATAAATGTCACAGCCTCTCATCTTTTAGGCCATTGATTCTGGAAAACATTCTGCTTGCATCCCAGAAGTTCCAGTGCAGTCAAGCCTCTGTTGCTTCCAGCAGTAATTACCCTTTTGTCAGCTTTTCCTCTGTGTCTGTTTCAGCTTTCTACTCCCTTACTATTGATTTCTGGGATCAACTTCCACATAAACTACCTATCCCCCATCTTATCTCAGTGCCTGCTTTCCAGGAAAACTAAGCTAGAGAACCTGGAAATCTGGATTTTTATGAGAAGCTCCTGACTTTTAAATGGCAACAATTAATTAAATTAGAAAAAAATACTGTTTTGGCCAATCACAACACATCTGTACTCACTCTCGCTCCTATGAACCACCGTGTAAACTTTTGTTTATCTTCATCTCATGAAGAATGTTTAGACCAGCATATAAGGCATGGGTTGGTGTCCATGCATAGAAGAATGTGCCATTAAATTTTTGTCTGTTCTCAATAATATATATACAACAAAATGCAAATTAGCATATAATTACATCTTGCACAGACTGGAGTGCCAGTGTTCCCTGAGCTTGGAGGTAAACATATGGTATTGGGGCTGGGGAACTTGTCCCCTGAGAGTTTGGGTCTAGCCTCAGAGATCAAACCATTGAACTGGTTGTCAGTATCAGGCAATGGCTACTTGACAGAGTGAAAAACATGCAGCCGGTGCCTGAGTCTTCAATGCTTATGTCCCCTGGGAGAATCCTGCTTGGTCATGTGTATCTAAGCACACAACCTTGGTTACCCAGGAAACCAAGGCCAAGTGGGTCTGGATGCTTTTTCTATGGCCCTTATGTTTAGTGGATGAGATGTTGCCAGAGCAGCTCAGCTGTGAGCATCTCGGAGATGAGAGATTCATGTAGATTCCTTTACAAATGCATGTGACGACCACGATCAGGGACAATTTGTGGTGACGAACACTACTGAATGCTGGAGCAAATTGCTATTATTCTGAAGGTCTTGTGCCTCGGTACACAAATGAAGATAGACATTCATTCATTTGAAGATTAATGAAGTGCCTACTATGTGACAGGCAGTGTGTTAGGATCTGAGGATAAAATGGTAGATGAAATACACGAAGTCCCTGATCTCATGACTTTACATTCCATTGAGAGAGACAGACATCAATTTACCTAACAAATAAACAAACAAGACAAGTTCAGTTGCTAATAAGGACTATGAAGAAAATAAAACAGAGATGTGGGAGAAGATGCCTGGCATGTGTTTGTAAGATGGGAGAGAAGCAGTGAAGACCTCTCTGAGACGGCATTAGATCAAGAAGATGTCAGTGCCATCGGGGTGCCTGCACATGACCACCTGTAGCAAGAGCATTCCAGGCAGAGGGAATATGTGAGGACTCAAGGCAGCAATGAGGGTTTTCCAGAGAGTCATCAGGACTCTGCTGATTTTAACAGATCCACCTTCTACCCAAGTCCAGGAAAGACTTTGGAAATTAAGAGGAAATTAGAGCATCAGATGTATGGTGGAAAGAGCCCAGGGGAAGAGACTCTGCTGTCTCTGTTCTCTGTTAGCTGGGTGGCCTTGGCCATGTCACTCTCCAGTTTGAATCTAACTTTCTCCACTTAGACGAGTTGGTCGGACTACCTCAGTGCTTCCCTTTGCCTTTTTTGTAAGCTTTTGAATCTTTTGCTGGAAGGAAATACATAAAACAATTAGGATATGGAGCACAGTTATCAAATCTGGATGAAATGATGCTTTGAAGAACACTCCACCAGCAGCCCTGAAACCTTGGGTCCCAAGGGTCCAGGACCCCTTGATGAACTCTCAGACTCAAGAGTGGCCTTGTTTCTTCAATGCCTTGATGTCAAACTGCCACCCCTGAGGCTTGCCCCTGCATCAGGTCCCAGGGCCAAATCCGCCAAGGGTTTTCCATCTTGCATTATGCTTGTAGGATAGTTCAGGGATTGTAAGGTCTGTGAAGTTGAGATGAAAGTAGCAATGCTACTTAAAGGTGTGATACTTAAAGGTCTGAAGCACCACAGAGCTCAGGCCCCCCAAAAAACTCAGGGGGGTTATGCCTCTTCTAAGGCTAGAGTGGTGCAGGTTATAGAACCCAGCGCCACAGATGGGCAGGATCTCCTTCCTCTACTTGATGAAACCATGGAACATGAATGATGTGGCAGCAGCTCTTCCTGAGCCACACAGAGGGCACATAGTGACTGGTGAAGGCTCTGTATCCAATTTATGTGAGACTCCGGGATGGCAGAGGTGATGCTCAGACCTCTTCAGGGTGTGGGCCTGCCACTCACTCATCTTCCCTCTTCACTTGCCATTCTCTGACTTTGCTGGTATCAGCCCAAGGAAAACACTGCCACAGGCTGCCTGTAAGTGGGGTCTGTACTTCTGCTGCATTGGCAACTTCCCTTTGCATAGCACCCAGGAGAAACATCCTCATCACCACCCTAGGACCCCCACACACCCAGAGGAGTGATGAAGAGCTCATTAAATGTTTAAACGTGAAATGTGTATAACTATTTTGAATTAGTTTCTCTGAGCATTTGGGGATAGTAGGGGAATCTGATTATGTAAATAACGCACAAATCCCTAATGTAAAAGGTAAACTTTCATCAGCCTCAGTAACTCAGGTTGAGCTTGGGGTTTGGGGTGTAAAGAAAAAACTGATTTCTTTAACTTGGCAGGTTCATTAATGTTTTAAAAATGTAATTGAGGGAGGCAGAGTGTTGTGGTGCAGGATGAGAAGAGGACTGAACAGTGGGTCCAGACACCTGGGTCCTGCTCCTGGCCTAGACTTCTGTGATCTTGGATAAGCCTTTTACTTTTCCTGGCCTCAGTTTCCTTATCTGATTCAAATGGGCCACTAGTTCTTGGTTTTCCTACCTCATTGGGATATCATGAAGATAAAATGAAACAGTGGACAGAGAGCAATGCTACTTAAAGGTGTGATCTCGCTGTGCCAACTGTTTGTTACCAATCTGCTGTGAGATAATTGCAGAAAGTAAGAGTAAATATTAAAAAAAATTTATAGCAATTTGGCATTGCAATGACAGACAAATCTGTAAGATCACAGGTCTTGCTTCATCTAATAGATAATAAAGCAGTTTGAGTACTGTCAAGATCATGTGATAAGTCGTACTTGGCATGAGCTTCATACTAGTATTAATCCATGATGAGTTAGAAATGAAACCAACAAAATAACAAAAGCTGGTCCTTCATCACAAACACTTTGAGAAACACTGATGCAGGTTCTTGCTTTTAGAAGTCCCAAAACCTTAGGACAATTTGTAATTGAATGAGGTTTGGCGTGAAGTAGCTGATAACAGAATAGGAATGCCAGGAGGCAGTCCTAGACCTGATTGTTCTGCTCATTTGCTCTGTGACCTTGGACAAGTCACTCTTCTCTCTGGGCCCCTGACACCACACATAATCTCTACCTGATGTTTTCTCCTTTTTCCAAAGATGCTGGTATAAAATCAAGGAGAAGACCACAACTGCTATTAATATAAGGGACCAAAATTGGCTGGTGAACTAGGCACGGGCTTGGGAGGGGTAGTTGATTATAAAAATGGGACAATCCTTCACTCCTCCTTGCATCCATGTTCTTTACAAAATGATTTTATATCTTGTTCCATCAGAAGGTGGAATCTACTTCTCCTTCTTTTGAATATGGGGTAGCCATGTGACTGGATTTGGGTAATATAGTGCAGCAGAAGTCATGGTGCACCAGTTCTGAGACAAAGCCCCAAGAAGCTTCCACTTGTTCTCTTGGATCCCTGCCTAGCTGCCATGTGAACAAGGGATGAGCTGCCCACTTGAAGCCACTCTAGATCAGTCAATCCCCAGACAATTTGACAGCCAATTACAGATTCATGGGTGAGGCCACCTGAGATGAAAGAAGTCACCAAACTTAGATTAGTCCAAATTGCTGACCTGTAGAAAAATATGTTGAGTAAATGCTTATTGTTTTAACCTATTAAGACTTCAGGTCATGTGTTATGCAGCAGAAGCTGATTGATACAGAAGTAAAATATAATTTTGGTTGTTACTGGATGGATCTTTGGACTCTAGCAAAATAAGACGGAGCCAATTTGACTAGAGCATCTTTCTGGCCTTCCTTCCCTGTCTCATTAAATTCAAAAGTTGTGTCTGCTTCCCTGATCCCATTCAGTGAGTTATGTTCTTTCCAAATTTGCCTGCCACCATCGCAGACCAATGGCTTTTTGACATTCTGGATTATGGACCTCCTTGGAAATAGGATGAAATCTAAGGCCCCATACTTCAGAAAAATGCATATCTTCACATTTATGTATACTCTGTATACAATTTTAAGACTCTAGGGTCCAGTTGTGAATCCCTCTGCCCAAGATAAGTATTCCACATATAGACCTAGCCACTCTCCCCGTCTTCTCTCAAATTGCTTTCTTATTCCCCACTATTAAAATTTCCCCATCCTCTCTCTTGGCTCCAAAGGGTTTTACTAACTTTATCAGTTAATTCACACAGGATGATTAGAACAATAATCAATTAAAAATGTAGAGCCCTTGGAAATGAACTCCAAAATATTCTCATACATAATATCTCAGTACATCCTCTTAACAGCCCTGTGAAGTGTAAGGGCAGGACCTATTATCCATATCTATCAATGAGGAGACTGCACTCAATCCAAGGGTGTTACTGTCTAAGATCACTCAGCTAGTAAAGGGAGGCATCTGGATCCCCAGTGCCATTTTATGTTACTTTGTTTCCCAGAGATATGGCAGGCTAAACACAGCAAAATCAGATGGAGAATGCTTATCCTGTGTGTGAGAAGCATCAGAAAAGCCATGTGGCCATATGTAAAGCAGTAGGAGTTGAGGCCGGGAGGCTGGAATGCCTAGAAGCTTACACCCCCAGACTATGAGCAGAGGATATTGCCTGTAATATTTTAAGTTTAACCTCACTTAAGAAAATTCCACCATTAATTGCATTGGGCTATAAATATCCTCCTCCTCTCCCTGTTCCCAAAAAGGAAGGGATCTCAGAGTCTTTCACACAGTCCAAACTTAGAATGATTTACACTTCATCTTAAACATGCCAGTCTATACCTTTCACAGCAAAACACAACTTGTTGAATTTTATTTTTAAAACAACCAAGAGAAGATGAGTCTGACTTGGACACTTGATGTTCTTTGAACCAGTTCAAGAAAAACTGATCTTAGACACTTAGTACAGTGCTAGAAACATAGCAGCTATGTAAAGCATTGACCTATTATTATTACTTTTGTTGCTATTGTTATAATAATGGTGCCTGTTCAAGCAAGAATATTTCTATGGAAAGGGACTCTGAAGCCATTTACAGAACCTCCTCCTATTTCTGTGATCCAGGGAGCTGCCTCACCCATTCACTCAGTCATATAGAGAGAAATTCCTTTTCTTTCTCCAAGGAAAATGGACTGCAGAATATCCTTGCCCTGAGATGTTTGTCTTTGACTGGCCTGGCAGCCATGGGATTCAATAGGCATATTCTCCCCTGTAGGATTCAAGGTAATGAAATACACATCTGCCTTGTTACCATGGCTCCATTGGCTTATTTGCTTTATGTGAGAGCATTTCCAACCTCACATTCCTTGTTGTATTTAAAAATTGTTCTATTATCTACTCAGGGCTGGAGTAAGAGGGCATGGCTGGGATGGAGAGGATCAGTGAATGGAAATGAACAGATTGGGGACATTGATCCGAGGCCAACACACATAGCTCATTTGGTGCACACTAATTCTGATCTTACAGGTCACTAATTTCTTATGGGCTATCCAATCGATACAGAGGTCTCTTTCAAGTGAGGGCCAAAGCTGAGGTTCATCTCTTACAGAAATGGATGAAAAGTGTCTTAGTTAAGAATCTTTTGATTGAAAGTAACATAAACCAACTCAAGCCAGCTTAAACAGAAAAAGGAATTTGCTGGAAGGATAATGGGGCTTCTCATGGAATCCTAGAAAGACAGAATAATTATGTCTCCAGAAAAGGCTGGAGCAGAACATCTTTGGTGACCCTGAGTGTTGTTGCTTTTGACTATCCAGCATTCATTGCCCTTTCTACCATCACTTCAGTTTTCTTTTGAAAAATTATCTTTTCCCTTTTGAATATAGCATGGTGGAATTGTAAACAGGGGTCCTACTCTGCCCTAGGTAAGGGGAAACCACATCACTCAAAACAGGCCAATTAGATGCTCACTCTCTGGAATTTGAATCTTGATCAGAAATTTAGAGATTCTGAACAGTTGGGATTTATCTAATTCTGGCTGTAGCACCCATACCAGTCTGTTTTTCCCATAAGACTATTTCTAAAGTTGCCATTTCTTAAAGCCAAAAGTTGCCTTGGTTCTGTCCTTTTCAGGTTTTTAGCTTTACCGATAATTCTCCAAGGTATCCGCATTCTAATAATTATTTATTCCAATAAATAACCAAAGTTGGTCTGTTTTGCTGGCAACAAAAGAACTCTGATCAATACACTTGCCATAGATTTGGATCAGCTCACTACCCTTACTTTCTATATCTCACAACCAGAATTTTGTAGGAGAGAGAATTCAGCACATTTTTGAGTCAGGGTCATATATTATGAACATAGCGCCAGAGGCTAATCCCTCTGGAAGAAAGGCAGTTCCCAGAAAAGAGAATAGGACTAGCTGACTGATCCAACATTTTCTGCAAAGAAAATGGACTACAAACAGAAAATCTTTGCTGACCAAGATGGATGGCATGATGTGTTGAAGCAAATCTGGTACTGGGAACGAGGTATAAGCAAGTGATACTGTAAAACCAGATACTGATTAAAGAAGGACAGTTGATCATGAAACCCATATTTTGAGTAGCAACACAGGCTTGGGTTAAAGCACTCCATAGGCTCTGTTTTGAGCCATAGTTTTCAACAATAAGGACTGCTATAACTTTAGTCCATCTAAACAGTAAGTCTAGCCTTACAGAGTTCAGTGCATAATCATCATGCAGATGAAAGATGATCTTCCAGTATTGGACCTCAGAACTTTGCTCTTTTCCTGAGAGCTATGATTCTTTCCTACTCTCATTTGCTAGCCCAGCCCTGTTATAGCAGATATGAATTATTTAGATGTTTGGCTCAATTCTCCATTATACTTAGGCAAGGATGGTCACCACTTATTTTCATGTGGTGGTACTCATTTTTCCAGTCATTGATTGGGTCATTAAAGAAAGGAATTCTGCTAAATCTGAAATCCCAATTATATTTATTTATATTCTCTGGTCTGCTGTACTCAAGTATTTGTTCTTTCTTACAAACAAAGTTTCTCTGCATGCTTGACTTGAATCTTTAAGGGGCTGCATTTTTAATATCATTGGAATCAAAGTCCAGGAAAGCAGATAATCATCAGTAGAAGCCCCATTTGCCTTTGGAGGGGATATCCTGGGCATCTTTTTTCACCTTGGTTGAACTGAAATTTCCACTCCCTCTTATTTCTCCTGATAAACAGAGACATTGTGCAAAGACACAATCTTTTTTAAAAATTTTGTTTAATTTTAATTTTTTTTTACAATTTATTTTAAATTTATCTATTTATTTAAATTTTTAATTTTTTAAAATTCTTTTTACAAAGACACAATCTTGAGGTCATTTCTGACTCTCTCACTTTTTCCAAAGAATGCTCACCTCATGGGCTAGTGGCTACAGGTTGTCAATGCTGTAGGAACTGAAATTTCCTGCATTCCTAGTACTCCTGATCAGAGAACAATGTGCTCCATTCTTTTCTGTGTAATGAGTTCCATTGTGAAGTCTATAAAATACTTAAAATTAACATTTTTTTAGTGCAAAATCCCCATGGTGAACAACTGGACATCTACATGCAAAGAAAATATAGACCCAGACTTTACAGCTTTCACAACAATTAACTCAAAGTGGATCACAGACCTAAATGTAAAATGCAGAACTTCAAAACCAAGAAGATAACATAGAAGAAAATCTAGGCGACCGTAAATCTGGCAATGGCTCTTCAGATATAACACTAAAGCCACAATTCATGAAGGGAACTCATTGATAAGATAAAGTTCATTAAAGTTAAAAAAAAAAATCCGTTCTGCAAAAGACACTGCCAAGAGAATGAAAAGACAAAGACCGGGGAAAAATATTTACAAAAGACTTATCTGAGAAAGGACCGTTATCTAAAATATACCAAGAAAACTTAAAACTTAATAATAGAAAATAACTCCATGAAAAAATAGGTTGCAGACCTGAACAGACACCTCACTGGAGAAGATGTACAGATGGCAAATAAGCATATGAAGAATTCTCCACATCATACATTAGGGAAATGCAAATTAAAAAAAACAACAACAAGATACCAAGACACAGCTATCAGAATTGCCAAATTTGGAACACTGACGACATCAAATGATGGCAAGGATGCGGAACAACAGAAACTCTCATTCATTGTTGGTGGAAATGCAAAATGGTGCAGCCACTTTGGAAGACTTTCATACAAAACTAAATACACTCTTACCATATGATCTAGCAATGGCTGTCCTTGGTATTTACCCAAAGAAGTTGAAAACATGTCCACACAAAAACCTGTACTTGGAACTTTATAGTGGCTTTATTCATAATTGCCAAAACTTGGAAGCAACCAAGATGTCCTTGTGGTACATCCAGACAATGAGTGCTATTCAGTGCTAAAAAGAAGTGAGCTATCAAATCATGAAAAGGCATGAAGGAAACTTTAAATGTATATTAATAAGTGAAAGAGGGGTGCCTGGGTGGCTCAGTCAGTTAAGTGTCTGATTTTGGCTCAGGTCATGATCTCACAGTTCTTGAGTTTGAGTTCTGTGCCGGGCTCTGTGCTGACAGCTCAGAGCCTGGAGCCTGCTTCAGATTCTGTGTCTCCCTCCCTCTCTCTGCCCTTCCCCTGCTTGCACTCTGTCTCTCTATCCCTCAAAATAAATAAACGTTAAAAAAATTAAAAAATAAGTGAAAGAAGACAATCTGGAAAGGCTATATACCATTTGATTACAAGTATATGATATTCTGGAAAAGGCAAAACTATGGAGACAGTAAAAATATCAGTGGTTGCCAAGAGTGAGTGGAAGGGGAGGGATGAATAGGAAGAGTATAGAGTATTTTCAGGGCAGTGAATTACTCTGTAGGATACCATATTGGTGGCTATAGGTCATTACACATTAGTCCAAACCCATAGAATGTGCAACACCAAGAGTGGACTCTAATGTAAACTATGGACTCTGGTGATTATGATGTGTTAGTGCAAGTTCATCATTTGTAACATGAACCACTCTAGTGAATGATGATAACAGGAGAGGCTAAGCATGAGTGGAGGCAGAGAGTTGTGGGAAATCTCTGTATCTTCCTCTCAGTTTTGCTGTGAACCTACTGCTCTAAAAAATAGAGTCTTAAAAAAAACATGTTGTAAAACTGAATCAAGTAATCAACACTATGTGAGCCCTGTGTGATGTGGGGGAGCTGGGGAAGATACACTTAAAGAGCAGCAGGCCCTGTGCTATAACCCTTATGTCAGCACTGTGACATAGATACTGCAATGATCCCATTTTACTGGTAAGGAAACTGAGGCTCAGAGAAATCCATCTGACTAGTGAATAACAGAGCTGGGATTCAAATCTAGGGCTCTCTGATGGCAAAGTCCATACTTCTCAGGATACACATGTAATAGCTGGAACAAGACAGGATGTCTTGGGAGCCAGTGTGGGTCAGACACAGAGCACTGGGTGAGGGCATGGGGGGTGCCAAAGGGTGGGAAGGAGGGAAAAGTCTGGTCATGTAGAGAAAGAAGAGAAGGTTTCCTGGAGGAGTTTCCAGATCTTTGATATGTGTTTTTGGAAAGGAACTGATTTAATGGACATTTACAAATGAGAAGATTTCATTTAAAAAGTATGGATTTATGTCTTCTTTCAAAAGATCACATCTTGGAACCCTGATTATCCTTATGTATGCCAACAATTGACTCTGCTAAGTAGACATTTCTCCCATTCAATGGGGCATCCACTTTCTGAATCGCTCATCAGCTCCTCCTTCTCCAGGGCCACTTCATACATTGGCAATTCCTGCCTGTCCTATAGGCTTTTGAGTTTACCCCCTCCCCCTGCCATGCACCAATATCTAAGGGACTTCACAGCCTTCTTCCATTCTCTTCCTTATTACTCTCATCCCCATCCCAGGAAAAGATCACCCTATTACATCCCAAGGCCAAGGGTAATTTTGAGCTAGAGTGTCTGGAGGTGAGTGGACTTAAATGATCAGGGAGGAGACGAAGAGCTTTTGCCTCTGACTGGTGGGATCTTTGGAATTGCTTACCCTAAACTAAGTGGAGAGTGTAAATGGCCGCATTTAAGAGCAGGCCGGTACCAAGTTTGGGCAGGTAAAGATAAAAGATCTCCAATTGTTATATAAGAAATTTAAGTTGCACTTTGTGATGAACATGGCTATGGGATGCTGAAGAATTTTTATCCTTGGACTAAATCTTCATACCTGTTCTGCCAACTGACCTGCTCCCTACCAAGCCCCTCCCATAACCATCATAGTTATGATAGTATGATAAAGGCATCAACTACAACTTACTGAGCCCTCGTTAGACATGATTCTGGACTAAGGGCTTTACATACATTATTAGCTCACTTCATCCCTACAGCAATGCTGGAAGGTAGGTATTGTCAGTAATATTGTACAAATGAGGAAACTGAGGCTCAGAGAGATTCATCAAGTGGGCCACAAGACACAGCTGGAAAGTGACAGAGATGAGATCAGACCCAGTAGTCTGAATCCAAAGGACATGTCCTTAACAATGATGCCAGTGTCCTCAGTGCATGGGCCCCAGACTCCCTGCATCACTGTGACCTAGCATAACCAAACTGTAAAAATGCATTTACTTGGGTCCCACTCCAAAGTGGAATCTCTGCAGATCCACTGGGGTCAGGGTGGTGGGGCTTGGTTCTCACAAAAGTTTGAGGAGGCGCAGGTGGCTGGACTTCTTTGCTCCCAAAGCACACCTCTGTCCAGACAGCACCTTCTTGCCCTTGAGAGGCTGGACCTGGCTCACTGCTCCACTCCAGCCTGAGCTCTGCAGGCTGATGAATTATTGAAGTCATTTCATGGATCAGAAGGGATCTTCAAGGGCGTTACCTTCGCCTCCTTATTTTTTAGGAGACAAGGAAACAAGCTCAGAGAGGATGAGTGACTTGGCCCAGGGCACACAAAACCCAGGGACCTTCCCTCTCCATCTGCTGTGCACTCTGGTGCTGAGGGTACCTTGCATCCCTTGCCTTTCCTTCCCCCTTCTTCAGACACACGCACCCTTCTTCTCTCCAGTAAAGTGGATGGAGCCTCAGCTTTCCTTGGGGGCTGGCACTTAACAGAGACAGAGAAAAACACTTACAAATGGGTTACTTCAATAGCATTCAGGAAGGCACGGGGCCCGTCTTGCACTTATGGCAGAAAGTTGTCACCTTCACGGCGTGCAGCCACAACATTTGCATTTGGACTGCTGAACATAAACAGAATCCATCTCTATCGGAAAGTCAAAAGCTTCACCCAGATTACCTCCCCCCCATATCCTCATGCGAGCCCAGAGCATCTCAATTCCTTTGCTCTCGGCATCCCCTGCCTGAAACCTTTCAAAACCAATAAAAATCCTTAGGTGCCACTTTCCCCTGGCTTTATGGTTGCTTTTTTCTCCTCTCTCTCTCTCTCTCTCTCTCTCTCTCTCTCTCTCTCTCTTTGCAGCTGCCTTCAAAACAGAGAGGAGAAGCCTCTATTTGGTTCTGACAACAAGAGCTCCCTGTGCATTTTTCGCCTTGTGTTTTACTTCTGTCATTGATCAATAGACTTAAATGCCAGGCCTCCATCACAGCTGCAGACTTTGATTGCCCAGACTGTCTTGGCCCAGCGGAGCTTGTCTGCTTGAGTTCTGAAGCTGAGAAATGTCACAGTAGGGAGGGGCCGTGAGCCTCTGTCGGTGTGCAAGGGAGGGGGCCAGTGACAGCTCATTCAGGGCATCTCCAGGCATCCCATAGGCCCTGAGGGTTACCAACGGGCTGGAACTCATTCCTGTCTGGGGCTGTTTGCAGCCACAGGTAAAGTCTGTCACGGCCCAGGTGCTGAGTGAGAGAAGCATCTCCAGTGCCCATGGCAACCAAGCCTCATTAATCTGCTTGCCATGAAATCCTCAGGGAGAAAGGAGGTCCACAAGGAGTCCCTCTAACTCTGGTCTGGACTGGGACACTCACCAACAGTGTGACATTTGGCCTATCACTCAGCTTAGCTGGGCCTCAGATTCTGTAGCCCTGAAACAGCTCCTTTTCTCACAGGCAGTTTGAGAAATAAATAAAGTACACATGGAAGTGCTTTGGAAAGTGTATAGTGTCATGCAAGTAGGAAGCGTGGCATTCGTATCCTTGTTGAGAACTCGCAACACAAGTGCTTTTTGGTCTTCATCCACCTCCTCTCTCACTATGGAAGTGCACCACGAGCTGTGCTGCTTCCAGAACAATTCTCACTATTGTGCCCTGAAAGTTAAAATTATAGGTAGATGTGGAGAAAAGGGCAAGTAGGCAGTTGCTAAGTTATTCACAAATGCTCCAGTTCAGTTCAACAGTTACCTTTCCACAATCCTCACCTCTCCCTGCCCCAGGGTCTAGACTCGGCTCCCACAAGAACTCACTCACAAGAGGGTCAGGACTTGCCTGGCAGGTGCAGGAAAGGCAGATGTGGCAAATGTCTTCTTTCCCCATTTGGGATGTGGGTGTGTCTGTACCCTTCTCAGCTGCCTCTGGGAAACAGAAGGTGTCAGTCTTGGGTGGCTGGAACTGAGTCCTGCTTATATTTCATTAGAAGAAAACCCCACACTTGAGAACCCTGATGGCTCATGTTGTGTCATGGACCAGATATGAGATTGGGTTTTTCCTAGGAAGTGGCTCAGTGGCTGTTTGGGTGCCGAACTATAAGGACAGTGTGTCCAAGAACCACTTCTCTCTGCCCACATGCCCACCAACTCTCTGACCACCAAGGCTCAGGGTAGGGTCCCCTAGGCCTGGCCATCAGCAACAGGCTGATGATAAAAACAAATCCATCTGAATGGTGGGTTTTCTCTGAATCAGAGAGGGTTCCTTCCAAAGAGGGTGGTATTGCTCATCCCCAGTGCCTTCTTGCTGGGGGGGTGGGGGGTGGGGGGGGTGGTGTAAGCCCTGAGCTGTTAGGTCCCCTGATGTTTTGAGAGAAGGCTAGGATGTGAAATATGATGTGAATGTAGCCAAGTTTCCAAAAATCAAAAAGCATTTGTGAGCCATCAGTTTACAACTTTTGGTCCAAGGCTATGCTGGGCTGGGGGAGGGTAGGAATCCAGAAAGACAGGCATGAAGTTGTCTGATTTACTTCCTTTTACTGTTTTGAGGAGACCTGATCCCTCAAAGACTAGGCTGGCCACCTTTAGCACAGACTATATTGCTCTTGCCCTTGGCTTCACCCCAGATTTCAGCAGAAACTACTCAGAGCCCTTCTCTCAGAAGGATGATTGAACAGAACATCTGTGTGCCCAGCACTTGCCCCCTATGTTGGCACTGCTTATAGAGCCCCCACCTTAAATATGAGATGCAGCATGGAAACTAACATTATATATAAATCACGCCAGAGGGCAGGGCAGGAGGATGGCGGGGGCATTGCCATGATTTCAGCAGTTCCTGATCATTTCCATCTAGCTCAGTGGAGCCACATCCTAGGTGCATTTCCTTTATGTTAAGGAAAGTATCTACACTTTGCATAGAAAAACATTTAAAAAAGAAAAAAAAAAGCCATTTGAATCGTTTCAGTGAATCTGCTCAGGAGCAAATGAGTCCAAAACGAGGGATGTGTGGAGCTCACTCAGTCATCTCTATGCCTCTTGCCCCATCTCTAATCTACTCAGTGTTCTTATTTATGGGCTGTGGGGTGCATGTCTCCACTTTGTGCTAATCCTCACACGACATCAAACACCGAACTGGTGACATAAGCCCTGTCCAAGAGTAATTTGGACTTACTTGATTTTCACTTTTGTCTCTAGAACCCAATATCTAGTGACAGAACATAACCCTGAATTTAGGAGCTAAGTTTAGAAATGTTTTATCATTTAGAGCTGACACAAACATACAATAGCACCTCTTGTGTCACTTGTGATGGAAAGTGTGTGTTGAGCCAAAGAGAAAGGGACAGAGGTTCAGCTGGGGCACCGGACGGTGGCTGTGGGGATTACAGAGCTGAGTGCTGAAGTTCCCTACATCATCTTGGCAGGTTGCATCAAAATCAGGGCTTTGAGCATCACCCATCAAGTGTGTCAATGCAAGATTACAAAACAAAGATCAGTCACTCTATCTCTCTGACTTTTATGCTTTGTCTCTTCTTCTCTTGGGAAATAAACTAGTTACAGATGAGCTAAAGGCCACCCCTTCTAATCTCTCCTACCTCCTTCCCTTCCCTTCCAAGAGCAAAGTTGCTCTGTATTTTTCCCCTGCCTATTTTTTATACTTCACTCATTCGTACAAACACACACTACTGCTGTATGTGTGCTTGGGCTGAGGTAATGGAGGCCCTCTGCAGCTGGATCACTCTTAACTCATCTTTGTCCTCCTGTGAGGCAATCTTGCTTGATTCTCTGAGTGCACTTGGAGTGTAGCATCTCCCAGGATGCCCCAGCTCTCACTGGGCTCTCCTCTCATCCGGAAGTACCTAGCACTGACCACTCACTCCCTGCTCCCTCACTGCTCTGTGCTGGTCTTGTCCCCCCTGCTGCACCAGAGCCTCTCTGAGGGTCACTCATCTTTCAGCTCCCGTCCCCCAGCCTGCCCACCACACAATACCCACTTGGAGCAGAAGGAGCTGTGTGGTATTAGTATTATTCAGTGTTCTGTGGGAGGTAAAGGCATGCAGTAGGAGGTATATATTCTCTCCCTCGCCGGCCCTGGTGATGTGCCTTGGTAGATCTGAAGCTTTGTCCTTTATCAGCCTTAGGAGGGCCCAAGAGAAAGCCAGAGACATTCCCTTGGAATAACCACATCAATCCCACAGGAAGAGGGCAGTGGACTAACTGGTACATTTTATCCTAACTTACAGCTTAATCACACATTTGAGGGGATTTTAGGACCAGAGTCAGACAGTTTGGCTGAGATATTCTTGTTTCTTTGTGCAGATGTTTCCAAAATTGGTGTTTCTCAAAACTTATTGCACTTCATAATCACTTAGGAGCTTGGTAATCCTGAGATTCCTGCGGCCACGTGTAGAGTCTGATTTGGTGGTGAGAGGCTGTCCTCCCTCATTATCCCATTGGTCACTCTTCCTTGCATCCAATATCAATTTTTCAGGAGCAAGTTGATTTAACTCAGTGTTTCCCAAACACGCCTCACCACCAGGCTCAACCAGGAGGGCTGACTAAAAATTCGAATAGCCTAGTCCCCAAATCTCCAAAAAGAGGTCTTCATGTGTTTATTTTTAAAACAAATATCCTAGAGGATTCTAATCAGAAAAATTTATGAAATGTTGACCTCATGAAAGTAATCTATTCCTTCAGTATTTTATTATGAAAATTTTCCAACATACAGCAAAATTCAAAGAATTTTAAGTGAGCCCACAATTGAGATTCTACAATCGACACTTTACTTATTTTATTGTGTATCCTTTCACCTGTCCATTCCTCTCTCCATCCAGGATTTTATCTTTGCTTTGGGGCATTTTAACATAAATTGCAGGCATCAGCACACTCACCCCTAAATATTGCAACATGCATATTATCACCTAGAGTTAAATATTTATGTGTTTTTTTTTTTACTCTAGAGGTAAGATTTACAGTGTGAAATGCACAAATCTTAAATTTGCCATTGGATGAGTTTTGATAAATGCATACATCCATGTAACCCTTGCCCCTCTCAAGATATGGAGCATTTCATCACTCTACAAAGTCGGCTCACACCCCTTCCCAGATAATCTCTGCACCCACCCCTCAGAGGCAATTACTTTTCTGGATTTATCCATCATAGCTTTGCCTTAACAAAAACATTAAAGAAGGAAAAAAAGCAAAAATTTCCAACAAAATTGGATCCAGATCCCCCAAATGTAAATGACTAAAGGAGAAATGCTGCAGTCAGAGTTGTCTGGGAGTGCCAAGTCCTGAGCCTGGGTCTCTGTGCTGTCCTGCTAAGCATCCTCTGAGGTGTCTCTATTTGTACCTTGTCTGTATCCTGCCTCTACCCTGGCACTCCCAGAAACACCTCTTGCAGCTGGTACCCTGGAGGCCTTCTGTGCCAATAGTCTTCCCTCCTTTGGTCCTTAGAGTACTGCTTTATTCTGGGGAAATCTTGCTCTTCTTAAGCAAAAAAAAAAAAAAAAGATTCTAGATTCCTGGCTACAGCTTGGTATACTAATTTTACAAAGAAGAAGAAGAAGAAGAAGAAGAAGAAGAAGAAGAAGAAGAAGAAGAAGAAGGAGGAGGAGGAGGAGGAGGAAGAGGAAAATGAGGAGGAGGAAGAGGAGGAGGAGGAGGGGAAGAAAAGAAAAAAACCAGTTTCAGTTATTGTTTTTTTTGTTTTTTGGGGGGTTTTTTGGTGATGGGGGAAATTTCTTGTTGAGATTTGGGCACGTAGTAACACAGTTTCATTTCACAATTCTCAATAAAGCTACCTGAACTCTGATTGTATCAGCAACCTCCAGCTACTTCCCTAACATGCGCCCTGTAATATAAGCCTGTAATTTTCAGCGTGAAGCAGGGGCAGGCTTTATGGGCTGGGGGATGCAGCGAGTCTCGTCTCGCTGCCTGGTTGCCACAGGCTAATCGTGTGAAACAGAGCTAACCCTCAAAATGTCAGAGAGAAGGAAAAAAGAGCCCCACCCCCACCCCACCCCAACTGTCCCTTTGGATGAGAGAAGTGAGTGGTCTCTAGGCCCTTCAGGCCACAAACCATCTACCAAGCCCTTCTGGCCTAGCTGCTCAGCTGTCATTTCAACTTCCCAGGTTCCCTAAACAATCAATTGCTCACCCACAGGATCTAGGGAGTGTTACTGACTCCCTAGCTCTGCTTCTCTTGGTCTTGGTTTTACATTTCCACAGCTCTTCTTAAGCTGTGTGTCTAGCATTAATATACAAAGCAGGTTCTCAGTGAGTGTTTGCTGAATTGTTGCATAAGAGACTGGATGCATCATGACCTCATCGCCACATATTCATCTCCAGCCCCATGCCAGATGGCTGTCATCCATTGTAGGCAGCCAGTTATTGCTTCCAGAGCTGCAGCAGGGACTCTCCTGACCTTAACAGTGAAACAGGCGTTTTAATCAGCCACAGAAGAAGTCATAACTGACCCAAGCACCTTAGCTGTCCACTTTTGGACACTGGTCCTACTAGTAAATGAGGACATCCGGGAAGAACAATAAATGGATCAAGGCTCACTCTTCTGATATGAAGAGTCTTTTGTTACCTTGTAGTTCAGGCTGTGCTTGATTAAAATTATCCATCCATAGAAGTCTTGACTGAGCCTAAATCCCTCACATGACATTTAATTCCATGTGTTATGATTCCAACACATTTAGTAGATAGAAGACTAAGTCTACAGATGCCTGAGTACAGGAATTTTATTTGCTTTGAATGCTGAACTCCCATCCCACTAGGTCAATGAAGAAGTCAATCTCAGCCACAAAAAGCACCCCAGATTTTGCTGAGCTCCTGGTGCTTTAGTCATTAAGATAATCATCGGTGCTGTTTGCCAAATATGCTGGCCCCCTTTCCCCTTTCTGGGCCATGGTATGATTTCACTTCCCAAGTCCCCTTTTGCTGGGTGGGGTCTGACCACTTCTGACTGATGAGTTGAGAATAGAAGTGATGAATCTGATCCTTGGCCCCGTGAGACTGGAAGCTTTCTGTACCTCACACTCAGAGCAAAAAAAGTTTAATAGTGGGAAAGCCTTGGGCTTGGATTAAAATTCTTGAATTAAGACCTACTGTGGGGCCTGGGGCTAATAACTTGATGTGCCTGAATCATCATTTTCTTACAAAATGGTGCTTGGGATGCTTACTCCAGAGGGTGTTTGAGGATTAAGTGGAATCTTCTTTGGAAGACTCATAGAAGAGTGCCTAACATGGAGTTGGGGCTTAACCAATAGGAGTTACATTTTGCTAGCCAGTTATAATCTCAAATTATCTCTCTTCAGATGACTTGGAAGAGGTGTATGTAGCACTGGGCTCTAGATAGCTAATGTTTCCCTCAAAGTCTGCCAGATTCTAATGCAGAGTCATGTCAGAGCACAGAACCAAGTAAGACATTTACTGGAAAAGAAGCAGGCAGCTGCTGGAAATGTGCTGGTTCTCTGTGTCAGGTTGCTATTTCAATGGACTTTTAAATGTCAGGTGAGTGTTTTTCTCCTGCTTTTTGACCTCACCAAGATCATTGCTCTGTGATCCCAGGTGGAAGGGGTTGGCATTCTTGATTCACTTGCAGGCTACACTCTGTGACTTCGAGGGGATGTTAATTAGGTCTATGCATTTAGGCAACATCAAATCTCTAGACCTGGAGGTTTGTATGGATTATATTCTTAAGAATATGTATGTATGTATGCATCTATATATTCATTCAAAGATATTTATCTAAGACCTTATTATGCATCAGGCCAGGCACTGTTCTAGAGTCTAGGGATACAAGGATAAACAAAAGAGATAAATAACCCTCTCCTCATGAAGTTTACATTCTAGAGGAGGAGACAGACAATAAGCAAGATAAGTGAGTAAAATAAAAAGGATGTTAAATAACAATAAACGTCAGAGAGAAAGACTATAGCATTGAAAAGGAATAAGAAATGTAATTTAGATAGGGTGGCCTAGGAAGGCTTCATGGGAAGGAGACTTTTGAGCATATCCAGGTATCAATAACCCACACTGTGAAAATGCCCCTGCCATGCCCCTTCCCAAACTGTCATTCTGATAAACTAAAAATAATGACCAGGATGTGCATGTGACTAGTACTAAGAATAATCAAGGAAAGGGTGAACAGAAAAGAAGGACAGCATGGTAGGAGTGTTGGATGAAGAGATGATCCTGAAAGGTGGAAAAATACTTATTCATTCAATTGTTTGCCACAATAGGTATCATTCATATATATATATATATATATATATATATATATATATATATATACATATACACACATATATATATGATATTTTAAATGTTTAAAAAAAATTATAACTGGGGCGCCTGGGTGGCTCAGTTGGTTGAGCAGCCGACTTCAGCTCAGGTCACGATCTCACAGTCCGTGAGTTCGAGCCCTGCATCCGGCTCTGTGTTGACAGCTCGGAGCCTGGAGCCTGTTTCGGATTCTGTCTCCCTCTCTCTGACCCTCCCCCGTTCATGCTCTGTCTCTCTCTGTCTCAAAAATAAATAAACGTTAAAAAAAATTATAACTAAGCCCTATTCTGTGTCAGATCCTTTCCATGGTGCTGAAGTCCTCAAACCTATAGAGTACCTACTGTCAAGGAGTTTATGATCTAGTTGAGGAGAGAGATTCAGATAAATATTAGTAATAGCAAGCACTTATATAAGGTGCACTGCCTGTCAAGCCCTATTCTAAGGCTTTATGTATATTACATCACTTAAATTTTACAACAACCTTATGAGATAGGAATGACAATTATTTCTATTTTGCAATGAGGCAACCAGGAAAGAGCGAGGTTAATTATTTGTCTCAAGTTCACACACCCAGAAAGTAATAAAGGCAGGAATCTGAGCTCAGCAAACTTGTTAAAAAGTCTTTGCTCTTAATTACTACATTGCATGTCTATAAACAAATAAAATGTATGATTATAATACAGAATGATAAGTGGTACGGAAAAACTTGTACTTTATTACATCATTGATATGGAAAGAGATGGAAATAATCAGATTGTAATAAAGGGTTAAGGATTCAGGTATGGGAAGAAGAAATTCTCTTGTGCTCACTTTTCTGGGACTGGGGCATACCTAGCTTGCCTAGGAAGAAAGAAGTCTGGATGTTGAAGGCTGTCAGAGAGAAGAAGAAAGAAGCAGGAGGGTCCTTGTTCACACACCAACTCTGTCACCCTGTGGGAACTTGAAGTGTGTCAAGGAGGAGCTGTTAACAGTGTTTGTTTCTGGTAAACACCTTTGTTGCTCGAATTGACTATTTTTAAACTTTTCAAGCTGAGCTAACTTCAGGTGTGACATTTCAAAGCAGTTGCCCAGCTTTCTATTAGGTGAATGAGTGGGGAGGAGGATGGAGAAGGAGAACTGGAGAGAATTTATTAGACTTCAGGATATGGTAAGCTAGAATTAGGAGTGGCACTTAAGCCATCTGGTATACATCTGCCAAGACTGGTGTGGCAGAAAGTAAGAAAGAGGTGGTTACAGTGGAATGGAACATCCTTTATGTATCTTCTTTCCTCAGTTTAACAAACATTTATCATGACTACTGGCTCTTTTCTCAGATTTGTGCTGGGTCCCTACCCCCTACCCCCTGCCCAAGATGCACTATATGTATCAGTAATAGTAATTTCTGATATATATTCATTTCCTGTACCTCTTGTTTTCCTGGTCAGTTTTGAGTCTCAAAGCTAACTTTTTAAGACTGTAGTTAGGTTGTCAAAAGGAAACATATTTTCTAAATTCATAGAGCTGTCCCATTTATAAATCAATAGGCAGGCCTAGCTACCTTAGACTCTAGAGCTTCATTACTGACCATGTTAGAAAAAATTCAGGAGCTGGTATAAAGAGAGTGTCCATTAGGAAAGAAGGAAAGAGACTTTCCTGTGAGAGAAGATAGAGGAAGGGAAGCAAGAAGTCAGCAGTGGAAGTTCTAGATGACCCCTGTGGGAGAGGTTGTGGAGACCTAGGCAAATACCCCCATAAGTTTGGATAACTTCCACTTCAGGAAAACTTGCTTTTTATTTCTTGGAATTTAGTCTGGAAAATATTACAAGCCTCTAAGAAAAAAATTTCATGTTCAGCATGGACCTGGGACAACTTGGTTCCACATAGTTTGTAGCTTGGACTAACGGGGAATTATGTAAGAAGGGAAGATGGCTATCATTAGCATTTCTCAAGCATTCCTGCCTCTAGTGTCATGGAAGAAGTGCAAAGGTTTGATAGACTTTCAAAGGAGATTGAGGCTGTTAGTTGAGTTGCATTGCAGGCCCCCTAGATCTTAACTGGGGCTGTGTCACTTGGGACCAAAGAAGGTTTGGTTATTCAGGGAACTATACATTTTACCACCATGACTTCAATGACCACCTCCAAAATAGGCAGGCCAAAAAGCATATGAAAAGATGCTCAACGTCATTCCTCATCAGGGAAATACAAATCAAAACCACACTGAGATACCACCTCATGCAGTTAGAGTGGCTAAAATGAACAAATCAGGAAACTATAGATCCTGGAGAGGATGTGGAGAAATGGGAACCCTCTTGCACTGTTGGTGGGAATGCAAACTGGTGCAGCCACTCTGGAAAACAGTGTGGAGTTTCCTCAAAAAATTAAAAATAGATCTACCCTATGACCCAGCAATAGCACTGCTAGGAATTTGCCCAAGGGATACAGGAGTGCTGATGCATAGGGGCACTTGTACGCCAATGTTCATAACAGCACTTTCAACAATAGCCAAATTATGGAAAAAGCCTAAATGTCCATCAACTTACAAATGGATAAAGAAGATGTGGTTTGTATATACAATGGAATACTACTTGTCAATAAGAAATAATGAAATCTGGCCATTTGTAGCAACACGGATGGAACTGGAGAGTGTTATGCTTAGTGAAATAAGTCAGGCAGAGAAAGATAGATACCATATGTTTTCACTCATATGTAGATCCCGAGAAACTTAACAGAAGACAGGGGGGAGAGGAAGGAGGAAAGAGAAAGTTACAGAGAGGAAAGGAGGCAAACAATAAGAGACTCTTGAATACTGAGAACAAACTGAGGGTTGATGGGAGGTGGGGGAGAAGGGAAAGTGGGTGATGGGCACTGAGGAGGGCACCTGTTGGGATGAGCACTGGGTGTTGTATGGAAACCAATTTGACAATAAATTACATATAAAAGAAAAAAAAAACAAAATAAGCAGTCCAGAAGCTCCTCCCCACCATTCTCCCAAAAGCATTGGGTTCTGAAGCTCCTGCTTCAGCATCACTAGGCTACCACCCCCAAAACCCCTTGAACTCAGCATTATCTTTGAAATACAAGAGCCAGAGAAGGTGAAGATAGTCCTGATTAAATATTGAAATCCCTACAAGTTTACCTTAGAATGTCAGTATGCCTTTGATACTGATATATCCATTGGAAAATTTAAATTCCTCATTCCCCAACACCATTCAGCAGGATGGGATTTACAAGAGACTTCACTCAGTTCCAAAATATAAAGAATGCTCCATTTTTGCATATTTGAGTGTGGCCTCTTAATTGTTGACCTCACAGTTTAGTCCAAGTGAGGGGATGAGACATGAAACAAAAAGCAAGGCAGACAAGGAGTTGTAGGTACCAAGTGAGTGGGGGAGACAACAAGCATGTTGAAGTTCTTGGGGGAGTGATCCAATGGAAAGTTCCTGTGAACAGGAGGAAGGTGCCTTGCAGCAGGAGGATCTGAGCTGCCTCATGAATGCAGAGTGGGATTGTGGTCAAATCACATCCTACCTTGGGGACTCAGGTCTGGAAGTTGTGCCACTTCTATCTGCCCTGGCTGGCCCATTGGTTCTTGTGAGATTCAAGTGATATTGTGAAATCCAAAAAGCCATGAAATGAAGATAGTTTCAAAAATTAAAAAGAGATTCAGATGTGCTCTCTAAGTGGCTGGCATGCCTCCTGAGGACTTTTCCCCTTTCACATAACCAGGAGATGATCCTCACTGGTAGGTCCCTGTGCTTGGCACAGAATAGAGATCAAAGCACGAGTTGTTCCACTGCTCCCTTCTGAAATCTGAGGGCAGAGAAGCTTCTTCCTGCTTGAGGCTGATAAACATTTGACAAGCACATGGTGCCCTTGGAGGAGAAGAAGGTGGAGGGGGTTGGAGGGTGGGAGTAGAATGAGAAGGCAGCTAGACAGGGAAAGTCCAAAGCCTGTGAAGAGCCTTTACTCACCCTACCGTGTGCAGGCTGTGAAGAAGGCAGGCTTTCACTGTTCTATTTTAGAGGCCTCTGGGGTCATGTCTTGAGGAACAGGGCCCTTACTGACGACAGCCTTCTTTATGAAGCGTTCACACTCTTGTCTCATGTGATCCTCCCACCAACCCTAAGAGACAAACTAAGTAAAACCCATCATTCCCCAAAACACCAGAGAAGCAAAATAGAATGAGGTTTTCCTTAATGATCCTTTCTACTCATCTTTTAAATCATAAAAATGTCAAAATTAGAGAAGAATACAGAGTATTTTGCTTAACATATGCACAGTCACCCCCAGAATGAGTGAATTTTGATATTTTGTCATACATGCTTTAGCTTAAAAATTCATTAAAGGCACAGTCAAGTTTGCCTTTTCAAACCTTTACAATTCCATATTTCTCTCCCTCCTCAGAAAGAAAACCATCATGAGGTCCATGGCTAACTTTGCTTTTCATGTCTCTATCATTTGTGAATTCATAAACAAAGGTAAGGTATTACTTTACATACTTTGAATTTTTCTCATGAATGATACCGTATAGAATATATTATTCTGCAACTTGATTTTTCCAATCCCCATTTTTTAGAGCTCCTTCTGTGTTCATTCATGTAGTTAGACTGCTGTGGGCTCCCATAATTTGTCCTCCCAAAATTTGTATGTTGAAGACCTAACCCCTTAGTACCTCAGTATGTGGCTATATTTGGAGTTAGGATCTTTAAAGTGACAAATAAGTTAAAATAAGGTTATTAAGATGATCCAGTATGATGCGTGTCCTTATAAGAAGAGGGAATTTGGACACAGACACACACAGAAAGATCATGTGAAGAAACAGGAAGGAGACAGCCATCTACCTGCCAAGGAGGGAGGCCGGGAGCAGATCGTTCTCTCAAGCCCCTCAGAAGAAACCAACTTTTCAGACATCTTGATCTCAAACTTTTAGCCTCCAGAAGTGTGAGAAATAAATTGCTATTAAGACACCCAGTCTTTAATACTTTGTTATGGTGGTTCTGGCAAACCAATATCGACTCCATTCCACAAGGATATATTAGTGGAGGGCTAGTGGCTATTTATGGATTAGGATGTCACTTCTTCCTGGAATTTGTGGATTTTATCAGAGTAAGTTACAAAAACCATGTTACTGTCTCATTGAAGTGCAGTTGTAGATACTGGACATTTGGGGTAAGGGATCTTCCCAGTGCCCCATAATTATCTCCAGGAAATTGGTCTTTATAATGATTGCACAGAAGGTCCTAGATTAGAGACTGCTACATCAATGGCCACATCTTATTAGCCACTGACTTCTAAGTTATTTCTAATCTGCTCTCCCAGAAGCTGGTCTCAGTTCAAGAGATCAGCATGAAAAGTAAAGAACACATTTCGAAAGCTTCTTATATAACACAAAGCCTGTACTGCAAGTCCCAAGAAAGCAGAAGACACTGGTCATACATCATGAAGCCAGGCTTGTGACATCATGCATCATTTTTAATACAGCATTTGTGATGCTTTGGAAAAGGGTCTACATCTCTAACACTGGCCCACAACCCAAAGAAAATACCTGGATAGATTCCATCTAGTAAAAGGCCAAGAAAGCCAGCAAGGCCTAAAACTGCTTCACATTTGTTCATAGCAACCTTCAAGGACTGACCTTGTGGCCTTGCTGCAAGGGGATAAAATAACAATGGATGAGAAAGCTCTTTGCTGTGTTGCAGGAAGCTTGTGAAGAAACGAGAGTCTGCTTGAAAATTCGACATTCCTTTGGTGTCCAAAGTATTTAATATACTCAGAGAAAAAGGAGGTATTTGGCCTTTTTCGGAAGTATTTTGGAGGCATTTGACAATGGTGAAAAATTGGAAACATCATAAATGTCCACAGAAGGAGGTCTTTAAAAGTGAAATTTGTTAAATAAAATAAAATACAGCATATATATGCCAGTACAGCCATTAAAAATGGTATGTAATGGCACAGAAAGATGTTGAAGAAATGGTGTTACTCGGGGGAGAAAAGATTAGTTTTTAAATAGTGAGTACATTCTAATTCCATTTTGTCTTTTAAAATAATATATTTATAAGAAAGAGACTAAACAGTTACACAGAAAAATACCTGGGTAATCTCTGAGTGGTAGGTTTATAGATGCTTATGGACTTTCTTCTTGTTTCTCCTTGTGCGATACACACACACACACACACACACACACACACACACACACAGGCTTCACAAAGAGGAATTTACTTACTCTGGACTTTAGTCTCTCTCCATATCATGACAGAGAACTGCACCAGGTGATCTTTAATCCTCCACCAGTTGTGACATTTCAGGACTATGATTCTGAGGGATGGAAAATTAGTTGGACTTAGTGAGGTAAAACATGATTACGAGAAGCCTGTCTACTTGATTAAAATAATTAAAAACAAAAACAGCTGTTGGAGGACCCTGGCTGCCACACCGAAATAACCCATGGTCTTTCATGATGTGTTGCTGTTGTAAAGAAAAACTAATAGCTCACAGTTACTAAATACATATAGGCTTGGCACCGTGCCAAGGATTAGTTACATGAATCATTTTCATGACTCCTTATGATAATCGTACAACACAGATGCTGTCATTGTCCACGTGTTTCAGATGAGGGGGCTGTGAATTCAAGGGGTCAAGTCAGAGACCAAAGTCAGCAACCAGAAGGGAGCAGAGGGTGGATTTGAATACACAACAGGAATCCATCGGCCACAGCCTTAATCTTTCTCTCTGCTGCCGCCTAGTGGGGCACTTCCCTCACACCCATAAGGTGCCCCAAAACTTACAGCAAGAGCAGGGACCTAGGAGGCAAATGTCAACCTCTTGGGTCAATGGCATCAGCAGAGAAAGATGAACTTGAGTCTCACTCAAATAAAGCTACTACACAAAACCAAGAGCTGAGTTTAGTAAGAAAACACTGGAAAGATCAAAGTCTCAATGCAGACTCAAGGTGACTGTACATGAGTGCAGAATTGCTACTAACAGAGGACAAATGAGAGAAATAAGCTATGTTTCAATGTTTGCATTTTCTTAAGCATTATGTAAAATTTTGTATTATAGATGAGTCTAAGGAGTCATGTGATACTTTAATAGAGTGTTTTAGTTTCAAAAGTATGAGGTACTGGCTTGGGGCTGTGCTATTCCACCCTTGTCCTGCTCTGCTCTATGTCATAGGGCGGGGTGACCCAGGTTCCCATGCCAGCTGACTTCCATCTGGGCTCAGCCAAAGGTAGCACTGTTGGGGAATCAAGATGATTGGAGGAAGAGAGAAACCAGGCTATCACTCCTCCACTGCCTCTAGCAACATCCCTGCTAAAGGCATGTCTCCTCTGAGGTTCTGACTCTTACTGGATGACCTATACCACATTTCTAGCTTCTTCTGGGTGACCCAAGACCTGGGCCCTGAAATCCCACCTCCTCCCATTGTCTTCCTAGTCTTGTAGGAGTAGTAGGTCTTTGCTATTGCTAATCTCTGGCTAGACTGTCATCCTTTACTTGGTTTCTATGTTCTTCCATGCCCTTTATAACCATAGTTCCCTCTGTGTGATACATGAGAGTGGTTTCTTTTTTCCTGATTGCATTCTGATTGATACATTCCCTCAATTATCAATTTCTGAGATATTCTACCATCAGCAATACCTGCCATTGGAGAAAGAGTATGAGGTAGCATAAAGGAACTTTGAGGAAGGTTCTATAATAACATAATAATAGGTGATATTAATACCAGCCAGAAGTGTCAGGTATGACATTTAGGTTGGCCATTAAAGGATGAGGGAGCTTGAGGAGATAAGAGCATTGTGGATGGGGGATCTGTGCAAACAAAGGCATGATCAATAAGAATCCTGGTCTTATTGTAAATAATTCATGGGTAATAAATGAGAAAATGGAGGAAAAGTGTCTGACTCTGTGTATGAAAGTTTCTCAATCAAGGTGCATCTGAAGGTGGAGATGTGTAGGGAGTGTCAGGGAAATAACAGTCAGTGGATGTTTCTAGAATGTACAGTTGGAGAGTGCTGGAAGGGGTAAACCAGGAAGGGTATGTTAGGGTCTTACAAAATACCAGCTTAAAGTCTGGGCTTCATCTTAAGGCAACATTAGTCACCACTGACACCCAGTACCTGGCACCTGAAAGGAGTTCAATCAATGTTGTTGAATAATTGAGAAGTTACTGACAATTTTGGTAAAGGGGCGGGGCAAAGAGTCATGCCCTGCAAAGTTCGTTCTGGCAGAAATGTGAGACTGGCATGGAGTGGGGAGAAAGCAGTTAGAAAGCAATCAATTATGGGCTTGAGGAAGAAGCAGATGTGTTAGATATCAAAAAATTGGAGTTGCAGGGACTGGGGGGATAGAAATGCCACTGTGACTACATTCATGTTGATCAAGCAGGAATCCAAAGAGGGCAGGGATGGGGGAGATGGGGAGATGCATATTTAGTGGTGACAATTATTTAATACCCACCCTTGGATCTTCTGGCCTTTTCTCTCCTGTTATTGTAAAGACATTCATTTTTCTTCAAACCCAATAAATTATTCTCTGTCAGCAAGCTGGGGGGATGGGATGAAGAAAAGATCTCGGTTTGCTCTTGGCTTTTCCTCTGTCTAGTCCAAACACTGGAAATGTCAAGTTTGCTCACTAATTAAACATGTCTGTCTTGGACTGCACTTGTATCTTTCACTGAGAAGGTGTAGATTTCCAGGGAGACATTACACATTCATGTTTCCAAATACAGCATTTCGAAATCTCCCCGTGTGACACAAATACCAACTTTGTGAAAGTGTCTCCTGATGGGAAAGACACCTGAGTAAGGCAGCCCAGTTCTGGGAGGGAGCCAGGGTGCTCTGGGTGTATGCCCTTTAATTTATTTTCTGGGAGAGCCACTCTGGGAACCTCTATAGGGCCAGCCCTGGGCCTTTCTGGATTTTCATGAATCCTACTACACAGCTGGTGCCTCCCAGGACCGGGTCATGAGAAATTGTATCCTCTGGCCAGGTTGTAACTGTCCTTGCCACCATCCTGGTATCTGGGTGGCCAGGAACTGACAATTTGCAATTATATCTCTGGTCATGATTTTGTAAAGCCTTACTTGAATGCTATGTGGGATGTATCATTATCACCCACATTCCACAAATAAAGAAGTGTGGCTTCCAGCCTTGAAATCCTTATAGAATGTGATTCATTGCTTGCATGTTTTCTAGGTGCTAACTATATGCTGGACATTGTGTTAGGTGCTGTAGATATAACTGTAAACAAGACTGACACGGGGGACCAAACGGGGCTTTAGTCTGGTGGAGAGTGAGTAAGCAATTAAGTACTGAGGAATCTGAGAGGCTAGATCACTTGCCAAGGACCAGCTACTGCTGCTTAAGTGGCCATGCCTGCCCAACTTTAAATTGTAGGTCCTTCTTCTTGGACAGTAAAACATGGACCTTCACAAGGGAGCTGAAGGCAGTGGATGCCAACTGAATCATGTATGAGGAAAAGGAAAAGGAGAGCTGAGGGGAAATGACTGGAGTCGTATATGTGTGATGACATTTCTGTTTTGCTGGCCAGAGTGCCAGGCAAGGTTGACTTTGTTGGAGAAGGTCATCCCAGGATAGCTCCAAGGCCTTTCTCCTCTCCTTACCATGTGGTGAGGGCTGGAGAAAAGCCTCAAGGCCGTGGGAAGACAGGGTGTTCAGCCAACTCTCCTGGACCTGTTTTAAGACTCAGAATCTCAGCTTGCCCATCTGAACATGAGTATTTTTATTAGTCACTAGATCATGAGTTCCCAGCCTTTGGGATTCCATAGGCCAATAATATTGTTTAATCTGTGTGTGTCTGGGAGAGGAGAGAGTTCAAGTTAGGATTAAATATCTGTTTGTATAAAACCCCACTGTCTACTACTATCAGCTCTTGTTAAAGAAAAGACATTTTCACACCAGGTAAGGAATATAATTTACAATAATACAGAATTAGAAACAACTCTTGAAATGGGATTATTTAAAAATATCTCACTTAGTTGTCATTTTTTTCTCATTTCTTTGTGGACTATGATGAAAACTGCACCGTGAACCAGCCCCATCTTTGGACCCAGGCCCAGCAGCTGGGAAGATAGTCTCTAGGCCCTTTTCAATTGTTTGAGGCTCAAGGCATCCCTGAGACAGCCTGGGGTCTGCAGCTATTCTTGGAAGCAGACATGTCCTGGCTCTATTCCATTCCTGGGTCACTTCTGGAAGCCTCTGTCTGGTCTGTGATCACTGAAATGGCAGTGTCCTGCCAAAACAGCTCCCTCCAAGCCCTGCCATATGGGGGCTGCATTTCCACTGGGTCTGGAAGCTCTTTTGCTCATAACATCAGTCTCTACTGATAGATTCGTCCCTGTCACACTATTTACTGAAACTAGGCCACTTAATTAAAAGCAAGAGCTTTGGCATAAACTCCAACAGTGGCTTTATAAATTCCAAGCACTGTAAAGAAACCAGATGGAAGAGCAGGTCAATTATCATGGAGGCCAATGCTCCCATCCTTTCAAAGGACTCCTCATTCATGGAGGCACCTGGTGTTCTTGGGGGGTGTGGATGTTATTCCCACTGTGGGCTCACCGTGAACATAAGACGGGTCCACCTTAACACAAATACAGTATGCTTTCCTAGGATAGTCACATCAAAAAGTCAATGGTTCCTATATGCACCTCTCAAGGGAAATGGAGCTAATATGAGAGAAGGGGGTGTCATATGGGGCAGATGTCCTGTCAGGGGAGATTTGGGCTGGAAGGAGGCATTAGGAGACCAAGAAGATCTAGAAGGTCATGAGGCAAAGCTCCAGAGTGTTAAGCAGCATTAGCTGGGCACCAGCTCTGGATCTGGCACTGTGGGTTTGTGCTAGGGAACTTCCAGTGTCTTCTCCAGATTCACACCCCACCCTTCCCTACTCTGCTCCATGTCTGAGGCTGACCCCTAAGAACTGCATCATCAGCCTCTCCTGACCTCTGGCTTCTGGTTGAGTTTGGTCATGGAAGCTGCCATTTGGACATGGGAGGATGGGGGGAGAAAGAAGTCAGGGTTTTTATTCTTCCTGATCTCTCTCTGCCAGCTCACTGTAGATGACTCTAGAGGCTACAGGTCCTATCTCATGACCCCTGCCATACAATCCTCTCTTCCTTTGGGACACCATTCCTTCTTGGATCCTCAGGTATAGGGGAGGGAATGGCTATCTGCTTTGGCTAGCCCTAGATGCTGTACTATCCTTTATTAATTTATTCATGTCTTTAAACCTTATATACTAGTTTCTTTAGTAACTCCTCAGATTATCCAGTCTGAATGAGCCAGTTCTTGACCACTGGGACCTGAATGATGCAGGGGTATTTACGAATGTCAGAAATAAGCAAAACACTTTATTCTCCCTCTGGGAGTTTACAATGGAGTTGAATGGAGGTGTAAGCAACAAATAGAAAGGACACAGACACTCCTACTAGGCAAAGTCTTCTGCATGAGATCCTCAAAGCATTTGATTAGAGAAAGGGGACAGGATGGGTAGGGCATCAGGGGAGGCTTCTGAGACAAGGCAGTGAGTGCCTCAGGTGGGTCTTAGAGCAGGTCAGCATTTAGGGAAGTGGGGAGGTGGAGATGGTATGCTGGGTGGGAGAACAGCTTAGTAGAGGAACAGGGGTCACAGCCACATGGGGCATGGAACTCCACTTCTGCACCTCGGTGGCCAGAAGGGAAACTAACTGGGGAAGAAGAGAAACATTTGAAGAGATAGAGGAAGCATGATTAGCTTGGGATTTTGTCAATTAAGAGAACCAAAGTAGGCTCAACTGTCTCCCTCCTCATGCATCCAACATGTGGGTTCTGCTTCTTTCAGGCTCATTGTCTCCCATCTCAAGGCCTCAAGTTGTGCTCTTCCCTTGGAAGAGTATTGTTCTCATCACTGAGATTTCAGATCAAATACCCTATTTCTTGAGAAGCCTTCTGTGATAGGCAGCCTCCAAGATGGTGCCATGGTACTCCTCTCACGGTATTTATAATACTGTGTAGTTGCTTCCTATTGAGTGGGTGCTGTATTTGGTGATTTGCATCTAAGATTAGAATAAGATGGAAGTATATGTGTGTGTGCATGTGTGCACGTGTGTGTCAGAGACTAGATCATAAAAGGCAGTATAGTATTCCCCTCTCTATCAGATCACTTGCTCTGAGGGAATCCAGATGCCACACTGTGAGGTTATTCCAGCTGTCCTGTGGAGATTCCTATCTGGCAGGAGCTGAAGCGTTCTGGCCCATAGAAACCAAGAGAACGTTTATGTTGGATACTATTTTGTTAAGTAAAGTTCTTATTCTCCTACCTCTAGAAATCAGACTCTGGCTAAACCAGCTAGAGATTCAAAGGTAGCCTCTGGCATCAGATCAAAATGCAGCTAAGCTTTTTAAACTATCTGAATGACCTTGGGCAAAAGACTTCACTTCTCTGGGCTTCAGTTTTCCATCTATGGAATGGAGTAATGATAACAACCCCCCCCCCCCCAGCAGGTTTCTTTGTGAAGATTAATGAAGCTGGGCAAATAGAAAATTTTACATACTGTAGGTGATCACTGAACAACAGTTGTTATTTTGCCTTATGGTAAATAGTGCACCTTGGTGTTTTCTGGGGAAAGCTTCAAAGGAATTTTCCAAAAGAATTACACTTGAGGTGGATGACCAGTCTGACAAAGTGACATCTGCTTTGGCTTCAACAATGAACTTCCCCATCCCCAACTCAGGCTCTGCTTCCACATTCATGCCAAAGGGATTAGCTCTCTCTGGCCACAATCCTCCAGGGGCCGATTTACACAAAGCAAATATAATTGATATTAATGGACACATAATGATTCCAAGACAGTTGGTAAAAATGACAAACTTCATTTGATCCATTTAAAAATGATGGAGCGAAATAGGTAAATGGTGTTATCAAGTACACACATACTCACACACACACACACACACACACATTCACACTCATACACACATCCACACCTCCCTGAGAAGGTTAAAGACACTTAAACTATCATGGGAAAGGACACAAAATATTGCAAGGGGATTTAGAGGCGAGCAATAGAAGAAAACATAACGTACTGTAAATTAAAGTCATTTATAAAGTGCAACTGGCATCCAGATAGAAAGAAAAAATGATTAGTCAGCAAAAGTGAGGTGTTTTGTTATTTATTTACAGAATACTTCAATGGAACAAGAGAGAATGTATTTATTAAGGGATTGCTGGTGTACAAATCCAAACATATTAATGTCAGGCACTGAGGACATGTAACTAACTTATTTGCCTCAAACTGATTTTGTTTGTTAGTTTTAAGCCTACCAGGCCCCTCTGGCATTCTTTGGAGTCTGCTCTCCCATGAGTGTAGATATGGTTAGCTCTGGTACTGGCACTGCCTGGCTCTGTGGACACACAGGAGTGAAAGGGTCACTTCTGGAGGTCACCATAGCCCACCCCAACCCCTCTTGCACAGCACTGCTACACTTATTCATCTATGCTGACATGCTCCCTGTGCTGGATTTTTCTGTTCTGCGTCTTGAGAGTGAGCATGGCTGTTGGTATTTGAGAATCAATGGGTTTGGTGCATGCCCTCTGACTCTTGCTTTCAGAAGGAGTATGTGTTACTTTGGTATCAAGTGGGGTCTTTTGGGACACTAATTGAAGCAGAGAATAAGTGCAGATAAAAAGTAAACACAGATCATTTAGCACAGAGCTTGGCACCTAGGAAATACTCAATAAATGATAAATGAGGAGGAGGAGGAGGAGGAGAAGTAGGAGGATTATATAATGAAAGGTATTAATGATGAGAATGTATACCTTTTTATAACCCTTCTGTTATCTAAGCAGCTGATATGAATTTTAGAAGCATACAGAATGGGGTTTTTTTTTTTTTTTGGTTGTAAAGATCATGCTTTCTATAAAAGTACTACCAGCTCAAAAATTAGAGCCCAACTGAGGCACCTTGGGGACTGTTACAGAAAAAAAAAAGTTTAAACCAACACCAGCAACTGATATTTAAAGAAGGAGGCATTTCCTAAGATGAAGGAGAAATAGAAGAGTCACATGACACTACCTGATATGAAGTGGTTTGACAACATGATTAGTCCATTTCTACAATAAGAACACAACTAGTGCACCCTAGTGCAAAGTTACTTCTGTACCCTGAAATGGGTGACACAGTGAGTGACCTGGCAAGTATGTGAGTGGATGTACAGGAGCTTACAATTCAAAAGACACCTCCCAATCTCAGCCTTTGGCAAGTTCTGGGAAACCCACTGTGTAAGTCAGGGAGTGAGAGCCATATTATCACAGGAGATTGGAGAATTTCCCACCCTCATGACATTTTCCCTTCACCCTCCCAAATGGCCACTTCTATTCTCTCCTTGAGTTCAGAACACCTCATGGTACTCCACTCACTAGCCCTGAGGATGAAGGCATCTTTTAATATCTTGGCATCAAGGGCATCTCTTGGCTCCTTCTCCTGGGGGAGAACTGATATCATATCAGTTGAACGGAATAACAGAAAATTCCAGAAATCCAACATATCAACTGGGGTAAAGTGAAAGGAAAACTTTCTAAGAAAAAAAAAAAACCAATGAATTGCATATCATAATTCAGAGGCTCTGGCAAAAAAAAAAAATAATGAATACCTTCTGGAGTCTGTGGGAATAAGAGAGAAGAAACTGGTAACCAGATCAGTGCTCAGTTCATCACTGTCCAGAATCCTCCCAACCCAGTTTTTTTTTTTTGATTTAACTTTATTTTTTATTTTTTAAAATTTACATCCAAATTTGTTAGTATATAGTGAAGCAATGATTTCAGTAGATTCCTTAATGCCCCTTACCCATTTAGCCCATCCCCCCTCCCACAACCCCTCCAGCAACCCTCAGTTTGTTCTCCATATTTATGAGTCTCTTTTGTCCCCTTCCCTGTTTTTATATTATTTTTGTTTCCTTTCCCTTATGTTCATCTGTTTTGTCTCTTAAAGTCCTCATATGAGTGAAGTCATATGATTTTTGTCTTTCTCTGACTGACTAATTTCACTTAGCATAATACCCTCCAGTTCCATCCATGTAGTTGCAAATGGCAAGATTTCATTCTTTTTGATTGCTGAGTAATACTCCATGGTATATATATATACCACATTTTCTTTATCCATTCATCCATTGATGGGCATTTGGGCTCTTTCCATACTTTGGCTATTGTTGATAGTTCTGCTATAAACATGAGGGTGCATGTGTCCCTTCGAAACAGCCAGTTTTGGTGGAAGATACCCATTATCTTCAAACGTTGTAATTTGAGCTCCATGGATCAGATAACTATTTTGTTTTTGTTGTTAATTTTTTAAATGTTTATTTATTTTTGAGAGAGAGAGTGAGAGAGAGAAACAGAGTGTGAGTAGGGGAGGGGCAGAGAGAGAGGGAGATACAGAATCTGAAGCAGGCTCCAAGCTCTGAGCTGTCAGCATGAGCCTGACATGGGGCTGGAACTCATGAACGGTGAGATCATGACCTGAGCTGAAGTCACATGCTTAACCAACTGAGCCACCCAGGCATCCCTCTATTTTGTTTTGTTTTTTTTTTTTAATCAGCATTTTCTCCATGGAGTAGCAAAGGATTTTGACATAGATGACTCAGATCTCTGCATTGTCTCTCTCTCTCTTTTTTTAATGTTTATTTAATTTTGAGAGAGAGACAGAGTATGAGTGGGGTGGGGGCAGAGAGAGAGGGGGGAACACAGGATCTGAAGCAAGCTTCAGGCTCTGATCTGCAAGCACAGAGCCCAAAGCAGGGCTCAAACTCATGAACTGGGAGATCATGACCTGAGCTGAAGTCGGATGCTTAATGGACTGAGCCACCAAGGCGCCCCTGCACTTTCATTTAGAAACACACACACACACACACACACACAAACACACACACACACACACACACACACACACACACACACACCTATGCACACAATCACCAACTCTGCACCAGACACTACACTAAGCATCAGGGATATCAAAGTGACAATGGTCTTGCTCTGGAAAGGATACTACTCAGAATTTTAACTTCAGGGTTGAGACTGCATATCTCTATATCCTAAGAGGGTTTCAGGACCTTTTTTTTCACACAGCATGGAAAGCATTTCCTTTCCACAGTGATGCTTGGTGTATTTTTAAAAATTAAAAGAGCTGAATAAACAAATGTCCAAAACAATAGTCCCTTTAGGACCCAGCTCTTACTCATTAATCTGTGTATGCTATATTAGTCTAGCCTGGTCTAGCAGAGGGCCTATGGAAGCAGAGAGCAGAGCTCTCCTGTATACTTCCCCCTGCATAACTCAGGGGCACTGGTTATGGATAGTCAGCCTCCCTTTCCAGAACAAATTTTAGGTCCTATGTGGTGCTGTAAGATCCTTTGCTGGGTAATCAGACAGGCAAGTACCCAGGCCTTCATTTTATTTATTTATTTTTATTTATTTTATTAATGTATTTTGAGAGAGAATGTGTGCATGTGAATGCATGGGGGAAGGGCAGAGAGAGAGGGAGAGAGAGAATTCCAAGTGCTGTCAGTGCCAAGACCGATGCAGGGCTTGATCCCACAAACTGTGAGAACATGACCTGAGCCAAAACCAAGAGTCGGATGCTTAACCGACTGAACCACACAGGTACCCCTTATTTATTTTTAATTTAAACTTTTAACATGAAAGGAAAAGTATTGTCCCATGTAAATGAAAAGTGTGGAGCATCTGGCTATGGCCGAGACTGGATCCAGGTGCTCAAGACATTAGGAATTCGCCTCTGTCCCTCTCTTGGCTTCACTTTGCTCTGGCTGATTTCATTCCCATGCAGCCTTACCCCACAAGGAGGAAAAGATGGCCCCTAGAACCCCCTACTTTACATGGTCCATAGTGCGTACTAATTCCCATTGGTCTCCTGTTGCTTCATCTACCTTCCTGGTCCCTGGCCCTTGGCTCCTTTTGAATTACTACTATTTTGCTATTTCCCATCCCACATCTCATAATTTATCTTGACCTCATGCCATGACCTCATGGCCCTCAGACTGGTCAGACAGGTTTCTAGGTCTCTGTTTAATTTAATTCTCATATTTTAAGTTGAATAAATAAGCAATTAATGATTTTAATTCTCCCTTGCAGGAGAAATTCCATCCTGTTCTTTAACCATGTTTGCTCAATGCAGGGAGAAATCCATATTCTCATATAGCATTATTTGAAGTGGGACTGGAAGGTGGATGGGTGGATTTTGGAGACGCGAAGTGGGAGATGATATTATATGGGTGCTGCCCTGGTCTTTGCTCTTCCAGTCATGTGCCCTTTTCCATGCGAGAGTGATCGTTGTCCGCTGCCTGCCAGATCAATGGGTGACATTGTGCAGGGATTGGTATTTGTTTAAGAGAAATCTCCCCGACTGACCCAATTCCTGTGATGCATAAAAAAATGACAGAAGTAATATTTTTGTTCTTGCTTCACTTTCATTCATCTTATTTGATCAGGGTTGAGCAAAACTGACATCTCATCAAACTCCAAAGTGTGTTTCAGCACCAGGTTCATCGGAGGGTGGCATTTAAAACACAGACATTGCAGGAACAAATGTATTTGCCAATCCCGTCCAGCAATGTAAGCCTGACCTTTCTCCTGTAGATTTATTGACACAGGCCTGTTTTGTATCATATTTCATTATTGTGCGTGGAAGGATTGAAAGTTCTTCTCTTGGAAAACAACTCAGTTGGGGCCAGAGTGGCCAATATGCCTTCTCTTCATAGTGAGAAAGAGGGAATTAGAAAGCCAGGTACTGGCAGGATTAACACAATTCCTCAAAGAGTGTCTTTAATTAAAAAACACCCGGTATCAACAGTATGGCCCTGGAAGAAATTTCCGTTTGGCATGTGGCGAGACCAGAGGAATTACACCCAAGGTTGCTGTCATTTACTTGTTGTGGGGTACATCATACATTCCTTGCATCCAAGAGCTCTGGGAATGCCCCTTGCTCAATGAAGAAATCCATCTCTGATAAATGCTCACTCAGTCTGTTATGATATGCTGAAGTGTTAGAAACCCAGCACTTCATCAGGCCAAAGAGCTGGACAAGTTATCCATTCATGCAGTAATGTGACAAAAAACAACAACAACAACAACAACAACAACAACAAAAACAGTCCAGGGGCACCTGGGTGGCTCAGTTGGTTAAGTGTCTTGACTCTTAATTTTGGCTCGATCATGATCTCACAATCTATGAGTTCAAGCCTTGCATCAGTCTCTCTGCTGACTGCATAGCCTGCTTGGGATTCTCTCTCTCTCTGCCCTTCTCTTGCTCCTGTGCGCACTCTTTCTTTCAAAATAAATAAATAAACTTAAAAAAAAAAAAAAACAGTCCAGATATTGGAGCTGGGGATATAGCAGCAAACAAGAAAAGCAAGATCCCTGTTTTGATGCCATTTCAATCTATAACAGTCAACAGTCTATAAGTTAATAAATGAACAAAATAAATAACTTTAGAAAGTTGGGAAGTGTCCATTACTGTGCGCAACAGAAGAAGGCAATGGAGAGCCTGTGAGGCCCTAGAGTGATAGCTGCTTTGCACAGATTGTTCAGAGAAACTCTCTCCTGTGGCAGAGGGTGGGTATTTGAGCTGAGATAGGATTAATGAGATGGTGCTAGCCATGTGGGAGCTAGATCAGACACTGCTCCGGTGCAAAGACCCTGAGGTGGACATGGGTTTGGCATTTTTGAGAAACAGAGAAAGCTAGGATGGATGAGCTTGGAGCTTCAGGAGTGAGGAGGGGAAGGCTCTGAGATGGGCCCAAGAGGTGGATCAGCTAAGCCATAGGAGAGTTAATCCACCGCAAGGGGGGGCTATCAGAGGTTCTTAAGCAGGGAAGTTGTAGCAGCTGATTTAAACTTTTAAGTGGTTACTCTGATTATTCTGGAGGGAAACTAGTGGGTAACAGAAAGTAGTTGTGTGACTGTTGAGGCGCGTTATAGCAAGAGGTGACAGATATGACCTACTAAGCCAAATACTATCTACTGAGCCAAAGTCGGTGTGTGTAAATCCGTTCTCCCCCCACCCCCTCCAGCCACTACCCACAGAGGCAGAGTGAATCCAGCTCTTTCCCGCCAATTCAGGCACTCAGGGACAGTGTTTATAACTCTGCACTACCCTCTCTTCTCTGGGCCAAAGCAATCCTATTTCTTCCAACTCTTCTCCACGTGCAAGATTTTAAATTCACTCTTAACACTTTTTTTTGGCTCTGCTACATTTTCTTCATGCTTCTTATTAAACACAGAGCCCAAAACAGAGCACAATACATCATCTGTGGCTCATTTTGCATCCCATCTCTGCCCTAGGGAAAGCGCCCATCCTTTGGTAGAAGCCCAAGTGCTTCAGTAGCTCGGATGCTACTCCTGACTGCGAGGCCTGAGTTTAAACATCCCATCCCGCAGCTGTGATTGGTCCAGATGCGGTCACATGATCCAATCTCAACCAATGAGATGCAAAAGGACTCAGGCTGGGAATGCTGGTCTAAGATTCTCATCCTCTCGTCATTTCAATTCCAAATATTGAGTCCCAAGTGTTTTCAGCAGTCATCTGAAGACTGTGGAAGGTGAGTTTGCCTGAGAATAAACCCCCTTTGCAGTGAGTAAAGCTGAGAAATAAGAGACAATGAGAGAAAGAGAGAGGAGAAACATTAAAGGCATGGTATTTGCACACTGGATCAAGCAATGTCTAAAGTCTAATTCTGGGTAATTAAGTTAAGCGAATCGATACATTTTCTCTTTTCCTGCTTAAGCCAGGTGAGGTATGGTGTTCTAACACTTGCTATCAAAGGAATCCTAACTGACCAATCAGAGAACAGTGGAACTATCACCTCCTTCGAATAGGGTCCTTATACCCCATTCAGTGCAGCCTGAAATTGTCACCTCTGTCAGCGGCTGCAGTGTCCTGTCAATGTCTGTTGTTTGAGCTTATAGCCAATGAGGGCCTACGCTTTCCTGTTCAGCAATTTCTTTCTCAATTTCTCTCTGAGACATCCTCTGAGGGTTTATGTAAAGTCCTTTTATGAATTTAGTATTTATTAGGCCTCCCTCTTGCACTTGACATGTATCCATTTTTGCCTGAGATGCAAACTCCTGAGAAACCAATATTATGACCCAATTGGGGGGAAACAGCAAAAAGAACCAATAAAAGCTAACAAAGCTAAGACTGATCATTGCCAAAAACACCCATTTGGCTCGCTAATGGGCCAAGGGGGAGGGGGCTGTGAGCTCTGAGAGTTTTTCAGCTATCACACTTGTTCCTGGGATGCCTGGAAAGCCCTCCATTAAGCCACACAGCACAGCCAATTTAAGGGGCCTCTGAGAGTCATGTCTGTGATGTGGCGTTTGCAGCTTAACTGGCTGAAATCAGAAAGCATGGCCACTCAGGAATGGATCAACTGCCTTGAGGAATGTGGGAACCCACAAACCCAGACCTCAACCCTGCTGACCACAAAAAAAAAAAAAAAAAAAAAAAAAAAAAAAAAAAAAGGAGAAAAGAAAGAAAGAAGCAGCTTACAGTATCCTAGACTGAAGAGCCAGAAGGACTGTTTGGGGGCTGCTAGTCCTATTGGGGAAATTGAGGCCTAGGGAGGGGCAGAAACTTTGCTTAAGTGGATCCAGTGAGTTCATGATTGAGTGATCCTGAATTAGAGCCAATATCTTCAATTACTTAAGCAGAGGATTAAAAGTAGCTACAGACACAGCTACTCACCATCCAGGACATCTGATCCAATCTGCTTTCCTGGGGCAGGTAAGCTGGGCCATTCTGTGGATGGGGAGGCTCCCACATTCACACAGGAGATTCTGACAATTTAATCCTAGGAGCACCTGAGTGGCTCAGTTAGCTAAGCATCCAGCTTTGGTTCAGATCATGATCTCATGGTTCGTGGGTTCGAGCCCCACTGGAGTTCCATACTGATGGTGCAGAGCCTGCTTGGGATTATTTTTCTCTCTCTGTCCCTCCCCCAAATTGTGCTCTCTCTCTCTCAAAATAAATAAACTTTTAAAACAATTTTAAAAAGACATAGTCTTAGAGATGAGATAAAGAGGGATGGGGTATGTGGCTGCTGGATCAGGAGGTAGGAGATCAGCCTTCTAGCCTTGCTATCCTCCCTGCCTGGGACTCTCAGAGCAAATCACATCACATTCAACCCTCACTTTATCAATCTGCAAAAGTATGCATAAACCATAGCTCTCTCTCACATGCTAGGTGCTGCTTTACCACTTAATATTATGAGTTCCTTCAGCTCTTATGCCAATTCTGCAAAGTGTTTGCTTTTATCTCCAATCCCAAGATGAGGCAAGTGAGGTACAGGCAAGTTAGGAAATTGGGCCAAGACAGCCCAATTCAAACCCAGGCAGTCTGGCTCTAGAACCCACTCTTAACTTCTATGGCAATTGCCAAATGATAATAATAATTAATAGTGAAATAAAATAGGTAAATAATAAAATAGAAATACAATAATTAAATAATGCACCCCTCCAGGCTTCTTGCGAAGATTCAGTGGGATGACATAAATGTATTAACCATGTCTTTTATTTTCTGTATTCTGATGCTGTGACATCCACAGCCTTTCTAACCTTGGAGGAACTGCCCGTCCCAGGGTTAGCCAATTCCTAGAGACGGTAATTAATTCATTTGGGGACATGCTTTTCAAATATAAACAGCCCACTCAGAGCCCAAACCCCAACCACCTCCTTTATTGGGCTCTCACATTTCAGGTCACTGTCTTCCTGCTCTAATGACCACAGGGCCAGGTGCTAGACAAGCAGGAATAGTCCCTATACCCCAGAGTCCATTGAAATCACTCAAACTAGTACAGCCTAAGCCTGCTTACCCTGCCTCACCTGTTCCATCCCATGGAAACCACAGTAGAGGCTCTTGCCACAGTCTTCCTCTTCTTCTGCCTCCTGACTGACCCTGGTGCTGCCCCACGTGGCCCCTGTGGTGTGGCATGCCTTCTCCTCTCAGGAACTGTGAGTGACAACCTTTTCAATTTAAGTCATCTTCTGATCTGTTGGCCTTCTCATACCTCAAATTTTCTGTTATTACACTATATTTTAAAACTAGTGAAATATAGTTTTGCATGATATCATGCTGAACAAATGTAAGTTACCATCTCCCTACATGTGGAGGGAAGTATTATGTATTGAATATTTACCAGCTTGTGCCTGGCATTTTACATACATGATTATATTTAATCATCACTATCATTATGGTGAAAATAAGGAGCTACTATCCCAACCTTACCTCACATATTAATTCATTCTCCAGCACATTTGCAAGAAAGAGAGAAAGCCTGGCTTTTAAATAACACATGGTTTAATTTCGGGGTGCCTGGGTGGCTCAGTCCATTAAGTGTCTGACTTCAGCTTAGGTCATGATTTCACATTTCGTGGCTTTGAACCCCATGTTGGGCTCTGTGCAACAGCTCAGGGCCTGTAGCCTGTTTCAGATTCTGTCTCTGGTTCTCTCTGCCCCTCCCCTGCTTGTGCTCTCTCTGTCTCTAAAATAAATAAACATTAAAAAAAAACCCATGGTTTAATTTCACCTTGGCCTGGATCAATATTTCTACTTGTTCCAAACAGGCAACTGGTCCTGCATCACCATCCTTACCACCTGTTAATCTTCCCCACTCAGTGCCATTCCCTTGGGAGTAGGCTTGGCTTATACCCTAGGGCCAGGGCCTGGCTATTGGAGAGGCACTCACACATTCCATCTCCCCAGGAACTCCCATTGTGATAGACAACCCCTTTCTGTGTGAGAAGATATTCTAATGAGACCTCTTAAGAATGAACACTTTTGGGGAGAAGGCATGTGCTGCCATCCAGCAGAATAGGCTGGAGGAATAGGTTGGGCAGGGACAAGAAGGGCTCAGGTTTCTGGAAAAGGAGAGTGGACTGCTATGTGGAGTTGCCCAAATGCTCTCCACTCACATGATGGAAGCATAATACTGAGCACACATCAGTGTTGCTGCTGCTCTGTCCCCTGTCTGTGTTCTCAGCAGCCACCTCTTTCTGTTGGGGAGCCTTTCTTCTTCCATTTTCAATGCCTTTGGTGTCAGAGAGGTCAACACCAGCCCTCCTGGCCCCCAGTGCTGACCAGTTGGGTTACTAAAACTTCTTCAAAGGTGGGCACATAACCAGTTTAAGTTAATAAGCATCAACCCTGGAATTTCAAATGAAATCATTGGGAAAGAGGTGCCTTTTCCTTTGAAGTGGCTCAGCTGGTGGAATTGCTGCTGGCCATGTTTATACCACATGGGTATAACTTGCCTGAGAACAAAGCCTATGATGAGAGAAACAGAGATGAAGTGGGGAGGTGGTCATCCTGCTGGCTTGATTTGAACACCCAGATCAAGCTTAGCCTCAGATTAGATCACCTATTTGACTCTCAGTTGTGTGAGCCATTATTCTGTCTTTTATTCGTAAGCCAGTTTGAATTAGATTCTATCCCTTGCACCCATAGCTAGTCATTCTCTGAGCTGCACAGGATGGACCCCATATTTGCTCCAGCCACATTGACCTTATTATCCCTTGCTTGAATGCTCCAGTCTTGTCTCTCTCTCTCTCTCTCTCTCTCTCTCTCTTTCTTTTTTTAATAATTTATTGTTAAGTTAGCTAACATACAGTGTAGTCTTGACTTCAGGAGTAGATTCCCATGATTCATCACTTATATACAACACCCAGTGCTCATCCCAACAAGTGCCCTCCTCAATGCCTATCACTCATTTTACCCACCCCCCCAACCCCTACCCCCTATTAACCCTCAGTTTTATGTATTTATGAGTCTCTTATGGTTTGCTTACCTCTCTGTTTGAAACTCAATTTTCCTTCCCATCCCCTATGGTCTTCTGTTAAGTTTCTCAAATTGTATATATGAGTGAAAATATGATATCTTTCTTTCTCTGACTTATTTCACTTAACATGATACCTTCCAGTTCCATCCACATTGTTGCAAATGGCAAGATTTCATTCTTTTTCATCGCCGAGTAGTATTCCAGTGTGTGTGTGTGTGTGTGTGTGTGTGTGTGTGTGTGTGTGTATGTGTCTGTGTCTTCTTTAGCCATCAATCAGTTGATGGACATTTGGGCTCTTTCCATAATTTGGCTATTGTTGATAGCACTGCTATAAACAATGGGGTACATGTGCCCCTACAAATTAGCATTCCTGTATCCCTTGGATAAATTCCTAGTAGTGCTATTGCTGGGTTGTAGGATAATTCTATTTTTAATTTTTTGAAGAAACTTCATACTGTTTTCCTGAGTGGCTGTACCAGTTTTCATCCCCACCAACAGTGCAAAAGGTTTCCCCTTTCTCCACATCCTTACCAACATCTGTTGTTTTCTGAGTTGTGAATTTTAGCCACTCTGACCAGTATGAGGTGATATCTCAGTTTGGTTTTGATTTGTATTTCCCTGATGATGAGTGATGTTGAGCATCTTTTCATGTGTCTGTTAGCCATCTATATGTCTTCTTTGGAAAAGTATCTATTCATGTCTTCTACCCATTTCTTCACTGGATTATTTGTTTTTCGGGTGTTGAGTTTGGTAAATTCTTTATAGATTTTTCATACTAACCTTTATCTGATATGTCATTTGCAAATATCTTCTCCCATTCTGTTGGTTGCCTTTTAGTTTTGTTGATTGTTTCCTTTGCAGTGCAGAGATTTTTATCTTGATGAGGTCCTAATCATTCATTTTTGCTTTTATTTCCCTTGTCTTCAGAGACATATCAAGTAAGAAGTTGCTGTGGCCGTGGTCAAAGAGGTTGTTGCCTGTTTTCTTCTCTAGGATTTTTTTTACATTAAATATAATTTATTGTCAAATTGGTTTCCATACAACACCCAGTGCTCATCCCAACAGGTGCCCTCCTCAATGCCCATCACCCACTTTGCCCTTTCCCCTACCCTCCATCAACCCTCAGTTTGTTCTTAGTATTTAAGTATTCTCTAGGATTTTGATGGTTTCCTGTCTCACATTCAGGTCTTTCATCCATTTGAGTTTATTTTTGTGTATGGTGTAAGAAAGCGGTCCAGTTTCATTCTTCTGCATGTTGCTGTCCAATTCTTCCAGCACCATTTGCTAAAGAGACTGTCTTTTTTCCATTGGATACTCTTCTGCATTATCGAAGATTATTTGACCATACATTTGTTGGTCCATTTCTAGGTTCTCTATTCTATTCCACTGGTCTGTCTGTTTTTTGCCAATGCCATACTGTTTTGATGACTACAGCTTTGTAGTGCAGGCTAAAGTCTGTGATTGTGATGCCTCCAGCTTTGATTTTCTTTTTCAACATTACTTTGGCTATACGGGGTCTTTTGTGGTACCACACAAATTTTATGATTGTTTGTTCTAGCTCTGTGAAGAATGCTGGTGCTATTTTGGTTGGTATTGCATTGAATGTATAGATTGCTTTGGGTAGTATCAACATTTTAACAATGTTTGTTCTTCCAATCCATGAGCATGGAATGTTTTTCTATTTTTTTGTGTGTGTCTTCTTCAATTTCTTTCATAAGCTTTCTGTAGTTTTCAGTAGACAGATATTTTACCTCTTTGGTTAGGTTTATTTCTAGGACACTAATAGAAGAAAGGATAAGAACCATATGATCTTTCCAATAGATGCAGAAAAGCATTTGACAAAATACAACATCTTTTTTTAATAAAGGCCCTCAAGAAAGTTGGGGTAGAAGGAACATACCTTAAAACCATAAAAGCCATATATGAAAGGCCCACAGATAATATCATCCTCAATGGGAAAACACTGAGAGCTTTCCCCCTGAGATCAGGAACAGGACAGGGATGTCCACTCTCATAACTGTTGTTTAACATAGTATTGGAAGTCCTAGCCTCAGTAATCAGGCAACAAAATGAAATAAAAGGGATCCAAATTGGCAAAGAAGAAGTCAAAATTTCACTTTCACAGATGACAGGATACTCTACGTGGAAAACCCGAAAGACTCCACCAAAAAACTGCTAGAACTGATACATGAATTCAGCAAAGTCTCAGGATATAGAATCAAGGTACAGAAATCAGGTGCATTTCTATACACCAATAATGAAGCAACAGAAAGAGATTTCAAGGAATTGATCCCATTTACAATTGCACCAAGAATGATAAAATACCTAGGAATAAATCCAGTCTTGTCTCTTGAAGTTCCCTTTATTGAGAACATCCTCCTCCCCCCCCCCCCCCAGTTTTCCTAATGACTTTTATTTGAACTCCAAATCTCAGCTCAGATATCATGCCTACAACTCCAAGGCAGGGCCTCTTGTTACACACTCCACATAGTGTTAAGCTTTCCTTCAGAGCACTTAGCATGGTTTGTCATAATGCATTCATTCTGGAAATTCTCTGATTGTCCATTTGCCCACTGCTGGCCCCATAAGAGCAAAGATTCTGTCAGTGCAGTAGATCTCCAACATCAAGCATAGTATGTGACACCCAGTGGGTGCTCAATAAATCTTTGCTGAATAACTATATAAGTGAAATACCATTTTATTCCTCTGTGGACACCACGTGGTAAGAGAGACTCTGATTCTTTGGCGTGGGACCTGGGGAGACAAGCCAGTGGGTGTTTCATCCATTAAGTCTCAGTAGAAGGAAGTGGGCTTAGAGGAAGGGGGTCACTGCTATTGAATAGCTGCAGGGAGTCACGTGAGTGGAGGGATGAATCTTGCTTCTATTTCTTTCTGGGGTGGGTCTGCAGACAATGGGGGACAGTATCAAGGAGGTAGGTACTGACTCTATATGAGGAAAAACTAGCTAAAAGCCAAGATAGGAATTTTGAAGATAGATTCTATGCAATTTTATATATTTATTGAAGTTTCCATAAAGACAGTTTGACTGGGTCTTATGGTCTTTTGCTGTATGTACAAATCCTAGAATCACAAACATAGATCTTAGTTTCATGGAATCACAGGACTAAGGAGCATCATAGAGACATAGCTTTGTACGCTTCTCCCCCCTATGGCCTGACCCTCCAGTGGTGGGGTTCTGCTGAAACAGCCCCCCATGATGAAGAACTCCCCCCATTTTACACCCTGCCCACACTGTGGGTCTGCCAGTGTGCTTCCATTTCTGCTCTTTCTTTATGCTCCTTGAGCAGGGTGCCTTTTGGATAATGTTTGAACTGTAACTTCAGAGCCTTCTGGTTGGTCTCTGCATGGCCAACAAGCCACAGGGTGTCAATATTAGCCTTACAGCTAATATTGCTCAGAAATAGGATTTTGGTGAGAGACTCATTGTTGCTAATAAAGATGGACCTGCTGGCAAACTAGCTAATATCTTGGCTTCTACAGGCCTTTTACTCCCTCCACACAGATGACTCCAATGAGATAAATTATTTTCCACCAATATAAACATGACTGCCATCAATACGGTCAGTAAATAACATAATTTTTAGAAAAAAAAGAAAATACCAATATTAAACACATTTATATTGACATGGAGCCAGGTTGGTCTGAGGCATGCATGGTCCTTGGGAAAAGGACTGTGCATCTTCCAACACCCCAGCATGGCTAAGGACACACACACCTTCTCCTCTGCCCCAGATGCAGTCTCCAGGGAAAATGCGAGTGAGAATCATGCCAAGGAGAGTTAGATTGTTTTTTTAAAAAAAAGCTCTTCAGGAACTCTTTTTTTTTGGGGGGGGGGGGAGGTTTTTTTGGTTGGAGGTTTGAGTTCTGTGTTCTTTCCTCAGGCTGTGAAGACTTTTGTCAATTGTTTCGCTTCTCTAGGTTTCATTTGTGAGATCTACTAAGAGAGAATAATATCCTTCCCCCAGCCCCATCAGAATACCCTCTAAATGATGCTGAAGGGATCTGATGACCATGTTGGAGCAGCCTCGGAAATCCTAATGCCTCTGACACATATGGGGTGGTCCTTACATCCTGGTTGCTCCCTTGCCTCCTTTGTTCTCATTTTATAACACTAGTGGGGGTGGAGTGTCTCCCCAATTTAAACTTTCCATCAGCTTCTGGGGGGTAAATTTGGCCAAAGCAGAAGCTCAGAGGGAGAGTTTTTGGAAGAATGGAGAATAATAATAACATCACCAACATTAAATATTTATTGAACACTCATTATGGATTGACCCTGGGTTAAACATCTTACATCAATTATTTAATTCTTGCAATAGTTATGTTCACACTGTCCCTAACTTAAGATAGTTCAACTTACAGTTTCTTGCTTTACTATGGTGTGAAAGGTGATATGCATTTAGTAGCAACTGTACTTCAGATTTTGACTTTTGATCTTTTCCTGGGCTAGTGATACACATACATCTCTCTTATGGTGCTAGGCAGCTGCAGCTCTGGTCAGCCACACGATCACGGGGGAAAACAACTCTTATGCTTATCACCATTCTGTTTTTCACTTTCATTACAGTATTCGATAAATTACATGAGGCATTCATGTTGAATGTCTCAACACTTTATTATAAAATAATCTTTGTGTGAGATGATTTTGCGCAATTGTAGGCTAACATAGTGTTCTGAGCATGTTTAAGGTAGGCTAGGCTTGGCTGTGATATTCTGTAGGTTAGGTGTATTAAATGCATATTTGACTTATAACATTTTCATATTATCATGGTCTAATCTGGACATAACCCCATTGTAAATTAAGGAAGATCTGTACATTATAATCCCTATTTCACAGATGAGTAAACACAGGCTGCAGTGAGGATAAAAAAATGAACATTGAGGAGGGTACTTGTTGGGATGAGCACTGGGTGTTACATGTAAGTGATGAACCACGGGAATCTACCCCTAAGCAAAGAGCACACTGTACACACTGTATATTAGCCAATTTGAAAATAAATTAAATTTAAAAAAAAAGTAGAGAATGCTCTTTGAGAGGAAGTGGACAGGAAAGGCCTCTCTGAGGAAATGATGTTTGAGCCAAGAAGTGAACCAGACATGAAGGAGCAAACCCTGTGCAAATCTGAGAGAGAATGTTTCAGGCAGAGGGGAGAGCATATGCATAAGCCTTGAAGCAGGAACTTGCTCAGTGTGTTTGACAAACAGCAGAAGGCCAGTGTGTCTGCCAAGTCGTGGGCTGAAGGAAGAGTCAGAGAGGTAGGCAGGGTGAGGTTTTTGCCACCCTTGAGGATGGCGGCAAGAAGTTTTAGTCTTATTCTGGGTGTAAGAATTGAATAACATAATAGATTCAAAGCGGCTTGTGTGCCACAAAACTGATTTAATGGATATGCTATTATAGTCATTCATTCATTCATTCATTCAACACTCCCCTGGTCCCACGCCTGTGCTAGTCCCTGTCCAGAGTGCTTTACCCAAGAAATTCAGATTCAAAACACTTTAAGCTAGATTTCCTGGATTCTAGATGGACTATTAATGGACCAACCCTGTCCTCAAAGAACTCATAAACTAAGAACTGAGCAAGTGGGAGAAGCCCAGAATAAGGCAGTCCCCAGAAACCCTGCCTCCTGATTCCTCCCGAATTACCAAGACATTAAAAGAAGACCTGCTTTCTGGGTATGGGGAAATTTGTAATGGGCCATTGCAAGTTGAGCCATGACTGCTTTGAGGATGGTCTTGGAACAGTTCCAGGGGGAAAGACTCATTTCTAATCATCCAGAGATTTACTCTTGGGATTTAGTGTAGCCTCTAGGAAGTTATATTAAATACTCTTCTCCAGCATGAAAAGGAAAATGCACAACAGTGAATTTACAGACTTACTAAGCAGAGGCCTGAGGATTTGTATAGCCCCACATTGGTTTGCTGGCCTCAAGTCTGGAATCGCCCTATGAATGTTTGCAAGGAATAAAGCAAAATGATATGTCAGGGACATAAAGTAATCACAACTGATAAGTCCATGCAGTGCTCAAGATGGGGAGGATTATTGGACAATCACCCAAACCTAGAATCTTTTATACTTAAAAAGTAGGGGAGGAAAGTATGTTTTCATTATCCTTGGTCTAATGTGTTTGCTAGTTTAATCGTTTTTCACTGTTGCTTTGGTTTTAGTTTTCTTGATTATAAAGTTAAACATATTTAAATTTTTTTAAATGTTTATTTATTTTTGAGAGAGAGAGAGAGAGCAGAGGAGGGGTAGAGAGAGAGAGACAGACAGACAGACAGAACCTGAAGCAGGTTCTAGGCTCCAAGCTGTCAGCACAGAGCCCGACATGGGGCTGGAACTCACAAACCATGAGATCGTGACTTAAGCTGAAGTCAGAGGCTCAATCAACTGAGCGGCGGCACCCCAAGCATATTTTTTTTTAAGAAAAGGAGGAGGGCTGTTTGTCTGTAAATAATGACTTTAAGCACTAATTATAGCAACATTAAACAAATAATCTTTTGTTTGTTCTTGTGAGCATTTGGCGTGACATTTTCTCTTCTTTCTAGACATACATGAGTAGAGGTAAAATATGTTATCAAAAGCAATACCAGTTAGGGGTGCCTGTGTGGCTCAGTTGGTTGAGCATCAGATTCTTGGTTTTGTTCAGGTCATGATCTCATGATTTCGTACGTTTGAGCCCAGCATTAGGGCTCTGCATAGAGCCTGTTTGGTATTTTCCCTCTATCCCTGCCCCTCCCCCGCTTTCACTCTATCTGTCTCTCTCAAAATAAATAAAGAAAACTTAAAAAAAGTAGCTAAATACATGTCTAATAAGGCTATTGTTTCTCTCTTATGTGTCAATTCCTTCTACAAGCAGGTATGAGATACCATCTCTATTCATAAGGTAGTTAATGCTGGCTCCTGCAACAGAAATCTCACAAATCTTAGCACAGAAAGGGGTTATGTCTCACCCATCTAATGTCTTGTGTGGGTGGGTTGGCTCTCCTGCACCTTTATTCTCCAGGAAGCCACACAGGGTTCCAGACCACTGCTGTCTTGTAGCTATGCCATTAGAACAAGGGGCTTCCCAACCATGATGGCAGGGGAAGTGAAGGCAGAGCGATTGTGTGGGATAGTTTTAAAGGTTTACCTTGGAAGCGTCTTGCATCACTTTTACCCACATTCTATCAGCCAGACTCCAGTCACATGACCCTACCTAGCTTTAGGGGAGTCTGGGAAATGTAGAAGAGCAAGCACATGGATAGATGTGAGCACACACAGCCTCTGCCAGACACTTATGCATCAGCCCTGGTGCTTGTTGATGAGAGGATAAGGGGAAACAGAGACATGGACCCACCCATTAACTCATGGTCTAATTGAAAATAAAGGGTATACATAGTTATGCCATAAGGCAGCATATAATTGCCACATAATGAGAATTATTGATCAGGTATCAATAATCTCTCCACACTTTAAGTGGCAGTCTAGGCAGAGGAAAGAGCAAGACAAAACTGTGGAGGACAGAGAGCATGAGACAACACTTTAGCAGGAGGCAGGGACATGTGAAGGGACAAGTGGCAGGAAACAAATCTGAAAATTTAACTTAGGGTCAGACCAAGGAAAAGCTAAGGAGTTTCAGAAGTAATTGACTATTTTTGAGAAAGGAAAGGAAAAATTAAGTGAAAGAAACCGTTCAGTGAGCACCAATTCAACCAAAATAAGAAAAGTATGTAATCACTTTGTGCCTTGGTTTCTTTTTCTGTAAAATGGAGATACTAATATTTACTTGTTATGCTTGTTGAGAGGATTAAGTGAATAATACGTGTGAAGTGCTTACATGTATTTACACTAGTTAATACATGTAATTGTGCCTGACATAGTAAGCATTCATATTATCTGAAAAATATGTAGTTTTGGTTTCCTAACACCTCTAAGGGAGGCAGTCATAACTCAAAGGACAATTTTGATCAGGCCAATGACGAGATATCCCCAACAGGTTGACAACCAGGGTAAAAGGAGTAAAATATCCACAATGAGGATAGACATGATTTTCTGAAAGTCCTCATATATCAGGAAGGCCACATACCCCTCCCCCCATGAACCTTCTTGCTTTAAGATAAAGAGTACATCCAGGCATATTCCAGAGGACATAGGGAACTGTCCAAGGAACCTTGGGCAAAACCACATTGGCAGTTAAGAGAGTTAGTGCTGGCCTCAAATTGTCTGGGGGACAATTCCAGCTCTGCCACTTATAAGCTGGATGACCTTGTACAGCTTATTTAAAACCGCTTTAAATATCAGTTTCTATAGGTGTAAAATGAGGATAATACTTCCCTCATGGGGTGGTTGTACAACTAAAAAATATAACATGTGAATGGCATTCAACATTGTACCTAGTTTTCACTAAATGGTCAAAACTACTGCTTATTATTTACTACTATTTTAAATTGTTTATTTATTTTTGAGATAGAGAGAGCACAAGAAGGGGAGGGGCTGAGAGAGAAAAACCCAAGCAGGCTCCGAGCAGTTAGCACAGAGCTCAATGGGGGGCTTGATTCCATGAACCATGAGATCATGACCTGAGCCAAGATCAAGAGTCAACCAATTCAACTGACTGAGCCACGCAGGTGACCCTATTGTTTGCTATTATTAATTAAAAGGCATAAAGCCAAATAAAAAACCTAAATTCTGTAGACAAATCAAGAGTCAATAAAAATTTAAATGTCTGGATATTTGAAAACAATTCAAATCATTTGTAGGTTCATTTCCATTTCTATTTGGATGTTTAGAAAAATTTGGGCATAAACTCAGAGAAGTGGCTACATCTAGTCAGTTGTTTGCCCTACCCAAAAGAGAACCTTTAAGCATATTGCTGACTTAGGGATAACTTACCTAAATCCACCTCAGCAAAAATGCTACAGTTGAGTTTTGACCCTGGTCAAGTCCTATTGTGACCCAGAAAAATCCTGGGTCTTATACCCTTGGAGGGAATATCGCTGGCTCTGTTCATTCCAAAAGGGATCCATAGAGCATTTGAAGGAAGTATACAATGATTCCTCTACCTCTCCAAGGCCACCCACCCCTGGAGCCATAAACAGGGCTGGCTCCTGCACCCATGGCAAACAGTGGCCTTCTCCTGGCCTTGCACCTTCTCTGAGCAGCCCTGCTCAAGCTTACTGTCTTTCCTAAGGTAGAGACTGCAGTCTAGGACTATACCTTCTAGCCAAAACCCACGGAGCCAAGTGGGTTAAAAGAGCCACTACTGCCCACTGAATTTTCCAGAATCAGTCTCTCTACTTAAGACATCTTTCTTCTTCAGCCAAAACCAAACCAACACCAAAAACACACACACACACACACACACAAAACAAAACAAATAAAAAAACCCAAACACACACACACACACACACACACACACACACACACACACACAAAACCCAGAAGCTGCAGTTCTAGTGAAGAAAGTAGTCGCATATAATTCCATAAACATCTAAACTCTGAATCTAGTTTGGACTCAGTGGCCCCTATATCAGCCCATTCTCAATGATATGAAGAAGGATTAATTCAGGGAGATTAAAGGAGGAAGACTATGGAAAAAAACTAAAATCACTGTGCATGATTTATTTCCACAAACATGTCCTGAAGCCTACTGTGTTCCAGGCCCTGTTCTGGGCACTGGGGATGAGTAAAATCCTGTCAGTGGCCTTAAAGAGTATAAGTGGGGGAGATAGAAGATTAAATCCACCAACATAAGGACCAGAGAACAGGGTATCAAAATCAGAGCAACTCTCATGTGAGGCATCAGCACAGTGGAGCAGGTAAACATGTCAGAAAAAGTCTCCTCGGGGACATGACATTGAAGATGAGTTTCTAAGATTGAAGAGGAGTTCACCATCAGGTGTAGACATGCATAGAGAAGTGAATCAAAGGGAGGACGTTTTCTAGATCTTGATATTCAAAGTGTGGTCCATAGACTAGAATCATCATTATCACCTACACAATTTCGAGACCCATCCCAGATCTGCTAACACCTCAACAAGATCCCTATGGGATTCATAGACACTATAATGCCTCTGAACAGTCAGAGCAAAGGAAGAAAGGACAGAAATCTGTCTGCTCAGGGAATTGTAAGAAGCTTAGACTAACCAGGAACCAGTGAAAGGCAGAAGTAAATGAGGCTAGAAAAACAGATCCCATACCCACACCACATTTGCAAAGAAGACAAGACCCTCCTTAACCCAAGGTCCTCCTCTTAGAACACCCAGACCTGTCCAATAGCAATAGAAACTCAAACCATGGCCAAGTGAGGGACACTAGCAGCTTGACTCTGGCATCTGTCCCACCTGAGACTAGAACTGACCTCCATTTGCATTTCCTCCTCCAGGCATGGGTCTATTAGAGCCAATTCAGCTGTCCTCTGCCCACATCACCAGGCACCTCTGATGAAAGTTCATACAGACCAATCAATCACACCAATTTTAATTAATCCTAATTGTCCTGTTGGGATTCCTTGCCAATAACTAAGATATGGTGAGTCACAGGCATGACTTCATCATGGCTCTCAGAATTTCCATGGATGTTGTAGGCTTCTGTGCACAATGGTAAGTATAAAGATGTGTGTGCATGTGTGTATATTCATCTCTGTGGCATAGTCTGAATAGTTCCTCAGACCACCATCTCCTCCCTCCAGTCTGTGGTCCCTCCTCTGGGAGTAAAGGGGGATCTCCTAGACAGATCAGAGATGGACACTGGTAAGGACCCATGACCTTCATTCAAAGAATCTATGGACAATTGCTTGATATTTTGTGTCTCCTTACCCTCATCTCTTGACACACTCATGGAGCTGTTTTCCTCATCCCTTAACGCATTCTGTTCTTATCCCCAAATGCTACATGCTCCTTCACATGGTCTTTGAACATGCTGTTCCCTCCACCTGGAATGTCCTTCCCATTTTCTGTCTGCCTAAAGAACTCTTGGCTCAAGTTATACCCCTCCTGAAGTCTGCTGTGATCCTCCTGGGAAGGGATCCTCTCTCTCTTCATAGTTCATAATCCAGGCCTCAATTTGAACCCCTCATGTTGAACTGAGGCTGGGGTCTGGAGGACTCTTCCAGGGCAGAAATTATATAACTTACATTTGTCTGTTCCCTAGCACCAAGCACATTTCTTACTACAGGGTAGCTATTCAATAAATGTGTGGGGGGAAATTCCACTTTATTGGGACTGAGAGAGAGCACACATTTTTGTGAACAAGTTTAGTCAACCAATAAAGTTAATTTTTATTGAATCTGCATCATGATGTAAAGAATTCAAGGCAAATCTACAGTGCCCCAATCTTACATCAGTGCTGCCTGAACATCCACAAGTAAAAAGCAGAGGAAATATGTTAATTGAAATATTGGGGGTTGGGGGGAGAAGAAGACCTAGGGAATGTGGCCATTTTGCAAAGGCTGGTACAAAAGAGATGAACAATGTCTCTCCTATCAATGTATCTCCTATCTGAACCTCAGAGTCGCCTTGAGCCAGCCCAATTTAAGAAGCTTTTGTGTATCTTTCCAAACCAGACTAGACTCTTTCAGTGAGGAACAAGGAGATGTGTGAATGAGGCACTTCAACAACCAGGAGGAGTAGGTTCCACCTTCAGCTGCAGCTCCCATGACCAGCAGTGCAAGATTACACTTGGAGTTCTGGGTTACAAGGGGGAAAAGCCCATGGTGGGGAACTCCTTTGTGTCCCTATACTTGGAGCAGGTAATTTACACCAAATTGTGGCGGGAGGGTTCAAGTGGCAGAGTAAAAGGCAGGTTAAGAAGATGGGTAGCCAGGGGGCTCCTGGGTGACTCAGTCAGTTAAGCATTGGACTCGTGATTTCAGCTTAGGTCATGATCTCACAGGGTGGTGAACTTAGTGTGGAGCCTGCTTAAGATTCTACCTCTCCCTCTGCCTCTCTCTCTCTCTCTCTCCCAAAGAAGGAAGAGCAGGAGGAGGAGCAGAAGGAGGAGGTGGTGAAGCAGGAGGAGGAGGGGGAGGGGAAGGGGAAGGAGAAACTGAGTAGCCAGATAAGCTGGGGTCACATATAGGCTCCACCATGGACCAACCATGTAACCTTGAGGAAGATTCTTGACTTTGCCAAGGCTCAACTTTCTCATCTATAAAATTGAGGTAGCTTTCTGTGGGGCTGGTTGGGAAGACTATGTGTAGTGCTTAGTAATAAGTGGTGCCTATTATCCTATCTCCCCACCTGACAGTCATTACTGCCAGAAACAGAAAGGGTGTCCATCAGGATTCAGGGACTCATGGCTCTTGTGGTGAGGGTCAATCCAAAGCAGAATAAAGACCACAGTCTCATACTCTGGGTAAAGACCCTCCATCTCACAGTGCTCTCCAATGTTGTATTAATTAATGTTGTATTAATCATTTAATGCAGTATGGTGACCAGTTGAGAAAATTACTCTGTGCATGGTTTTGGCTATTTGAGATTCTTGTGGAAAAACAAAGGAAAGAAACTTCTGTCCTCCCTCATCACTTGATGATCTACTCGGCTCTGGTCGTGATGGGGAGGTATGGCAAAGCCCCTCATTTACCATAATACCACACAGCTCTTCAAGGGGGCAGTAAGTACATGGATGTAGAAGTCTTTCAAACACCTTAGATATCCTCTTCTTCTATGGGTGCTTGATGAACATCAAATAGAATTATTGTTGATAGAAAAGTCACCTCTGTATTGGGTACTAGAGAGGACTATCATCTTGTTTGTGAATAAAATGAACTTCTGGGGTTTCCAGAGTTTCCCTACAGACCTATTAGAGTCACCCTGCTGCATAAAACACTTCCTGGGCACCTTCCAGTACTTCTCCTTGGAAGTACACAGGTTTTGGGAAGACAAGATAACCCACAAGGACCAGAGGTCAAAGTCAGACCGAGGTGGTGAGATGATCATTGGGGCAGTTTGGAAAGTAATTGGCAGCTTACTTATCAATATCACCTCCCCCCATGAACCCAACTAAGCTCCACGAGGACCCTGGGTTGGTCTCATTTGGCCCTGAATCGGTCAGATTTAGCACAGTGCCTGACACATAATAGCTGCTCAGTATTTCTTTGTCAAATGTTTGGATGACAATCACGTATATTATTGTAAGAGGTAGCACAGTGGGTAAGGGGGAGGGCAGGCTGAGACCAGGCAGTGGTGTTCAAATCTAGCTCTACTACTTGTTACTATACAGCATCAGGTAAACTGTTTTTACCTCTTCATTTAACTGTCTTAGTTTCTTAATTTGTAAAACAGGGACAGTAATAGTACTGACCTTGCAGGATTGCTGAGAGATTTAAATGAGTGAATGCATATACACACCTAGTGCCTAGCACATGTTTAGCACTAGATATTGTTATTATTACTGTTTTAATTATTTATTATTATTAAATATTATTTATTATTATTACTGTTTATTATTCCATAAATTATATCTTGAAATGTCTACAAAATATGACAACATTTAGAAAGGCATAGATGAGTGGGGTTCGCAGATATAAGGGAAGGTGGAGGAAGGTGGCACTGAGTCAAGCCTTGAAGGATTATCAATTTGTGAATGAACAATAATCTGGGTAGCACACAATCACAAATCCTCAGGTGCATAAAATAATAAGTGTTTATGACAGTAAATGTCAGCTAGGGGTGTGGTCTGTGCTAGGTTGGATGGGTGGCTCTAAACTGTAGGGTGGGATGGACATGTTAGCCCAGGCATAATCTTAAGATGATAGCACAGGTGCAAAAGAATAAAAGGAAACTCACAAGGCTGCTTAATACCTAGACCATGGGGGACGGGATGGGGGAAAAATGTTACAGAGAGGGAGGGAGTCAAACCATAAGAGACTCTTAAGGACTGAGAACAAACTGAAGGTTGATGGGGGGTGGGGGAGAGGGGAAAGTGGGTGATGAGCATGGAGGAGGGCACTTGTTGGGATGAGCACTGGGTGTTGTATGGAAACCAATTTGACAATAAATTATATTTAAAAATAAACTTAGATAAAATAAATAAAATTCTTGAAAAAAACCCAGCTAGGCTTAGAACTGGTACCTTGTCACTTCTGCCTCATTCAGAATAAGATATGACTGAGCCCAATGTCAAGGTGGAAATATACTCTACCCCTGTGGTGAGAGGAGCTGGCACCTTCACACAGCAAAGGGAATGCTTATTGGGAAGCATGAATAATTGAAGATAAGGATGCCATCTTCCCAAGAAGAAGAGAGTAGAGAGAGGCCATTCTGGAAGCAAATGTGTGGGGGCCATGGCAGGATTGTAAGGTGGCTGGTTGGACTGGAGAGGAAGGTCCTTGGATCAAGCATGTGAAGAAAGGCTTGGGGAGATTGTCACCAATAGCAGCCAGATTTAGACAGGTCAGATAAATCCAATGGCTTCCTCTTGCACTTGGAATCAAACCCAAAGGTACTGAACTGAAGCATCTTGTAGCACTAAGAAGTAAGGAAGTACTAAACTAAACAAAACAAAATCAAACAAAACCTAAAAATCAAACAACCAAAAAATCACAATAGTAGTATTTTAGAGAGACCCAGGAGCAAATGGAAAGAGCCCCAGTGGCCAAATTTGGAACAATTTGAGCAAGAAAATAAATAAAGTAGTATTGGTTTATAACTCAAAGTGTAAAATAAACATCCAAACTGATATAAATAGAAAATAAATTAAATAAATAGAGTAGACAGATATCCTATGAAGAAAAAAGTCAAAGCTCTTGCCTAATCAGTAAGACCCCAAATACTCTAGCCCCTGCCTACCTCTCTGACCTCATCCTCTTATCCACAGTGTTCTAACTACACTGCATTTCCTGGGAGCTTTGCATCTGTTATCCCTCTACATGGAACATTCTCTTTTTTTAAGTTTATTTATTTTGAGAGAGAGAGAGAGAGAGAGAGAGACAGAGAGAGAGAGAGAGAATCCCAAGCAGGTGCCTCACTGTCAGCACACAGCCTGAAGGAGGACTCAATCTCATGAACTGAACCGTGAGATCATGACCTGAGCTGAAACTGAGAGTTGGATGCTTAACTGACTGAGCCACCCAGGCACCCCTACATGGAACATTCCGCCTCCAGTTCTTCACCTCTTGTCACTCAGGTCTCAGCTCAAATGTCACTTTCACAGAGGAGTCTTCCCTGACTATTCCCTTTTCCTTTGCCTCCTTATTTCCTTCACAGCACTTAGTTTTTCGAACATAGTCTTATTTATTTTTTTATTAACTTGTTTATTTGTGTTGTCCTCTAGTTTACAAAATAAACCATGAGAACAGTAGCTTTGTCTGCATTCTTTACTACTGGGTCCCTAATGCCAGGCACACAGTAGGTGCTCGGTAAGTATTTATGGAATAAATGGGTGAGTAAGTGACTACCTATTGACCTTCATATTCATGAAGCCAGGCAGAGTGCCTATCATGGAATAAGGATGAATACTGTTCTTTTGATGTGTGCATGGATTAACATATAAGTCAATGAGGAGATTGATGAATGAGCAAAGAAAATAAGGACTGAGTATGAATAAGTGAGTAAAATATGTCTGTAAGATCTTGGGCTGGGCCCATATAACACAACAGTAGTGAATTCATCAGTCCAGGTTCATTCTGCAAAGTTGACTGCATATTGAGCTAGAGGAGAGCTGCACTGGTTGGATTTATGGATCATTTGGACCTCAGCTTTTGGAAATGCCTGTTTGGGGGTAGGGAAGGGAGGATGCCTGTGAACCTCTCTTCTCTGAACACTTAATGAGGCTTTTGGAACAGATCATTTAGAGAAGATGCTCATCTCTATGAGGCCCAAGGTATAAAAATAGATGGATTTACTTATTGAAATGACTCCTCACCATATTTTCCCTATGTGGCATAATGATTAAAACTCATAAATTACCATTAAGTGTGAAGTGAACAGTGAGTCTGTGAGTATCTCCTCTATCTCAGAACTGGGTCTTGGGAGCCCTCAGGGAAGATGTGATGTCCTGCCGCAAGACACTTTAACTGGTAGTCCAGAAGCCACAACAGGAAAGAATCCCAAGAGACTCAAGGTCCCCAGACATAGAATGAGCACAGAGCCTCTGGAACCTGCTGCTGGGGTGGGGAGGGTCAAGAATGATGAAGGACTGAGGATACCTCACCATCAGGTGAAGACTTCTGTCAAGTTTTTTTTTTATGTTAAATGTAATTTATTATCAAATTGGCTTCCATACAACACCAAGTGCTCATCCCAACAGGTGCCCTCTTCTCTCAGGTTCTGTAGCTACTCCTGTGTATAGCATGTCAAGTGTGGACCACCCCCCACCCCTTTGAAGCAGCAAATCTGTAGTGCAATCCTGTTCCACCCAGTGGAAGGCATCTTGCATCTGAGGACCGTGGAGAAAGGAAAAATGCCCTGCTTGTCCTATGTGGTCTCAGTGGGGCTTAGAGTGGTGAATCCCAAACTAGGTATTGAATCAGCATCTTCTTAAAATTTTTAAAAGAGAAGTTCCCGGGTCCAAGCCTGGACCAATGGGTCAGAATCTGTCAGGATGGGGCTCAGAGAAGCTGTGTTTTTAAAAACTCCTTGAGTACCTTACTTGCCTTCTCCCTATCATCAAAATAGAAATGAAAAAAATGAATGAGGCAATTGTTTTCTGGCACTAGATGAAGTACAGAACCACGACCCCTAAAAGAAGGAAAACACTTACCAGGAAGACACCACGTCTGTTTCCCAGCATGTTTGCCCAGGAACACTTTTCAAAGTGAAGCAGAAAGAGGGAAACCCAAGCAGACTGCAGTGGTCTGATGAAACTGAGCAGAGTTTGGAGTCTGGGGTGCTACAGTGGTTGGAATTTGTGGCGTGGGGCACTGGAGAGGAGAGCTGCCATAAGGTGGTGTGGGCATGTCCCATGGGGCTTTGGGTGAAGCCTGGTCTTTGGAAGCCCAGAGCAGGACTCAGTGGGGGCTAGCAGAGGGCAGCTGCTTAGGGTCTGAGAACAAAACAGATAATGCCAGAGGCTGTTCAGGGCTTGGCAGTGCAGCTCAGCTAGAATAGAGAAGACTCAGTGTGCATCTCAGGAAAGACTGCTGAATGGCCATGTATTAGAATAAGGCCAAACTCTACAGCAGGCTTTCTCAGCCTCAGCACTACTGATACTTTGAAGAGATAATTTTTTGTTGTGAAGGTTGTCCTATACATTGTACGATGTTTAGCTGCTCACCCCACTAGATGCCAATAACACCTCCATTTGTGACAACTCAAAATGACTCTAAACATTGCAAAATGCCCTCTGGGGGACAAAATCACCCTCTGGTGAGAACCACTTCCCTAGATTCAGGGCCACAACTCATGATTAATGAAAACACTAGAATAAACCACTCCTACACCAGTCCTACCAAAAAATAAAACAAAGCCAAATGGGATTAAGAGGATTCACAAGTAATTTAAATGTCTTTAATAACTCACATCCCCTAAAGGAAAACAACATAATCCAGCCTGTCTATATCACATCATCTACAATATCCAGCTTACAATAAAACATTACTAGGCAAGCAAAGTAGGAAAATGTGACCCATAATCAAAAAACTGGTAGTTAAATACTTAATGACACTGTATTGTATATACCAAAGTTGCTTGCTAAGAGAGTAGTTCTCATTATAAGAAAAAGAATTTGTACTCATGTGAGGTTATAGATGCTAACTAAATTTATTTTCGTGCTCACTTCACAGTATATGCATATATCAAATCATTATGTTGTACACTTCAAAATTATGTATTATGTCAATTATATCTCAACCAAAATAGAAAGGAAATTGGTAGTGATAGAAACAGATTCTTAAATGGCACAGGTATTGGAATTAGCAAAGTGACCCTAAATCAGCTATTATAAATATGTTCAAAAACTAAAAAAGAATAGATGTATATGATGAACACAGAAATGGAGAATTCCAGCAGAGAAATGGGAACTATGAAAAAAATCAAATAGAAATTATAAAACTGAAAATTCCAGTATTTGTAATGAAAAATTCACTAGATGGTGTTAACAACAGATTGAAGACGGCAGAATAAAGGGGCAGGAAACACGGAGCTAGATCAATAGAAATGATTCAATATGAAAGCAGAGTAAAAAGAGTTTTCTAAAAAATGAACAATTACTTTATACAGTCAATTGTTTTTAGTCAAACATGTCAAAATTATTCAGTTGGGAAAGAAAGTCTTGTCAGCAAATGGTGTCACATCACAACTCATAGTGTCTCATATCACAACTGAATAGTGATATGAGAAAAAAAAAGAACCCCACGCCATATTCAAAAACCAACTTGAGATGAACTGTATATTTAAACCTAAAATCTAACACCTGGAAGAAGACAGGAGCACATTCTGGGTAAGCCAAGGTTTTTTAAGTGGGACACAAAGAGCAAAGAACAATAACTATATAAAAATGATAAATTAGATGCCATCAAAATTAAAACCTTTTGTTCCTCAAAAGATACCATTAAAAAAATTGATTCACCACACATGATAGCTACACTTGTGGTGAGCACAACATAACACATAGAGAAATGAATCACTATATTGTACAACTGAGACTAATGTAACATTGTATGTCTACTATACTCAAATTAAAAAAAAAAAAAAACTAATTGACTCACTGTTCTAGATGCCATGAAGAATATTCATGATTCATGGGGAAAATTCAAAATATCAACGTGGAAAGGAATTTGGAAGAAGTTTATTCCAACACTCATGGGTGATTTTGATGGGTTCAAGACTTCGGCGGGATACGTATCTACAGATGTGGTGGGAACATCAAGAGATTAGAAGTGGAGCCTGGAGGTGGGACTGAATCTCTGCAATCTCATGATCAAATTTTAACAGATGAGGAGTTGCTTCTTATGATGAGCAAGAAAGTGGTTTCTTGAGATGGAATCTACTCCTGGTGAAGTGGTGAACATTGTTGAAATGACAACAGAGGATTTAGAATATTACATGAACTTAGTTGATAAAGGAGTGGCAGGGTTTGAGAGGATTGTCTCCATTTTAAAAGAAGTTCTGCTGTGGGTAAAATGCTACCAAATAGCATCGCATGCTGCAGAGAAATCGTTTGTGAAAGAAGTGAAATCGTGAAATTGTGAAAGAAGAAAAGAGTCGATCAACACAGCAAACTTCATTGTCTTAGTTTGAGAAATTGCTGCAGTCGCCCAAGCCTTCAGCATCGAGGCAAGACCCTCTACCAGCAAAAAGATTACAACTTGCTGAAAGCTCAGATGCTGGTTAGCACCTTTTAGCAATAAATATGTTATAATTAAGGCATGTACATTGTCTTTTTAGACATAATGCTATTGCACACTTAACAGACAACAGAATAGTGTGAACATAACTTTTACATGCACTGGGAAAACAAAAAATTCATTTGACTCAGTTTATTGAGACAATTTGTTTTATTGCAGTGGTCTGGAACTGAATCTGCAGTATCTTTGAGGTATGCCTATATAGTTAATTGATTTTTGATAAAGCTATCAGAGCAATTTAGTGGAATAAAATAAGTATTTCCACAAATGGTACTGGAACAAATACATAACTGCACAGGGAAAAATTAACTTTAACCTCCACCTTACACCAGACAAAAATTCAATTTATACTGGATCAAAGACATAAATGTAAATGCCCAAACTCTACAGCCCCATGCTTCTAGAAGAAAACCTATGAGAAAATCTTCATGGTCTTGAAGTAGATTTCTCAGACAAGGCCTTAAAAGCATAAACCATGAAGAGTTGGTAAACTTGAATTCACTAAAATTTTAAATGTCTGTTCACCAAAAGACATCTTTAAGAGAAAGAAAAGGCAAACTATATACTGGAAAAAGGTATTGGTATATCTGACATACATCTGACAAAAGGCTTGTAGTATATCTATATTTGCTCTATCTTCTATCTATCTATCATCTACCTATCTTCTATCATCTCCTACAACTCAATAATTAAAAGAAATATAATACCCAAAAAGATGAGCTAAAAACTTTAAAAGCCACGTCATAAAAATATATTTGAATGATAAATAGGCTTATGAAAACCATTTGTCATCAGCGAAATTCAAATTACAACTCTAATAAGACTCTACTTTATACCCACTAAAATGCCTGTCATCACAAAATGTTGAAAACAGGGATGCCTGGATGGCTCAGTCAGTTGAGCATCTGACTCTTAACTTCTGCTCAGGTCATGATCCCAGGATCATGGGATTGAGCCCCGTGTTGGGCTCCACGCTGAGCATGGAGTCTCCTTAAGATGTTCTTTCTCTCTCTCTCTCCCTCTTTCTCCCTCTCCCTCTTCTCTCCCTCTCTTTCTAAAATAAATTAAAAACACACACACAAAATGTTGAAAACAATGTAGAGCAATGAAAGCTGTCATATGTTGCTGGTGGGTGTGTAAAATGTTACAAGCACTTTAGAAAACTCTTTGGCAATTTCTTGCAAAATTAGCTGTATCCCTACTCTGTGACCTAGCAGTCAGCTCTGATGTCAGCTTCATTGCTAGTGGAGATGGTGAACAAAGAGGTAAACAAATGAAGACACAAGATAATTTTAGATTGTAGATGTGATCTGATAGTGCTTTAACCTGCTTAGCAAGGTTGTACTGGTGGCAGCTGCTGTTATTTTTATCAATCCATGAGATCCTTGAAGGCAGAAATGGTTCTGAATCATTCTGAGCCTCTAGCACAATGCTTGAAGACATTCAAAATGTGTTTTACTGAATGGCTGGCTTGGAATGTGTAAATGAACCAAAATAATGAATGGAAATTGATGAACCCAAACCCACAATTAAAAGAAAGCAATTAAGCCCCACATCATGAAATACTAATAATGTGAATGGGCACTTAGAGAAGGGAGATAGGCTGGAGAAGTCTGGGAAGGCTTCTTGGAGGAGGTCAATTCTGAACTGGTTCTCCAAAGATGGTTCAGAGGCCAGCGGGTGAATAGGAGAACCAGACTGGGCTGGAGGGGATGACTCAGACAAGAAGGAGAACACTCTGGAGAGAAGCCTGGTTGGAGACACATTGTGCTTCTGTGTTAATAGCCCTGTAGGCAGGTGGCATAGAAGACTCTGCTGATGACAGTCGTGTAACAACAGGGGGTTCTTCTCAGCCCTCTGCCAGGCACTCAGCTGGCTCACAGCCTACCAGCACTCAAAATAGTTGTGTAGGGCTCTCTAGGTGGTGGCCTAAGGGTGATTGTTGCCCCTGTGCTGTCCTCTTTTGGCCCTAGTGGAGTGTCTGACCTACATTAGGCCACTCTCTGAGCACTCTTGACTGACCTCCCAGCAAGCTGCTGCTGGAGGGGCTCATTCCAGAGGTGATTTGTGACTGCAGCAGGGCTGGGGGAGGAAGTGGGGTGGGACCAGAGCCAGCCTGAGCCCTGACCTCAGATGTAAACTAGCTGCACTAATTTTTTGAAAAACAAAATCCCATTTTTAAAATTGAATCATAAACCTAACCTAGAACATTTTTAAAACATCAATGAACCATTTCAAACTAGAAACTTAATTTTTTTCCTAAATGAAAGACCTAGAATGATGGTCTTCAAACATCAGTGATGAAGATTAGCTTCGCCTGGTGGACCTGTTAGCCCACCGATGGCTGAGCCCCACTCCAAAGTTTCCCACCATGTGGGTCTGGGGTGAGGCCTAGGAACTTGTATTTCAAAGGAATTGCCAGGTGGTATTGATGCTTCTGGTCCAGGGATCACCCTTGAGAACCACTAATCCTGATGATCTGGGAGCATCATGGTATACTCCAGACCCAAATGCCCAGCTTTTTGGTTTTCATTCTTCTTAAATTCCTAATTTGGGATGACAACCATAACACTGGCAACTGTACTTCTCCAGTGGCTACCTCTAATGCTGTGGTTCCTAATGTTCTTGGTTGTTTAAGATTTCCCCTGAAAATCTGGTGTTAAAATTCATGCGAGCCATTTCCACAGTAAAATGCACGTACACAGTATTTTACCTGAACTTTGCTGAGGTTGAATCCAGACCATAATTTCCAGACCAGCATAAAACTGGCCAGGAGTGGGCCGCACCTCTACTCAAGAGCAGGGCTTCAGTGCTGTCTGCTGTGTGATTTTAAGCTAACTGCTTCCCCTCTCTGGGACTATGAAATAAGGCTACTCAAACCTTTGGATTATGTTCAGAGAATGGGTCTTTCAGAGGAAGCTGGAGAACAAATCTTCATTTTTTATTTGAAATTCTATTTTTATTGTTTAAGATTTTGGCCATGTGTAAGTTAAAACACAAGCACACCACACACTGCTGCATTTTAGTTTTCTGAATACGTGTACACAGTCTTTTTCATGAAATCCAAATCAATAGCTAATTAAAATCTTGAATGCCTTTGTGGTGTGGTGCATACAAATGAAATTTAAAAAAATCCTCGGCTGTGTTAGTTTTTAGTTCTCATGTATATAGCAATGAAATCACGCTAAAATGGCAAATAACTCAAGCTAAGTAAATGTGGTATAAATATTAAACATGTACCATCCTCCCCAGGTTGTTTGAGACTCAAGTGGGAAAATGTACGTGAAAGAACTTTAGAAATGTGTTGTCCTCATTTAAAGATTATTTTGATTGGTACGCCCATCATCATAAGGCCTGTGGGGTTGAAATCCTTTCAGGAGCCTCCTACAAACTCCTTTCTGCTAGTCTCCAAAACCCATTTTCTTCACACGCGAGTGTTTTCAGGTGGGAGGCAGGTGGGAGGCTCTCCTTTGAGAGAAGCTCAACTCGTCAACATCTAAATCCTAGTGTGAGTGTGTGTACATATGTGTGTACCCAGGCTGGTGTGTGCCTGTTTGTGTGCCTGGGCAGGTGTGTGCACATGTGTGGATGCCTGGGCAGGTATGTGCATGTGTGTGTCTGGGCAAGTGTGTGCATGTGTGAGTGTTCCTGGGCAGATGTATGCATGTGTGTGCTGGTTTGTGTGCCTGAGCAGGTGTGTGCATGTGTGTTCTGGGAAGGTGTGTGCATATGTGTGTGTGGTCTTTATGAATGTATGTATGTATGAATGTATGCCTCCCATTCCTTCTCCCTCTGTCTCTCTCTCCAAATGCGTGCTTGCGCGCGCACACACACACACACAGAAATAACAAATGATACATAAAAGCCGTGAGCTGCCCTTTGCTTGTCCCACAGGCTCTGTCCCCATGTTGGCTCTCTTGTCCTGCTTTCCCAGAGTCATCAACAGCTTCAGAGTTTTTTCAGTGAGCTCACCACTGAGGTCCCAATGGTCAGTCAATGACTCCCTGGCTGTGCAATTAGTGTCCACCTCACACAACAAGCAGGTTCTAATAGGCTCCAGGTCCCCTGCCCTGAAGTTCTCATCTCCTGCTGTGGTGATGTCCTCAGCCAAGCTGCCCTCATTAAGGCTCCTGGCTGTCCTCACCTGACACCGCCTAGACCAGGCTGAGTCTGGGAGGTAGATGGAGCTGTAGCCTGGGAGCAAGGACACCAGGTCCCAGACAGGCCCCACTCTGCCTAACTTGTGAGCATTGGATCATGTCCCTTCCCTTCCAGGCCTCAGTATCTTCATGTATAAAATGTGAACAGTTGAATTAGGACTATGGTTCTAAGGCTTTCATGGAGCAGTGGGGCCCTTTGAAGAGCTAATGAAGCAATGGGGTCCTCTCCCCAGCAGGGCACACATAAACATACATGCAAAAATAATGTATGTTTGATTTCAGGGGTTCAGAAATCTTCTAGAGCCCATCCATAAGCCCTAGGATAGCCCTGAGTTTCTTCCCAGCACTAACAACTACACACAGTGATACGAAACTCTCCTCTCTCTACCTCAGTCTGTCTCTCCCTCTCTTTTTGTCCCTCAGTGTGGTTACAGGGATCAAAAGAGGCAATGAATGGAGAAATCTGAACATGTGAGGGATGGCTCATATTATCAACACACAGGCCTCTCTACACCTCCTTATTGACTCCATGATAATAAAATCTACCATTTATTAAGCACCTACATACATAGTGCCAAATGATGTACTAAGAGCTGTCTATGTATAATCTCATTTAAATTTCAAATTAATCCTCTGAGAGGGGTTCTATTGCCCCCATTTTGTAGGTGAGAAAATTGATCACTATATTTTAATTACCTTGCTTGAGATCATGCAGTCTAAGTGGCAAAGAACAGATTAAGTTTGACTGAGATAGAATAACTAGATAATGGGTTGTCCAGGCTGTCTGTCACAGGGATGACTTTTATGCACTGGAGGAAATAGAAGAAGTGATCCCTGGGCTGAAAGAACAGGGCATCTATTCAAGGACAGACAGATAAACATGCACACACATGTAGGTGCACACATAAATGCACACATGCACATAGACACACATGCACACACACGCACATACACATAGGCACACACACAGGGACTGAAGAAACTGTTAGACCAGTATACATGGACATGGAAGTCAAAGGAATCTTGGATTGAGGTGCCTGGAAGGACCAGGAAAAGAAGTTAATCAGGGGCACTTCCTGGAGGAGGTAAAACTGGGGTAAACTTGAAAAAAAGGGGGGAGGAAAGATAATTAGTGAAGGATGAAGAGGGGCACCTCTCAGGCAGAAGGGCTCTCTGGAAGCATAGGGAGGACAGAGGGAGACTGGGGTCATTCCTGTTTGGCAAACATTTAGTGAGCACCTACTATGTTACTATGTGCACTCTGCTGCAGTGTGACAGGTCCTGTCCTTCAGCTGCTCAGTGTCTAGTGAGGGTGACAGGAGGCATGCAGCCATGTCAGTGATGTGACTCATGCAGCCAAAGGGTCTGTAAAGAGCCTATGGTCATGGTGTAGCCGCCAAGACATGGCTTCAGAGCCAGTCAGTCCTGGGTTTGAATCCCAGCCCTGCCACTCACTACATGGTGAGCTTGTTACTTACCTGCTCGAGCCTCAATCTTCTCATGAGTAAAATGGGGATAATCACAGGCTTTGCCTTGAAGAGTTGTCGAAAGTGTGAAATGAGATAGATAATGCATCTCAAGGGCTTAGCACAGTGCTGACCAAGAATAAGCACTAAACAGTTGTGACTTTTATTGCCGTCATCATTTAGAACTGTAATAAAGTTATTAGCATGATGCCTGGCACATACTAGGTACTTAAGTATTAGTGCCTGTTCATTCAAGATAGAGGGAAAAATGCTTTTTGTTCAGGAGGAAAAGGAAAGTGTCTGCTTTGCTCCCTTGACTGATGTCCAGGGAGCGAATCACACAGTTCTTTAGGAGAGGGGCGACGTGCTAATGAACTGCACAGATTTAGAGAACTGGACACCCATCAGTGACAACTGGTAACTCTGACAGGTGAAATTGAACACTTAGGACATTTCACTTGATTCCTTTCAAACACCCAGAGAGAGACAGTCCTACATCTCGGCTTTTCCCTTAATTGGTCACATTTTGAAGCATGCTGCTTACTTGTGACCCTGGAGTTAATAAACAGCCAGTCAGAGCCCTCACTGTATCGAAAGCAGTTTACAGGAAGGAGATTTGCTGGGTGCCAACAATCATCCACTGGGGTTTTAGAGCAAATTACCCATCCGTCAATTTCTCTTCTCCTAGGAGGTATTGTTTCAGACCAAGGGATCCTTGCTAGAAGTGAGATCAATAAATAGAAATTCAAATTTACTCCAAAGGCACCTAAAACACACCACGTCCCCAACTGGCTCCATTTTCTTGCCCTCCCCCACAAAGCAAATCTCCTTTCTGCCTCAGCTGGCACCGAGCTGTAGGCTCAGCATCCTCCTTGCCAACCCCCTCCCTCCTCACCTTTAATCAATCAATCACCAAATCTGATGATTCCCCTTCCGAGGTGTCTCTCCACTCCCATTCCCACCACCCTAGACCCTCGTCTGGTGCTAATGAGACACCTGCCATTGTCTCCTAAAGGCTCCCCCTGCCGCCATTCTTGCTCCCTTTCAAGCTATTCTCCGTGTGGCTGCAAAGGAGATCCTTCTAAAATGCAAATTCAGTCCCGTCATGCTTCGATTAAAACTTTTCAAAGGCTCCCTGTTAACTTCAGGGTAAAGTCTCAGATTCATATGATGGCAAGCAAGGTGCTTCAAGATCCCAAGGCTGCTTACCTCCCCACCTCCTTGCTCCTTTCTTGTGCTACAATGAATGCTTCAGCAGGACCACAGGCCCTAAAAAGGTTCCTGGTTTTTCCCAGCTATGCATCCAATCCCTGGATGCCCTCCTTTCTTGGTTGGCCTGGAAACTTCATCCCTTGCCCTCCTGTGAAGCTCCACCACTGATATTACCTGTGTGAAGCCTTCTCCAACAGCCATCTCTCCTAGAAACGGAATTTATCACCCTGTCTTGTAACTATGTGAATAAATTTCAATCATTAAATACATCTTACGGTATTAAAACTCCTTAGATTCCAGCCCATTCTCTATTTCAAACTGAGAATGAGGTCGGGATCCTTGCATCTTTGTATCCAAAGTGTGGAGCCCAACAGGCTTCACATGGATAATTTCATTTCACCTTTACAATATTCCCATTGTACTATTAGTACCCCTGGGTACTATTAGTATTTCCATTTTACACAGAAAGAAACTGAGGCTCAGAGAGATTAAGCAACTTGTCCAAGATCATACAAGCAGTAAGTGTCGAAGGCAGACTTGAACTCTGGTCTAAGTGACTTGAAAGGGCTCAAGAAACGTTGGTTTCTTTACTGGATATTGATCAGGCACTCATTCTTTCAAGTCACCCTCCCCACCCTGAAAACACATTTAGAGCAAAAACCTAAAGGATGTTAATGGAACTGTTTAGGTAAATACTTCATGTACTGAGGGAGTCTATGTATACAAACTTTTTCAAAACAAAACTGTGAACATGTAGTCATAGGAAAAGCCTGAATTTAGAGAACTGGGGTTTGGAACAACTCTGATCACTTTTTTTTTTTAACGTTTATTTATTTTTGAGACAGAGAGAGACAGAGCATGAACGGGGGAGGGTCAGAGAGAGGGAGACCCAGAATCCGAAGCAGGCTCCAGGCTCCGAGCTGTCAGCACAGAGCCCGACTCGGGGCTCAAACTCACGGACTGCGAGATCATGACCTGAGCCGAAGTTGGCCGCTTAACAGACTGAGCCACCCAGGCGCCCCTCTGATCACCTTTTTGTTGCATCACTTTCCTCAAGCGAAAAGCTTCAGGTGCCTGCATCTGGAATGGTGGGTATCAGGAGGCTGTGAGTGAGGGTGGTGACAGCATCCATTAGGAACAGTAACAGTAAATTACAAGATTCCATTCGCTGACCATTGATGACTGTGCTGAGCACGTGGCATGGCTTAGCTCTCTGATAACTTGCCCAGGGCTGCACTCCACCAGCGAGCAGCAGAGCTGGTACTTAATCCCACGTCCACCTGCGGCCAGACATCACTACTACACGCTGCTGCATATTATGGTCTGCTGAGATTTAAGCAGTTTCAGTGACTGGAAGGAACCCCCGAGGTGGAGTTTCTGGAGTCCAAATGCTCTGCCCAGTACCATGTGATAAATGCATTGTGTGCACCTGGGGTTGTGAAGGCCACCACAACCAGTAAGCAAGAGTCCAACTTCCTCGGTGCATCCACCAAGGAGGATTAAGACCTCCTCAGCATCCTCAGGAAGGTAGAAGCAGCAAAGAGGTCAGGGGAACAGGAAACCCCTGCATTCTTGACAAAAACAAAGCAAACAAAAAAATTCCTGGCAATTCTCCCAGCCTGGCAGTGAAAGAGTTAACCTAATACTGCCTCTATGATGAATGGCTATAATACTGTCTATGTAATGGGTTTCCTATTTAAATTTTGTGAGGATTTAATCAGTTGGGCGCAGCTGTGCAAGATGCACCATAAACTATGTTGAAAAATATGTAGACATATACATTTATCTGCTACAAATTAAGCTCACTTAGAGGTGGTCTTAATGGCCCATGTAGCCATCATTACAAGCATAAATTCTAAACTGTCTGTTTCCAGTGAATTTGCTTTGAGAAAAAAATTAATGCTCATCCTTAGCAGAGCAGAGTAATAAATGAAAGGACCCTTAATTTGCAAAGCGCTAATAGCCCAGCCATTTTTCATTAGGAACCCCACACTGGATCATGTATGGCAGGGTGGCTTCATGGGGGATTCCACTGCCCAGGCTGGGGAGGGATGGAGCTGCCTTTCTGGAGCCCTACCCTCTGTGGTTTATCTGGTCTGCTCAAAGGAAGGTTGAAGTCCTGGTTCCAAGGAAAGGCTGTCACCCACATGCCCATAAGTTTGGGCTGCAATCCTTTCATGCAGAGATGCACACTGGGCTTTCCTCTGGCTGTGTTACTCTGCACAAAGACAGCCCAATAGTAAGTACATATCTTGGTGCAAATGAGAATTCACAGAAAATGGAAGTTTTGCCACTTTCCTTTAGGTCCCAGGACTGGAAGGGGGACAAGGTGGCAGGGTTTGAGTCCCAGCCTACTACGGTGGCACAGCTTCATCCTGGCAACTCCCTTCTTCTTGCAGAAACCAAGAACTGCCTGTTTGTAAGATGTTCTGTCTTTTCTCACATCCCAGTTGATCCTTAAATTACTTATAGTAACCCCTGGAGGTAGGCACAGTGATTTCCCTCATTTTAAATATGGGACAGGCCCTGGACATGGGTGAGGCTAGAGAAGTATGTAGGTGAAAGTTTAGGGAAACACTCACTCTCATGGCCTTGCAAGTGCCAACTCTACGTTTGCATGACCCTGACATTGAATGCCTCCTTAACCTTTGTTCCTTAAGTGCCTTTCTTGTCTCACCCTAGTCCCAGTCCTGGATGGGGACCTTAAGGCACAAAGAAGTTGAGTGACTTACCCAAGAACACATAGGTGCCACGTGAGAGCTAGAGTCTAATTCATAGCCAGCTAGCTCCAAATTTCATTATCTTTTCCATGTGCCAGATAATGCCCACGTGAATTGAGAAGTTTGATTTCGTTCAGCCCATGATGGACACTTCATATGACCCAAGCTGTATTGTAGAAGTTTTCACACATTTTTCTTGTCTCATTTTCTTCTTAGAAACTTGTACTTTCAGAAATCATCTTGTCAATTCACTTTTTTCACTTGTTTGTGGCGTGTATGCCTCACCAGAATATTCACCATTTTCTCTCCCGTGGTTGGAAAAGTACTTGACACATTATAGGTGTTCAATAAATATTTGTTGAGCAAATTATCTTATTCAAAAAACATTTAAATAAGAAGTTATGTGAAGCTAGCCTGAATATCCTAAGGCCCAGTCCCAGATGCTCAAAAAATGGAATAGAACAATCTAGAAGATTGGGTTTACTTCCTCTCCTCTAAGTATCAAGTATTCCCACAACTCAACCACCCTAGGAGAGGGACTTGGTGTTGAAAAATCCAACCAGATAGAAATTCAAATCTGGGTTGGTTCATTTGGGTTCTTTTCCAGAAATCAGAACTGCAGAAACACATTCACCGTCATGTCTGATGGCAAGCATTTGGATCACACTAAAAAGTGGTAGAAGGATTAAAATGCTGAAAATAAGAATCTTAAAAAAATAATAACAATAACCTATTGAAACCTGACCAGTGACAAAGACACCAGCACTACTCTCCCAGAAATGTCTTGAGAAGCAAGCTACATAGTTTCTTTTTAGACCTAGGACACACCTCCCAGAGCTCTCACCCCCTGTGTCTGGCCACTAGACCAGCCTTCCTATTTGAGACAAGTCATCAAATAGGGAGACAAGTTGTTTCTCCTCCAGTCCCCCTCCACGAAAGCTCCAGCATGCCCCACACCATATTTGTAGCAAGCACCAGGAGAGGAGAATAAATCTTTACAGATATGGCCTGTGGTTCTGCACAATTTAACAATTGACAAGATTGTGGAAACAGGCAAGAGTTGTTACTGAGTTAGCACCATTGCCACTGAAACAGATGAAATTAGAAGCAGCCACAGAGAGGCACTTGTCCCCCATGCTGAACATCTGGGAGAGGTGACCATGGGAAGCTGCACTTACCCCACGATAGGTTCCAGCAGATGATGTCCACACAGGACAGTTTTGGTGGGCACTGGGCAGACTGGAGTAGGGAGGGGCCAAGTGCAGTTTTGGAGTTCATGTGCAGAGAAGACCAGGCTGAATCCCTGACAGATCACACTGATATTTAAAGTTAAATATATGACTAGACATTTCACAGATATTAAAAATTTTTTGCAGCAAGTAGGGGTAGAACTCATCTAAACCCATGCTCGATGCCAGACAAAGCTAGAGGCCTCTTTTCTTCACTAACAGCTTCTCAGTCGGCACCTCTTTGCCTGTGGAACCCCAATCTCTACCTCCTCACCTGACTCACCTCATGCCATTTTCCTCTAGGATGCTCTCTCTGATGCTTTATCCTGCTCTAGACTGATTACAATTTGCTTATGGTAGTCTTAGAACTCCTGCAAGGTACACCTCTGCCCCCATTTTGGCCCTTCCTGCACTGAGTCTGCCTCCCATTCAGCCCTGGGAGGGCAGAGGCCACAGTGATTCATCCACTGAAGCTGCTCGTCTCCTAGTCCAGGTAAAACCACTAAGTAGAGCTTGTAATAAATGAATCAATCATGGACTATACCAGAGCGTCCCAAACTTTAAGGTGTATGGAACTGGTTCAGATGAAGATTCTGTTTCACCAGGTCTGGGAATTGGCATTTCTAACAAGTTCCCAGGTGAGGACCAGGCTGCTGAACCTGGGACCATACTTTGGGCCTGGAGGGTCTACATCACCATGTCAAGTATACACAAAGGGCTATGATTGAGTACAGAGATACAGGGCCCATCTCAGCTCTAATCTAATGAAATGAGGTGGTCAGGCAGCCTGAAATCTCTCAGTCTCTTTAGGTTTCACAGAGCAGATGGGCAGTCTGCCTGCGCTAGCCCTTAAAGAATGTTTTACTAGATGTCCTAAGTACATGGTAAGTCTTATCCCAAATGAGAGCCTGCTGATATGCAGGCTGGGCTTTGGGGGATGGGGAGGTTCTGCTGGGTTCCTCTGAACATAGTAGCCGGTGTTGCCCTGCTGTGACATGCCCAGGCTCTGAGCCAGCCTGTGTGTGGTTTGTGTCCTGACTGCCACTTAGAGCCTGTTGGGTCCTGGGCAGGTTACTCAACCTCTCCATCTCTAACATGGAGATAATTATAACATTTCTCTCGGTGTGGTGAGGGCTGGCCAAGAAAACATATTCTGGTTGAATCCTAAGCACTGGATCAATGTCAGTTGTTCTTACTACTCACTTAATGCATAAATGGAGACCTGTCTCTACCTCAGCCCAGAAGAACTTCAGGGCAGTACTTAAGCCCAAACTGGAGACACAGGAGACCAAGAAAGTTGTCACTATTGAAAAGAAAACCATAGGCCCAAGGTGGAACCACTTGTCCCCAGGACAGCAAACCAAGACTTGCAGTTTCATCCTCTCTAGGAGTGGAATTTTAAACCAATCAATATGGAATTGTTTGGTCTGCACCAAGGAGAATGCCCTCTCCTTCCCTCAAAGGAAGATGAGGTAACCTGCAAGGTAAGACCCCTCCTGCCCTTGCCTCTAAGGGAAGGTGACCTTGCCTGAAGCAATCTTTTCTTTTCTTTGGTAATAACTTCCCTGCCCACCCTCTTTCCTATAAAAACCTTCCATTTTGTATGACTCCTGAGAACTTTCAACTTGCTATATGGGTTGCTTCCTGATTCACGAATCCCTTAATGAAGCCAGTTAGACATTCAAATTTATTTGGCTGAATTTTTTTTTTGTTTTGTTTTTTTTAAATTTTTTTTTCAACGTTTATTTATTTTTGGGACAGAGAGAGACAGAGCATGAACGGGGGAGGGGCAGAGAGAGAGGGAGACACAGAATCGGAAACAGGCTCCAGGCTCTGAGCCATCAGCCCAGAGCCTGACGCGGGGCTCCAACTCCTGGACCGCGAGATTGTGACCTGGCTGAAGTCGGACGCTTAACCGACTGCGCCACCCAGGCGCCCCTGAATTTTGTTTTTTTAACACCACCCAGCTGTTATGATGTCAATGGCACAGAGTCATCTGCCTGTAATAGTGTTTTAAACAGGAGACTTGTTCACATGTTGACCCATGCAGATATGAATTCAAGCTACAAATCTCCCCCACAAAGGCCAGGTGCCAGTGGAGCTCTGTGGTGCCTGACTCAATGTGCAGGTCACCCTGCCTGGCCACTTCACCTTCTGTCAAGTGGTGAAGGAGAATTTTGTCTCCTAGGACTAGCACTTTTTAGGCATCTCCGTATCTCCCCACATGGTCTATTTCCTGACTTTAGTGAAATGGCAGAATTGTGAAGCCGAGTGTTGCCAGATGGAAGAAGGTTCTCTCCAACCTCTCACCAGATAGACAATGGCAGGTGCGATATTGTGATTCATAAGAAATATGTATTTGGTCATACACATGACCAAAATGTACTTTTCAGGTATATTTGGTTTTTGTCCACAGTTCCTGGCTCAGAGCTCCCAAAACCCTTAAAATTTTCTGAGTGATAAGAGCAATGGGAACATCTTTTGTGGCAATATTCGGTCTCTTGTCTTCATTCCTGAAATCACTTCAGAGCCATAAAGGTAATATGAGTGCCTTCTAATTCATAAGGAGCCCCTTTCCACCACAATTGGGGTTATGCAAATGAGGAGACTTTGGAAGGTACCAGAGGATGGGGCAGGTTGCCAGAGGAATGAACCATGGAGTGTTGGAATTTTCAGTCCCACCCCCTGACGTTCAGGGAGAGGAGAGGGGCTAGGAGTTTAAACAATCACCAAGAGCCAATGATCATGCCTATGTGATGTCTATAGAATAAAGCCTCCATAAAACCCAAAAGGCCAGGGTCTGGAGAGCCTCCAGGCTGGGGAACCAGAATGCTTTCATGTGCAACCATGCCAGGCCCCAAACTTCATAAAGACAGAAGCTCCTTTATTTGGGACCTCACCCTGTGCATCTTCTCATCTGACTATTAATTCTTATCCCTTAATATTGGTAGTAAACTGGTAAGCTAGTGAGTAAACTAGTTTCCTGAGTTCTGTGAGCTGTTCTAGCAAATTAATTGAGACCAGGGAGGGGGTCGTGGGAACCTTTGATTTATAGCCAGTTGAGAAGAGACTGGCATCTGAAGCAGAGGGCAGTCTTGTGGGGCTGAGCCCCTAAGATGTGGAATCTGATGCCATCTCCGGGTAGAGGGTGCCAAAATTGAGTTGGATTGTATGACACCCAGCTGGTGTCAGAGACTTGCTTGCCAGCATTGGGAGAGTCCCACTACTGCCATGTCTGATTTGGTGATCAGAAGCTCTAGAAGTATACAACAAAGCAGAAAGGATGAGTCCTTCCCAAAGAGGAACAGCTACATCACTTTGGATTGATGTAACTGAGTCAATCCCTGCTAATAAAGTGCATCTTATCTGGCCTTAAGAAATTGTTTTTCTTGAACACTCCAGGGAAAGAGATCCCTGGTGCTTTCCAGCTCATGTGTACCACTCTTGGCTCATTCTCAATCCAGGATCTTCCTCTCTGAGTGAGTCATGCACAGCTTGGACCTTGCATGGGGCTTGTTCGTTCTCACCCCTATGGTCTCACCTTGATTGCTCTCTTCTCAAGCTTGACCAGATGCACAAGGGTAGTCCCATCATCAGCCTCTCTGAGAACACCCTGCTTGTTTCTTGTATAGCACTTGCCACTGCTTCTAGTTGCATATTTTTGTTGGCTTACTTGTGTTTTGTCTAGCTCCCTTGCTAGACTTTGAGTGTCATGAGGCCAGGGCCATGCCTGTTTTGCTCACTGTCCCATCCCCAGCACACAGCCCTCTGGCAGGATGGGTAATGTGTACTCCGTGCTCACACTTTCCTAAGGGATTTTCCCTGCTTTATCCCCTCCATTCTTCCAAAACCCCCTACAAGGTAAGTACTATTATTAGACCCATTTTTACAGATGAAGAAACAAAAAAACAGAGACATTTAGTAATTTATTCAAGGTCACATAGGAAGTAGTGGATCCATGAGACTTTCCAGGTTAGGCTGACCTTGGAGCTGGCCCTCTTGGACAGAAAACTGATGCCTGTCATGTCATGGATGCTCGGAAAAGAATCTGCTAAATAAATGCAGATTAGAAGCACTCCATGCAGTACAACCCAAGCTGATTTCATTCGACTCAGTTAACTCAATTCAACCAATACTCATTGGGTACTTTGTAGTATGTTAGGTGCTTTAGGGACCTTACCCTCAAGGAAGTTAATGGTGGTTGTGGCAAGACAAGCCAGTTCTCTCCCACATGCCTGATTAGCTCATCGGATGCCCTTGGGACACTTGCATCTCATGACTGAGTCTGAGATGCACACAGATTCTATGGTCTTGGCTTCCACTTCACCATCCTTTATTTATAGATACAGATGCGAAAGCTCAGAGAAACTATTAAACTTGCCCAAGGGCACAAGCTAAAGTAGGAGTAGAAAGAGGATTTGAATCTTTCCAGACTGGCTCAGGAACCCCCATTATAATATACAACCTCACAGTTAAAAGAGAGAGAGAGAGAGAGAGAGAGAGAGAGAGAGAGAAATTTAAAAGGACACACTAGATTCATTCAGCCTAAGTTTTCTCACATGCGGTTAAAGACAGTCAGCTGCAGATAGGCAAAGGCTTGTTTGCAGGGGGATAGCCAGGGAGGGGCTGAGCTGGGACTCTCAGGACAGCACAGTACTCGACAAGCCTCCCTACACGTACATCCACGTGGGCAAGAAGCAAACTGTCAGGAATAAGAAAGAAATAAATGTCTGGTAGAATACTTCAAGAAGGCTGAGACTTACGAGTTCAAGTTCAAGCATCTTTTTCTGGCAATTCTCTCCAAGACTTAGTTCAGCCCTGAAGTCATATTTAGGAAGTACAGCAAGTGCAAAAGCAGTAGTTTGCAAGTTTCAGCCATTTGTATTGCTAGGGCACCTGTAGTGTTACGTATTTAATGCTCTAAACATACGTACTTTTAGAAACTTAAAGTTTTTTTTAATTTATGAAAAATACAGGCACTTAAAAACAGTCCTTAAAAAGCTCTAAGTGGAAAATGAGTAATATTAGGTGGTAACATTTAAAATAAACACAATGGAAACAAAACAGTGTTATTAAATGCAAACCAGATATTGTTACCTCACCTCACTAGGAGGTCTGCTCTGCATTTGTCACAAAGGGAGAAAAATTCTGTTACAGAGGTATCAAAGGCATGCTAGCACCAAGCTAAGCCTTTCATCCTGCTATATACAGAGCAAAAGTAAAGTAGACTTGAAAGGGAACCATTTATCTGTCTGGGTGAATCAATATGATTTAATGCCATCTGATGCCATGGGCCACCAAAAACCACTTTGGGCACCATCTGTACCACACATGTCACACTGTGGGAGACACGGGCTGGGAGAAAGAGCATGGCTTCACATCCTTTCTCTGCCACCTGCTAGTTTTGACTTCAGGTAAGTCACTGCTTTACTCTGGCCCCTGGTTTTCCCACCTGTAAAATGCAAGATTAGACTAGAATTTAGTTACTAGGTGATCTCTCTGGTTCTTCTGAGTCTCACACTCTATGACTCAATTCAGGGCAAGTGATACTACTTTCCGCAAACTGCTGCACTCAGATATGAGAATGTGCCCTTGAAGAGCAGTTCAAAACCACCATCTTTTCCACACAGGGCTCGTTCCTGGGCTGAAATCAAGTTGCACGACTTTCCAGAAAGGCTTCCTCCATTGGCAAAGGCCATTTGGTCTCGTGAAGAAGGGTTCAGGGCTTGGGCGGGAGGAGGACTCAGCAAATAAAAGCCTGTTTGATTCAAGAAAGCCTGCCTTAGTGGGCAATTGGAGTGGTTCACTTTGTTTAGAATATTTTGTAGCCAGAAGAATTATCTGCAATGATAAAATTTATACCTCCCGGCCTTCAAATAAAGATGAGCCCAGGAGGATATTGATGGCATCATTGTTGTTCGAAAGAGAAAGAAAGAGTGGCCTGGTGATTCCATTGTGTATGGAATAAAAGGGCCGGGGAAACAGATCTATTTTCAGATTACAAAACTGCACACTATGGCGCCCCCAGGTCGGCTCATTCTTGGACCATGACAGCTCCTCTCTGGGAAGCTGGGATGTGCTTCTAGCAAACAAGCACAGGCTTGGACCCCCTTGGGGCAAGGGCCTGATTTAGGGGCACAAAGAAGTGCAATCACCATGTGCTCCTACGACTGCCAGGCGGGCATTCTCACACACCTGGGCCCATGGCTGCTTCCCTCCCGCCTGCGGCTTTTCCACTGCAGCAGCAAACCACCCCCCCATTCTTCTCTGCTCATCAAATTGTCTCTGGTTACCCCTGGGGACACAGTGAACTAAAAGACAGCACTTGGCCCTGCTTAGGGACGGAATGGCTCAGGAGCCATAAAACCAACAGCTTCATCCCCTGGGATTAAGCATTACTTACGGTTTCCAAATTCTACTTGAAGACCACGGGGTTCCACTAGTAAGAGTCAGAGCCAGGATTAGAGCCCCCAGCCAACTGTCCACTGTGCAAGCCTCTGACCATGGCAGGCAGCCACTGTAGGGACCAAGAGCCTGGTTCTGGAAGGCTGGCCATCTTGGGTTTCAGTCACAGTTCTGCCACTTAACCCCTCACCAAGCCTCAGTTTCCTCATCTATAAAATGGGGGTAGTGATATTAGGTACCTCACAGAGTGTAAAGAATAAATGAGGTAAAACTTATTCTGCCCTCAGCACAATGCCTGGTGCACAGGAAATGCTCATGAAATGCTAAGCGGTTATTACTAAATTAATGCTGACAACAGTAACTGCTTTTCCCTCCTCTCTGCTCACTCACTGTTCCTGCAGCCTCCACCATGGAGTTCCTGCTTTCTCTCCAAGTGTCCTTAAATCTTGTCTTGAGAGTCAGGTCACCTCCTTGCGCTCACCACAATTCCCACCTCACCCTGAGGCCCTTAGGGGTTCGCATCCTCCTCCAAAACTGGCTCCCTGGTGGGGCTGGACCAGGATGGGGAAGGGGCAGCCTGGGCCCCATAACTCACCCAGTCACCTGGCTGCTGCTCCCGGCACAGAAGGCATTAGCAGCACCACATCTGCTCTCCGTGCCACCAGCAAATCAAGAGGCCTTCTTCTCTTCCTCCAGCAGGTTGCCATTGTGTTACCTCTCAAATGTCTGTCTCATGCAGCTCGCCCAATCTAATTTCAATCACTCCTCCCTCTTGTGTCCTGTGCCACGCTCCTCCTTCAGGAGTCATCCCTCCCCATAGACCTGGCCACATCCAAACCAAGGAGTTAAGCCAGATGTAAAAATCATTAAAAATAATTGGCTGACTCATCACTTGGATGGGTAAGTGGTGGGTGAGGTAGGACCCCGACCCCTAACTGTGGATATGAATGCTACTCTCATCCTTTTCCCTCCTTTAGACCAATGGTTGTCAGCCCCAGGGTGATTAAAAATATTCCAGTGGGCAAGCCCTACCCTAAACCAAGGAAATCAAAAGCACTGAAATCTGGGCCAGACTTGGCAAAACTTGCTGGGTTATTGTAATGGCTGCCATGGCTGAAAAGCACTGGTGAGAAGCTTAGTTTGGAGGAAAGAAAGCCAACTTCTCTGTGAGTCCTCATCAGCCACAGTCAAGGCTGCAGAGGCTCCTGGCCACCAGCCTGTCTCTGATGGGTGAGGTTTTTGTTCTCTGAGGGGCTCTCCCCCACCTCGCTGGTAGTTCCCCCTCAGTGGGAGGAAACTTGAGGCAGGCATTCGAGGGCATCCTGCTGCAGAAACTTTTCAATCCTTTACTGAGGCATTGGGAGAGGAACTGGGCAAGCTCACTTCAGACTTTTGTCTCAAAGTGCCAAGTCACAGTGACCTTCAGGGCTTTGTTTTTCTCACCCATGAAATGGGTGACATTTGAGTAATGACATTTTCCTCGCTGCACTGCTGGAGAGTTAAGTGAGATAACATATGCCTGAAAAAAACGAATTCACTGCAGAAAATGGAGCAAACACAGCTTGCATGAGCTTTTTCTTTTCCTAAATCCTTCATCCTGGGACACGCCAGCCAGCTCCTCCTGCCTCAATGGGGATGCCCTGGGTCTTTGGGAGCCTATTAGCTGAGCCAAGTGGAGAGTTAAACATCCAAACTGACAAGGGGGCACAGAGCTATTTCAGAACACCCCACTGCCCCAGCAGATGGTTCTGGGCCAGATGGCTCTGGAGGAGGAGGGCAGCCAGGTGTCTATCGTGGCAGCAGAGATGTGAGAGGAAGAGTTCACTTGTCCACCTCCCCACCTTCCCTCGGATTTCTCCTCCAGAGGGGGCGCTGCCCAGCCCTGACAGATGTGCAGTCTGGGAAGGTTTCCAGGTACAGCATCGGGAAAGTGGGCAATTAACCCCATACCAGGACCTGCTCTGGCAAGATGTGAAGTCGGTGAGTGCGTCTTGGTGCTTTTTGGCTCTCCTCAGTCATGTTTCCTCACCTTCAACCAATGACCTTCTGCAAGGTAAAGGTCTACACTCCAATTTGCCAGTTCCTACCTCTCTCTCTCTCCCCAGCCCTTCAAAATTTACCATACTAGTTCCATTTTCCCTGGGGCTTTGTTCTCACCTGCTGAAGTGATTAATCCAATGCAACAATCCATGCCAAGGATTCAAATCCTAATGTGTCTCCCTCCCAGGACTTCCCATGTGATTCTTACTCTCGGTAGGATTTCAGAATCACCACAGTTCAGGGAGGGGGAATGTGCTTTTCGTACCATTTGGGAGAGTACCTGCTCTACCCAAGTGAGAGGACGCTGCAAGGAAATCAAGGAACCCTGCCACTTGCTGGTTGTATGGCTTGGCTCTGAGCATCCAGGATTAAACAGAGATAAGAGGAAGGGGCAACAAAGCTGTGCACAGACCTGAATGGCACCAGCATGGAAATGACGCAGTGTGTTTCTTGCACTTACCTCAACACTCTTTTGCCCTTCTAATGGTGAGCTGCATTTGGACGCCAGAGGCCAACCAAGCCCTACGCTCACTGGAGGCACTGACTAGTAGGGTATTTAAAGTCCTATGCTGTAGGGGCCTGTACTAACATTCAGGAGCTGCCATAACAAAGGACTATAGACTGGGCAACTATACCAACAGAAGTGCATTGTCTCACAGTTCTGGAGGCTGGAAGTCTGAGGTCAAGGTGTGGGAAGGGTTGGTTCCTTCTAAGTTCCATGAGAGAAGTGTCTGCTCCTGGCCTCTCTCTTCGGCTTGTAGATGGCCTTCTTCTCCCTGTGTCTCTTCATATAATCTTCCTTCTGTGAATATCCATCTCTGGGTCCAAATTCCTCTCTTGTATAAGGACATCAGTAATACCAAGTTAGAGGCTCATCCTATTCATTATGACCTCATCCTAAGTAATTACATCTGTAAAGATTGTATCTCTAAATAAGGTCACATTCTGAGGTACTAAGGATTAGGACTTTAACATAAATTGTGTGTGTGTGTGTGTGTGTGTGTGTGTGTGCATGTTGGCAGGAAGGACATGATTAAATACATAATAGGGCTTCACATGGTTCTGTTGTCATACAGTCTTGAATTCCAATGATAGGGGACCTGACTTAAATGAGTCCTTCAATGATTCTAAGCCTCACTTTCCTCATCTGTAAAATGGGGACAAATGGGCTCTACCTAGGAGGGGTATTTTCAGAAAGAGTTAAGATATTGTCTATAAAGCATTCAACTTACAGCTTGGCACAGGTGAGTCTTCAAGAGACACCAGTTGTTATTATGATTATTCCACATGTGATGCCACATGGGAACTCTACATGCCACCCAAAAATAAGGGCACCTTACACCATGTTACTGGCCAGACTGAATCCTCAGCTGGGTACCTAACCAAGTCTCCTATAGCCCAAGGCTCAAGGAAATGCTGTATAGAAAAGAATAAAGATTTCCATTGCCATGAAAATTCCTCTGGTAAAGAAGCAAAAGATTTATGAAAGCAAGGAGTATGAGCAGAATTAATCATTCACATAATAGCAATGAATATTATTTTATGTTTTTAACAGAAGCAAGAATTTTTTTTCTCAAGCAGACTCTTCCTTGAAGCTCAGTTTCTTTTGTCTTTGGAGAGAGCAGATAGCTCAGAACTGAAGTTCTAGTAACTTGGAACAATTCTCTGGGAATCTTCCTATTTCTATTTCACACTCATTTTCAAATATTGTGAGTGACCAAAAGGGAACAGATTCCTACTTAAATGTATCTCCAGTCCCCCAAACCTAAAGGTCTCCTGCCTACAACAGAAAAGCACCACAATTGCCATGTTCCTATCCAATTAGGAGCCTGAGCTGATAAAATATTTCCTGCCAAGAATAGCAATTCAAGAGAAAGAGAGAGAAAGAGATTTTCTTCTTCAAAAGTATGGGAAAAAAGCTTTTAATCAGAGAAGCAGATCTTTCTTTTTACTACTGAGGATAATATGATATGAAATTCTCCTCAAAACTGCACATAATGAAGGTAAGAAGAATCATGGGAAAATTCCCTTCTGTTTCTGTAAAATTCTGATGGAAATGGGAGCATTGTGAAGTGTTTGGGTTAGTTAGTCTGAATTAGCGTCTATCTTTTCTCAAGAGAGAACATTCTCTCTTTAGTCAAAGAAATGGCCCTGGCTGCCTGTGGTAGGCTCAACAATGGTACCCCCAGTATGTTGATATCATGATCCTTGGAAAATCAAACACCCACCTAGATGTTGCAGTGAAGGCAATTTGTTTTTGGTGGTGGTGGTAATTTTTGATATGGTTAACATTTATACCAGTAGTCTTTGAATCAAGTGGATTACTGTACATAATGCGGATGGGCTTCATCTAATCAGTTGCAGGCTTTAAGGGAAAGACTGGGATCGCTCAAAGAGGAAATAACTCTAAGACTGTCTTTAGGCTCAAGACATCAACTCTTCCCTAGGTCTATAATCTAACAGCCTGCCCTACAGATTTTGGACCTGCCAGCTCCTACTATCATATATACTAATTCCTCAAAATAAATTATCTATCTATCTATTTACCTACCTATCCATTGATTCTGTGTTTCTGGAGAGTTCTGACAAATACATATGACAAAGGAGACTTTGCAGATGTCATTAAGTTAGGAGTCTTGGAATAGGGAAATTATCTTGGATTATCTGAGTAGGTTTGACACAATCAGAATGATCATTATAAGAGGGATGTAGGAGAAGTTAGAATCAGAGAAAGTGATCTGATGACAGGAGCAAAGATCGAAGTCATTTGCTTTGAATATGGAAAGGGGGGCCACAAACCAAGGAATACAGGCAGTCCTTAGAAGCTAAAAATGACAAGGACACAGATCCTCCCCTCAAGGCCTCCAGAAGAACCAGCCCTGCTGGTTACTTGACTTTAGGTATTTTGACCCTGTAACTGAAAGAAAATAGATTTGTGTTGTTTTAAGCCACCAAGTTTGTGGTAATTTGTTATAGCTGTAATAGGACACTAATACAGTGTCCCAGAACTACCAAAGGGAACTTGTTGAGTATGTGAAATTAGAAGTGCTTTTAGAGCTCTTTATTTTTAAATATGTATAATTATTGCCATTAAGGATTCAGTCTTACTATGTAAATAACTTATAAATAATGAAAAAGGCAGACATCTCACAACAAAGAATATTGATGAGAAACTCACAGAAGAAATGGCGACACCAAATAAACACCATAAATATTTTGGCCTTACTGATAATCAGAGATATGTAAGACAAAACAATGAAATACTATTTTTTATCTACCTAATTGACAAACGTCTTAGTTGATAATATTCACAAGGGAGAAGACTGTGGTGAGGCAATACTTCCAAACATGCTAATGGAAGTATAAATGTCATCATCCAGAAGTGGCCTTCACAACATATATCATGAGATTTGAAAGTTTGTATCTTTCCACCTACGGTTCACTTGAGGAATCTAGCCTAAGAAAATAATCAGGGATGGGTACAAAGATGAATAAAGTATTACACCACTATACATGGTATAATGAAAACAACTGATCAATGTCCATCAATGTAACAGTGGTTAAGGAAATCATAACAAATATTATGCAACCATTAAACTGAGTGTTTTAAAAGTCTCTGTAGTGGACTGATGTCAGCAAAAATAATGGTTCCAAAAGCAATGGTTCCAAAAGCCCACCACTCCATAAAAGCAATGAAAAAAAAAAAAACTGGTAAAAATAGTCAGAATCTACATCTGACAGCAAATAGCAACCAGAAGAAAACTCAATCAGGAAAAGTGGTTGAATTTCTATAAAACATATTTTAACTGGTCCTAGTCCATTCCCTGCTCCCCAGCTCCATGGTAGCCTTGAAAATAACAGCTTATATTCCCAATACTAGCTGCAGAGAAGCAGAACAAACCTCAAGAGTTGTAATTATTAGTTTTGAGCAGTCTGGTGTTTCCCTGGAACACTAGCTTAAAAGGCTTGCCATTACTTTACCTAACTCAGTATTCACCCAGTTCTGAAGCAGCTACATGGGAGCATTTGTCAAAAACACTTATAGGCAAATGTTTTAGCTGCTGCTGCCTTAGGCGATGAATAATGTTTGGGGCAAACAATAGATTAATCATAAAGCTTGGGAGGAAAGGCAGGGGAATGAGATGCTTTGGGGAATAAAGGTTTTAAAAGGCTCCAACCTATTCCTGGGAATCTAGAAGGCCATGTGCATTCACAGGGATGAGCACATGCTCAGGAAAGAACTAAGTAAGCCCTAAACTCTCACCTCTGCCTGACCTTGAGATTATGCACAAAGAAGTGAAGGCTAAATCACAGTTTAAACTTCCTGGCTGACTGTTGAAGGCATGTCACAATATACACACAGTCCATCTTCCAAGACGAAGAGGAGATCTCTGTCCAATCATTATCTGACCACTAAGATAATGGAACAGAGACTTCAGTGGCCACACATGATGAAGAATATGGACTTTAGGGGCGCCTGGGTGGCGCAGTCGGTTAAGCGTCCGACTTCAGCCAGGTCACGATCTCGCGGTCCGTGAGTTCGAGCCCCGCGTCGGGTTCTGGGCTGATGGCTCAGAGCCTGGAGCCTGTTTCCGATTCTGTGTCTCCCTCTCTCTCTGCCCCTCCCCCGTTCATGCTCTGTCTCTCTCTGTCCCAAAAATAAATAAACGTTGAAAAAAAATTAAAAAAAAAAAAAGAATATGGACTTTACAAAATTAGTTCAGAAAAGCCACTAAATGAACAGCCACCACAACAAGCAGCAACAAACCCATGGGAAATGGGATCATCTGACTTCCTGAGTTTCCACATTATCATATTCAAAATGTCCAGTTATCAATCCAAAATTACAAGCTTATAAAGAAAAAAGGAACTATGGTCCCTACAAAAAAGTAATTAATGTAAATAGCCCCATGAAGTCCAGACATTGAACTTATTCCAATCAAAAGATAGACATTGGCAGAATGGGTAAGAAAAAAATCATCCATTGTAAGCTGTCTACAAGACAACAGAAACCTAAAATACATAGATGAAAAAAGAATAGAATTGAAGGGAGAAAGAGACAGCTCAACTGTAATAGTCAGAGACAGATAGTCCATTTTTGACGATGGATACAACAAGTAGACAGATGATCAGCAAGAAAAGAGCAGACTTGAACAACACTATACAACAGCGAGACCTAACAGACATCTGTAGAATACTATACCCCATAGTTAACAAAGTACACATTCTTCTCATATGCACATGGAACATTCTCCAGGGTAGACAAGATATTAGAGCACAAAGCAAGCCTCAGTAAATTTTAAAGACTGAAATTATACCAAATATCTTCTCTAACTACAATAGGATTAAACTGAAAATCAAAACAGAAGGTAATCTGAAAAATTCAAAATAGTAGAAATTAAACAATACATTCTTAATGTCCAGTGAATCCAAGTCATAAGAAGTCACAAGGCAAATTAGAAAATAGTTTGAGATGAAAAAAGTGAAAATACAACGGGCCAGAAGCTGTGGGATGCAACAAAAGCAGTGCCAGAGGGAAGTTTATAGATGTAAGTGCATATAATCAAAAAGAAATCTGAGATTAGCATCTTAACCTTCAACCTTAAGAAAGGGAAAAATAAGAACAAATTAAACCTGGAGCAAGTATAAGGAAGGAAATAATCAAGATTAGAGAAGAGATAAGTGAAATAGCATATAGAAAATGGACAAACCCCCAAAATTGGTTCTTTAAAAAGATCAACACAGAGGTAAAATTTTAGCTGGACTGACCAAGGGAAAAAAAAGAGAGAAAATTCAAATTACTAGAATAAGGAAGGAAAGCAAGGACATTACTACTGCTCTACAGAAATAAGAAAGGTTTATAAGAGAATACTATGAACAATCATACGCCAAAGAATTAGACAACTTAACTGAAATGAACAAATTTCTAGATACATACAAATTACCAAAACTGACTCAACAAAAAATAGAACATCTATATAGATCTACAATAAGTAAAGAGATTGAGTGAGTAATAATAATAATAATAAAACTTCCAACAACAACAACAACAGCCCAAGACCAAATGGTTAAAGAAAAATTAATATCAATCCTTCTTAACTTCTTTCAAAAAATGGAAGGGAAGGAAACACTGCCTAACACATTCTGAGACCAGCTTTACTCTAATACGAAAGCCAGATAAAGACATCACAATAAAACTATAGACCAATGTCCTTTATGGATATAGCTGCAAAATCCTCAACAAAATAGCAAGCTGGGGCACCGGGGTGGCTCAGTTGGTTAAGTGTCTGACTCTTGATTTCAGCTCAAGTCATAATCTCGCAGTCATGAAATGGAGCCCTGCATTGCACTCCATGCTGACAACTCAGAGCCTGCTTGGGACTTTTTTCTCCTTCTCTCTCTGCCCCTCCCCATTCTCAAAATAAATAAATAAATTTAAAATATATATTAGCAAGCTGAATCTAACAACATATAAAGAGGATTATTCACCATAACCAGGATTTATCCAAGGAATACAAAGGAAGTTTAACATAAGAAAATCAATGTAGTACATTCCCTTAATAGAACCAGAGGGGGAAAAAAAACACATGAGCATTTCAATTGATACAGAAAAGGCATTCGACAAAATCCAACACTCCACAATAAAAACACTCAACAAACTAGGAACAAAGGGAACTTCCTCGATTTCATAGAGGACATCTATAAAACAACCCGTAGCTAACATCATACATAATGGACAAAGACTGCAAAGACTCCCCTCTAAGATCAGGAACAAGATAAGGATGCCTGCTCTTAGCTATTCAAATTGTGCTGAAAGTTCTAGCCAGGGCAACCAGACAAGAAAAATAAATAAGAGGCATCCAAATTGGAAAGGAAGAAGTACAACTATTACTACTTGCAGATGACATGATCTCATACATAATCATAGAGAATGCACAGAAAAAGTTATTAGAGCTAATAAATGAGTTCAGGAAAGCTGCAGGATACAAGATAAATATGTAAACATCAGTTGTATTTCAATTCATGAACAATAAACAATCCGAGAATGAAATTAAGAAAACAGTTCTATTTACAATATAATAAAAATAAAAATATTTAGGAATAATTTAATCAAAGAAGTGTAAGTCTTATACACTGAAAATTATAAAACACTGTTGAAAGAAATTTTTTAAAAACCTAAGTAAATGGAAAGACATTCATGGATTGGAAGACAGTACTGTTAAAATGGCAATACTCTGCAAATTGATCTATGGATTCAGTGCAATCTCTACCAAATTTCCAACCATCATATTTATAAAAGTGGACAAGCTGATTCCAAAATTCATATGAAAGTACAAGGGACCAAGAAGAATGGCCAAAATAACTTCACAAAAGAAGATCAAAGATGGAGAACTCATGCTTCCTGATTTCACTACAAAGTAAAATTCACTACAAAGCTACAGGAATCAAAATACTGTGATTCTGAATAAGGGTAGAGTTATATATAAATGGAATAGCATTGAGAGCTCAGAAATAAAACCATAAAGCTGCAAGAGTGCCAAGACCATTCAATGTGAGAAGGGAAGTCTGGGAAAATTAGATATTCACACGAAAAGAATGAATCTGCCCCTTGTTTCATACAATATACACAAATTAAAATGGATGAAAGTTTAGAATTTAAGAGCTAAAACTTTAAAACTCTTAAAAAGAAAGATAAATCTTCAAGGGCTGAGGGTATGGAGTAACGGAAGTGAATTCTTAATGGATATGGGGGTTCTTTTTAAGGTGTTGAAAATGTTCTGGAATTAGCAGTGATGGTTGCAAAAGGCATCAGAAACAACCACATTGTACACTTCAAAATGGTTAAATTGCTAATACTTATGTCTTGTGAATTTTATCTCAATAAAAAATTTTAAAATAGTGACTATATTAAAGTAAAATCAGTCACTTAAAACTATTAAGTAAATTTAAAAGAAAACTGTCATGATATAGGAAATATCTTATTTAATAAAATAACAGATGTATCAGTTCCCAATTATGTAAAGAATCAAATGTGAGTGTGTGTATATGCAAGAAAAAACTAAAAAGAAATTATGCTAAATGTTAATGATGATTATCATTGGGTGTTAATTTATATATTGTTTTCCTTAGAGCTGAACTGCATATCTGTATTTTATTATTTTTTTAATTTTATTTTTTATTTTTTAAAATTTATATCCAAATTAGTTAGTATAGAGTGCAACAATGATTTCAGGAGTAGATTCCTTAGTGCCCCTTACCCACTTATCCCATCCCACCTCCCATAACCCCTCCCATAACCCTCAGTTTGTTCTCTGTATTATGAGTCTCTTCTGTTTTGTCCCCCCCCTCCTTGTTTTTATATTATTTTTGTTTCCCTTCCCTTATGTTCATCTGTTTTGTCTCTTAAAGTCCTCATATGAGTGAAGTCATATGATATGTGTCTTTCTCTGACTAATTTCACTTAGCAGAATACCCTCCAGTTCCATCCACATAGTTGCAAATGGTACAATTTCATTCTTTTTGTGCATATCTGTATTTTATAATGATATAAGTGAAAAATTAAATTTATCTAAGTGAACATTATTAATTTTTGTTTTTTAGTTACATAGGTAATGTGAATATTCTCACTGTAAAAAGAGAAATGAAAGAGTACAAACAAGCAAACAAAAAAGTTCCCTTCTATTTTCCACCTGCTGGTTGACCAGTTTAACCCTGGTATCATCATTTGGTTCATGTCTTTCCAGGTCATTTACTCTTGCTTTACAGGGTACATGCATACTCATTATTCTGCAATTGTGTCGTCTTCTTACTCATGCATCTCGGAAAGTCTTTGGTGCCCTCACAGAGCTCTAGCTTCTCATTTTCAATGATTGCACAAGACTCCACAGTATCGATATAATGTATATGTTTAACCATTCTTTTGTTGGATAAAATGTTCATCATTTTTTAGTTTTTGCGCCACAAACAAACTTTCTTGGTTGTGCTTCTTTGAGTACCTGGGAGAGGATCTCTCCAAGAGAGCTATCAAGCAGTGGCATTGCTAGGTCATGAGTTATATGCTCTTAAAAATTGTGATGGACTCTACCACACTGTCCTCCAGAAAGGATGTCCCAATGGTTCTCCCACCTGCAATGTATGAAATAACCTGATTTGCCATTATGAGTTCTGTCAGTATTATTTCAGCCACATATTCCTTTATTATTAGAAAAGAATCAGGCATTTCCAATGTCTTTTCCTTTAGCTTCAGTAACCACCATGGGCACCACTGGACAGAGGGGCTATGTTTTAACACTGATGCTGACTGGTTTATCAGGGGAAACATCATTCCCTCATTTTTATCTGCAAGTGAGAATAGAGTTATACCTGGTAAAACAATATTAAGTCTGATCTCTGTACAGTTATTTGAAGTTTGCAAGGTCCTTCTGATCCACAAATCACCCCGTGAGCCTCAGGGCACTTGAACAAAGTAGTGCTAGGTCCAAATCCTGATTTTTCCCCTTACTGACTAACTAGGTAATTGTGGGCTCCTTGCTCAGCTTCTCTGAGCTTCCATGTCCTCGTTTGTGGTAGACTGGGGCTCATGGCAGTGCCCACCTCATGGTATAGATGAAGTGAGATGATATGCTTGGCACATAGGATGCCTCCATAACAACCAAATCATGTTTTAATTAGCAGTACACAAATATGCAGCTTATTGTATGATGGAGAGTTAACCCCTTTGTTTTCCTTCCTGCTGCAGTAGAAGGACAGAATGTGGTTTACCTTCACCTCCAGGGAGGTAATGCCCAATCTCCCCTCATACAAAGAGGAATATGCCCCTTCACACACATGATTTTTAAAAGTTTTGCTTATGTTTCCAGTTCTGAGTTTGACGGGCCACCAAGGTGTATAGTGTTGAAAGAACCAAGTGAGAGAAATGTCTTTGAGGATAGTAGGAGAGAGAAGGGAGGAACTCCCATCCCAATCTCAGTAGAAAGAGAGTTCTGCATCCCACACTTGGAAAAGCAGCAACAGAGAATCAGCTTGGAGGTACCACAAGGGCCAGGATGGTGGACTTCTCCAGAGGAATCCTCCAGTGCCTGAGATTTAAAGGGCCTGTGATATCCTGGGGTTTTTGGAAGATCCAGTACATTTGCACACTCAGGGATGGGGGTAAGGGAGATGCACAAAGGGAAGATATACTTGTATCTTTTGTTTCATTACTGCTTTGTTTTTTAAGCCTACTTCATTTATCACATCTCAATTTCAATTATGAATTGTCTACCAATCAGCTATGAAATTTAAGACTACCATTAAAAGTTATCACAAATTTTCAAAATTGTATCAATTATTTGTGAAGATGTTCTGGTAGAGTGCAGTCTAGTACACTCTAAAGCATGGTACATAGGCCATCAACAGCAGAGGAGATGGTTATTGGAGTCCCACAAACATTTCTCAGTAGTTTTTTTTAGTAGTTACTTTAATATGTACACATATACATATCATTTATACTGTTTTTCTGTGTGATAGTGATGTGAAAGTTCCTTGGTACATAAATTTATTTATGTAGAATGAATCAATTAAAAGTAAAAAATTAGGTGAACAATAGGAGAAGTAGCTCAAGCACATGGCAAAAATTGTATAATCATTAAAGCTTTGAGAAATCTCATGGCAGGTAAGAGCAACCTGCCATGCATGTTCATAAATAGGTGAGTGTTATAACTTGCTCTTAATCCTCTTTTGGGCCATGTGGAAATAGAATAACAAATCAAAGAAATTCTCACTTAAAATCTCATCTACTTTACAGCCATCTCTTTATAGACGTCCCCCCCACCCTCCTTTACCATGAGGCAACAAAGTCCTCTCTTACATTCCATACAGTCCAACCACCTGTCTCCTCCAAGTGAATTTCTTATGGGAATATACATGTTGCCCTAGAGAATGTGCTTGTCCATCCCAGCTCCAAAAAGAAGTCCCTTAGCGCAGTTCCTGCTTCCTGTTCCGAACCTTGGTAGAGAGCTGGCTAAGAGCTTTCAACTTATTCCCCCTGGTTCCATTCTATAAAATTTTATCAGAAGTTGTCACCAGAAAAATTAAAATAATTTACCTAGTGTGCCAAAATTGGCATCATTTGATATGATATGAAGAAATGTAAGTTCTGGAAAATATTTCACTTTTGCACATTATGGTTTTAATTAGAAATGTTAATTAAACACATATGCTAACCTAAAACTGTAAATAGGAAAAAATAATATTTGTTAAGGATAAGTTATGCAGTGTGTTGTTGTGTGATTCAGCACAGTTGTAAATATCCTGGTGAAAAGTTCATGTTTAGTTGCAAACATTTTAGGCTTGGAGTTTGCAGATGTGAGTTCTAGTCCCACCTTTGCTCTGACTGTCTAACTATGGGCAAATAAAACACTTCTCCAATCTATGCCTTAGTTTCCTCATTTGTGAAACAGAGGAGCCATGACGTCCCTCATGTGATGGTTGAGAGGGTCAAATGAGAAAGTTTCTGGTGTCTTGCAAAGCCAAGAGTGTTCTCCGGATGACTCACCACAGTATTCCAGCCGCCTTGTTCCTGGAGCTCAGCTCACAGGTCAAGGGAACAGATGAAGGGTTTGCGTCCTCCAGTTCCAAATGGAAAGGCAAATAACTCACAGCAGGGCTGAGAATTCCAAATATTAAGAGCCTTCTTGTGTTTGTTGCTCCTCTCCAGTGCTTGGCAATAATGTAAGGCAAATATCAGGAACCCAGGGGGGAATTAATGTTAAAAAAAAATCCTGGTGTGCTCTGGTGTAATTAAGCAATATAATTCACATCCTCCCATTGAAATCAACTGACAGAGGACACAGGCCACCATTTCAGAGACAGCAAAGGTGCTAAAGTTCATTTGTTCCTCCTGAGGTTTATTCATATTTTATGTTTTATATCATTCTGCTTGTGTCAGGAAAACAGAAAATGTGTGCAGGTGTCTGTCTTGCCTTCCCACTCTGTAATTTCCTTGAGGGAAGGTGCTGTGTTGTGTTCAGCTTTGCTTCCCTCTGTGTACCTATCATAGTCCTGACATGTGATTAGTCTCCCCCAACCTTAGGGAGATCAAGTGTCTCCTAGTACCCACTGTAGGAAGTCCTTATTGTGGCTGAAATTTGCATGTTTCTTCTGTTGATAGAAATGAGTCCCATGGTTTTTCTAATTCTGAATCAAATTGATGTTCAATTTATTAACAACATGGTGCACTAGTCCCTGGTAAATGTGGTTTCTCAGAGTGGTACCTGGGACCCACTGGGCATTCACTCATTCATTAATTTAAAAAATATTTATTGAGAATCTTTTATGTGCCAGAGAATGTGCTAGATGCAGGGGATACAGTGATAAATAAGGCTGTCAGCATCCAGGCTCTCATGAAGCTTATATTCTAGAGAGAACACAGAAGGTAAAGGAGAAAACACATGTCATATGTTGACAGCTGGTGGTACCTGTGATAAAGGAAACCAAAGAGAGGCAGAGAGTACCTGGGGAGGGCCTATCTAAAAAATGGACCTGAATGAAGTGAGGAAGTGAGCCACAGAAAGATCTAGAAAAGAGCATTTCCAGTTAAAGGGACTAGCATGCCCCAAAGCCCGGGGTGAGTACTGGCCTGATGTGGACAAAGAACAGAGAGGGACCAAGTTTGCTATAACACAGAAGAGGGGAAGAGTGGGTCAGAGAGGTGGGAGATGAGGTCAGAGGACAGGTGGCATCACATGATAAGGCTGTATAGGCTACGGAACAGAGTCTGGAGTCTGGATTACACCCTACAAGGAAAGGGGAGTCCTTGGAGGGCCTTGAGCATGGGAGTGTTGCAATATGATTGGCCTCCTTAGGAGATCTCTCTGACCACTGTTTGGGGAAATGACCATTGAGAAACACAAGCAGGCAGTGGACTAGGGAGCCTGGTGGAAGAGGGAAATGATAGACCAGATGGTGGAGGTGAAAATGAAGGTGCAATAATATGGAGCATATTCCTGTCCCATATGAGAGACATCCCAACCCCAGGTATTTACAGCTTTAAGATTCTATGATGTTATGACTCCTTGAGTTCAAGTCTCTCTCCCCAAGGTTGGGCCTAGTTGTTGGTCTGACCATGTTTCTTAGAGCAAAGTCACACAGGGTTGAAAACTCAAGACACTTCCCCATCTTGAACCTCAAAACCAGTCTCTTTTAGTATTAGACACATCAGTGCCATGACCACAATCTCAGGTCACCAACTCAGATGGGCAAGAAATATATATTTACTGACCTATTCACTGAATATGGAAAGCAGAATAATGACCCCTAAAAAATATTTACATCCTCATCCCTAGAAGCTATGACTACATGGACTGTATGGCAAAGGGGACTTAAATTCGTACATGGAATTAAGCTTCCTTATCATCTGACTGTGAGATTGTTCTGGATTATGCAGATGGGTCCAATGTAATCACATGGGTCCTTAAAAGTCGAATAGGGAATCAGAGAAGGAGATGTAACTATGGAATATAAGAGTGATACAAGGTCTGAAGGACTTGACCCACCATTACTGGCTTTGAAGATAGAGGAAGAGGCCTCAAGTCAAAGACTTGAGGAGGCATGCAGAAACTAAAAAAAGGCAAAGAAACAGATTTTCCCCTAGAGTCTCCGAAAGAAATGCAGCCTTGTAAGCATCTTGGTTTTAGCCCAGTGAAAAATAGTATCAGACTTCTAACCTTCAGAAATGTAAGAATTTGTGTTGTTTCAAGCACTAAGTTTGTGGTGTTTGTTACAGCAGCAATAGGAAACTGATACACTGAACTTCATCAGCATTATTTGTCCCCATTCAACTAGATAGTGGAAAGTTATATTTAGTTATTTTGAGATTTCCCTTTTTCCCAGGATTGTTGTTAAGTGCCAGGGGCAGGGCTAATGGGTGCCAAGTGATTGGAGTGGGGTATCTGGTTCTTGTTTGTCATTTATCCATGCTGGTGTCCTCTAAAAAGTGCACTGTACTGACTGGTTCTCAGCTGTGACTGTGTCATCCTTCACTCCTGACCTTAAGGCCTCTCGCTGCCTGGTTTCTGCTGTTAGCTACTTGTGTGTTCCCTTCAAAGTGGTGAGGGGTGGGGACAGGAGAAGGGGTAGGAATGGCTGTTCTCAAAACTCACTCTGAAACTCCAGGAAATTCTGGGAGGTTGCACATGCCCTTCTGACTAGACATGCCCTGTGGCTTTCACCTCTACTTTCCTTCTCCATGCTGGGTACTGACTGGAGCATTCTGATGAGAGTCCCCAAGAAGAGAGGTGGAGTCCCCTCTGGTCTCAGATCTCCTGGGGTGGGAAAGCTTTTCCTAGGAAGACACCAGCTACTATCCTCCTTTATTCCCATTCAATCCCCTCTCTCTCTCTCTCTCTCTCTCTCTCTCTCTCTCTCTCTGTGTGTGTATGTGTCTCTGTCTCTGTCTCTCTCTGTCTGTCTGTCTCTCTTTCCCAAACTAGAGAACATCTGGGGCAGCAAAACCTGCCTGAAGCTACCAAATACTCTTCTAAGTCTGTTTTAAGCCTGAACCTTGGTTATGAATCTGTTTCCTTTGCTCACTGATTCTGATGTGACACCCCTCTCTTGAAGACTGGATGGTCCATGGCTTCCTGCTCCAGTAGGGAGGGTTGTGAGATAACAGGAAATATCAGGGGAGGAAACCCTTGATTAATAAATATGTCTCTATCAGTAGTGCTATCATCTAGTCACTGTCACCTTCACAAGGAAGCAGGCCTATGTCCAGCATGACTGTGTCTGGGATGGGACACTGACCCATTTATCAGGGGACCAGGGAAGTATGGAGTGGCTAGGTTTGAAGAAAAAAAAAAAAAACTGTGACAGAATCACCAGGAGGACCATACTGTCCAACGTGGAATGTGAATCAGGAAATAGGGAGTGGCCTAGCTGACTGCAAATGACTAGAGAGACAAAAGAAGCCACAAAGAGAAGCAGAGACACTAAGCTCAGAGCAGTGAAAAATAAGGAAAATGGGCCAGAATGTCTCTTGTGGGGGAAGAGCCTAGGGCACCAGGTCCCAGCAAGCTTGTTGGCCCAAAGGGCTGATCCTTGTCCTTCTAGGGCTCAAGTGGCCATACAACAATCTCATCACTTGAAGCAGCCAAATGAGGCTCTGACACAGCATTTCAACATTTAATTTCCTTGATTCCAAAGCCCTTGTCATGGGCTGCCCTTGTTATGGTCTGCATTGTGTCCCCCCAAAATTCATATGTTGGAGCCCTAACCCCCAGTACCTCAGAATGTGACCTTATTTGGATATAAAAAATAATTAAGATTCAATGAGATCATGGGTTGGGCCCTCCAATATGATTGGTGACCTTATAAGAAAAGGAAGTCTGAGGGTGCCTGGGTGGCTCAGTTGGTTGAGCACAGACTCTTGATTTCTGCTCAGGTCATGATCTCCTGGTTTGTGAGTTCAAGCTCCATGTCCGGCTCTGTGCTGGTAGCTCAGAGCCTGCTTGGGTTCTCTCTCTCTCCATCTCTCTCTGCCCCTCCCCCACTCACATACATTCTATCTCTCTCTCTTAAAAAAAAAAAAAGAGGAAGCCTAGATGCAGACATGGCTAAAGAGAAGACCAAATGAAGACAGATAACAGTCACAAGCCAAGGACAGAGGCCCTGGAGGAAACCGGTTCTACTAACACGTTCGTCTCAGAGACTTCCAGCCTCCAGAACTGTGAGGAAAGACAGTTCCCTTGTTTAAGTCAACTAGTCTGTGGTACTTTTTAAAAAATGTTTGTTTATTTATTTATTTATTGACAGAGAGGGAGAGCAAGTGAGCCAGGGAGGGGCAGAGGGAGAGGGGAGGAGAGAGAAATCCCAAGCAGGTTCCACACTGTCAGTGCAGAGCCCAACACAGGGCTCAAACTGACAAACTGCGAGATCATGCTCTTAGCTAAAACCAAGAGTCTGACGTTTAACTGATTGAGACACCCAAGTGCCTCTATAGTCCATGGTAATTTGTAATGGCAGCCCTAGCAAATTAATGCAGGCCTTAAGACCCTTTTTCCTATGGTCATGTGGTTGAGGGAGAATGGCCCCGAAGGGCAACATGAACTTTCTTTTTTCTTTTGGTCAGCTCCTGGGAGTTACTTTGGAAAACATCCCTCCCTCCCTCCTAGATGGAAACTCGTGCCCCCCCACCTGCCTACCTCTTCTCTGTTCTTCCTTATGCTTCAGTTTCCTGATTGGATTTCTAAGTCCAAAATGCTTGGTATCTTTATCTTGCAAGACCGGTCAAATCTTTTGGGGGGAGAAAAACACATCTCCAAACCCCATCCAGAGGGGTTGCTCCTTTCATGCTCTGGCTCTGAATTCAAATCCTCCTCTGCCACAAACTTTGTGCCATGACCCCTCCAGATGTTTCTGGGGTAACAAGTTCTTCCCACTGTCTCTAGAGCGGTGTTCTAAAAGTATCATTCCTTCATTGCTGGACCTCACAGGAAGATGTTAGGCAGTATGCATAGAAACATTTCCTGTGTTGATGGTTATGTATTCATTTTAATGCATAGTAGAGAAAAATAAAGCCAGCATGTCAGACCTGTGATTTCAGATACTGTTACCCTGAGGCTAACACAGGTGTTTGAATGTACTAAGTACTACTGACACAGGGATGTGGCAAAAATCAGGAATAAAAATGGCCAAAGTTTTGGGGATGAGGACTGTCACAGCCAAGCGTGTGCAGCATTGATGGCTAGGACAGGTGATGCCTGAGAGGGGGTGTGGACAGGAAGCTTGGGACGTGGCTGGCATGGAGGAGCAGGAGAGGTTTCCTGTCTGTCCCCAGGTCTCCATTACTCCCTCTGTGATTGACCCCGAAAACCTGACCTCCCTGTCTGTGTGACAAGGCTACAGCACATGTGGAAAGCTGCCAGGGAACTTGCAAGAGAGGCCAGAAAGGCCCTCGGGGATCTGTGCTGTGGGGGCTTTTGCTTCCAAATGAGTATGTGTTTCAGAGGCAAGATGGGGCTTCATTTCCCCCAAACTCCCTGGTCTGTCAGAGGCTAACAACCTCAGCTGTGAAATGAATTTGGTTCTCCCTGTTTATGCATGAGACAAATACAAGCCCTTTACCTGAGCCCAGCCACTCAACAGCACCCTGCGGGGAACACAACTGTCGCAGGCGACCAACAGAACCCACCCCACTGAGAAGCTGAAGGTGGCATCACGATGTGTGTGTGGAGGAGAGGAGGCAGACACGCAGGGGGCAACAGCAAATGGTTAGTCTGTAGGGCATGGACATTCAGCTAAGTGTGGAAGCCCGTGTCCCCAGGCACAGGGTGAAACACCAGCAACCCGGTCGGCCCACCTCCCTCTGCCTGTGCAGCTGAAAGATCACTTAGCTGCAAATAGTTATGACTCCCTCATTTGACTGAGTTTTAGCTTGTTAGTTCTAAGGAGCTGTTAAAAAATTGAGTATTATGGGAAAGCATGCAACTGTGTGGGCCTTTTCTGATGTAACTGTACGTCTCCGGCTATATTCATCCAATGGCATTTAAGGCTCATTAAATTTTGAATCCTGTGTCACCTGCCTTCAGCTCAAAATAGTTCTCTGTGTGCCTTTTGTCTCTCAACTCCATTTTAATGGAAATTGTTTCCATTCACCTCTCTGTTCCCTTCTTCCTGCTAGCGACACCCGATCTTTAATAATCTCCAATGCAGAATTATTCACTCTGTGAACCTATCATTTGGAGAATACGTTGGACCTTGACGGATGCAAACAGCTGATGGTAAAAATGCAAGGAACACTATCAGAATGTTCCTTCCCCTCCTCCTCCCTGTTCTGGCCATACATAAGGATGCCACTGCCCCTGCCTGCCAGCAATGTCACCACTACTGGTAGTTTCGTCAGAACCTGGGTCATGTCTCCTGTCTTAACACAGGGAAGTTCCAGGGTCTAACACAGGAGAAGCACGCACCTCAGCCAAAGGCAGCAGCCATTAGTCATAACAAATAAATCTTACATAGTACTTAATAAGCACAAGGTACTATTCTGAGTATATACATCCAGCTTATAACTGGATGCCTTGGGAATTGTCCACCTTTTCTGTAGATGAAGTGGCTGAAGCACAGAGAAGTCAAGTAAATTGCCCAAAGTCACACAGCAAGTAAGTCATGAAGCTTGGATTGAACCCAGGCCATCTGAAGCCAGAAGCCATACTCATGGCCACTCCCCTATACCTGCCACATACCCCTCCAACTGATGATTTCCACCTAATATCAGATAAGAATGGCCATGTTTTTGTATTTTTTGAGAGAAGCCACAAATCTGAACTTTTGCATGAAATATCCCATTTTTTTTTTTAAATTGGCAGGGAAAATCGTATTTTTAACACTTGAGGGGCCAAACAAAATGCATCTTTGAATAGAAACTGGTGTGTATGCCTCCTGTATGAGATCTCTGGTTTGAATTAACTCTTTAAAGAGAACCAAGTGTCCATCAAATTAAAACCCTTCTGCTCCGACAAAAAATTTCCTTCCTTTGGACTGGTAGAGAGCCCAGGTAGTGGACAGATCCCAGGGCTAGGACCTGGGCTGGGTAATCTGAAAGTCACCATGCTTCACAGAGCCAGCAGCTTCTCCCATTGTGACGGTTACACTGCTTTAAAGAAGAGTTCAGGGAAACTGGCTTTGTGATTGGTTGACACCTGCACTACGTTCAGTCTGTGCAGCAAGTGTAGCAACCAGCACCAGAAATGTCAGCTCTCATTAGCCTGCGTATAAATCTGCCTCCGTGAGAAGTGGGATGAGAGAACCACAGAGAAAATGCCAGGAAGTGGGAACATATGTTGTTCACACAAAGAAAACCTCTGACAATAGGTGTCTTCCTCCACAGCCCAGGCACCTGGAACAGGAAGGCTTTGTTTTGCCTCGGCCCCCTGGGCCGCCGAAACCGGAGACTGGGCAATGTGTTTCATCATCCATGGTGGGAGGTTCTGCTAAGTGTTTGCTGACACAGCTGAACAGTCATAAAATGTCATAAAGAGTAAATGACTTGATAATACAAACCAGTAATTAGGATGTGGTACATGTTTATGCTATTTACATATTTTAGCACCCTGATATTAATGTGTCTTTCCAAATAGCACATAAATGCTCTAGTCTTTGTGTAATTCGTTCCCAGCTGCTACAAACAGGCATCTCTAAAAGCAAGTGCCCCTTCCCCTTCCTCTCTCCTTATTCTGGATCTGCATTCCTGGAAGCCCACCTAGCAGGAAAGTGGGTGGTGGAATACCCTCTGTAGGGTACAAGGGTGTGGCTACCATTGGAGGACACTCAGAAATCTTACCACCTGCTGTCTGAAGGGGCTGGAGGTAGTTGTTGTGCTGATAAATGGGTAACAATGGCTCTCAAAAAAAAAATCCCTAATCTGTAGAGTTTTCCAATTGCTATGGAGTAAACAATCCTACCATGGCCAGTTTCAAACTTCTAACATCAAATGTGGAATTGGGAAGAGGTGCACACAGTCAGGTCTTAGGAGCCAAGCTATCTCCAGCACACTATTAGTTACAGGTCATGGGCCCGGTATCTAATTGGCCTCAGACACTGCCTTAGTCCCTCTCTGCATGCAGACAAACATGACAGGACCATAGCTACAGAATCATTCTCCGTTCCATATATTTCCCAAGATGCCAAGACCCAGAACTTTTATTGTGCAAAAGAACTTTAGTTGGGGAGCTGGTAGGAAATCACGTGGCGCCACTACAGAAATGGGGAAACTATAGCTCAGAGTAGTAAAGAATCTCTGCAAGGGGCACACACCAATCTCGCATCAGCATAGGGGGCTGGAACTCAACTCTCCTTATTCTCAACCCAGTAATCTTTGCACAAGAACCCTTTTTCTGTGCATCCTGATTCCTGCCCAGTAGACACAGCTCTCCTTTGTGCCTCAAGGTCTCTTCCCTCATCATACCCTGCGTGTGTGTGTGTGTGTGTGTGTGTGTGTGTGTGTGTGTATGCATGTTGGAAGATGGGGCCCAGCAGGTTCACAGAGCCCTGCATGGTGATGATGGTTGCCAGGTAACAGGAAGGTGTCATGGCGGGGAGCCTTCCTTCTAGGTACGGATGCAGAAGGGAACAGAGCCTCCTTGGAGGAAGAGAATTGGCAATGTCTGGTGTAAGGGTCCTGAGTCATAAATGGGGTATAAAACCCAAGATGGAGTGGCTGGGGAGACATTATAGCTGAAAGGAACCTTGAAGAGGAGCTGGTCCATGCCTTTGTGTACTCAATAGGGAAACTGAGACCCAAAGCTAGGATAGGACTTGCCCAAGGTTACACCATTAGTTGATGTCAGAACTACGGCCACAGGTAGTGGATGAAGCAGGATATGGGGCTCCCGTTGAACCTGACTAAATAGGAAAGAAGCCTCATACAGCAAAGCATCCCCGAACACCAAGTGCAGGAGGTTTAACAGAAACCCTCCTGGCTGCATGTCTGGAATGAGCTCTGCAGTGCTGTCCCTGCACACCACAGAGCATTCCCACCCCTTTCCATGCCAGCCCCTGGGGGAGGGGAGAGAGCCAGGAAGCAGCAAGATGGTGGAGAAGAAATAATGCTGACGTCACAGGGGGGGCCAAGAAGTTCCGAGGGGTCACTCAGCTGAACAGATGGCCAGCAGATATTGGTTTCAACCCTCACATGGTTGAGTAAATAATGTTTAAGTTTTCCTTGCCAGCCTGGGGAGCCAAGCAGATCACACTGAGTGGAGGTACCTGCACCTCCTGCCCGCATCATCTGCTCTTCCCGGGGTTTTCATTTCCTACCCTGTTTGTGCTTTAGAGCATGGCTGGCTGGTCAGGAAGCCTGTGCCCTTGGAGGCAGGAATATGTGTGCAGGAAGAGGGAGGGAGGAGGTGGAATGGGGCAGGGGGGTGGGGGCAGCCTGGCATTTGATCGCAACATGTGCCTGGATAGTACCTGTCAGGTAAAATCAGTCAAGGGCATTACAGGCAGGATGCCTGGGGGAGGGGGGGTGGTGGTCATGTTTTAATTCTTGATAACAAAGAACCTCACAAAGACAAGACAAAGGGGGTGTCCTTGATCGGCCTGCCAATAGGATGGTTTCTCCAACCACAGATTAAAGAGCTGGATCTGGTGAAACTTCCAGGAAAGACTCCTGTGTTCTAATACTGACTCAGCCACAAGCTGGTCTTCAGTATTTCTCTTAATTCTGCGGAGCCTTGGTTTCTCTGTGTGTCCAGTGAGGATGTTGGCATCGGCCCGTACTATTTTTGAGGGGAAGACATGTTTGAGTGAATAGAGTGTGCATGAGTGGAAGAGGAAGAATGGAGATGCCCATGGTAGATTAGGCCAAAGAGTCTCTGGTGCAGCAGAAATGGATTCACTGAACCATCATTTCTAACCCCTTCTTGATCAGATCTTGGGACAGAAATGAAGAAGCCACAGCTTCACACCCAAGGAGCTCACCTCTGAGTCTGGAGACAGATATGGGAACAAAAGTACAAGAGTCACACTGTCTGACCTCACATTTCTGTTTGTCATCAACATGCTGTGTAACCTTGGGCTGGTACTCTCTGTGCCTCAGCTCCTTCATCTATAGAATGGGTATCATAATAGTAGCTACCTCGCTGGGATGTGAGAGGACAAAAGAAACACTAGCAAAGCCAGTAACATGGTGCTCTGACCCATGTCAAAGGCTCGACAAATGTCAGCTGTTGTTATTACCAAGTGTTATGCCAGAGATAGCTCGTGATACTGGGGAGCACAAAGAGAAAGACTTACTCCAGCTTTGGTGGGGGGATGATCCCTACTTCTGGAGAAGTAGGGACTCAGCTATATCTTGAAGAACAAACTAAAATCAGTCAGGAAAAAGCAAGTTCATTCAATAAATACCATGGAACAAGGACTTTGGCAAGAGCAGACAGTAAAATAGGCAGGATCTCTGCTTTTTCGTATCTCCCCTTCTGGATCTGGGGTCAGCAAACTTGTTCTATGAAGAGTCAGTCAGTAAATGTATTAGGCTTATGGTCCATACAGTTTCTGTCACAACCACTCAGCTCTGCCACTGTAGTGTGAAAGGAGCCACAGACCGTACAGAAATGAATGAGCATGGCTTTGTATTCATAAAACTTTAATCTTGAGGATGTTAACTAGATTTACTGTGGTAATCATGTCACAATATGTACAAATACCAAATCATTATGCTACACACCTGAAACTAATATAATGTTCATATCAATTATATCTCAGTAAAAATCTTCAGTTTTGAGCACTGAAATTTGAATTTCATATAATTTTCATGCCATGCAATATTACTTTTCTTTTTTACCCCAAACATTTTAAAATATATTAAAAAAATTCTTAGCTCCTGGGCCACACCAAAAATAGGCCACGGGCTGGATTTAACCTATGGGCAATGGGCCATAGTTTTCAGACTCCCGTTTTTAAAGTAACAACAGACACAGAACCAACAGAAACATGAAAATTTTAGATATTGGCCAGCACTAGGAAGGTCATTACTCCTAAAACTGTGAGGCAATCATGAGGAAGGAGGTTCTGCTTTAGCTCAGGTGGAAGGCTCTATGAGGAGGTGAAATTTGGGCTGAAATCAGAATGATCAGATAAAATCAAATATTCCAAACAATGGACCAAAAAATGATCCACTCAAAGACAGGCTCAAATCCTTGACGAGCTAAGAGCTGCAAGATGGCCAGGGTGTGTCTGGAGCATAGGAGTTGTAAGAGAGAGGGAGGGATTGGCTGGAAAAGAGAAGGAAGATCCAGAAAAATAGATAGTGAAAGGTGGAGTTTATAAGGAAGCTAATGTGATTAATTCAGTATCTGTGGAACTGGCCCTGGTTTGATTGAAGGAAAATATTTCAAAAGGGATTCACTATGTAAATACCTTTTGTGATTTCTTTTTATATGTAGGGACAAAAGGAGGGAATGTTTGAAATCATGGCTCAGCATTGGCCATTATTAGCTACGGGCTCTAATGAGTCTATTTCTTCCACCGAGGATGGGGCCAGGCTGTGTTCTGCAGGAGCTCCAGGCACAAAACCCGTGTGGCTTCTTACACGTCTATTAGTGAGTCATTCTCCACATCACAATGGAAATGACAGACTCTAGCTAGAGCCTGCATGCATCGGGTTTTGCAATGCTTGCCTTAGGTCTTGGGTGGTGTCACCAAAATAGGGTGAGAGAGAGATTTGGTCAGAATATCCACTTCCAAGATGGGGGAAGGGGAGCTGTTTCTGGCATTTGATGCTCTCAGTAATAATGTGGGTCTTGGCTCCCTTCCCTGTTGGCCCCTCTCACTGATCTTGCTGCTCTGGTGGAAAAGAGAATTAAATGTTTCAGAACGAAATTTTCTAATAAAAGAGCCTGCCAAAAGAGGCTTTTCCTCACATTCCAGGGCTGAGGATAGGATAGAAGGGATACCTCTATGCTGGGGCAGATGAACCTCTAGATTCCGAGAGTGGGGTGTCTGGAGTCCCACCTGTCGTCACACTCATATGAGCACACACACACACAGGCATGCACGCACTGTATGACTCCTGCTATTCTGTACTAAGTGGTTTGCAAGCCATCCCTAGTTTAACTTGAGCTTCCTCAGTTAAATAAGTACTTTTTTTTTTTTGCCATTCCACAGCTGTTGCCATCTGCCTAATTTCAATCAATTAACTTTTGCTTAAAAACATTAAGTTTCTTAATGTTGCAGCATTGGGCCAATTGTATGGTAAATTGTGAGTGTGAAGGTGACAAATCACTCACATTTGCCTTCCTGCAGAACAGTCCCCATCAGAGCAATGTCTTTGCTGGAACTGCAGGATTCACAGGTGGCAAAAGTGGCCGAGGGCCTAGGATGCCCCCCCACCCCCAGCTGGCAGTCACCTGTCCACATGGCGCCCCTCTCGGGAGCTCGGGCAGGTGCTTGCGAGGCGTTGCTACAAAGGCAGAGTGGGCTTTTCCATGGAGAGACGTGGCAAGGCTGATTTCGAAACTAAATATCAGAAAGACCAAGGGAAATGTGGGAGCTTGAGCAGAAGATAGGACAAAGGAAAGGGAAGACCATTAAAATTCTCAGGAGAAGAGGGGAGTCCTTTCTGCAGCTGAAGCCCCCTTGGTCTGCCTCACCGCCTCTGCTCAGTCTGCAGTCCAACCTGATCCTGAAGTTGGGGAAGCGCAAGGGTTTTTTCAGCTTCAGTGTAAACAACTCCCCCTGGCCTGTGAGGCTCACAGTGCCCAGCCCTGCCTGTGTCCCCTGCTGACCTCTTGCTTGCTCACTCTGCCCTGGCCACACAGGCCTGGGAGATACTCTGCCAACATGCCTGGCAAAACTTGCCTCAGCAGAGCCCGCACTGATGTCCCCACCTGCCTGCCGAGTTCTTCCTCCTTCCCATCCCCACTTCCACTTGTCCTCTCAGGAATACATCTGTGCCCTGTGTCCAGCATTGTCTCCTCACTCCTTCATCTATGACTAAAATGCCACCTCTTGTCTGCCTATTTGCTGCCAAATGCCCATGTGTTAAACTGCCTAGCATACAATAGGTGCTCAGTAAATGCTTCTTGTTGGAATAAATGGAGCTCCTTGGGCTGGCATCCAAGGCTTCTGTGGACCATCCAAGGACCACAGTGCCTTCTGGCCTCATCCCCAAGGGTTTCCCTCCTGTCTTTGCACTCTGAGAGAAGCGGCCTGGCCCTGCCCAAACACACACTGCCCAGGCCTACTGCTGGGCCTGCACTCCGATTGAGCCTGCCCCATGAAACACCGCCCAACACTCACTCACACACACACACACACACGGACATACACACAGACACACACACAGACGCACACTCACACACAGAGACACACACACACGAGCTTCTCTTCCTCCAGAAATCCTTCCTTGACCACATCAGCTTCCAAGAATCATTTCTTCCTCTGAGTTTGAATGCCACAGACTGTCCACCCCACCAGAACTACTTGGAAAACTGAACAGTCCAGATGCCGACACCCTCTCCTAGAGACTCAGATTCAGGAAGCCTGGGTGGGTATGGAACATATTTTTAAAAATCTTGCGGTGGTTCTGATTGTCAGTCAGGTTTGGGACTCTGGTCCAGTGGTTCCCTTAGTCTGCAGCTCATTGGACTCTCCCGGTGAAACACTATGGCTGGAAGTTTGTCAGTGTTATTCACTACCTCCCCAATATCCAGCACATTCAAGCAAATGGTAAGTGCCCCCTAAATGCCAGTTAAGAAAACACAGCTCACAGAGAACCAGCAGGGGCCTATGGACTGTGGAAGGGGGGAAGGCTGGACACAGCACTATCAGGACACACAGCCCTGCACCTGGAGTAGAATAGGCCTGGGGTCGACACTTTCTCCTGGGGTTACTTAAGGCAACCAAGTTCACTCCCTAAGCTCTATTTCCTCCATTCAAGAATAAGGATGATGGTGACTGTTCTTCATGGGATTGTGGTGAAGACTTGGTGCCATCTATCTCAGTACCATCTAAGAGGGTGCTTGGCCTAGTGCCTAGTTACTTAAGCAATGTTTTGTCACTAAAGCAAGGTTTTTTCCGAAGAGGGAGAGGGCTCCGAACCTGTCCATGTGCATCCAGAGCTGACTCAGCATCAACACAAGAAGCTGCGTTGTTATTGTTCAGTTAGCCCACCCCCCCCCCCTTCCAATCCCAACTGTGGTTGGGGGTCTACTTGGGCATCTGCAGAAGTGTGCATCCTGCCTGTATTCCCTCCCAGGCCTCCATTCCCACCCCACCTGCCAATCACACCACATGGCCGCCCTCCCTGCCTGAGGAGCCTGGCCGTGCAGCAGCCTTACAGCACACGCAGGGCTCACACATGCTCGCCTGGTCGCCCGGCATGCAGGCCTGTGTGCTGCCATGGCATGGTGCCCACTCCCGGGCACAGCTAGGCCAGTGCACGGCCTGGCAGATGGCATCAGGGTGGGGGCCAGGAGAAGAGTGAGAGCTCCTGCTGGCACTTGAGGTGAGGGTTGGGGTGGAGGTGTTGGCGGGGGAGGGAAGGAAGCTTGGCGGGCATGCAAGAGATGCTGTAATGGCTTGTGTCTGTGGATCGGACTCCCGCACTGCAGTTCCTGGCTGGGTTTTCCCGGAGGCCTGGCTCAACCCAGCCGTGGCCATGACATCAAGGCCATCGGCTGATGAATCGAAGCCTGCAGTTAAGGACGACTCTGGGCCTAAGAGTCCAGGTATGTTATATTCCTCTGCTTCCAGGTCTTCCATTCTTATCCCAAATCAATTTCTTCAGATCCAACAATAATTTTGGGAGTGTCTGCTCCATCCCCAGCCCTAAGAATCAGGCTGGTGTCCTGTCAGAGGGCTAGACAGAAGTAAGGGCATGTGAGGCTAGTGCCACTGGATCAGCCATGTCTTAGCCCCTCAGAGCGTTGGCTGATACATCCAGGTGAGAGATGCAGGGCTTGCAGTGATGGTTAAGTTAGATGCTGGATTTACATGGCCTTGACAATTGTTGGGTCCTGTAGAGATAGTGGGCTTAGCCACATATCCTTAAAGAGAGAAGAAAGAAAGATGAAGGTCTGAGTGGCATCTCAGGGCTTAGGGGGAGGTGTCCCCATGTAGGTAGAACTGGGGAGCTCAAAGGAGGGAGGAGAGAATTTTTACAGAGACCATTTAGCAAAGCGGCAATGATCTTGGGCTCCAGAGTCAGACACACCTATATCTTCAGTTTTGGTTCTGCCATGTGTCAGCTGCGGGGCCATCAGAAAGTCAAATAAGTTCTCTGGATAGCACTGCCTTAATTTGAAAAATGGGATCAGAATAGTTCTTACTCCTACAGTCCTGAGGATTTTATGATACTGGCAAGCACAGAGTCTAGGGCACAGTAAGATGCTGTTTTTACTACTACTATCAATCCAAAAGGACTAAAGAAATCAAGAACTTACCTCCCTCAAGAAACCCTTTTAGTGGTTGACATATTCCATTCAACATAACCAATAACCATGACTGGGTAATATTTATGAAGCATTACTCCAAGCTAAGTGTTTCTAGAATTTCACTACTGCATCTAACTTTCTCAACACCCTTGAAGAGTGGGCATACTATTATTCCCCTCTTACAGAAGAGAAAAAATGGGACTCAAGTTATGTAACATACTCAAGACCATGTCCTTCGATTTTAACAATGGAGATTTGGTCACCTGACTTTAAGCTTCTCCATCCTTAACTACCTCACTGCTCTGCCCCCAGAAAATGTTCCAGGGCATACCTCATTCAGCTCCCTGAAGCCAGCAATGGAGCAAGTTTCTCTAGGGAACTGGCAATAGACAACCTATTGGGCATTTTGTCCCCAAGGACTTTGGAGGAGACAGAATAGAGGCTGGTGCCCTTCCCTCCCCACAGACTGCACACTGTGTGATCTGGCCCCTGCTAACTTCTCCAGTCTTCACTCTTCTCCCAGGCCCCTGACAGGTCTTTCAGCCTCCTTGCTGTTGCTCGAACTCTCCAAGCTCATTCCTAGATAGTTCCTTCTGGGCACAGGTCCTTGACTTGCTATTGTTTCTACCTGGGATACTTCCCCTGATCTTCAGGAGGCTGCTCAGCATTCAGACTTCAACCCACACCTCAGCTCTTCAGAGATGCCTTTCCTGACACCCCTGCCCCATGCCACTATGTCCCTCAGATATGAAATGATCTATGCTAATCTCTTTCCTTGCTTTCTAGGTGTATCTCCACAGAAGAGTGTGAGCTCTTGAGTAAGAGGAAGGTACTCATCTACCTATTCACTGAATATGCTCTCCCTAACAGCCAGGGTACTGTGGGGCAGAAAGTAGGTGCTTGATAAACTCTTGTCAGCTGACTGTTTGAAGCACCCAAGAAGAGAGGACACCAGGTAGGATGGGTGGGGAGGATGTGCCCCACCTCTGATCCAACACAGGCTTCCTTGGAAGAGTTCCAGGTCTGCCAGAGAAGGGGCACATGAAGGAGGAGAAGGCTGCCTTCATTGCTTCCTCTTACCTTCTCTGACGCTGGAGCACAAAGTCTGGGTCACAGTGACCTGCTGAATGAGGATGAGAAATGCATCTGGCAGCAAGCTCTCTTCAGACACAAGTCATCACTGAGTCACTATTGTCCTCACAGAGATGTCTACTGGGCACCAGAACTCAGGCACTTCCCAAGCCTGTCTCTCCAGTCTAAGCAGGCACCAGCTAAGTTCTCCCACCTAAATACTATTGTAGATCCCAGGGGAAGCTTTCTCCTGAAAGACCCTTCTATCCATATTATGGATACTCATCATGTTGGAACCAGAAGAGGAACAAGGGATTTTTTAGATGCTAAAGAGTCCTCAAGGCCAAAAACATAACTTGGGATAGTGGATGTCTCCCTTGTACCTAAGTATCTTTATCCCCATACCAAGACTCTGTCTGGCCTGGAAGGGGTGTGGGCAGTTTGGGGGGTCTGCAATGTTTTTAACATATCCTGAGATTTCAGACACTGCTGGCCCAGATGAAGGCACAGGGGATCTACACAGAATTCCAAATTATTTTACTTTGCTCTTCTGGTGATTCTCTGCTTCCTTTAATTCTCCTCCCTCTCAACTTCTCCTCTGCTTTAGGATAACCCTGCTATAAAGTATAGCTTCTGATAAGTAGCTATGTGATCTTGGGCAAGTTACTTAGCCTCTCTGCTTCACTTTCTTCACTGTTGGGTGGAAATAATAATAAAAATGCCTACCTCTTAGAATGGCAATAATTTAATGTGATAATGCATTTCAAGGACTTAGACATGTGCCTAACACAGAATAAGCACTTAAAGAATTTTTGTTGTTGTTGTTACCTAAGTGTTTTTTTTTTATTTTTGAGAGAGAAAGAGAGAGAGAGAGAGAGAGAGAGAGAGAGAGAGAGAGAGAGAGAGAATGAGTGGGGCAGGGGCAGAGAGAGAGGGAGATAGAATCTAAAACAGGCTCCAGGCTCTGAGCTGCCAGCACAGAGCCTGATGTGGGGCTTGAACTCACAAGCTGTAAGATCATGACCTGAGCCGAAGTTGGACCCTTAACCAACTGAGCCACTCAGGCACCCCATGTTGTTATTACTTTCAGTTGAGGAAACCATGTCTGCTGTAATAAATCAATCCCCAAATCTCAGTAGTTTAACAAAGCAAATGTTTGCCTCTTGTTCATGTCCAAGTCCATGATAGGTGTCCCCTCCACACAGATTCAGGGACCTAAGCTCATTCCATGATATGGCCACAACCTCAGAAGCTCATTTACTCCACTGCTGAAAGGGGAATGAAGATGAAAGCTCTCCTGAAGGAGAGTTGGGGGACTCTGCTCTGGAAATGCCATCACTTATTCCCCACCACCACCATATTCCATTGGCTGGAACTCAGTCAAATGATCTTGCCTAACTACAGAGGGTGCTGGGAAATAGAGTCTAGCTGAGTGCCCAGGGGAAGGAGGAATGGCTTGGTGCCACAATTACTCTTTTTTTTATTATCTTGCCATACTGCCACTCAGAGACTATTCCTGAACACCCCATGTATGCAGATAAAGCTCCCATGTGCCTCAGTCTCTCCCAGTTTGACACTGCCCTACCTACCTCTTTTCCCCACCTTACCTTCTTTCCAGTATACATTGGTTCCAGCCAAACCGGCAACCTATATTCCTGATGAGGGTACAAAATATGTGAATTGAGACATGAATATAGAACACATTTCATTGTGTCCACATCTCATCATGGGCAAAAGCCATGCCAAATTTATCTTTGCATTGCTACTTCCCAACACTGTTCTAGAAATACAGGCAGTAGCCAAGAAATATTAATTGATGGGATCAATGTCTTCATCTCAAAGACATTCTGAATTATTTGATAATTGATCTGGCTGTTGCATGCATGATGATAAGTGGCACTGATCCTCAGCTTCAGCATCAGGGAAACATTTGGGGATGGTGGGGACCATGGTGAACTGACACATACACTAAATGAAAGAACAGCTACTATTTGGTGCTCGCTGATTGTGGTCGCCAAGGAGCCAAACATTACCAAAACTTGTTATTTTGTTTTTAAAGCAACAAAGGTGGAATTTTTATGTGCAGTTCCCTGTCTTGTAAGTTTAACAATGTTTAAAACATTAGATGCTCAAACAACTACAAAAACAGTGTGGAGAAAAAACCCACGATGTGGGCCAAAGAGAACACATCTTCTGGGCAACACCAGCTGAAAGCTACTACTTTGCAACCTTGGTGATGTCATGAAATTTCAATGGCCCAAATTGCTGTATATTAAAACAAACAAATAAAACAAGGAATCCATGGAGAAGACAGACCTTGGCCCTTTGGTAAAGACCCATTTGTGTATTCAGACAGGGATGTTGAATATTTCTTTTAGCTCTTTCAGATGTCAAGCTTTTGGGCAAATCATTACTTTGGGTTATTTTTTTTCCTCTCCAATTCTTGAGCACTGTATTAGTCAAGGTTCTCCAGGGAAACAGAACCTATATATGTATATACATATACAGAATCTATCTATCTATCTATCTATCTATCTATCTATATCATCTATCTATACCTATCTATCTTCATATTCATATATAGGCTCTGAAACAATAGGATGGATGTATGTATTATCAGTTCTGTTTCCCTGGAGAACCCTGACTCTCTCTCTCTCTCTGTAGATGATATAGATCTAGATCTAGATCTAGATCTAGATCTAGATCTAGATCTAGATCTAGATAGACTTAAAAGGCCTGAGAATGAGAAGGGCCAATGATTAAGTTCCAGTCCAAATTTCAGCAGACTCAAGATCCAAGAAGAAAGAACCAGTGTTTCAGTTCAAGTCTGAAAGCAGGAAAAAACTCAAGTCCCAGCCCAACTGTCAGCAGGGGGAGTTCCCTCTTTCCTAACCTTCTTGCTCTAGCAAGGTCTTTAAATGATTGGCTAAAGCCCTACCCACTGTGAGGAGGGCAATTTGCTTTACTCAGTCTGTTGATTCAAATGCCAGTCTTATCCAGAAACACACTCACAGGAAAACCTAGAATAACGTTTGACCAAATGTCTGAACAACTCATGACCCAGTCAAGCTGACACATAAAATAAATGCATCAGAGGGATGTGCCAAGTCTCCTACGGTATCCACCTTCAGATATGCAGACAGCATGGTACTCACACTGTACTCAGTACTCAGTGCTCTGAGTTCTAATCTCAACTCTGCCACCAACTTGCTCTATGAACCCAGGTCCACCTCCCAGTTTCCCTGACTCCCATCACATATGCCTTTGAAATGAGTTGAATTCCGTGGTCCACAAGGTATTTTCCACCTTAGCATTTCCTGCTATAGTCTGCCATATGAACTTGAAATCAAAGCAGACCACATTTACCAGACACATTGCTTGTGCCTTTATTGAGTAATTTGTACAAAACCTCCAAGAATAATTTATTCATTCAGTGGTGTGAGACAAGGGGAAGAAAATCAATACAACAGTGTCTCAGTCATCTTTTATTTTCTAAACCTTAGAGAGATTTTATTCCATTTCAGAATTCTTGCAGGCACTTTTCTCTACAACACATCTTTATGGTTAACTTTCAAGAATGCCTAAAGAGATTCATTTTAGGGACTGAAAACCCCTGCCTTACCTGGAAACTGCTGGAGAGATCCCTCCTGGGGAGCAGACTTTCCCAGAGCTTTTCAAGACATTTAAGAGATTACTGAAGAAGGACAGGGGGAAGGGTTTGGACAGAAAGCAACATTCCCCATCTCTTGGACTCACCTCAAAGTCATTCTGGGAAGAAATTTAAAGGCCACTTATTTCAAATTCAATTGACACCTCTTCAACAACTTAGTGTTGTTATTCTCCCTTCTCTTCCATCAAGGTAATGGGCAAACTGACACTTTGCTTAAACAGACTCATCGTACTAACTGTGAAGAATATCCACACATCTTTTGTTTTCTTTTCTGCACAAAGTGGAGAGCATCACCAAACTTGGAGCTTTGAAAGCTTCTTCTGTTTTCTGGGCCTAGCAGGTCAGGCGAGAAGCAAAGTTGAGAGGGAAAGGCTTTGGAGGACTAGTCTAGTCCTAGTACCATCACTAACCAGTCTTCAGTAGGAGACAATGTCTTCAAGCCTAAGTTTTCTCATCTGTAAAATGGGTATCACACTATCTACTTTCTTCATGGAATTATATAAGCATAACAGAAGCTATCACCTGTACTTTCCAAGTATATTGGTTGCAAGAAACAGAAAATGACTTTGGCTGCTTGAACAAAAGTAGATCCACTAGAAGCATAAAAGGGGTTCACAGGGTACATAAGATACTGCAAAATCAGGACTGGCTATGGACAAAGCCAAGTCTCTTATGCCAGATATCAGATCTGCTGATTCTCAGCTCCAAATCTGCCCTCTGCATTCTACTCTATGGTGATGGGACTCTGACTTTCCAAACTACAGCCCTCCTGTTGAGTCCTGCCAGTAGAGGTCACTAGAGGGAGATGCCCCTCTCTTTTGTGTCTCAAATATCCCTGTTAGTCTCCTTCTAGGGACACCTATCATGGATTTAGGGTCTACCCTATATCTAAAATGATATCATCTCAAGATCCTTCGCTTAATTACTTCTGCAAAGACGCTTTTGCCAAATCAGATCATGTCCATGCATTCCAGGTAAGCATATCAACCCACTGCAGTGGGTGAACCATTCAACCCACCACAAAGAGTGACTGACATCTCTTTCACTTTTCTGTGATTAGTTGTTCAGTCCTTCACTCTCATAATTAGGAAGGCAGTTAGTCTCTCCCTCTGAAGGCCTCTCCCAATCATAGCTTTTCTGGGAATCCTAGGGACCTAACATAGTTCAGGAGGGAGCAGATGATCAACCCAGCTCTCCACATGGAGAAAACTCTAGAGATAGATCAGTCCATTGCTACTGTAGACCACTCACCAATACAATGAGGAAAACTCATGTCAAAGATGCCGGTGGGTGTCTGCAATCCCTCCCTAGTCTAAATCTCTGTAGAGACTGTCTTGTTCTTGGGGCAGGAGCAGCAATGTCACTCCTTCAATGCCAAGCTTGGCTCAGGGCCCCCTGGAGTTGTGCATGCAAGGGTACAACCCATTTGCTCTCCCATCACCACCTCCAGAGATCGAGGCAGCTCCAGGGACCCTGGTTCATCCCTGGACCCATTCCTCACCATCTCTTAGAACCAGAGCCACCAATACCTACCTCACAGGGATCCTCCCCTCTGAGACAGGCAGGTTTTCCTCCTTACCCTTAAACCATGCAGGGCCTACTACATAGTTTCCTTCCACAGCCCCTCCTCCTGAGGCAGGCTACCAAGTGAAGCCAAGGTGTCTATACCTACTCTTTGGAGGATAGAGGAGATGACCTTCAACAATTCTTAGCTAGTGTTGGCTTGGGACAGAGGGATTAAACTCCACACGTTTAATCTCTGGAAAAGCATACTTCTGGGGATTACATGTTATTATGTGAAAAAATCAAATTGTAAAATAGCACAAAGAATGTTGTCCCATTTCAAGAAGATAGATGTAGATCTTAGAAAGATATCCGTTAAATTATTTACAGCAGTTCTCTCTAGGTGATGAGACTATGGACTATTTTTATTTTCATCATTTTCTTATCTACATTTTCCAAGTTTTCTCCAATGAGCATATATCACTTTTGTAATAACATTTTTAAGGTTATATAAAAAATAATACTAGCACCTTGCAGTCACATAGTGCTTTGCTGTGTCTCACATCTCTAATCTAATTTCCTATCTGTGAGGTCAGGAGAGCAGGTATTTTTATTCCTGTTTTGTAGACGGGGACTCTGAGGAACAGCGAGTGTGAGGTATGACCTGCCCAAGGTCTGAGAGCAAAGCTGGGGCCAGGACCCCGGCAGAGCTGTCAGCTCTCAGTGTAGGTGGCTTCACCTGTGCCTGCAGCAAGCCAATCGTGGGTAGGAATTCTCAAAGAAAGGCCCCAGATACTATAAATTTGGAAGGTCAATATACCACAATGCCAAAGGCAACAATGACCTTGGCTTTGACCATTTGGGAAAGTGGTAGGGCCAGGAAACTGTAGACTGTGTAGAAGCAAGCCTACTGATTCTGGATCCCCAGCAAGGGATGGGGGCTCTGATACTCGACATAAAGAAATGGAGGGGAGGTGGATCTCTAGTTGATGTGCTTATCTCATGCAAAGGTGAGCCGGAGGTTTGAGCTATGCAGTGCCAGGTGCTGTGAAGTTTCAGGGGAAAAGTTCCAAGTTCCATGTAAGTAGGAATCTGCTACAAGTCCACTGTCTTCTTGGCTCATCAGGGTCCCAAGAAAGGACAGGTAGGAAATTCCCTCCTTCTTTAGACATGCCTCCCAGTTCTTCCTCAAGGGAGTGGGGATAAGAAGGATGAAAGAATATATAAATTTCAAAGTGCTCTGCTAAAAACACACAATGCCAGCCTCAGAGTAGCCACTCACCCAAGTTGGTTGAATTCATGAATTCTTTCATGCAAACACACAGGCCCCACATGAGACAGATATGACATGTGTTATAATTTCCATTTTACCAGTAAAGAAACTGAGGCCCAGGTCATGACGTGTGCAAATTCACTTTAGTGGGCAGCCAGACAGGGACTTGAACCTGGGTCCCCTGGGTCCTGACTCAACATGCTCTCTGCCCCATGCATGGGGCTGCCTCTCAGAGGACCACTTTAGAGACACCTGCGTTTGCTCTTTTGCTACTGAATTGTCCTGAGGCAATGTCACATACACATTACATAAAACAACTTCAACTGCACTAATTAACTCCCAGGGACTTAGCATTCCCCCCCAACCCCAAACCACTCCAGGTTCTGAGCTATCTCATAGCAGATGCAGAAATAGAAAGTAAAACAAGGTTTAAGGCAAAGTTCTGATGGGATGCAGATGAGCAGGAAAAAAAAAGTGTCAGATTGCTGTTTTTTTTTAATTTGTAAATGTTTTAATTACTTATTTTGAGAGAGAGGGTGTGCACTAGAAGGGGAGGGGCAGATAGAGAGAAAAGAGAGAATCCCAAGGAGGATCTGCACCACCAGCACAGAGCCTGACACTAGGCTCAATCTCTGAACCGTGGGATCATGACCTGAGCCAAAATTAAGAGTCCGACGCTTAACCAACTGAGCCACCCTGCTGTTTTGATTAAAACTTGTTTCATTTCAAGTGAGAAAAAAAAAACAGCTTAAATATGCTTGGGCAGAAAGGAGAATGGGAAAGATGGAAAAGTACCTACTGTAACCCTGAGAATACCAGGGTTTCATCTGGGTCTTGGGGTCAATTGGATCAGGGTGTGAACATCTCCGGGCTCACTTGTGCTCTCTCGCTTTCTCTTTCTCTCTCTCCAATTTTTATTTCAGTTCCTTTGTGTATGTGTTGGTTTAATTCTTCCTTGCTGCAGACCAGCTTCATCCACCTGGGGGGATCTTGGTGCTGAGAGCTTCTGGGCCTCACTTCTTTCAGTTTCCACCACCAAAAAATGGCTGAGCTGCTCCCTTAGATCTAGGATTTTTTAAATCCCAAATCATGAACATGATTGGCTTATCTCGAATCAGGTGCCTGTCCCTAGGCCAATCAGTAAGTCTGGGACAACAGAGTCACACCACAGGGGGCACCTCTGTCAGGCTGGGAATGTCCAGAGAAGATGTGTCATCATGGGTTGACTATATTTGGCTTCCAATTGGATTTCCCAGCTTTGAAGACCAACTTTGTGTCATGACCTATGCTGTGCTTGTTTTCTGCATGATCTCATGGAGCTTCAGGACTATCCCATGAATAATTATGATCATTCCAACTAACAAAAGGAAGGTGAGGCCCAGAGAGGTTAAGTAACTTGCTCCCATCTTACAGCTGAGGAGTGATGGAGCCAAGATTCAAATTCATATCTGGCATCAAAGAATGCTTCTTTCTCTATATCACATTGTTTCTTTAACTTAGTAGGCACCAAAAAGAGCACCTAATGTGTGCAAAATCCTGTAAGGCGTACATAAAGTAATCTGAACTAGCGCTTCCCTTTCTAAAGTCTATTTGGATGACCTCACTCATCACCAAGAAGTTGTAGTATTAGCAGAGGAATTATGCACAAGGTACCAAGTGCCACATAGTGGGAGGAAGAAAAGTAAATGTGCACTTATTGAGTACTGATTGTGTGCCAGGCTCTGTGCTAAACGTTATCACATTTATCCTCTAGACCTGCACTAAGAGAGTAACCACTGGTCATATATGCTTATTTAAATTTAAATCAATTGAAATTAAATACAATTTCACTTTCACTTCCTGTCACTAGCCACATTCCAAGCACTCGGTAGCCACTTGTGGTTCATGGCTACTGTATTGGACAACACAGATATGGAACATTTCTATTGTCACAGAAAGTTCTGCCAGACATCGCTGGTCTAGATTGGAAGCTCCATAAAAGGACATCCTGGGTCTACTTTTTGCTTTCCACTTTATTTCTAGCACCTTGCAGAGTACCTGACACATGGTAGTCACTCAATAGTTACATGAATGCATACACACACACACACACACACATATATATATATATATATATATATATTCAATTCAAAGAGAGATTTCATTGAAAGATTTATCATATATTTAGGGACACCTGGGTGGCTCAGTCAGTTAAGCATTGGACTTTTGATTTCTGCTAAAGTCATGATCTTATGGTTCATAAGATTGAGCCCTGCATTGGGCTCTGTGCTATCAGCACAGAGCCTGCTTGGGATTCTCTCTCTCCCTCTCTCTCTGTGCCCCCCTTACTCATGCTGTCTCTCTCTCTCTCAAAATAAAGAAATAAATATTTTAAAAATTACCATATATTTGCTTATAATTTTATGTAAAAAATACAAGGGAAAAGAGGCAGTGAGATATGCTGTATTCCCTGTAGGCAGCACATGTGGGGGACAGGCATCAACAATAACCATACTTCCTTAGTGCCTATCACTTTCATCCCATTACTATATTTTTCATTTCACTGACTCCTCTTAACAACCTTATAAGATTATATCCCCGTTTTATAGATTGGGAAACTGAGACTCAGAAAGGCTACATAGCTCACTTAAAATCACAAAGTAAATTTCAGAGCCTTCAAAGCCCACCACAGTTCTCCCATTCCATTTCTTCTCTGCAGGCTCTGTATAGCATGCCTTATTCTTGGCATAGAGAGTTTTCAGACTTGGGGTGAACAGACCTTCCCCCAGAGCAGGCAGATGTTCAGTTCCCTTTCAGTGCCCTGAAGTCTTGCAGACCAAGTCCTCAGCCACACCTGGCCCAGAGGTGTGCGGCCTCACAGGTTTGCCTCTTCAGGCAGAGGAAAGCAACTCTTCTGCGCCCCCTTGTGTCCAGGTGAGGCATAAGCTCAGAGAAATCCGGCAACCTTGAGTTGTGATTTGGATCTGACTGTAGGAAACCACGAGTGGTGGTCTGGGTGTGAAGAATCAGGAAGGAGCTCTCCCTCATCCTAAGGGCATTTGGATGGGGGTGGTGAGTGATTTTGTGCAAGTGACCCCTTTTTCAGGACCACTGTGTCTCGTTACCTATATGTACACTTTCACCCAAAGGGAAAAAGCAAATTACTTTTCCTTCAACAGTGCTCGTCTGAAAGTTTTCAGGGTGTTTCTTTGCCTAATAGGTCTTTTCTTGCTTACTTATATATTTTTGCCCATATTTGATTAAAACATAGTATATCCTCAGGAATCCCCCTCCTTGCAAACATCAGTTTCCACAGACTCAATTTAATTAACAAGGGCCAACTTGAGGATGAGAGGTAGGAAACAAACGGTCTTCCTTATCCAATCTGAGCCCAAATAAAATCATATTAACATTTCACCTTTTGTTTCTGTGCAGGAAAAGCCTGTGGTACATTGTATCAAAAGTTACTGAAATTAGGAAAGAAATTTTAAAAAGAAAGCAGCAGATAGCTATGGCAGTGAATTTGGATCCCCGCCCCCCAATCCTAACAGGAAAGAAAAAGAAAGGTAAAGAGAAAGAGGAAGAGAAGGAGGGAAGAAGGGGGAGAAAGAAAGAAACAGAGACAGGGTAACAATGCTGTATCCTAAGCCTTGTTTTAAACTCAAGAAAAGACAACCATTTTGCACAGGAGCTAAACCTGTCTCTATTTTCAGAGGGATCCCTGAGAATAAAAGCTCCATGAGAGCACAACCCTTTGCTTTTCCTCAGCATTTCACCAGCCCCTGGGGAGATGCCTGGCACCTGGTAGCAACTCACTAAATATTTGTCAAGCACACTAAAGAACAAAATCCAGGCCAGCTGGGTTCTCACTCAGTCTGTCTTTAACTCACTCTGGACCCGGAGGCAAGGCCCTGGTCCTCTCGGAGCCCGAACAGCTCCATCTGCAAATAGAAAGACAATCCTCCTTGTCCTTCTTTCCTGGCGGGGAAGCGGGAGGATCAAACATGGATGTGGAGTCTCATTGGAAAGGTCAGCATCACACGACATAAGCCACCACATTATTACCACTAGCTCACAGGCTTCCAGGGCCAAAACCACAAGCCCATACCTCACTTTTACCATCACAGATGAAAAATCAAAATAAAGAAACAAGAATATAATCAGTACAGCAGAAGAATGAGAGAAGAACAGAGGTAACTCCAAACATAGGCCAACTATTTCTATTGTCCACAGGGGAGAAGGGGGCCGGGTGGCCCTTGTACGCCTCCAGCACTTACAAAATGGTAACAGGTCTCTGCCTTTGTGCCAGAATTCTCGAGGTGGGAAATAAATGGCGTGTGACACATGAGGGCCCCTGCACAGGGTAAAGGTCACCAGGTGTGAGCTGCTGCAGTGAAGACTTTATTAAAAGCCTGGCAGATAAACCTTCCCACAGACTGAGGGCTTGTCAGCAAAGAGTCCCTATCACCCAGCGTGACCCAGGTGGCTTGACAGTCAGACCAGGCTTTCAGCCAGTTAGGGAAGGCCTTCCTCCCCCAAGTCCCTTTGCTCACGCAGGTGTTTTCTCCCTGACAGCGAAGGCTAATTACAGGTGCTCTTCTGTCTGCAAGAGGGAAGGGAATCATGTTCCTAAGGCTGAAAGTAATGCTATCTGCAGGAAGAGAAAGCTGAATTCGCCCCCAGCAAGGAAATGAGGAGGAAACCTCAATAAGCCTTCCAGTCTGCTCTCCTCCCCCTGGGACTGAAAAGTCAAACCCAGGTGGCTCCATGTGTCTGATTCTTCTCCAGTGTCTACTGAAATTCTTTGGTCCAAATCCACAAATCAGGACAATTTGATCTTGCTCAAGGCAGCACCTGCTGTTGCCATTCAGGGGCAGTGAGAAAGAACCTGTTCTCTCCCTTTCACAAGTGCTCAGGGGTTGAAGATGTCACTTCCCACCCACTGGGCTTCCCATCTCAGTTCTCCTGGCTTTTCCTTCCTGGCTTGCCCTGCTCTCCATCTTCCCACTCTTTGGGCCTCAATTACTTATTTCCATTTATTATTAACATCCTGATAGGCAGAGAAGCTGACCAAGACATGCCATTTTTTTTAGGAGTTTTAGATCCCCTAAATAAAAAAAAACATAATAATCCAGAATGGAAGTTTCCCTTCTCTGGATCACAGACATGAGGGAGAACTAAGGCATTACTGGATCCATTCTCTTTGGATATTCTGAAAATATCTATTGGGCACCTGATATGTGTCTGGACATTTGGGACGCATCTACAAACAAAACAGAGCAAGATCGCGGCCTTTGTGGAGTCCAGCTTCTAGGTGATGGAGTGGGAGGGTAAGAAATAAACAATAGGCCTAAGAAACAGATTAGATAGTGTGTCACAAGGTGATAAAGGCGGGGGCAGAGGGGAGAAGGAACACAGTTAAGGAGAAACAGGACTACTGGTGGGTGGGGAGTGGAGGGCAGATGGCAATGCAGCCAATGGCTGTTGGGACAAAGAGGGAAGTGGCCAGCCTGGGCTGGTGATGGAGAGAGAAAGAGCTGGTTTTTCAAAGGACATGATCTTCACAAAGGAAAGGAGTGTGTTCCAGCAGTGGGGACGGCTAGCTGAAAGTCACAGAAGAAAGACAGCAGCAATCTGGGGACTTCAGAGGGATTTTGTCTGACTGCAGCAGGTGCTTTGCTGGGGTGAGTTGTGCTCAAAGTGGGGGCCAGATTATAAAGCTCCTTAGTTATAGTGAAGGGTTTGGATTTTGTCCTGGGAAGATGGAAGGCTATGGAAGGACCGTGTCTGGAGCTCTGTGACTAGAAGTGACCAAGCAGAGGGAGGACTGTGTCTGGAGCTCTGTGACTAGAAGTGACCAAGCAGAGGGAGGACTGTGGATTTCCATTTCTCTCCTTCCAAGATCAGGGACTGTTGCATGTCTCAGCCTCCCTGAGGTTGGGTGTGGCCACATGACCTGCTTTGGCCACTGGAATTAGAATGGAAGTGTCACTTGTCTCCTCCAGTGGACGCACTTAAGAGTTGGTATGCCAACTCCACAATGACCATGGGCTATAGTCTCCCTCAGCCCCATTTGCTGGCTCGCAGCAAATAGGACAGATGCCCTGGACGATTGACCAGATCCAAAGCTGGCTTTGTGTAAATAAGAAATAGTGTTTGTGGCACTAAGTCAGAGACTTAGGGTTGTTTTATTGCAGCAGGACGTATCTCATCATAACTAACACAACATTGTTTCGAATAGCCAAGTTCCTCACTAGACCTTGATATTATTCCTAGAAATTGGGCAGAATCTTCCTAATCTCAATGTAATTCACAACTCCTTCCTCAAGTCTGGCCAGTAACAACCCAGCTCACACTGTGCTGTGTCCTGTTAATGATTGCCAGGAGCCTGATATTCTCCACAGTGTCTTGAAATTGCTGGAGACTTCTATTTTATTTTTATACAGTAATGCTGGGAGGCAAGCAAAGAGTGACCACAATGATTCCATTTTTGCAGAGGCAGAAACTGAGGCACAGGTGGGCCACATGACATGGCCAACGTCACATATCTGGGAAGACGCAGGGTTAGACGTCAAAACTGGGCATTCTGTGCTACCTGTCCCAGGACTGGTGATGATCACTATGGGGTTGAGGGATGAAGGATGTTTGGAGACAGAGGCCACCAATTCCTAATTATTCTCTCCACACCAGGCTGCATCTGAGCTGGAGATGGGGATGTTGGGGTATGTTAATGGACCCTTCTCCAACCCCATCTCCATCTGCCACCTACCTGAGTCCAGACTCAGTGGCTGTCTGGAAGCTTTGTTCACAGCTCAGGCTACTATTACCTCATAATATCAAATAGGCTGTTTCTCAGCCTCAAAAAAGTCTGCCCCTCCCCTGGTCACCTATTCCAAATAAACTCGTGTGCTTCTGATCTTGGCTCATATATCACTTCCTCAGAGTGACCTTCCCTGATTGTCCAGACAGGTGCCATATGACCGTGAGGGTGGGGACCTTGGCTGTTTTCTGATTCCAGTGTTTTGGACTTAATAAGCCACACTAATTATTAACAGACCAAATGAATAAACTGTCAAAGGCTATACAAATGGAAGAGATTTTTGTCCGTCTACATTAAATGGAAATTCCACCTTCCCCAGCTTAGGCAGGATTTCACACATCCTCTCACTGTAGGTGCTTGATTGCGTTTTAAATAAAAAGACCTGGTCCCTAGACACTGTGGGCAGCCGCATCAGAGCCTTTCCCAAGTAATGAACTTCCACAGCATTATTGCCGCATTAAATCGTGTTAATCAAATGGGAAGTGGTAAGCGGTTTTCCTCCCTCTGTAATCCTTCCTGAGCAGTACACTCTCAGTGGGAAAATAAAAAGGCCGATGTGGATCAGAGTCCAGAATGGATCAAAGAATAGCAGCAGTTTTGATTTATGTTAATTTTGCATGTACAAAAAAACCCCCCTCATTTCTCTTTATTAAAAAGAAGCAGGAGCATGACAATAACATGCAGTTTGAAGAGTGACAATCAGACGCAGAACATTTTGCTCAGACGCTCAGAGGCTGAGGGAGCAGAAAAGCCACTCAAACACGATGTCATGAAGTCGCTTGCCTGCTCTGTGCCCAAGAACAAAGCCTGTTTGCTAAGCCTCCCTTGAAGAATGCATATTTTCAGGTCTGTGTGGGGGTGGGAGGGAACACTGTTTTCCTTTGCACAAACTACCCATCAGTTCAGGATTCAAATGAAGTCATCATTCACTCTGGCTTCCAGTGACCAGTTACTAAACTCACTGCTGGGTGCAGAGAGACAGACGAGGAACTCTCAGGAGAGTGGAAACAAACCAATCTTGGGCACTACAAAGGAGACAATGCTGCTGTCATGGAAGGAGCATCAGGGACAGGGTTTGGTGTTAGGCAAGGGGTTTGGGCCCCCAAGGTCCACATTGCCCTTCTCCACTGAGCCTGTGATGGGCATGGACAATCAGCTCTTGAAAGTCCCATTCAGGGTCAAGGGATCCCCGGTTTCTGGGCTCCAGAGAAATGGCCTCTTCCCCATAAGAGTCCTCCAACCACATCCAGAATCAACTCACATGATTAATTACAAGTTGACAAAATCCTACAGAACAAATCTGGGGAAGGTAAAAAGTCCCAGTTTTGTTTTGTTTTTTTTTTTTATGATACACACATATGCAATTTTATTTGTGTGCACATTTAGTGTCTTGTCTCATAGTATATTCTTTTTTTAAATATGAAATTTATTGTCAAATTGGTTTCCACTTATATCTTCCTATACTCTTATCCCAAAAGGAGCCAGAGAAGCTGCAAGATCTCATCCATCAGCAGGCACCATTGATATGTGCGGGTGATCAGAGAAGGAGGAAGGGAAGCAAGCCAAACAGGTGAGGCATGTTTGACTTAGGTAGGGCTCACCTTGGTTGCAAAGCATGCTCTTCCCTTGCAAACAGAAAACTTAGAAGGGAATTTAGAGCATGGTCATCAGCCAGGATCCTCATTAGTGAGTAGTGAGCCCTCCCTATTTGCAAGGTACAGGGTGCTTATCATTTCATGTCTGATGTCACCTCCAGTGCTCACGTATCCCTATTCCACAGGTGGGACCAGTGAGCTCAGAGATTCAGCAATGTGCCCAAGTTCTCACAGTGACAGAACCATATCCCTGAGCAGTTCACTTCCAAACTCATTTTATTTTCACTAAATTCTGCTGAGATTTTCTGGGTGTATCTTGCAGTATTTTGTGCTGTTTTGTAAAAGCTAGAAAGTAAAAAAGCACAAGTGGCCCAGGTTGCCTAATACTTTTAAAAAAGCAATTACATTTCTCAGACTTTTAGTTGCTATGGCAGACTGTGCCCTTTTGGTATTTGGGAAATGTAAGAACCAGCAAGAATGCAAGGCCACTTTGGCATTTTGTGTGGTGCTGAAAAGCTACAGACTTCTAACGGTGAGGGGCTCATAGCCTCAGGTGGAATCAGGAGCCCCAGATGACTCAGAGTCATTATCTCTGATAGGACAGAACTGCTGGGATGGGGCATTGGAGGAGAGAAGAGTCACTGGCTGGGAGCAAGGTATTTTGACCTAGGACCCACCCTTGCCATTAACTCACCTTGAAACTTTAAGAAAAAGTCACATGTATCTATATCTGTCCTTCAGAAAAAAGAGGTGACTTGTACCTACTAATTGTGAGGACATTATAATTAGCGATCAAAAATGATGACTGTTGGGGCACCTGGTGACTCAGTCAGTTAGGTGTCCGACTCTTGATTTAGGCTCAGGTCATGATCTCATGGTTTGTGGGTTTAGGCCCTGTGTCAGACTCTACAGTGACAGCACTGAGCCTGCTTAGGCTTCTCTCTCTCTCCCTCTCTCTCTGCCCCTTCCCTGCTCATGCTCACTCTCTCCTCTCAAAATAAATACGTAAATTTAAAAAACATGATGACTGTAAACACATACCAAATAGGGCTTGCTCCATGGTATGGAGGACCATCATGGTATCAGTTAAAAATGGGTCTGGAGTGGTCACAGGGAAAAGGGGGAAAATGCTTAGCACTTAAAGGCAATATAGGAACAAGAATGCAACTCACATAAGAAGAGATTTCCTACAGGTATACATCTATACGTACACATATGTTATATACATATACATACACAAAATATACATTTACATATATCATATACACATATAATATATATTACAAAAATGACATAATACATACAAATATGTGTATAATATATACTGTTTATAGTAGGTAATATATAATAATGATCCAATAATGATAAAAGATACTTTTCTCCTAATTGTTTATCAAATATATCTGAGTGTTTGCTATTTACCAAGTCCTGTGCCAGGCACTGAAGAAATAACCATAAAGAAGAGAGACTAAGTTTGGACTTCATTGAGGTTACACTCCAATGAAGAGTTGACAGACAATAAAGGACTTAATATACCATCGGCTCCTTCCCATGGCATTCCACATTCCTCTTCTGGATAAGTCTTAATGGCTGCATAACATTACACTGTTTGGATCATCATAATTTAGCTAACTAAATTATTTTTTTTGGCAGTTACGTTTTCTTTCAGATTTGGAGGATTGCACAGATTTATGTGTGCATTCATGAATATTTCCTTAGTATATAAGCAAAGAAGTGGAACTATTGGATCAAAGTACAGTATATGAACATTTCTTAGGCTTTCGCTGCAAGTATCAAGATATCCTTTCAAAAGATGGCCTGATTTCTATGTCCGGCTGTACGGCATGAGACTCAACACCCAAACATCCTGGACTTCAATTAGAAATCAACAACTAAAATGTGTGGGGAAAAATCCTCAAATACTTGTAAATTAAACAACTACTTCTAAATAATCTGTAGGTCAAAAGGAAATCTCAAGGTAAATTAGAAAAATAGTTTGAACAAGGGCGCTGGGTGACTCAGTCGGTTGAGCATCCAACTCTTGATTTTGGCTCAAGTCATGATCCCAGGGTGGTGGGATTAAGCTGCATGTTGGGCTCCATGCTCAGCATGGAGCCTGCTTAAGATTCTCTCTCCCTCTGCCCCTCTCCCCTCTGCACGCTCTCTCTATTAAAAAAAAATAGTTTGAACAAATAACTGAACAAAAATAAAATAAAACACATCAAATTTATGGGATGCAGCTAAAGCAATGCTTAGAGATTTACAGCATTAAATGCTTATATTTAAAAGAAAGAAATGTCTCATATTAACAACATAGATCTTTAACCTTAGCAAAACTAAAGGAAAAGGGGAAAATAAAGCCAAAGCAAGTGAAAGGAAAGGGACAATGATGATGAGGGCAGAAATCAATGAAATTAAAAACAGAAAAATAGAGAAATCAATGAAAACAAAAGTTGGTTCTTAGAAAATATCAATAAAATTGACAAACCTATGGCCAGGCTCTGAAAGAAATGGAAAAGACACAAATCACCATTATTAGGAATGAAAGAGAGGTTATCAGCACAGAACACAGCCATTAAAAGTTTAATGAGGGAAGACGGTGAACAACTCTATACACATAAATTCAACCATTTAGATGAAATTGTTTAATTCCTTGAAAGCCACAGACTACTAAACTTACCCAAGAAAAAATAGATAACCTGAATAGCCCTGCCTATAAGAAGCTTAAATTATAGTTTAAAACCTCTGAAAAGGAAAATTCCAATCCTAGAAAGTTTCTCTGTAAATTCTACCAAATATTTAGAGAAGATTCTATACAAATTCTTCCAGAGAATAGAAGACGATAGAGCCCTTCTCAACTTATTTTGTAAGGCCAACATTACCTTGATGCCAAAATCAGGAAAAGATAATACAAGACACCAGAGAGCAATACCCCTCATGAATATAGATACAGAAATCCTCATCAAAATATTAACAAATCGAGTTTGGTAATATATAAAAAAGAATTATACACCATAACCAATGCAGTTTATCCCAGGAATGCAAAGCTGGTTCAACATTTGAATATCAGTCATTGTGATATTTCACATTAACAAATCAAAGAAGAAAAATCAAATGGTCAACTAATACAGAAAAAGCATTTTAAAAAATTCAACATCCTTCTGTGATTAAAAAAAAACTCATCAAACTATAAATAGAAGAGAACTTTCTTAACCTGCTAAAGGGCATCCACAAAAAAAACTTACAGCTTACATCATATTTAATGGTAAACAAAAGAATGTATGTTTTCATTCTAAGATTGACGACAAGAAAATGTTCATTCACATGACTCTGATTCAACATCACACTGGAAATCCTATCCCAACTAATAAGACTAAAAACAAAAAAGTCATAGAGATTGGAAAGGAAGAAATGAAACTGCCTCCATTTGTGGATAGCGTGATTGCACAGAAAATCCCAAAGGAATCTATAAAAACAAAATCTAGAATAAATAAGTGAGTTTACCAAGGTCATAAGATTCAAGGGCAACATATTAAAAAATCAACTGCATTTCTATGTTCCAGAAATGAGCAATCAGAAACTGAAATATTACAAAATGACATATAGCTCTCAAAAAAGAAAGTAGCTAAGTAGATATAAATCTAACAAAGATGTATGTAGGATATGCATGCTGAGATCTACAAAACACTAGTGAATGAAGAACTAAAGACTGGAGATACATACTGTGTTCATGGAATGGAAGAGTCAGCATAATTAGAGATCATTTCTCTCACAAACTTATCTAGACATCCAATCTAATTCCAATCAAAATCCCAGTAGGAACTGTAGATATAAACAGATTAATTCTAAAATTTATATAGAAATGCAAAGGAGCTAGAGTAGTCAAAACAAATTTTTTCTTAAAAAAAGAACTAAGTTGGAGAATTCATACTCTACAAGGTTAAGATTTATTATAAAGTTACAGTGATCAAGAGGGTATTATATTTATTGACCAAAGGATAGACACAGAGATCAAGAAAACAGAATGGAGAGTCTAGTGGTAGAACTAATCAAATACAGTCCATTGGTCTTTGACAAAGTTGCAAAGGCGATTCAGTGAAAAACAGGAGAGTATTTTCAATGGTGTAGGAATAATTGAACATCCCTATACCAAAAGAAAGAAAGAAAGAATTAACGAATAAAAAAGAGGAAGGAAGGGTAGAAGGAAGAGAGGGCATTGGCATATACCTCATACCTTATACAAAAATTAACTGAAAATGGACCACATGTCTAAATGTAAAATATAAAACTATAAAACTTTTTAAAAGAATATATAGGAGAAACATTTTATGACCTTGGGTTAGGCAAAGAGATACTACACTTGACACCAAAAGCACAATCCAAAAAATAAAACACAAAAAGATAGATTGGACTCCACGAAAATTAAAAAGCTTTTCTTCTGCAGAAGACACTGTTGAGAGAATGAAAAGAAAGGTACAGACTGAAATAAAATATTTACAAATTACGTAAGTCTTTGTACCCAGAATATATAAAGAACTTGCAAAACTCAACAAAAGAAAATGACAACTCAGTTAAAAAGAGGGCAAAATATTTAGACAGATGCTTCACAAGAAATATGTGGATGGCCAACAAGCACATAAAAAGATGATAAACATTTTAGTTATGACAGAAATTCAAACTAAAACCACAATGCAATACCACTAGACTTCTAGTAGAATAGTCTAAAAATCAAAACAAAACAAAATAAACAAAACTCACTGATAATACCAGTGCCACCAGGGATGTGTAGCAAATGGAACTCTTAAACATTGCTGGTAGGAATGCAAAGTGGTGCAGCCACTTTGGAAAATAGTTTGGCAGTTTCTTATAAACATATGCTTACCATATGACACGGCAATCCTATCCCTAGGTATTTACCCTACAGAAATAAAAGCTTGTTTCAGACAAAATCCTATATATGAATATTTATAGCAGCTTTGTTTATAACTATTCCCAAATTGTAAATAAGCTACATATTCTTCAATGGATGAATGAATAAAGACACACTGGTACATCCAAAACATGGAATACTATTCAGCAACAAAAGGAACAAGCTATTGATGCATGCAATTATGTGGCTCTCACAGGCATTATCCTGAAAGAAACTAGTTCCAGAGACTGCACATCATGATGCCATTTACCTGATATGTATGTAAGAAAGCAAAACATAGGGATGGGGATGGGTCAGTGTTTACCAAGGATAAGAGAGGGTGAAGATATTACCACTGCATGGAGGAATTTCTGGGTGATAAAAATGTTTGGTATGTTTTTTTAAAGATTTTTTTTAATGCTTATTTATTGTTGAGAGAGGCAGAGTGCAAGCGGGGGAGGGGCAGAGAGAAAGAAAGATACAGAATCTGAAGCAGACTCCATCAAGCTCTGAGCTGTCAGCACAGAGCCAGACGCAGGGCTTGAACTCATGAACCGTGACATCATGACCTGAGCTTAGGTCAGATGCTTAACGACTGAGCCACCTAGGTGCTCCAAAATGTTCTGTACCTAGATGGTAGTGATGTCTATGTGCTAAAACTCATAGGACTGTACCCTCAGAAAAGGGAGATTGGGTTTACTGTATGCAAATTTTTACAAAGATAAGCCATTGGCTCCAGTCTTCCCACCACACTGCACTGTGTCTCTTAAGGTGGGCAGGCAACACTCGGAGCAACTCATCGCAAAGGGCTGGTCCTTCACAACTTCACTTCATAGAATATAATGCAGAACTGTTTGATTTTGTCTCCCAGAACAATTAATTACAACCGTATCTTTAATAGAGGAAATCTTGCTTTTCCATTTCGAGTGTTCTGGGTGGTGAGGCCATTAATTCTGGCCACGAGATGGTTATTTTTCTGTGTCCTGCCTATTTCTAAGTCTTGTTCTGCCACTCCTTTTCAATTAGGCCACTCCTGGTTACAAGTAACAGCCTTCTGAAAAGAATATGGAGATTTTATTATCTCACATGACCAGCCCTTCAGAGACTTAGCAGTACGAGGATTGGTTAGTTTTGTGAACACATGTCTATAATCAGGGATCTGCCATCTGGGAAAAAGGTGATGGAAGAGATTGTCCAGGCTTTGCACAACCCAGAGTGCCTGCTGCACCTCCCTTCTCTTCCACCCTCCCTAATAGCCTTCTAAATAAATTGCCCTTTGTTGGAGGTACCCAGCGTCTGTTTCTGAGGCTTGTAACAAGGAATCTCAGGTGATGTGCTGGCCTGATGCAACCCTGTACTACCACTGGAATATGAACCCCCAGAGATCAGGGGCTGATCATTATATTTCCAGCATTGCCTGGCATAAAGTAGTGATCAATAATTTGATGGTCAATGACCAGCCAAGAAAATGACTAGAATGTAGAACGTAGAGCATAGGCTGCATGAGGGAACATATTTTTGTTTTGTTCACTGCTGAATTCCCAGTGCCCAGAAAAGGGCCTAGCACATGGCTAGCACTCCATAAATGTTTGTTGGGTCAGTGAATGAATTTCTGGAGCAAGTGGCCATGGTCCTGCACTGAAGTCTAGAAACATAACTATAAAGAAGCCAAGCAAATAAAATCTGACTTCCCAGGGATATTTGGGACACACAAATAATTAGCCTTAGGAGCTTACTTCTAACAACCACTCTCAAAAACAGAGAACAGGAGTCTGAGAATCCAAGGGCAAACCAGGCCACTTTCCATAGCATCGATCTGCCCTTTCTTATTGCCATCTGCTGCCTTCAGGATGTTCCTCGGGAAGAAAAGAAGAAACCAAATAAAATTAAAGATGTTGCCAGATGCTCCCAGCAGAAGTAACATCTTGGGTGAAAATCCCCCAGGCCCATTGATACAATAATTGTTGCTGGGAGGTTGGAGAAGTTAGGATGAGGCAGATATAAAACATGTGTTGTTCCAGAGTCAGTCTCAGGGAGAAAGGATTGAGGATCCCAATTAGAGGTCATAGCTCAGAATATTGGCATAGTGCCTCGCCTGTCAGAAATGGCTTAGGTGACACCATCTGCCCCACCTCACTCTGCCTTTTGGGTTTTCGAAGGACGGAACCTGTGATTCTCAAATTCCTTTTTGATAAGCCTGTCGTGCAAGCTAGTTACATCCTAGATTTCCCACATCAAGATTTAGCTTGTTTTAAACTTTGGGTCAAGTTTTTCTGTAGTTTTTAACATGTTGTTTATAATGGGTAAAATCTCCTCACCTTTGAGTGCTTGCTTCCAGATAAAGAGGAGGTTAGAAAAATTGGGGAAAATCCAAATATTTGGAGCTTTGATTTTATTTTTGTATTGGCATCAATACCCTGGTTGTGATATTATTGCAAGATGTTACCATTGGAGAAACTAAGTGTACATATAACCTCTGAATGATTTCTTACAGCTTCATATAAATCTACAATGATGTCAACAACAATTAAAATTAAGAAAAAAGAAAAACTTGGACCCAATAGCCTCCTTTCATACTGAGGGTCTACTAGGACACTGGCAGGTTGTGTGTGTGTGTGTGTGTGTGTGTGTGTGTGTGTATGTATATATGTAATATACATATATAATATATTATATATAATATATTCATATATATATATACTCATATATATATTCATGTGTGTGTGTATATATATGTGTGTATGTATGTATATATGAATATATATAATATATTCATATATATACTCACACATATACTCATATATATTCACACATACATAATATATATATATGAAGAAGGGAAGAAAAAGGAAGTCTTTGACAGCTATCAGAGCATCCTTGAGCTGAAGACTCATACTCCAGGACTAATGTTTCACCTGTCAGCTCTGTGGCCCCTCCAGAGTTCTCCAAAGGGATATCAGTTGTTTCATCTGCTCAACAACATTTCCATCCTACAACTGCAACTGCTTCTACTGACGAATTCCCCCTTTCTTGCTCCACATGCTTCAGAGGGGCTGTCAATCACACTGCTTTCCCCATGGGCTAGGGAATGGGCATATGACATAGACCTGGCTAATCATAGTCCCCCTCCCCACAGACAGCAATCAATGCCCAAGGTTGGATTCATGACCAGAGCTGGACCAATCACAGACCATCATAGATTTCTTTTTCTTCCAATAGTGGCTGAAGAAGCACTATTTCTTTTAACAGTTGCTGAGTTACATGATGCTAAACCTAAGTAAGGTAATGTCTACTCTTCATGAACTTTAAGAACAGAGTCCATCAGTGGTTGAGCAGACTGAGGCCAATGCATACAGAAAATTCAAGAATGAGAGAGCCAGGGAGAGATTCAGAGAGACAGAGAGAGAGAAAAACTTTACCTCACCCTCTGGAACTCACCCTCTGGCCTCCAGTACAGACTTTGTGCTGGAGTCATCTTGAGTTGTGTTTCTGTCACTAACCCATAGCTTAACCTTTTGTGAACTAGGCCTATGAACTTCAACTTCCAGTTCGTGTCCCTGGGAAGTGGACCACAGTGAAAGCCCTCCAATTCTTCCTTAAGACCCTGATACTGAAAATAGAGGTGTGTTTCTAGCAGTGACAAATCATTAGTTCCATGGATGATAAATGGGATGAGACAGCAGAAGAGCCATGCTTGGCCAAGATGCAGCAACCAGCTCTCCCATACATGCGGGTCCTGAGCTGAGATCTTTGCAGTCCCTCTGCTGAAGTGGCTGGCTATTCCAAAAGATTAATATTGTTTACATGAGCTATTAGTCTAGATGCAGGAAAATATGAGCCAGGGAGAGGAAAGACTATGATGTAAACAACTTCATTTCTATCTCAGGATACAGGTACTGCTTTGGACACTCAATTCAGAATAGGTGCAAATACCCACTAGGTGCTGGACAAAATTCTGCACAATGTGGGAATAGAAAGATGAGCAAGACCCAGGTCTTTTTCCAGGAACTTGTGCTGTTTGGGAAAATGAACACCATCTTGTTTAGGTATATATATATATATATATATATATATATATATATATATATATATATATATCTAGGTTGGTGTGTAGTTCCATGATAGATGTGGTACAATGAGGTTGCCAGCAGGGCTCTGGAATCAGAATTTCTGGGTTCAAAATCCCAGCCTGGCCTGAACTATGAGCATCCAGGAGCCAGAGGTAGAGATCAGCTGTATTTCTTCAGCAAGTGGTCTAGCTTCTTCTGGTCTTGGTGTCTCAGTTTCTTCTCAGCAAAGTGAGGGTCACAATAGTGCCTATATCAGGGTTGTAGTGAGGACTGAATCAGATAATGCATGTGAAATTCCCAGTAGGTATTACATGCTTAGTAAGTTTTATCTGTATTGTCATCATTACCATCCTTATCACCAATCATTATTACTATCATTATCACCAGTACTACAGTGAGGACTTTGGAATAAGCCATGAAGGAAATCAAAGTTCTATAGAAATAAGAAGAAAAGAGCTTAATTGGAGATCCAGAGAGACTTTCTGGAACAGATGGCACTTGAGCTGAAGATAGCCATGCTTGAGGGCAACCTAACCCGGTAAGCTTGCACACACACACACACACACACACACACACACACACACTTCTTAACCCAATTTAAGTTGGGTTTTCTGTCACTTGCAAGTCTTGATGACACAAATGGCAGCAGAGCCACCAGCTCATATGTCCAAGAAAACCCTGTCTCAGACCCTTGGAGATCAAAGAGCTTTAGTCCCTGGGAACTTGTTGTCTTTTCTGCTTATTCAACAAGTATTTATTGAGCCCCTATGAAAGGTGCCGGGAAATTATTTTAATCTCCAAAATCCTAAGTATGATTGATATACTGGTTGTCAGGGTAATCAAAAAGGGGACTTTGAGGATGTGAATGGTAAGTGAGACCTGAGGAAGTGGAGAAATGCACAGTGATCAAGTGGGACAAGAACATGTTGAGAAGCTTGGGTTCTAGATTCTGGCTCTAGCAGTCTCCAGCCGCATGATCTTCTCAGGCAGGCACCTTGGACTCTCTGACCTTCAGTTCTTCTACTTTTACAATGAGGATATGAATATCTGTACTGCTGAAGCCACCTGGTTTTTGCCAAAACAAACAAACAACAGATACTTTGAATGTTAAAAGCAATATGTACTTGAATGAGAGAAAATCATTTTATAGGTTGATATGAGGCCCTTTAGCTTCTGACCAAGACAGAGGAACAGAAAAAAGATTTATCCTCCCTCCATAAACAACTAAAACACCACACAAAATAAATGGTAAAATGGTTTCTAGACATGTGTTAGAGTTGATGCAGGATTCCTGAAGAAGGGGGAAACAAATAGAGTGAGTCCTTCAATTCTGCCAGCTTACTGTCTGAATTGAGTTTCCAGAGGGCAGTGCAGAGAGGGACATCCCAGGCAGAGCCTGGTGGTGTCTCTGAGTTGAAAAGATATAACTGGAAGTTTGAAGAGGCCAAAGGAACTGAGTTTTCAGGGTAGAGTACCACAGAGGGGAGATTTATACAGAGAGGTCTCTGGAGAGTCCCCCTCTAGCATTCAAGAGAGTCCGGAACTGCATATATATATATATATATATATATATATATATATATAGAGAGAGAGAGAGAGAGAGAGAGAGAGAGAGAGAATATCCAAGGCTGGTAAAAGAGCCATTGGAAATGAAAAGGCAGAATAATTCCTAGAGCTCAGACAGCACTGGGAATAGCTCACATTCCCAAAATCCAGAATGGAGAAATCTCATGATACACAAGGGATCAGGTAGAGTACTCGGAAAGGCATTGCCTCGGGGCGCCTGGGTGGCGCAGTCGGTTAAGCGTCCGGCTTCAGCCAGGTCACGATCTCGCGGTCCGTGAGTTCGAGCCCCGCGTCAGGCTCTGGGCTGATGGCTCGGAGCCTGGAGCCTGTTTCCGATTCTGTGTCTCCCTCTCTCTCTGCCCCTCCCCCGTTCATGCTCTGTCTCTCTCTGTCCCAAAAATAAATAAACGTTGAGAAAGGCATTGCCTCAGTAAGGTCAAATTAGTTCTATACTAAGGACTGGTGTGATCCAGCCTAACAAAGCTTAAATCAAGTCTTAACAGGATCAAACTGTTTAAAAGTAACTTAAATGATCCTGAGAACAAATTTCAAGAACATTTAAAGGAATATGAAAAATCCAGCACATGAGGTAAAATTCACAATGATACTCAGCAAGAATGATCAGACATGCAAAGAGTAAGGAAAATACAACTAATAATGAAAAGAAAAATTAACCAACAAAAACAGACCAAGAAATGATGCAGATAATGTAAATGGTAGACAAGGACATTAAAATATCTACTGTAAATATACTCCATACGTTCAAGAAGATGGAAGAAAGTCCAAACATATTAAGGACAGACATGAAAAATAGAAAAAGACCAAAATTGAACTTCTAGAGATGAAAAATACAATGTTTGATAGAAAATTTTTTTTCTGGAGGGAATTAAATTGACATGAAGGAGATGAGGTGTACCCTAATTTAGGGTACTTTGTAAAAGTGGAATCAAAGCATACGGGGCATGGAAGGTGAGAATTAAAGATTCAGAATGTACTGGGTCATTTTGAAAATTATTTAAAAGTTCCTTAACTAGAAGGACTATCATAAAGAAGACTGTTTTTCAATACTACCCAAAGCTATCTACACATTCAATGCAATCCCAATCAAAATTGCACCAGCATTCTTCTCGAAACTAGGACAAGCAATCCTAAAATTCATATGGAACCACAAAAGGCCCCGAATAGCCAAAGTAATTTTGAAGAAGAACACCAAAGCAGGAGGCATCACAATCCCAGACTTCAGCCTCTACTACAAAGCTGTCATCATCAAGACAGCATGGTATTGGCACAAAAACAGACACATAGACCAATGGAATAGAATAGAAACCCCAGAACTAGACCCACAAATGTATGGCCAACTAATCTTTGACAAAGCAGGAAAGAACATCCAAAGGAAAAAAGACAGTCTCTTTAACAAATGGCGCTGGGAAAACTGGACAGCAACATGCAGAAGATTGAAACTAGACCACTTTCTCACACCATTCACAAAAATAAACTCAAAATGGATAAAGGACCTGAATGTGAGACAGGAAACCATCCAAACCCTAGAGGAGAAAGCAGGAAAAGACCTCTCTGACCTCAGCCGTAGCAATTTCTTACTTGACACATCCCCAAAGGCAAGGGAATTAAAAGCAAAAATGAACTACTGGGACCTTATGAAGATACAAAGCTTCTGCACAGCAAAGGAAACCACCAACAAAGCTAAAAGGCAACCAATGGAATGGGAAAAGATATTTGCAAATGACATATCGGACAAAGGGCTAGTATCCAAAATCTATAAAGAGCTCACCAAACTCCACACCCGAAAAACAAATAACCCAGTGAAGAAATGGGCAGAAAACATGAATAGGCACTTCTCTAAAGAAGACATCCAGATGGCCAACAGGCACATGAAAAGATGCTCAACGTCGCTCCTCATCAGGGAAATACAAATCAAAACCACACTCAGATATCACCTCACGCCAGTCAGAGTGGCCAAAATGAACAAATCAGGAGACTATAGATGCTGGCGAGGATGTGGAGAAATGGGAACCCTTTTGCACTGTTGGTGGGAATGCAAATTTGTGCAGCCACTCTGGAAAACAGTGTGGAGGTTCCTCAAAAAATTAAAAATAGACCTACCCTATGACCCAGCAATAGCACTGCTAGGTATTTACCCAAGGGATACAGGAGTACTGATGCATAGGGGCACTTGTACCCCAATGTTTATAGCAGTACTCTCAACAATAGCCAAATTATGGAAAGAGCCTAAATGTCCATCAACTGATGAATGGATAAAGAAATTGTGGTTTATGTACACAATGGAGTACTAAGTGGCAATGAGAAAGAATGAAATATGGCCCTTTGTAGCAACATGGATGGAACTGGAGAGTATGATGCTAAGTGAAATAAGCCATACAGAGAAAGACAGATACCATATGTTTTCACTCTTATGTGGATCCTGAGAAACTTAACAGAAACCCATGGGGGAGGGGAAGGAAAAAAAAAAGAGGTTAGAGTGGATGAGAGCCAAAGCATAAGAGACTCTTAAAAACTGAGAATAAACTGAGTGTTGATGGGGGTGGAAGGGAGGGGAGGGTGGGTGATGGGTATTGAGGAGGGCACCTGTTGGGGTGAACACTGGGTGTTGTATGGAAACCAATTTGACAATAAACTCCATATATTAAAAAAAATACTGTTTTTTTATTTAATTTAAAGCTTATTTATTTATTTATTTGAGAGAGAGAGAGAGAGAGAGAGAGAGTGAAAGTATGAGTGGGGGAGGCGCAGAGAGAGAGGGAGACAGAGAATCCCAAGCAGGCTCCATACTGTCAGTGTGGAGTCTGACACAGGCTTCAAACTCACGAACTGTGAGAAGATGACCTGAGCTGAAATCAAGAGTTGGATGCTTAATAGACTGAGCCACCCAGGGGCCTAGCATTATTTTTAAGGGTATTCTTTTATTAGGGTTGATACAACTCTGTGTTAGGGCTACCCAGCGTGGTGAGCAGAGCATCAGCTACATTTTGGTCCCACATGCCCATCAACCAGGTCACTATCTGTATAGCCACAGTACACACAATGGCCCAGTCTAAATCAGTGCAGATAAAAGAGAAAGAATACCACAGGCATCATGGACCAGTGCTTCCTTAAAGACCCATAAACTGAGCACAATTCCAACTCTGCTTGAGAGCTCTTTTACCTGCTTCTAAGAATCAGCAGAAAACCTACCAACTGCCCCTTCCTCTCTCTCTGCCTTCCTCCATCACTATCTGAATTCTCCTCTGCCTCTCACTGTTCCATATTCTGGGAGTTGATTTCACACTGGTCAACAACAATTATATGCACCAGCCCTCTGATGCACAGAAGACATTAATGAAGGGGGCTTCCCAGTGTCTTGGTTAATCAGTGCGTGGGATCCCACACACAGGCCACTCTCAAGATTTAAATGCTGGAACAACGTATCCAGGAAATGTCTTGATGCAGATCCCATTCTGACCAGACTCTATATAGAGTTAAAAAATTGTAAGTAGAAAAATCTTTGACCTGTTACTGGGCCAGTCAGCAACAGCAGCAAGGGGTTGCTCAGATCTTCCCTGAGAATCTACTCCACATTTGCCAAGAAGATGCCCTCGTTCTAATTCCATGCAGCCTAAGAACCCCAGGGAATATTTAGAACCCTGGAGACAGAAACAATATAAAGACAGTCATTTCTCTCTGAAACAACAATTTGTATTTTCATATCTTTGATACACAGTCTAATACTCAAATCAATAGGCCAATGGAGATTCACCCAGTGCAAGTTTAATAAGGAAAATAGTTTAAAAAAGGGGGGGGGAGAGATTGGGAAAGCAAGAGAGATATTACCTGCAGGTGTGTTCGATTGTGAGGGTGGGGTTGTCAGTGCTTTCTTCTTTCCCTAGTGTAATGAAATAGAGAAGCTAAACCTCTGAGTTGATTATGATCAGACAGAAATGGGAGCTTCTGGCTGTTTTCTGCTCCCTATCACCCTTCCTACGCTTGCCTCAATCAATACAACAAGTTTTATCTTCTCTGATGAAAACTCGACTTTCTGGCTGTTTTTTGTTTTTGTTGTTGTTGTTTTCGGGTGTTTTTTTTTTGTTTTGTTTTGGTTTGGCTTTTTGTTTTTGTTTTTTTGTTTTGTTTTGTTTTGTTTTGTTGCAATTTAGGTTTCTTCATGCTTGATCTGGGTTTGCAGTCAGGCAAATCAGCTTCTAAATCCAAGGCATGAGTTTTGGAAGCCCCCAGCAAAGGCCTATTCCAGAAGGTGGGTAGGCAAAATTGATTTTTTAAAAAAGTCCATAAAACAGGGTTAAGAAGGCCCAGAGAGGCTGGGCAGCAGATAGAAGCTTGCTCTTGAAGACCCCTTTCCTTATCCCATGGCTGTCTTCTCCTTGATGTGTTATGATTCCCTGGTCAAACTCAGTTCACCAACACAATGGTTTCTGGCTCCTTTAAGAATAAGAAGTGTGACCATGAAGCTTCCATATTAGTGTTTGATTGGAGCAATTACCTTCCAGGCTATATCTGTTCAATAAATATTCCCTGAATGCCTATTGTGTACCAAGTACTTTTCTAGGCCCTGGGGATACAGCAGTAAACAATATAGACTAGCTCATGGAGCTTATATTCTAGTAGTTTATATTTTATTGTCTATATAAACACATAAATGAACAAGTTAATAAGATAATATCATATAGTGAACATGATATAAGGAAAATATTTAAAGGGGGTACTAGAAATTGGAAAGGTACTTCTTTAAAAAAAAGGTGGAGGACTTGAGCTAAGGTCTGAATGAAATGAAGGAGCCAGTTATGTGAAGATCCGGGTGAAAGGTCTTTCAGGTAGTTAAAAACTGCAAATACAAAGGCCCTGTGGTAGAAACAAGCTTGGTCAGAAGAATAAAGAATTTCTGTAGACCCAGAGTATAGCATGGAGAGAGTTGTATGAGATAGTTTAAAATTTAGTCAAAATAAAGATCATCTAGAAACTTGCGGACTTTTATAAAAAGTTGTGATGGGAAATAATTACTCTGATTTACGTTTTGGAAATATCTTTTGGCTGCTGCATGGATAACGGACTGTTAGGGGTGGGGTGGCATGGAAGAATGAAAGTAGTTAAAACAGGGGCACCTGGGTGGCTCAGTTGGTTGGGCATCCAACTCTTGATTTTAGCTTAGGTCATGATCTCAGGGTCATAAGATCGAGCCCCACATTGGGCTCTGCAGTGGTCATGTAGCCTACTTAACATTCTCTCTCTTTCCCTCTGCCCCTCTCCCCCACTCGTGCTCTCTGTTTCTCTAAAAGTAAAAAAAAAAAAATTAAAATCAGAGAAAACAATTAGAAGGCTAAGGCTGTAGCCTAGGCAAGGGACAATGAACAGTTGATCCAGGGTAGTAGTAGCAGAGAGAGAGAACTGGATAGAAGTGGGGAATATTCTGGAGGTAGTGTTGATGCAACTATTTAATGCATTACTATGTAGGGAGAAATACAAAGAAAAAATTCAGAGATGACCCTTAGGTTTTGACTTAAGCATCTGGTTGATTGGATGTTTGCCTACTCCTGAGTTAGGAAGACAGGAGACAATCTAAGAGTCCTGTCTTGGATGTCTGATTTTTGGGATCCTTATTTGACATCCAAGAAGAGAGGTCAGGAAGGTATTTGGATATAGGGGCCAAGAGCTCAGCTGTGGGAATTTAAATTCTCTGGACCAGCCTTTCTAACCATCGAGCTGTGGATTTCACTCTTGCAATCAGCTCATTGTTCATTTATTCAACAAGCATTCATTGAGTGTCTACTGTGCTAAAGGATCTATGCTCTGTGAGTTAAGATGAAGAAAATAAGACTTGAGGCGTGACCCTGCCAATAAGGACAGGACAGTCAACTCTGGATCCTTGATATATAACGGGACACTATGAATTTTGTTTTTCTTGAAGAATGGCCATCTCATTCAATATTAGTGTTCTACTCATTTATTCCAGGAATTTCCCATTTTGGGATCCCAGAAACTCATTTAGAAAGGAATCTCAGAGTTATTACTCAAATGTCCTCCAGGTGTATTCTTACATCAGATTTGAGTACCTTTAGTGATGTGCCACTCAACTACTATGCTCTTTGAAAAATTCTTTTTTTACTGTTATTACCCTCATTTTAATTTTTTTAATATGAAATTTACTGTCAAATTTGTTTCCATACAACACCCAGTGCTCATTCCAACAGGTGCCCTCCTCAATACCCATCACCCACCTTCCCCTCCCTCCCACCCCCCATCAACCTTCAGTTTGTTCTCAGTTTTTAAGAGTCTCTTATGTTTTGGCTCCCTCCCTCTCTAACCTCTTTTTTTTTCCTTCCCTTCCCCCATGGTCTTCTGTTAAGTTTCTCAGGATCCACATAAGAGTGAAAACATATGGTATCTGTCTTTCTCTGTATGACTTATTTCACTTAGCATAACACTCTCCAGTTCCATCTACATTGCTACAAAAAGGCCATATCCATTCTTTCTCATTGCCACATAGTATTCCGTTATGTATATAAACCACAATTTCTTTATCCATTCATCAGTTGATGGACATTTAGGCTCTTTCCTATGACCCAGCAATATAGCACTGCTAGGAATTTACCCAAGGGATACAGGAGTGCTGATGCATAGGGGCACTTATACCCTAATGCTTATAGCAGCACTTTCAACAATAGGTCTTTGAAAAATTCTGATAAGTCTTTGGAATTGGGCTTCTCAGGGAGCAACAGAAAGCATGGGGTCAAACTACCAAAATTTATAGTTACATGGTAAATCTTTTGTGAGCTGCCGGAGGGCCTCTAAGGGTACTGTGGAGGGTTTACAGATGGGTTCCAGACTTCCCCAGGAACTTAAGTGTTTTCATGTCTAGCCAGCCCACACTTAGAAGCTGAAGTATTTCTGGAAGAAGATAACACAGGCAGAATGCATAGCTTTATTTTGGAGATAATTGAGCTCATGTTCCCAGGTATCTGCAGAGATAGGTCTTGGTTAAAATTTATTACCCCCCTGAGACTGACAGAGCCACACACAAAACCCACAAGCTTTATTTATGGACTTTCTTCCATGGTCAGAGAGGAAATAGTAAAATCCCCCCTCCTCCCATTTAGAGAAGTCAATCCTTGGTACCTCCATCTTTGACTCTGCCAGGGCCTGTGTCCACCCACCCACAGATGTTAGCTGCTCTCTCACCCCCTCAACCTCCACCTCCACCTGCTGTCATGTCTCAGCTCTCCTGAGTCACCCAAGCTTTAATTTGGGCTAATCTCCACTCCTGACTCAGGTAGGTGTGGTGGTGATAAATCAAAATGAGGACACAAGCTGTCAGTAATAAAACTGGAGAGACTTGTCAGTCTAATCAACTTTATTAGCAGCGAGTCACAGGAAAGTCTCCGGCAGCTTTTTCTCCTCTTTTCCTTAATTCTTCCCTTTAACTTCCATGAAGCTGCCAGCAAAGCAGATGCAACCAAGTTAGAGCTGAATTAGCAAAGAGGAGGTGGGGGCAGGGGAAGCTTCATGTGGCTCTCCAATGGGTGGCCATAAATACCACTGTGACCAGGGAAGCCTGGTTTTCTCAGGTGGTATTCTGAGGGTCTTCTCCCCCTGTGAATGGTGAAATTGTAGAGCCTTAGAGAACCTGTCTGGAGGTGGATGGGATGGAAAGACTCTATTAAAATTAACTTTTTGCTTCGGGAAAGATCTTTAACAAACTCTCCCCAAATAAGAGGGAGATAACATGTGATAGAAGTGGCCTTTAATACGTGGTGGCTTTGCAGCCTTAGTTCTAGACTTTGCTGAGGCCATGTTTCTTGCCTTGGGGTCTCAGACCTGTGTCTTTAAGATGTATCTTCCCTTTTTTGCTTTAGTAGCTTGAGTGGGCTTCTGTTTCTTACAACCATGGCAATCCTAATTAAGAGAGTATATTAAAGCACAGCATTTTGAAACATGCATATGCCAAACAAGTCTGCAAACTGGATTTTCTCTGAGCCTCAGAGTTGTACATCCAGCTGCCTGGTGGACTCACCCGATGGGGTCTTCCAGGCCCCTCAACTCAACAGCAGTCCTATTGTAAACATGGGAGGTAGAGCTAAAGGCCTTAACCACATTCTATGCTGTATCGCCTTTTTATATTTCAGATTATAAACAGCACTTCACAGAAATTCCTTTCAAAGGCTCTTTGGGACATGTGCAAGGGCTTCTCTGGGATAGGTGCTAAGGGCTAGGTTTGCCACTTCTATCTTCTTTACCTGTCATGCAGTCCAAGGAAACCATGAGCCTGCCTTCTCACTGGCACTAGCCAGGGTCTTGCCTTCCAAACTCATTTCCTCTGTTAGTCTTCCTGGTGCCTCTCTCCTTCAGACCCACTCCCCTCCTGCCTATACCACTGTACCATTGTGACTGACCACTTCCTTATTGCCTGACCACCCTCCCCCTCCAAGCTCAGGCTTGGCCACTTCTGATCCACCTCTACCCTCTGCTAAAGAGACCCACTGAGAATGGAAACATAATGGGGTTGTCCACTGCCTATCCACAGGCTGCCCAGTGCTCTAAGGGTAAGTGCAAGGCCTTTGTGATCCAAGTCAGCTCCCCAACCCAGATCATTTCCCTGTCACTTCTGCCATTAGCTCTCTAGAAACAGAGAACTGGATATAGTTCTCCACTCATTTCCAAACCACTATATTTTGACTCCTTGCTTTTGCACATGCTGTGTCTTCTGTTTGTAGCACTCTTGCCCTATCTTGGATTAATCCCTACTCCTTCTTTAAGATGAGAGCACCAGCTCAGGTGTCCCTCCTATCTCTCTGGAAGTATGTGCTTCCCCTCTAGTGCTGTCCTTCCTACCTGTGTACCTGTTCTACCACCAGACTGAGTTCTGTGAGGCGAACACTTGGTTTCAGCCACCTCTGTGCCTGAAGAGCATAAGACAGCTCTATCCCACTCTTAGCCCATCCTTTGGAGGGATTAGGCTTTACTTCCCAACTCCAACAGGTTGCCATGCGACCCAGGCTAAAGTCAGTCAGTGGAATTGGGAATCAGGCCCAGAACTTTTGTTCAAACTATTAGGGAAGAAAGGCTCTCTTTTCAGCTGCACTTGGATGAAAGGATATAAAGCTGGTGAATCTGCAGCCATCTGGCCACCCTTGGGAATTTACCCATGTGAGAATGGAAGCCAAGAGAAGGAAAGAATAAACACTGGGTCCAAATAGCTTCATTTGAGCTCCTAGATCCAGTCATGCATACTCCACTGGACTTTCCATTTCTCAAAATCAATATATTACTTTTCACTTTAAGCTTGCTTGAATTGTTCTCTGTCACTTGCAACTGAAGGAGTCTACTGATCATGCCAATAAAGAGCATGTATGCCTCATACTTTTGTGTAGTCCCTCCTACACTGAATAGGCTGTGACAAATAGGATACTGTAGATGTGACTATTTGTCACATCCAAGGCTAAGCCAGAAAGAGCCCTATAGTTTTCACCTCACTGCCTCTTAGATGGCACCCATGGGGGTGGGGGGGGGGGATGCCAGACACCGTACTGTGAGGACACTCAATAGTCTTGTGGGCCAGCCCATGTGGAGAAGAACTGAGACTTCACACCAAATTGCCCACCATGTAAGAGAGACACCTTGAAACCAGGTTATTCAGCATCGGTCAAGCCTTGCAACCTCAGGAGAGACTTCAAGCCGGCACCCCCAATTAACCCACTCCTGAATGAATGACCCACAGAAACTGGGAGAGATAATAAATAATTATTGTTGTTGGCAGTCCCTAAATTTGGGAGTAATTTGTTATGCAGCAAGAGATAAATAATTCACCCCTCCCAAATCTGCTCCAACAAGGAACCCCCAGCCCTCAAAGCTCCTCAACCTTTAAATGGTACCAGCATTTATCTAGCTTTTCAGGCTAAAAAAATATGGGAGTCATCATTGAATTCTATATTTTCCTCACAACCCACATCCACCCCAAGTGTTAATACTATTGGTTTTGCTTCCAAACTATATCCTGAATCCCACCATCTCTCTTCATTTCCACCTTTATAACCTCAACCCAGCCACCATAACCTCTCAGCTTGACTGACATAATGGTCTCCCAACTGGTCTCGACTTCACTTCTACACCCATATAAAAAGTTCTTTACTTACAGACCAGAATTATTGTATTAAAATTCACAACAGATCTTACCATGTGCCTGTTTTTTCTAGTGGTTTTTCAGCCCAATTTGAATAAAACCCCAAATCCCTGCCTCAGTTCAAAGCTATGCATACTCTGACCTGGGATCCCTTACCAAAACCATCTCCTTTTGTCCTCTGCTATCTACTGTGACTTCCATCTGCCCCTCACACTGGCCAAGACTGCTGTAGATCAGGGCTCTCTGGACTACTTCTTCTCCAGATCTTCATGTGACTGTTCCTCCTTCTTGCTCAGTTCTCCAGGAGCCATTGCTCATCTGCTTTGACAGCCTCCTCTACCAGTAGCCTCTAATTAGTACCTTCTCCACCTACATTTACCTCAACAATATTATTTTTTTCAAGTGTCTTCCCTGCCTGCCCCACAACTGAAATAAGCTCACTAAAGGCAGAGCCATGTTTCAGTATTCACTGCTATAGTCCTATTGCCTCAGTGAGTGTTTGGCTTATAGTGGGTGTTCAATAAATGTTGTCATCTGCGCAGCTGATTCTTGTTGCACAGGATAGACTTGGGGCAATACTTAGCTAAGTCATCTCAAAGGTCTGTAGCAGTTCCCAAATGATGCTTATACTTGTTCAGCCCAACTCTGCCCTTCCTTTAGCCAAATACCACCACGAAAGGGGGAAAACTTGCTTTCTCTTTGCAACTGGAGCTTTCCCATCATTGAGGCAAGGTAGCCATGGCTTATCTAGGGCTGATGGCTTCCTGAAAGCTATACAACCAGTGTGGATCAGAGCTGGGAATTTGAATTCCACTATGCCAAACCTGAGAAGACATGAGATGGAGGAGAGGGAGGACAAAAGGGCTGGCAGAGTTTGATTATTAGTGGAATTACCACAAAACAAATGGAATTCCAGGATCCTCACATGCAACAACTCCTTCCAAAGACCTGGGAAAGGCACTAACAAGGGGTTCACATGCCCAGATGTTTTTGTAAAGGTTGCAAAAGTAAGACACTTGAACTACATCAGTTAGGACTGCTGTTTCTTTCCCCTGCAATGTGCTTGTGTCAGGAGGTTTAGGAGAGTTATGGGCATTTGGGGATCTGCTTAAGAAGTTGGGTTAGAGTTACATTTAGCATGAGTATAGTGGGATATATAGAGCTTTCAGTTAATTTCATGTAGAGTAAAGCTATTGCCAACTGTTCTGGTGTGGAAATGGCTTCCAGGGATATTCCAGCTCTCACTCTTACTGACTTACCTAGCATTACAACATGAAGGTGTAAGGCCAGGGGTCATATCTCGAGAAGAACATGCTCAACACCAGAAGGAAGTGAGTGAATGGACAGAGCTGGAAGCAGCCTGTGGGATGTTATTCTAATCCTTAGACAATGTACCATGGGAAGTGAAGGAGTTCATCTTCATTGACACCTCACCAAAATGAAAGCTTTCTTCTGCACAAAGAATCTTTCTATTCTCTCTATAGAAAAATCATATAACCTAATCACTGATGTGTAAAGAAGCAAAGAGAATATGAAGCCAATACACATAGAGAATAAAAAAGTATTTTAGAGGTATACCAGCAGTTAATTAATACAAACATTACTGTTTTCCTGATATTTGTGCATCTTGTCAGGTTTTAATTTTTTTTCTTATTCATTGTGAATTACTCTCTTCATTCAAAATCAATATTCACTTTCATACCTAAATTTGTGTTCTTTTTTTCCTTAAAGAGGATCCTTATGTGGTACAAGCTTGTAGCCACACCTGAAAACCAGCCTGGACTTGGACTTGGGTAAGGAGGTAGGAGAGGCAGTGGAATATTGGGAGGAACCTAGGGTGGGCATCCTGGGTGGGGAGGTCTGTTGTGGCCAAGAAGAGCTAGTCCTGGTTTGTGCTGCCGGGAACAGCTGCTGTCCCCTCCTCCAACACTGAAATCCTCATCCCTGCAGCCCTCATTTTGGGCTGAAGGCCAAATGATTTCCTGTGTTTTCTCTGTTCATCAGCTCTCTATTATCATGATGGTGAGAGCCACCCACTCAATAAAACAAAGCAAACAAACTCCCACAAACCCACAAACAGCTCTGAGTGCATAGTCCCCGATTTCATTTCCTAATTAACCAGTCATTCTCAGCCAATCAGATGATTTGCTTGTCATCCCATTCAGCTTTGTGGGCAAACAAATCATCCCAGGGTCTCAGACAATAGCTCCTGGGGCCAGAGAAGGGAGGGTTTGGGAGGGGCCTCATTACTCTTCACTGTGGCTTCCTAAGTCCCTCCTCCCTACCCCTCTTCTGCCTGTCTGTACAGAGTTAATAGGCTTGCTGGGCTGCCTGTTTTGGGACTGCCAGAGCCAAGGCCATGGACCAGGCCCCCGGGGAAGCCCCTTTCCTCTGAAGCTCCACAGTTCTGTCTTTTTCCTTTTGCTGTACTTGTTGGTGCCCAGGCTCTAATCAGGGAGGTGGACCCACAATGACTGCTATTCATGCAGAAAACATGAAGGTAGCATCTTCATGGCAAGCAGATCAGGGACTGTGGCCTGGCCTTTCCAGAGCCTCTTGCCAACACACTGGACAAGGAAGTGCAGGAACCCCAGGGAGAGAGGGAAAGGAGTCCTGCCTTCCCAGAAGGCTCGTGGATGCTCTCAAGCACTTCCTTGCCATTCTCCTCACCACAACCGGCTTACCACCGGCTCTGCCTCCTTGGGCAAGCCACTCCCCATCTCTGGCCTTTGTCTTATCACCCACGAAAGGAAGAGGTAGTATTTTAGTCTCATAATGGTGGGTGTCACACCAAACCTAGCCAACAGATATATTTTGAGGGTATTGCATACTGATTTGTCTTATTTGGTTTTTGTATTTGAATTGACAAAACTTTATAAATATGAAGACACCATTTTTTCAGTGTAGATTTCAGGCTTTGTTCAAAATACTCTAGAGGTGCCTGGGTGGCTCAGTCAGTTAAACATCCAACTCTTGGTTTCAGCTCAGATCATGACCCCAGAGTTGTGGAATCTAGCCCTGAATTGGCTCCATGCTGAGTGTGGAGCCTGCTTGGGATTTTTTCTCTTCCTCTCTCTCTTCCCCTACCCCACTCAGGCTCTCTCAATGAATGAATGAATGAATACTCTGAAGATCTGGATTTATTGGACCCACATTCCCTCCTGGAAACAATTAGCTGAAAATGAGAAGCTGCCTCTGAGAGATGTGACATGCCCTCTCCAGTTCCCACAGTTCCCACACTTTCCTATCAGATTCTACCCAACCCATTGCACTCTTCAACATTATTTGTGTGACCCTTAAAGACATGTAAGTTTGTGATGATGGACCTTCTTTTGTTTCACATTCTGTAGTTTTAATTCTGTGCCCCTTCTGAACATTTATAAATCATTCTACAGGTATTTATTGACCCTCTCCCATTCTCCTGGTCCCACACTAAGCACTGAGGAATACATGGAGTAAAATGTGGCCTCTGCCTGGGAGAGCCTGAAGTTTGGTTCCAGGGAAATGGAGACTGGCTAAATAAGAATTCATGCTAATGAAAGAAACCTTTCTCCCTGCTGTAGGGAAACACAAGACCAGTTTAGATTCTCTCTGTTATCCTTGCATAGCCATACAGCTAACATTGATGTGGTATATGAGAGTTTTCAGGACACTTTCTTACCTATTAGATCTTTGAGACCTTACTACAACCTAGAAAGGTAGATATTCCTTCCAGATGCTCACAGATGCTGCTGTGGTCTGAATGATTGCGTCCTCCCCAAATTCGTACTTTGAAAACTTAAGACTCCACGTGATGGTATTAAGAGGTGGAGCCTTTGGAAGACGCCCAAGGCTATTAGATCAGGATTGCAGAGCTCTCATAGATGGGATTACTGCCCATATAAAAGAGGCCCTAGAGAGCGAGCTCAACCCTGCTGGAATATGAAGTTACAACAAGTAGTCTGCAACCCAGAAGAGAGCCCTCATCAGAACTCAACCATGCTTGGGACTCTAATCTTAGAACTTCTCAGCCTCCAGAACTGTGAGAAATAAATTTCTGTTGTTTGTAAGCTACTCAGTCTCTAGTATTTTGTTATAGTTGCCTGGACAGACTAGGATAGATACCCAGTGACTTGCTTTAATCCTCCACAGGTTGTGCTCTTGATACTCAGCACAGACAACTCCAGACATAATTTTAAGACTTGGCACCTGCCATTCAGAGAGCCAGGAGTGCTGTACCCACCACACTCTTCACCCTGGTCATTGGTCTTTGTGCTCTAGGAAACAGCCCTGGTTCATAGCCTAAAAAGATATTGGAGAGGTATCTCAGCCAAAGGCAGAACCAAAATCTATTCCTCTCTGCATGTCACTGACCTCTTAACTTCCCATTTTCTCCCAAATCTGCTTATATCACCAACCAGCACCTCAAAGAGCAACAGTCAGCCCCAGACTGCCTGACTTCCTATTGCCCAGTGAGCAACCTGGCCAGCCCTCTCTGGTTGTGTATATGTGGAGGGATAGTTGTATTCCATTCCCATTTTGGACTGATTAGAGAATAAATGTCCAAGATCATTTTGAATGATAGTCTTTCAGTTCTAGAGAAATCATCAAAGTGATCCTAACCATCAAAGTGGTCCTAACAAACTGTAAAAGATGTGGGGGTTGGGGTCTATAGATCTAAGGGTTCTCTCTTCCTTGGAGGACATAATTCTGAATTCTCTTTCTAGGCTTCATTCCAGGGGTCAGAAGCCTGCTTCATGCTTGGCCGGTGACTGCCACAAAGGTGGGCGTGAGTGGTGGTGGTGATGGATAACCCCTTGACAGGCTGCCAAGGACACTATGAGCTGGGTTCCCATCTTTGCAGGCATGTATGATGCTTCTCTTATAACAAGCTTCTCCCTGGTTGAAAGTAATACATCTCCTGTGATTTAAGTGACAGGCTGTTGGAATTGTTTCCTTTGGCTTTGGCATAAGGAGGAAATGTGAATCCAACATGATCTGGAGTGGAAAGAATACATCAGATCCTAAGACTGGGGTTTTTACATCTGGGCAGAACTTAGGAGACAGACCCCATTAGGGACCTGAGGTTACTCACCTGGTAGACAATATGGTTAAGATACAGAAGTAGATCCTCAGACTCCAAATCAGGTGTCATTTTTCTCCTTCATGCTGTCCCATTCTTCACTTCTATCTGCATGTTTCCCTACTCCACTTAGGTGCCCAAGACCCCATGTTATTAGTCCATTCTTCTCACCCAACTAAGCTGCCTTCATCAGTGTCCCAGACAGCATACCTTTTCTTTTCCACCCCCTCACCCAAAAGGATCTTCTCCAACTAAGGGGCACATGCTGACTCACTTTCTGGTGCTAATGTCTAAAGGTTACCACAAACCCTTACTCATACAGAGAGCCATATTTTCCCCAAATTCTTTCTAATTGTTCCCACGTTGTGTGGACCTAGAACTGGCCAGACTTGGGCATCAGTCAAAGAGATGGACTGAACTAAGGTGAAGCAAGAGGTTTCACTGAGCCAAGGAATGAGGGGAACCATATAGGATGCTAACGTCATGGGGACACAAAGCCAGAGCTCCTACACAGTGCATGACCCCAATAGGTGTTCAGTGCACTGTGATTGGATGAGTAAGCAAATGAACGACTGAGTAAAGACCTGAGGTGAAAACTTCAGGAGGAATGCTTGGAAGTGCCAAATCTGTGAATGGTATAGCAATGGTAAAGCATGGAGGGTTAGCACAAAGATATAGAAAATCAGGGTCGGTTGGTGGAGACATAATGCTGTGGCTACATAGCACCATGTTCCCTTCCTCTGGTAACAGACTTTGGTTTTCCCCTTTCTTCACTGCATGCAGTAGGACTGCCAATCAAGGTGATCCTGGCAATGTCTGGCATATCATCCCAACCAGGCCAATTAGTCCTTCTCTCTCATGAGAATTTGAGCCTTGAGCAGAGTGACAAAGGGACAGAAAATCCTGGTTGCTGATTCATCCCACCAGTGATGACTTGAACAGACTGCCCATCATTTCCTGCTGCTTTGTCCACCAGAACTGGCCTGGTTCTGTCTCCTCAAAGTTTTGGAGTCAAGCATTTCCTATGAACCACCTCCTGTCCTTGTAATGAATTTCTTTTTTTTTTTTTTTTAAGTTTATTTATTTTTTGAGAGAGAGGCAGTGCAAATGGAGGAGGAACAGAGAGAGAGGGAGAGAAAGAGAATCCCAAGCAGGCTCCACATTGTCAGTGCAGAGCCCAAAGAAGGGCTTGAACTCACAAAACCATGAGATCCTAACTTGAGCTGAAACTAAGAGTCCAGTGCTTAACCGCTTGAGCCACCCAGATGCCCCATGAATTTCTTTTTTAAATTTAGATTAGCCAGAGTGATTTCTGTCATTGGTAACCAGATAATCCTAAATAATATAAGATCAAAGGTCAAGAATGTTGGAAGTGGCAGGGTCTTAGACAGTTTCCAAGATATCTCTCTAGAAATTAGGGTTTACTATGTGCCTGATGTATGGGAGAATCTGCCTGGTTTTTGAGACCAGGAGAAATGACACCAGTAAGTCCCTCCCCGAGAATTGCTCATAAGCAATGAGTCAGTAGGGTGGGGGTAGCCAGTGAGAGCTTTCTCCAGGACATTTGTGTCTCCAGACTCAAAGCCTCAGGCCCACCTCAGATCCACTGGGCCGGGACATTCCTAAGAGGGGCCTGGGATACTCAGGGGGGCAGCACCGATGGGACATAAATGCCTTCAGTGTAATAACCACAGCAAGAGATTTTCCTTCTGCTTCCACCAGAGACTGACAGCCCAGCCAGCAGGACGTGCAGGTTCATATAAGAAACTACTTGACAGGTTTCTCCAGGAAATTCTCTCTCCAGCTCTCTCTTTATCAAGTAAAATCCTCCCACACCTTTGTCAGACAGCATTTTTAAAGAGCATGGCTGCTTCATTGTCCCACTCCAAGGAGCTCTGAAGTCTCATTTGAGAGAAAGACTAAGACAGAGAAAGAGGGAAGGAGACAGGGAGCAAGAACCAGGAAGGGCAGGTGATGGGGGAGGGAGTCAGACTCTGAGCATCACATCAAGTCTCCTCTGATGATGGACCAGACAGGAAAGGAACTGGAGAAATGATTCAGTTGGACAGGGAAAAGCAGCCAGTTCACCTAATGAGCTAAAGTCATTAGCAGAGTGCAAGAGTCAAGAGGTGCATTCACTTGGCTTTTTGGCTCCCAGGGCCGGAATCCTGTTCCAGCCCCTCACCAAGATTACATAGGATTAATATTAGGATACAGGGCAGAATAGAGAAAGTTGGCCAGCTCCACTCTAAGACCCAGGATGGATACAGGGGGTTTGGGGACAACTCCAGCAGCTGGACCTTATGTTACTCCCTCACCAGGGCTACCCTTTACTCCCTAGCCCCAAGTGTCTCCCATCACATATCATGAGATATGTGATCTCATCTCTGCCCCCACCATTCCCACTGCCACCACCTTTTGTTCTCCCTATGCCTTCTGTCCCTTCATGTCTTTCACTCTTTTCTCTCTGTGGCTCTTTGTCTCACACTCCACCTTCTACCAACTTCTCAGTTGTTACAGCTTAAGTTCAAAGTCCTCAAAAGGGAAGCTATGATAGATTTATCCAATGGTCATAAGTATAGGAAACTCTGACTTGCAGGACTTGCACACCAAACTTTTTTCTGGTTTGCTGGCCTGCCTGGGGACTGACTCCCTCCCTGGCTGATCCAACCAGCTACAGCCAGGGTAGCTGGGTCATGTGGTGTAGGACAGGTCAGCTCGCTGGAAATAACCTTCAGAAGAAGGTGAGGTGGGACTGCCTGGGGCTGTGTAACTGGAGGCCGGTGTGCTCTGTCAGTCACTGTTGCAGAGACCCCCACCCAGTGGGCACCAATCAGTGACATCAAGACCCAGAAGAGCCATGGTGCTGGCGCAGCAGCCACTGGCCAGTGAACAAAAAAAGTCTGAACATGCAAAGACAGTCAGTCATCTGAGATGTCAGAACCGTAAAAGACCAAAAGGACCAGTCAGTTGAAATCTCTCCTTTTAATCAAGTGGCCATTTAAACCTGCAGATTAGGTGAGAGGGACAGCCAAGGCTGGAGCTTCTGATCTAAGCAAGCAGATGATGAGAAGAAGCTGCCCACTCTGGCTTCAGGGTCCTCGTCTATACAATGGGATGATAACAGTGCCAACCACATGGGGCTGCAGAGAGAGGAGGTTAAGATCACACACAGATGGCCTGCTCAGCGTCTGGGCCACAACAAAGGCTCCATTTGGTTAGTCTTTTTAAAGTGATTTTCATCCACATTAAAATAATTTTTATTTAAAATTTAATATTTTATGAAAATGGTGATTAATACTATTAGCCAGGCCCATCTCTCAGAGAAACAGATCTGAGCAGAGTGGGAAATAACTCAGAAAGAGACTCCACCAAGAACGCAAACCTCAGTCGGCCTCTCCATCCTTCCCTTTGTTCGCACCAAGAAATCCCCCCTGTTGGGGCATATGAAGAAGGTTATAACAAGAGTCACATTGAAAATTATTAGTCCTCTGTTTTCAGCTGTTGCAAGGAAATGTTCTTCTTACCGAGTTGCCTGAAGCCAAATTGGCTGACCTCTGGGGTAGGACTTTTCCACTGCAGTGACAGTGGCATTCTCCTGGAAGAGGAGCAGCCTCAAGCTACAAGAATGGGGCCAGGGGTCCCTCCCACTGGGCTACATTGTGTTTCCTCCTCACTGTGTCCTGACCAGATGACAGCCACTGACAGATGCTGGAGGTGGGGATGGTGGGTGGCAGCAGAAATGTTGCTAAAAAACTAGCAGCTCTTGGTAGTGGAGGCGCTTTCTAGAAGCTATGTTGGCATTGCAGACATGGAGGATGGTCAGTCTGCCCCCTTCCCTATAGCACCAGAGGCTGTTAGAAGAGGGGATCTTAGATTCTTTACTGCTAACCCTAACCGGTTGCAAAGAAAACAGTCTTCTTCAGCATGTTTTTTCTATGAAGCCAGGTCCCTTTCTTTTCTATGTCTTCTTTCCTTCAATCATTCTCTTCCCCTATTTCCCTGTCCCTTTATGTCCTCTGGCTTTTAACTGAGTTGACTTGTCTGCAGTCCCAACAGAGGCATAGAATCCAAGAGCGGAACCTCTTCATGCACAAGAGAAGCCTGAGGCCCAGAGACAGGAAGGAACTTGCCAAGGTTACACAGTAAGTAGTGACAGAGATGAGGTCTTCAAGTAAGGCCCTGATCTCAGGTGCATCCCCCAGCAGGAAATGTGCCTCATCTGAGCTCTACCTAACACTACTTCTGCCCAATGCTAATAGGGATGAAGTCCAAGTGAAGAGGTCTGTGGCCAATTATCATGGGTAGCCCTGGGGTTGGACACGGTTAAACATGCTTGCTTGGTGCAGGATTTCTCAGAGCCTTTGATATGTTATGGTACATAGGACATTAGGGTAGTTTAAGGAGGGAGGTATTCTGGGACATACAATATTTTCCAAACTTATTTGACCTTTCCCTTTTCCAGTGACCATCTTGCAGCCCAACATCCAGCAAACCACATTGGAATACAGCATGCCACAATGATGGTGCTTCATGACCCAGCCCCAAGAATGGATACCTCTTTCGAAGTGTCTACCCAGAGGAGAAGCACCTCCATCCACACCAAGAGACTGGGCTGTGTTCCTGGAAACATGAGCCTTTAAAAGCGAAGCTATAGTGTAAAACAAATTCAAACATAAAAAAGCTTTTTCTTTCACCTGATTTTTGTTCTGGAGCTCTACATTTAATGAAATATTTAATGAAATATCAGGGTGGAAGGGGCAAAGAGAGGAAAGGTTGCGCTGCTCCCAAGAATGCACCACATTTCAGTCCAAAGCAAATTAAGTCAGGGGCTCTTTAGACTCAAGTCCCGGGATGAGAAGCAGAGAGTAGGCTAACGGGTTCTGGGCTGAGCCCCAGCCAACTGTGGTAATAAAACACAGCGCATAGACAGAGGCTTTGGAACAAAAATACCTTGTAGCTATTATCTTCACGAGTCTCTCTGCCCATCTGCACACCCCTCTTCCATTCTTTTAATCTGGAGCTACTGAGAATCGGTATTTTTCTCACCTTTGTAATATGAGAAACAAGTTAATTAAAATCAATCCCAACTCCAGTCTCAGAGCGTCCCTGCTTTGGCTGCAGATCCATCAACAGTGTGTTTTGATAGCAGTGCACGAAGGTGGTTATTCGGAGACACTGATAATTGCATTAATTTAGGAGGCATTAGCTAAGCCCTACAATTAATTACACAGGGAGCAGACAGAGCTGTAACCCACCAGATCGCTGAATGAATAAGATAGAAACGTCAGCTCCTTTTTATCCAGATCCAAACACTCAGAACACTCAAATAACCAACCTGTTTTCACTGCTCGCAGATGTTTTAACAGTGACCTTGAGACACTGAGGCCTTGAAGGTCTTTCTGAATCCTGAAAGAGAGATTAGAGGGCTATTTGAATAATGTTCATTTTAAGGGAATTTTATTGGACTCCATCTTTTTGAAAGCTGGTCATTTATGAGGGATATTTGTGACACATCTCGTGGAATCAGAATCTCTAGTTAATTAGTTTTGATCCCATTTCTTCATTCCTTAACAAATCTGAGATGAATAGAAATTAGAAATCCTCTCTCCCCCCACCTCTCTCTTTCTAACCCCTCCCGACTTTTCACAATACACACACACACACACACACACACACACACACACAGAGATTAATGTATATGCACATACCTTTCTTATTAACATAAAAATTACATACGTGTACAGTTAACCCCTGAACAATGTAAGAGTTAAGAGCTCTGACCTCCTGCACAATCAAAATCTGTGTATAATTTTGAATCCCCAAAACTTAACTACTAAGAACCTATTGTTCACCAAAAGCCTTACTGATAACATAAACAGTCAATTAACACATATTTTGGATGTTACATGTTTTATACATCATATTCTTATAAAAATGTAAGATAGAGAAAAGAAAATGTTATTTAAATAATCATAAGGAAGGTAAAATACATTTACAGTACTGTCCTGTATTTATAAAAAAAAAAAAAAGTCCGTATATAAGTGGACTCATGCAGTTCAAGGCCAGTTGTTCAAGGGTCAACTGTATATACATACATAAATAGTAAAAAAGAAAAAATGAGAAAATAAGTGAAGACTTAGTCTGAGCAAAATAATTTTAAATATAGAGAAGGCAGAGGACTATGTGGGGAGGTGGGAGGAGTTTTCTGCCGCTGTCAGAGTCCTATAGTCCCTTCTCCTCACCTACTAAATTATACACATTTCTTAGGGCCCAAAAATCAAGAGCCTTGCTTTTTCTTGAAGAGTTCACAAATGCCTGCTTGGAATGCCAGAGGTCTGGGCTTCAGGTAAATTTTAGGCATATTTTCTGGCCCATAAGTGAAATGTGAGCTAATACTAACATAAGCAACTGGCCAGGGTGTGGCCTCAGAAGGGACCCCTTGAGATGGGTGTTAACCTGGTCTTGTAAATGGGAAACCAAGACTTAGAGCTGTGTCATAACTTGTGCAGCACTCACGACTGCCCAACTCCAAGCCCAGGCTCTTGGCCATACTGCTGCCCAGCCCTCCAGGCACAGACTGTCAGTGCCCAGTAGGCAGAGAATGACTCGACCCTGCTCAGGCTCTGAGAACTGCTTTCTCCATGGAGCCATGGAGACCCTCTGGGGACCATGTGGTTTAAGAAGTACATTCTTTGGGTGCAGTCTCACCACTGGGTATGGAAAGGAAACAAGTTTTATGTGTATTACTCAAGTAATATATGAGTGCATTCTCATTATAAAAGCTTCAAATGATCAGAAGTGTGCCAGGAAACCCCAGATGGCCATTTGTCCACCCTTACTCCCTCTCTTCTCCCCAGAGCCTACCACTGTTAACAGTTTGGATCATGCATCCTTCTGATCATCTCTATGGACATCTACAAAAATCAAAGTTATGTTCTGTTTTATGAGCACACTGCCTTTTATAAGATGCTTCTTTATTTAATAATATACCTTGGAAATCAGTTCACAGTAGCATATATAGATCTACCTCCTTCTTCAATGCAGTCCATTCCAATATTGCTTTTACCAAACCATCTTATAAAACACCTGTTTGTGAACACATGCAAGTAGATTGGCAGGGTGGCTTCCTAGAAGTGAAATTTCTAGGTGCTACAGATTGAAATATGTCCCACACCCCAGTTTCTCATGTTGTAGTCCTAACCCTCAGTACCTCAAAATGTGAATTTATTTGGAAATGGGGTCATTGAGAGTGTAAGGAGTTAAGATGAGGTCATTAGGGTGGGGCCTAATCCAATGGGGCTGAAATTCCTTATAAAGGGGAAATTGGGACATAGAGACAAGCCCACAGGGCTTATGCCATGTGAAGATGATGTCAGACATTGGGCTGGTATCTCTGCAAGCCACACAAAGCCAAAGATTGCCTGCACACCACAAGAGGCTAGGAGAGAGGCACAGAGCAGATTCCCTCTCACAACCTTCAGAAGGAGCAAATTCTGCCAACACCCTGATCTTGCACTTTCAACCTCCAGACAGGTAAGACAATAAACTTCTGTTGTTTAAACCACCCAGTTGTTGGTACTTTATTATGGCAGCCTTAACAAATATGCCATGTATGTACGTTCAAGTTTGGTGTATAGTGCCAAATGGCTCCCCACACCAAAAAATTGTTGTCATTTCACAGTCCCAAATAGAGTATGCGATGGTGAGAGGCTTCAGACCCAGCAGGTACCATATGCATATGCATCACCAGTCATAAAAGCCCTTGTCACCTTTGTGAACTGCATGAGTCCTGCTTAGTACTGGCACTGAGTCTGTTCTGATTTCACTCCCACCAATTTGAGCCTTCTTAGAGATATTATCACAACCTTTTGGGTGGTGAGGTGAAGAAAAGTGCTTCGCTACAAATCCGTATAGGCTAAGACCAAAGAAGCAATAAAGGCAGGGAACGCTCAAGGTTCAGAAGACGGAGAACTCACTCCTTGCTGGCATGACCTATGGAGAAATGGACCCCAGAGCTTGGGAGGATGGAAGTATTCTCTGCCCACTGGGCACCAAGAATCTGTGCCCAGAAGGCGACACTATGGCCAAGAGCCTGGGCTTTGGAGATGGGCAGTCCTGAGTGCTGCACAAGTTATGACACAGCTCTGAGCCTCGGTTTCTCATCTGCAAGACCAGGTTAATACCCATCTCAGGAGGCCCCTTCAGAAACCACACCATGGCCATACAAATGTGAAGACTTCCCTCCATCATATCCTCGGGTTTATATTTGCCATGTATCTGACATGACTGTTTTCTTCAAAAAGAAAAAAAGAAAACCCAGAAGATGATGACAGTCAGGGCCAGACTGACACTGCCCTCTCTTCTCTGGCCCACAGTGAGGTTTAGTGATGGGTCAAGGGGAGTGGTGAGGCACCTTTCTGATGTGTTTTGAGAGAATAATAGAAATGATAAGTGGCTCCAGAATCATGTAAAATATGCTGAAGGGGCCACATTTGCATTAAATTTTGTGATTATTACATGAAAGTACTGAATCCACTTAACAGATAGGGTTCAAACTTGTCCCTGTAGGACATCTAGGGCCATAGAAGTATCCGTGGAACTTGATGTGTATGGTAAATATAGACAATATCAGGAGCAGGGTGTGATGGGGGTCCCATCAGCAAGTTCAGGGGCTTTTCTGCCAAACTGTTAGAGAGGGAAGTATTGCATAACCAAGGTTGTCTGGTTGCAAGTGACAAAAATCAGCTCATGTTGGTTCAAGCAGGGAGGAGATTTATGGTCATTGTCATTTGGTCTCTGTCCCCTTCCATCTTCCAACTCTGCTTACTTTGGTTTCAATTCTATTCAGGCAGGCTCTTCTGTGATGGGAAAAAAAAAACTCACTCAATGAGTCTTGGTTTATACGCTCCTCTAAATAACTCCAGTGGAAATCACAACTATCCACGAATCTTATTGGGTCCGCTTGGATCATGTGCCCATCCTGAACCAGTCAGTGTGACCAAAGGGATAGGGAATATGCTCACTGACCGCCAGCAGCACATGGCAGTTCAGGCTTGGGAAGTAGGACTGAGAGTTTGAGAGGTTTGGGGGAGTGGAGGGGACCTAATAAACAACACTCCTTCTTTTCTCTGCCTGAGTTCAGAACACTTGAGAGATGGATTCAGGGTCAGGCAGACAGAGCTCAAAACATTACAATTATTACTGGTAAAACTAGGCACATGGAATGTGGCTTCAGTGTTCAACAACAGGCTTCTAAATACTAAAATCCCAGAAAGAGCCAGAACTGGAAGAACTGGATCACAGGCAGAACTGGATAACTGCAAGTGTCCCCCCTTGGTGTCCTAAGAATCATGGACACCTAAGCTTATAGAATCATGGCTTAGAAGAGAAAGAGCTATGTATTCCCTGAGAGAGAAGTGGGGGTGCCCTTCCCTCAATGTACCAAACAGGTAAGTCTCTCCCTCTCCCAGGGGAGGGATGAAGAATAAGGGGGAGGCCAAGAGAGTTACTGTGGTGGAAGCCCTCTCCTTGGAAACAAGAAGAGTGAGGATTAAAAGCCCTGCCCCTTGCCCCATAATAGATGGGGTTCCGCAACAGGAAAACTGGGCAATGGTGCAAAGGAATTAGAATGGTCTCAGAGCCAATAACAGCAGTAGTTCTGTGACAGGCATAAAAGAAGAAATGTCTTCACCCATTCTCTTTCTTAAGGATGCGAATTAATAGTCACACCAAGGTGTATACTCAACATGTCTACATTTATAAATGGAGTGACATAGTCCAATCTGACTTTGACATAATCAAAATCTCAGATTGTTTATAGAATCCTTTGTATGTGAAAAATTCAAAGGAAAACAGAATCAGTCACCAGTGTGGTCTGGGGTCAGTCCTAAAAATCACAGGTGGCCTCACCCAGAGTTCCAGAAATGGACTCAAAAGAACTGGGCTCTGGCTCAGCATCTGGACCTGCAGGGTGCTCTAGGACAAAGACCCTCCCCCTCCAGAACTTCTGTTGCCTCCTATGAAGAGGATTCTAACCCTGGAGGCCCAGTTGACCTCATAGTGTGGTTAGGGTCACATAGGACAAAAGGAAAAGCACTTCTAATGATAATAATAGTTAGCATTAGAAGCATTTATCATGTGCCAAATACTGTTCTAACAGCTTCACATGTGTTAACCCCTCTAATCTTTAAAACAGCCCTACAAAGTAGATGCTCTTAGTGTAATCATCATCTTATAGATGAGGACACCGAGATACAGAGCAGTTGGGAAGTTTGCCCAAGGCCTTGCAGGCTATAAAGGATGCTGCTGCTGCGGTCACAAACAAGGTAGACACTGTTGACAGGAGAGCCCAGGGTAGTAGCCAAAAGAAGAATGGTCAGACAGATGGGGTCAGTGGCCATGCTGGCTTTATGTCTTCTCACAGAGGAGAGGTTTCTGAGCAAGGAGGGAATCTTTATTTTTTTATTTTTTCAATATATGAAGTTTATTGTCAAATTGGTTTCCAAACAACACCCAGTGCTCATCCCAAAAGGTGCCAAGGAGGGAATCTTAAGACTTGGTCATGGGTCCACAGTGGGGCAGGGTATACAAAGCCAGGTGGGGGCTTTATCCATGTCTCATCAGAAGGACCCAGTACCAGTCATGGATGCTTCTAAGCCCTCTGCTCACAAGTTAGCCCCTCCCTGGATACCTCCTCTTCTTGAAGTATGGAGACAAAGCTAGGTGACTTTATTCAGGCCTTTGAGGAGGTAAGAAAGCACGTCACTCAGGATTGGTCCTAGGCCAGTGATACCTTCCCTACCACATAGCCCTCACTTACAATCTCTTAGAAAGCCTAGATCTCCTTTTAACCAAACAGATCTCAGAGTTTACTCAGCAAATTTAATATTACTTCTGAAGCAATCTGTCTATTGTAGCCTGTGCTTTCTAGAGAGAAGGAAGAACATTTTTACCAAGGCCTCCCAGTTCCCCAAAGACAGGGGGATATAGATGTTCCCTCTGGCTAAGAGAGAGAGTGAGAAGAAATCATTTTTTACCACCTGGCCAAATTGTGGTATACTGTATTAGATGATTTAACTTTGTTTTTTAGCCTACGTTTGATTTTGTTTGAAGATTTATAGTAAAGCTGCAAAAAGATGTCACAGTGTTTCCTTTGCCCAAATAAGAATGGCAAATGGCTACCACACATAGCCCTTCCTTCCTCTCTCACGTCAGTGGCAGGCATTGCCAATCAATCATGATGCTCTGCCCCACCAACCCCAGACATGGCCTTAGAAGCCTCAATGTAGCTCTCCAGGCTATCTGAGCTGGCACAAGCAATGAAAACCATTTGCTATACCTGCCAAAGGAGGAGGAGAAGCTGAGGAGAAAAAAAAAAACAGTAGAAGAGACAGGCATAATATCAGGTGACTGGGGAAAAAAAATACTGAGAAGGAACCAAGAGCTTTGCCAAGTGGATGGTTCCGGGAGACAAGTGATAGAAAACAGGCGTGGAGAATTTAAACTGTGTTGATAAGCTGTAACTCTGGTAACCAAGAAGAAAGTGTAAATGTAACACTTAACACATGGACTGTAACTCTTTAAGAGTTGAAAATAAGCTGGGCAAAGAGTCAGAGCTATAAAGGGGGCCAAAGACAGTCAGTAGTATTTGTAGGATAAACACAATAATTATTTAACCCTGAACTTTATGGCTGTTAAATGAGTATAAAAATAGATACAGGTATAGATAGGCATACATGGAAACAAAGCTTCCTATTAATACTGACAATAGTTAACATGTGAGTGTCTGCCATGTGTCAGGCACTGTGCCAAGGGTTTTTCACACACTGTGATATAGGGACTATTTTCCCATTTTACACATACAGAAACTGAAACTCAGGCAAGCGAAATAACCTACAAGATCAAATGGTTAGAATATAGTCGAATCAGAATCTGACTTTAAGCAGTATTACACCAGCTCCTTCCTAAATACACAAATTCATATCTATATAAGAACCTACAAAGCAGGGAGGAGAATCTAGTCCAGGTGTTCTTATGTCTGGGGAATTGTTCTTATGTATGTATTGTGTACTCATTCATTCATTCATTCACTCACTCATTTACTCTTTCACAAATATTTATTTTGTGCCACTATCTGCCAGATACTGTGTAGGCACTGGAGATGCCAAAGGAATAAGACAGTTGAGGAACCTGGACTCACATAACTTTACTGGCCTTTCCAGTAAAATTACTGGTTTTTCTAGTAATCAAAGAACTGTGCAGCTGCTACAATAACTTAGACCAAGACCTTCATGTTATAGTTGGGGAAATGGAATTGGTATTTGGGATAGGAGGAACTGGAGGCAGCCCCGGTTCACCATGTGCAGTTCTGGGCTTAACAGACCTGCTGAGCCCACCTCACACCCAGCTCTTGTCTTGGCTGGGTTCAGTGGGAGGTGTAGCCTCTTCCGGGTTGGGCTGGGGCAACAAATATCCTCTCTGGTCAGAAGGGTTCTTTGCTTCTGGATGATTCTGATGTGTAGCTGAGGTTGAGAACAACTGGGATGGAAGAGGACCCAAAAAATGCACCAGTCTGAGGTACAGAAGACAGGATGGCCCTGACTTCTCTGGACCTCCTGGCCCCAACTGTAACATGAAGAAGGTGGCATAGGGTGTCCAACGGTCTCGACCTATGACATTCTCCAGTGCAGACCAGCTTAGGATTGGTGCTATGACGATCCAGCCCCTCACTGTTCCTTGGAAAGCCTTGCAAAGCAACACTTGCAAAACGCACAGGCAGCAGGCAAAGGGCACAGGATCAGCAATGACGCTAGTAAACCAGTCTGGGCAGCCCAGCGGCAGTGGTTGTTTGGATTCATTTCAGAGAGTATTTTGAGAATCTGATCCAAAAGCCTCAGACAATTTTAAGTTCATTTTAAGTTCAAACTGGCTCAATGGGTATTAGGGTCTTTTCCTGATGTTAGAAAGAATAAAATTACCTTGGCACAGTACATAAATCTATAAAGAGAAAAAAAATCTGACTTGGTTGGATACAGTTTGGGCTTTTGCAGATAAATCGATGTTTTTAGCTCATGGTTTCACACATTCAAACCCCTGAGTACAATCTTACTGGGCAACATCAGTCTGATTGTCCTAACCGGAGTGGGGTTGGAGGGATGGGAGACTGCATCCATTAACTTGGACCCACAGAGTGAAGAACATTTTGTGGAAGGTGGGGAAGTTTCTGTAAAGGAGAATTCATTTCTCCCCTGTGTCTCGCCTTTACTACTCATACAGAACACTTCATTTCTGACACTTCTGGTCGCCAGTTGGCGGTGTGGGGTGGGGGGGGGTCCCCCACTAAGCAACTCTCACCAGCTGAGTGTCCTACAATTCAATTCAATTCAGACATTAACTGAAGTTCGTGCAGAGCAGACCCTACGGGCTAAGGATTCAGTCCCACAAGGATGCCCCTGACTTCAGATGCAAATGACCAGTGGTATGTCCCTAGATTACCCACAACTTCTGTCCAATTTGGCTACTAATTCGAAGTCCCATAAACCAACCCCCTCACCTTGGATTCAATTATTTACTAGAACAACTCACAGAACTCAAGGAAACACTTACATTTGCCAGTTTATAATATAACAAAGGATATGATAAAGGACATAGCTGAACAGCCAGATGAAGAGATACATAGGGCAAAGTCTAGGAGGGTCCTGAGCATGGGAGCTCTCATTTCTGTAGAGTTGAGGTACATCACCCTCCAGGCAGGAAAATGGTTCACCAACACATGAGCTCTCTGAACCCCATACTGTTGGGATTTTTATGGAGGCTTCAACATGTAGGCATGATTGATCATTAACTCTGTTGCCAGCCCTCCTTTCCTCTGTCCTCACTGGAGAATTGGGCATGGGGTGTGTGGGGGAAGATTGAACATTTCAAGCTTCTAATCATGGCTTACCTCTGACCCCTTACATCTAGGAGTTCAACAAGAGTCACCTATTAGAACAAATGACACTCTTATCACTCAGGAAGTTCCAAGGGATTTAGGAGCTCTGTGTCAGGAACTGGAGCCAAAGACTAAATGTAAGAACAAAAGATTTTCCTAACATCTCTCTTTGCAAGGGTTTAGAAGTCCTGTGTCAGAAACTGGGGACAGAGGCCAATATATACGCATATCTCATTTTATTGGCCTCACTTTATCGCTCTTTGGAAATACTGCATTTTTTACTAATGGAAGCTTTGTGGCATTGTGCAAGTCTATCAGCACCATTTTTCCAACATCATTTGCTCACCTAATGTCTCTGTGTCACGTTTTGGTAATTGTCACAATATTCCAAACGTTTTTATTGTTATTATATTTGCTATGGTGATCTGTGGTCAGTGATCTTTGATGTTACTATTGTAATTGTTTTGGGGCAACCATGTAAGACCATGAATTTAAGCAATGAATTTTGTGTGTGTTCTGACTGATCTACCAGCTGACCATTCCTGTATCTCTCCCTGTCCCTGGGGCTCCCTGTTCCCAAACACAATATCATTGAAATTAGGCCAATTTAATAACCCTACAATGGCATCTAAGTGTTCAAATGAAAGGAAAAGTCACATGTCTCTCACTTTAAGTCTAAAATTAAAAATGATTAAGCTTAGTGAGGGAGGTGTGTCTAAAGCCAAGACAGGCTGACACCTGGGCCTCTTGTCCAGTTAGCCAAATTGTAAATGAATGCAAAGGAAAAGTTCTTGGAGGAAATGAAAAGTGCTACCCCAGTGGACGCATGAATGATCAGAAAGAGAAACAGCTGTATTGCTGATATGAGGTAAGTTTTCTTGGTCTGGATAGAAGATCAAACAAGTTACAACATTTCCTGAAGCCAAAGCCTAATCCAGAGAAAAACCCTGACTCTCTTCAATTCTGTGAAGGCTGAGAGAGGTGAGGAAGCTGCAAAAGAAATGTTAGAAGCTAGAAGAGGCTTGTTTATATGGTTTAAAGAAAGAGGCCATCTCCATAATATCAAAGGACAAGGTGAAGCAGCAAGTGCTAATATAGAAGCTGCAGCAAGTTGTCCAGAAGATCTAAGATAATTAATGAAGGTGGGTACAGTAAACAACAGGTTTTCGATGTAGACAAAACAGCCTTCTATTGGAAGAAGATGCCATCTAGAACTTTCATAGCTAGAGAGGATAAGTCAATGCCTGGCTTTAAAGGACAGGCTGACTCTCTTGTTAGAAGCTAATGCAGCTGGTGACTATAAGTTGAAGTCAGTGCTCATTTATCATTTCAAAAATCCTAGGGCCCTTAAGAATTATGCTGAATCTACTCTGCCTGTACGGTATAAATGGAGCAACAAAGCCTGGATGACAGCACATCTGTTTACAACATGGTTTACTGAATATTTTAAGCCCTCTGTTGAGAACTGATGCTCAGAAAAAAGGATTCCTTTTCAAATATAACTGCTCTTTGACCATGCATCTGGTCATCCAAGAGCTTTGGTGGGGACAGACAATGAAATTAATGTTGTTTTCATGTCTGCTAACACAACATCCGTTCTGCAGCCCATGGATCAAAGAGTAATTTCAACTTCCAAGTCTTATTATTTAAGGAATACAGGGGCACCTGGGTGGCTCAGTCAAGCGTCCAACTTCAGCTCAGGTCATGATCTCACGGTTTGTGAGTTCGAGCCCCGCATCAGGTTCTCTGCTGACAGCTCAGAGCCTGGTGCCTGCTTCAGATTCTGTGTCTCTCCTACTCTCTCTGTCCCTCCCTTGCTCATACTCTGTGTCTCTCTGTCTCTCAATAATAAATAAATGTTAAAAAAAAAAAAGAAATACATTTCTTAAGGCTTTAGATGCCATAGATAGTGATTCCTCTGATGGGTCTGGGCAAAATATGTTGAAAACCTTCTGGAAAAGATTCACCATTCTAAATGCCATCAAGAGCATTCATGATTCATGGGAAGAGGTCAAAATATCAACATTAACAGGTGTTTGGAAGCAGTTGATTCCAACCCTCACAGATAACTTTGAGGGGTTCAAGACTTCAGGGGAGGAAGTATCTGCAGATGTGGTGGAAACAGCGAGAGAACTAGAATCAGAAGTGGAGCTCAGGGTCACCTGGGTGGCTCAGTCGGTTAAGCGTCTGACTTTGGCTCAGGCCATGATCTCATGCGGTTTGTGAGTTTGAGCCCCACGTCAGGCTCTGTGCTGACAACTCAGAGCCTGGAGCCTGCTTTGGATTCTGTGTCTCCCTCTCTCTCTCTCTCTCTCTGACCCTCACCCACTCACACTCCGTCTCTCTTTCTCTCTCTCTTTCTCAAGAATAAACATTAAAGAACAAAGAAGTGGAGTTCAGAGGTGGGACTGAATCACTGAAATTTCATGATCAATCTTTAATGGATGAGGAGTTGCTTCTTAAATGAGAAAGAAAGTGGTTTCTTGAGATAGCATCTACTCCTGGCAAAGATCCTGTGAATATTGATTGTTGAAATGACAACAGAGGATTCAGAATACTACATAAACTTAGTTGATAAAGCAGCACCAGAGTTTGAGAGAATTGACTCCAACTCTGAAAGAAGTTCTACTGTGGGTAAAATGCTACCAATCAGCATCACAGGTTACAGAGAAATCATTTGTGAAAGGAAGAGTTAAACAATGTGGCAAATTTCATTCTTGTCTTCTTTTAAGAAGTTATCACAGTCACCTCAGCCTTCAGTAGCCACCACCCTGATCAGTCAGCAGCCATCAACACCGAGGCAAAATCTACCAGAAAAATAATTACAACTTGCTGAAAGTGTTTTTATTTTCTTTGGGTAAATACCCAGTATTAAAAATTTTGGATCATATAGTATTTATAATTTTTATTATTGACGAACCTCCATACTGTTCTCCCCAGTGATTTCACCAATTTACATTCTCACCAATAGAGCACAAGTGTTCCTTTTTCTCTACATTCTTGTCAACACTTTTTATTTCTTGTCTCTTTCAGTTTAGCCATTCTGACAGGTGTAAGGTGATATGACATTGTGGTTTTTATGATCATTTCCCTGGTGATTAGTGATGTTGAGCATCTTCTCATGTGTCTGTTGGCCATCTGCATGCCTTCTTTGGAAAAATGTCTATTCATATCCTTTGCCCATTTTTTAATCAGATTGATTTTTTGGTGTTGAGTTATATAAGTGCTTTATATAAAGTATTCTTGAATTCAAGAATATATATTGTTATTTTAGACATAATGCTATTGCACACTTAATAGGCTACTATATAGTGTAAATGTAACTTTTATGTGAGCTGGGAAACCAAAAAATTCATTTGGCTTACTTTATCATGATATTTACTTTATTGTGGTGTCTGGAACTGAACCCACAATATCTCCAAAGTATGCCTGTATTCATTTCTTATTATTTCACAGGTTTCCAAAAAAGGTAAAAGCAACAAGAACCCCAGAGAACTTCCCTCTGTGACAGAGCCACCCCCAAATCCCTTTGGATCCCAGGGCCCCAGGGGATAAACAAAATGTGCTTACAAATACATCCTAGTAAAAGGTCAGCAGAGACAGTTACAAAATGAGGCCTGGAAATAAAAGATGAGTGGCTCAGTTAAACGTCCAACTCTTGACTTCCACTCAGGTCATGATCTCATGGTTTGTGTGTTCGAGCCTGTGTTAGGCTCTCTGCTGTCAGTGTAGAGCCTGCTGCAGATCCTCTGTCCCCTCTCTCTGTCCCTCCCCTGCTCTTTCTCTCTCACTCTCTTTCAAAAACAAATATACAGTAAAAAAAGAAAAGAAAAGAAAAGAAACACATAGATGAATCTCGGGGGAAGGAGAGGTATGAGGCTCACTTGGACAGGTGACACAATGAAGTTGGAGGCTAATCTTTTGCTTCATTGACAAGAGACCTGGTAGGCAGGTGCCAAGGACAATTCCTGGAACCAGAGAGTAAGGTCCCCCAGGAAGGGTAGGATGAGCCAGCACTCCATCCTGGGCAGGAACAGATGGAGCTAAATTAGCAGCCTTGCCTATTCCACTAGGTTTTACTAAGCCTGGCTGCTAACTCCCTTCCTAAGGATTCCTGACTGACAGACCTAGGGGAGAAAGAAGTATCTGCAGGGCAGAAGCACCCAGGAAACTCACACCATACTTGGGCCCCATTAGTGTGGCACCAGAAGTCCATTCAGCCCCCTAAAACCAAGTCATCCCACAGAAAGATGTAACCCAGTCTTGCTGTCTAAAGTTGCCCTTACCTCCTCTATGTCCTCCTGCTGGGACTGTCCGTGAAGACACTTGCCATAGTCTTGCTTATTTATCTTTTTCATTTATTTGTAGTCTTGTCCATGTTCTGCCACCCAAAATTGTGTTAAAGAAGGCAGGGACTCTAGTTTATGTGTTTTTGTGTTTCCAAGACATGGAACAGTGCCTGATCCATTAAAGGTGCTCAAAATTTGTTCAACTGAATGAGTGGATGGATGGATGGATGGATGAATCAAGAATCCAGAATTCTATCCAGGGGTGTTACAAAGCAGATGAGGAGAGGGAACTGTAGTTAGTGGCTTAGACAGGAGAGAAGGGATGTGACAAAACTGAGGGTCTTCAAGGGCCTGAACTGTTTTGCTCTAGTTTCTTGCTTGGGCCACCCAGTGACAATGGGGTTGTGGGATAGAGAGGTGGGAGGTGGCTCAGGGTACATGTAGCAGGGTGTGGCTGGGATTGTTAGGAGCACAAGCAGAAGGAAGAGCCAAGAGGAAGGGAATCAGTGAGCCAGGGAAGGAAAGTAAATTCTCCAAAATGAAGATTGGGGGCAGGTTCCATCTCTTTGGGGTTAGACTCACCACCTCAAGTTCCAGCTCTACTTCTGGGGCAATAAATCAAGTTTTTTGAGCCTCATTTTCCACATCTGTGAGACAGGGTAACAACAGTTCTACCTCTTAGGGCTGGGCTGAGGATTTAGAGAGATGGCGTAGGTAAGAGCATGGCACAGGGCCTGGCAGGTAGTTGTTTTTCTTGTGGCAGAAGCTGCGATTCTACGGCAGCTTCTGTGGAGTCTTTCTGAGCCCCTGGCATAAAAAAAGATCTACCTTGGGAAGATGCTGGGGAAAGAAATCGCTTTAGCACTCTTGGGCTTAGCATAGAGACACAGAACCCATTCTAGTCCGCTCAAATAGTTCACAGGATTATTCTTGCACAAAGGCAACCATTAGGTGCCAGCGTCCCCCTGTATTCTTTACTGGTTTGCAACACTAATGGGCATTTCCAAAATGCACTGACCATAAACCTAAGTAAGTCTTCCTAGCAGGCAAGCCTCTTAACTTCCACTAGATTGAGATGCTGAACTTGGATCCTTCTTTCAAAGGAGCAGACTATGAGAAATCTTTTCTCTCTGACCATCTGTGTCATGGAAACCACCTTCCTCCCAGGTCCACAAGGATCCTATGTCACAGGTCAGAGGATTAAGTTATGAGAGAGACACAAAGTCTTTTTCTTCTGTTGAACAGAGTGTGCTGGGGAGAGGAGTCAATTGGCTACATTCTCAAACTGCCTTGGGATGGGATAGCAGCATGGACAATCCCACAATACCTCAGATGGTACTTGGCTGGGCTCCCAGCAAGTAGTCTGGGGCTTGCTCTGTCTGGAGGCAGGTGGGGGTTAGTGACCTTGGGGTATGGGTAGAAGCAAGGCCTTGATTTTTCAAAAACATGATAAGTACCTGTAAATTTTCACCAAACAAAAATGCCATTGCCAAGGGGATATTTTGAGAGCTGTTTCACAGTCAAAGATGTTTAAAACATTCCATGATTCTCCCTTGTGGGGTTTCCAGAAATCTTGGGGTGCCTTGCTTCCTGCCCTCTTGTTGGTTTGCTCTAGACTTGAGTACAGAGAAGACACTGTTGACTCCCCTGGGCAGAAGTGTACATTGTGGAAGAGTTGTCAGTAGGGAAAGCAGAGATGAGAAACATGTTCATTCAAACTAGCTCAGGTAATGGGGAACTGGGAAGGATATGACTGGCCAAGGACAGGAAACAGAGGACAGCTGGGCCACATGGGGCCTGGCACTGGGTGGCCAGTGTCCAAAGCTGTGCTTCTCTCTCATACCTCCTCTCCTCAAACATCCGCTCCATCTTCTAGTTGCTTACATGCCATTTTATGCTGGCATGTGACCTCTCTGCTCTTCCAAAATGTTGGCTACAAGGGTGGATTGGCTTACCTGTCAGTTTAAGTTCTGTGCCACCATAACTGAGATAATGCAGACTCAGAAGCAGACTACCTGGTTCAGATTCCCGCTCTATTGTGTACCGCATGTGTAACTTTGGACATGTTCTGTCTCAGGTTCCTCCTCTGTAAAAGTGGAATAAAAATTGTTTCTATCTCATAAAAATGGTGCAAGTATTATATGAGTTGAATGATGAAAAAACTCAGAAGTAGTGCCTGGAAAATAAGTACTTAAAAACATTAGCTACTGTAAACCCCCATGAGGGATACAAACTCAAATGCCCACCCAGCAAGGAGATTCCTGAAGACATCTGCAAAGTAAAACTGGCCCATGATTACCAAAAGAAGGAAAGGATAGAACTGAGAAACAAAAATGGCAATTATCCATCCCAGTAAGATCACTATTTCTAAAGAACACTGCTAGAAAACTCTGTTTAAAACAATAACAACACAAGAGAAATTCTTCCTGATATTTACCCAAGTTTTGCCTGATTTTTCTATCTATTCTATCCACCCCTTTTAACCTGTCCTCAATGAGTCAAAAAGAAGCATTCAGCATGGGTTTGAGAGTCAAAAAAATTTGGGTTTGAACCAGCTTTGCCCTCTTATAATGTGACTTTGTGCAAACTACTCAATTTTTGTGATTATTAGTCTCCTCATCAATAAAATGGGGATAATAACCCTACCTCCATGACAGCATTATAAGGAAGGAGAAAAAATATTTTTTTCAAGCACTCTTCAAGAATTCAAAGCTGAATTCCAATACCAAATCTTCTTGTCTCTAGGCTAATGGGCTTCAACTCCTCCAGCCACTCTTTGGGTGGCCTAGTGTCCAAATCCCTCCCAATTTTACCAGACTTGTGTTGACTTTGCCTGCCTTCCTAGATGTGTTCCTTCTTCTTTAGATAATGACATCCTTTTCTGTTTGAGGGAAACCACCTCTCCCATTGTACACAGTCTGATGGGACTATCAATAAAAGTGCCCTGGCTTCTGCTTCTTAGGCTTAGCCAATCAGATGTTCTCCCCTCAATCTTCCATGTTAAGCTGAGTGATACAAAAGTTGGTGCTCATTTGCCTTGACTGGAGAGATGGTCCAGCTTTCTTGCCACCTCAGTGCCTTACTTTTTCACCTTCTCAACCTATGTCTTCAGCTTTTCAATGACAATGTGTCACTAACAAATTCTTTTTCTGCTTGTTAGACAGAGTACATTCCCATTACTTATAACCAAGAAACACTAATGTAACACATTCCAGATGGAAAATTGGGGGTTTTGGAGGAGGTTGTGAGTATTCCTGTGGGAAAGTTTAGGATGAACTCTGAGTCTGATGAGATGGGAAGTATTAGAAGCAAACATCAGAATGAGAGTGTCATTTGGGAGAAAGACTCATTAAACGGAGAAAACTTCACACCTGCATGTGGTCCAAGGAAGACGTTGGATGTGGTAGGATTTTAGGAAATATCTGTCCAGGTGAACTAGTTGGGAGATGTCACCAGAGCACCCCTGCCCTTTCTGCCTGCTACCAATGTAACACTACACCTAGAATTGAGAGGACACAGGAAGGTTTTTCTAACTGGCACAACTCCCAAGCTTTGAGGGAGAAAGGGAGAAGTGCTAAAATTTGTTTCTTCCAAATGTTCTGGAATGCATCCAGGTGCACCCATAAAAGAAAGTTGGCACCCACCTCACCAATAAGGAGATATATTTCTCTAAACTGCAGTCATAATTCCTAATTGAATGTCTCTCTCAAAAATTCATGACACGAAAGACTGAATTATTAAGTAAATAAAATCATAAATGAGGATCATAACGGAGCTAATGGCTGCACTACACAGCTTTCCATTGTGCAGAAGCTTGCCAACAGCTCCCGATGGTCCAGTGTAGCTGTATCCCTGCAAACTTACACAACTGTCCCTTCACCCAGCAAAAAAAAATGGTGTGCCCGCCCTTCAAATCTTGTTCACAGCTTGAGTTTTTCTACCAATTAACACAACTTAGAAGCACAACTTTTTTCCCCCGAAGATGATCTCAAACTTGGAGGCAGCCCCAGTTTGCCTGTTTCTCATTGAGCTGTCACTCACATTCTCTCGCATCAAGTTCTGCATCCCTGATAGCCTTTGACAGCTACAAGTCAATGTACCATTTAGACCCCCAAATCTGATTTTGATTTCTAGCTACTTTGATCAATATTTTAGAAAGTTCAGCAGTTTTCTTCCATAACTTTTGTATTTAAAGTCTGAACTCCAAAAACTAGTGGTAGAGATGGAGATTTTTAAGTGACTCATGTTCAGCCCATTCTGACCATCCATCATTCAACAAATGTCTGGTGAGCTCTGCTTTGTGCCCGACACCGTGCTGGTGAGAAGTGTTCTATAGTGGACAAAATAGCCATTCCACTAACCTCTATTACTTTATCATTCAGCAGAGGGGAGGAGTTCGCAAATAGGCCCACAAATAAAATTAAATTCTCAAATTGGGATATGTGCTATGAAGAAACAAAATGATCCCATTTGAGGAGGAGAGGTTAGGAAAAAATTTATTTGAGCAAGACATGTAAGCTGAGACCTGAGGATGTGCAGGAGATGGACTGGCAAGGCAGGAGGAGGGCAATGTGCATGGTGAGAAGAGCTTTCCAGAGGGGGACACGTGTGTGAAATCCCTGAGGAAAGACAGATCTTGGTCTGTTCAAGGCCCTGGGAGCCAGCCAGTGTGGCTGGAGTAGACACCGGAAGGAAGGGTGGCCAGCTGCCTCTGATGGACAAGGAATGTTGGTTAAGCAGGGTCTCCTCTTAGGTGGGGGTGGAGCAGCCCCATGCCCTTAAGCAGCAGTTGTTAGGGAGTCACTGAGGTACAGTGTGAACCACCCTAATCTGGATGTCATGATGCCAGGTTCTGGGGAAAACCACTTAGCACTATGGCAGGGGTTAAATGAGAGAAGGAGGGAGAACACAGAGCAAAGGTCTTGCATATAGGAAGCACTCAATAAATGGTGGCCTCAGCTCTCTTGTGCCGAGTAATGGTAAGTTCCTTCCTTTTCTTGGGTCACAGAGTCTATAACTAAAGAAATGGAGCAAATGTCTTGAAAGGTCCCTTCCTGTAGAATTTGGGTGGGGAGTTTGCACACTTGGAGGGAGGCAGCCCATCTGGATTTCAGGGTCTCTTCCTGGGTGGAGATGGTACATGCTTCAGACTCCTAAACCGAGGCCTGTCTGTCCCATCTCTTCTCCCAAGCACCACAGGTCCAGATGCCTGGCTGACTTGCTGGATGCTGGCTAGGTCCTGACTTGATCCAGGGGTCTCAGTAGTTAGCAAAGCATTAGTGACAGGACCCTGCTAGGTCAACAAAACTGCCCTGGGACCTCTGTCACTGGTGCCCATCAAAGCATCCTCAAATTAAGAATAAGTAACATGTACCTGACTTCCCCTCAATCCACCCTGACCTCTCACTTCACTCCCCACTGCAAGACTGTCTCCAAATTTCTAACCCCAAGTAGCTAAGTATAGCGGCTAAGAGCTACCACACAGTCCAAAGGACTTGGGTTTGAATCTCACATGTGATCTGGGGCAAGTTTCTTCTCTGAGTCCATTTCCTCATCTGGAAAGTGGGGATTACAATATCACCAGTGTTTTTGGGGGGGTCGCCTGAGATAAGACACACAGACTGTGTAGCATGGTGCCTGACTTACTGAACATTTTCAATATGGGCTAGTTGTTAACATCATTGAATTATTATTTAAAAAATTATTGTCATAATCAGTAACAGAATGACTTCATATAAGAACAGTGAAACTAAGGGGCAACTAGATGGCTCAGTCAGTTGAGCAATTGACTTGGGCTCAGGTCATGAACTTGAGGTTGTGGGCTCGAGCCCCACAACAGGCTCTGTGCTGGCAGCTCAGAGCCTGGAACCTGCTTTGGATTCAGTGTCTTCCTCTCCCTCTGTTCCTCCCCTGCTCACACTCTGTCTCTTTCTCTCTCTCTCTCTCTCTCTCAAAAATAAGTAAAGATTAAAAAAAAATTAAGGGGCGCCTGGGTGGCTCAGTTGGTTAAGCATCTGACTTCAGTTCAGGTTATGATCTCCCAGTTTGTGAGTTCGAGCCCTGCGTCAGGCTCTGTGTTGATAGCTTGCTCAGAGCCTGGAGGCTGCTCCGGATTCTGTCTCCTTTTCACTCTGCCTCTCCCCCACTCACACTGTCTGTCTCTCTCAAAAATAAACAAACATTAAAAAAATTTTTTTAAATTAAAAAAAAAGAACAGTGAAACAGAGAGCAAAGTAGGGGCTGAAGTCAGATACTCAGCTGGTCCCAGGTCCCCAAAGTTTAGATCATCAAAGACAGAAAGAAAAGCAGAAAGAGCCTCAGGCTGGCTGGGCAGGAGGAAGCAGCAAGGCATAGGCATCCTGACAGCACCTGGGAAATGTCAGGTGCTTCCCACAGTTTGGGGAGTGGGGTTAGAGCCCCACCACGGCCTCCTGAGTCTCAGGCATGGCTCAGGAGCAGGAGGAACACTCTGGAAGCCCAGTCTCCTGTGTGAGCTGACTGCATGGCTGCAAGGCTACCGTTTGTCTGTAGCCTCCCTCTGACCACACTCCAACCCTCTCCAACAAGAAGCCCCTTACACAATCAAGCTGGACATGTCAACTAAGCTTAAGGAATGACTTTTAAGCTGTTCCAAAATTGGAAAACTAGGGAATTCATATATTTCCATATGATAAGTAATGTTGACAGGTTTGGGCACCAGATTTTTTTCTAAGTACTTGATAAGAATAGACTAGTTTAATTTTCATCCCCTCTGAGGCAGGGCTGTATCAGTAGACCTATGTTACAGATGATGGCTGGATATGGAGACACCTGCCCCACGTCACTCAGCTGGTACCTGCAAGTCAGATCTGCTTGACTGAAACCTACCACACTAGAGTAAGTAAAATAGCTTATGGCCTCTGTGCCAGCCCATTTGGGCTTTATGCCGCCACACTCAGACCCAGGAATCCTCAGCTGGCACAGTCAGGACTTCCACACCACCAGCTTGGCTCCAGACCCCACACATGGTGCCAGGCTGCCTCTCAAAGGGATCCACATAACAAAAACCAAATTTTCTTTGAGGTTCCTTCTGATTCAAGAGTCAGGGAATCCCAGCCAGAACTGAGTTCTCCTGGGGCTGTACTTAGCAGCATAGGCTTGGAAAATATACAGAGCTGAGTTCCAATCCTGCCTCCTCCATTTCCTGAGACAAATCACTCAGCCTAGTTTGCAGTAAGAGTACCTACTTCCTATTGCTTAACCAATGCCTGACACATAGTAAGTGCTCAGAGCTCTGCCCATTGCCAAGAAAGCCAGGAGCAACAACCTTCTCACCCAAGCCTAAGCCGCAGGCAGCTTTCCAAAAGTGACCTCCAACAGGTTTCCTTGGCAATATGACCACATTATCCCAACTTACTAGCCATCCATGACTAAGAGTTTGCATCTTGTGACCGGTAGGCTCAGATCTATGTCCTGAAGACATCCACTGTTTTTGCCTTAATTGACTGAAATACATTTATTTGAGCCACATCCATCCACATCCAGGCCAGGAGTCTATCCCAACAACTGAAGGAAACAGAAAGGATTCACCCAGAAGCCACAACCAGGGACCCGAGCAAACAGCTTGACCCTGAAGCAAATTACAAGACCCTTTCCTTCCCTTGTGTCTTCATAACTGTTTAAGTGCATTAGTAATGGAAGAAACGTTGGTTCCTGGCTCAGGTAAAAGCAAAGCCTGAGAAAACCCTTGAATTATCCAAGTGGCCTGGGGCATTCTTCTGGCTCTCTGTCCCTTTTGTTCTGGGCTCCCCACTGTCTTCGGTAGAGGTAACACCTGTCCCTTTACACTTAACTTACAGTTAGCATTCACTTAGCATTTCTTCCAGAGTGTCAGAGTTATGAACTCCTGACACTCAGGGTGTAAGAAAAGCCTCTTCTCATAAAAAAAAAAAAAAAAAAAAAAGACTGAAAATCTTAGGATGGCTCACATGGAACAGTGTGAGCAGCAGAAGGGAACATTGCTTCAGACTGAGAATTCTCCCAGATGTGGTGCAGGGACAATGTCTTACTGAGATTACTTGTTTTGAAAAACAGCTTTGGCCCTATGCATCAGCACTCCTGTATCCCTTGGGTAAATTCCTAGCAGTGCTATTGCTGGGTCATAGGGTAGCTCTATTTTTAATTTTTTGAGGAACCTGCACACTGTTTTCCAGAGCAGCTGGTACCCCTATGTTTATAGCAGCACTTTCAACAATAGCCAAATTATGGAAAGAGCCTAAATGTCCATCAACTGATGAATGGATAAAGAAGATGTGGTTTATATATACAATGGAATACTACCTGGCAATGAGAAAGAATGAAATCTGGCCATTTGCAGCAACATAGATGGAACTGGATGGTATTATGCTAAGTGAAACAAGTCAGGCAGAGAAAGACAGTTACCATATGTTTTCACTCATATGTGGATCCTGAGAAACTTAACAGAGAACCATGGGGGAGGGGAAGGGGGGAAAAGTTACAGAGAGGGAGGGAGGCAAACCATAAGAGACTTAAATACTGAGAAAAAACTGAGGGTTGATGGGGGGTAGGGGAGAGGGGAAAGTGGATAATGGGCATTGAGGAAGGCATCTGTTGGGATAAGCATTGGGTATTGTATAGAAACTAATCTGACAATAAATTATATTTAATATAAGGATAAATAAGTAAATAAATAAATAAAATATTGGACATGCCAAAAATAAATAAACAAAATAAACAAATTAACAAAAATCAAAAAAGAAAAAGAAAAACAGCTTTTGGATGGGGTGACTGGGTGACTCAGTAGGTTTAGTGTCTGACTCCTGATTTTGGCTCAGGTCATGATCTCATGTTTCATGAGTGTGAGTCCTCCATTGGGTTCTATGCTGACAGTGTGGAGCATGCTTGGGATTCTCTCTTTCTCCCTCTCTCTCTGCCCCTCTCCCATTCTCTCTCTGTCTCTCTCTGTCTCTGTCTCTCTCTCTTTCTAAATAAATAAATAAACTTAAAAAATTTAAAAATTAAAAAAATAACTTTGGGGCACCGGGGTGGCTCAGTCAGTTAAGCAACTGACTCTTGATTTCAGCTCAGGTCATGATCTGAAGGTCGTGAGATTAAGCCTCACAATGGGCTCCACACTGGGCATGGAGTTTGCTTAAGATTCTCTCTCTCCTTCTCCATCCCTCACTCTTGTGCTCTCTCTTTCACTCTCTGTTTAAAAAAAAAAGGCTATATTCAGCACTCTCACTAGCCAAATTATGGAAAGAGCCTAAATGTCCATCAACTGATGAATGGATAAAGAAATTATGGTTTATATACACAATGGAGTACTACATGGCAATGAGAAAGAACGAAATATGGCCTTTTGTAGCAACATGGATGGAACTGGAGAGTGTGATGCTAAGTGAAATAAGCCATACAGAGAAAGACAGATACCATATGTTTTCACTCTTATGTGGATCCTGAGAAACTTAACAGAAACCCATGGAGGAGGGGAAGGAAAAAAAAAAAAAAGAGGTTAGAGTGGGAGAGAGCCAAAGCATAAGAGACTCTTAAAAACTGAGAACAAACTGAGGGTTGATGGGGGGTGGGAGGGAGGGGAGGGTGGGTGATGGGTATTGAGGAGGGCACCTTTTGGGATGAGCACTGGGTGTTGTATGGAAACCAATTTGACAATAAGTTTCATATATTGAAAAAAATATATATGTATAAAAATTATTTAAAAAGTCTATATTGAGGTATAATTGTTTTACAAAGAGCCACACATATTTAATATGCACAATTTGATGAGTTTGTAAATATGCAAACATCTATGTTACCACCACCACAATGAAGGGAATAGGCATATCCAATACCTCCAAAGTGTCCTTTTGTCCTTTTGTGGGTTTATTTTTGTTTTTGTTTTTGATTTGTGGTATGAAAATTTAACATGAGATCTACCCTCTCAACAAATTTTGAAGTGCATAATATTGTATTATTACCTATAGACATTGTGTTGTACAACAGATATCTAGAACTTATTCATCTTGCTTAATTCAAATTTTATAGTCATTGAACATCTCCCCATTTCCCCTTGTCTGCAGCCTCTGGCAATCACCATTCTGTTCTCTGCTTTTATGAATTTGACTATGTTAGATATCCCTTATGTATAAGTGAAACCATGCAGGATTTGTCCTTCTGTGACTGGTTTATTTCACTGCCACTTTTGAAAGGTCCATCAAGATATTGGCAGTCATACAAATAAAATAATTTAATAGTCTTTTTTTTTAAGACTTCCATAGACTAATACTGAAGATTACCTTTTCAAAGTTCTTTGAGAGCTATTGAAACTTCCACTGACTCCTTCAGGCAAGCACCTCCCCAAAGGGAGATGCCTCTGGTGCCTCTGTCCTAACAATTTCTGCATGTATGACATTGCATCTCAGCTGCTCCTGTGTGTCCTTTCTCTCCATTAGAGCAGAGCTAAGAACAGAGGCTGTGTCTTTTTGCAGATGGCACCAGGCACGTAGGTGCTCAGAAAATGTTTGTGGGGACAGGGATAAACTACAACCACCATATGCACATTATCTCTAGCACACAAGAGGTCTGCAGTTGGTATTGTTTTTAGCCAGTTTATGGAAAAGTAAACAGGAAGGGAGAGACTAAGTGGCTTTGTGGGGACACAAAACTGAAATGTGCTACTGGGGCTGAAACACATGTGTGTCTAAGCTCCTGCTTTATGTTCCCTCCAGGATATCAATCTGCTCTCATAATGAAGTCAGAGAAGGCCTGCTGTCTTCAAGTGTACCCATTTTTCAGGTTAATAATGAGAGGTCCAGAGATATGCAAATTAATAGCTAATAAGAAACATGATCAGGAAATGGCACCCAGGGTAATGACACCTTCCCATGCTGGCAACATCAGGACTCTACACCTTTCTTCCTGAACCCTGCACCTGCTGCTCCCTCTTCCCAGACCTCACTCACTAGCTCATGTGCATACACACTCACCTGGCCCTAGCTGCATCCTTATGACCTGCTATGAGCTAAATGTTTGTGACCTCCCTAAATCTATATGTTAAAACTTAAATCTCCAGTGTGATAGATTTTGGAGATGAAGTTTTGGGGAAGTAATTAGGTCATGAGATGAAGCCCCCACATGAGATTAGTGCCCTTATGAGAAGACACACAAGAGATCTTATTCTCTCTCTCTCTCTCTCTCTCTCTCTCTCTCTCTCTCTCCTTATGCCATGAGAGGATACAAGAGAGATGGCCATCTGAAAACCAGAAAGAGGGTTCTTGTTAAGAACCTGAACATGATGGCACCTTGACCTCAGACTTCCAGCCTCCAGAACTGTGAAAGACAGATGTTTGTTGTTTTTGAAATGTTTAAGGCACACATGCTATGGTATTCTCTCTTAGTAGCTGCAACTGATCAAGATATGACCAAGAATTATCTTAAGCCCCCCCCCTTTTGTCCCTCCTGGGTCACCTCAATCACACTCCTGAATGACTTAGGTCTCCCCTGCAATTTTTGGAGCACTGTCATCCTCCCCACCTTGCCATGAGCCAGAGGGCAGGGCCTATGCCAGATATGTCTTTTGTGGAGTCCCATGAATGACCAACTTGCTATTGCAGATGACTGACCCAGAGCACAATGTTCCTCCAGTAGGTCTACCTTCTCACTCTCTTCTTGACCCTTGGCTTAACTAAACCAACCTATTAAATTAAAACACTGGTCGATTGTTTTTATAGCTTAGCCCAAACTTAAGAGAACCTAGGATTCTCATACACCAGTCTTGAGAATGAATACTGGCCTGGCTTTTCTGAAGGAGAATTTGATGCTTCAGCTACACCTGCCTTGGAAATGCACATGACTTTGACTATGATTTTTCTTCTAGAAATGTATTTGCACATTAATTGATGCTGTCCCCCAAGATTTGTGTTTGAGGACAGTCTAGGCAGTATTGTTTCCAACAATAACAAAAAAGAATTATGGTCAAATAATTTTCCAACAATAGTAGAATTAAGTCAAACAATTGTGGTTGATCTACATAAGGAAACCCTCTACATACAACCTTGTGTGCTGTGTTATAGAGGTATATCTATGGATGTGGGAAAATTCTCATTATACAACATGAATTGTTCTTCTGAGTATATCATAGTGCATAATAGATATTTAAAAAGCAAATACAAAGAAAAAGATCAAGTTAAAATATACCAAGCTTTTAGCAATGCTAATTTCTGCACTGTGGCACTACTGAGTGTTTTTTTCTTTTCTTTCTACTTTTCTGTATGTTCTAAATTTACTACAAGGAAATATTTGGGGGTGCATGGGAAATGACATCTATTCTACTTTATTACCTAAAAAGAGGCTTTCCTTTGAATAATTTTTGGATAATCTGTCTTTATAAAAACATGTAATTGAGGCAGAACAAAAAGGCACAGAGACAGAAACAAAAGCAGCCATAATCTGCCTGCCCAGATAAGCCCTGTTGACCACAGTAAACTTTTATAATCAGAAATCCAAAAGTTACTTCCTCTCATCCTAAACTCCTATCTCCATGTGGTCAGCTGACCTGGTCAGGGCTGGTCTAGGTTGTGGCACAGATGGCCAGTTGCCCACCCAATATCTATTCTCCCTTCTGCCTTAGTAGGAGACTCCAATTTTATTCTGGAGTCAATGTGCCCAGCCAGCAGGACCCTTATTTCCTAACCTTCCTTGCAGATCGCAATGGCCAGTGGGCTTCCCACAGACATGTCACGTGGGGTGTAGAGACACCCCCCCTCCTTTGAGCAGGTGACAGCTGACAAAATGCCCTTTGGCCACCCTCCCCTTCTGCTTCCTGGTGGTAATGTGGCTGTGATAGTGGGGGCCCCAGGACCCTTCTGGACTGAAGGCAATCTTGATGAAAACCACACTGCAGAGGCTGGTGGAAGAGAAAGAGCCCGGAGCCTGGTACCTTAGTGATGGCACAGCCGCCACACTAGCCCTAGACTGCCCATGTCCAGACTCCTTTCATAAGTGAGGGAAACACTTGCTCTGCCTTGCTCCAGAGCTGTTAAGTCTGTGCCCTGTTACAAGTCTCAGAAAGTGCCCTTCAGAAGCTCACTCAGCTGTTAATGAAATAAGACCACACAGTCGGTCCAGCATTGTTCCTGTGTGCACACCTCCCTCCTGCAGGAACCCCAGTGAGCAGAAGTGTTGTTGTGGGGCGAGGACACCTCCAGCTCCCCAGCACTGTCTAGTGAACATTGTTACAGGAGGGAGAATCTTGTCTGACTCTGGGTGGGACGGGGGAAGGGGATGGGAAGATAGCTTCCAAGGGGAGTCAAATACGCATACACATCTTTATATTCTTCTGTGGTCTGCTTGCCATTTTAATAATATTTTTCAAATGCTAATTTGGTGTAAGTCGTGCTGGTACATGCAGCTCACAACTACTGACCAATTAGTCAGACAGGAGGTTGAGTACTTATGAGGGGACTTGTCAGACCTTATGAAAGCAACACCACAGTAACTAGAGGCACCATGGCACCCCTCCCTCATGGCCAAGTCTGGCACAGCCCACAGAGCTGCACCTCACAGCCAATGGCCTTTGCAAAGCTCTGGGGCTCTGAATGCAGCCCAGACGGTGGTCTCCAGGGGATCATAGGGCCCTGAAAACTTGTTACAGACATGTTGTCGCATGACACCTTTCTGAGATCTGGCACCTCAAATGTCCTGCCCTGTGGCATTTTCAGACCTCTGCTCCATGAGCAAGCACCACAGTCCTCCACACCTGGCCCTAGGGGAATGGGCACAGAGAATCCTGCAATCCCAGGGTTTGGGAAAGGACCTTCATGTGCATATGAGTTTGCTAGAGCTGCCACAACAGAGGACCACAGACTGGGTGGTTTCGACAACAGAAATGTATTGTCTCACAATTCTGGGAGCTGGAAGTCTGATGTCAAGGTGTCCCCTGGGCTGTTTCCTTCTGAGCACCATGAGGGAAGGGTCTGTTCCTGACCTCTGTCTGATTTGTAGATGGCCTTCTCCTCGTGTCTTCCTCTGTGTGTGTCTGTTTCCAAGTTTCCCATTTTTATAAGGTCACCAGTCATGATGATGTTATCTTAACTTGGTTACCACAATAAAGACCCTATCACCAAATAAGGTCATATTCTGAGGGGGTTAAGATATATGAGTTCTAGGGGAAAATAATTCAACCTGTAACTCCATTCTTCAAGTTTGGGGGGGGGTGGGTCACAACAGGAGCTATGAAGGTAACATAAATGAGTGATCCCCACACAGGTGGGAACTTGTGTCAAAAAAACATCAGACAGGCACAGTGTCAGCCCCAGGTAAAGGTAACTGTTGGGCAACTTCTGTTTGTCCCTCCAGCCCCCTCCTCACCTTTCTCCACTCTATTCTGTGCCCAGCAGTCTAGCTTTTATGGGCTGCATCTGAAGCCTCCCTGGCCCTGTTTCTTTCAGAAGGTTCGGCCAATGCTGTAGAACATAGCAGCCACTGTGTTGCATATTAGAGTCCTCCAGAGAAAAAGAACCAGCAGGATATATACAAATATACATAAGCAGAGATTTATTATAGGAATTGGCTCACACAGTTATGGAGGCCAAGAAGTCCTATGATCTGCCATCTGCAAGCTGGAGACCCAGGAAAGATAGTGGTGCAGTTCAGTCCAAGTCCAAAGGCCTGAGAACGAGGGGAGCCAATGGTGTAAGTTCTAGGCTAAGTCCAAAAGCCAGGCACATCAATATCCAAGGGCAGAAGATGGATGCCCCATCACATGCAAAGAGTGAATTCACTCTTTCTCTGCCTTTTTGTTCTATTCAAGCTCACCTGCACAGGGTGGGAGGTGGTATTCTCTACTCAGGATACTGATTCAAATGTTAATCTCTTTGGAAACACTCTCATTGACACACCCAGAAATAATGTTTTACCAGCTATCAGGGCATCTCTCAGCCTGGTCAAGCTGACTCAAAATTAAGCATCACAAGTAGCTATTTAAATTTAATTTCAAATTACTTGAAATTAAAATTTTACATTTCAGTTCCTCTGTCACGCTGGTGACATTTCAAGTGCTCGATAGCCACAAGTGATTGGTTGCTATGGTTTTGAACTGTGCAGATATATAGTGTTACCATCATCACAGAAAGTTCTATTGGGCAGCACTGGTTCAGACATGAGAAGCCCCAAGAGTCAATATAGAAGGTGAGAGGGGAATAGATAAGATGTCTGTTCCCCAGCTTCTTTCCTGCCAGGTTGCCTGAGGCTGGTTGTGGTTCTGTTGAGGCCACATCTCTTACCAGGGAGCCCTTTCCTACAACTATTCTCTCTGGCTTGCTGTTACTGCTGCCTCCCTTTGTGTCTTCAACCTTGGGGTGCTTATAGCTCCCCACTGCCCTGGAGTGCAGTACCGCCCCTTGCTGGTTTCCCTGACACTAGACCCATGCCTTTACCTGAATCTATTTATATACCCTGTCTAATCACTTACCTGTTCCTGTAACAAGGCCACACCCTATTGTATTGCCCAGAACAGTGTTGTCAATTCTTCTCATTTTGCAAGAAAAGCTGTAAATCTAGATTTTTATATGAAATCTACAACTTGAACATAGCAACCATCTCAAAAACAATTTCCAAACATTATGTATGCAAAGCAAAACTCATCTACTTCTGAGTATGGTCCATAATTAGCAACCTAAGTTGGTGGTTATCCACTGTGTTTGAGCAAGCCCCCTCCCCACTGGTTTTAGGATGTCTTGTGATGTCCTCTGGGTAACTACCATTTTCCTATCTCTCTTTTTCCCAGGGACTGAAAGGAATATCACTTTCCGATCTCCAACTGTGACGTGCTCTCTGCCTTTCCTTGGTATGGTAGTTACCTATTATCATAGTGGCTTGAAACATAAACATTTCTTATCCCACAGTCTGTGGGTCAGGAATCACACACAGCTGTGTTGAGTCTGGCTCAGGGCCTCTCATAAGCTGACATCCAGGTGTCAGTCCAGGACTGTGGTCATCTCAAGGTTCTATTTGGAAGGATCCACTTCCAAGCTCACCCATGTAGTTGTTGGCAGGATTCTGCTAGGCTGTTGGACCAGGGGCTTTGGTTTCTTGTTGCCTGCCCACCAGCATGTGGGCCTCTACCCAGGGAGGCTCACAATATAGCAGCTGGTTTTGCCAGAGCAACGAGCAGGAAGAGCCAAGCAGAGAGTGAGAGTGTGGTATCAACCCTAATCTTGGAAGTGACACCCAATCACATTTGCTGTGTTCTATTGATTAAGAAGTCCCTAGGTTCAGCCCACACTCTAGAGTGGGGGATGACACAAGATTGTACAATCTAAGAGGGGATCACTGAGGACCCTCTCAGAAAGCTGCCTGGGATATGTATTCTGCAGGTGAGGAAATAAAACTGGGTTATAATTTAAAAGTGAATTGGGGTAAGATAGGACCACCAGAAACTGGGGAACCCCAAGATATCTGTAAGCCAGGCCTGCCAGAAAATAATTTCCGAGATCTTCATAAAATTTCTTTCTATGTTGCCAAATATCCCTGTCTTTTTGTTCACTCTATTCTCTGCCTAAAATTAATCTCTACTTCTCAACATATTCTTTTTCAAGACCAAACTCAGACGCCTCCTTCTATGAAAGCCTTCCTGACCCTCCCAGACAGAAAGGTTGACTCACCTGGTCTCCCCTAACATCACTGACATAAAGCATGTTCACATCTATCATCTTATCTTGCCTCATTTGAGCCTTACAACAACACAGTAAATGGCTAAATATTGTTATCCCCATTTACATCAAGGAAAACTGAGGCACAGAAAGATCAAGACTCAAGATCAAGATCACACAGGTAGTAAGTAGAAGATTTAGGACTTGAACTAAGGTCTTCAGACTCCAAGGTCTATTTTGTTTTGTTTTGTTTTATTTTTCTGTTTCCTCTATAGCATTTAACATGTCTGTAGTCTTATTCATTTGTTTATTCAAAAATAATTTACTGAGGTGACCTGGGCTGCCCCGCACAGAACACAGGCTGGGTCCTCCCTCTAATCCACTCTACCCAGATATCTTCCCTCATTTCTTTGCTTTGCTTAGCCAAACTCTGGCAATCCTTTAGTCCAAGTTCAAGTCATTCCTCCTCGATGAAGCCTTCGCTGACTCCTTCAGCCCACAGAATGCTGGACTTGGAAGTAACTTCAAACACTTTCATTTTATCTTGGGGAAGCTATAGTCTCCAAAAGGAACACAGTATGTCACACAGAAGGTCCCTTTTATGCTGAGTACACTCTATGTGCCTAGCCCAGATCCCATTGTTGAGACGGACACATCCAACCCTTGACTGTTGGGAATCCCAGCTTCTGCAGACTCCTGGTGTACCCTTTTGGGGATCATCCTCAACTGCAGAAAACTGCCTCACCCAGGGTTAAGCCTGTCCCATGGCCAGTGACTGGCTGATGCAGTGGTACAAAGGCACCTCCTTGCCTCTTATTGGGACAACTCTGAAGGATCACCCTACTCCAGAGCTCCCTATAAGACCAGCTTCACCCCTGCCCCCTCCTGTTTCCCTCACCTCCTTATAGGTATTATCTCCTAAGAACACTGCCCAAAAATCCTTCCACACACATTTCTCCAACTTTTTAGGGGCCCAGTCTCTTAAAGACACAATTATTATTACTAATATAAATAAGAATGGCAATAAGTTACTGAGCAATACTGTAAAAAAAAGCTAACATTTGTTGAGTGCCAGGACCTCTATTTCTTCCTCACATAAACGTAAAAGAAAGATTTTATTATTATACTCATTTACCAGATAGAGAGGTGAAAGTTTTTGTTATGTTTTTCACACCTTATAAGTAAAAGGTAGGGTTGGGATTCTTATTCAGGGCTTCAAGTTCTGGAGCCAAGCTCTTAACCACCTCATTGTCACTTGGTGATTATTCTATATACACATCACCTTTCTTAGCTGTAAGATCTTTGAAGACACATATCAGGTGAAGACTGTGTCACCAGGCAGACAGCAGGTACTCAATAAATGCTGGTTGGTAAGTGTCCATTGATGGATGAATGGATAAAGAAGTTGTAGTGTTTATATACAATAGAATAGTACTCAGCTGTAAGGAAGAAGGAAATCCTGCCATTTGCAACAATGCGGATGGAACTAAAGGGCATTTTGCTAAATGAAATAAGTCAGACAGAGAAACACAAAGACCGTATAATCTCACTTATATATTAGATGTAAAAAAAGAAAAAAAACAAAGCCCTAGAAAAGGTGATCAAATTTGTGGTTACCAAAGGCAGGAGTTGCAGGGAGGAAGAATAAGAGGAATGTGGTGTAAAAGAACAAACTTCCAGCTATAAGATAAATAAGTATGAGGAGGTCATGTACAACACAACAACTATAGTTATCACAGCTGTATGGTACATATGAAAATTGTTAGGAGAGTAAATCCTAAGAGCCCTCATCACAAGGAATATTTTTTTTTCTTCTTGCTTTTTCTTTTTATTATGTCTATTTGAGGTGATGGACGTTAACTAAATGTATGGTGGTAATAATTTAAAAACATATGTAAGTCAGACCATTGTGCTATACACCTTAAATTTATACACTGATGTATGTTAATTATATCTCTATAAAACTGGAAAAAGTAAAATTAAAAAATTAAAAATCATTTTTAAATGCTGGTCAGCTAAATGGCTGGTAGGTTGCTTTGTGAACATGCCAAAATCAGGTCAGTAGCACAATGTGCAGGGCCAGTCTTCAGGACTTCAAAATTCTGGCTGAGGGTTCCCGCTCTTACACCTGCCTCTCTGCTATTTACTTGCAGACATTTAAAGGTCAGGGTGGTAATGTTCAGCCATGAACTTTTCACTTCTACCAGGATCATAGGCATTAAAGAAGCAGGTGTGTGTGTCTGCATGTGTGTGTGCATGTGTGTATGTGTGATCACGCATGTGTGATGGGGGCAGCTGGCTCTGAGTGAGGCAGCTGCTATCACACCCTCTTCTGGGTTTACTCCAGAGTGTCTGTTCTCTCCAAGCAGGTTGGCAGGACTACAGTGTATTTGGGAATCTTCTGTCAAGGGAGCTAGCTGCTTTGGGTCTCTGTGGGAACTCTAAATCCATGTCTGCTACATCACCAGGTCTCTGAGCTCCGATAGCCATTAGCTGCCTATAAGCCATCCAATCTGACAGCAAATTTTGATCTTTATTTAAACCACTTAATTATTTCAGGCAAGTCTTAACTTCATAACTAGACCAAACTCCCTCTAGCAGGCAGCAGTGACCTCATTGTCTACTCATCATCTACCCAGCCTCCAGGTGGGTGCTGGACACATGAGAGCTGCACAAGGGAAAGTTGAGGACTGAGGAAGGAGTCAGATGCCTACATCCTCAGGGCAGCTCACAAGACCCAGCCCTGGCAATGGCCCCATGATCTTGCCTCTGGACCATGGCATGGGGTGGTGAAGGGAAAGAGGGGACACAGGAGAAAGGCTGCTCCTAAGGAGCATTCTCTATTAGTGGTGAATTTGTAACAAATTTAAGGTATGGGGTTGTCATGACTAATTGTTAAGAATGTGACAAAAAGACATGAGAGGAAGCAACATGAACATCATAGTCTGGCCCATCAGGTACGTCAATGTCCTGCCTCTTAGCCCTCCAGAGCATTTGCGTCACAGCACTAGAGTCTGAACTCCTCACTCTAGTCTAAAAGGGTGGGGTTTCCACTCCTTTACATGTTACCTACCTCTCATTCCAAAAATAAAACACTTTGAAAAAAGAAATAAAAATGAGAAAACTCAAAATCAGGTAGTGGAGACAGACTAGTAATCATACATTAGTGAATAACAGTAAATGCAATGATAAAATGTTGATGTAGCTTTTTGGGCTCTTGAAGAAGGGTACCTAACTTGGGTGGAAAGGTCAGGACAAACTTATTGGAGGAAGAGATATCTTGATTGACTCTTAACAGAAGAGTAGAATTGGGGGCTGCTGTCTTCCACATCATTTAGCTGTCCAAAAAGAAGATCCAGAAAAAGAGTTTATAGGTCTATTGTGGCCTCTTGGGACACTTAAAGGCTGATGCCATATGCTCACAGAAGTGGCACATCCCCATATACCCCAAGGGTGTTTAGTTATAAGGGGAAATAGTAGGACAGTTACAAAGCTAGTCCAAGCTGGGTGCAGTTAAAAGGGGCATTTGCAGAAATCATTTCTTAATTAACATCATGGCCTTCCTGCCCATTTCAGATCTCCAACGATGTACAAAGCTGGGTAAGGCCTCCCAAGCTTTGATTCCTCAAGTTTATCTTTTAAGCCCCTCATTTCTGTTGGGTGAGATGAAATCTCTAAATTCCAACTTCACAGAGACCCACCAATCCCCTCCCCACCCCCATTCCTTAGCAACCTCTCAGAATGAGTGTTCTTTTAAAAGAGACAAGGTCCTTGCTGACATCTCTCTTTAGAGAGCTCCATCAAAATCCTGCATTTTCCCAGTGTCCTTTCCTTGGCCACTGGTAACCAAGGAAACAAGATACTATGGTAACACTGGGAGGAGAGAAAGGGAGGCATCTAGAGTCCTTGCTCACTCTCTCTCCTCTCTCTTGGAATCAAGGCAGTTACCAGGGCAGAGAAAACATCTGTTCTCAGCTTCCTGGGAGAGAGCACCAGGACACCCACATGGGTGGCTTAATAGCTGATACTCAGAGCTTCCCATTCCCCAACTTGAAGACTGGTGCCCCAGGGCCCCCCAAAACAATGTGCTTTCCCAGGGCTGAGGCTCAGCCCTCTGTAGAACTTATAATATAATGTGTAAATACCAGATGTAAGGGATGCATAGATGTTTATTCAAGTGAGTGAACAAAATAGAGATTGGGATCATGTATAAGCAAAGCCCTAAGCATATTTGAAATTATGATGTATGACAAAATTACCAAGTGTTTGCACAATCTTTAACAGTGTTGGATTTATCTCTGATTTCGCCCTGCTTTTCTGCCTCCTTGTTCAGTGCCTCCCACCCCACCGTCTCTATCTCTGCTTCTCAGGTGCCCTATCCCTGTATTTTTCTCTGCTTACCTGCCTCTCCCTTTGAGGCTGCAGTCCTGCTTCTTTCTGTCTCACTCTCCCTCCTCCTTCCTTCTGACCTGCAGTTCACCTGTCACTCTCAGGATGGAGTGGCTTAAAGAGAAAGATGCCCTGTGTTCTGGTGCCGGCTCAGCCCCTGCCAGTCCACTCTGTATAGAACGCCGTGTTTACTCTCGGCAACCTCACCATAGACAGGCCTTATGTGGGGCACCTTGGGGTGAGGCTTGAAGGAGGCCCAAACATTACAAACTGTGATATATGCGATGATGTCATAATCCCAGTGCAGTCCTCAGGAGCAATAAAGAAACCTACCTTTTTGTCTCCAATCCTTTGCTGATTGAATCTTATTTTACAACCTTAAGAATTCTCCATAGAGTTTTAAAATCTTTTCTTCTGATTCCTATGTTAAATCCTGCTCCACAGGAACTGCGTTTTCTAATTTTTCAGCATTGACTCCCATCCTTAGAACAGTGTGGTGTCTGAACTGCTTTGATCACACACCCTTATCGATCAAAATATTTCAAACGTGTACCTCCTAGTATAAGTGCATGTATGTATTTATAAAGCACATACATGTACTACTGTACTAATATTTTGTGCATGATAAATATACACCAAAAGGGGAATTTGAAAGGAAGTAAAAAAAACAAAAGGAAGTGATATATCTAAAAGGAAGTAATATGTTATATCTTCTTGGGCCACCCTAAGGGACTGTCTGTACACCCCATGTTGCCTACTCAGTCCCTTTCGATAACTGAGAACCTTGCTTTGCCTCTTATGTCAGTGATTTAGGGTTCCCAGAGAACCTAGGGAAGATTGTTGAAGGACCAGAACATGATAGAATTTCTTTGTCAGGGAGGGTATTCATTTCCTGAGGCAGCTGTGACAAAGGACCACAGACTGGGCAGCTGTAACAACAGAAATGCTTTGTTTCATGGTTTTGGAGCCTGGAAGTCTGAGGTCAAGGTGTTGGAAGGTTTGATTTCCTCTGATGGCTGAGATGTATAACCTGTTACATGCCTCTTTCCCAGCTTCTGGTGGTTTGTGGGCCAGTTTTGGCATTCCCTGACTTGTGAGTGCATCACCATGAGCTCTGCCTCCCATCCTCACATGACATTCTCTCTGGGTACATGCCTGTCTCTATGTCCAAATCTCCCTTTTTTACAAGGATGCAGGTATACTGGAGGAGAGCCTACTTTAATGATCTCCTCTTAACTTGATGATCCTGACTTACATCTAATTTCCAAATAAGCTTACTGTTGTAGAATAAATTATGTCCTTCTGAAAATCTGCATGTTGAAGCCCTAACTCCCAATGTGACTGTATTGAAGATATGGACTTTAAATAAGTAAGGTTAAGCGAGGCTATGATTAGTTGGGCACTCGTCCAGTATGACGGGTGTCCTCACAAGAAGAGGAAGAGACGCCAAGAGTGCAGATACAGAGGAAAGGCCATGTGAGGACACAGTGAGAAGGTGGTCACCTGCAAGCTAAAGAGAGAAGCCTCAGAAGGAACCAGTCCTGCTAACCCCTTGATCTTGGACTTGTAGCCTCCAGAAACATGAGGATAAATTCCTCTTGTTTAGTCCTGCCAGTCTTTGCTATTTCATTGCATCAGCCCTAGCAGACTAACACAGGCACAGTGAGGAGGGGGACACAATTTAATCCATGACAAGGGGCTAATGGTAAATTGGATAACAAGCCAGGGCCTTTACACTGAGTTGTGGGCATGAAGCTTCTCCAGGGTGGGCAAGTTGGGACAGCCATGAGAAGCAGGAAAGAGTCCTCTTTGCCAAGCTGCCTTCTACCAGTGGGCAGGATGGCCTATATCTGAGAGTTGAGATCACCAGGCTGCAGGTCTACTCATGGGGATGGGGCTCTGGTCAGCCACTACTTCTGCAAAAATCTCCATTCACCAAAGCAGCCTCATGCTATCTTCTATTCTGAGGTTCCCAACACAGTAGCTGTTATTTGTAGAAGAGACTGTGCTCTGAAAATCTATAGTGTCTGCATTTGAAACAGCGACACGGCCAGGCTGCTTCTAAAGGAACAAGGACACACCCTCCCAACTCTTGATTGAAAAGAAGCCAGATCGTGGTGTTTGTTTCCTAAACAAGAATTGAACGTTTGTCACTTGTGCTATTTAATTATGACCCAAGAGGTTTGCCAACATGCGCATTCTGTCTGCGGTGCCTGTTTAATTTTGGTATTAAAGACACGGTCTCTATTAGTTACCAAGTAACAAGTGTTTAAACCTCAATAAATAACATTTTTAATAATAAGGTTCTGAAATGCATAGATCACATCTCCCTGTTCATTCTCTAAGAAAAACATTTTAATTATCTATTGACACATATTGCACATGGAACAACCTTCTTTTTAAAAGATAAATGGGTTTATAGGCGAGTCGGGTTAATTAAAAGCCAGTGGAGTATTACAAGTGTATTTACGGGGGAATATTCACTGTAGGAGAGGAATGGTTCCTACACAGTTGTCAGAATTCTGTAAATGTATTGTTTAATAACCACTCGGCACTTAATTATAGTGAGATGGTGAGAGCTTAAATCTAAACTAAGTGTGCATTCCAGTTATCTCTTCTAAATGGCTTCTCCTCCGTGTCATAGATTCTCCAGGTCAGGCCGCACTGAGGCACGAGCTGATGACCTGGGCAATTGCCGACCGGAAACTTCCCAGGACCACAGACCTGTCATGAACAAGTGCCCACTGTGATCCTGGACACAAAGAGGAAAGGTTCAGATTCAATCCCAAGGCGAGGCCAGTTCTGAGAAAGGCCTAGAAGTTGAAGTGCAACGTCCTTATAATGCCACTCAAGGGCTTTCACCTTTGAGATGCTACCAGCTTTTCACCCCCCACACCACTCACCTCTAACCCTAAACTCCAGAGTGTGTCTTACCAGCTCCATTTCCCCCTGCCACAGAGAACAGCTGTTCTCTCAGCTTGATCCCATGGGAAGGATGAACAGTCTGATCTACAGTGAGAACACAGCATGAACAAGAAAAACACTTTGTTGTTCAAGTCATGAAGATTGGGGACTGTTTGTTATTCCAGCATAACATACCCCATTCTGACTCATACACTTCCCTTCACCAATCCCAGAGTCTGGCCTGGAGCAGACACTCTGCAAATGCTTGACAGTGAATAAATATAGGAGTCTTCCAATAAATCTTCCCTTTCTTCTCTGGAGTATTATCTGATTATCTGATCCTGGAGAATCACCTCCAGACTTCTGAGGGACTTCAAGGATCTCTCCCTGTGTGGTGTGAGCACGAAGAGCCAGCCCTGAGCTGAGAAGCTTGAATTCTGGATCATACTCATAACCTACTGAAATGCAATGATCCAGGGGTGCCTGGGTGGCTTAGTCACTTGAGTGTCTGACTCTTGATTTGGGCTCAGGTCATGTTCTCACAGTTTGTGGGATTGAGCCTTGCATTGGGCTCTGTGCTGACAGAGAGTGGAGCTTGATTTTGGCTCAGGTCATGTTCTCACAGTTTGTGGGATTGAGCCTTGCATTGGGCTCTGTGCTGACAGAGAGTGGAGACTGGTTGGGATTTTCTCTCTTTCCCTGTTTCTCTGCCCCTCCCCTGCTCTCTCTTTCTCTCTCTCTCTCAAAATAAATAAATCAGCATTTAAAAACACACACACACACAAAATAAAATGTACCAATTCATGGTTATTACTATAAGCAAATTGGCAATTATGAAGGGTTTGGGGGGAAAATTACAGGAAGAAATGTACCACTGAAACAAATATCCATGTTTTTGTGCTTGTGTCTGTGTGTGTGTGCTTGTGTGTGTCTGTATGTGTGTGTGCATGTATGTATTTATGTGTGTGTGTGCATGTATGTTGGCCTTCTCATGACCTATTCTCTTGTTTCTGGTAATGGCTCTCCAATTTTTCTTTGGGGGACCAGCTCCCAACCCCACTCTCAGGTGTTGTGGTTTGGGTGGCATCGACCACACCCCAAGTTCTAGGAGTAGCTATAATGGGTCTAAGTCACAAAACAAGGTAATGATAAAGTCAGACCCAGACCAAAGTCTCCTAATCTTGGGCATGATTCACTCACTTTACATCTGTCTGGTGAACTCCTGCTGTGAGCCAGGGCTAGGTTCTGGGAATACAGCAATGAGAAAACCAGATGAACACTCTGCTTTCAGAGGGCTCAGATGCAATCCAGTGCTCTTTCTATCATGACACTGTCCCTCTCTCTCTACCTAAAAACCATCCTCCCATCCTCCCCCTGACCCATCCAGATGCCCCCTCTTCCCAAATACCTCTGCTGACTACTCCAACCATCACTGACTTTCCTCTGTATCCTGAATTCCTTCTGCCACAGAACCCAGCACGTGAATAGAAGTTGGACAAGTCACCCATGGGAGTGGCCAGCTAGGGACAAGGGATACATGGCTCAGAAGAGGAGGGACTAGGGGATGATTGCCATGATGCTCCTTCATGGCACTCCACAAATCCCACTGAAGCTGGAGCTGCCTCACTCATGGATGGCCCAGGGCAGTTGATGAACTAACCCCTTCTGACCCTAGATTGGGGAGTTTCTAGCTTGCCCCTCCAACCATTCAACCTCTGAGCTAACATCTGGCTCCCCACCTTCAGGGAAGGAAAACAGAGAGATCTAGAAGTGACAGGGCCCTAACCACTCAGTTTGAAACAAAGTCATTGGGAGCCACAGGAAGAAGGAATGGGCCCAGAAGCTGATTGCATTGCCCCTGGCAACCACACGTCCCAGCAGGTCGAGCCAATACCACAACGCTCACTAGGATGTGGTTTCCTGAAGCTCACAAAAGAAATCTATATCATTCTCAGGAGCAACCAACCTTTCTGCAGGCAGCATGTCCCCGGCGGTCTGTGGGAAGCTTAAAGGGACACAGAAATCCAGCCCAGAAGGTGGCTAAGCCTCAGTCGCTAGACCATTAGCCTAAAGGGAATATGGCATTTCATCTCTCACTGTCCCTCCCCCTCCCCCTCACCACCAACACCTCTCAGCCCCACAGCTGCAATGGCCTCCCAACTGAGAAGTGATATTTGTTTTAGTCTCTCTCCTTTCTAATCCAGTCTAATAATAGTAACTGATGTTTATGGGGCACTCATTATATGCTAGACTATATACAAGATACTTTACAAGTATTAACTCATTTTATCCTCAGAAAACCCAGGCTTATGGGGTAGATATTATTAGTATCTCCATTTTTAAGCTGAGAATCTGAAGGGCAGAGCAGTTAAATAACTGGCCCAAAGTCACACAGTTCATCAGAGGTAGAAGTAGGCATTCTGGCCACCATGTTATACCACCCCTCACAGAGAACCCTTCCCATAGTTCCAATGGCTAAAGGCAAGAGCTTTGGAAATAGATCAATCAAGATGAAATTTTAATTCCAGCTCTGTGTCTTGGACAAGTTACCCAGCCTCTCTGATCCTCATTTTCCTCCTCTGTCATATGGAGATGAGGACAATAGTGCATATCTTATAAGATACTTGAGGGTTCAGTTAGATGATCCCAGTGCTTTCAACTCCCAGTGACCATCCTACTCTGAGTTCCAGTAACACCAAATTATCCTGTTTCCCACATGTGCTTTGTATATCTCTGTTTCCTCTGACTGGTGTGTTATTTACCCTCTGAATCTGGCCAGCTCCTTCTCACCTCTCCGGTCTCAGATAAGTGTTGCCTCCTCTAAGAAGACTTCCCAGATTTCCCATTCTGCACTGTCTCTTTAGAGCTCTCCCATAGCCTGCACCTTCATACCATGTTCCTTATCATACTCGGCTGTAACTGTCCATGGACATGTCTTCCTCTAGGCTGGATGATCTGCAAGGGTCATGACAGTGAGTTCCTCCCATCTTGAATGCACAGTGCCTTGCAAGGTACCTGGAATAAGTCAATAAATATTTTCTGTATGAACAAACGAAAATTTCTTTTTATTGATGCTTATATTCTTGCCTTGTCCCTTCTAATAGATGGCAAGTGTCTTGAAGGCGATAGCCATGCCTTATTATTTGTCTCTGAATTCCCCACTATGCCTGGCCCATAAAAGCTGACCTAGGACTAGGGTGATCCAAGTGAGGTATCTAGGGGCAAGATGTAAGGAGCCTTCAACTCAGGTTGGTGTAAGTGCAGGGTGGGCTCAGAAAGTTCTCCATTCATGATATGTGACATAAATTGATGGTTAGTCCAACACTTGGGTTATAAATCTCCATCTCTGTCCTCAAGGAGCTCTCAGACTCATGATGATTTATATTCATCATCAAGGACTGACAAAGCCACACCTATCAGCTTTCTTTGGGCTCCTTCTGGGGCCACTCCCATCATCTGACACTATGACATCTGGCCACAAATGAGCCAGGCTGTGAGAAGAAAGGGTGCTCATGATGACCAAGGAAGTGTAATAGGCAACCCGTTGGGGGTGGGTTGACGTCAGACAGGCAGAGAGGGAGACAAGAATATTCCAGGAAGAGAAGTGAATGAAGAAAACCAGAAGAATGCCCAATTCATCAGAAACTCATCTGATTAGAAACCAGCCTGTACATCAATGAGCACCACCAAAGAGATAACAACAACCCCTTGCCTTTGCATAAGGTCTGTTAAGTATTTTCCCATCTTTGCTTCACTTGATCTCTACAGAAGAAAAAAAAACTTGTAATTACTCCCATTTTAATAATGAAGGAACTAAGGCTAAGAAATCAAGTGGCTTGCTCAAGGCACACAGATAGTAAGGTTGGATTTGAGACCTTGCTTGTCTACTTGGCATTTCCCACTCTCATAACCTGGTAGTGATACCCATTGTCCAAGTATCCTACACCTTATGTCACATTACACCTCCCATGGAGCATTAATGGGACTGGAGCTTCTTGTGACCTGGATTTGAGAGGCTTAAAGTATCTGGGATTGAAATCTTTCTCTCGAGCAACTGGAAAGAGTTCTAGGGGGGCCAGGAGAAGAATGGCTTGTTCCATTACTCTTGGCTTCTTGCCCAGTCTGGCAAATGGAATAACTAAGGCCTCCAAGGCAGTGTTTCGGCTTAAGTGAAAACAACAATTCAAGGACTCTCTGACAAACAATGCAGCCAGCATGTCATTGCTCTCTGATGTGTCATCCAGACCTCCATCCATTCAGCCCAGGGAGGATTGTGTCTGCTGCCTTTGCTGGTATGGATGGAAGAACAAAACAGGATGGATTAGCTAATCCCCTGCTGGTGGTGAGATGGGAGGATGAAATTCAGCTCTGTGGACTCCTTGACTCCGGGGGTCGAGGAGTTTGCAGTGTCCAGAGCCAGCCCTGCATGGCTCCCACCACTGACTGCTAGCTGAATGACCCACATGGGCTGGTGGGAGACCACAGCAAGGGAGTTTCCATTTTAACCCCATTGTTTAGCCAAATCAAGCCAAGATGCTCCTGCTCCCCACTGGAGAAGTCAGCCCAGCTTCAATAATTTCTGAGTGCTGACAGATAATTCAGAGATATTGGATATTTCACCACCTGGGGACTGCCCTTCACTACTACAGCAATCAGTTACTGCCTGCCAACCAGGGGCCATGCGGAGGCCCTGGGCCCCCTCACGCCTTTACGATCAGGCTCCAGCGTCTTGGAAAATATTGCTTGAATTTATTTATATAATCACGTTAGGAAGGCGGTGAGTTATTGTGAAGTCAGCATTCTTCCATTTTCCTTCCTGCTAATCCTTTGTTTGAGATTCTGCTCGAAGGACTCCGATTACTAATGCAATTACACGCTACCTGGTAAAGGGTAATCCAAAAAAAATTAAACCTCTTCCCATATTGTATTTTTCACTCAGAGCCACCCTTCTTCTAAAACTGAGTGCTAACATAAATCAATTAGATACTGATTTTATGACTACCTGCATTTAAGAACACATGGGCTTTTGACACCACCCTTCCAAGTAGTTAAGTCATCTTAAAGGTAAATGCTGCCTCTCATTGGGAGCACCAGCCCTTCAGAAGTTTCTCAGTAAAAGCAAACACTCTGAACTGGTTCTGCTAACAACAGAACACAAGACCACCACCAACCTGAAAATCTGTATGTGTTGTATGCTGGTATCACTAAAACCAAAGTCTTCAGGCTGTCTCTTTGATATTCATAGGCCCCTAATATCATGCTCTCTCTCTCTTCAATTCATCATGGAATAAATGTGAGAATAAGTAATATGGCACTGCAGAGTCTGGAAATATTCTTCTTAAAGTGGTTCAGGAGGCATGACATTGAACCTGTGGAGAAGGATTATAATCCTAGGGCACAGAGTGATTCTGCAATAAACAATATTGCAAAAATCACCTAAATACTATTTATTGGGCTTCAAATGTCCCATCAATCCATAGACAAACCACATAGGCTTAGCTATGGTTACAGAATAAAATATAAATGTTACCCAAAGTAATAATATAAAAGTAGATACAACACACCTGAGTGAGTGGAGGGGCTAGAGGGAATGGAAATCTTAGAATGTGGCCAAAGTTGCATAGATGTCCAGTAAATGAAGGGAGTGATTTAATTGTATGTGGGGAGCTGGGATAGGGAAGCCCAGTCTTTTATTATGGGAGGAAGTCAAAAAACAATGTTTAGAATGGATCAATCAAAAAACTCTGTATAATTGTATTATTTAGACATATGGAAGAAACTACCAGAAGAAATAAAAATAAAAACGATTAAAGTGTTTGCTTCAATTTATTCTCTGGTGTTAGAAGTCAAGGTAGTTACTATCCTTGGAGAAAGATGGATAGTGGCTTTTGGGGTGCTGATCATTTTCTATTTCTTGATCTGGGTGCCAGTTCCAAGAGGGTTCATTTCATGAAAAACGTTAATTAGATACTTATAATATGTGTGATTTTTTTTCTGTTTGTAGAGTCTATTTCAACTAAAATGTTCCTTAATAAAAATGGCTGCCTCTGGGGAGCAGGACTAAGTGAAGTGAGGGGAAGGACAGTATGTTACTCATTCTCATGATCAGCCCAGATGATGGTTCAATTATTGTTAGCTATGCAGATATTACTTGGGTAAAGATTAATTATTTTTATGCTATTTCATTCTGGGCCCTCAGATGACTTCTCATATATAAAAAGTTGCATGACCTCTAAAGGCAAAACTCTGAGCAATGTACATAAACTCCTGGGGGATGAGTATCAGCAGATTTGGGGAAGTGCTTCCTAAACATCAGAGCCCCTAACAGTTTGGGTAGTGAGTTCACTGTCACTGGGGTTCTCAAGTCAAAGAGATCAAGAAGGAGCTTTCTGCAGGTGACTAGGGAGATAGCTGGGTCCTTGCTGAGACTCTGTAGCTCTGGGACGCCTTCTGGGGGGCTGCATACAGGTTGGTCTCAGGTGCCTGCATTTTTTTCTGTACTTTTTCCTGTTTTATTTTTGTTTTTGTTTTTACCTTTTTGATCCCAAAAGAATTCAGAAGGTCAAGAATTCCAATGAAAAAAAAATACCCCTTATAAATTGGACAAGATCAAAACTGGAAAGATGAGGGTCAAAGAGAGCCTTCTTCATATTGAAGGTGAATCACCAGTGGGGTGACCCTGGGGAAGAGAATACACCAGCTGGAACTAGGAGAGTATGGGCATTCACCACCTGGGAACGGCACTTCACTGCTACAAAAGGCAATTGCTACCTGCCAAGCAGGGGCCATGTGAATGGTCAATGACATCAGACTTCCAAAGGCTGAGAACCTAGGATATCTTCTGCTCTGACTGAGACTTCTACACCAAGGGTCAGCTTGGCCAACTGTGACCCATGGGCCAAATCTGACCCACTGCATGTTTTTGTACACCCTGCAAACTAAGAATGGTGTGATATTTTTAAATAGTTGAAAAATATCAAGAGAAAAATAAAATACATCATGACACATAAAAATTATCTCAAATTTAAATTTCAGCATCTATAAAATCTGTAAAGTTTAGTAAAACAACAGTTAACACAGCATTGCTCATCACTTACATATTGACTGTGTCTGCTTTTGCTACAACAGCAGGGTTGAGTGGTTTCAACACAAAACCTAAAATATTTATTATCCATCCCTTTATAGAAAAAATTTGCCAAGCCCTGCTCTACACCATAGCTAATATAAATAGCATAGGTTTACCCAGTGGTTTTAGCTCCCAAAGTACTTGTCTCACTTTCTAATTGTTTTCTTGCTTAACAAGCTATAGAAAGAATTTGGAGTCACAGAACTGGAATCAAAGAATTAACAATCATAGAATGTAAACAGGCCATCATTTACAGGACCTCCTCATTCCCCAATTTTACATCTGAAAAACGTGGAGCCTGGAGAAAGTGCCTGTACACCACCTTGCACTCAGGTCATTGCTTTGGGGCTCATGCTGTGTGCCACCAAATCCCTCTCAAGCTCCCTCCCAGCAGGGGGTTCAGAAGGGGAACTTCTGGGTCAGAGTTCAGGCACCAGAACTTCGGGCCATGCCATAGATACGACAAAATGGTCTACCTCAACTCATCAAAGTGCCAACTTACTGAATTCATGGAGGTATTGTTGAGGGGAAATTATAATTGGCTTCTAATCCTCCTATTGTTTCTGTAAACGAATGAGTTTTCCCTCAAGCACACCAGGTCTTCTCTATTGAAAAAAAAAATGCTGTTTTGATTTTTGGTGGGAAAACAGTAAAGGAAGAACTGGAGTCCTCAGGTCTGTCCATCACTGGAGCCCTAAGGGGTGGTGATGATGAGCCAGAGGGGCCAGCAGGCAGGTTATTTGTTTGGCCAGTCCAAATGACTTATTATACCAGCCCCTAGCAAGGGAGTAGAAAGGAAGAAGATACAAAATCATAGCATCGATTTTTCTAGCACGTGAAACCAGCGATGTTATTTCCAGATCCATCCTTTCTGAAATTAAATTAAATAAAGTTTAGCTCAGTTTGTCAATTTGCTGAAAACCATCTCCATCTGACTTTCTGCTTTGTGGTGAAGGGACTCATGGAGGATGTTTTTTTCCAGGGAAGCATTATCGCATTAGAAGAAGTGAGAGCTTTTGATGATGTTCCAGAATTTTAAGAGCTTTTCAACCCAATGAGGCGTCAATTTGCAAGTGTGTTTTCCATAACCATTAGGTGGACATTTTAACAAACAGGGGCTGTGGTGTGAGTTTTCCAGAAGTGAGTTATAGCTGCAGAATTCTACATTCTTATTCAGAAATACAGTCCCTGAGGTGGGAAAATTGTCTCCCTGCCTCTTAGATACACTTTTAAAAAACCCAAAGTATATTCCTCTTTTACTTCAATTATGAGGTTTTTCTTTGCTTCAAAAACAATAAATGTTCCAGTTATTTCGGGTGAGAAAACATAATCTTGAGACTGCCTCAAGGAGAGGTATTTTCCAAGCCCAAGTTCACCCAGGTAGGGGGCTAATAAAAGCCTCTAGAAGGGCCAGGCAGGGGCAGACAGGAGTAATAAGTGACCTGTCAATCATCCTAACCAGCCAGAACCAATCAGAAGGACTTGGGGAGAGATCATACACAGTTAACAGGCTGGGAGTGGGGTGGGGTTAATAAAAACCTGTCCTATATCCCCTGGTTCACTGTGAGGAAGGTTCAATAATTACCTCCATGCTGCTCAGGGTTTTAATTTCCCCCAAGATCCTTGTTCACTGAAAGGTCAGGATCATGGTTTTCAGAAAGAGGTAAAGATGGCCAAGGGACTGTGGTCCAAGGACTTGAGCTCTTCCACGTGGCCTGAGTTGCTTGAGTTAGGTCCTAGGTTTGGTGGGATCTCCAGAGCAGCTTCAACAGGGCCAGCAGTTGAATTAGTCTTCCAAAACTGGGTTCTCACTTATTCTTCAAAGCCTGAATTGAGTGCCCCTGACTGTATGAAACCATCCTCAACCTTTTTGATACAGACCTAGCCAGTATTCCCTCCCTGCTCACAGATCACTTCACATATACCTCAGTGAGTACCCTCCAGGACCCACTACTGCAAATTATCGTGGATCTACAGCAGTGCCTGGCACAAAGAGAGATGCTCAAGAAATGTTAGCCAATTTCACGAAGAAAGGGATACCAAGGAAATCTCTTCAAAAGATAATGACAATGGTTGGTCAGAAATTTTGTCTGGAGTTCATTATAATGTGGTTTGTACTTGGGACAATTTTGGAAAAATTTGGGAATAAAAGGACAGCTTAAGTAAATCATGGCATATCCATTCAATAGATTATTAGGCAGCCATTAGCAATGATAGAGCAGATGTACATTTACTGCTTTAAAAAGGTGTTTGTGATATGTGGTAAAGTGGGACAAAAGTAGGTTACAAAACAGTGTGTACAGCATGATCCCATTTTAGTGGGGAAAACATACATGCACATCAATACACAATGCACACATGTTACATCAATTGAGATGAGGTACCAGACCATAAGATCTACATTAAAATACCAGATTTCAGAAAAACATGACAAGAGAATCTTCATCCAGAAGCGGGGGACTAAAATGGGGAAAACCTAAAACAATGTCATTTGAACTGCCAGAACTGAGAGTTTTCCTAAGTGGGATAAAACAAAACAGAACAAAACAAAAACCCTCAGATTTAGGCTGAAGGATATAGAGCCAATGATAATACTCACATTGTGAGCTAAATGTTCTTAAGACACAGAAGGAGAGGTGGCCAGAGGGAAAGATATCTGGGAAACCTTCGGAAATGAGGTGCCATTTAAACTTGGCTCTAAACTGTAAAAGCTGAAGGCAGTGCTTCCCCACCTTCAGCTATTGGCTTCCCAAGTTCACAATTATGGCATTTCCTTGTACCACCTGTGCAATTATCTACTTCATATTTTTCTGTTAAGTGGTCTTGCTTTAAATAAATTTGTTTCCAAAGATAACTTTGGAATTATATGGAAATTATATGGAAAAACTGATATTGCAGGCCACAAACAAACAAAAAGGCAACCATAAAAATATATTTTTAACACTCCAAAATTGTTAAATTGTTAAATGTTGGTGGCCAAAAGCTCTGCACCTAAGATCTGCTTCCTCTTTGTAGTAAAGAAGAGATTAACAAGAATTTTCAAGGCATTAAAGACATGGTTATCCCCCAAGGAACTCTGTCCTGAGTAGAAACACATGAGAGAGGGTAGGCTTTCCCTCCCAACAAGGGACTTGAGGACTCCAGGACTGGGAAAGAGCATAGCAAAGAGGGTGCAGGCTTGCTGGAGGCTATAGGGAGATGGGGGTCATGGAGCAGGAGAGGCCATTGGCACTAGTGGTATAGGTATGTCTAGAAACAATACAGACCTTTTTCACTGCAATCTTGTTATGCTGTTTTGATTGTTGTGCCATGTGAATATATTACCCATTCAAACAAAAGGTAATATATTTAATTCTTTCTTTCTTTCTCTCTCTCTCTCTCTCTCTCTCTCTCTCACACACACACACACACACACAATCTCTTGGACAACAATATTCAAAACAACCAAGTGGTCCATACATGGTACAGAGCAAAGGCCTTGGGGTTGAGCTGCCTGGGGTTGGATCACACCCTTCCATTTCCTAACACTGTGGTCTTTTTTTTTTTTTTAATGTTTATTTATTTTTGAGACAGAGAGTGAACAGGGGAGGGGCAGAGAGAGAGAGGGAGACACAGAATCCGAAGCAGGCTCCAGGCTCTGAGATGTCAGCACAGAGCCTAACACCAGGCTCGAACCCACAAACTGTGAGATCATGACCTGAGCCGAAGTCGGACACTTAACTGACTGAGCCACCCAGGTGCCCCACTAACACTGTGGTCTTGAGTAGACATCTTAACCTTTCCAAACCTCATTGTCCCAATCTGCACAAAGGGGGGATATGAATAGTACCTGCCCCTGGGTCAGGAGACACATTAACAAGGTGAGTCGTTTAAAGCCCCTTCCCCTCCACAAGCATATGATGAATCATTGTGTTACTTCGGCCACACCTGTCTCTGGAGTCCTTTGTTTATTTTAAATGCATCTCTGTGTATCTTTTCCTATCTGTCTCTGTCACCCTTATTTGTTTCAGTTCTAAAATAAAACTGAAGCATATTTTGTGTCATTTATTATGTGTAGTTAATAGACTGTTCTTTTCCCTGCTTTTAATTTTAATAAGCTAACAAGGAGAACATTCCCATTTCTAGAAGCACATATGCTGGCTACATTAAATTGCTTCTTACATCCTTGGGCTTCCAATTGATTTCAGGAGTGCAGATCGGTGACTTTTGATAGCAAAACTGTTCAGCAGCTCTGGTGAACACTGTAGGTCTGTCTGTTCATGTGTTGGTACCAAGAATGTGGGCACATGTGCACACATGCGTGCACACACATACACACACACTCACACACAATGTATACTGGCACAAATGGGCCTTTCCCATCAAGTATCCTCCAAACCACAATAGCAGGTGAAGAGCCCCAGAGAGATTGAAATGATTCTGTTGAGTTCCATTTCTTTGAATATTGCTGCTGCAACTCTTTATAGAAGTCCGTAAATCTCAGTTTAACTGCTGCTATTGATTGGGGAGGGCACAAACAAAGGTGCAAACGAGTTTTGGCTGGTTTCTGAAGTGTCCATTGCAGACGGTGTGGAAGACATGATGTATTTGTTTTCTAGTTTGCAGACACGTGTATAGCTCCATCACCTTCCACCCCTCCATCATCCAGGTCTGCTTTCTAAAGATAGACAGAAGGTTCCTGCAGGACCCTCATTCCTCACTCATTAACAGTGATCAGTAAACCCTGTGGTATTCATTAAAATGTTTCTGTGCTACTCAGCAACAACATTTTTTTTGGAATGCCAACTTTAGCTGCTGTGAGGTCAAAGAAATATATAACAATTATGATGAACGTAATGTCCACCATACTTTTTTTATTTTGAGTACATCCTGGGGGCAAGCAAGCAGTTGTGATTTATTTCCACTCAGACCCACAAGCCTCATTTGAATATTTACTGGGATTGTGCTCACATCCAGTGGGGCCACGCAAATGTGCAGCAGGGTGAAGAGCCAAAAAGTGACAGCCCTCCACCCAGAGGAGCCGGTGACTTCTGACCCTACCTGGGCTTGCTTTTATGACTTTCATATCCTTGAAGTTATTTAAAAGAAGATGAAATATGACAGGTGCTGGGGTTAGCAAAAGCAGCAAGTTGATTGCATTCCGGGCTGCCAGTGGGAACCCCCTCCCAGAACACCGTCAGCACATTTAAAAGTGTGCAGTTCGTTGCTGTCCTTTGCACTTCTCCCCTGACCTGCAGAGCAAACCTGACATGGAGGCAGGTGGAGCTAGCCATTTTTTTTTCTGGCCAACTTCTCTTTCAGGTATATCTCCATCCCGCAGTTTCAGTGCATGAGGTTCAGGTGAGTCTGACTCCGTCCCACTCCTCAACATCCAGGAATAGCCATGTGGCCAAGTCTCGACAATCAGAGAGCATCTCCTGGCCAGAGTGATTACTTCAGTGATAGTTGTGTGACTTACACTGGGCCAGCAAGAGCCTTCCCTAGGGCTTCTGAAGGAACTATGAGAAAGAGGTTCTCTCTTTCCTCTGTGGTTATGATCAGACATTATGTAAGCCTGGAGCCAAAATGTGGGGAGGGTCTGAGTCATGGGAGAACTAGACATGACAACGACCAAGATCAGAGATGGAAACAGAACTCTGAGGACACTGTTTGACCACTGGATACAGCCTTGCCTGAAGCTACTCTTGGAATTTTTTGTTAAACAGAGGCAATAAACTCCTCTAGATCAAACCATATTGACTTGGGTCTGTGACACAATCAAAAGATGCCTGACTAATGGAGATGCCTTTTTACTATAACCTGAGAAACATAGAGAACATACTTTCCCCACCAACTCCCTAAAACTAAATTATACCCCAGAGTTTACTATTCCCTTACTGCCTCTCCTGAGAGCAGTTTCTTAAAATATCACTTGCAGATAAATCCTCATTTCAGGGTCTTGGGACCCCAAACTAAGAGTATAAGACTTGAATGAAATAATTTGTAGAAAGTATTTAACACAATGCTTGACTCATTATGTATCCTTGATAAATGTTGAATATTATTCTTATTGTTGCTTTTGTGATGTTGATAAAGGAGCTTGAACCAGGATACAATTTTTTGACATCCAATCCTGTACTTTTCCAAATGTGCCAGTGTTCCCTAAGATGCCACACATATACCACAGTTGTCCACAAAATGATTTTAATTGTCAGGCATTTTAATAGTTTTTCAAGTTATATGGTTAATAATAAGTGAGTACTATTTTCTACTTATGGTAGTCATCTTAAAGTTTCTTTATAAATTAAATGTCTTTAGGTTCTAAATATGAATCAGTTTTTAAATAAAGGATACCCCAAGTTTTATAAAGAGATGGCAAAATTTGTAGGGTTAGTATACTAATAAAACTCAGGCTACCCCTTACTGCCCACCAGCCCAACCCTTCCATGCCAATGGCTTTACCCTCAGAGCTAAGGTCTTGGACGGCCCTGGTGGAAATGAGCCATGAGCCAGAGATCCCACTGTAGCCATTATCATCCACCTTACATGCTGACGCTGGGCTCTGCAGTTGCTGGAGGGAGGAAGGGGGATGAGCAATGGGCAGAGAAGAGAAATGTGGCATCTGTGGGAGCTGGAAAGAAATGTAATTTTGGTGCCTCAGCCTGAGAGGAAGATGAATAAGAACACGGTGAGAAACTGCAGCCTGGAATGCTTTACAGATGGGATGGAGATGCCCCAACCCAAGGCCAGCCCCAAAGAACGTCACTAAAGGAGGCTGCTCTTCCTTCTTGCCTTTTCCTAGCCCCACTCCTTTAGACACAGGCATGGTCCAGACACAGAGTCCATCAAATCCAAGTTCTGGTTCTCCCACCAACTAACTGATTATATGACTTGAAGCAAGCCACATAACCTTCCATTACCCCATCTGTAAAATGGGGAGAATGATCCTCACACTGTAGCTGACTGGCCAAAAACACAAATGGGCTCACTTGCAGAGTTTTCAGCACAGGTCATGGCCCAGAATGGGCACCTTCAGATTGCTCATTTTCTTTATTCCAGTGTTAACTAGGGCGGTATTCCCCAGTTCACCAATAGGTAGTGTCCAGAGATTGGCTGGCCTCTGAAGTCAGGGTCTGGACTATCTCTTCCATATCAGCCTGGGTCTTTGGTCCAGCTTCAAGCTTCCTTCTAAGGAAATATCCCATGCCCTTTATACAAGGTGCTGTTGGTGCCCCACCCAAGTTCCCATCACTGGACTTGTTACAAATCATGTACATGCACATTTGGGTGGCTAAGGGCTCACATCTGACCCTCATCCAGAGAATTGCCCTTGACTAATGAGAACCACCTTGCCCAGAGACACTTGGGAGCCTGCAGGCAGTAACTAGCACAGGGTATAAAAGCCTGGTCACCTTGCCTCAAGATGATTCAACTCTGTGGAGCCATTCATGCTCTGAGAACTTCTGAGGAATCTGGCTGAGGCTACATGTCAACTGAAACCCCACCCTTGCTTATTGCTTCACCATACCTTGCCTTCCTCACTTCATCACAAGTTTCTTCTGAGTACACTCCCTCAACAGATCACTTGAACAAGAACTCCCATCCCAGGCTCTGGTTTTAGGGAAGCCGACCAAAGGTAAACTATACCCTCATGCATTAGACAAAATGCTTTGAGCAGAAGGAAGGATAAGCAGAATCCTGCAGAAGCCAGACCTGGCTGACATTTTTCCTAAATGAAAACAGTGTGGCAGAGGATGTTGAGAGGCAGGTGAGGGGCCTGGCTCAGTCTGGCAGGCAGTGCTGAGGAGCCAAACTTCTGGGAGGGCAGGACAATGGCCAGCTCCAGGGATCTCAACATAATGGGAGCTCTTCTCTGTAGGTCTCTGGCCTTAAAAGGCAACATGGTATGTTAACTATACCTTAATTTAAAAAGGGTGGGGACTCAGCTGCAATTGTTTACAGTATGTAGGATTAAAGCCAAGCTCTCTACTATGGTTGCCAAGGCCTTACCTGACTCAGACCTAACCTACTCTCCAGACTTCCTCCCCCTCCCTCAGCACCCTCCAAGCCACACCAGCCTTCCTTCTGACCCCATATAATGACAACTTTTTTTCTCCCTCAGGGTATTTTTTGTCCTTCCTTCTAGGAATCCCCTTCCCCACATCTTCCCAAGAATAAGTTCTCATTCAGGACTCAGCTTCAATGATCATTCTCAGAGAAGCGTTCCCTGATTACCTAGTCATTATTTGTCACATTTCCCTGTTTTATTTTCTTTATAGCAGTTATCATTTGAAATTATCTTTATATATATATGTGTGTGTGTGTGTGTGTGTGTGTGTGTGTGTGTGCTTGTAAATCTCTGTTGTAAAATCTATGGTGACATGGAATGATCTGAATCCCCAGTACTTAGGACAATATCAGGCATTTAGTATGTGCTCAATAAAATTTTACAAGTAAAAGAATGACCATGCCCAAGCTTCTGAGTCTCTGTCCTGAATGTTGTATTACCAGGAGAGAAAAATCGATAATCTTAGCTTGGCCACGTATCCCCTTCCCCAGACCAATTAGCGTCATGTCATACAGATATACTCACTGAAGGCTTCCCCATGAGGATTGAGTACAAGTTCTGGAGAAGGAAGATCCTAACCCAAGGAACCCCCGACTAGTGTTTGCCATACAAAGGAGGCATAACTCAAATTCACAGGTGCTGCCACACCCTCACTGCCATGCCTCCCGCTACAAGCTTGTTCCATGGGTGCTGGTTCCTGACTCTCTGGCTAGAATGAAATAGTCCTTGGGTTTTGTGTGCTGGAACCTCAAGTATGATCTCCGCAGCTGGACCTATCCTCATATTGTTAATCCCTCCCCTCTCCAATGAAAGGAGAAGCATTTAAACTCTCATTAGCTAACATGACCACCAAAAACATTGATGTTTATGTTCTCATTTTTGCCATAATCACATTCACACACATCATTTCACCCAGTTCTTAACACTGCCCTTTGAGGTGGGCAGGATGAAAACACATCCCTACTAGGGCACTAAACTGGTGGATGAAGTTTTTGCTTCCCTAATGCAAGAGGCTGCCTAAGATCGAAGCCAACACAGATGAAAGGAGACTGAAGTGATGGGGAGCCAGTGTCCTCAGGATTTGTCTGGGCCCTTGGTTCTTGAGCCAATTCTACCCATAGACTATTTAGACATATGCACCTGCCCCAATATATATATATATATATATATATATATATATATATATATATATAAAATATCTTCAATTTGCATTGAGCATCTGATAATGAAGTCCCTGTCAACCTGACATTCTGGATCCTTACTCCCAAAGACACTCAGAATTTTAGAAAGAGCTTTTGATTCTGCCCCTTAAGTTCCAACTTAAGTATATATGCCATATACCAGAGTGGGAAGGACAGGCAAACTCTGAAGCCGGAGCATCTGGGTTCAAACCCTGGCTTTTCCACTTATTAGCTGTGTGACCTTGAGAAACTAACTTAACCTCTTTGCCTGTGTCAATCAGGATAGCGTAGGTTATACTATGATAAAAAAAAAAAAAACAATCCCAGGAGCATAGTGGTTAAAGATAGTACAATCTGGGTCATCTTGGTGGCTCAGTCGGTTGTGTCTGGCTTTTGATTTTGGCTCAGGTAATGATCTCATGGTTCGTGGCACTGAGCCCCAGTGTGGGAATCACAGTGTGGGGCCTGCTTGGAATTCTCTCTCTCTCTTCCCCTCTCCCCCATTTGTGCTCTCTCTCTCTCAGCAAAATAAATTAAAAAATAAAATAAAATAAAAAATATATAATTTATTTTGCACTTATACTTCTCATCTATCATAGATTGCCTGAGGGTTTTTCTATATATTATTTTCATTTTGGGCCTCCGGCTGACAGAGTACCTGACATACAGAGCATTGCCAGTCTCTGTGACAGCCAGGAAGGGACCAACCACATGCTGGTTCTTAAAGCTTCTATCTGGAAGAGATTCATGATGCTTGTGTTCACATTTTTCTTTAATCAAAACAATTCACATGGCCACACCTAACTTCAAAGTGGGCTGGCAAATGCAAACTCATCATATATTTACAAGAGAAACTAAAAATACCATCTGAACAGTGCCAATAACCACTACAGTTTCCTCATATGTAAAATATAAATAATAATTGCACCTACACTAGTTTTGTTCTAAGAATTAAATAAATTAAATTGAAAGACCCCTTCCCCTTGTTTTGACCCCCTGTCATAATATGCTTAGCAATAGTAACGCCATTTGCAAGACAGCACCAAGAAGTTCAGGGGTCTTATCCTAAGTCCACCGTTTAGCTGCCAAACAGGATATCTGTGGTCAGCCACCCGGCCCTAAGATAGCCACCTGGCCCTAAGATGGGAATGGAAAGTACTGACTCCACCCGATAGACCCTAGAGATGAGCCTAGTCAGCCACCCATGTTTTTCCCCCTCATTCTGGGAAATCGCCCTCAGAAAAGAAAAGAAAAACCAGCCTCATTTAACTGGACCAATAAGACCCCGTAACTATGCTTCTCGCTTCTGTAACCGCGCTTCTGCCACTCCAACCCTATAAAAAGTCTCCCCAGCCCAACAAGAGGCGCGCAAGTCTTTGCTGAGACTTGACCGCCCCGGGTACCCGTGTACGAATAAACCTCTTGCTGTTTGCATCTGACTCGTGGTCTCGGTGCTCCGTGGGCACGGGGTCTCATCGCCGAGGAAGACCTAGTTCGGGGGTCTTTCAAAATCACAGAAAGCACTTAAAACAGTGTTGGCACACATACACCTACACACACACACACACACACACACATGCACACAGTATCCACACACAGTAAGGGTTCAATAAATGTTATTTGTAGTTAATAATATGTGCTGTGCCCCCTGCTCCTGGGTCTCACACATATGCACACACCCTGTGTGAGAAGAGACTTACACTGCTACTGAGTGACCTGTCTACGAAACAACTAGAGAAAGTATGTCCAGGTCACATCTTACTGCCAGACATAAGCAACAAGGGGCACACAGGCCAATTTGTAACTTGATTAAAAACCACGGGATGGGTTTGCAATTCAGCCACCACCAGCACTTAGATCCTTCCAAGTCTAAAGTAGAGGACCAGAAATCAACTTACATCATAAAAATGGCCAACTCTTTGGGTTGACCACACCATTTCTGCTTCTGCATCTCTAGTCCCACTGCAAGTATTTCCTCACAACACAAGATATGACCAAAACTCTTGGCCCACCCCCTCAACAGGCCACTTTGTCTCCAACAAAACATTTCCTGATCTTGAGAGTAAACACAGAAGCATGTGATAAAGGAAATTCATTTTTTTAATCCCCATGTGGAACTTTAAAATAAGATTATCTCTAGTAACATATCCTAAGGATATGCTGCTTTCCAGGATGCATGTTCAAAATGTTCATCACAGCATTGTTTGTGCAACCAAAAGCTGGAACTGCAGTCAAGAGCTATATGGTTAAATAAGGCATAATGGATTCGTTAAAAAGAATTAGGATCAAATGGAAAAAATCAAGCCATTTCAAAATTAATGGTAGTCTTTACAAGAATTAGAATTAATACTATGTACATCAAAATAAATCAGGGGCACCTGGGTGGCCTAGTTGGCTGGCTCAGGTCATGATCTCACGGTTTGTGTGTCCAAGCCCCATGTCCAGCTCTGTGCTGAACAACACAGAACCTGCTTGGGATTCTCTCTCTCCCTCCTGCTCTCTCCCTTTCCCTCTCTCTCCCTTTCTCAAAATAAATTTAAAAACTTAAAAAAACAGACCAAATAGCTCTAATATGTTTCCTCCATCAAATATTATTAAGCAAAGGGACACAAGGCAGAGCTGTACCTGTAGTATAACCCCATTTGTATACATCTTAAGAATGTATGCATATGTGGGCTGGTACAGAGTGCGGGGAATTAACAATTTCCCTGGAGAATCTAATTCCAAAGGGGTGGGTTTGCGTGGTAAGGGAAGGAGGGAGAAGATGATTCACCGTCTCCTGCCATCTGCATTTTTATCATATGTCTGTGTTGCATTTAATGTTTATTTATTTTTGAGAGGGAAAGGAGAGAGAGACAGACCTGGAGCAGGGGAGGGCAGAGAGAAAGAGAGAGGGAGACATAGAATCTGAAACAGGCTCCAGGCTCTGAGCTGTCAGCACAGAGCCCAACGCGGAGCTCAAACCTACAAACTGCGAGATCATGACCCAAGCTGGAGTCGGATACTTAACCAACTGAGCCACCCAGGAGCCCCAGTGTGCATCTATATTTAGAATGTATTTCAAAATTTTAGGGAGTGGTAATTTCTTGACCACACAGGAGCAGCTGTTAACAACTTGGAGAGTCTAGGAACTGGATCTCAAGCATCTTCCTGGGATGGGGAGAGGGAACACATCTGGCCAAGGAGAGCCCCCAGCCCTGCCAAAACTGACTTCTCCCAGGGCGTAGGGGACACCCCCAGTGATGAGGGGCAGCCAGAGGCCTTGTGCATGAGAACATGAAGGGGTTTATCCGGGCCACTGAGCTGCGGTGGTGTGGTGATGCATGAGCGGCTCTGCTCGGGGATTAATGAGGCATTGGCTGGCGGAACTTCTAGACTCCCCAGGGCAAGCAGCCCCTGAGGATAGGATAGATTCATCATAGGTTTTATCACCATGAGCACCTCCAGTGGGGGTACATTTCTGAGTGTTTACCCCACAGGGGTGTTTTAAGGACTGAATGAGGTAAAGTGAATGAATGTGGATTGGAAAGGAAATAGAAAGTAAGTACTGCTACCATTTTACAGATCAGGAAAATGAGGCAGGGTGAGGGGAGCATGCCCCTGCTCTCATGGTATCATGATGGGGAGAACCAGGATTCAAACTTAGGAATCTGGCCCCCAACCCAGGCTTTGTTTGAGGCCATATAATTTGCTGCCTCTCTAGGATGCCCTACAGAATTCTAGCCCCATGGAGCACCTGGGTGGCTCAGTCGGTTAAGCATCCAACCCTGGCTCAGGTCATGATTTCACTGTTCATGAGTTCAGGCCCCATATTGGGCTGTCTGCTGTCAGCACAGATCCTGCTTCAGATCCTCTGTCCCCCTCTCTCTCTGCCCCTCCCCTGCTCACATGTGTACATGCTCTGTCTCTCTCTCAAAAATAAATAAACATTTAAAAGCAAAACAAAACTCTAGCCTCATGTAGGCAGGCACCTCCTCATCTGCCTCATTCACTGCTATGTCCCCAGTACCATATAAAATGTTTGCCAGTAAACTAAGGATCAAGTTGCTCATTGACCTCCCCTGCTCCATCCCCAGTTTCTTGAGGAAGCTCCTGTGGGGTGGGATTGGCAAGCAGTCTGCTGTCAGTGCCTTGGCCTGATGGCACCAGGACTTATGCCTCCTGGGTGGGCTCCATTCCCTCATTCTTTCCAGGTGGCTCACCAGAGGCTGGAAGAGATCTCATTCTCACCTGAAGGAAGCCCTGCTCTCTGCTGCAGACTCCCAGGGCACAGCTCAGCTTCTCCATTTTCTCTGGCCCTACACCCTGACTCTTTTGGACAGAATTCTCAGGCTATGCCTCAGGCAGTAGACAATCTGGGTATTGTGGCTTCTTGTGCTGGGATTGCTACCATGATTCTTAAACACATTCCCTGTGACCTGGAAAAAGTCACATAGGTGACTCTATCCCTCAGTTTCACCATCTGTGAAATGGATCCTTTTCAATGTGCTCTAAATCATTGCTTTGTTGCTAGGTACACGTGCATTATTACAGGGTTAGTAGATGCTGTGATGCACTTCCCAGATCCCTCCTTTGGAACCAAAGTACTCCTTCTCTCAGCTGCCAGAGCATTGGCTCCTGCTGACTCAGAGCTGAGTCCCTTCCCAGGAACTCCCTGCAGCTAAGAGAAGCTGCCTTTCCCAAGGTTGCACCTTCTCCATTGGGGCAGTCCCCATCTAATTCCTGTCCTTGTGAGATAAGCTATCTCAATTACAGTCATCATAAAGCCCATCCCAGCTGTGGAGCTTCCATGGGATCAGTTGAGAATTTAACTGTGACTGCACTGTAGCCCAATGTCCCCCTCTACCCAATCCTGCCTCCCTTGCCCCACCCAGGTTTTGGTCCTCAGAGCTCTTCCCATCAAACTTCTGCATGTAAATTTCTCACTCAAAGTATGTTTTGAAGAAACAGTGACCTAAGACAATAGGTGAAACCACTTGTTCAAAATTAAAACTTAATTAAAAAACAATATCAGCACATTACATTTGGGGGGAACGGAATCAAGAAGGAGAAATATGTACCATGATCCCACTATAATAAAGCACATTCAATCTTGTATCACTAAATATGTGGGAAATAGGTGACGAGCCCTCATGTGACAATTTGCTGTTTCTTCCAGTCTTCTTTTCTATACACACATTTTTCATGAAATTATAAACAACTTTATATACACCATTTTATCCTGCCTTTTTAAATTCAACATAATAGGAGTATTATCTATATTATTTGATTCTTTTTGAGAGAGAGAGAGAGAGAAGGATCACAAATTGGGCAGAGGGGCTGAGGGAGAGAGAATCTCAAGCAGGTTCCACACTTAGTGTGGAGCCTGATGCAGAGCTCAGTCTCATGACCATGAGATCATGACCTGAGCTGAAACCAAGAGTCGGATGCCCAATGGACTGAGCCACATAGATGTTCTTTATTTGAGTCTTTTGAACATTTTTGATGGTGGTATAATAACTTATTGAGTAATGGGTGACTGTTAGTGAACTGTTTCCCTAATGATATACATATCCTTATTCAGAAGTTTGAATTATGAATTATACTGTGATGAATATTTCAGGGTATGGCTTTTTCTATATTTAGAATGGCTTCCTTGGACTAGACTTCCAGAAGTAGAATGATTGTATGTAAACCTATAAAGGCACATTTAAAACTGTTTTTACGGAGCACCTGGGTGGCTCAGTCAGTTAAGCAGCCGACTCTTGATTTCAACTCAGGTCACGATCTCGCAGTCATAAGATAGAGCCCCACATGGGGCTCTTCGCTGACAGTGTGGAGCGTACTTGGGATTCTCTCTCTCTCCCTCTCTCCCTCTGCCCCTCCCCAGCTCATAGGCACATGATCGCTCTCTATAAATAAATAAACACTTAGAAAATCTGTCCTTGAGATGGATGAACCCCTTGACACAAAATCAGGAGAGCTGAGTTACTAGGTTTCCTTCTTTTTAGCTTTGTGATCTTGGACAACTCATACAACCTCTTTGGGCTCCAATTATCCCATGTAGAAAGTGTGGAAGGACAGGGAAGGATTGAGACAAGAGCTCTTGTAAGTGGGCTTTGAGAATGACCTTCTGAGAGACAGAGGGGGCTCTGGCCCCCAGAGCCTCACCTGCTGGTATGTGAGAGGAAGGATTTGCTGCTTAGAGATGAGCTATAATGAATTCTCCTCTCTCTTTTCAAGTCATCAGAAGGTTTATGGTTGGATTAATAGTGTTATGAATTGAGTTAAACAAGGCTTTCCTTCCCCTAGGACTTCAAATAGCAGAAATCAGATGAACCCATAATCCTCTTCCACATGTAGCAACTTTATTAAAATCTGTCTTAGTATAAAGAGAGGAGCGGAGCTGAGTGGTGGAGGGCTAAGGCAGGGGTGGTCATGGCCTGGAAGGAGCTTCTGGGGTCCAGAACAGAATATAATACAAGGTGGGGCATCAGGTGTTTATAATTGCCTAATAAACAATTATTTTAATTAGAACATTCAGATAAAGTCTCCTTTGTCATCCTTCCAAGTATAGGTCCCACTGTCCATGAAAATAAATAGTTGGAATCAGAGAGTGAGGTGACAAAAGGGACTTTATAAAATTCTCATGCTCTTAAGCCATTAATTTGATGTGTTTTTCTGGACTCGTTTTATCCTTTACCCAAATACAAATATATAGATGATGGCTTGATTGAGTGATATATATATATATATACTTTTCCACAGAAAATGTGTAACATTATTTTGTATTGATTTCTTAGCATAAATGAGATCCTACTATATATATTGTTTAGCCATTTGCCATTATCCATATGGACATAGAGATCTAGGCCAGTCCTTGTACCTGCCTGGTAGTATTTCATCATCTGAACATACGACATTTTATATTGCTGTTCCCCTATTCTTGGACACTGAGGTATCTGCTGCTCATTGATGATAAATGCCATGGTGCAAAGGGCATCCTGGAGCCTGTATCTGTGAGTATGTGTGCAGTGAGCATGAAGCAGGGAAGTCTCTGGGTTCTAAGGGATGGCATCCTCCCAACTCTCTCAGGGGTTGGGAGCAAACCAAACAGCCAATAGTTCTAAATTCCTGGTCTAAAGTTTCCAGGCATCCAGCCAGCCTCTCACATGGGAGCAGGAAGAGTAAATGATTCCATTTTACAGATAGGGTCCAGAGAAGTAAGGTGATTTGCCCACATTCTTAGAGCCTGCAAGAGATGAAGGACAGATAAATCAGAAGGTGATGCAGTCAGAATCAGAATGGAACCAGCTAGCTAGCTGGGCAGGAGGAGGGGGAAATGGAGTACGTCCTCCCCAGAGGTAGCCTGGCCTCGGCAGCACCTGTGTTGTCTAAACACACTCAGAACCCCGACAGAAAGAACTCCAACAAGCCCTCATTAATTGATATCATCTGAATGAAGTGATTCATACTCCTTTGCCTGTGCATAATTAGCTAATAAATTACAAATGAGTCATCATCTCTCAGGAGGCAGTAGGAAGGAGAGGAGCCATAATACCCTAGTTTTCCTTTGGGACTATCGCTAAATCATGACTCCCTTGGAATCTCAAGCAATTTTTCCCCTTTATTATTACAAGGCTATTCTTGGCTTTGACAAATCAGGACTTCCGAAATCACCAAGCCAAGCACTTGTTCCCCCAAACTACCTCTTTCATCAGGGAAGAACTCCATCTGTTATGATACACATCCGGTTTGTGACATGACCTTCAACAGCCCTTCTGTAAGAAAAAGACAAGAAAATTCTATGGGAATAGTATGCTGGGTGTTCTCAAAGCCGTCCTTTTCCTGGCCTGTGAAGTCTATGAGGGGTATCAGTGGTTCCTATCTCAAAGGCAAACATTTGCTTCAACCTCTGAATTGGGGATTATTTACCTGGACCTGAGGCACATCCTTGAAGAATCTCCCATCCTGAGAGAAGAGGCAAGGCCTGGGCACTGATGTTTTGAACTAGTGCCCCAGGGGTTGCTAAATTTGGAGTGTGGCTAAGAATGAACATTTGTTTCTGTTAGACAAAAACACAGTTCTTCATGACAGTCAGGGAAGACCGATCTAGGTATGTGACCTATCCTCACTATCTGAGCATGCTGGCTTCTCATTCTTCCTTCCAAGGATTTGAGGAAGAACCTCAAGGTGTCTTCCCCAAGTTCTCAGGAGCATTGTCACCCTGTCTCAGGAATTCTAGGGCAATGTTTTCTCCTGCCATCCCAACATCCACCCACTGGTACAAACCAAGAATGGTCTGACATGTTGATGAACCAGGGAACTGGGATGCACCATACTAGGGGTATATAAATTAGGGCTTTTTCACCACAAGCAATAGAAAAAAAACAACTCTAATGGTTGAAGCCCTTTGCAAGATGAGAAAGTTCTGGAGATTTGTTGCACAATAATGTGAATATACTTAGTACTACTGAACTGTACACTCAGAAATGGTTAAGATGGAGTGAGGATGGGGAGAAAGTGGACACATGTGCACCATTGGTAGGAATGTAAAATGGCACAGCTGCAATGGAAAACAGGTTCCATGAAAATCGAGCTTCCTCAAAAATTGAGGTTCCTTAAACAAATAAAAAAATGGAACTACCTTATGATTCTGCAATCCTACTTCTGGGAATATATCCAAAAGAATTGAAAACAGGATCTTGAAGAAATATTTGCATCCTTGCATTCATTGAAACATTAATCACAATAGCCAAGAGGTGGAAGCAAACTAAATGTCTATCCACAGATGAATAGATGTAGATAAAATGTGATATATACACACAATGGAATATTATTCAGCCTTAAAAAGTAAGGAAGTCCTGTCGTCTGCTACAACATGGGTGAAACTTGAGGACATGATGCTAAGTGCAATAACTCAGTCACAAAAAGACAAATGCTGTATGATTCCATTTATATGAAGTATCTAAAGTAGTCAAACTCATAGAGCAGAAAGAAGGATAGTGGTTGCCAGGGGCTGGGGGAGAGAAATATGGGGAAATGTTCTTTAGCGGGTGTACAGTTCCAGTCATGTGAGGTGGGTAGGAGGTGTCCTGGGGGTCTGTGGCACAATGATGCCTGTGGTTGACAATATTAAACTGTGTACTTGGGAAATTGTTGGGAAAGTGAATTTTATTTGTTTTATAGCCACAATAAAAAGAATATATTGTGTAAATATTCCCATGTCAATAAATACTACATCATCTCCCAAAATGATTACGATGATAAATTTTGTTATGCTTATTCTATCACAATTAAACTTTTTTTGTTGTTGTTTAAGCCAAAAGAAGAATTTAAAGCCTGATGTAGTTAAAAAGAATGATCTTGGGTAATAGATTTGAAGAACAGATCATGTAAAAACACAACCTGCTAAGAAATTGTTTGACTCTTAGAAGGATCTAGAAACACAAAACCATAGATTGCTATCCTGTCCTGTCAGGAAATCAATCCCAAGAGGAAAATCCCAGGAGGAAACAGGAACCAAAGGTCATGCTTCTCCAGGGGACTGTGCTAGACTCTTGGCTTCTCCTTCTACCTTTGTTTGGACCTGAGCATGCCCTCCTTGACTCTCTGTGCCTCAGTTTCTCCATCCAGGCCATGTCAGGGCTAGAGCAGTTTGCTGATGTTTATGAGTCTTTAATCATTAACCTTGTATGATCCCATCTTTCACTTTTCTTTTCCTGTCTCCTTTTTTCTTTTTTTACTTCTTTTGTTTTGGTAAGGTCTTGAAAAAAATTAAAACCTCACACACTTTCCATATGGTGCCCTTCCTGGAGGCCGGCCAAGTCCCCAGCTCCCTAGGGCTGGCATGATGCATATGCATGGGCCAAGAAGACTGTCCAACCACCCGCAGTGTGATCACAGCCTGTTGCCAAAAGTGTCTGCGCGAGCCTGCCCCAGCACCACACTCCCTTCCCACCTGTCCCTGATCTCCCCTACACTGTCAGGCCTCTGGATTAGTGGCACTCGAGGCAGCTCCACGAGCCCAGTCCACACACAGCTGATCTTGGGAGATGTGGATGGGAGAGGAAGGGGTGGCCACATAGTCACAGAAGGCCTCAAACCTAGATCCCAGACTGTCACCAAATGACGTTATAAATAAAGTCACAGGAATGTACAACAGCGTTGATTGAAGACCCTCATATCCTCCAGCTTTAAACGTGGGTCTCCTCAATGGACCCCACCACCTGGTGGGCACTGCGAATTAAGTTCTTAAAAATAAATCCTGTAATTATCTTGTGAATAGCAAATTGCATTGTAGAACATTGCCACCTGTGGTAGAACACTGAAGACAGAATTAAGTCCGGGATTAGGAGTGACATGTAGCTGTCATTCAGATCTTAATTGGTGTAATGCTGCCTGCTATATCAAAATTTCTGAAGTGTCATTATTTTCCCATAAATGTTTTGACATTTTGCATTAGTCAAAATTATTCAGTCATGTATTTTATGGGAGCAGAGTAGTAAATTATTCTGTTGCATTTGCTTTAGTGTGAAAGCATTAATTTGTTCAAAGAAAGTATTTAAAATACACAATTTTCATTACCCTGTTTTGACATTTCTTCACTGTTTAATATAGAGGAAGAATAAAAATATGGACAGTACCCCAGGTCTCTCTACTTCTCAAAGTATTGTGAGCACCTGTTATGTGTGAGGTGTTGTCTGGGAATCAGGGATGAATCACACATGATCCTACCCTCAAGGAACTCATGGGGTAGAAGGAAGATGAAATGGATACAGAATAGCCATGACTCAAGGCAAAATCAGACTTGGGCAGGTGGGAGACATACTGGAAGCCTGCTTGGAGGAGGCAGCACTTCAGTTGAGCCCCGAAGGAAGAAGCTAAGATTAGTATTGAAGGGGCTGGAAGAAGTCATGCAGCTGAACTATTCTAATCCCTCTTTTTTGCATAAACTGAGGCATGGAACAAGAAAAGATCTCTCCAAGTAGCATACTGACATCAGATTAACAACTAACTAGACATGAGGAGGTAGGAAGTGAAGGGCAGGGATGCAGAGCAGAGAAGATGGGTGATTTGCTTCATGTAGAAAAAAATGGTATTAGCAAAAGACAGCTGGAAAGTTCAAAAGTCTACAATGACTCCTTTAATGGGCATTAGTTTTACTCCCCTGCCTGTATCCCACTCTGAATTCACGTGTCTTCACCTGACATTGACCCAACTCTCTCTGCTCTTCCTAATCCTTGGTGTTTCCAGTGACTAAAATCCCATATGACTGAAAATTTCTACTCAAATTTAATGAAAAGCAGGTGGAAAGCACAAAGCATGACAGACTGTTGAAGGCCAACCTTCAAGACAAACTTCCAAACAGTCCATAGCCCCACAGATTCAATGTCACAAGAGCTCAACTCTGCAAAGGAGTGAGTCTGTCTGAAACAGCTAGTAGGCAGGGAAGAACAAAGAGTTTCTCAAATTACAAGATCCAAAAGCCACCATCCAGTAGGCAGGGCCCAAAGTTCACAAGTAACAAGGCTGTCTGAACAAAGGTTGGCAGATGGTTCCTGCATGCTGAGAAGTGACACCTCTTCAGTGATGCCTCCCAAGACTATGTTTACTTGAGGTGTGGGGCCCCAGGGCTTAGCTGATATAGGAAGACATGAGGTGAGCCTGAGAGCACAGGGGGACTAATGAGAAATACAGGGAGCTGAGGAGCCATTAAATGTCATGGTGGACATCACAGAACAAGTAAGTATGCACAGTGAGGGGAGCAGGGATCAGGAAGAGGGATGAGATGAACCCTTGGGGCTATCTGTTTCAGGAATGGAGGGGCCATGACAAGGGTGGAGAGTCTCTGAAAGGCCTCACAACCTCAGCAGGATGAGGTTTTCTCTTTTTCATCTGTCCTGAAGACCAGCATTTACTGACTGACCTGGTCCCTACCTGGACAGAGGAGGCAATTCCCAGACTCAGAGGAAGGGCAAGAGATAAGCTGTCCCTCACTCCTGCCTCCTTGAGGGCTGTTCTAGCTCAAGAGGACTAGCTGTGCCTTGAAATCCATGTGTTGTATGTGGTTTCTCAGCTGGGACCCAGCCACATGGGCTTATAGGCCTTGGTTCAAGTGCAATGTGACTACTGTCTTGGCCTGGCTTTGCCCCAGGGAGACACACTCTCAGATGACTGAGCCTTAAAAAAGTGGGGAGTTCTAGGGACCCACAGGGTCATGGTAGAAAAAAAGTCCAGGCCTTGGTTTCCAAACCAGCAGGTCAGCTGGCTAGGCATTTTGCACCCTATCACCCAGAGCATTCCTCTACTACCAGAGACAGTTCTCCACAACCTAAGTCAGTCCTCTACCACCTGGGCAGTCTACCACCACTGGACACTTCTCTACCACATGGTGCCACCAACCCAGGCACCCATCTACCACTTGGGGAAATCTTCCATCACCATGGCAATGCTCCACCACCCAAGGCAGTCCTCTACCAGCTGGAGTAGTCCTCAACAACCTAGGACAATCTTCCACCAACCAGAGCAGCCATCTACCTCCTAGGGCAATCCTCTATCATCAGGGCAGTGCTCTACCACCTGGGATAGTCCTCTACTACCTGACACAGTCACCTACCACCTGTGGCAATCCTCCACCAACAGATCTCTCCTCCACCACTGGGCACTCCTCCAACATCCAGGGTACTCCTCTACCCACAAGGGGCACTTCTCCTCTATCTGGGGCAGTCCTACATGGTGGGGCACTCCTCTACCTCCCAGGGCACTACTCCACCATATATGGCACTCCTCCACTAATTGGGCAGTCCTTGACTACTTGGGGCACCTCACCACCAGAGGCAATTTTCCACCACCTGAGACAGTCCTCCACTTCCAAGGGAAGTCCTCTACCATCCAGGGGCTCTTCTCCCCACCCAGGGTATTCTTCCATCACTTGGGTACTCTTCTACCACCTGGGCACTTCTCTACCACCCAGGGAAGTCTTCCATCAAGTCAGTCCTCCATAGTTTGGAGAAATACCTTGGAGAAGGCGTGTTACTGACTGTGGGTCTATCTGAATCAAACCTGCATTCCCAGCCCCAATGTTATGGATTTCCAGATGGTAAGTGCTCACAAAGGATATGCCCAATCTGTAGCCATCACTGAGCATTAAAGAAATAACCCCCACCTTCTTCATATCAAGGGGCCATCCCAAAACATCCATGGCAGGTATTTGGAGTTTGAAGCAAGTTGGTGATGACTATGGGCTTTGGAATCAGATTCAAGTTCTGCCAGACCTGGCCAAGCCCTGCATAGCCACTTGTGAGCTGCACCACTAAATGGTAAAACCATTTAACCTAAGACTTGGTGTCCTTCCCTATCAAGTGGGGATTCTTGGCATGATAGTACCTCAGAGCATTAAACATTGAGAACTCAGCATGATGCTAATGATCAAAATATGTTTGGTGCTTTAGCATCTTTCATTTCCAAGAGAACCATTTAAGGCAGATCTTAATATTTATCCCCATCTTATGGATGAGAGCACTGAGGCTCAGAGAGGTGAAATCACTTGCCCAAGCTGAAAAGTGGCAGAGTCATGACTTGAAGCCAGGTCTGTCTGGCTTCTGCCCTCTCTGGTGTCTGCCATGGGCTGTTCTGCTCTACCTGACACATGGAAGAGGTTCAGAGAAGGGTGCTAAACTGTCTTGAGGATAAGTTCAAGGTACTTGGAGGTCAAGCTATTAGAAGGTCTGAGATATAACACCTACAGATGGAATTTAGGAAGATGGAGGATTACTACACCATGGTCCAGAGCAGGGCAGCTACTGCAATCCCCACAGCTCCCTGGCAAAGTCAGTGTGTTGGTCAGTCATGCTTGGGTGGCATTAATGGGGTGGGGTGGAGTTTGAGTTGATGGATGGCTTCATTCATTCACTGATCCACTCAACACACATTTATCTACAATGTGCCAGGCACAGAGCAGCAGTGTGAGGGTGATGGAGCAGTGATGTAAGAGTGGCTGTGGGGCCCCAAGTATGTCCAGACTTTCTCCTCACCACAGGAAGGAGGTAGAGAGAGGGCAAGACCACCCCTACGAAGGGCTCTTGGGGCTCCCACTCTCCCAGCCTCCTCATAGGGGTACAGCCTTAGAGCACTAGAGAGTACTTCAATACCTTCAAAATCAACCACCTGTTGGCAAGTTCCCAAGTCAAACCTGAAATCAGCCCCACTCACCCAGTTTTGGCAAGTGCCCGTAGCCATCTGGCAGAATTGTCAAGCTGGCTGGTGACCTTTGACTAGCATTGATAGTGGTTGAGGGGATGCAATGAATACTGCATCAGTATTTATTATACATCTGCTATGTGCCTGACACAGTGAGGCAGTGGTAGGCAGGGCTGTGGAAGCTCCACTCCAGGATGGGGCAGAGAGAATGAATGGTGTCCTCTGGGAAGGACTGAGGCTGACCCCAGCTTCCTTCACACCTCATACCTTGCACCTCTGACTGCCCCAGGGTTCTCGTGGAAGGCCCATGGCAGGGAAGAAGCTGAGGGTACTTCATGCCTAAAGTAGCATCCATCTGTTGGGAAGTTCCCAGGTAGAACATAAAATAAATGCCCTCCCAAATCTCTGCAGATGTCTATAGCCCCTCCAGCACAGTCCATGTACTGTCACCCTGGGCTGGCCCTGGAGACAGAGGCCCCCCTTTACCAATATGCTTCAATAAACCATGGGCTCATTCCCAGTGCCAGGAGCTGCCCCACCTGCTGGGCTACAGCACCCTTGCCTTCCTCACAGAGCTCTTCTCTGTGGGTGTTCCTCTGTGGGTGTTGCCCTGTTGAGTGAACTTTGAGGAACCTTAGGATCAGCGGTAATGGGCTGGGGGATGTAGTCCAGTCCCGTCATTTGACAGATGGAAAAACCGAGGTCAAGTCCTAACCTGCTCTGCACCCCATAAGCAGCACCCTTAAGCAGGTCTCCTACAAACAAACCACAACCCTGCCTACAGCCTCTGGTGCTAGAACTTTCCTGGACGGAAGCAGGAATGCCTTTTCCAGAAGTTGATGTACTTCTTGGTGTTGCTGCTGACAAGAAAAGCAGCCCTGCTCACCAATGATGTCCCGGGGCCACCTTACAGATGACAAATCAAACCCACCCACTCCAGCATTCACTAGCCCCTCCACCTTTCTCTGTAAACCTGGGAGAGAAATTGAGACCTAACCCCTGGCAAACCAAATTAACCCTGCAAATTAGCCACCCAGTGCCTCCCTCCTTGTTCCTCCTTCATCCAGAGCCCCAGCAAGGAGGAAGCTCAGCCAGACAGGCAGCTCTGGTGCAGACAAGCGCCTACAGGGCTTGCTCATATTTAAAACTTCCTTTCATATATTTTTAATAAAACAACTGATACAAATTCAAAACCAACTTCATAAATCAAACATTATTCAATGTTGGCGGCTTCAAGGTTTCCCTGGCGCTTGGCTGGGAGCGCGCAGTTCTCCCAGACGGGGGCTTTGCACTCCAGCGCTTGAGGTTTTGTGAAAGGTTTATTGGATTTCATAGTCCCTTAAGGGGAAACCCTTTAAATGTCTTTGCAATTATAAGTCTAATAACACTTTCAGCCCTTGGACACAGCCTTGACTTGACAGAGATAAGGAACTCAAAGTTGCTCAGTCAATACCAAGCTATTAATCTCTGTCACCTCGCTGTCACCGCGGCTCAGGAAAACAATGTCGTTTCTTGACCTAGGTGAAGGCATGGAGTGATTTTATTCAGAACGTCAGCATTCATCAACCCAGATTTTGTCACCCCCTCACTCCCTAGAAGAACTCCCAGTTCTTCATCCTGCCTGTGTTGACACTCTTCCAGTGGAAAGAGTTTCTTTCAGTCTTGGCCTATTATTATTATTTAGCACTTATTCAAGTGTAAAAAGCCTTTAAGAATAAAGTTTTTCCTGCCGTGAACAGACCTGGCAGATGAATCACTTTATGCTGTTCCTCAGCGACCCAAGCCAAGGACGACTGGAAGTTACCAAACACTGTGTTTGTTTACATATTCAAATGAAGGTTAATTTTTATCCTGTCTCCACTCAAATTTGATTAAGGTGGGGTTCTCCCCCCTTCCCTCAGTGGCATCCTCCTCCTCGACCTTGAAAGAAACCCAAACAACCCAAGAAGTTGTTTAAAAGAGAAGCCAACAAAAATCCTAGTGAAAAGCTGACAAGGAAGAATCCAATGGTGTCTGCCAGCCGTATGCCCTACCACAGGCAAAGAAAAAGGAAATGCCCACTTTTGTTCAGCTGGGACCTGGCCTCTCCAGCACAGAGTGGGATGAAGCAGTGCAGGTGGACATCGCCCTAAAGCTCAGGGTCCCATCAAGGCCAGAAAAATGCCATGCAAGCTTCCAAAGGCCTGGCTCTGTCTTCTGGCAGGACCAGGGTGGAGGGTTCACTCCAGCGTCTTTGTGGCCCCAGAATATTCTGGGAATTGAGGCTAGGGGGAAAGGATCAGACCGGGCTCCAGGTTCCTCAGTTGTAACTGTGCTATAAGGTGTACCTCTACACCCAGAGTTTATTGAGATATGTTTGAGCCCTCAGAGGATGTCAAACCCAGACCATCTTAACTTAGACCCTTTCTGGGTCACTCTCCTGACTTGTGCTGCAGCAAGATGCTCTGGCTTGGATGAAGGGCTGTTATAAAGAGCAGCCATGGAAACATGCTTGTGCCTTCACAGGAAGCTAGCATTAAGCACCTTCTCCTAGGAAGTAGTCCCTATCTAAAGACCTTGAACAGATAATAATACAGTTAAGGGAAAAATAAAAATTTATATCTCCTCTGAGAAAACTCTGAAGGCTTTCCTTTTTTGCTAGGAGTACCAGGAAGCTCAAGCCCAAGTTATCTATTAAAGCTGGAGTAGTTGTATTAAAATTTGGTCCTGATTTTCCTCTGCTGTCTGTATCTTGTTGTCATGCCTTTTCCTATAGGTTACTTTGAATCCTTTTCCATAAAGATGGGGCTTAAATGAATAAAGAAATATCCAGGAACCCATAGACTGAGCAGAGGCTGGGATGTGGTAGACTGACCAAGCCCTGTGTTTGGTTTCCCTGAGGTCTGGGTGAGAATTAGCCAGGTCTCAGCTCTCTCCTCTATAGAATGAGGGTACGGGGGCAAAGTTAACTCTGATCCACTAGTCCTTTTCCAGGTGCCCTCAGTACCCACAACTGAGCAGACAGCATGGAGATTAAGAGCCAGAATTGCGAAGCTTAACTTCCCCAGGGTATATAGGATGACCAACGTCCTGGTTTACCTGGGACTTTCCTGATTTTAGCACTGAAATTCCCATGACCCAGGCAATGCCTCAGTCCCAGGATGGTTGGTCACCTTACAGGTTCACCTACAAGCTTGCCACTTACTAGCTTGTCACCTTAGACAAGGTTCGTGTGTCTTCTTGATTTAATTGCCTGGAACACTATGGTAAAAAGGATTCTGAGGCCACGTGCAGGCATTACCTTGGAGAATATTGTGGGTTTGGTTCCACACCACTGCAGTAAAGTGAGTCAAATGAGTTTTTGTTTCCTAGTGCAAAAGTGTAGGTTACACTGTACTGTGGTCTGTTAAATGTGCAACAGGATTACATGCAAAAAAAAATTGTACATACCTTAACTAGAAAATACTTTATTGTTAAAATTGCTATCCACTTTACCTTTCTGTTGGTGGCTGCTGACTGATGAGGTGGTGGTTGCTGAAGGTTGGGTGGCTGTGGTAATTTCTTAAAATAAGACAACAGTAATTGCTTAAAATAAGCCTAGGTGGTTCAGTTGGTTGAGTGTCTGACTTTGGCTCAGGTCATGATCTCACGGTCTGTGGGTTCAAGCCTCTCATTGGGCTGTGTGCTGACAGCTCAGAGCCTGCTTAGGATTCTATGTCTCTCTCTCTCTCTCTCTCTCTCTCTCTCTCTGTCCCTCCCCTGCTTGCACTTTGTCTGTCTCTCTCTCAGAATAAACAAACATTAAAAATAAATACATAAGACAACCAACCAAGTTGATTGCCCAACCAACCAGGACACCAGTTTGTCACCTTGGGCAAGTTATTTAAGTTACATGTGCCTCAGCTTCCTCAGTGTTTAAAACAGGAGTTTCCTCCTAGCATTGTTGTAAATTTGAAGCACATTCATATTTGTAATGCACATTGAACAATCTTGGCACATAGAAAGCACCATGAGTGTTTATTAAATAAATGCTACTGTCATTTGTTCCCTGCTCAAATTGGGAAAATTTCTCAAAATAATTATTTACAAAAAAAAAAATCTACCATGACATTCTTTGGGCAATAGACAGTGTCCTGAGTGAGAGAGGAGACTATCTCCAAGCTACTTTGGGTGAAAGCGGAAGGATGCACAGCTCCCAGAGAAAGACAGAGCTGTGTGTGACTCAGGGAAACCACTTATTCCAGACAGAACCCACCCGCCCTGCACAGAAATTCAGCAAGCTAGCTGTCCCCAGTGTTTTCATCATGTATTCAGCTGTCAGACAAGAAGGCTAGGGTGTACCCTTGGTCTCTGCCAGAGATTTCAACCAGATCATCCTTCCAGAAAGTCATGAAAAGCAACTAAGTTTGGATGTTACTTATCATTCCTCATGAGAACCAGAACTGGTACAGCTGGGTGGGGTGGAGGGGGAAGCCCTGGAGTTTTTCCTGAGGACTATCCAGTATCTCTGCAGAGCTCTGTCTTTTCCCCTGAGACAGGACCAAGGAATTCGTACCTTCCACACACCCTCAGCCATGCCAAGCTGCCCCGACGGTACTGAGTGGGCACCTGACTAAAGAATGTATCTGTTAACACATCTGTCCTCATCAATACAACCACCATGCACCCAGCCCTGACCAAGCCGGAAAATTGCTCTCCTTGGTGGATAAGACTAATGGCACCTGCAGATCCTTTGCCCAGCACTTGCTTCTGCCTTCAATTTTTTTCACCAACATCTCCCCTCCCAAGTGAGAAGTGGAACTTTTCCAAAGCTAAGCTCTCTCTTCTCATGTGTGCCTTATGAGCCTGGCATAGGGGCTAGCACCTCAGAGGTCCTCAAGTAATTCCTCTCAGGCAAATATTCCTCCATAAAGTAAGGAGAGACTGTGGAGGGCTGTGTTGACCAATATGGTAGCCACTAGGCACAGTGTGGCTATTTAAATGAATACAAATTAAATTAAAAATTCTGTTCCTCCATCACATGAGGCATGTGTGCTCAATAGACACTTGTGACTAGTGGTTACTATATTGCATGGCACCAATATGAAGCATTTCCATCATTGCAGAAAGTTTATTGGGTTGTGCTAATCTAGAGCATATAAAAAGAAAGGGGGTAATTAGACCAGGACCCATCCTCTTGAAGCTGTAACAGCAGGACCTTGGGTTCCTGAGCCTGAGATATAGGGCACAACTGGCCCAGAAGAATCTTAGGAGATGATATTGATCCAGAATGCCTTCCACGCCTTAGGAGTTACCTAAATGTCACAGGTAAGGACTGATTCGGGGACCAGGGTTTTCACAAAGATGTTGTAATTTCCTAATCTAGTTCCCCCTCAGTGTGACATGTTAAGATGGGAAATGGCAGGAAGAAGAGGAAGAAGAAGGGAATTCCATAAAGAGGGCCAGTATGAGTGACTCCCACTGTATTTCTCCCCTTGCCCCCATAACCTTTTCCTCCTATCCTGGGAGCTCGAGGCATATACACTTGTTAGCATCCCCCACAACACTAAAGATATAGAGTTTAGTAGCATCCAGCATCATTCAGTCAGTAACCAAATACCAGAACAGAGCCTAGATTTCAGCTGAGAGAAAAGCCAGGAGACCACATAAAGGAAATAAGGTAGGAAGTTCACTTCATCTTAAACTTGGAGTAGTCAAGATTCCAGACTCTGACCATTAAGTTCAGAGTCCCTATAAGCCCCTAAAATATGCTGAAGTCATTTGAACCAAGGAGAGACCCTTCCTCAACTCCTGTAGAATCCATTTTGGGGGAGGCATCCAGGCAGGGGAGGAGACTCATTCTGTCCCTGTCACCCAAAAGTCCCAGGCATCTGGAAGAGAGACAAAAAGCCCCTGGGTGATATTAGGCAGCAGGAGTGTCTCTACTCTGAAATAGATCTGCCTGAAAAACAAACATAGACCCTGTTTATAAAACAATGAAAATACCCAGCCTTTATTCAGGGACTTAGCTTTTACAAGAAACGTCTACACATAGTGTTTCATTTCTTTCAAGAGCCCTGGAGAAGTAGTTGCTATCCCTATTTCATGGTTATAAAATATGAGGATCAATTTGAATAAAATACACATCAGCTTCCAAATTAACAGAGGAAATTTAGTTCTGAAAGACAATAATAATATTTCAAATATTACTATTAAAAGGCAACATTTCTTGAGCATTCATTATGCACCCAATGCAGAACTAAGCAGTCTCCATTCATTACCTCATTTAATCCTCACCATGCCCTTATGAGACAGACATAAAGAGCCACCCCATTTTACAGATGTGGAAACTAAGGCTCAGATAATTTCAACAACTTTCCCATAGTCACATAGCAAGTAAGGAGGAAAGATAAAGATTTGGTCCAATTGTAGTCATAATGTGGGTTTACAGGCCACATTATGGGGTCATAATGTTTTCAATTTTGAATGAGGGAACTGAAAATTCAATAGAAAATGTCAAAGAAGAAATTAGCTTCTATAACTTTGAAATGGCCCAACTCAGCAGCTTTTTGAAAATTCAGATGATTAAAGACATAGTCTAGTGTTTCCTTTGGCAGTAGGAAATTGCCTTTGCTTGAGAAACATTTACCGTCCCTCCTGCTCACTGGGGTGAGGTCAGGGTTGGAGGCCTGGTGGGAGAGACTCCATGCAGGCATGAGATGGAAGCGGATGAGGCATCTTTGACTGGATAACATGTCAGCACCTATCGCCTCTATCCCCAAATGGCAGCCCACAGGGAGGTAGGCCAGACAGCATCACATTCTGCCAGCTGCAGCTACGGCAGGGGCATCAGCCTGGCTCCTGTGGCACACAGCCCATAAATCAGCCCCCGAGCCTGCTGCACAATTGCCATGCGTCTCTTTCAAGCAGCTCTGAGGAAAAATGGCTCCATCTGCTCACTGCTAGGTAATAAATAAAATGGAATTGGAGCAAAATGGATGGAAAGCAATTTTTGGAAGATGAATTTCTGAAAGAATTGGCCACCATTTGTGCACCTCTCCTGGTGCTGGAAATTGCTGCCTGAGACCCTGCCAGGCCCAAGGGCTGCAGGAAGCACTAATGGACAAAAAAGAAAGAAGGGTATCCTGGTGATGAGCTGGTTAGGTAAGGGTTCTTTACAAAGGACTTCCCACTGCTGACCCCCCTTCTTCTCTTTGTCCTTCTACTTCGTCTTCTCCATCACCATTATCACCATCATCATCCCCATCATTACCACCATCATCACCATCACCATCATCATCATTATCATTATCACCATCACCAGCATCATCATTATCACCATCATCACCATCACCATCATCATCATTATCATTATCACCATCATTGCAACCATCATCTTCACCATCACCACCATCATCATTATCATAATCATTATCATCACCATCACCACAACCATCATCATCATCATTATTATCATCATCAACATCAGCGCTGCCATCACAGCCATCATCATTGTTACTTGACTAATTGGCTCACTGAGGCCTTACTCTGTACCAGCACTATGCGAAAATCTGTATATCTTTTCAGGAAGCACTTCCTTTAAGTCTCGCTCAGGCCTGTGCTGGCCCCACACTATGTTAGATTGCAAACCTTCTCCCCATGGCATTTTCCATGCTCTCTCCTTTGTCTTATTTTTCTCCATAGCTTTTATCACCTTCTAACATACTCAATAATTTACTTATCCTGATTACTGTTTTATCATCTATCTTACCCATCTAGAATAGAGCCTCTTTTTTTCCAGTGTTATTGAGATATAATTGACATACACCATTGTATGAGTTTCAGGTGTACAGCATAAAGGTTTGACTTACATATATTTTGAAATGATTACAATAGGTTTTTAGTTAGCATCCATCATCTCATATAGATACAATAGAAAGAAATAGAAAAAAAAAGAAAAAAACATTTTCTCCTTGTAATGAGAACTCTTAGGATTTACTCCCTTAACAACCTTCCTATACATCATACAGCAATGCTATCTATAGTCATCATGTTGTACATTACAGCCCTAGTAGAATAGATGCTCTTAAGGGCAGGGAATTTGTCTGTTTCTCTACCACTGTATCCCCACTGCTGAGAATAATTCTTGAACTATAGAAGGCACTCAATAAATAACTTGTTGAATAAATGAATGACTGAATGATCTCCTGTAATCCTCACAATGCTATGAAACATACCTGGCCTGTGCCTGTCTCTCCACACTCACCTCTTGCCTCTGGCCCCATGACATTCCATATACATTTGACATCTAGTCACAGTTGCTCTGATGCTGGAACTCCTAGCTTCCTTCCTTGATTCACCTTCCCAGACAGGCTCCAGCAATTCCTTCCAATCTTCTCTGACCATCCAGAAGAGCCACCCTTGCTATTCTTCTACTCTTTTTTAGTTCTTACAGAGCACATGCTCATTTGTTTACTTGGAGGGATGGGCATCTTCTTAAGGTCTAACAAAGCCAGCAGATTTATCTAGATTACCACTGTAGTCCAAACCCCAGCATAGGGCCTGGCACAGAGAAATTGAGAGGAGGAGCTGGGATTTGATTCCAGGTATAATTCAAGGTCCATAAGCTTAGGCACCACTCCATGCTGTTCTCAGAGTTCCTTTGGTTTCTTGCTAAGGTCAGCCACATCCACAGCCATGTCCATTATCTGCCTTGATTCCCAGGACCCCTGAGCACCCCCATTTAAGTGATCACTTCTTTGTACTTTCAGTGAATATCTATCAGACACCTCTGGGTCAGGCACAGAAGACATAGTCAAGGGAGACCAGGTTCCTGCTCTCATGGGGCTTACGTTTTAGTGAGAAGACAGATAACAAGTATGAAAACAATGAAAAATAAATGTGATCAGGAAAGTGCTGTGAAAACAAAGTAATTAGAGTGATGTGGCAGAGTGGTAAAGGTGAAATGTCTCTTATCAATAAGGTCTTTACACATCATTGTGCTATCTTTGCCTTCCCCATGGCCAGAAAAATCCTCCTAACCACCTCTCCTGCTTCACAGCCAACTTTTAAGCCACTCCTTCTGCTTAAATTTATCCTTTGCAATAGCCCAATAGACCAGACTATACCCATCAGAGCAAGGAATTGAACGAAAAAAATATGATCCTTGCCAGCCTTGGTCAGGGTCATGGTTGGACCTTGGGTCTGTTTCATGCACTTTAAATTTCTAGTGTATCTGAAATACTTGTGATAGATGCAAGGCCAGAAAATGCCCACAGCAGATATGGGGACCCAAGTGACCTGCCCCTTCTACTGTCCAGGCCACATGTGGGTAATTTAAAGATAATTAAGGATTTACCTGTAATTTCAAAGTCCTATATCAGAGCTAAGGATTTTCCCTCCAGTGGAAGTAGAAGGGGCTTAAAGTGCACCCATGTGTGGCTAAATAGTCAATTTGTCTGAAAGTTCACAGAATTAGGCTGCTATTAAGATATAGCATAAGACAACCCAACTTTAGGACAGAAGAAATGTACCAAAGGTTCCTCTGGAAGCAGAAAGCCAACAGTCTGCTCCCAATGTCTTTCCCAACTTAAACTCACCCATTCAGGTTGATGCTTTGGAACACTGGAGACCTGGGTTCTGAACTGGCCACAGCACTCACTTGCTCTGTGACATTGACACATCTTCATCTTCCTTCAGCTTCATTTTTTCTTCATATAATAAGAGAAAACTACCTTTATCTTACCTTCCTCATAGGATGACTGTGTGAATATTGGCAACTATTTCATACAAATATTTCAAAACTTCCTCTACACTAACCTACCCAATATAGCAAGATGTGTGCATAGCAAAGACCCCAGTAGCCATTATTAAATAGATTGGATGGATGAATGGATGGATGGATGGAGCTTAATAAACTCAAAATGTTTTAAGGTGGCTTCCTAAAGGCAGAAAATTTGAGGGAAGGGTCTTAAGAGAAACTAGGTGAAATTAGAGAGATGCCCTACTTAGGCCAAGAAGCTAGAGTAGGTCATTTTCCTTCTTAATGTTGTCCTTCCCATGTGAAAAGGACACAGAGTGACTGGTATGGGGCCTTTAATAGCAAGAGTAAGGATTATAATAACAGTAGGAATCAAGGCTCCTCTCCTTTCCCTGAGGTGAGGGATAGGGACAATTTTGGGATATTGAAGATTTAAAATAATTTTTGAGAGGTGTGGAGACTTCTGCACTGCAGTGGCTTCTCTCATTATGTCTCTTTGTCTCTCTACCTCTCTCTCCCTCACTGTGTCTTTTTGGGTTGGGTCTAGCATCTCCCCTAGATGGACTTTTGAGTTGATGGTTCCATATAAATATCAGGCATAATGGTAATGGCCTCTTGGACCACAGTCCCTCTGCTCATTGGCCCCACCACATTCTGCAAAGCAGGAGAGGATGAAGCAGGCAGAGGAAATGAGGTCAGCAGAAACAAAGCCAGAATGGAAATTGCGACAAAAATATAAGATGTTTATTTCAAGCCTAATGAGGCAAACCACACTTCGGGAAAATGGCAATTATAACTTGACGGTAACAGATTGGAGGTGCCATTGCTGCTGCTGCACCCCTACAAACAGTGTTGCTTCCTGGGCCTACCTTCTCCAGGAGGCTCGCAGCCTCCTGGACACCAGACTCGGGCAGCAGGTAGAAAGCCTTGGGGTAAGTGGATCAAAGCCACCTGCCCAGGGCCTGTACTGACTCTGCCACCTCCACCATCACCATCTCCTCCCTCCCCAGCTCCTCACTCCTCTGTAAGGTCTGGAGTTTTCCAAATGCCACTCACCTACATGGCATCTTCACATGTTTTGCTACATCCACTTAGCATCTGTGCCTATTAGTTATTTAAATTTTTGTCCCAATTTGATTTATCATAATTAATTAAAATAAGCACATTGTTATTGAAACTTATTCCTCATGTACCACCTAAAATCTTGCACATTCACAGTGACCCCCATCCCACCTTGAGGTTCTATGGTGAAAACTGGTCCTGGATTAACCTGAACTCACCTCACTATGACTTTCAAGGCCTGAGATCCTTTTGGAACTGAGATCTTCCCTATCATAACCTCACCACACTGTATTGCTTTTGGTTCATTTATTCATTCTACAGATAAATATCAAGAAACTACCACTGTTAGCACACTATAGTGAGTGAAACAGACTAAAACATTTCTGACTTCCTGGAGCTTAAATTTTAATGGGAAAAACAGACAAATAAACATAATAAATAAGGAAATGATATAGTATAAGAAAGTAAGAACTGCTATAGGATTACAAGATTCTGAAAAAGAGAATGGAAACCTAAATAAATGGTCAGAGTGGGCCTCATTGAGAAGGTGAGATGGGAAGGAAGTGAGAGAAGGAGACATGTGGCCTCTGGGAGAAGAGGATTCCAGGCACAGAGAACAGCCATTGAAAAGGTCCTAGGTGAAGGAAAAGCAAGGATTCCAGTATGCATATTATTGAGAATATCAGGAAAAGAGATGAGAGAGGTGGTGGGGACAAGACTAGAAGGACTTTATGGGCCAGTGAGAGAATTTGGGCTTTACTTTGTGGTAAATTGGGGTTCATTAAACAGTTTCAAGAAGAGGCAAGAAATGATCTACCTTACATTTGAAAATAATGACTAGGGCTGCTCTGCTCAAGATAGACTAAGGTAGGGGTGGTCAGAGATGGAAGCGGGGGGGCGGGTCTGTCACCAAGAGACTGCCAAAGCAATCCAGTAGTGAGATGGTGGTGGGTGGATAGAGTGTTTGGGACCCAGAGGTCAGATTCTGGATATATTGTGAAAATGTGGTGTGAAATGTGTGGTGTGGTGTGAATGGGATCTAAAACAGAGAAGTCAAGAATGACACCAAGATTTCGGCCTGAGTAACTAAAAGTATTGAGTTGACATCAACTGAGATGTAAAAGACTGAGAAGAGCAGGTTGGTGGGAGAAGGAGTTCAGTTTGAGATAAGATGGATTTGAGATGTCCATTGGGCATATCTGACAGACTGTGCTATTCGTGACAAATGTTTGCTATATTTCCCCCACTTCATTCATGTTAGGATTGACCTTAGAACTTGATTTGGCCAATAAAATGTGAGTAAAAGTTTTAAGAACCAGTTTACGGTTTGCTATGCTTTCTATTTTCCCCTTGCACTGTGATCAGCAATGTTCCAGACGAGAGCTGCTCCATCAGCCCAAGTCCTGGAGTGATGATGACACAGTGCAGAGCATCAGAGGCATATAGTGTGAATGAGAAACAAACCTTTTTGCGATATGCTGCTGAGATTTGAGGTCGTCTTTAGCAAAGCATAACTGAGTCTCTCCTGTCTGATACAGCATTCCTAGTGGAATGTCAAGTAGGCAACTAGGTATACTGGCCTTGAGTGAAAGGGAGAGGTCCAAGCTGGAGATATAAATTGGGAAAACATTGACATATAGATGGCAGTTGAATCCATAAGACTTGGTAAAGCTAAGGGAAAACAGATAAGAAAAGAGGACCAAGACCTGAGTCCTGGGGCCTCCAATATTCAACGATTGTGAGGGGAGGAGTAGGAAGAAAAGAAAACTGTGAAGGAATTAACATGAGAAGGAGAAAAACCAAGTGTGTGGGGTCCTGAGAAGAGAGGGAAGAAAAGATACCAAATAGGAGGAGAGACTGTGACTGATGCTGCTGACAATTCAACCAGGATGAGGACCAAGAGTTGACTCTCAGATTTGGCAACATGGAATCCATTGATGACCCTGCCAGTGCAAATTTGGTGAAGTAGTGGGAGCACAAGTCAGACTGGGCTTGGTTTAATGGGAAGGGGGGAAAGGAACTGGAGACAGCAAACATAGATAACTCCAAGAGCAGTTGTGACCCACAGGTGAGAAGAGAAATGCAGCTGTAGCTAGCACAGTAAATGGGGTCAAGACACCATTTTGAATGAGGAGAAATTACAGCATTGTTTGTGCATTTTAGGGAAAGTTCAGATGCAACAAGAGATAAAGGGGATAATTGCTGCAGTGATGTCTCTACAAAGGCAAGAAGGGATGGGATCTAGTGCACACCTGGAGGAATTGGTTTCTTGCAGGTGATTCTCCACAGTAATGGGTAAAAAGATAGAGTATATGGACATTGAATCTTTCACATTCTAAATTCAGAGAGCCACCAATGGTATCTTGGTCCATTTCCATAACTTTTCAGCCGTTCCAGTTACTCATATAATGTTCTAGTAGTATAGGGACACACAGTGATTTTATTCCCTTCAATCTCAAAATTAATCCAAAGTTTCTCTTCTTCACTCCCCCAGCCAGCCTCAAGGCTACTTAGAGAGGAGAAGGGAGTGCAAGATCTTATATTTGTACTCTTCTTTCCTCTTCTAGATCTTCTATTCTTTGGGGGACAAAGAATAAAGATGATAGCAGGTATTTTCCCCCTCACAGGTGTGCTGATATATGGGTGTAGGGGAGGAGTCCTGTTCAAGCCAGTTTTATCTGGCTGTGGATTCTATATAAGTGTTCATAGAATTGTGTTCAACTCTACCCTAGCCTCTAGACAATAGATGATCTCCCTCAAAGAAACTGCAACATCTCCCTGTGGCCTTGTCAGTAGAAACACCCTCAAATCCTTTTTGGGGGTTAGGCATTCCACTGCTTGGGCCAACATTTCCCAGAGGACCTCAGGGTCCTTTCCCTTCTGCCAACTTCATGCTCTCCTGGAATCTTTCTCTACAACTTCCAGACCCAGGGAGCCTAGACTCCACATCTTCCTCTACCTTATTCTTGTGTACAGTCCTAATCACCATATGACTATATTGTGTTTATTCATTTTGTTTATTGTCTGACTCCCCAGCCACATAGTAAGGTCCATAAGGGCAGAGATGTTTTTCTGGTTTACTATGAAATTCCCTGTACCTGTGAGTGCCTGCCATCTATCTGGTTGATGCTTAATAAATATTTGTTGAAAATGGATGGATGGATGGATGGATGGATGGATGAGTGAATGAATGAATTAATGAAGGAAGGAAGGAAGGAAGTAGGAATTGAACCCAACTTTTTCCTGAAAACATTGTAGTGGATTATTATAGTAATGGTCCCAATGAAACATGTCTCACTGTATTCTCAATCTTGAATAGGCCCCTCCCACTTTGAATCTGGGCTTGACCATGTGACTTGCCTTGGCTGACGGGACAGTAGCAAGAATGACCCAAGCATAAGCTTATATGTTGGAGCTATCTTCTTTCTTGCTGGTCTTGGAATACAGCCATTAAATTAAAAAGTTCAGGATAACTTGCTGTGAAAGTGTGACTCAGCTGACAGCTAGTACATCACCAGATACATGATGAGGACATCTCAGATTATCCAGCCCCAGCCAAGTTACTAGCTGATGGGAGCTACAGGGGAAACCCATATCAAATTGGCAAAGTGCAGAATTATAAGCAAATAAATGGCTATAGTTTTAAGCCACTGAGTAGTTTCTTATGCAGCAAGAGATAACTGTTACAGCACATAACACTTTTGTTCCTTCCATCCTCCCAGTATAAGATATTCCACAAAATAATTACCAAATAATATTTCTCTCTTCTTCTTATCAATATTCAGGCTCAAGAGTCCAGAGGATTCGACAAAGCCCACATTCCCCTTTGTGAGTCCCCAACCCCACAAGTCCTTGTGCCAGGTAAAGCAAATTATTTCCCAGAAACCACATCTACTACCCAATCTGACCTTTGGAAAATAACCAGGGTTGCTTCATATTCACTCTGCCCACCTAGAACCATAATGGGGGAGGGATTTTCTCCTGGACTCTCTCAGGAGCCCCTAGCCAGGAAATCCATATGTCTTTTCCAAGAGGGAGTAAAAGAGGCCCAGGGCAGGGCTGGGGAGGAAGGCAGCTTCAGCAGCATGAGCCCCTGGCCTGTATGCTCTGAGACTGACTCAGCCTTCAATGTGTTCTATGGCTTCCAAAGCCCCCACCCAGAGGGCACTGCTGGGTTTTGTTGAGACCTGCCTTGCATTTCTCCCTCAGTCCCCTAGATTCATGCTGTTCCCTTCTTCCAAAGAGAAATCTGCTGACAGTACTCACAAGGGAAATCATACTCTAGCATCCTGACTCCATGGAATTAAAAACCTAAACTTTAGCAAGGGTGAGTGGACAGAACCTGAGATGCTGCCTCAAACACATGCAATCCTGGCTGCACCAGCCACAAATTAAAAGTTAAGGTACACAGGAGCAAATGTGGCCTCATTTTGCACAGTCCACTGATTCCAAAGCCTTAGAAGCCAAGCATCTGGGGACCCAACAGGGACTGAATTCCTCTTTTGAGACTGGTTAACTTCCAAAGCAAGCACCCAAGCTTCCGACCTCCATCACATGTATTGAATGGGAAATACCTGGAGGTGGCAGATGTGCACAGCAGGGAAACCTTATGCCCCTTTGAGGCTCTTCCCAGACATTTCCCCCACCCAAGAGCTCCCCAGGTCTGTGAGATGGCCCTGGACTCACCCAGAGAAACCTCAAGCTTTCTCTTGGACTTAGGACTATCCAGGATGAATGCTAGCCCATATGTCAACCAGGGGCATTCAAAGATGTTATAACTGGTTAACTACAATGGTGGCTTAAGAACCAGACATGGGGGGTGGGAGGGAGGGGAGGGTGGGTGATGGGTATTGAGGAGGGCACCTTTTGGGATGAGCACTGGGTGTTGTATGGAAACCAATTTGACAATAAATTTCATATATTGAAAAAAAAAAACCTTGAAATGTCCAGAGTCTTTTGAATTTGGGTAACAATATGCCTCCTTGGCACAAGTCAACTGGAGTTGAGTAGTGGTTGATCCCAGGTCACCACAGTCCCCACTACTCCACGTTGATCTTACTCAGCCTATCTCATTCATTGGCATTATCTGTCTGGAGCCTAAAGACATTTTAGTTTGGATCCTAAAGGATATATGGAGATGTGCTGCCCAGATGTCCCCACAAGAAAGGACTTGTTGCCCAACTGCAGAGTGGCCAGTAGACAGCCTCAAACTGTCGCTTCTTCAGCATCTGCCTCAGCTATGGGGAGCTGCCTCACACTCCAGGGCTGGCCATATCTAGTGATTAAGTGATGCGGGGGTCAGAAAGGCCAGACAAGTGTGAAAGGCAACACGTGCCTCTTGGGTGGAGTTGGCCTGTGCTTAAGCCTCTAATACAATTTGAATTCTTCCCTTGCTCAACCCTGCTTTTCCCCCTTCACTTCCAAGGGATTGGTCCCTAATTAATATTTTACCCCAAACTCCATCTCAGTATCAGCTTCTGGAAAACCTAACCTGAAATACAGAACTAAACTGATGCTTAGAAAGGGGCAGGTTTTTCCATCTTCTACTAAAGAGAAAGGGGTGAAACCATGATCTCCTGATTCTGAGAATAGAACCTTGGGAAGTTTCCTCTTGCAAATCACTCCAGACCCACCCTCCCCTCTACCCTTGCGATACAAAAGAAGGTATGTTGACAGAAAAGATGTCATAGGGAAAAAAAAGTATATTTTATTGATTTCTCTCAAAAGTAGAGCCCAAGACAAGGATTTGAGTGCAAATGATTAATTTGGGAAGTGATCCCAGGAAGCAGGAGTGAGGGAACAGGGAGAATGGCACAGTAGAGGAATAAAAAACCAATAAAATGATATATTGTTACACCTGCAACCATAGACAACCAGGACTAGAGTCCATCAAGATCTCTGAGTAGTGTCCAGACTGTCTCCCAGAACTATCCACCTGAAGGATGTCTTCTGCCTCCAGTAAATGAGGTTGCCCCCAAATGGTAACCACACACTGCTGGGCTCTGCTTGAGCATGGGCCAAGCTCATTCCCACCTTCTCAAAGAAGGTCCTAGGGACAAAAGTGTAAAGCCATGCCTTGCACAGAGAAACTGGCAATAGGCCATTATAATGAAGTATAACACTCAATAATAAAATTATTTGCTAGATACAGAAGTACTATAGATAAGAGAGAGATTTTAAGTCTGGTAGTAGAAAGAAATCAGAAAGAAAGCTACACAAAGGAAGCTAGCTCTGAGCAAAGTTTTGAAGGATGAATAAGAATTCACTACATCAGTAAGGTAGAAGGCTCAACCTGGAGGCAAGGTTGCACAGTGTGTTTGGAGTGCTGTAAGCATTTTAATGTCTCTTGGCATAAACATCAGGAAGAGAGGGACCAAAGACAGACTAGTGAGGGAGGCAGGAGCTAGATATGCTCTAATACCACTCCAAAAATTTTCATTTTTGCCCAAAGGATTTTCTTAATTTTATTTTTAAAACATCATATGGTAAAATTGATTTTTTTCCTTGGTTGTACAGTTCTATGTATTTTAACACATGTAGAGATTCATGTAACTGCCACCATAATCTAGGATACAAAATAGTTTCATGGCTTCAAAAATCTCCCTTCATGGTCAGATCCTCACCCTGATTCTTACCCCTGGCAATCTCATATCTGTTCTCCATATATTTCTCTCTTTCTGCAAATAAATGGAATTATATCATGTGTAATCTTTGAGACTGGCTGCCTTCACTCAACCAAGACTCATCCAAGTAGTTTTTCCTGTATCATAGTTTACCTGTTTTGTTACTGCTGAGTAGTATTCCATCATATAGATGTCTATTCACTTGTTGAGGGTCATTTGGGTCATTTCTAATTTGGGGAAATTATGAATGGAGCCATTATAAACATTTGTGCACAAGTCTTTGTAGAACATAAGCATTTATTTCTCTAGGGAAAATACCTAGGAGTGGGATCATTGTGTTATATGTTAAGAGTATGTTTAACTTTTCAAGAAATTCCCAAACTGCTTTCCAAAATTGTATACTTTGCATTCTCACCAATAGCATATAAGAGTTCCGGTTGCTCCACCTCACCATCAGCTCTTGAATGTGTTTTTTATATCAGCAATTCTAATAAGAATCTAGTGGTTTGCCCAAGATATATTAAGCAAAAGAGTGACATGATCAAATCAGGGAGAAAAATTAAAGGCAAAGAAACCATTTAGGGTAGTGATGCAGTGATATAGACAAGAGACATTGGTGGCCTGGACAAGGTGATGGCTATAAAAATGAAGTGTAGGAAGAGAGATTCTGGAGAAGAATCAGCAGGACTTGGGGTTGTGGAAAGGAATCTAGAATGACTCCTCAAGACCCCAAAACCCCACACAGAGAGGAAGTGGGAATTTCACTGTGAAGGGCTGGGGTGGGTCAGTGGGGAGAGGAGCAGCCTCCCTTCCCTGCTGGGGAGAAGCCTTGTGCAGATAATTGCACCAAAAAGCTTGGCTCCATTTATGCAGGAAAATTTACATCCCACTCTGTGGGGGAAGACGTGTCTATTTGCCAGCCTGTGTTGGCAGAATTATAAACCAGCCAACAGCCCTCATTCTGGGAGTGACCTGTGCCGGTTGTAAACATGAATGCATATGTCCTGATAGTGAATCAGACAAAGAACCCCAAATGTGGAACAGTAGGAAAACAGAAAACCTCACCAAACATCCAAATGCTGCCTCCTTCTTGGGGGTAAATTAACTTCTTTTTTCTAAATTACTGATGAGTTTGGAAAGTTGTCTTGTGTTGATTCCAGTTGTTCTTAGAACTCAAGGTGAAGTGGCCAGTTTTGAAGCACCAGATAAAATAATGAATACCAAGAAATGGGAATGCTAATTAGAAGCTGCCATTTTGCATCATATTTGAGGCTTGTGTTTAGTATGTTCTTGGGTGGGCTGTGTGCCAAGGCACTGGCTTCTGAAAAAAAATTAGAGAAAATACTTCAAGTCTTCCCCCCTGAAAAGGGGGTTCCAGTGTATCCTGACCAGCCCAGTGTCAGCTCCCAAGATCCTGAGGCCATGAAAGAACTGGCTGCCACTATGGGGAAGAATTCCTGCAGATTTCTCTGGTAATTTCCCTTCCTCTCATCTCTGTAGCATCCACCTTCCCTGAAGGCCTCAAATACTATACCTGACTACAGGATTCTCAAAGCCTCTTCTTATCCTTGCTTTTTTTTGAACTTTACAAAAACTCTGGTATTGTTATTTCACCTTTCCACTGAAGATCTAGAGAGGATAAATGACTTGTCTGGGTCATGTATTAGGTCAGTGGTAGACTTGGGATCAAAATCAGGTCTCTGGATTCTACATCCAGAATAACCTTTCCACATGCCTCATCACTATTTTTTTTTAAGTTTATTCATTTATTTTTAGACAGAGAGAGAGAGCACCAGCAGGGGAGGGGAAGAGAGAGAGAGGGAGAGAGAATCCCAAGCAGGCTCTGCGCTCTCATTGCAGACCCCAACTCAGGGTTGAACTCACAAACAATGAGATCATGACCTGAGCCAAAGTCAAGAATCAGACACTTAACTAACTGAGCCACCCAGGCACCCCATCACTACTTTTTATTTTGAAATTGACTTCAAACTCCAAAGCAAATTTGATCCAAGAACTTCTCCATTAATCACAGTCTGTCTAATCTGTCTCCTGGATTGGCAGCTCCCCCCACCACCCCACTTTCTGCAAACTCCTTCTGGCTTCTTTCCATATAGTTACAGCAGCCATGTTTGTGCAACAGCATACACATTGCTCACCCTATAGCTGATTGGTCCATCATAGGCACCTGACCCAAGCAAACCAATCCCCCAAGTCCTGCCCTGGGAATTTAGGATTGTGACTGAGAAAGGAAGGACAGGTTCTTTCTGGAGGGATGTAGCATGTGACGTTCACCATATCTTCTACAAGGAATGGGAAACAGAATCCCCAAGAAAAGGGAAGATCAAAGCTAAAGTACAGGGCAGACCAAAGGAAAGAGATGGTGGGGTGAGCTGTTAGGAGCTTTCCAGAAAGGAAGCTCCATAGAATCTAGCTGTGGGGTTCCAGAGCTTGTCTGATTCTTATGTTTCCTGAGGTTTGAGTGTTCAGCTTTTTGGAGTTTGTGAGAACCCGTAATAGAGCCAATGCACACCTGTCCCTGACTTTTTTTTGTCCTTAAACTTGTCAGAGTTGGTTCTTATATCTTGTGGAGGAAGAAGACAAAAGCTTGCTTTTCTTTATGGAACTGATCACCATCTGAAAATATCTCACTTACTTGTTTACCGTATGATCCTTTACTGGAATGTTAGCCCTCTTAGAGCAGAGACTTTGTTTCTTCAAGCTATATCTCCAGTGCCTAGCACTGCCCTGGCACACAGTAGGCTCTCTAAACATAAATACTGAGCAAATCAATAAAAAGATAAATAGGATACGGAAGCCCTTAGAAAGCATCCAGTTCTACTATTACCTTTTATAAAGGGAAGAATTGAGGCTTGAAGGAGGAGCTTATTGATGAAGGATCCACATTGAGTTAGTCAATGACTCTGGACTGGAATGCAGTCCTCTCAAGTCTTTGTCCAGTGTTGGGCCAATAAGCTGCCCATAACAGTTGCAATAAGAGCCACCATGTGCTGGCCAGAGCCTGCCCGCCTGACATTGCACTAAGAACTTTCTGTGTGTTGGCTCATTTAAGCCTGACATGTGCCAGAAGGGCGGCCTCATGAGCTCCGTTTTGCAGATGAGGAAATGGAGACCTCGGAGGCATTGTACAACTTTCTCACACATCAGACGTAGTAAAGCATCAGTATTGGACATAAGAATATGTCCCTTTGCCCATAATTTCTAACCTTTGTGTTTCAAAATCTTATATGTACCATGCCCTTGGGCAGACCCTAGCAACTTGGGACCCTGACTCCATTGGGCCACAGACCCAGATGATTATACAATCTGACTTGCCAAGACCTATCTGTCCCTTGGATCCTTGTAGTTTGTGCTGTCCTCTAAAAAGTGAATCTGGGCTAGGTCAATAATTACTGGGAGAGGTTGATGGTGACTGCTTTAAGAGACCTTTGCATTTTAACACAGGACTCAACCCTATGTCCGTCCCTTCCTGAGTGAGGAGAGGTAGCTCTCTGCGAGCGGAGTCAGGCACTGGCAAACCAGGGTGGTGATGCTCTGAAGCTGGAGGACTTGTGGATCCCATCATTCCCCATGCCTATTTGGTTCCACCTTTGCAGACAGCCTTGGTTGGGTCCTGCACACAGCAAAGAGCCTAACATGGAGAAAAAGCATTGAACCTGGGACAGAAGACCTGAATTCAAGACCCAACTCCCCTCCTTGCTAGCTTTGCGACTGGACTAATTTATTGTACTTCTACGAATGCTATGTAGCTTTAAAAAGAATTGGAGGTGGTAGATGTGTAATAATATTATCTTCCATGAATATCATCCAGCAAAATTCTTATAATACAAAATGGGAAATAACTGCTGTAGACTCTTTGGATGTGTATTGAGGCATCTGTCATGAGCTCCCAATATGCTCCACGCCCATGCTCAGTGCTGAAGCCAGCCTAGAGCTGCTGTCCCTTCTGACTTTGAGTTTGAAAAGACGAAGACCAAAGCTTTCCTGACAAGTGCTGCTGGACTCCAGGAATTAAAGAATATCCCAGCAAAGGTTAATTGGTTAAATTTATTAGCCACTAGAAGAGGAATTTCCACTTGGCAATTAAGTTTGCAAATATTGTGCAACCTTGTAGAGTGTATTTCTCCAAATTGATGTGTTCGTTTTCATGTAATAATCAATTAGTGGGTGTTTCAGTTGCTTAATTAGCTCTGCATGTAAATTAATCTCTGCATATTGAAATTGCAAGCCCAGCCTTGTAATGTTGGCCTGTTTCTGGGATAAATCAAATTACTGCGTCCCCAGCAAAGATTCTTGGTTTTCAGAGTCACCAAAAGCCAGCAGGTTCCTTTTGCTGCCTGAGCATGTGGGCTTAGGGAGGATTTGGAGTATAATAGCCAGGCTAATTATATTTACCCATAAAGAGGACTCTGCATCAGTTCTTATTTCTGCTCTTAGGCAAAGCTGCCTGTTGAATGATTAAAATCTCTGAGCCATTCAGGTCTCATGCCTGGGTCTCAAAATCACTGAGGAATAAAAGTTTTCCATTCCCCAGAGATTGGAGTCAGCAGGTGAATTCCATTCCCTGTTTCATTAAAGAGGCTGGGAGGTAACAGGAAAGATAAATTCATGACCAGTGCTGACTCCTCAACCTCAGGGAAATGCCCGCCCTCCAAGAGGCCTCCCCTGACTATACCTAGCTGCAATGACCTCTCCTTTCTCCAAATTCCCCTAAGAAGGCTATGCCCCTGCTCTCACCTGTTACATACACACTGTGGTGTGGGCTCATGGCACAGACACAAACAAGCCTGGGTTCAAATTGTGACTCTGCCATCTAGCTGTGTGAGTTTCCATAATCCAAGTACTCTCCTCACATGTAGGGTGAAAATAATAATATTCCACCTCCTGATACAGCCCAAGTGAAGCTCAAATGAGAACAATGATCTTAAAAGCTTTTGGTAAATAATAAAGCACTTTGTACACAGTATATAGGCATGGGTTATGTTTGTGTTTCATGTTATTTTCCTGCATCTTTTAAGAGGAAGGGATGAATTGTTGCTTCTCTAGTAGGTCCCCCATGATGGTCATCCTAGGACTGGTTTGTAGCACAGCTGAGTGCTCAGCAGGGCACAGAGAAATGGGACACCTGGCCTTGGCCCACCTGCCTTGGAATTCTGATGCCTGGTCTCTGAGTTCCCACTTGGTTTGGTTCCCTGTATTTTGAGAAATGTGAGAGAAGTAAAATACTATCTCTGGAGCCTTTGGATTCTTTGGGCTGTGCAGACACGCAAAGGAGGCCTGGGCCACCCATATAATTAGATCCTATCATTACTTTGTAAACATGGCCAATAAACCCAAGAAATGGAAACCTGGCCTTCTCCACACAACTCAGCCAAGAGAAAATCCATTTTGGGGCCAGGACAACCTAACTGGTTACTCTCCAGGGCCCAATCCCCAGAGGCACATTCAAAAGGCCCATGGACTGTACTGAGGCTCCCCATGACTCCGGGAGCATCCAGGAGTCCTCTATGGATCTCTGGTGACCAATGTTCCCAAGTGGTCATGGTCTAACATCCGCCACCAGAACTCTTACCTTGGATTAGGGTTATGAGGTTATGAGGGATCTATCACCCCAGGGAGAAGCAGAGTGCCCTGAGACAGCAACCCCTTCTGACCCAGAACCCCCAGCACAACTGTGAACACATAGTAAGTGCTCAGTAAAAACTTACAAGAAGGGGATATGAAGAGCACAAATGAAAAAGTGTAGCCATGAATATGGAGCAATAAAGGAACTAATAAATGAATGAATGGACAGAAATGAAAGAATGAAGAAAGGAGTGGATTTTTTAAAGTTTATTTATTTATTTTGAGAAAGAGTTCAGGGGTGAAGGAGGGACAGAGAGAAAGTGAGAATCCCAAGGAAGCTCCTTGTTGTCACTGCAGAGCCGGATGTAGGGCTCGATCCCGCGATCTATGAGATCATGACCTGAGCTGAGATCAGGAGTCGGATGTTTAACCAACTGAGCCAACCAGGTCCTCCAAGAGTGGATTTTAATGAGCAAAGATGAGTGAGGGATTCCAGTCAAGTGGAGTGCTCTACCTTCCTGTCCATGCCCACCCATTAGAAAACATTCTCCCTTGCCTCCTGGTTTCCCTGAGAACCACACAAGAATGGGATCAATTTTCATTATATGTAATAATGCCCCTCATCCTTAAGGACTCAGGATGTTTTTCAAGTCATTGAGAAATTCATTTTCACACTTCTTTATCTGCTGCCTGAGAGCATGGAATGTTTCTGCACCCAACCATTACAGGTGTCTAGAATTTTCATTCAGAACCAAACAACCCTCACCTGCCAGTGCCATGATGTGAATGAACAGAACTTCCCCCAAGGGACCACAAGTTCCAGAAACACCACCTAGAGCCCCGGGAATGCTTTGATGACCAAAAGCAACATCTTTTTGTGTCAAGTAACTGACAGGTGAGGCTTTCCACACAAAACACAGGGGAATAAACACACCTCTTCCCCAAAGGCCAATTCCTCTCCCCAGTCTTGGAATTGAGGCCTCCCTGGCTCTGCATTCCCAAAGCCTGGTGACTATGCTGCACTATGGTACTCAGCACACACTACTGAGCACCTCTCAGAAGGGAAATACTGAGGAGCTGGCTAACTTAGGTGAGGGTACTGATGAAGGACCCAGAGTGGCCCATCACATTCACTGCTCAGGTTTTCTGCAGAAATGCTAAACAATTAAAATTGTTTTCTTTAATATCCCTCTCTGTCCTGCTCAAGGACGGGATGCCCAGCCTGGCCTCTTTTCTACCTGCTAACTAACCCATTTACTACTTCCTTCCCCTGACACAAACACCCCCTGCCAAATGCAAAGAAGATTCACTGTTCCCAAACCCACAGTTTTTTTTTTCTCTCTCTCTCCTCTCTCCCTTCTCTGTTATAAATCCTATTTTGCTGGCAACAGTCCAGTGACTATTTTCCCTCACTAGGTTGACCGACCGTCTTGTTTTGCCTGAACCTGAGGTGCTCCCTAGGAGGCTGGACTTTCAGTTTTAAAAATGAGGCAGTCATGGACAAATGAGAACAAGTCAGTCATCTTATCACTTACACATGAGAATATCTGTGTGCAAAATAGCTGTCTCTAACTTATTCCTTGAAACCACTTAACAGGTGATACCTGTGAAACACTTACACACTAAGCACTCAATAAATACCAGCTACAATAATCACTTTTGTTGTTACACTCAGGCATTCATGAGCAATGTTACCTCTACTCCAATAATATTCCTTCCACCCTCCTGTGCTCACAACTTGGCAGTGTGGCACAGACAGTGTTTGTGGTGAGTCCAATGGCATCTTTAATTTAACAAAATTCACTGGGTCTGCAAACACTATGCTAGGCTACTGTAAGCTCCAAATATACTGGCTTTACCTGCATGAGGCTTGCAGCTGAATGTAGGAGACAACAATGAGTGAATGAACACCAGAGTTGATACAGACTTACGGATGGTGGTAAGATCGAAAAGGAGATGCATAGGTGCTGTGGGAGAGATTAATAGGGGAACCCTAATTCCAACTGGGAATCCAGCTAGGCCTTTCTAAGAGAGTCATGATTACATTAAGATTAAAAGGGTAGTGGGCAGGTAGTTGGGAAAAGGTGAAGGGCCCTTGAGAGCCATAAGCACGCAGTCCTGCAAATTTTGATTATTCTTTGAGTTCTGAAGAGTAATGAACCAGAAAGTCTATTTATTTAAAGGGAGCCCGTGGTGAAAATTGTAAAGATAAGGACATTCACATGACATACATAATTATTCCACATTCAGTAGCTTTGTGAGAATTGTCATACACACAGGCACCATAATTGGAGCAACCCACAATCAGGTCCAATATTAGAGCAGGGTTACAAAGAGGGTGCTCTAGACCTTAGAAAGGACTCTCCACCCTTCTCAAAAGCTCCTGTGTATATCACAATGGTGGGGGATAGAAGAAAGAATATGAGATTCTGAGTCAGAGGCCCTGGGGTCAAGATCTCATTTTGACTTTTGCTGACCATTCATAACCTCGGAATATCACTCTCCGTGTCTGTAAATGGGTACAATCATGGTGCCCTTCCCCACCCCCAGCTGCTTCGCAAGGTTTGTGTGAGGAACAAAGGAGTAAAGCCCTGGAAAAAATGGTATTTCTCATCATCTGTCTTTCCCTCCAAATTGTAAGCTACGTCAGGACAAGAACCACATGTCCCAAGAACAACAGGAGAATGGGGAATGTCTGAGAAATAGCTGAGTGAAGTCACATAGGAATGAGAGGTAGAATGACCACATGGGTTCTAGATTCAGGAAAACTCAGGCTTGACTCCAAACCCTGCCCCTTTCTAGCTGTGTGAATTTAGACTGGTGACTGCACCTCATTGTGCCTCAGTCTCCCCAGCAATGTGGCAGGGAAGATACTGTCCACTTTCAAGGTGGAGCTGAGAAAGAAAGATAGTGAAAAATAAAGGGGTTAGTTTAACATCCAGGCACTACTTTGTTACCAAAGCTCTGAAAATAATCTAAGCCCTTTCCTGCCTAAGAGCCTTTGCACATGCTGTTCCCTCTGCCTGGAATGCTATTCTTCCAGCTCCTCGTATGGCTGGTGCTCCCTATCCTTCAATTCTTACCTTAAATGTGATGTCTTCAGAGCAGCCTTTCCTGTTCATCCCACTTCAATAGGACTTCCTCTATAAATCGCTATTCCAAAACTCCACTAGATAGTATTGCTGTGTAAAACATCACACCAAAACTTAGTGGCTTGAAACAACAGATATTCAGTATCTCATAGCTTGTGTGGTTCAGAGATCCAGCCATGCTTAGGTGGGTCCTCTCGCTCAGGGTCTCTCACAGGCTGACATCAAGGTGTTGACTGAGGTCATGGTCATCTCGAGGGTTGACTAGAGAAGGAACAACCTCCAGGCTCACTCACAAGGCTCTTGAGGGGACGTGGATCCTCACTGGCTGTTGGCCACAGATGTCAGTTCCCTACCATGTGGGCTCCACTCACAAGGCAGCTGGTCCTATCAGAGCTCAGGCTCAGAGAGGGAGAGAGAGAGATTGGTGACAAGCATGACAGGAGTCATGGTCATTTTATAATCTTTGAAGTGACATCACTTCACTTTGAAGTGAGTCACTAGGCCCAGGCCACGCTTGAGGGGAGGGTATTAGAGAAGGCAGGATCATTGGGTTCCATTTTGGAGGCTACCTACAAGAATAACCTTATTAACACTCTACCAATTCCTTATCTTTCATTTATGTCGTTCTCCTCTTTAGAGTGTGACACCTTCCACAAGATGGCAAGCTCAATGAAGGTAGGAATCATGTGCCCAGTGCCAGATGAATAGTAGTTTAATAGTCAATAAACAAATTAACAAAAGCCAGCACTGTGCTATGGGCTTGTGGAGAACAAGAGTCAGGCCCCCTTGCAGGTGTGTGAGACGGACAAGTAAATGGACAGGCACAGCAGGTGATGTCTTCGCTTTTCTGCCTTTTTAAACCACACAAGGGACCGTGGCTCTTGCCTTGCAAAATGACTGAGAAAGTTTCCCAATTTCTGCAGAAGGATTTGTTTTGCCTTCTGGGTCCCTGTCATAATTTCCGATATTGTGCCAACTCATCCCTCTGTGTTGGGGGGCTGGCAGGGGAGGCACAGACAGACAGTGGAAGGAGAAAAGTTCTACAGGGCACAATAATCCTCTGAAAGGTTTTGACGAGTCGACCGGCCAGGGGCCTGTGAGCTGGCTGTCTGCTGCCCGCCGCCCTGTTTGACGAATCGTTTGCCAAAGAGCCTGGCCAGCGGGAGCTTTGACCTTGGAGAGAGAGCGATCTGTCTTCATGGAAACACACTGTCATAAGCACATGTCTCAATTTTGCTTGGGCAGGCTCTGGGGCTGCATGAGAAGAGAGCCTTGGACATGGCTAAGGAGGAAAAATGTGTGGTCCATCCAGGGGCATGGAAGCAGCTAAAATTAACCCAGAGTGACCCTGGAGAGTGGGGCTGGAAATCAGCATGTTTCCCTTCAACGGCAAGTCCCCCGCAAGGCCAGCAAGTCTCCCACAAGGCCAGCAAAGTATTTCCTTCCTTGCTGAGCTAAAGAGCCCCTCACCTCCCATCTTCCATGAACCAGGCTCTTCATTTGTCACCAAGGACAAGTGCGGAGGGCATTTTTGGAGGCAGTGCCTTTGGCATCTAGGTCCTTGCAGCAGAAAACACACTCTGGCCCCCACTTTATACTGAAGGTCAAGGAGGTCACTCCCTAGGGGACAGAATGGGTGATAAATCTGGCATCTCCACAGTCACCTCTCTGAGGGCCTGGCTGAGCCGCTTCCCTCCATCTGCACCGACAGGTCTGGGGGAGATTTATCTGCCAGGATGTAGGGCCCACTGCAGAATCAGCCAACTCATGAATCTGGAGGAAAGGCATTGACTAAAGCCCGGGGTGTGCTTATTAAAGCAGAGAAAGGACAGGAAGAAGAGCTCAGAGCTCCTGCAGGGCTCCTGTTTTGAGTGACACAGGTTGGAGGTATTATGGGATGGCTGGGCTGGGCTATTTTGGGATGAATTGGACAAATAGACAATGCTCATGGGGAGAAAATAAAAGCCAGAGGTGCTCTGAGAAGCTGATCATGGACAACTGATAAAGAGACATTTGCCAGGGAGGGAGAAGCAGGAGAGGGGCTTCTGAGGGACTAGTCCTGCAACTCATAGCCTAAAGGCAAACCACAGGGCTTTGCTATCAGAAGGATGTGTTACACCATGACCTCTGAGGGCACTGGGAGAGGAGGCAGGGGTCCAGGCCAAGAGAAGTGGGAAGGTTTCTACCATTCTGAGGTGGGGCCAGGGCCAGTCTGTCTGGAGACAGAAGGCTGGACAAGATGACCTCTAAAGAGATTCTTCCAAGATAGCTGTGCCCCCAAATTTTTGTGGTAGTTGTCTTTCCTTGTTTTCTGTGTGTGTGAGGCTTTGCCAGGGTGTTTTGGGGCACAAAATGTCAGGGAGCCAAAGATCTAGTCCTGAGTTTCTAAAAGGATGATGTTCTGTGTATTTGTTCTTGTTTTGTCTTCCCATTTCATGAGGTAGGGTGGATACTGTAACCCACAAGCCTGGCCTCAGTGTAAAACAATTTGCTCAGCCCTGACTCTGGCCAGAGACATGATGGAGCTCAAACCACTCCATCCCACAAAGGTGTCTCTAGCCTTACAGGACCCACACCCACAAAGGTGTCTCTAGCCTTACGGGACCCACACCCACAAAGGTGTCTCTAGCCTTACAGGACCAACGGAGCCTGAGAAAGAGAGAGTCTCAAGACTAAGGAATCAGGATTTGTTAAGACACAAAGGAAAATTGAGAAAATCTCCAAAGTCAATATGAATGGCATAGCAAACAATTACCAAGTATCACCCAATGCCAACAGGAGAACAAAAGCACCACGAGACTGACCCATGGCAGCTTTTCTGAGTAGATATGTCTGCTTCACACCACACCTTTCCTCAGTTTGATTTTACCCCCTCTGATGGTTAATTTTATGTGCACTGGGTACCCAGATATTTGAATAAACATTATTCCAGGTGAGTGTGTGAGAGTGTTTCCAGATGAGATTTGTATTTGAATCAGTAGATTGCATAAAGCAGATTGCCATTGCCAGTATGGCTGGGTCTCATCCAATCTGTTGAGTGCCTGAATAGAGCAAAAGGAGAAGGAAGAATTTGCCCTGCCTGGCCACTTGACCTTTGGTTTTCCCTTGCATTTGCTCCAGGGCTGACACTATTGGCTTCCCCAGTTCTCAGGCCTTCAGGCTTGAATTGATATTATACCACTGGCTTTCCTGGGTCTCCAGCTCGCAAGCAGCAGATCATGTAACTTTTCAGCTACCATAACTGTGCAAGCTAATTCCTTATAATAAATATTTTTAGTCTGTTGGTTCTGTTTCTCTGGATAACCCTGACTAATACGCTCCTCACTCCAGGATGACATTGATCTAGATCTGGAAAATATTTTTATTCTTTGGGTTGTGATATTCTTATCTCCTATAGAGGTTTAAAATTGAGTAATTTAAGGTCTATGAACAATGGTTAACCAGCTATTAATATTTCAAAAGGAAATAACACTTTGAAGACAACCACCTCAAGAGACAGTATTGTATGAATTCCCTTTATATTTATGGAAAACCCCACCAAGTTCTTCTGCCTTCCTTTTGGTTTTGGGGAATGATGGGTGCTAGTTAAGCAGTTTTCTAAAGTTGCATACATTGCCAATGTTCAAAGAACTGGAAAAAAAGTAAAACATACTGACATTAAGTTTTATTATCAGATAATCTGATATTGCAGGAGAAACCATCCCTCTAGATCATTATGTGATATTCCTAACTTTAAAATACATTCAACTATAGGTGATATGTTCAATCCTGAAAGAGGTTACTTGATTACCTTATTTGAAGAAATAAAATATGACTGAGTGCCAGATTCATTCCATTATGTGTAGCAAAATCTGCTACACATGATTTGGGGTCCTGGAGTCTTTGGGTGAATGATGGTAGTTTTAGTTTTCTGGTTTTTGGATTTGGGATCTTAAAAAAAAATGGGGGCACTCATTTGGTTAAGCATCTGACTTCGGCTCAGGTCATGATCTCACAGTTCATGAGTTCGAGCCCCGTGTCAGGCTCTGTGCTGACAGCTCAGAGCCTGGAGCCTGCTTCGGATTCTGTGTCTCCCTTTCTCTCTGCCCCTCCCCTACTCATTCTCTTTCTCTCTCTCTCTCTCTCTCTCTCTCTCTCTCTCTCTCAAATAAATAAACTTTAAAAAAATAATAAAAATGTTTTAAAAATTAGCATCAAATGGTCATGAAGAGATAGTAGAGGGGAAAGAAGGGAACAGTAAAAAGAAAGCAACAGAACTCTAACCTGAGTCCTTTCTCCTCTTATAAAAGTGCTTATATGAGTCTTAGATGAGTCCTAGGATGCTGTGAAAAGGCACAGTTCAGACGGTGAGGGTTCAGTGACAGGTAAATTGAGAGAGAGGGGCAGGGAGAACAATGAAGGTTTTTCAGACTAGACCAGGGCTGCTTGGCCTCCAGACACCCACCACCCCCCCCCCTCCAGAAACCATCTTTGAAGTGACAGTAGCTTGTTCTGTAAAGGTTTCTCTTCCACCTGCTGACCATGAGCAGTTGCTGACCAGCTGAAAGAAGGGTCTCAGGTCACTCTAATCTATGTACTACACACCGATCAATAACACGGAGTTACGCCCCCCAACCACAAATGTATAACTCAATCAGTGCTGTGAAGGTGGGAGCAGAATTTGCCCCCGAAACCCTGCTGTGAACAGCAGAAAATGTGGGTGATTTCATTATCTGAGATTGCTTTGTCATATTTCTGCTGAACCAAAGGATAACTGAAATGAACATTAATAATTCAGCACCACAGCCAGGGTTGCAGAACCTCTGGGCCCTGGCCGTTCCAGGCTTGGGCTCCTCCAGTGTTTGGCTCTGGAAACAGCCTGGACCCCCACAGCCATGAGTAGCTCCAAAGACAGGGTCTGTGCCATTTCCCAAGGTTAGCCAAATCTGAGGGGTTTGTGTGACCCCCAAGGGAGAAGAAGTCCTTGTGCAGCAGAAATGAGTGGATCCCCCAAACCCAACCTATGGTCAGACCCCCTGGGTAGTGTCTGAGAGCTTGGGGAATGGAGGTCTCTCCCACTCCAGAATTTGCTTGTTTCTTTTGATGCCGTTTCCTTCTGAGCCTTGGGTTTTCTTTTGACCCAAGGGACAGGTTGGGGGAAGTCTTGAACAGAACTTTCCTTCCCGTCTACCTCCACTTCAGATTTCTCCTCCCCCAACCCACTTTCTCCTTTTTCTTCTCTCTCTCTCCCTGTCTCTCCCTCTGCCCCCCATCTTTTCTGCTTTACTCCATTTGCTGTCCCTCTTATTTTAATATAATTCTAGCATGCCAAAGCAAAAATGCCTTAGGGGCTCCTGGCACCAGGGGTAGCAAACTCAGATGCCCTTGGGGACCAAGCGGGTCACATAAACATGTAAAGCAGGCAAGGCGTCAAGTACTACTGTGGACAGGGGGAGAGCATGTGTCCCATACCTAAATGCACACAAGTTTTATATTTTAAAAATCCAAATGCTGGAAACAGAACACATTAAGTACATGAAGGCACCGTGAGTCCCCAGTTTGTGACCCAGTCTAGGCTGGTTCCCTTCTTTATGGAGAATGAAATCAATAATCAGAGGAAGAGAAGTAATTGACCTGGGTCATGCAGAATGCAGGGTCTCCCAACTTCCAGGCTATGGATTCTCCCAGAACACACAAGTTCTTTTCCTCCACACACCTTTCTATGCAGTTAGTAATTCACTGACTTATTTCCACATTCAGTACTGACTCATTCTTGCCCCAGGCATCAGGAACACAGATGAACCAACATACCATGTTCCCCCAGGACCATTGGTGTAACTATGGGAGGTGGTGTTCAGTGTGACCAGGTCTGGGCAGGATCACAGGCCTTCTTCCTGGGATTCCAGAGGCACTGGAGACCTCTCTCAGGCTTTTTGGGACACCCTTCCTTTTGACCTTGGACTGTCACTTGGAAATCTCAGGTTCTCATGTACTGGGTAACTAGTTGAAGCAGATATCACCATCAAAACATCCACCTGAGCAGGTGAACACACCCTGATCAGACTGAGAATGGCCTTGGCATCTGGTTAGCCAGAATGACTCCCTTCCTCTCTGCCCAGGAGCAGGAGTGGATGAAATTCTCTGGTTCACCCACTGCCCTCTGGAATAGGGGCTCAGACAGCCACAAGCTCACTGCCAGAATGAAAATCATGGTGTGCCCTCAATAAGGCAGGAATAAACCTGAGTCCAGACTAGAAGTCCTACAGTCCAGGTCTTTATTTCTCAGCAGTCTGTAAGCTTCCAGGGATGTGTTTGTCCTGGGTGGGCCATAGGTACTTGGAAAATGTACAACCTCACTTACTCACTCAGACATTCACTCAACAAGCATCCGCCAAGGGCTTCCTACATTCTAGGTCCAGAAATGGGTGAGATACAGCCTTTACCTCAACCAGCCACCATCCTGATGGAGAGATGGTAGACATCACCATTCTTTCTGGGGACCAGGATGAGATGACCAGGACCCATACAAACTGGGGGTCTTCTTCCATGCTTCCTGTCTCCCTGCTTCAGGCTCCCCCTGACCTCTGGCCTCCTTTTCCAATTTTGCTAACGCCATTTCAGAGTCTCAGAGAGTCTCTTAGTCCTCTTCAAATGCTCACCCTGTAAGTCTCACCAGAATCCCTGGAGGAATATCAGGCTGCTAGTCCTAACTCACAGATGAGGACACTGAAGTCTGGAAAGGAGAATGATATACCCAAGTCACAGGGGTAAGCAACAGCCCTTGGATGAGGCCCTAGTTTCTCCTAATATCCATGGACAATGTAACGGGGGTGTTCTAGAAGGGGACAGCAACCCAGGGACACAGGTACATCCTCATCTCTGTGAAAAAGTTATGAGTTTGAGACAAAGATCACCTCTGGAGGGGAGGCCTGTATTCTATCATCAGAGCCTTGGCAATAGGCAAACATTCAGGGGAAGATCTGTTAAAGCCACAATAATCTCTAACACTTACAGAGTATTTACTGATTATTTAGTATTTACTAAGTACTACATACTGAGTTCTAAGAGATTTACATTTAATTTTTATAATGACCCTATGGAGATAGGTATGATTTTCACCCTATTTTGTAATTCCGAAACTGAGATACCGAGAAGGTGTCTCAGGAGGGACATGAGTGACCAAAGCAGGGAATGCAGCTCCAAAGATCATCCTCCTAACTGCTCTAGCATGTGGTTTTTCCCAAGCGTTCCTTTCCATTTTAAAGAAGGAGGAGTATTGATGGATGAGGAAAAGAGGGAGAGGTCATGGATTAGCAAATGCCAAACAACTGAGCGGGGAGCATTCGAATCCCTGTCAGCATGAAAACCCAAGAAGGCAGATCACATCTGCCTCTGTAGAATGGCATGGTGGACATTGGTCCAACTGGAGAGGCCTTCATCAGAAGAGAAAAATAAAGAAACAGAGATTCCATACAACTGAGTGAAGTGGTTCTCTTTCAGCAAACTTCAAAAACAAGCTCCAGAAACTCCCATAATCTCTCCCTGTCAGTATTCCATGGAATACTGCCACCATCCAACCCTGCCACCACCATCCCTGTCAGTATTCCATCCAACCTGCCACCATCATGCCTCACCATCAGAGATGTACACCTGTGGTTAAGGTGCCTGTTGACACATACTCTAGCTCAGTACAGGTACATGTGTCAGTTGTACAGTTCTCTATTGCTATACAATAAATTACCACAAATTTAGTAGCTTTAAAAAGACACACATTTCTTATCTCACAGTTTCTATGGATCAAGAATCTGGGCACAGCTTAGCAGGGTCCTCTGTTCAGGGTCTCACAAGTCTATAGTCAAGATGTTGTCCAGGGGTAGGATCTCATCTGGAAGCTCAGCTGGGGAAGGATCCACTTCCAAACTCAAATGGTTATTGTTAGGCTTCAGTTCTCTGTGGGTTGTTGGACTGGGAGCTTATATTTGCTGCTGAGTATTATCCAGAAACCATCCTCAGTTCCTTGTCCCATGGGCTTCTTCAACATGACATCTTGTTTTACCAAAAGTTTGCCAGCTGAGAAAGCAACAGAGAGAGTCTTCTAGTCAGACAGAAGTTACAGCAATCTTTTCTAATCTAATCATGGAACTGGCATCCCCTCAACATTGGTTCTATTGGCTAGCAGTGACATACTCCAAGGAACAGGATTACACCAGCTGTGAATACCAGCAAGCAAGGATCATTAGGGCCATCTTAATAGCTACTTACTACATAAGTCATTACTACATTAGTATGAATTAGTTTTTAGCTCTTTGCAGCAAAATGGTTAGGTGACAGCAAGGAGATTTTTTTAAAAGAGGGAGGAGGGATAATTTTGGAGTCTAGACTCTACCCTAGCAGGGTAGTTCTGGTGAACAAGCTGTGAACAAGCTAATAAACCAAATGTGGGCTTCCCAGAGCCTTGCATCCCCATTTGTAGGCAGGTGGAGACAGAAAGAACTGGGCCAGTACATGTGGTTTTTCTCCATTTGTTTCTGGGCCATGGCTTTGCCACTAAGTGATAACTGAATGTCCCATAGTGGTAAAGCTGGCACTAAGCCTGCGTTGTCCCATTGTCCCAGGCACCAAAGCATCCATACTCTCCTATGGCCTAAAGGACACCCAACTCTAGTTTCCTGTGCATGTTGCCTCTGAATATTGTGCCACAAATTTTGAGTTATTCCCAGGCCTAGTACTGTAGGGATTAGCCTTATTGCTTGCAGTTTCAACATCGTGGCTCTCTGTATTTCCAAAGCCACAGCATTCTCCCTGGAGAGGTTATATAAAGGAACACTTACTTTATTAAAAAGACCTCTGATGGAAACACATCATTATCTAAGATTGGTTTAACAAAGGCTTAATAAAGACAACAATGAGAAGATATTAATTCATTTGGTTCATGTTTTAGAAACTGACAGATCTGAGAGGTAGAGCTTTTTTTCAACCACAGTGATGGATCAAATCTTTTTGCATTGGAAATGGCTAATGTGCTGATGCTCCAGAAATCTGCTAAAGCCAAGAAGACATTGAACCTGTTTTAATGCATGAACCACCTCCCCACGCACAAAGCTCACCACCACCCAAGCCAGACCCTTCAGAGGCTGAGACATGTTGCATATGAAGCAAGGATTCTATTTCATTCTCCTTACATAGCAACTTACCACTCTCATCCATTTATTTTAAGCAAATTATTCAGCCAAGTTGACAAGCATGAAAAAAACATGACCTACCCTGGGCTTTTCAAAAGAGATTTTCTCCTAAATATGATTCATTGTGCTCTGATCTCTCACTGTATTTTTATCAAATGTTCCATGCCAGCTCTTAAAAGGACACTGTCAACTCTGCTGGTTATGGCTGATTTCTTTGACTCTATTGTCAGATGAATCCCTTATCAACTTGCAATAGAAAATTCCACCTTCCAGAAGCTCTGGGAGATGCCCAAAGGAGCCTCTGGGAGTCTGGAGACAGACTATAAAAACATTTAGTCACAAACATGTATAAAATAACCATGATACACCAGGTTCCATTCTAAGTGTAATTGTACCAACTATTAAAAGGACATTTATTTTTCCCCCCACCTTACAGAATTATATTCTAGAAAAGGAGACAGACTATAAACATATAAAGAATTAAATGAATAAAATAATGTTGGACATTGAACTCTATGAAGAAAATAAAACAGGGTGATGCACATAGTGACTGGGTAGAGGGGACTGGGAATGCAGAGTCTTCCCCAGGAAGCATCATTTGAGTGGAATTCTAAGTGAAGAGGAGTGAGCCAAACAAGGTTCTAGGGAAATAGCATTTCAGCAGGAAGAACAGTGGCTCTCCATCTTCCCTGTTGTGGATGCCACCAATCAAGCTGGTCAAGTTTCTGCCATTATAGATCATGTAACAGAAAGACTAGATCTTCCCATGACCAGAGAAAAGGGGAAAGATCTAGAAGGGAAGATCCTGGGATGGGGGTATGTTGTCTCTGCAGGAAGCATCAAGGATGCTACCATCAGGGAATCCTCTGCCTTGTTTACTATTACTTTCCCAGAATCTAGCTCAGAGTATGGCACAAAGTAGATACTCTGTATAGTTGGTTAAATAAGAAAATGAATGGTCAACAGGAGGAAAGACGCTTAGGAGAACACAATTACCTAACCAAAAGGTCATAATTAATGATCCTTAATATGCAGGGCCAACAGGCATCTTGTCATACCTTGCTTCTTGATAATAATTATTAACTATCATTCATTAAGCATTTATAACACTCAATGCATTCACTGAGCACTATGGTAAGCAATTTATATGTATTAACTCTTTTAATCCTCCCCAAACTCTTTGGGAAAGATATTATTTCCTTGTTACACATGAAGACATTGAATCACATTGATCCAGCACAAATCTTCTTCACTTCTAAGTAGATATGGGAAATTATGGAGGATAAAATCTGGGAAATTTCATGACAATCCTGTATCCCACCCCAACATGACTCCATAATACGAGAAGTCTTAGGAGAATTTGCTTTCGATGGCTTGTGGTATTTATAGCCCTGGGTTGATGATTCTGGGACTTTTTTTAGGTTCTTTGCACCTCCTTTATTCATTCAATTCATTCAAATACATTCAATTCATTCAAATACATTTATTGAGTACCTACTATGGGTTAGTTACTATACTATATATAATATATAGTATATATAGTATACTATACTATAGTATATATAGTATATAGTATATATAGTATATAGTGTGTGTGTGTGTGTGTATATATATATATATATATATACACTATATATCTATATATATATATATACTATATAGATAGATAGATAAACTATGTATACAAAACAGATAAAAGAGTCTAGAACTGTTGGCATCCCACCAAGAAATAATCCTTGGCATGTGGAACAAGAAGAATACAGCAGAGAGACTAGCAAAACAATAATTCCTGTCTATTTTCTGCTCAATCCCCATTTCCATGGTCTAGGTACTTCTAAAACATATGCCAATCTCCTAACCACGAGAACATGGCAGGGAGACAAGAGGGTAAGAAACAGCAGTGAGGAGCATTGAACACAAATATCATAAGACAAAAATCAAGGTCTTAGCCAGCACCAGGGCTGGCCCCTTTGTCCATAGGAGGTAGGATACTCCAGTAGTCAATCTCTGTGGCCAAAGTTGGTGACTAGACTCTATAACTGGTTTTTGGAACAGTTCAGGTTCAAAGCATTCTTACCCCCTTTGCAACCATGCGAACCTGAAGCATCCCTTTGTTCCATCCTCCAGCCACTTTCCATCACATTCTGTCCCAACCCATCTCCTGGGCCACACATCAACCTTCCTTCTCCCAACTTGTGTCATCTCCGTGTTGCCATTGGATGCTTCTCTTTTGGATCATAATAGCAGGAAAAGGAGGACTTCTTCCCCAGTAGGGCAGAGGAAGAAAAGTGTTACCTATCTGACAAAAATCAGCTCTCTTGGAAATAGAGATGGAGGACACTGGGCTGGAACAAAGTGGCTGGTAGCTTTCTCTTTAGGCATCTCTCCAGTTCTTGGGTAAGCTTTGCTTCATGGAAATAAGTCAGGCAGAGAAAGACAGATACCATATATTTTCACTCTTATATGGATCCTGAGAAACTTAACAGAAGACCATGGGGGAGGGGAAGGAAAAAAAAAAGAGAGGGAGGGAGCCAAACCATAAGAGACTCTTTAGAACTGAGAATAAACTGAGGGTTGATGGGGGGTGGGGGGTGGAGGCAGGGGAAAGTGGATGATCGGCATTGAGGAGGGCACCTGTTGGGATGAACACTGGGTGTTGTATGAAAACCAATTTGACAATAAATTTCATATTAAAAAAAAAACAGGTAAAATCCCTTGCTTTATACTGAGCCAAAAGCACAATGTATATTTTCATTGTGCTGGGTATGTGCCCTTTCACAGGGGACTTTCACACCTACCTCTGGCAAAGAAAAACGCTGCCACTCACCAGTTTCTGCCATCAGTTTTTATGCTGTCTCAACTCCTCTGGCTTTCAATCCTCCAACTATTCAAACACATACCTAAATACAGCACTTTAGAGTATCTAATCCTATTAACCTGTCAGCACCACCTGTTAGCTGGTTGATCTTGGGTAAGTTTCTAAACCCTTCTGGGCATCATTTCTCTGTCTGTAAAATGGGAATAATAATACTTCAAGTTCTTGTGAGTATGTGCAAAGCTCTTCACATAGCTCCTGGCATGTTGGAGGCATGCAATCGGTGGTTCTCAACCCTGGGTGTTCATTAGAATCACCAGGCAGCTTTTAAAAATATTGATGTCTGAACCCTAACTCAGACCCATGAAATTGTAACTTCTCAGGGTGGGAGCCTGGGCATCAGTACTTTTTAGGACTCCCTAGGTGATTCTAATTTGCAGCTAGAAAGACAGCCACTTCGCTAGATAAATGGTAGCTATTAACGTTGTTGCTGCTGCTGTTTTTAATCCACATTGTCCAAATGCAAACCTAAAGCTACAAGACATCTAAGAAAAAAAAGCACTTGCTTGTATCTGAAAATGGTGGAGTGCTTGTGGTTCTCAGCCAAGACCCTATCATCTTTCAGCAGGAACTAAATGAACCTCAGAAGTCCATAGCCCATGGCACAGTATCTTAGGTAAAAGGCACCTAATCAAAAATTTCAGGGATAATTGGCAAATTGGCTCTTCATAAGAAGGAAGTAATCTGAATTAAGCACCATGAGTTAGCGAGGAGAGGTGCCTATGGCTCTGGGCTCTGGGCATATGCCACATCTGCATAAATGAGTCAGTGTCAGGGACACAGGCTCCCTCCCCCTGTGACCCTGCAGCACCACTTCATATCTGAGATCAGTGGTTGAAGGCATTCAGAGAAGGGAGCCCATTTGGCAAATTTGAATTCCAAAGCCATAGCTGTTTGATCTGGAGTAAGAACCTTGGCACCCTCACAAACCCAAACAGGCAAAAATGTGAGAGTGAATCCTGGGAAACAAAACAGGCTCATGTTCCATTTGTGGTCTGACTGGAACAAGCTGCCCATTTTGTAACATTGCTGCCTTGTGGTGGAATTTATGACATCAATGTCTTCAAAGGCAATTTTTTACAAAGGCGGGGGTAAGAAATTTTAAAAAGAAATAATTTCATTTCCCCGTGTTCCTATACCTGAATTGGAGTCAAAGCTCTCATTATTTCATTAGCTGGTCTCACTCCCTCGATGGCAACTGGGTTCATGAGCATTTGATTTAAGCTGCAATTAAAAGCCCCAATCACAGAAATACATTTTCAGAAGATAATTGGGTGCATCATGCCAGCTTGTTGGCCTGTTAGCCATCTCTAATTGTTGGCCAGTAAATTAAAAGCAAGTACAAGTAAATAGTTCATCCAAAGACACATCAAATAGAAGGAAGTCATGTTCCCATTGATCAAGGACTTGACCTCTGCCCTGACCAGGACTTTTGCCTTTGCTCAGAACTACAAATCCATCACTCTGGTCTAAGAAATCTATGAGGGTGGCAGGGCATTGTCACTGTTTTGCATTATATTATAAAGAGCTCTTAAGAGAATCGTTTCTATCTTGCTTTTCTCCCTCAACACCCTGCTTTTTTTTCCTTGCCCCTAAAATGAGTCATACAGAAGTCTTTATTTTTCCATCTTTCTCCCCACCCTCCTCTCATATAAGCCCACAGTAGTAGTTTGAGCTAAAGAAAGGTGTTTTTTTTTCCCCCTGGAGGAATGGCAGAGTGGTCAAAATATAGACTAGGTTTCCTCAGCAGGTTACAATTGAGTTCCTCTTTCTTGGGGGAGTGGTACCTTGTGTGGTACCTCAGGCAGTAGAGAAACATCAAGCATTAGATGGGGGGATTATAATATATCAAAGGAAGGTGACTAATCTTTACTATTCTCCTAGAAAAGTTGCACCCTGGTTTTTCTGTAGGAAAGCTCCTGTTCCCCTCTCAGCCTGTAGAGGTTGGGAGTTATGGTAGATCCTACTACTGTTTGCAAGTACTCACCCACCTTTCTTTCCATGGGAAGAGCATACCTCCCAGCCGCAATGGTACCATCTTAGCCATGTGACTGACTTTGGTCAATATAAATGATCATGACATATCACATCTGAACGGAAGCTTCAAATTGATCGTATGGTTCAGCTCAGTTTTCTGCTCTTCCCCTCTGCCTCAAAAAAATGGTCTTATACATACAGGGGCTGTCTCTGCAGCCTGAATGAGAAGACATGGTGGGGGCTCAGAACAACCAAGAAGAACCACACAGCAGTTGCAGCCAACCCACAGCCACCAACATTTAACAAGAGAGGGAAATGCTTAGCAAAGCCAGTGTGGTGTGGTACACCTTCTCCTGGGGGTCTAAGAGAGAAAGCGGAAACCTTCCCCCACAGTATGAAGCTAGTTCAAACAAGATGGAGTTACTGCTCTTTACTTGCCACAACAAAGCTAGAAAATAAGGCCCAGATGTCTAGAAAAACAAACCTAACATACAGAGAGGCCAGACCTATGGCACCACTTGAGCTTGGAACGAACTACTTTGCAAGCGGATGGGTCCTTCCCTGGACATTTCAGTTATGAGAGTCAGATTCCTCTTTGCTCAGGTTTGTTTGCATTGGTTTTTCTGTCACTTTCAACTAAAAGAATTCTCACTGAAACAGATTCAAAATCTGAAGTTCTTATTCTCCCAGACCTTCCCCCATTACTCCCTCAAGAGATGAAGGAGGCCAGACATCAGGAGCAAAGGTACTGTTGCTTTTTAGACAGAAAAGCTCCTGAGGACCTGAAAACTTACAAATGTTAGAATAAGCTCTGCTTTGGAGCTATCTACTGACCAGAATGGATTCCAGAAGACCGAGCTGGAGAAAAGACTTTATAAAAGCCCAAAGGGGACTTGATATTTCACCTGTAGCCTTGGAACTGCACGCTGAAGCCTTCCCCTCAGCCAACATCATAAATCATCATAGCAACCAACATTAGCCAGTAAGAGACTCAGCTAGGCTTATGATAGACTTTTATTTCTAAAAGCATCGATGACAATTTGATTTAGATGATTAATTTCTTCACCAATAGCCATTTCTTCCTGATTTAAGTCAGAAACTAAATAATACAAACTGACTAAAATATCATTGCAGAATCAATAAAACATCCTCAACAGATAATTATGGCATTAATGCACTTATTCTCTGGTTGGTGCATCAATCATAGTTAATGGGGATAAGTTGAAATGATTTTAATTAAAGGCATTTAGATTCTGTTGCCCTGAATCATAGAATGCTGAAGCATAGGGCCCTAAGAACTAAGAGACCAAGAGTTTGCATACTCAAGGTTAGCTGAAACCCCGCGGATCTTTAGAAGTGCTGCTCAGACCACTGTAGGAAATGGGGAGACAGAGAGCTGATTGTCAGGGGCACCAGGTTTTCCAATCTCACTTCAAACAGAACATGTCTGAATATGAATTGATTTTAAAATGGGTTAGGCTACAATAGGAATAGGAAGAAGATAAAGAGGAGAACAAATAAAAGAACAGAGAAAGAAGCTAAGTTTAAAACCTATGGATTTCATCCAATTTCCTCATTCTTCCAATGGGGAAACTGAGGCTCAGTAGGTGGGAAAGATTTGCCCCATGTCACACAAATGCTGTACAAAACAGAGCCTGTATTGAAATCTTGACATTCTGACTCCTAAACTAAAGCTTTCTAATTGCATCAGCTTTACACATTTTAGATTTTCAAAATAAATATTTACTTCATAGTGGCAAGGAGAATTTGGGGCAGTCTGTTTGAAAAAAAAATCACAAAAGACTCCTACTATTGGTCCCTACTTCTAACCAGTTCCACATGCCATCCATTAATCATGGCCCAAGATTTCAGCCAAAATGTTCTGTTCAATACTTTTCCCATGTTAGCTAGAGTCCATACCAAACAATTCTTGGTGGGGAAAGCTCCAGCCTACATTGGTGACTGATTCTGTTTTTAGTCATGTTTTATTTGTTGATATACCAATTACTAAGCATGAAATACACAAAACTTTCAGGAGAATATAGGACAGTAGCTATGCCTTCATAGTCTAGGAAATAAGGTGAAATCAATAGACCAACCATCACAATATAGGGTTCAATTTGTGTTACTCACCTGTCAGAATGGAAGCAACATTAGGCAAGGATGCCCTCTGTCATTCACTATATATTTCTGTTGCCTTACCTGATACCTAGTAGATGAACACATAGTAGGTGCTCAATAACTGTTTGTTGGGTACTTTAAAATAGCAATAGAAAAAACATCATACTTATTATGTACCAGAATCTATTGGAAGCCCACATGTCATGAAGCATTTAATTCTTACCACAACCTATGAAGTGATTATATATTATTATATCCCATTTTCTAGCTAAGGCACAGAAGAGTTAAGAATACTGTCCAAGGTCGCACAGCAACTAAGTGATGGAACTGGTGTTTTATTCTAAGCCATTTCCAAAGACTTATCCCTTAACCATATTCTTTAAAATTTTTTTTAATGTTTATTTATTTTTAAGAGAAAGAAACAGAGTGTGAGTGGGGGAGGGGCAGAGAGAGAGGGAGACACAGAAACCAAAGCAGGCTCTAGGCTCTGAGCTGTCAGCACAGAGCCTGATGCAGGGCTCGAACCCACGAACCATGAGGTTATGACCTGAGCTGAAGTCGGACACCTAACTGACTCAGCCACCTACGCGCCCTTCCCCCCTTAATCATATTCTTAATACCCCTGAAATGTCTTAGGAGCTCAGAGGAGGAAGTGATCACTTCTAGAAAGAGATCCAGGAAAACTTCGTGGAAGAAGTGGAAACTAATCTATGTTTTAACAAATGGATAGAATCTGGACTTAAGTTTATAGAGAGGAACATTTCCTTTTCCAAGGAAAGCAAATAGAATGAGTAGAAGTATGGCAAGGAGAAACCATGGGCACATATAAAAGGGAAGTCCAATTAGGCTGGAGCATGTTCTATATAAAGGAAGCATGAGGAAATGTGGCCAAAGAAAAGGATCTGGGCCAACTATAAGGATGCAACAGAGCACTGGTGAAATGACCTGATTAGAGCTTAGTTTGGGACAAACTTTCTCCCAGGCCCAGCTTATATGTCAGAAAGTAGGGGTGGGTTGACAAAGGAAGACAAAACCTTAAAGGCCAAGTATAGGCCTCCAAAACAAATAGATCAGAGTTAGATGCTGGACCCAGATCCTAGACAACATACCATAGCTGATGCCATTGCTCAAGCAAGTAGCTTGATCAGTTTCACTCCTTACTGACTTAGCCTGACTCTCTTGGCTTAAAAGTGACTTTAGATTTGACTGTAATAACAATGCATTGTCATTGAATTTCCATCATCATGCACCAAACACCTTCTACTTGCTTAATCATGAATCCAAATGCTGATTCTATTGACAACACCTCTCTCCCCAAAGGACCCATGTGTTTCAAGTCTAGATATAAACATGCATTCAGATACCTGGATCTTTTGGAGATCTCCTCAACTGAAACCCATAAATGCTTTAGATTCCTAGGTTCCTATTGGAGAATGCACACAGCCTAAATTTTAGCAAATACATTGAGGCCACATATACCGTAAAAAAGAGACAAACAAACAAACAAACCAAAAAAAAAAAAAAGAAACACACACACGCGCGCGCGCGCACACACACACACACACACACACTTTTGACTCTGCAAAAGTATCTTTGCCAATCAATTTTAAAATAATTGGTAGCTAAGCCTATAATTTCTGGAGACTTAAAATCCATGATTGTATTTAGCAGTCCTGGTCACCACACTGATTCCATTGCCCTTGACTTTAGACTATACCCAGTTCACTCCAACTAGTGCAGTACTGGCAAAAGTGTGTAGGAACAATGAAATGGAGATGGGAAAAAAGCCTTTTTGAGATGACTTTAAGATAACTGTCTATCCATTCATCAGTTGATGGACATTTAGGCTCTTTCCATAATTTGGCTATTGTTGAGAGTGCTGCTATAAACATTGGGGTACAAGTGCCCCTATGCATCAGTACTCCTGTATGCCTTGGGTAAATTCCTAGCAGTGCTATTGCTGGGTCATAGGGTAGGTCTATTTTTGATTTTTTGAGGAACCTCCTAACAGAAACCCATGGGGGAGGGGAAGGAAAAAAAAAGAGGTTAGAGTGGAAGAGAGCCAAAGCATAAGAGACTCTTAAAAACTGAGAACAAACTGAGGGTTGATGGGGGGTGGGAGGGAGGGGAGGGTGGGTGATGGGTATCGAGGAGGGCACCTTTTGGGATGAGCACTGGGTGTTGTATGGAAACCAATTTGACAATAAACTTCATATATTGAAAAAAAAGATAACTGGCTATCAGGTTGATGGGAGAAGATCACGAAGCTAAGGGATCTAAACTTCAGTTGAAGTTTATAAAAATCTTAGTTGTATAAGCAAGTCCAGTTGAGACAAGCTCAGCACAACTGCCAACAAACTCTGTGAAGCTTTAGGTTCACCCTGCAGATGGAGGGTCTGAAATACCCTTCTGTCAATTGATTGCACTGAGATCCTTGCTTCTTCCCTCTCCTTGTATTGATAATCTGTGTAATGTGATTTTGCAATTTCTCTCATTAGAAGGCGAAGTCTGTTTCTTCATTCCTTAAATCTGAGCTGGTCTTGTGACAAAGGGTGAAGCCAGAAAGGTGTCTAGGACTCCAAATAAGGAGGCACTTGCTATCAGGGTCATGTATTACCTATAGTGAGTGCCTCTTTAAAAGTTATGTCCCAGGGGCCTTGCTTCCCTCACCCTGGTCTTAGTCCTAGTTGAGACTTGTTTTGGCCAGTAGAATGTGGCAGAAGTGACATCATGCCAATTCTGAGCCTTGGCCTCAACTTGGAAACTGCCATTGCCACAAGAGCAAGCCTGGGCCAACCTGCTCTGCTCTCACCCTGGGAGAGTGAGAGACACATGAAGGTGAGACACACTATCTCAGCTGAGGTTATCCTGAACTGGCTAGCCCCCAACTGTTCTGCTGACTGACCATAAAGCATGAGCAAGCCCAGTGGAGATCAGCTCAGCCCAGCCCAGCCCAGCCCAGGAGAACTGCCAACAGACCTACAGACTCGTGAAATTATAAATGGTCATTGTTTCAAGATGTTTTGTGGTGGTTTGCTCTTCAGTGGTAGATAACTAATACACCTTCTTACCTTTCCATTCATTACACCATAGGTGTTTTCTTCTCCTAAGGAGCTTGTGAAAACTTAATAAGCAAATGACTCTGGATTCAGTGTTATGTATGAAGACAAATTTAGAAGACACTGGAGTTCCCAGGATGTCAAGTAAGAGAGTTCTTCCAGCTCTAACTTGCCGGTAATGTCAAACAAATCTCTTTCCATCTCTGGGACTTGAAACCCCATTCTTAAAAATTAACAGTTTACTCCAGAGCAGTGGCATCTGAGTTTCTTTACTCATGACAGTTCTAGTTGAAGATTGCTGCCCAGTCTGAAGAATTGAAGGGTTCTGTGGCTCAACAACAAAGGTTGCTGTTATTGATTAGGATGTCCGCCATGATCAAAGACGGAGAGAAAGGTGGGGTGAGATGTATGAGGAGCACATATGCTCCACAGCTGTAAAACCAGTCTAGGTCTACCCTAAGCATCTCTCAGTGCTATAAATCTCTCATGCTCCCTGTTTAGAGGGGTTAATCTCACCAAACCAAACTAAGCTCCGAAGACCTCTTGCTACCACAGTCTTCCTTTATTTCTTGCCCTCTGCCCTTCAGCCTAAATCTAGCAGTTCTTTTAAGTTGTAAAACAAGGATGCAAAGCCTGAGACAGGCTGGGTTGCTGTCCTGGGACAGTGGACACTGTAGAGGTTCTGGACAGTTTTCATCCAGTTTAACTCATCCCACCCAGTTGGCCTCGTTGTCTTGTCTTTAGAACTGGAAGGTATAGTGCTAAGCAGAAACACAACTCTGATTTCCATGCATTCAAATTGGGGGGCGGGGGAGGAGGTTTATTTCTACAATCATTATAGAAATCTACTTTCAAGAATACCTCTTCTGTGCAACACAGAACAGTCACATTAACAAGGTCATAAGTAGGGCCCTTGGAGTGAGGGTGCTCTCCAGAACTGACATCCTCACACCAGCTTTGGGCCACCTCCCTTGCCACCCCTCACCCAGACCCATACACACCCACTTGCTCAGTTGGACAGTGAATCTCCACTTACATAAAGACTCAAGGCTTTAGGTCTTAAAGTTCTGGATGGCCTCATTCACTAGAGAAGCTTAAAAATAGTCTTTGCATATGGAAATCTCTTCACAGCTTACAAATTGCTTTCACAACCTTAATTTCATTTGAGCCTCAAAACAGCCCTGTGATGAGAAAACTGAGGTCCAGACAGGTTAGGTGATAAGCCTAAGGGCAAACCAAAGGTAAGAGGAAGAGCTAGGACCAGAATGCAGGTCTACTCATTAAGATCCTGTCTTTTGCATAGCACAGAATTGCCTTTTCGTATCCACCCACCCACTGTGGATAGATAACCACAACCAACAACATTGCCACACCACCACCTGCTCCACTAACAGCCAGGAAAACACACTTGTCAGCTCTCCATAACTTTGGTTTACCCATCTCCACCGTTTACCAAGCAAAGTGAGTTCCACAAATCTACCAGTGGAGCAAGTCTAGCTAAATTTCTTTTGACACAAGGGAGGCAGTACGGGAAAGTGATATGAGCATAAGCTTTTGAAGCAGGCAGACTTGAGCACATACCTTCCTGCCACTTCCTTATGGGTAATGTGAGCAAGTCACTTAACTTCTCTGACTCAGTGTTCCTTTCCATAAAATGGGAATAGCAATCCCCACATCATAAGGTTTCTGCCTTCAGAAGAAATCATAAGAAATAAGTAATACATCTATGAACAAAATAATGGGCTTACAAGGGTTTAACACAGTGGCTGATACATAGTGAAGACAACAAATGGTGGTAGTAGTCACCAAATGATAGCAATAATAACAGTAATGCCTAGAAACTAAGCCAAACAAGCAGGGGCTAACCTGGTACTTCAGGAGGCTTGAGCATCTCTTTCCTGGTGTGTGACTACTCTCTAAAGGTCTTTCCAATTGTGGGAGCACCAGAGCACACACCCAACAAATATCCCCTTGCTGCATTCATCAGGCCTAATAAGAGCTGCATCAATGCTGGATTTATTGGGTGTAGGATCCAGGAAATACACTAGGGGAGGAGGGGCAGTTTGTCTAATCAGGTGTGTGATTAGTCATGCTAATGGCATTTATTATACTACAAGTAAAACTAATTTACAATAATCTAATCATCAACAAACAACTATGCGGAGAGAAGAAGCTGAGTTGTCGGATTTTCAAATATGGGCTCTTGGCTAAGAGTTTCAGTGTGACCCTGAGCTTCTGTAACTCTGGGGGAAATGATTGGAGCCAAGTCTCACTGCAAGAAAGATGAGTAACCTTTACAGAGATGCTCTAGAACTAACAAAGTACCTACATGTGTGGAATCTCATTTGACTCCTGGGACAACCTTCCACAGTAGTGCATTTTTTCATGTGATTCAAGATGACAAACTGAGGTGAGGTGAGAAGGGGTGCTAGATAACTCAAAACCAGGACTTCTGATTCCAGATGTAGTGTCCTTTCTAAACTAGTGGATCTCATTCAGAGGTGTGCATCAGAAGCTCTTGTGACATCTTACAAGGAAATACAAAGCTGAAACCCAGCATATTGTTATTATGATTCAGGAACGCTGGGATGAATGACAGGAACCTGATTCAGACACATACTCCAGGTGAAAAGAGAGGAGACAGCCCAGGATGGTTGGAGGGCATGGATTAGAATCTTCTCTACGTGTATTTAAAGCTTGACTCCATCCTCTTTCCGACTATGTGACCTGGTTCAAGTTACTTAATCTCTCTGGGCCTCAGTTTTCTCATCTGCAAATGGGGATAATTATATCTACATCTTGAGAAAATATAACTCACAAGAAAAATGTATGAAAGCAAACGAGAAAACAGGACTTAAACCCTAATAGCAGAGTACACAAATGTCAGTTACCCTCTGTTCCCTTGGATAACAGATATTTGAAACAAGAAGTCCAGGATGTGATAGATATTTCCTTTGTTACCAATAGCTATTGTTTTCCTGAATCAAACCTATTACAAAATGTTTTTAATTTAATGCTTTAAAAGAAAAAAAAAGTACAAAACAACCTGCTCCCCAAGAACTGAGCACTCAGCCTTTCCTGCCGAAAGATCAGCCACAGAGCCCAGGCGGTTCTCTTAACACCCAATTACTGCAGCAGCTGCCCCTGCAGCTTAAATGATCCTGCCCGGCACAAACTCCTCCCCGAGCCAGGAGGAGAGCTCCAGTACTGTTTTCAATTTTGCTATCTGAGAAAAATAAAAGAGTCAAATAAATGGCACTCTCCTTATACTGGGGAGTCCCCAGGAAAAGAGAATCAGTGGTTTCCTTGTATCTGGGGTAAATGGCAGATATTCCAAATCTCTGGTCCTTTGGGGCTCAGGAAAAGCCCTTGTGATGTCTCCTCAACCTTAATCCAACTTGCTGAGGTTCCTGCTGTCCCTATTTATGGTTCTCCCTCCCCGGGTGATGATCTAGGCATGCCTATTGGTCACAGCCCAGGCAGCGCTCACAGCAGTGAAAGTGGAGACTTGCCACAAGAAGGCCTTGGCAGGTATGGCTCCTCTAACACAGGCATGGGGGCTTCTTCCCTTTCCAAACAAAGCCATTCTGACCTCTTAACCCATGTCTCTGTTGTCCTTATCCCCTGGCCAGACCAGTTCTCCAGATGGAAGGAGATGCTCAGAATCAGTCCAAAACCCCAGGAGCCCATGACTCAGCCCTCCCTGCCCTCTCAGAGCAGGTCAGAGAACTTTGTTACCAAATCTTAGGTGCTCTCATTTGGCTCTGGAGGAAAAAAAGATGGCTTTGGCCAGCCTTGGGAATGCTTCAGCTGTCAAAGCAGGAAGCTTAATGAGCTGGTGATGGAGAGAAAAGTGCCCCATCTTTTTAAACCTGAGCTTAATCCTGGCTGCCTAATTGTACCCAGTGACCTGGGTACAAGACTCTGTCCCAGCCTGGTCTTGAGTGTCCGGTGAGAGGGCCTGACTGGCTGGCCACATAGACGCGGTGCAGGGAAGGCCAATTACTGGCCAAATTAGACCCCGGACTCAACACAGAGAAACCCATGTCAGCTGGCTAGGTGGCCCACAGATGCTGGCCCAAAACCCAGAAGTCCCATACGGGAAGCAGGCAGCTATGTTGGGCTGGGAGAAGTGCATTGCATGAAAAAAAAAATTCTGCAGTTTTACCTAATGATGTAATTCCAGGTAGTTAAAAACATTTCTTTCTGAAGATTTCCCCTAAAAAATTTAGATTTCTGTTTCTCTTACAAAATATAATTATACTAGGCCCTGTTCTGTGTTTGTGCTCTGCTAAAAGTCAGTAGCAGATGCTGCTGTGAAGGTAGTGTGTGAGTGCTAGCCCACCTCTGCCCCCACCACTCCCTACTGCAACCTCAATACAGGGGCCCTTTGTGTTTATCACACCCTTTTTTAATTTGAAAGAGAGAGAGAGAGGGAGAGAGCAAGTGGGGGCAGGGTCAGAAAAAGAGAGAATCTTAAGCAGGCTCCATGCTCAACATGGAGTCTGATGTAGGGCTCAATTCCACGACTTTGGGATCATGATCTGAGCCAAAACCAAGAGTCAGACGCTCAACCAACTGAGCCATCCAGGTGCCCCAAGTGTTTGTCACTGTTGATGACTGTTTCCTGACTTGGGCTTTTGAGCTTTTTTCTTTTTATTCGTACAATGACAGGGTTAGCCAGAATCTAACCCAAAATCTGTAGTCCTTAAGAAACCCTACCTGATCTCACAACCCCTCAGAAGTCTGTGGGCTGGGGTCAGAGTTACTGGGACAGTTAAGTAAATCACAAGCTATCACTCTAGAGGTGCTTAGGGAGAGGCACATGTTCTCCTCCCTGGGGCACACAGCCATCATCAGAGCCTACCCAGCACTGCCCACTGGCCTCCCTCAGCATCCAGCAGGGAAGCCATTGCCATGAACAGCTCCAACCTGGGGGACCTGACACACTGCAGCACTCAGAAGGGCTGTTAACTTCTTCACATTCCACACTCTCCAGCAGTACTGCCACCCAACCCTTTCCAGAGCCAGATTTAATAAAGGACAGGCAAGAAGAAATATGGCAGGGCTCCAAAGGGAAAGGGTTTGAGGATGGGCCAGTGGGGTGCTTGCCGAGAGCTCGTTAGGGCAAGAATGCCCAGCCAGGACAAGGTGCACTCCTGCCTGCCTCTAATTGCACACCCCATTTTGCCCCCTCCACTCAGCCAACCCGCAGAGCATCCCGACGTTTAAAGATTACCAAGGCGAGTTTGTAACGAAGCCTCTCCCTCTTTGTCTGTCCTTGCACCAACAGCAGCAGAAGGGATACTAATTAGAGGGTGAATTATTAGCTTCCCATGGTGCACTGCAGGGACATTAAAAATGAGGGGGCTTTGCTGCTTGCCTTTTAGATGGTTAGTCTTGGTTTAATATATTCGTGTTTCTAGGTGAGCAGCAGGGGACAGTTTTTATGATTATAATTGTTGCATAATTACTGGCCTAAGGTTGCCTATTGTTAAATAAAAATGCTGAGATACTAATGTTTTATTGAACAGTACAAGGAGATAAAATTGTAATATCTTTTCCCAAGCAATCGAAACTGCTCATTTGCAGCCTAGTGACAACCCTTAGTTTTCTTCTGGAAGAGGTGGATGGGTTCCTCCTTGCCTGGAAGTCAAATGTGAAATATTTGCTTGGGGGAAAAAAGGAGCAGAGAAAGAAAAGAGAAGCCAGGGAGCTCCTGCATACACCTTCACAATCTCTGCATGTTGTGGGGAAGCAGAGGGGTTAAGACCTGGGTCAACACACGTGCAATCAACATGAAGGCTAATCCTCAGCCAGCTGGTTCTTGGGAAACAAAATGTCACAAAGCCTTTCCCATGAAGGACATCTCTTCCTGCAAAAGAAACCAGAGGGACACTGAGGCAGAGACACCAAAGACTGCCAAGTTAGGGATGTGGCCACCATCAGGTGGACCAGTGGGGTCCAACATTCTTCCCCTGGGCAACTCTTAAACACTCAATCCTTCTAGTCCCTAGGAAGTTACCTGGAATCAGCCAGGTGACACATCTTTTCTGTTTCCCAAATCTACTGCTTTCTCCTTACCCCTCAACTCATTACACCCCAAGCAGCCATCCCCAAGACCTCACAAGGTCTCCCTGCCTATAGGTCTCCTACTTGAAACCCATCGTTCCCATTCTGTCAAGATTTCTGCAGCCAGGCAAGGGACGATTCCTACCAGGAGCTGACCAGATAGATGGGGGGAAAAAAGGCTCATCTGAGTCAGGTCTGCTGCCTCATGAAGCCAGAGAAGCATAAAGAAGGGTGGGAAATGCATTCAATTTGGGCAAGAAGTAAACACCTGATCCATTTGGTCTGGCTCCTCATGTGCTTCATCCCTCAGAAAGATGGCATGAAATACATCACTGATTTTTTTAAACGTTTTTAAGTTCTTTTTAAATTTATTTTGAGAGAGACAGAGAAACCATGAGCAAGAGAGGGGCAGAGAGAGAGGGAGAATTCCAAGCAGGCTCTGCACATATGCACTGCAGAGCCTGCCATGGGATTTGAACCTATGGAACCATGAGATCACAACCTGAGCCAAAACCAAGAATTGGACACTCAACCAACTGAGCCACTCAGCACCCCAGCAGATCACTGATTTTACTGCTCATCCAGGTGTGTACAGCTAGGAAGATGGAGGCAGAGAATAAGCAGAGCAAACCTGAATTTCGGAAAGTCAGAGTGAGTGGCAGCTCCCTCCCCAGAAGACCCCTGTGGCTTCCCTAGACCTGGCTCAGCAGAAGTTCCTGGTTCTTGGCCAAGACTTTCACAGCAGGCATAAAATAAAAACCAATTTTCCTCTCTACAGGTTTCCAGGGCTAACCTCAGTCTTGTGAAAAAAGCCATGGGCTAGGAGTCAGTTAGCCTGAGTTTTGTTTCTGGCTCGGCCATGCCTCTGCAATTCTTAGACAAGTCACTTCAACCCCTATCTTTGGAGCAGAAATCACATCACCACTCTGCCTACTTCACACAATTCATGTGAGGCCTGAGTGGACTTCAAAGAACCAAAATCGGTCGGTCAGCCAGTTGGAAGGAGCTAATCTGGTCCAAGTTCTTTCCAAATTCAGGAAATGAATTTGGAAATGCTTTCCAGAACATTCCTGACAGATGTTCATCCTCCCTCTGCTCCAAAAGGAAGACTCCAGAGAGCTCAGAGCAATTCCTCGTTTTGCTTGACAGCTCTGATTTTGCTTCCTCATGTGAGCTAAGACCTGATCAGCCCTGGTCCCCAGGGCTTCCCTGAGCTGTATTTCCTCCACAGAGTGGCTCCACAGGTATCTAAAGATAGTGATTTTTCTACCCTTGGTCTGTTCTTCTCTAGGACAACTATCCCAGATTTCTCAGCTATTCTTTGTGCTTCAAATACTTTATTATCTTCCTCCTACACCAGAAAAGAAAACAACTCCATATGCAACCTGACTGGTCTGGAACACAATGACCTCCCTCAGTCTAGTTACTATATACTCCTGTTAATGCAGCCTACAACTGTGTGAGCTTTTTAGCAGACACATCACACAATTGGCTCATATTGAGCCTGTGCTCAACTAACTCCTCTGGATCTTCCTTACATAAATGGCTTTCATTTGGAAAATGAAAGGTCTCACCCTTCCTTTACACAATTGATTATTTTAAAACTAAATGTATGATTATATATTTCTTTCTGTTTTGTTTCAATATGTTGGTTTAGATGTCTCTTTCAAAGCTATGATAAATTATAAATTTTGATTCTGACACCCCAGTTTGAATTGGAAAGCTCTGCTTTGCACCTTTGTATCATCTGTGGATTTGTTAAGCAAACCTTTACTTTCTTTGATGAAAAGTGTTAACAGTAGTGATCCATAGGGAATCTATTGCATCAGGTAAAGAAAGTTATCAAGGGTAATAGAAATAAAATAAATTAAATTAGCAAACTTAGGGGAAAGTGTACAGGTCAACAAAACCTTGCGTATAAAAATAAACATAAAAGGGGAGGAAATGCCTAATGTTTGCCAATAATGAGGACATCCAAGACCCAGGGATCACAGTTGGATATGATCAAGTAAAGTTAAGGTTCTAAACCACTCTTACATCACTGAATTTCCTGGAAATAGGGTTCCTGATTTATGATGAATATCGTGTTTGTTTAGAACTCTTAGACATCATAATGGAGAGATCATAAGGTATGTTTCATTTATGATCACATTAAAAAATAAAATAATTTAGAATAAATTTAATAAAAGGAATACAAAATTTATACTCTGAAAACTACAAAACGTTGAAAAATTTTTTTTAATTTTTTTTAACATTTATTTATTTTTGAGACAGAGAGAGACAGAGCATGAACGGGGGAGGGGCAGAGAGAGAGGGAGACACAGAATCGGAAGCAGGCTCCAGGCTCTGGGCCATCGGCCCAGAGCCTGACGCGGGGCTCGAACTCACGGACCGCAAGATCGTGACCTGAGCTGAAGTCGGATGCTCAACCGACTGAGCCACCCAGGCGCCCCAAAAAAATTTTAAAGAAGACCTAAATAAGTGGAAAGACATCCTATACTCATGGATCAGAAGACAATATTAAGATGTTTAGATTGTCCAAAGCAATATACAAATTCAATATAATCTCAATCAAAATTCCAAGGTCCTTTTTTGTAGAAATGGAAAAGCCAATCCTCACATTCATATGGAATTACAAGGGTCTCCAAATAGCCAAAACAATCTTGAAAAAGAATAAACTTGGAGGACCCACACTCCTGATTCCAAAACTTACTACAAAGTTACAGTAATCAAAACAGTGTGGTACTAACATAAGAGTAGATACACAGACCAATGGAATAGAATTGAAAGCCATATAGAATTCTCATATGGAATTCATATACATGGAATTGAAAGAACCCATACATCTATGGCCAACTGATTTTTGACAAGGGTGCCAAGACCATTCAACGAGGAAAAAAGAGTCTCCAACAGATGGTGCTGGGACAACTGGATATCCACATGCAAAAGAATGAGGTTAAACCCAGGGCATCTGGGTGGCTCAGTTGGTTGAACATCTGACTTTGGCTCAGGTCATGACCTAATGGTTTGGGAGTTTGAGCACCACATCAGGCTCTGTGCTGACAGCTTGGAGCCTGGAGCCTGTTTCAGAGTATGTGTCTCCCGCTGTCTCTGCCCCTGCCCCAATCATACTCTGTCTGTCTCTATGTCTCTCCAAAATAAATAAACATTAAAAAAAATAATAATGACGTTAAACCCTTAGATCACTCCTTATTCAAAAGCTAACTCTAAATGGGTCAAGACCTAAATAGAAGGGTTTAACTATAAAAGTCTTAGAAGAAAGCATAGGTAAAAATTATAGTGACCTCAGATTAGGCAATGGTTTCTTATATGACAATAAAAGTGTAATAAAAATAGATAAGTTGGACTTCTTCAAAATTAAAAGCTTTTTAGCTTTCTGAGGACACAACTAAGAAAGTGGAAGGAACCCATGGAATGAGAGAAAGTGTTTATAAATCATATAGATGATAAAGAATTTGCATCTAGAATATACAAGGAACTATTACAACTTCAAAAAAAGGACAAACAACCTAATTGAAAATGGGCAAAGAATCTGAATAGACATTTCTCCAAATAAAATATGCAAATGACAAAAAACACATGAAAATATGCTCAACATTGTTAGCCATTGGAGAAATGAAAATCAAAACCACAATGAAATACTTCACATCCACTAGAAAGGCTGTAATCAAAAAGATATAAAATAGCAAGTGTTGATGAAAATGTGGACAAATTTGAACCCTCATACCCTGATGATAGAAATGAAAAATGTTATAGCCACTTGGAAAACAGTGTGACATTTCCCCAAAAGGTTAAACACAGAGTTACCATATGACCTCACAATTCCACTCCCAAGTATACATCCAACAGAAATTAAAATATATATATATGTCCACAAGAAAATTTATACACAAGTATTCATAGCAGCACCATTTTTAATAGTCAAATAATGAAACCAACTCAAATGTCCCTCAGCTGATGAATGGATAAATAAACTCTGGTCTATCTATACAATGGGAAATTATTTGGCAAAAAGGAGGGAAATGTTAATACATGCTACAGTGTTGGTAAGCCTTGAAAACATTATGCCAACTCAAAGCTAGACAGTAAAAGCCACATACATCCATTTATATGAAATATCTGGAATAGGCAAATCCGTAGAGATGGCAAATAGATTAGTGGCTATCTAGGGCTGTGGGAAGGAGCAGAGAGGTGCTAAGAGGTACAGGGTTTCTTTTTGGGGTAATGAAAATGTTCTAAAATTGATCATGGTGATTGCATAAATCTTGGAATATACTAAAAACCATTGAATAATACACTTTAAATGGGTGAATTGAGTGGTGTATGAATTATATCTCAGTTAAGCTGTCATTATAAAAAGCATTTATTAGGTACCTATAATATTCTAAATCAATTATTCTATAGATGGGGAGGCACTGGGGTTGTTAAACACCTGGTGGGATGTGATATACACACACCAGCCAAAAGTCCTACAAACGTATCTCCATCATCTCCTGAGCTGATCAGACAATATTCTCAAATCTGTCCACTTCTGTCTATCTCCACAGACACATGTAGTCCAAGCCACAATCATTCCAGCCTGGACTTGTACTGGCCTCCTACACACTCTGCTGTCTTGCCTCTCCTACTCTCTGTCCCACTGCAACCAGAGTGATCTTTGTAAAAATGCATCATGTCAAAACTTTTCAATGACTTCCTGTTGCCCCCAAGATGAATCCCATATTCCCTCCAGGGGCCACTCGACTTGCTTCTGCAGTCCTCAGCTCTCACCACACCTCAACCACACTGCCCTTTGCTCAGTTCCTCTCCCTTCCCACCAAGTCTTTGGCCCACCCTGCTCTCTCTGCCTGCAGAACCCTTGCTAGCCCGTACTCCTACTTTCTACTTAACCTTTACTCTCAGTTGGGGGAAAAAGCACCTCTTGGGGAAGTTATCTTTGGTCCCCTACCCTCTGGCAGAGATCATGTCACCTCATTACATGTTCTTATAATGCCTATAAGTCTCCTTCCAACACTGATAACATTGTCCCTATATCCTGATTTAATTTCCTGCTATCCTATAAGCTCCATGGGAACAGGAGTTATGTCCATCTTGTTCATCTTTTTTATCCACAAAACCTAACATTGTACCCATTATGGAGAAAGTACCAAATAAATATTTGGTGAGTGAATGAATGAGTAAATAAATGGAGTGTCTGACAGGTGCTGTGTGAGTCATACAGGAAATACTATGATCATATATACAAGGAAAGAAGCTGTTGGGATAGACAACTTGGAAGGCTTCCTGGAAGAGAGGGGACCTAGAAAACAAAGCTTAGGAACACAGAGGGGGATGGAACCTTCAAATTCATCTTGTCCACATTCCTACATTTTTGAGCTGGATTCTGAAGGTCAGTTTGGAAAATTGTATTACCCACCCAACCCCTATTGCTTTCAAACAGGATCTGTGGGATAAAATTCCAGACTTCTTGGCATGGCATAAAGGATGAATAATCTGGCCACAGCCTGAGTTTTCTACCATAATTAACACCAAGCACAGCAAATGACATGCCATTTCCCAAATAAGTCAATATGTTTCCGTCTCAGGCCTTTGAACACAGCGGTCCCTCTGCTTGGGATGTCTCTCTCCTGCATTCTCACTTGCATGCCTAAGACTCTGAAAATTTTCTACTTATACCCTTCAGAAATTTTACATCCTCTGTACATCTTTCCCCAACACTCCTACAAAGGAAAAGGCAGTGTCTGACTTATCTCAGTACATCCAGCACAGACGCTGTGCCTAGCCCAGAGTAGATACTCAGGAAACAATCATTACATGAGGGTCAAAGCAAAAGCTATGGAAATTACTCTGATATAAATGAAAATGTCTATGTGTTGCCTTTCCCCTTCCTTTCCTTAGCAGGAAATTACACAAATAAGGATGTAGGAACTGACTTTCTCGATAATTCTCTCCAGGCCCAGGCTGAGACTGGGACAAGGATCTGGGAGCAGCTGGAAAGAAGCAGCATGAAGTGGGGTGACAGTCTCAGATGCAGCTTCCAGCCCGAAGTTGGGTGTCTATGACCCCAGCCGAGCCACTGTGTCCTTCCTTTGACCAGTCTGGTTCAGCAGCCAGATGGTAATGACTTTCCCATCCCCTTAGCCCAGGCAGGCTGTGAACAGGCACCGTCAAGTATGGTCCTCATCGGCCTGGCCCCAGGGCCCAAAGCTGCCTTGTTCCAGCAGATGATGACTTTTTAATTTCAAGCTTTTTGGTCCCTGGTGAGAGAGGTGGAGATAGGGGCGAAGAAGGCATCTGGATCCTGCAGAATCAGAGAGACCGTGGGCAGGGAGCAACCTTGAGAGGTCACCCACCCTGTGCCTGGCCAGATTCTCTCCTTTGCCCAGGGCCCAGGAGCGGTCCACTCCTTCAATAAGCCTGCCTGGACTACCCCTGCCCTGAGGTACTCTCTCTACCCTCCAAACACCTCCAACAACATGTATCATTCACAAAATATCCAGGGGAAGCACTGATCCTTGGAAGCAGCCACTGGTTGAATTTGGAACCAGACAAATACATTTGAGTCTCAGCTTCAATTCCTGCGTTGAATATATGACCTTGGAAAGATCAGTTGGCCTCTCTGACCTTCAGTTTCCTGAAATGGGGATAAATTCTTCCCATGATGACTCCCTGAGTTATTGAGAGGTTGAATGAAGTAATGAGGGGGGAAAATACCCTTTGTAAAGTTGGCATAAAAGACAGAGGATGCCATCCTACTTTCCTGCTTATCAACTGCTCCTCCTTTACAAAGTTAGCTTCCAAGTGTGGGCCTCCCACTCCTGACTCTTCAGGAATCTGTTCAACTGAGAGCTCATTCAAGGAAAAGTTTCCTTTGTCCCAGCAACAAGAAGCTGAGGACTCACCCAGAAGGTGCCTAGGGGGAGTTGTCTTGGTGACAACAAGGGTCTAGGACTGTGACTCAGAGCCCATAGGAATCCCACACACTAGCCTGGGTCTAGATGAGAAGGTCTGACATCTTAGGGAATTTCAAATGAGTAGCCACTTCAGTTTGCTCTCTTTTGCTCCATTTTTGGAGGGTGAGTATTTGGGGTGAGTGCTCTAGAAACAAATAAGCAAAGATGATAAGTAGGGGCAACTGGAAGACAGCAGGGTGGGCCCCTGGGTTTGGAGGCAGGTTTGTCAGCCCTGAACTCTTCATTCAACATGGCAAAATAAATTGCTACGTCTCTGGATGCGAGCCAGAAGGAGAAAGGAATTTGTTGCCAATGTAAAGTCCTGATTTGATGGGGGCCTTAAACTAGGTGCCTCAGGAGCTGCTCAGAGCAGCAGATGCAAACAAAGGCTAAGGTAATTATTCAAAATACATTCCTGGCATCTTTCCAGGGCAGCTTTGGAACCAACCACTGGCCCCCAGGATCATGGTCACTGCTCTACTTGTTCAATTGGAGTTGATCGCTGCCTTGACAAGGAAGCAGTTTGAGGCCAGGCTCTGATGGTTGAGGCAGCCCCCAAGAAGACCACCCATCCACCTGGCCCACGACAAGATCCAGGTGATGGGGAACATCTGAACAGTGCTTATCAACCAGGAACCAAGGATCTCATTCCCCTCCTCCATTATAGGTCCAAGATGGGACTCAGCCCATGAACTTGGAAAGGTGCCTGTCAGAAGGTCTGAAGGCAGGTTCTGCTGCAGAAATGTCGTTACTGTTCCTGAAGGTGGCAGGGGATGGGGGAGACTGGGAGTGAAGTTTTGAAAGCAGAATCACCACTTTTTATGCAGTGGATTAGAGGATACCAATTCTAGAGAAGGAAGTTTCCAAGCATCCACCACCCCTTCTTCAGTCCTGGATTTGGACTTCCAAACCCAAGCCTTGGCTGGTGCTCCAGGGCACAATTATGGTGGCCAACAGGGCGTGGGCTATTAGGAAGATGTTGGTAAGATTCTAAATACCTCAGTCATGTTCCTTATGCTGCCAACACTCCTTTGCTACCACTCTATCCATGTGCTATCTTGTTTATTCCTCATAACCACCTGGTGAGGGAGGCAGGACCTAGAACATTACACCCATTCCACAGATGAGGGCACTAAGGACCAGAGAGAGGGCAAGAGCTAACAAAAACAGTTCTGATTACAATTCACTAACAGGAAACATGGTATAAATAGCATAAAGAGCACTATACTATAAGTTGATTAACTCTCAGGATCAAATTTCAGCTTAGCCATTTTCTACACTGCAAACCCTGGGTCAAATCACTGACCATTTTGGAGCCTCATCTAAAAAAGTAGAGACCATGGTGCCTATCTTATCAGGCTGTTTGTGAATATTAAATGGAAGAAAAAATTATGGAAGTGTCTAGCACATTTCTTGGCACTCACTGTAAGCACTCCAATATTTTGTCTGTGCTAGATTTGTAAATTTCTCACATCCAAATGGAATTACAAGGTGACATACGAAATTTAGCACAAAGAAATCAGAACACCGTGTGTGTCAGGGATGGAGATAGGGGAAGTCATTTGGAATCACTTATGTTTTCTGTGCCTTTTTATTAAATTATTTCTCATTTCATATATATATTTAAACAAAGAAAATCACTTAAAATGTAAGACAGGGATGCAAAAACAATTTAAGGGGAATAGCAAAATGAACATGCCCAGACGTCACGGGACAGAAAGCATTTGAGTATGGAACCTAGCTCTGAGTTTACCCTGGCTGTGGGCTGAGTTCTAACTTACCAGTAACAGGCAGCAGGCACATTTGTCCACAAAGTCTCCCCAGCCCAGTTGCAAGGAGTCACTCTTGCAAGGACACTTACATAAGCCACACCAGGTCACAGAGTGAACAGTGATTTTGCAAAAGGCAGAACTCTTGTTTAGGAATGTTTCTCATTATAGAGGTCACCCTGGACTCTGGCTGCCTGTCCCCAGGGCATGCTGGCCGAGAGAGCTCACTCCACCTAGGGAGCAGGGCCAAGCTCTCAGCCCCTTGAGTGTCCCTCCATCATTGCCCACACCTGGACTCCCCACAAAGGCTGCTCCTTCCCCAGACCCCAGCTCTGGGTCTCTAATTGCTGTGGCATTTAGGAGTCTCCGGGAGGGTCCGGGGCCCTCCTACCCACCCTCTTCTTCCCTTCTCGCCTTTCTTTAGCATCTCCTGCCTCACTAATGATGACATTTTCACCAAGTGGCAATGACAGAAGAAATTAGTTCACAGCCTTTGGCAACTGAACATTGAGCATTCAGATTAAACTTTCAAAGGGAAAATATAATCTGCGCATGCAGAGAAATCATTTGGTATTTGGGAAAGACTTCAGGGTGGAACAGTCAGCACAAGCCACAGACCCTCCGTCGGGGGGGCGGGGGGTGGCAGAAGGGGAGGACACCAGGGGACCTGAGAGAAACAGGCAGACCTGCACACGCAGGAGCACACGACGGAACACATATGCAAGGCAGAGGGTCCACGTCTGCTCTTGACTACGACCAAAAACTGACAAGGAGCTCTGTGGCTTAATGAGCCCATCAGGCTGGGGCTGCGCTGACTGCAACATTTCAGCTAATTGGCCACAGCATTTCTCTTCCACCAGTTCCCCTCTGGCTTCCCCACTCACCATCCCCCTCTTCCCAATCACCGAAAATTATTAAGAAAGCTTGGCATTAAGCAGGGCATGAGCTAGCTTTTCCTCATGTGCCCCTGGCACTCTTATCATTGTTTTTAAAGTCAGGGAATTAGAGCTTATGAAGGGCTCTCCTTGTGAGTGGACTATACAGACAGATGCCCATGTGATAGACCAAACTCCTACAGGGCACGGCACAGTCTCATTTTTTTCTGCATCCCCATACATGGGGCTGACAACATTCAGGGATAACTATTTATGCCCCCCACACACCAGAGCTGCCATACTGTTGTGCACTGCATGACGCTAGGGTGTCTATAGGGTGTCTATTGATGTTCCTCGTGTTAGGCAGTGTATTACCTGCACAGCCCTTTCCAGCAGCCCAGGAGGCCCTGTACCTAAGTCTATTTGGACACTCACAATGCCTAGCACAGTGCCTGGCACTGTATGAGCATAAGAGCTGCTCAAAACAAAACAAAACAAAACAAAATGTCTGATGGGTTTAGTTTAATTAAAAGTCTGAATTTCAGTTTTTACCACACTCTGCTTTTTCTCCACCATGTCCATCAGGTCAGACTTCCTGTGTACAAAGGAACAGGAGGACTGGATTCTCAGGCTGGCTCTGACTCATTCCAGCTTCCTGGTCTTTAGGCCTTGGTTCCCCCTTCTGTAAGATGAGACTATTGAACTCTGACTTCTAAATCCCCTTCCAGTACTCCCATTCAAGCTAGAAGGGCAGTTCCCCAGCTTAAATCCACAGCAGGAATTGATGAGGGAGCATGGGGCAAGCTGAGGGCAAAGTACATATTAACAGCACCCCCACCCCAGCCAGGTGGGATATGTGTGATATTCCTCAGACACTCCTAGCTGCCCAAGAACAGAGAAAGGAAAGAAAGCAAATGGCTGACTGATAGACATCACAGTCATGCAGGACAGGAGTCTCCTTCAGTTTACAGATAACTTAGTAAACTGCAAGAAAAAGGCAATCTTATCCATAGCCTAATCTCCAGTGCCTGGCACCTATAGACTCCATTTCCTGGAGCCCTAATATCACCCTCATCAAGATGTAAGGGGTTTTAAGTGCTTGCCATGGTGATGTGGGAAACAAAGGCAAATGAAAAATTAAATTCCTTTACTGCCTACATCCTTGAAACAGGCAGAGTTACCTCCCTCTAGGAGCTCGGCTGCCTTGATGATGACACTTTGCTAGGGGCAAAGGGAATCTTGGCCTAACATTATCCTGACACCCCACCCCCAGGATCCTGTAAGTCTACTTTAACATATAAAAATTCCTTTGGAAACTTCCTTTATCTCAATTCCTCCAAGATACATTCTGGTAATCATACTCTAAACTTATGGCCCCCTGATGTATATCTGAAGGGTCTCATGACTGAGGTTTTACTAAATGGTAGTAAATGGCATTTTCCTGACAAGAACTAGCCCATCAAAGTCCTGAAAACCTTGCTTCCAAAATTCCTTAGAAACTTACGCTGCCCCTAATCCCCTCCCAACCTGAGGGTATATAATCAGTTACCCATCACAGCCCCAATAGAGCCCTCTCTGACCACAGGTCCTGTCCCCGTGCTTGAATAAAATCACCTTTTTGCACCAAAGACTTGGTGCAATAATTCTTTCTTGGCCTTCGGCTCCAAACCTCCCACCATCACCCCTAAACCCCATCAGGAATGACTGATACTTCTCCCTCTCCACCCCTTGATCTTCTGTGTTGGATCTATTCTCAGCCTGGCTTTTGCTTCATGGTGACAAAATGGCTGCCAGGAACCCAAGGCCTTAACAGCCCACAGCCCAGAAGAACACAGTAGAGAGTCTCCTATAGCAGTCTGAAACAAAGCTCCGAAATTCTATCTCGATGAGAAAATTCGGTCACATGCTCTCCCAAGGGGAATCTGATATTCTGATTGGCTAACTAGTCCACACGCACTCCAGGCAGAACTTCCTGGGCTAAGATTTGGGGAAAAGTGGCTTCCCAACAAAAATACTGGAGGGGAGATGGATGCTAGGCTTCTCTAAAATAAGGAACCATGAGAGACCAGAAGAGGTCAGATTAAGTCCATTTGTGAGAGTTCTGGTATATTGAACTAAATGAATAAATGCCAAAAGACAATTATAAAAATAATGAGATATTCTTCATGTATACCTTCAAGAAGCAAATGTTTTCACACAAAGGAACCTAATACAGTATAATGATGTTAATCACAAGATAAATACAGAGTTGATTTAAAACATTAATTCATACAGCACTGCCAGCTGTGCGCTCCAAGAACGGTGCACACGTTTCCTCCTGAGGGATGAGTGTGTTTTCCCAGTGCTCTGGGTGGGCCTCTGACTGTAAACTGGCCGGCCTCCGGGGGCACCCTTCTCCTCACAGCTACTGTGGACTTGTATGGTTTTCATGATAATTTGCGGGCAGCTGGCAGTCAAGTGCCATGTGGAACACAGGCCTTTCTGCAATTGACACTAAGTTACTATGTGAATTTACAACAGACTCCATCAGTAGATGACATCAAAAGTCTAATTGTGGCTTTTTTTGTAAAAGTGAGGCAGAAGGCTAATGGCTCACTGCTCCCATCCTTACACAAACTCAAGTCCAACTAGATAGAACTCAGGGAGGAAACGGGGGAAGAAGAGGGCGATGTCTGGGAAGTTCACCTATTGCAGTTCTTATTTTTAACTACTTTTTGTGTAATGTTTATTTAATTTTTGAGAGATAGAGAGAATGTGAGTGGGGGAGGGGCAGAGAGAGAGAGAGGGAGATACAGAATCTGAAGCAGACTGTCGGCACAGAGCCAGATGCGTCTGGAACTCACAAACCGCAAGGTCACGACCTGAGCCGAAGTCACCCGCTCAACCAACTGAGCCACCCAGGCACCCCTTTAACTACGTTCTTTTAACCACAAAAATTGTGGTTATTTTTTTTTTTTTTTTTTTTTTTTTTTTTTTTTGCTAATTTTTCAACATATCAGAAATAACCCAGGGCGGGTAAGGAAGCAGCAGGCACAGGTGGTTCTGAACACAGTAGAGGACTCTAATCTGAAGTGTCCTTCCTGCTTCTCTGAATCTGAAAGGTTTGAAGGTAATGGAGCAGCTTGCTGTGAGGCTGAGAATGCCTTGTAGCCACTCCTCTCCAGGACTAAGAGAAAGGCAGCTTTAGCTACTGCTTTAAGGTTTTATAAGGGGGCATCTTAGGAGCTGAGGATTTAATTGTCTGAATGAAGGCGAGCAGAAAACCCCATTGTAACAGACAGTATCTTTCTGATGGGAGCAGACAGAACCCTTTGGAAGATAATGCTGAGAATCAGGTATTGCTTCTCAGGTAGGAGAGTGAGCTGGCCTATTCTGGTGCCCATTCTACGCATTGGAAGACCTCATTTTATGAACTTAAGAAGAAAGAGAATTGAGGAGTGGGGGAAGACAGCCATGGGGTAATTTGTCAAAGGTTTGGGGGCTCTAAACCAAAAATCTCTCTGCTGTCCTGTGGTTTCTTTGTATTTCTGTGGCTGCCTGCAGATGGGTGTTGCTGATTTTCTCTGACAAAGACTCATTCACCATGAGCTCAAATGAAAACATTAATAGTGAGCCGAGGGGGTAATTAGAGGGCCCGAGTTTAATTCTGCTAACATCCTGATTCTACTTGAAGGGTTGAGAGGGTCTTCCCGCCCTCTAGTAAGCAATTACCCAGTGCCTGGGACCCGCACCTGCCTGGGGGCCGGCTAAGGCCTTCAAATCTATCAGTCTGCATTAAAATGAGACGGGGGGAGGGGAGGAAGATGGGGACAGGGGGAATAAAGAAATGTATTTGCAGGGGAGCCAGTGACAGAGAGACCGCCATGGGTTGTGGAAGGGACCACAAGCAAATAGAAAGCAGAGGAAGGGGAAGGGGCGGGGAAGAAAGTGAGGGCAGGTGGTAGAGAAACAAACAAGAGGAGTGCTATTAAGATGGAATGAGAAGAGGGGAGGGCGCATAATGAGGTGGTGAGAGAGGTGAGAAGAAATGTGGGGAAGAGGAAGACTGGGAGAAGTGAGGGACAGGAGTGGCCGGGCACCCAGGGCGCGAAGAGCAGGAAAGGGAGGGGACAGGGCAGAGACCGTGAGGGCAGCTCTCGAAGCAGTGGGAGCCCTGTCCTTCGCCCCATCCACAGCCCCCCGCAGCCCGAGGGCTGCCGCCGAGTCCCGCGGAGCTGGCCTGGGAGGAGGGGCACCGCTTGGCCTCTGCCCCACGGGAGCGCCCAGGGAGGCCGCGGGGACCCGCGAGGACCGGGTTCCCGGCGCTCGAGACGCATTGACCCGTCCGGTGTGCACAGCTGCGGCTAGGAGGCAATGGCGGGGGTGGGTGCCAATTGATCGCGGGCGGGGGCGAGTCGCGGGGGCTCCATCGATCCGGCCACCCCGCGGCTCCGCCGGCTGACAGAGGCGCTTCCTGGAGGCGCGCTCCCCACCCGGCCGGCGACGCCGGGATAAGTGGGAGCAATTGGACCGGGCGGCGCCGAGGCACATCTGCCCCGCGTGGATGCGGTGGCCGGAGCTCGCCGCAATTAGGGCTGAGTGTCTAAATCGGCCAAGTTCACCGCCGAGCATGTCCGGCGCCTCGTTTACCGCAGAGACGTGCTCCGCCGGCTCCCCGCAGCAGCCTTGGAGGCGCTGTGCCGGCTGGCGCTGGGCCTCGGGGCGCGCACAGGGGGCTTCGAGGCGCAGGGCGCTATCCCCCGCCCAGGTCCGCGGGGAGGAGAGGCGACAGCTCAGTAGGCACGCCTTTGCCCGCGCCAGCCCTTCCTGGGCCCCAGCACCTGAACTGTTCAAGGATCCTTCCACTGGCTCTGTGACCCCGAGTGGGAGCTGCGCAGGCGAGAGCCTGTTTCTCTGCACCTCCGGGACAGCGATCCCGGCTGGGCCCATCGGTTGTTGAAGGATTGAATGGGATCTTAGCGCTTGGATCATCAGCCCTGTGCTCTCCCTGAAGGCAGGACGTAGGTGGTGAAGTTCACCGCTGAATGCCGGTGTCACGTAGACTCAGAGAGTTAGTAGGTGCTATACGTGAAGGAACAGGAACCACTAATACTAATAAAAGATAGCTCTCATTAGTGGAGCAGTCCCGTCTGCGAGCACATGGTAGTGCCACACAATATTTAATACCTACTTGGGGACAGGTGGTGGTCTGCCTCTTTCACAACTGAGAAGATTGAGATCCAGGCAGTTAAGGACCTTGCTCCAAGGTCTCCAGCCAGTAAGGGAAGAATCAGGGCTTGAACACAGGCCCTCTGGCTGCACTCCCAATTCCCCTATTCCAGCCACCAAGCTCACAGCTGGGTTTACACACCCAACTGCGAGTTACCCTTTAGCCTATTAAGTGTCTTGGCTAAAGCCTGCTTATTCGTTTATTTTACCGACATCAGTCTTCCGGCTGTATTATCTTTCATTCATGCCACCATAACCTATAAGGAGGAATATGTGTGGTGTGTGTAGGTGCATGAATGCACCTGGGGACACCCTAAATAGACTGAATGTAGTGCCCACAGGCTTCTGGAAGCAGGCAGACTGGGAAAGCAGGTATAGTCTGTTCTGGCTGCCATGACAGAATCCCATATACTAGGGGGCTTAAACAATAAAAATTTATTTTCTTACAGTTCTGGAGACCAGAAAGGGCCATTCAGGGTAGGTTTCTGATGACAGCCCTTTCCTTAGGTTCTGGATGGTTGCTTTCTCTGTGCATGCAGAGAGAGAGACAGAGACAGAGACAGAGACAGAGAGAGAGACAGACAGAGAGATCTGCTGTCTCTTCCTCTTCTTATAAAAACAAATCTATGGAACTAGGGTCCCACCCTATGACTTCACTGAACCTTAATTACCTCCCTAAAGGCCCTACCTCTAAATACAGTCAGTCACTTTAGGGCATACGGCTTCAACATAGGAATTTGGGTGGGGGGACACAACTCAGTCTATAACAGTAGGGCAGGGAGAGACAGAGGGACAATTAGAGCTCATGCCTTTAATAAATGCTAGCACAGATGACCAGCAAAGCACTATGGAAGCCAGAGAAGGGAGGAACGGACTTCCTGCAATGAGAGCTTTGAGCGAAATCCTAGAATCATAGCATAGCAGGGTAAAATTAGAAGAGACAATATAATCCCACTGTCCCATTTGTCAGATGGGAGAACTGAGGCCTAGGGACGGGAAATCAAGATTGTAATACTGGAACAGAATGACAGATGGCCACCATCTTCTTGTACCATTGGACATCAACTGCTATACCTCTGAGAGTTGAGGTTCCTCCATCCACTGTGTTGGGTTTCTCCAGGGAGGATGACTGAGGAAGGAGGGTTGGTGGGCTGAATCCTGAGTATGGAGCCTGTTGTAAGTAGGGAGGAGCAGGGAGGGGGAGGAATCTGGTCCTGAGGGAAAAGACTGAGCTGGGCCTGGGAGCTTCCCTCTCCTTCTTTTTCCCTTCACATTCCCTTTCTCTACATCACACCTCCCTCCTGATTCACTTAATATCCCCCTGTTCATCTCCCCCCTGTCCTCCAATCATATTCCTGGAAGCAGATGGATGGCTGTGGCATCCAGAGATGACCATGGAACCCACAAATAGCTGCTCTATCTATCCCATGATAGCCTGTAAAGTAAGATGCCCTGGAAGGATTTTAAACAGGGAGAAGGAGTGTGGTTAGAAAGCCATCTTTACCTGCTAATTCATCAAATCATTATTTATTAAGTGAATACTCTGTGCCACACAATAAATAGTAGCAAGAATGACATATATTTTGAGTATTGACTGTGTGCCAGACACTGTAGTAAGTATTTTATATGAATTTTCTTATTTCCCCATTTAACCGAAGAGGGAACTGAGGCTCCAGCTTCAGTGTGTTAACTTGTGTTAACTTGTCCAAGGTTGCACAGGTAATAAGTGGGGCAAACCAGAATTCCCATCCAGGTGAGTGTGGCTACGGGCTCTGCACTCTTCACCATTAACCTGTCCAGCCTCCCAAGGTTCCTAACAGCAACTTCCTCAGTGGGGACAAGTACAGATGAACTGCAGAGGTGTGAATATATGCACCTCTTGGATCATCATATAAACTAATTCAAGGTGTCATTATTCTGTCCACTGGTGACAAGCTGGAATGGCTCACTAACCACCCACGATGCATTCTATTTCTGACAGAGTCAGACCAAGTGGGAGCTGATGTCAGCAACCGTGGTCATGTTTATTCTGGATTCTGAGGCCCCTTCTATCGCCTGCGTGTGCTGTGGGTAAATGTCTATATCACTTCACTTAGTGGCTTCTGAAGGCATAAATTGTTCATGGAACTGAGAGGTCTTGACATCACTGGGAGAGAGAAGTGGAACATTTGCAAATGGACTTGGATCCTATCTCCCAGTAGCATATGGTTCCTGACCATCTCTCAAGAGCCATGCTTTATGTCAGGTGGATCTAGCATACAGGCTTGGAGGGAAGAAGGATAAAGGAGCCAGTTCTTGCCTTCAAGTGGTTTCTGGGCTAATGATGGAATTCAGAATTGTATACAGACATAGCCTGTTTATTAAACCAGGAAGTTGAAAGGGTATAAGCAGCAACCAACCTCATTTTATCTCAGTCACTTCAGGATCTCTCTTTGTGCTCTGATTCATTCTCTTCTACATCACAATAAAATCTCAAACAGGACTCATGGTTTTTGGGGCTTTTTCAATCACAACATCATTTTATTTCCATAATTTAAAATTAGCATCTAGTACACCTCTTCCCCAACTTGCCAGATGAAATTTTGGCCCTTCCAGATATGTGTTCAAGGAGACAGAAGGTTATGGAAAAGGGGCACTTTGTATGTCTTACTGTTGTCACTTGAGTTCCATGCCCTTAGAGTGACCAAAGTACAGTTATCAACAAGTGCCTTCCCTCCTCCCCCACCCTCTCTTTCTGGGGCACTTCTGTAGATGCCTCCTTTGGCTTAGGCAGTGCCTCTCCTCCAGACAGCTAACTGAACCTCAACCCCAGACTGGTTTGCAATAGTCTGTGTATAGCAGGCTGATAGCTCCCCAAAGATGTCCACATTTTTGCAGGTTGCCCTACAACCTGTGAACATGTTCCCTTACATAGCGTGATTAAGGTAAGGACCTTGAGATGGAGAGATTATCTCAGACTATTTGAGTGGGCCCAGTATTATTGTAAGAGTCATTACAAAAAGAATGCATGAAGGTCACAGCTGGAGAAAAGATGTGGGGACAAGCAGAGGTCAGAGAGGAGAAAAATGCTATGTTATTGGCTTTGAAGGTGGAGGAAAGGGGCCACGAGCCATGGATGGAGGTGGCCCCTAGAAAATGAAACAAACAAGAAAATGAATTCTCCCCCAGATATTCTAGAAGGAACTCAGTCCTGAGGACCCATTTGACACTTCTGACCTCTAGAACTATAAGAAAAAAAAATTTTGTATGTTGTTTTAAGCCACTAAGTTTGTAGTCATTTGTTACAGAAGCGGTAGGAAAAACACATTGCTCTTCTGCTAGGGTCCCTTAACCCTTCCAGGAATCCCCCTTGACAGACTTCTTTTAAGAGTCTGTCTCCAAAGAGTCCACATTTGGTTTCTACAACACTCACTCTTTGACCCCAACCTGCTGAAAGTATAGCTTGCAACCAGTGTGGACCACTCTCTCCTCTCTGCCACAGGGGGCAGCATGAGCCACCACAGCCTCTCACTTTTTTTTTCCACTTTTTTTTTCTTTCTTTGGTAGAAGGCAGATTTAATAAGCAAGGATACTTCTATATGAGGGCTTGCCTTGGGCAGTCACAAGGACAAGTAAATTCCCGCCCACCAAGATCTTAAAAGTTTATAAAGTCACATATTTAGTCCAGATGGTCTCAATACCTTACTCTCCCAAGGCTATGTCCTTGGAACAGCTCCTAGAGTAGGAATGGTGGGTGGAATGTAAATTCCAAGGACAGGGGAGGGGATGAAGAGCTTCCAATTGCCTGGGTCCAGCTCTAGGGCCAACCTGTGGTCACACCCTTGCCCTTTTGATGACCTTGACCTCTTCCAACAAAGTTTCATTGTCCTGAACTGCACTACATGTTCACTTTTACTGCAAATGATGATGGACAACTGAGTATCTGCCAAAAGGGAACAAGATTATCCTGATTGTATTCAATTCGTCTTTATTCAGAGTAGGCCATCTCTGTGTAGAACACTGAAATGGAAATTGGGGGACCATCCAGAGATCTCATGCCAGGCCAGATATCTAAATTATTAACATTGGCTTTCATGAGGCTCCTACTAGTAGTTTACAGGCATCAGACATTGCACAGGTCCCCAGGGGGACCCAGAGCAAAGTAAACATGGCTGGCAATGAGTGATGACTGTCGCCACAGGCAGGTTTGAGTCTCCTCTTTAGGAACTCCCAGGTATTAGAGCAAGAAGATTTTACAGAATAGATAGAGATTCTGTGTGAGTAAATGAAGGAAAGAATAGCAATGGTGGGCTAACATGAATGTTGCTTTGCAGGCTGCTGAGACCTGGTGACATCTGGGTCATGGTGAGTAGGATCTGTGGGCCTGTGGTTATGAAGCCATGGAGATGAGGGATGAAGGTGGGAGGCTCCAGGGAATTTTAAGAGGAAGACTGGCAGTTCCCTTTGATGGATGGCCCTGATGGGTAGCATGTTGGTGGATAAGATGACCTCATCTTGATAAATTTCCAAGTCTAAAACTGAAGCAAAAAAAAAAAAAAACTCATTTCCTCCTATAGATAATAGCTGCTAATCTCAACTTTGCTCTACTTGATTTCACTTAAGACTAGATTTTTTTTTCTGATTTTTCCCAGGCAAGTTTCATTCATTTATTCATTTGTTGAAAAAGTCTTTTTTTATTATTATTATTCAAGTATGTATGTAATTAGCATATAGTGTTATAATAGTTTCAGGTATATAAAATGATTCAATAATTCTATAAATTTCTCAGTGCTCATCAAGAAAAGTGTACTTTTAATTTCCTTTATTTCACCCATCCCCCCACCGATCTCCCCTCTGGCAACCACCAATTTGTTCTCTGTATTTAAGAGTCTGTATTTTTTGTTTGCTTATCTCTTTTTTCCTTTGTTCACTTGTTTTGTTCCTTAAACTTCAAATGTGAATGAAATCATACAGTATTTGTCTTCCTCTTACTGACTTATTTCACTTAACATTTTTCCCTCTAGGTCCATCCATATTGCAAATGGCAAAATTTTGTTTTTTTATGGTTGGGTACTACTCCAGTGTGTGTGTGTGTGTGTGTGTGTGTGTGTGTGTGTGTGTACCACATCTTTTCTATCCATTCATCTATGAATGGACACTTGTGCTGCTTCCATATCTCAGCTATTATAAACAACATTGCAATAAACATATGGGTACAGATATCTTTTCAAATTTGTGTTTTCATCATCTTTGAGTAAATACCCAGTAGTTACTGAATCATATGGTAATTCTATGTTTAACATTTGGAGGAACCTCCATACTATTTTCCACAGTGGCTGCACCTGTTTGCATTCCCACCAACAATGCATGAGGGTTCCTTTTCTTCACATCCTCACCAACACTTGTTAATTCTTGTGTTTTTTATTTTAGCCATTCTGACAGGTGTAAAGTAATATTTCATTGTGGTTTTAATTTCTATTTCCCTGATAATTAATGATGTTGAGCATCTTTTCATGTGTCTTTGGGCAATCTGTATGTCTTCTTTGGAAAAATGTTTATTCAGGTCCTCTGCCCATTTTTAAATTGGATCATTTGTTTTTTGGTTGGGATGTGAACTGCATAAGTTCTTTACAGATTTTGGGTATTAACCCCTTATCAGATATATCGTTTGCAAATATATTCTCCCATTAAGTACATTGCCTTTTTGTTTTGTTGGTGGTTTCTTTCACAGTGTAAAAGTTTTTCATTTTGGTGTCGTCCCAATAGTTTAATTTTGCTTTTGTTTCCCTTGCCTGAGGAGACATAGCTAGAAAAATGTTTCTACAGCTAATGTCAAAGAAATTACTGCCTATGTTTACTTCTAGGAATTTTATGGTTTCAGGTCTCATATTTTGAGTTTATTTTTGTGTATGGTGTTAGAAAGTGGTCCAGTTTCATTCTTTTCCATGTAGCTGTCCAGTTTTCCCAACACCATTTGCTGAAGAGACTATCTTCCCCCCCCCCCCGCATTGTATATTCTTGCATTCTTTTTGTAGGTTGGTTGGCCGTATAAGCATGAGTTTATTTCTGGACTCTCTATTCTGTTCCATTGATCTATGTGTCTATTTTTGTACCAGTACCATACTTCTTTGATTATTACAGCTTTGTAGTATATCTTGAAATCTGGGATTGGGAAACTCCCATCTTGGTTCTTTTTCAAGATTGTTTTGGCTATTTGGGGTCTTTTGTGCTTCCACACAAATTTTAGGATTATTTGTTCTAGTTCTGTGAAATATGTTGTTGGTATTTTGATAAGGATTGCATTACATTTGTAGATTGCTTTGGGTAGTATGGACATTTGAACAATATTGGTTCTTTCAATCCATGACACAGCCTCTCACCTTTAGATTCTTCAAATACAAGTCAAAATATAGATCCTATTTCCCCAGTTCTAGTAGATACATGCCATGGTGCTAAATGGTGCACTCAAATTTCCTCTTACATGGTCTGAGGTGAGGAGGAAGCATCTCTTCCCCCACTCTGAGTAGTCAACAGAAACCTCTTAGCTGAGGTACATTCTCCAAATATTCCCTCTCCCACCTTTCCCACTTCCTAACCTTTCCTTATGTAGCCCAGAGGTGGTAGAGATCTCTGCTGACAAAGCCAGTTTCACAATCTGTTGTCCTATCTTACACAATGGCTTGGTTCCCCCACTTAGGCTATAAGACTCCTGGCACCAGCTGTTCAATTCTCAACCTTTGGAGTCTCTGCTGGATTCATAGACAAAAAAGAATGGTTACAGAAGCAGGACTGGCTCTGGTGGCCTAAGAGAGGGAAGAACAAAGTTCTGTGAAGACTGATGTTTATGAGTGCTTATTGTATGGAAACCATTATACTAAGCTCTTCATATGACTTACTTCACTTAATCCTCACACCAAGATACTATCATACCCATTTTACAGATGAAGGAATTAAGGCCAAGAGAGATTAAGTAATTTGCTCAGGGTCACATAGTAAATGGAAGGGTTTTGATTCAAATTAAAACAGTCCACTCTGTAGTTGGAATCTGTGGTTATGATCCCAGGCTGAATTGTTCTGTGTATTAGAAGAGAGAGAAATCTGGAGTGGGGAGGGAAAGGGGGAGAAAGTGCCAATGAAGCCAGGAACTATGGTGAGGAGAAATTTCTAAGAAGGAAATTTAGTTGAATTTACACGTGTGTAGTGTAAATCCCCTCTTCTCTTGCCCCTGTGAGGACTTCAGCAAAGTGAAGATTGCTTTCTGAGGGCAAGCACTGAGTCTGTATTTGGACTGGTGCAAGGTGAGAAAGAGAGGCGGCTTCAGGCAAAAAGTCAGAGAAGAAAGGGGCTGCTGGCGTCATCTTTTGTTTTAGCTTAAAGTCATAGTTTCCTGATATGCAACTTTAGTCATACAGACTTGGGGTTTTAGAAATTTTGTATTCATTCTTTTTTTAATGTGCTTTTTAAATTTATCACTCAGTAATAACAGTTCGTCAGAGAAAGTCAAAAGGATGAAAACAAAAATTATACTTGATCACACTACCCAGAGATAATCACTCTAAGCTTGTGCCCTCATCCTCTCATGCTTTATCTACACAAATATATTCTTTCTTCAGTTTTATTTAAAAATAGGATCACACTGTCATATCTTTTTTTTATCTACTTTTTAATCTTAAGCAACTTTATGGGCATCACTTTAATAAATACTCTCCTTCAACATTTTAATATCTGCATAACAGCCATTTAAAGAAAGAAGAAAGAAATATGGCTAATGAAACTCCTATTATTATTTATGTCTAGTTTCCAATATTTTTCCCTTTCAAACAATGCACTGATGAGCATTGTCATGGCTAATTCTCTGTATATGGCCTAAATTGTTTTCTTGGGGGGGCATTCCTAAAATGGGATTTCCAAGTCAAAGGACATGAACACTTTTAATTCAAAGGACATGAACACTTTGATACAAATTTCTTTGGCTAATTCTTGACTCTCCTTGCTAATAATTTTCTATCTAAAAAGGTAAATAGAGAAGAAAAAATTTTCTGATTCTGATTCTTAACAGTAAGGAAACACTAGTTAGTGATAGAGAAGTAATAGAATCTTAGGATAAAGGGCCAGATCATGTTAGCAATAGGACAGCTTAGAGGAAGGGTCATACATGTAGTCAGCTGTCTGCATTAGACTTCAGAAAGGCAGAAGGAAAAGAGAATGTGGGAAAATTACAGTTCCTTGGATGGAGATGTGAGAAAGTGTATATTTTATAGAATAATTTATAATTATAGTCCCTTGGATAAAGATTGTGAGAGGTTGTATACTTTATTAAATGATTTTTTTAAAGTGATTGTCTACTTACAAATAATCCCAAGAGAATAGGGTTGTAGCAGAAAACAGATGGTAAACCTGTCCAGGAAACTTCTTATAAGGACTTTTAAGAGGAATGTTTAGGGAATTTTTAAAGTTCATTTGATTATTTCATTCCAAGAGATGAGGAAAAGGGAAAGCTTATTCATGCAAATCAAGGAGTGTTGTAGAAAAATATGAGTAACAATATTTGTTAATCATTGCCTAAATAATGGTTTAGTCTTGATGTTGTACTGGGTTAAGTAGTGTGCCCTCCCCCGCCAAATTCATATCCCCCTGAAACCTCAGAACAATGATGTTGAAGCACCTGGATGGCTCAGTCAGTTAAGCATCTGACTTCAGCTCAGGTTATGATCTCATGGTTCGTGGGTTCAAGCCCCACTTCAGGTTCTGTGCTGACACAGCACAGATCCTGAAGCCTGCTTCACATTCTGTTTGCTTCTCTCTCTCTCTCTCTCTCTCTCTCTCTGCCCCATCCCATTCATGATCTGTCTCTCTCTGTCTCTCAAAAACAAAAACAAACACACACACACACACACACACACACACACACACACAAACCCACATTAGAGCATACAATGATGTTGTGATATAATAAGAAGTATATATTTGGTCTTTGTTCCTTGTTCTTGCCACAGAGCTCCTAAAACCTTTGGTATTTTCTGAGTGATAGGGTGAGAGGAGCATCTCTTGTTATTTACAATAAACACCATTCAACCATACCTGAGCTTATGCTGATAAGGTGACTCAGTGGGTCCCTAGATAGCTTCAAAATGGGGACTGCTTGCCAGAGGAACCAACCATGTGATTATGGAGCTGGAACTTCAAGCCCACACCCCAGACCTCCAGGAAGGGAAAAGGGGCTGAGACTGAGTTCAGTCGCCAATGACCAATAATTTAATCAGTTATGTCTATGTAATGGAGCCTCTTTAAAAAACCATAGACAAAGGGGCTTGGGAATTTCTGGGTTGGTGAACACATAGAGGTGCTAGGGATGGAGTGAGTAGAGACAGCATGTTAGTTCTACACCCCTTTCCCATACTCCGCCCTCTGCAACTCTTGCATTTAGCTGTTCCTGAATTGTAGCCTTTATAATAAAACAGTAATAGCAAATAAAGTGTTTTTCTGAGTTCTGGAGCCATTCCAGCAAATTATTCATGCTAGTTAGAAAACTAGGCCAGCTACCTGGAGGGTAGGGAGAGACCAAAGAAAGAGGCAGGCCAATACAGATTGGTAGGTTTTAATAAGCAAGGAAACTTACTTACAAGGCTTATTTTGTTCATCTGCAAGAGGAGTAGGTCTCCACACCTACCTATAAGAATCTTAAATGTTTTTAAAAAAATAAATAAAAATCATCTAAAGAGAAAAAAATCTTAAATGTTTATGTAGAGGCCTTGCCTGGATTTAGTCACGTACTCAGTCTAGAGAGTCTCAACAACACCTTGCTTTCTCAAGGCTATGTCCCTGGAACAGCTTCCACTGTGGGAATAGTAGGCAGAATATACACTCCAAGGACAGGGGAGGGGGTAAGGGGCCTCTGATAGCACAAGTCCAGCCTGAGGGTCAATCAGTGGTCATATCCTCTTGATTATGTCCTCTGATAATTGAACCCAAGCAGGGCATTGTGGGAACCCCTGATGTATAGCCAGTTGGTCAGATATGGGAGACACAGAATTACAAATGGCTTCTGAAGTGGGGGAGAGGGGAGTCTTATGAGACTGAGCCCTCAATCTATAGGGTCCACACTAATTCCAGGTAGTTAGCATCAAACTGAACTAAATTGTAGGACATTCAGTTGGTGTCCACAAAGAATTGGAAAATTGCTTGGTGTGGAAACATTTGGTGTCAGAAGTGTTGTGAGTAGAGAAAGTTTTTCCTTTAGTGACCTTATTTGGACATAAGGTCTTTACAGATATAATTAGTTAAGATGTGGTCATACTAGATCACAATGGACTCTAAATCCAGTGACCAGTACCGTTATAAGAAGGCCCTATGGGGGTGCCTGGGTAGCTCAGATGATTAAGTATCTGACTCTTGATTTCGGCTCAGGTCATGATCTCATGGTTTGGGCTGTGTGCTACCAACATGGAGCCTGTTTGGGACTCTCTCTTTTTCCCTCTGTCTCTGCCCCTACCACCCCCTCTCTCAAAATAAATAAATAAACGTTAAAAAATATAAGAAGGTGCTATGAAGAAACAGCCATAGAGGAAAGAGGGTCATGGGACAGTGATGGCAGAGACTGGAGTGATATGTCTATAAGCCAAGGAACACCAGAGTGCCAGAAAACCCAAGCAGTGAAGAGAAGGCATGGAAGAGGTTCTCAGAGCCTCCAGAAGGAAACAACCTCGCTGACACTTTAATTTGGGTTTTTAGCCTCCAAAACACTGAGAATAAATTTCTGTTGTTTTAAGCCACCCAGTTTGTGGTTATTTGCTGCAGCATCTGCAGAAACTAATACAGATGTTAATGAATTTTCCCCCTAAGCAAGATAAAAATGTCGAGTCAATAATTATTTGGCCCCCACAAATGATGAGTTGATTTTTAAAGTAAATAAGCCATAAGAGCCAAGCTCCTACCTCTGATGGGAAAGATACATCAGCAAATAGCTGACCCTATTTCTTTTTTTTAATTTTCTTTTTTTTTTATTTTTATTTATTTATTTTGAGAGGGAGAGAGAATGAACAGGGGAGGTACAGAGAGAGAGGGAGAGAAGAATCCCAAGCATCCTCCACACTCAGCATGAAGCTCAATGCAGGGCTCGATCTCACAACCCTGAGATCATGACTGAACAGAAATCAAGAATCAGATGCTTAACGAACTGAGCCACCCAGGCACCCCAAGCTGACCCTATTTCTGATGGATTGGGGAAATTCTTTAAGAAGATCAGCCTAGCTATGGATTCCTTGACACCACCCCCCTGCTTGGGCAGGTGATTCTGGGAGACCAAATCAACCTCCTGACTTTCTCCAAAACAAGCAGCCCTAGCAGGAACCCAGCTCAAGGCAAGCCATGGACCGAGAAGAATCACTAATGCTGCAAGCATCTCAAACTCACCCACCCCCAGGAAGAGCATCTGGACCTCAGGGCATCCTACTAAGAACAGGATATTTGTGGCATGGATGATGGGTGTCTCTCCCACATTCTCTTTTATTGAGGGGAGAGAGGACAGTTAAGCACTGCCTGAACCATGTCACTTTAAAACTCTGTGACATTCAGCAAAGTAATTTCTTTGTGCCTCAGTTTCCTTGTCAATAGAATGAGGTTAATACTGCTGAATGTTGTTGAAAGTTTAAAATAAATAATACACATAAAGCACTTAGCATGGTGCCTGGTGTAAGTACTCAAAGAATATTAACTATGATGTGTATCAAGCATCCTCTGCATTCAGTAAGTAAGTCCCTGCTTTCTTTTAATGCTTCATGTCAAGTGCCTACTAGCTAATGGGGGGCGGGGGCTGGGGAGGGCTGGGCAAGCCGCTTCCTCCACCATCAATTCATCCAGCTACTCAGGAGGCAAAAAAAAAAAAAAAAGAAAAAGAAAGAAAAAGAAAAAGAAACCTGTAAGAGGTTCACACACACAATGTAAGAGGAAGAACATATAATCAAGAAGAAATACAAAAGAGTGGAAAAACCCTTAACAAATAGTATCAGGAAGAGTTCTTCTCATGAACAAAACTTGCACATGAAGAATTAGAGAACAGAAGATTTTGAAAACCATATTTAGAGCAAGATGAACCTGTAAGGAACAAACAGGGGGCTGATGATACAACAAGAAACAGAAGGAAAGGGGACACACTCAACCTTAATTTTACAGGACCCAGGTTTGCTTCCACATGGTTCCACTTAGAACAGTCAGAACACCCACAGTCTGGAAGGAAATGAAGCCTAAATAGCTAAGGAAGTTGTAAGCAATCACTAGGCCTGGAGCAAGGACATCTCAGGGTCACAAGGGAATTTCAGAATTGGCTGAAAAACTTGACAGTAGATGGAGGAATTATGACATTTTGAGGTGCTGATAAATAAGACAGGGAAAAGTGTCCTGATCTTTGATGAATATGACTGTGAAAGATTCTACAGCCTGGGGAACTGGATGACAAGCCTGCACATTTCAGAATGTGCACATGTGTGTGGTGGGGGAAGAAATGTGATCAGTTGAAGCATGGATTCACCTGTGAATAAGGATACTTTCAGCCCTGGAAGCCCTATTTGGTTAAGCCCATTGTAACTTCCACACCCCTTCCTCTGTATCTCTGCAACCTGAGGTATATTAACTTAGCCTCTATTGTTATCTATTAATGTGATAGGCAAAATAACGACCCCACAAAGATGTCCCCATCCTGATCTCCAGAATCTGTGAATAGGATGTGAGGTGGCAAGAGGGAATTAAAGTTGTAGAAGGATTGAGATTGCCAATCAACCTTCAGATGACCTTAAGATGGGAAGATTATCCTGGATTACCTGGCCCAATGTAATCACAAGCGTCCTTATAAGTGGAAGGCACAAATTTCAGAGAGAAAATGTGATGGCAGAAGAAGAGATGGGAGAGATGCACTTTGAAGATGGAGCAAGGGACCACCAGCCAAGAAATGCAGGCAACTTCTAGAAGCTGGAAAACACAAGGAAATAAATTCTCCCCTAGAGCCTTCAGAAGGAACACAGCTCTGCCAACACCTTAATTTTAGCCCATAAGACCCATCTCAGACTTCTGACCTTCAGCAATGTGGATAATAAATTTGTGTTGTTTTAAGCCACTGAGTTGTCTTAGTTTGTTACAGCAGCAATAGGAAACTAATACAACTGGTTTCTGCATTGATGCATAATTATTTTCTAATCAATTAACAAGGACTCTCTTTCTGCCTTGGATTCCTCTACCTTGTTTCACGACATGGCTTTCTCTGCCAGACTAGAACAAAATCTGAGGTTATCCCTGAGCTGACATCTCCCTAGTGCTGCTGCCAGAAAGGTGATGATGTCTGTCTCTCACTTCAAATTCAAATTCTCCCACAAAAGTGCTCTGCTTGGAATGCCTGGGGAGGGAAGCTATAACGTACAGTTCTATCAGAACCTCTTGGTTAAAAGTAGGAGTCAGGGAAGTAAAGCAGTTGCCTGAAAGAGAGGAGGTACTAGTATCATAAGAGGGATATGGATGGCCACTTCCTTCCCAGAGCACCAGGGCTTCATGGACAGCTCTTTCAAGAGCCTTTTCCATCCTCATTGCCTGAGGACCCTATGCAGATTCAACTCTCAGTGGATGCTCAGCTGCAGCTTTAATCAACAGGCCTTGGTGGACTATGCCAATGTGTAAGGTTTGCTCCCAGATAGAGAAGAGGAAAAAGCATTGTCTGCAGTGGGGGGTGGGGAATTGTGATAAAGTTACCATTTATGCTCTTGGGGGTCATGGTCAATTCTGAACCATCAGGCGTTCATAACTGGTACAAGTGAGGCCAATTTAATCTTAGCTGTTATGCCATTCACCACTTTGAAATCAATTAACTAATTAGGGTCATCCCTTGAGCCTGTTATGCCTGGTAGTTGAAACTGCCACAAATGTGTTTTAAAGGGAAAAGAACTAAAATTGCAAAGTGATAGAGATTGCTGTCTGGGATGGAAGTCTGTGGGATAGTTCTTTAGTGTAAGTACTCTCGTATGTGTCTTCATCACTCGTTTCCATGGACCCACACCGAAGACCATTTAGCTGCTCTCTCAGATGGCCGGCCCCTCTCCCAGAAAGTTTCTCTCATCAAAAAGGAGCTGTTGAGCCTGTGGGCCCTTGAGTGATGTCTGGCTGGTCCTCGGTGTAGCATCTCCCATGAGGCCATGAGTAAATCAACATGAGGGAATATCCCTGTGGAAGAAGCCAACCCGCAGCAGGACCTGAGCTCCCCTGCCAGGCACATCTGAAGCCACAGGGAAGAGACCAGCCACCAAGTACCAGAGGAGTTTCCTAAGCATAAGTCTCTAAGACCATAAGTTCAGAGGTCAGAGTGGTGAACAGCAATGAAAGACAAAGGACAGAGCCAAACTTAAGGTCAAGTCACCATAAGAGAGAGATGGGGAATATGGATCTGGCAAAGGAAGGTCCAGATTAGTTCTGCAGAAGCACTCTGGATACGAGTGGTGGCTTTGGGTGTTGATCCTGGGAACACGTACATGATTGTAACATGTTCTTTTAAGGGTAACAGATATAGAGTTTTCACTGTGCAATTTAATAATTTTTCTTTTCCCCTTTGTTTCTTTCTTTCTTTGTTGTCTTCCATCCCTTCCTCTCTGCCTGCCCCTTCCCTGTTCCTTCCGCAAGCACTTACGGAGGGTCTTTCATGCCTGTGTTACAAGATTACAGTTTTGAAAGCTTGGAGTCTTCTTTGAATAGACGCCCAAGAGTGTCACTTATTTAAAATCCAATACCTGTAAACAGCTTGTGAGCATACCATATTTTAGTGCCTGTCTGTATTTAGTCAAATACTGAGAACATATGTCTCTTTGTAAATCTACTCCCAGGACTGTTAAGAGCGATTCAGAAAACACTGAAATGTGCCAGCTTTCCCTTCGAGTGGAAAGGATTCACTCAGAAAGTGCTCACTAATTCATCACTAGACCTGCCCCACCTTCCCATCCTCCCTCACCAGTCTCTAGCCCCAAAGACAGAAGTGCTTACAGCTCAGCATTCTCAGCCAAGTGGACAGAAGTGCACATCCACAGCAACTATCCATCTCCGGCATTTAATAACAATGCTTCCAAGAATGAAGCAAAAGGTACCACATGAAACTGCAGAAAAACAAAGCCACTAAAACTTAAGAGGGGAGTAGAATTTGTTTATGGACCTCACTAAAAAAAAAAAAAGTCACTATATCAAGTCTAGAGACCCATGTAGCTGCTGTTTGGGACTTTTTGAGGGGTGGGGTGATGCCTGTGCTGTAGTTTCTGGGTTGAATAGAAGCTTCTTGTTGTTTTAAGTTTCGCTCAAACCAAAATTTGTTTTCAGCAGACATAATATAACCAGGTATTTATCAACACCCTAGGAAATCTTAATAATGTAAAGATTGCCTATATGAACAGGGCATTCTTGGGGCTTTGAGCATGAATTTCATAGAATGCTGTAGTGAGTTTTATGGAATAATTATCATTTATTTAGTGGCTACACTGTTGCAAGCATTTTTCATATATTACTTCCTTTAGGTCAAGGCAGTTATCATTTTCCCCACTTTACAGGTAAGGAAGTTGAGGTTCAGAGAAAATAACTAACCCTAGTAAGTGATAGAGCCAGGACTCAGATGTAGATATGTGTAACTTCAGAGCCTGCACTCTCTGTTTACTGCTTTCCAAATGTACTGCTTTGACTGAGCTTTCTGGAATGTTTTACTTTTTTTTTTTTTTTTAAATTTTTTTTTTTTTCAACGTTTATTTATTTTTGGGACAGAGAGAGATAGAGAATGAACGGGGGAGGGGCAGAGAGAGAGGGAGACACAGAATTGGAAACAGGCTCCAGGCTCCAGGCTCTGAGCCATCAGCCCAGAGCCTGACGCGGGGCTCGAACTCACAGACCGCGAGATCGTGACCTGGCTGAAGTCGGACGCTTAACCGACTGCGCCACCCAGGCGCCCCAAGGAATGTTTTACTTTTTTAAATGTTTGTTTATTTTGAGAGAGAGAGCTTGCACCCTGGGTGGGTGGGGGCGGGGGGAGAGGCAGAGAGAGAGGGAAAGAGAGAGAATCAGAATCCCAAGCAGGTTCCATGTTGTCAGCACAGAACCCAGCGCAGGGCTTGATCTCACACACTGTAAGGTCACTACCTGAGCCAAAATCAAGAGTCAGACACTTAAGCAACTGAGCCACCCAGGAGCCTCTGGAATGTTTTAATGGAGCATTGTGGGAGGGCCCCCGAAGGACTGAAGTGCCCTGCTGTGACAAGTAGTTCCCATAAGGTGAATCCTGACTTACTGCAACACTCATTCCTCACAGAAGGTTCACAGAGCTGCCCAGCATTGGACCAAAAGAGATGAATTGCTTTGGTCTAAAGTATAAACATCTACCCAATGACAAGGGCTCCCCAGATATCAACAAGGAGACATGTGCAAATATCTAGTTTATCCAATTTGGATCAAGGTACTTTTCTTACCCAGATTTTATCATTCCTCTTATCTCAAAATGCTTGTTAATCTTTATTCTTCACTTTGGAAAATGCAGGATCACTTAGCCAATATGAAACTATTTTTCTGCCCTTTCTCTTCTTTTCACATAATTAATATCTACTTAGTGCCAATACTGTCAAGAACTCAAAAAGAGTTTCTCACTTTTTTCATTCATGTCTTTCGTTTAACAATCCTGTAGAGTAGATATTAGCATATTCTCAGAATACCAAATAAGTTTTATCTTGTGTATCAACTTTTTCTGTATTCCAATAATATTCACTGAGCATTAACTATATGCCAAAAAATGTTCTAGAAACTATTCTAATTTCTCAGAATAAAATAGTAGACAGAGCAGATGTTTGTGGTTATTTGCTTCTATTTAACAAACCTCCCAAAACTTATCAGCTTGATGAAGAAAAATTAAAGAAGACTTAAATAAATGAAAATATGTGCTCATGGACTAAAAGACTTAGTTAAATTATTGTTAAGATGTCAGTTCTCCTCAAATTGATCTATAGATTAAGTTCAATCCCAATTAAAATCCCAAAAGGTGTTTTTATAGAAATTGACAGGCTGATTCTAAATTTAGTGAAAAAGTAAAGACTGTACGATAACCAAAACAATCTTGGAAAGGAAGAACAAAGTTGGAGACTCACACTACCTGATTTTAAGACTTACTATAAAGCTACCGTATCAAGACACTGTGGTACTGATGTTAGGACAGACATAAAGATCAATAGAACAGAGTAGAAATTCCAGAAAAAGACAAGTGTGCCAAGACAATTGAATAGAGAAAAGATAGTCTTTGCAACAAAGAGTACTGGAATAACCCAAACACAAAAACGTAAACCTCAATCCATACATACCTGCACCATATTTGAAAAACCTGAAATGGATCATAGATCTAAATAAAAAACCTAAAACTCTAAAATTTCTAGAAGAAAATATAGAAGAAAATCTTTGCAGTCTTGAGTCGGGCAAAGAGTTCATAGATATATAACACAGTAATCCATAATCAATTTTAAAAATCAAACATCAAAATTAAAATATCTGCTCTTCAAAAGACAGATGAGAAAATGAAAAGAAAAGCCACACACAAGGAGAAAATATTTGCAAAATACATATCAGATAAAAGACTTCTATCCAAAATATAAAAAGAACACTTACAATAGAAGTTTTTTTTAAATGGGAAAGAATTTGAATAAGACACTTCAATAAACAAGATATGCAAAAAGAAAATAAGCATGTGAAAAGATGTGCAACATCATTAGTCATTAGAAGAATGCAATTAAAATCACAATTAAATAGAACTACACACTCATTAGAATGGCTAAAAAATGAACTGAGCGCAAAGTGTAGGCAAGGATGAGGAGCAACTGGAACTCTCACACATTGCTGGTGGGAGATGACATGGTCACTTTGGAAAATAGTTTGCCTTTTATAAAGTTAAATATACATAAACCCTCTATGATCCTGCAATCCCCACTCCTAGATATTTGCCCAAAAGAAATCAATCATGTTCACACACAATCACAATACATGCACATTCACATGTATAATACCTGTACACAAATCTTTAGAGCAGCTTTATTAATAACAGCCACAATTAAATGTACATCAGCTGGTAATTGGATAAAAGCCCAGGGTACATCCATACAGAGGAAATGTACCCAGAAACAAAAAGTAACAGCAAATAAATGCAAAAAAACTTGTGCAAAATGAAAAAAAAATCACATAGCAGAGACTACAAACTGTATGATTCCATTTACTTCAATTTCTGGGGAAGGCAGAAAAAGCTATAGAGACAGAAATCAGATCAGTGATGTTAGAGATTGGGGGTGAAGGTCGGCGATTGAGAGGGTTACAAGAGAAATATGGGGGTGATGGTGGTGGTTATACAACTATATTCATTTGTAAAAATGGTATCTTCTTTAAAATATACATTTCTAATTTTTGCTAGTACCTAGAAATATAATTGATTTTTACATATTTATCTTAGATCCAGCAAACTTGCTCAACTTTTCTATTGATGTTAATGGTTTTAATCTAGATGTTTTTGGAGTTCTTATGTAGACAATTATATAACTTGCAAATTATAAGAGTAGTGTTACTTCCTTTTAATTCCTCACATTTTTACTTGTTCTTTTTAAATTATGATGGCTAAGCCCTCCAATAAAATGTTATCTCTGACCTAAAGAGGAATGTTTCTAACATTTTTACTATTAATTATGATTTTTTTCATAAATTTTTGGAATACCCTATCAAGTTCAGGTGTTTTCTTATATTCCTAGTGTGCTAGGAACTTATATTTATATTATGCATATTAAATCTCTTATCTCTGTCTAGTTAGATGGTCATGAGATTTGTCTCTTTTACTATGTTAGTGTGATAAACTACACAAAAGATTTTCTGACATAAAAGCTTCCTTATATTCCTGAAATAAAGTCTTCTTGGTCATGATTTATCACCTAACATAGTTATTGTTGATTCACAAATTCAAAAAGATCAAAGTCACACGGTGCATCTTTTCTGACCACAACACTGTGAAACTACAAATCAACCACAAGAAAAAAATCTGGAAAGAGCACAAATACATGAAGGTTAAATAACATGCTACTAACAATGAAAGGGTCAACTGAGAAATTAAAGAGGAAAATTAAAAAATACATAGTTATTGTTGATTCAAATTGTTTTCAAATTGTTGATTCAAATTTATTTAGCATTTTTGCAGTTGTGTTTATATTTGCTGTCAAACCATAATTTCATTTTTTGTACTCTTTTCGGGTATGTTATCAAGATTATAGAAGTCAGGGATCTTTTCATTCTATCATGTGGGACAATTTATATAAAACTTAAATCATGTGTTCCTTAAAATTTGACAAAACTCACATATAAGTCTAACTTGGAGAATTTCTTGAACAGATTTTATACTTTTATTTCAATTTCTTTAATGGTTACAAGTCTATTTGGGTTTTCTATTTTATCTTGAGTCAGTTTCTAAAAAGATGCGCATTTCTTGTATACATTTTCAGATGGTATTGGCATCACAGTGTTCTCTTCTGATTTTTTTTCATTTCTACTGAATCAGTAATTATGCCTCCTTTTTCAGGCCTAATATTTCTTGTGTACTCTATTTTTATCTCGATTGAATTGACCAGAGGCTTTTCTACTTATTAAGCTTCTCAAAAGATTGACTTTTAGTTTTATTTCATTCTCTTATATTGTTTCTTTATATTGTTTCTTATATTGTTTCTTATATTGTTTCTGCTTAGTGAATTTTTGCTCTTGTCTCTACCACTTATTTCCATTACTTTATTGGGCTTGTTCTGTGTTCTGCAGTTTCTTTCCTAGATAAATAATATCAATCATTCAATATTTCCCCTTATGATTATACTTATGATTATTTACCTCATACTAGAAATATGTATAAAGAACAATTTAACAAGCACTAAGTTTCTACCACCTAACTTAAAAAATAAGACAGTATGGAGACAATTCTACTTCCCTCCACTCCCATCATACTCAGAAGTAACCGCTATCCTGGTTTTAAAGGTTATCACACATGTATATGTCTTTATATTTTTATTATGTCTGTATATATCCATAAACAATATATAGTATTATTATGTGTAGTTTTTAACTAACTGTAAATGGAATCATGCTGCATGTATCATTCTAAAATGTGCTTTTTTACTATTACTAAGCCATAAGAAAGAATGAGATCTTGATATTCACAATAACATGGCTGGACCTAGAGGGTATTATGCTAAATGAAATAAGCCAGACAGAGGCAGACAAATAGTATGATTTCACTCACATGTAGAATCTGAAAACAAAACACCCTAATCTTTATTATTTCCTTTGATTTGATTTTCAGGGCTTTATTTCCTGTTCTTTTTCCAGCTCCTTTAGGTGTAAGGTTACATTGTGTATTTGAGACATTTCTTCTTTCTTTAGGAAGGCCTGCGTTGCTATTTACTTCCCTCTTATGACAGCCTTTGCTGTCCCCAGAGGTTTTGGACTGTCATGTTTTCATTTTTCTTTGGCTTACAGGAACTTTTTAATTTCTTCTTTAATTTCTTGGTTCACCCACTTATTCTATAGTAGGATGTTCTTTAATCTCCAAGTATTTGTGGTCTTTCAAATTTTTTCTTGTGGTTGATTTCAAGTTTCATAGCATTGTGGTCTAAATATACGCATTATGATATCAATCTTTTTGTACTAGTTGAGTGAGGGCTGACTTGAGAAGAATGTGTATTCTGCAGCTTTAGGATAAAATGTTCTGAATATATCTGTTAAGTCCATCTGGTCCAGTGTGTCATTTAAAGTTATTGTTGCCTTGATAGTTTTCTACTTTAGATTATCTGTCCATTGCTGTAAGTGTGGTATTAAATTCCCCTACTATAATGGTATTATTATCAATGAGTTTCTTTATTTTTGTGATTAATTGATTTTATATTTGGGTACTTCCAAATTGGGGGCATAAATATTTACAATTATTAGATCTTCTTGCTGGATAAACCCCTTAATTATTATATAATGCTCTTGTTACAGTCTTTGTATATAAAACTTTTATATAAAACTCTTGTTACAGTCTTTGTTGTAAAATCTAGTTCGTCTGATACAAGTATGGCTACTCTAGCTTTCTTTTGACATCCGTTAGCATGATAGATGGTTCTCTATCCCCTTACTTTCAATCTGCAGGTGTCTCTAGCTCTAAAATGGGTCTATTGTAGACAGCATATAGATGGGTCTTATTTTTTATCCCATTCTGATTCCCTATATCTTTTGATTGGAGCATTTGGTCCATTTACATTTAAAGTGATTATTGAAAGATATGAATTTAGTGCCATTGTATTGCCTGTAGAGTCAAAGTTTCTGGTGATGTTCTCTGGTCCTTTCTAGTCTTTGTCACTTTTGGTTCTTTTTGTTTTCTCTTGTTTTTTCTCCACCCAAAGAGTTCCCCTTAAAATTTCTTGCAAGGCTGGTTTAGTGGTCACAAACTCCTTTAGTTTTTGTTTGTCTGGGAAACTCTTTATCTCTCCTTCTATTTTGAATGACAGCCTCACTGGATAAAGAATTCTTGGAACAAACAATTCTAAACTTTGTCTGGAACCACAAAACACCCTGAACAACCAAAGTCATGTTGAAAAAGAAAAAGCCGGAGGCATCACAATTCCAGAACTCAAGCTGTATTACAAAGCTGTAATCATCAAGACAGTACGATATTGGCACAAAAACAGACACATAGATCAATGGAACAGAATAGAGAACCCAGAAATGGACACACAAATATGTGGCAAACTAATCTTCAACAAAGCAGGAAAGAATATCCAATTGAATAAAGACAGTCTCTTCACCAAATGGTGCTGAGAAAACTGGACAGCAACATGCAGAAAAATGAACTTGGACCACTGTCTTATATGGTACACAAAAATAAACTCAAAGTGGATGAAAGATCTAAACATAAGACAGGAAGCCATCAAAATCCTAGAGGAGAAAGCAGGCAACAACCTCTCTGACCTTGGCCCACAGCCACTTCTTACTAGACATGTCTCCAGAGGCAAGGGAAACAAAAGCAAAAATGAACTATTGGTGCCTCATCAAGATAAAAAGCTTTTGCACAGCAAAGGAAGCAATCAACAAATATAAAAGGCAACCAACAGAATGGGAGAAGATATTTCCAAATGACATACAGGAAAAGGGTTAGTATCCAAAATCTATAAAGAACTTGCCAAACTCAGCACCCAAAAAACAAATAATCCAGTGAAGAAATTTTCCAAAGAATACGTCCAGATGGCTAACAGACATGTGAAAAAATGTTCAAATCACTCATCATCAGGGAAATACAGTCCAAACCACAATGAGATACCACCTCACACCTGTCAGAATGGCTAAAATGAACAACTTAGGAAATAACAGATGTTGGTGAGGATGCAGAGAAAGGGTTACCCTCTTGCACTGTTGGTGGGAATGAAAACTGCTGCAACCACTCTGGAAAACAGTATAAAGGTTCCTCAAAAAATTAAAAATAGAGCTACCCTTTGACCCAGCAATTGCACCACTAGTATTTATGCAAAGGATACAAAAGTGCTGATTCAAAAGGGCATATGCACCCCAATGTTTATAGCAGCACTATCAACAATAGCCAAATTATGGAAAAAAAACAAATGCCCATTGCCTGGTGAATAGATAAAGAAGATGTGGTATATATGTTCAATGGAATATTACTCAGTGATCAAAAAGAATGAAATCTTGCCATTTGCAAGAATATGGATGGAACTAGACTGTATTATGCTGAGCAAAATAAGTCATCAGAGGATGATAAGCATCATATGATTTCACTCAAGTGTGGAATTTAAGAAACAAAACAGAGGAACAGAGGTGGGCAGCCGGCACATGGTGCAATATGGTGTGGGCATCATGCTAGTCCTGGGCACTGTTGGCAAATTCACCGCCCTTTTTGCTTCGCTCCCTGACCCCATCCTGGAGGCATGTTCTGCACCCTTTTCAGTGAGTGCCTCGTGTGTGCCATGAGTCTCTGCGCGGTCACAGAGTGGTGGAGCCCATCTGGCCTGTGTGGCGCCTTCAGCAGTTCTCCTGTGCCCTCAGGCATGATTACAGATGTGGGCTATCCAACTTGCAGTTCGTGGACATGAACTCCTCTCGCAATCTGTTCGCGTTTGGATTTTCCATGTTCTTCGGGCTAACGCTGCCCAATTACCTGGAGTCCAACCCCGGCATCATCAACACAGGGAGCCCAGAGGCACGAGGTCTAATACAGTGGAAAGCTGGGGCCCATGCCAACAGTGAGATGTCTACTGGCTTCAACAGCTATGACTTCCCCATTGGGATGAGCATGGTAAAGAGGATTGCCTTTCTGAAATACATTCCTATCTGCCCAATTTTCAAAGGATTTTCAAGGTCAAAAGCCCAGCATCCAGTTCCAGAAGACACTCCAGATAATATGCAAACTGGGTCTGCATGCACCAAAGTCTGAAAAATTACTCCTCGGAAAGAAAGCAAGGTTTGTCACAGGAAAAGAAAACTACACAGGGAATGAGAAGACCCTAAGATGGAATTCCAGCTCTGCTCTAAACTAACTTCCTATGAAAGCCTGGACAAGTCACTCTCTTTGGAACTCTATTTCTGCATCAGTTAGAGGAAGAATGGGCCAAAGTCTCTAAGAGCCAGGATTCTAGATCTCTAAATCTTGACTTTCCTAAGCAGACATGTCAGACAGAATAGGTGGAAATCTGCCTCCACCATAGTTGATAAAGACGAAGAGAAATCAAGATGTATTACAGGGCCTGAAATGTCGGAATACTGATAGGCTTTTAGATTTAATCTGATCCCCCTGTCACTTACTTCATGACCAAAGTATATTAAATAACATCTTGAAGCAACAACAACAACAAAAAACAGATGAACATAGGGTATGGGAAGGAAATATAAGATACAGAGAGAAAGGCAAACTATAAGAGACTCTTAAATACAGAGAACAAACTGAGGGTTGCTGGAGGGGTGTTGGATGGGGAGTGGGCTATATGGGTCATGAGCATTAAGGAGGGAACTTATTGGGTTGAGCACTGAGTGTTATGTGTAGATAATGAATCACTAAATTCTACTCCTATTAACTTGGATTTAAATAAAAAAATAAAAACAAAACAAATGAACAAAAACCCAGAAACAGATTCATAAATACAGAGAACAAATTGATGACTTCCAGAGGAGAGGGGGTGGGAGCATGGGTAAAACAGGTGAAGAAGATTAAGAGGTACAAACATCCAGGTATAAAATAAATAAGTCACAGGGATGTAAAGTACAGCAGAGAGAATATAGCCAACAATATTGTAATAGCTTTGTATGGTGATACACTTATTTTGGTGAGTATTGAGTAATATGTAGAATTGTCCAATCACTGTGTTGTACACTTGAAACTTGTTTAATATAGTATGCCAAGTGTACTTCAGTTAGATTTTAAAATTAATAACATAAAATTTGCTCCTTTTTGCTCAAGAGTACATGGTTGAGATTTAACTAAATAAATTTGATTTTGTTTGTTCATTTATTTTTTAAATAATTTTTTAATGTTTATTTATTTTTGAGAGAGAGAAACAGAGTACAAGTGGGGGAGGAGCCAAGACAGTGAGAGGAAGACACAGAATCTGAAGCAGGCTCCAGGCTCTGGGCTGTCACCACAGAGCCTGATGTGGGGCTCAAACTCATGAACTGCATGATCATGACCTGAACTGAAGTTAAAGGCTTAACTGACTGAGCCACCCAGGCACCCCTGATTTTAGTTTGTTCATTTAATTGAAATATAGTATTCTCATTCATTATTTGAATGTGAAGTTTGTCCATTTTCCCACTGGGGAATATTTTGGTTAAGTTACAATTTTTGTTTGCAATAATAAATGATGCTTCTATGAATTTCCTCTAAATTTTTTGTGCCTATGCATGAATTACTTTTACATCTTTAATAATTTTAAGTATACCACTTTAAAATACTTTATAAATTGATAATGAAAGCTCTTGGGCTTGTAATCCTCCTTTTCTTATTTATTTACTTATCTATCTACCCATTTATCTATCTAAACATTTATGTAACACTATGTCTCAGACATTTACAAATATTCAATTATTTAATATTGTTTTGTTTCTTGGATTTCTAATGAATGTTGTTTTGTTTCCTTGTGTGTTTTGTAATTGTAGATTGTGTGTTCATCTTCTGTCTCATTTACTCTTTGGAATTCCTAAGACTTGGGAAGTGTTCCTCTGCAGGTGTGTTGTGTTTATATCTGCCGGTATTCAAGGAGTAACACTGACTTACAATCAATTTATATATTAATTTTTCAGTTTGAGTTTCATGGAGAACATGTGAAGAGTAGATTTGTGTCCTAGATTTACGTAAAACACAAAATAGAGATTTTAATTGCTCAAAGATAATGTATTTCACTCAGAGCCAAAGCACAGCCTCGTCTCTTCATTCTGATAGGTGGAAATTTTTTCCAGAGAATCTTGTCTCTACAGATCAACCCTTCAAGCATTCTGGTTCATGTGGTTTTCCATTCCAACTCTCTGTCTCACTCAGACCCAAGACTGCACCACCTATCCATGAATTTGTTTAAAAATTTAATTACTGGACCAAATAACACACTCAACCCCTCATTCACCCCACTACTAGGGCAGCCATGCCATGAGTTCACATGCTTTTCTCTTTTCTTCAGTTTCTTTATGTTCCTGGTACCAGGTGATTTTCCTTTTTTCCCTTTTTCCCTACAGGATCAACCATGTATTTTGTCTTTGCTGCTATGGTTTCTGAGAAGATATATAGCTGTAGGTTTCTTTTATGATCTTAGTTTGCCATCAGGTTGAAATCAAATATTTGGAAGGTTTTAGGCAGAAGACCTATATAATTTAATTTATATTTTCAAAGATCATTCTGATCAATTAGTAGGGGCTGCTCAGAGTACTAGATTTAGAGTAATCAGTCCATGTGTGGGCACAGTGGGAGACTCATGAACAGAATGGCAACTAGAGCATAGGAAGCAGAGAGGCAGCATACATACCATATATCTCCTAGCCATATGTGGTCTCTCATTTTTCACTTAAATAAGCCAAGTCACCCAGAAGTTCAGTGACTTGCCCAAAGTCACTCAGCTGGGAGGTCTGTTTAGTCCTTTTATCCTACAGAAAGTTCTCATCATTTTTATTCCGGTATTAATGTTATGATTTATCCAGGCTAAAGTCAGATTCTAATTAATTCTAAAGATCTAGACCAGAGACTTTGTTCAATGCTAACAACAGAAAGACAAACAAGAAATGGTCCCTGCCCTTGAGGAGCTCACATTCTAGCAAGCTTTAAATAACTAAAACATAGAATAAGGGCTATAGCAGCTGAATATACATGGTAGTCTGGAAAAAAACAGAGAAGCTGTAGCTGAACTCATTTGGGGAGGCCAGGAAGGTGACATTTAATCTATGCAAAATCTATTCAGGTTTGTTTGGTCATACCTCTAGTCCAGGAGTAGAATAAGAAAATGTTCTATTTTTAACTCTGTATTCGTTTATGTCATTCCATAAATATTTACTTAAATATTTGCTGAGTTCTCTCCTCATATCAAGTTCCTCATGGCAAAAACCAAAGAAGAATGACTGGGGGAAAAGCCATGACTGGTGAGGAAGGGTGGTACAAGACAGCTCTTCCAAGGTTATAGACACTAGGCAAAGCAAAGCTAATAATGAAAAAATATAAGGTTTGGAAATTTTGACTCATGAAAACATCAGACACCAAGAATAATTGTGGTACATCCTTCTTCCCTATGACAACATTATTTGGGATAAAATACATATTGCACTAGAGTTGTCTAGAGAAACAGAACTACTAGTATATTAGATAAACGGATGATATATGATAGATAAATAGATAAATAGATAGATAGATAATAGGTAACTAATAAGTATATCTGTATCTATATATAAGATCTATATACAGATCTCATCTTAGTATATCTATAGATCTTACTGTTTATATCCTCAGAGGAAAAGTATGTATATATTTACAGAGAATTATTATAAGGAATTGGCTCATGTAATTATGGAAGCTGAGGTCTCAAGATCTGCAATTGGCAAGCTGGAGACTCAGAAGAGCTGATGGTGTTAATTATAGTCTGTTTGAGTCCAGAGGCAGGACAAAACATGTCCCAATACAAAGACAATCAAGGAGAAAGAGAGGAGAGAGAATTCTTCCTTAGTCTACCTTTTTGTTCTAGTGAGGCTTCCAAAGGTAGGAGGAGGCCACCCACATTGGGGAGGGCAATCTGCTTTACTCAGTCTATCAATTCAAGGGTTACTCTCATCTGGAAACAACCTCACAGATAGATACACCCTGAAATAATATTTAACCAATATCTGGGCACCTCCTAAGACCCAGTAAGGTTGACACATAAAATTAATAATCACACATATATTATAGCTATCATTTATATCTCAGTGTGAATTTACATTTGAACATACAACCCTCTCAGAAGTAACTGCAGTTTATTTATTTTTTTTTAACGTTTATTTATTTTTGGGACAGAGAGAGACAGAGCATGAACGGGGGAGGGGCAGAGAGAGAGAGAGACACAGAATCGGAAACAGGCTCCAGGCTCTGAGCCATCAGCCCAGAGCCCGACGCGGGGCTCGAACTCACGGACCGCGAGATCGTGACCTGGCTGAAGTCGGACGCTTAACCGACTGCGCCACCCAGGCGCCCCGTAACTGCGGTTTAAATTGCATAATAAACAAAATGTATTTAAGGGCACCTGGGTGGTTCAGTCAGTTAAGCATCCAACTCATGGTTCGTGAGTTCAAGCCTTGTGTTTGGGCTCTGTGCTGACAGCTCAGAGACAGGAGCCTGCTTTCGATTCTGTGTCTCCCTCTCTCTCTGCCCCTCCCCTGCGCTCTCTCTCTCTCTCTCTCTCTCTCTCAAAAATAAATAAACATAAAAGATTTTTAAATTAACAAAACAAACAAAATGTATTTATAAACTTAAGATATTTTTATATCATCTGTATCATCCCTGCACCTGACACCCAGAACAGAGTCAATGTGTGCTCATTGTTTGGTAGATGTTTTGGATACCTCTTGTGCCTCTCTTAAGAACCCTCTCATCCCACCTCTATATACAGTCCCTGCTGCAGAAACCGGCTTTATCAAGGTTGTTATCAACTCTGTCCTGGTATAAGCAGAAGACCATCACCTCAACTCTTGCTTGAAGCACCTACTTTAAACTTACTCTGTTCTTAACACCTAGGACCTGGAAATGCAAGGCAGCTAATCCCCAAGGGATCATCTTTGGTCAATAGAGACCTGGATCCAATGGGTAAATACTTACCCCTTTGGTCCTTTGAGCAGATAGTTCCTCGGGTGCTTTCCATAAACCTCTTCAGAATGTCCTAGCAGAATCAAACCCATACTGGTAGCCAACTCAGTAATCCATCTTTATGTTGGCTTTCCCTTATTTCCTGTTCATTTCCCTGCCCTGTACTTCTGTTTCCTAAGATAACATTCCCAAATGAGTTAACTTAAAAGGGTAAGCCTTTGGGGTACCTGGGTGGCTCATTCGTTTAAGCTTCCAACTTCAGCTCAGGTCATGATTTCATGGTTCCTGAGTTTGAGGCCCGCATTGAGCTCTCTGCTATTAGCACAGAGCCCACTTGTGGGCTGTCCCTCCCCCACTCATGCACACTCTCTCTCTCCCTCTCTCTCTCAAAAATAAACATTTTTTTAAAAGGTAAGCCTTTGTCCCAAGCTCTGATTTCTGGAGAATTCAGACTAAGATTATTGGCCTTTGTTATTTTATTCTGTCCTTAAAAAGCCTTCTAATAAACCAAAAGTTACAGTTGTATTCAGTGACTAATCTAAAAATTCAATAGGAGTCCTAAAATGTCACCATGACTTCTTCCAAAATGCAGCCATTTAAAATTAGCTGGCCAAAGAATCAAAACTGACCCCAAAAATAAACCTGCACTTGCTCTGCAGAAACATTAAAGTTTCTTTCAAGCTATTTTCAAATTTAATTTCTCAAGTTTTCTTTTTTTTTTTTTAATTTTTTTTTCAACGTTTATTTATTTTTCGGACAGAGAGAACGGGGGAGGGGCAGAGAGAGAGGGAGACACAGAACCGGAAGCAGGCTGCAGGCTCCGAACTGTCAGCCCAGAGCCTGACTCGGGGCTCAAACTCACGGACCGCGAGATCGTGACCTGGCTGAAGTCGGACGTTCAACCGACTGCGCCACCCAGGCGCCCCAAATTTCTCAAGTTTTCTAATTGCAGATCTGTATGACAGCAAGACTGCCTGTGTCATTAGTGGGTTTTTTTTTTTTTTTTTTTTTTTTTGTCCAAAACACATAACACACCTGGGAAGATTCACCATTGAACTTTTTCAAAGCACTGTTAGGCTTATACACCTGAATTTGGTTTGCATTATTTCAGAGTCCCTGGAACCAAGAATGAAGTTCTTGTACAATTCTATAAAAGACAATACAAAATGGTAAAAGATGGGCAATCCAAAAAGTCTGCACGTCTGTGCTGGCCTGCCAGTAAACTTGGCACTGCCATTACTCCCTCCTGAGCTGCGAGCAGCATTTTCCTGAATCCCCTTTACAATATGGTTCCAACTAAGTTTGCCAATGAAAGGAACACATGTGGATCTTACATTCGCAGCCCATGGAGTTCTGACTGACACACCAACTTCTCATTTAAAATTCTTCAGGGGCGCCTGGGTGGCGCAGTCGGTTAGGCGTCCGACTTCAGCCAGGTCACGATCTCGCGGTCCGTGAGCTCGAGCCCCGCGTCGGGCTCTGAGTCTGGAGCCTGTTTCCGATTCTGTGTCTCCCTCTCTCTCTGCCCCTCCCCCGTTCATGCTCTGTCTCTCTCTGTCCCAAAAATAAATAAACGTTGAAAAAAAATAAATAAAAAAAATAAAAAATAAATAAAATTCTTCAGATGGGCATTGAGGAGGGTACCTGTTGGGATGAACACTGGGTGTTGTATGGAAACCAATTTGACAATAAATTATATATAAATAAAATAAAATAAAAATAAAATAAAATAAAGATGTCTATTAGAAAATTTTAAAAAAATTCTTAAAACCTAATATATACTGAGAGAGGGATGGGAGCATTATATGAATGAATCTTCAGTTACTCAAAAATATTTCTTGTTAACAGCCATCAATTTCCCCACATGGCCTGGTTTTTTTTTTTTTTCATTCAGGTTGGTTTCCTCGTTTTGGAGGCTCCCACCAGAGCTTTTGACCCTCTTGCTAGTTCAAGAGTCTCCTTATTAGAATCCCAGTGCTCTTACCATTAGTCCCAAAGACCTGTTCACCACTTCCTCCAGGAGACCCTCACATTCTCACACCAACAGATTTTCTGATGGCTCACCTGCCTAGCTCAGAATTCCTGAAGTGAACACACAGATTAGAGCATAGGATTTATAAGATATGATGCTTGAGGAATGTTCCTGAGCAGTTTTAGTCCTTAAAAAGTCAAACACTGGAACACAAGACATCACCACCAGGTAGTGTGGGAGCCATTATCAGATTCATGGTCAAGAGGGCCAGGGCTTTGACAGTTTGGAGGTGGGGATGGGGGGAGGATGATTATAAGCTAGGGTCATTATGCTGTGTCCAAGAAAGGGAAGAAGACCTGCTTCAAGGACCTATCCCCAGGGCCTTCCATTTGGGGCTGGTCCCAAAGAAGTTCCTCAGTAAATATTTCCCATAGGTACTGAAGGTGTCAAGTGCTCAGTGATTGTATCCATTAAAATCCGCATTTCCCTGCTGGTAACAGAAACTAGAAAGAAGAATGGCTTGCAGAAGGCTGATGAGGTGGGCAATCTAGGGCAAAGTCATCAGAGACCCAGGTCTCCGCCTACTTTCTTTTCCTTTGTATGTAGTGCCATTCTCAAAGTTACCTTATCATCTGAGATGGCCATTAGAAGTAATAAGAAATGTAGCAAAGGACACAAGAGGCATGCACTATCTGTCAGCTTGCTTTTTAAGGACTCTCATGGAAGTCCAACCTTAAAGCTTATATCTCAGCGGCCACCCCTGGCTGCAAAGGAGGCTGAAAAATATGGTTGTTTAGCTACACACATTGACAGTTGAAATAAAACCAAGGTTCTGTGACTAAGGAAGAAAGTGGAAATGGGCAGTAGACGGGCAACCAGGAGTAGGAGTCTCTGCCACAGTGGCAAAGACATGGGCTCTGGAGACAAACTGACTCTGCCACCAAGTAGCTGAGTGGCTATGGGCAAGTCACTTAGCCTCCCAGAGTGAGTCCCTCTATCTGTGATTCAGGGATAATAATAGCAAAGCTGCTTCATGAGGTCCCTGTGTGGATTAAAAGAAATGAGCACTTAGGGTGGCTCTCACAGCACTGGGCATGCACTTAATGCCAGGGAGTTGGAACCTTTCACAGGTGACCTGAAATAGCTTTACTTTTTCTCCTTTTACTGCCTTGGCACACATTCTCCAGAATCTCCCTTATCCACCTGCCTGCTGATCCCACAGCTTCCCAGTCACTCTCAGATATGAAACAATCCATCTTGCTCAGTTCAATGCAATTCTGTTCAAGACTTTAATCTTAAATCCCATGTGAGCCTCCTCCCCTGTGGCAAGAGCCATCAGAGCCCACTTGGGACTCATCATTCTAGCATATGCCAAGGGGCCTCCCACAAGCACGTGTGGCCTGAGGACCTTTGCACCACACACATGAAGCCACTAGATGTAGGGAGGAGAGGTGACACCCCCGGGGAGCAGCCCTCTGTCAGTGACAGAGGAGACAGCTCAGAGGTGGGATTGAACTGTGTGGTAACCTGCTAAACTTGGCACCTTTTAGTTGCTTCCTTCCCTTGATTATCTTTGTTCCCACTTCCTTACCAGTGCTTCCTGGGACCACCTGCAAAGAAACTACTCATACTGAAATCTCATCTGAGGTCAGCACCTCTGCCTGGTCTTAGCCTCTGCAATGGCAGAGCTACCAGCACTGGGTGCGAACAGCCAACTCTAATTTCTCCCATGTCCTTGTTCCATGCTGCTGCTCTCCCTGTGGATGAACAGGGAAAGGGAGGCAGAGTCCTTCCCCCTCATTGAGGCTGCTGAAGTCCTCCTGTCCCCTCAAACACCAATGGGGGCATCTGAGTATTCAAGGTTCATGGAGAGGACGTCAGAAAGCCTATGCACCGTTCCCTGACATGGGCGATGCTCCCCAGCTCACCTTTTCCAACACCCCCACAGAGTCCCACCCTTGAGCTTCCTCTGCACAGTCCCTTGCTGCCAGTGACCTCACTACAGGCAGTCCCCTTGGATGAGTACTGCTGAAGAAACCCAAGCCTGCCTACCTTCCCCAGCACCCTCTGAGCCCAAAGGAAGCACAGGCATCACCACATCAAATGGTGCAAGGCACCTATAATGCTCCTGCCCTCTTGCCCTGCACTCTGTTAGTACAGGCTGCTCCCATGGGCCTCTCACCTTAAGGATCTCTAGGCAAGGAGCTGGCTCCAGTGTCCACATTACTGTATATTCCCTGACCCCTGAGGATGCTTGCCAGGCTGCCCAGGAATTCCCCTTCCAGTGGCAGCCCTAGAAGGGCCCCAGGCTTTCATCAACTCTGTGTCCTGCAAAGAGTGAGATGCTTACCTCCCTTTCTATATACAGAGTTTGCTTGGTGTTACCCCACTTAGTTTGGGGGTGAAGCCCCCCCACCACTCAAGAGGGAAAAGGAAATGACACATCACCCACACAGGACTGATGACTCATGGCTCCTACAAATTTTTCATATCTATCCCTCCACCTACGGAGGGAAGTGAAGTGGTGAAGGTGGTGGGAGCATTTTTGTCAGCTCATAGTAGGTCCTGGGAAGGAAGGGGTCTTCAGGATCCTTTGCTGCTCTGGGGCTGTGAAGTTCTTAGTGCCAACTGTCCTGAGCTTGGGAATCTAACCAGTGTTCTGAGGCAATAGGAGTGCTTGAGGAAGCCCCAAGCAGTGTTCCTCACCTCCATTATTGTGAGTGTTACTGTAACTTTCCCAGCCACACTGACCATGTTTAAATCAGTGTTCCTCTTCCAGGCAGTCCTCCCAGTGAGACATCTATAAAAACATGGTCACTTCCTCCTTGCCTTAGTGGCCCCACACTCTAATTTCCCAGACTCTCAGTCTTTCTTAGCTTCCAAGCCTGAGGTTCCCAACCCTGACTGGCACAAGAAATGCCCCACAGCCTGGCCAGAAGTGGGGCCTGGAATAGAGAAGTTGCTAGAACGATATTGCCTTGGTGTGGTGTGTGTGTGTGTGTGTGTGTGTGTGTGTGTGTGTGTGTTTACACATATTCATATCCATGTATGTAGAAGATCTCTGAAATCTGCAGTGAGAAGGGAACTGGGTGGTTGGAGGATGGGGTGCAAGATTTATATTACTAAGGATAGCTAACATATGTTTTGCACTTCTTGTGAGCACTTAATATATAGTAGTTCATTTAATTATCAAAGCAACGCTCTGTGGTAGTTGCTATTATTATGCTTATTTTAGGTGAGGAAATTTTGTTTCAATTTTTTACCTTAGGCTTGCATTCTTTATTTAAATAGGGCAGATGGAGGAATGGACAGCTGGACAGATTTAAGTTCTCCAAGTGAACCCATTTCACATGCCCAGTTGAAACCCTGTGCTCTAAGGTTACTGTTCCCACCTCGGTAAGTGCCAAGCCTTCCCAGAAGACCCCAGAGGAGAGAGCAGGAGGTAGGAGAGCCTCTTGGCCATGGCCTTTCCCCACTCTGATCAGACCTGCCCTCCAAAGACCTGGGTGCTAATGAGGCCTGGACCAGTTGCTGGAGTGGGCACAGTATGGTCTCTGTCTCAATAAGTCACTGTCTCCCTGACACACGGCTCAGGAAGAGATCTGTAAGTCACTGTGTGCAGTGCTTGAAGAGGAAACAAGGCCACCAAACAGGGTTCAGTGGAGTGGGGTGAGCCCATGCACATCTGAGTGTGCCGTGGAGGGGTGGAAGGAGGCTGGGGCCATAGGGGATAAGGGAAGCACCTCTGCATCAAGGTGACTTCACTTGATTACAGCTGCAAACAAATGAGATCATGTGTGCAAACTCCTGTGAAGATCTTTGGGATCCTCAAAAGTGTGAAACACCCTTCCAGTTCATGATGAATTCCAAGCTTGCAGGTAGATACAAGCTCTTTTTCCTTCAACCCTAAGCCTTCCTTTGGAGTCACTCATGGAACTAAATGCATGAAGCCAGTGGGTCATGGTTCTTGTCCAAAATAAACATTACTCACCCAAGTTTAATAACTTGTTGATGTACTCAATGTACTTCAAGGGCCACCAGGAATAGCTATGGGACCTTGGGTGGGTCAGTTGACAATCTTGACTTGGGCTGTCCACCTCCCTCTCTCCATCTGTCAGCTCCACATCCCTCGGCTTCAACCCAGTTCTGAGTGGCAATGTGACTGCCTGAAGCACCATGCCTACAATCCTAAAACCCTAGCATCCCCTGTCATTTTAATAAATGTCATTTATATATGGCTTCTCACTGCCTGGGTTAGGTCATGCACACCTGAACCAACCCACAAAAGGAATGGAAAGATTTCATTAGATCTCATAGACCAGTCATATCCCCAGCCCTAGAGCCCAGGGGGGAGAGAGTGGGTATCTGTCCCACTAAATCACAGGGGCCAAGCAGAGTGGGGGAAGTGTCCATTGACAAAAATGCAGTATAGATGCAGGACGGACAACAGAAAGAGATGTCCAAAATAGAGCCTTCCAACTTTGATTCCATAGCCTCAAAGTGAGACAAAATTTAGCTAATAAAAAGACCAGGGCAGACTGTCCTCAGGAGCTGTCATGAGCTATGTATAAAATCACAAAATGGTACAAATAGAAAAAACCTTGGAGACCTTCTTATCCCACCTGCTCATTTTACTGGTGAGGAAGCTGAGTCCCAGGGAGGCCACCCAGGAGCTTCAGCAACAGAGCTGGGTCAGACTCCTGCCTGGTCTCCTGACTCCAAGGCTGCAAGAACAATGCTGGCAGAGCCCAAGGGCAGGGAACATGTGCTCTGCCCTCCAACCTCCCTGACAGCAATTTTTTTAATTCTCTTAGAGGGGCAACTGGGTGGCTCCATCAGTTGAGTATCCAACTCTTGATTTGGGCTCAGGTCATGATCTCATGGTTTGTGGGTTCAAGCTCCACATCAGGCTCTGCACTGACAGTGTAAAGCCTGCTTGGGATTCTCTTTCTCCCTCTCTCTGCTCCTCCCTCACTTACACTGTCTCTCTCTCTCAAAATAAATAAATAAACTTAAAAAATTCTCTTAGAAACTATGAGATAATCAGTATTCTGGTTGTGATATTGTACTATAGTTTTGCAAAATGTTTATTACATTGGGAGAAACTAGATGAAGGGTGCACAGGGGAAATCTACAATTATCTCAATAAAATTTTCAGTTAAAAAACTGTGAGACGATTTTCAAAATGGCACAAAATTGTAAATCCAGCCAAGACAGCTCTTGCTACATCTGGCCCATCAAACCATCCCCTGAACCAAATAGAAAAATATAAAACAATAATAGAAAAAAGTATTAAACATATACCTCTGTGTGTGTATGCACATGTGTGTGCCATAATCTCACTCAAAACCAAAGCAAACATCTCCCTAGACAAGATCAGAAGTGGAAGAGAAACCCTCAGCCAAAGGAGATGAGGTAAAGGCTTTGTTGGAGCCATGGGTATATTGTACTCTGGGACTAGGGTTGGGCAGAGGTGGCTGAGAAGTCAATCCCTACATGGTAACAGGGACCAAATGCTTCATGTGAGGGTAGAGTAAAGAGGGCTGGGGCAGGCTTCTCCCATCCATGATGGGTCATAATTCAACACCCACAGTGCAAGTATGGGTAACAAAATCCTAACAGGGTAGCTGGAGAAGCAGAGACAACCCATAGGCACTGGTTGAAAATGGCATCCTCAATATCTCTGCAAGATAAGAGGTCAAAGTGACCAATATAAGAGTTGGTTCTGAACTACCCAGCCTAGAGGGATGAACACAGGGGAGGGGAAACACACATACATACATGCGCGCGCACACACACACACCCACACACACACTTTACTGTCTTTCCCGCTCCCTCCTCCTCTTGTTTTGACCCTTGTTTCTGTTCTTCACTGAGTCGACAAAATTTAGTCCCTCCAAGACAGCTAGCATTGCTGCCCCCAGAGGTTAAAGACAATGTAAGGTTGTTTTGTCACTGCCTTGGACACCTCTATGCCTTTTCCTCTGAGAAATCCATCTTAAAAAGGTGTGTTAAAAGGTCCTCAGAATTTTCAAACTGCTATTTTTCTCTAGGAATTAATTGGCATAGCCCTCCTGCCCCCATGTGCTCAAAGGCCCTGGAATATTTATTAGGAGGGAAGGGCACAAGGAACCATCTTCCAAAGCTTCTTGGATTCAGTGCCTCCTTAAGCGTTTCACCTCTGAAAATGTGCTTTATTTGGATGGTGTGGCCCAAATTCATTTGGCCGTAAAGCACCCCTCTAAAGAACCAAACGAGTTCATCCTCATCCCTAATAATAATAATAATAAGCATAAGAAGAGAGAGGTCAATAATTTTCCCTGAAGTCACACAGCAAATCAGAATCAAAGTTTGGGGTTGACCGAAAATCCTCTGGCCAGCCTGTTTTCCCCTTCACCTCAAGACCTTCTTGATATTGAATATAGAATATCAAAGAGAAAGCTGCAACCCATTTTCCTTAAATTCTGGCTAAAGTCAAGGAAATATTAACTTTACAGTATGACATAATTAGAGCATACTGTGGTTTCACACTGTTTAGCACAACTCCAAGATTCAGATAAATGTTCAGTTAAAAAAATTTTCATGGATTATAAATTGGGAGTGACCTGGGACATATACTCTAACTCCTTCATTTCTCAGAAAGCAAAACCGAGGTAGACCAAGGAGAAAAGATTTGTTCTAGGCAGAGGCAGAGCCTTGGGCTGACAGCAATAACATCAACATTTACTGAGCACTCACCCATGGCTGGCACTGATCTAGCAGTGTGCATCCAATACCTGACCTAATTCCCACATAGCCTCATGCAGAGGATACCATTAATTTCATCCCCATCTTATAGACCAGGAATTACAGGCTGAGAGAGGTCAGTAACTGGCTCAAGGTGACACAAGTGGTGAGTGGCACTATCCAGAATTGAGGCCAGGTACGGCAGACTGTAAAGGCCACCTCAAGACCACACTCTGCCATCCTTCTCTTACCCCATAGCCATGTGGCTCCAGGACATGTCTTGCTTGAGTCAGATTTTGTTTTGTGCCCTGGCTCTATCTCTATGTACCCAGACAGAGTTTAGCAACTTAACCTCTTTGATGCTCAGTTTTTTCATCTGTGAAATGGGCGTTACAACAATACCAATCTTGCAGGACTAATATAAGAACTGAGATAACCTATATAAATCACCTCGTGCAGTTCTTGGCCATAGTAGATAATTTGTTCTCTTATTTACCCTCATGAGGTAACCAATTTTCAAAACAACCCCCAATGATTTCCTACCTCCTGATATCATATCCTTGTATATTTTCCAAAACTGTACCGAAGTCAGTCTGTGAGACCAACAGGGTATAGCAGAAGTGATACACATCATTTCCAAAAGTAGAATATAAAAGACTATGACTTCCCTTTTGGTCTGTCTGTCATCTATTTATCTTTCATCTTTATCATCTTTAGTTTTAATCTATTGGATCATTTGGGGACACCAACAGCGATGTCATGAATGTCTATAGCGAAAGGAGTACATGGCATGGAATGAAGCTTCTGGCTAACAGCTAGGAAGGAACGGAGCCCTCCCCCCCCAACAACCATTTGAGTGAGCTTGGAAGGGAATCCTCCAGCCCCAGTTCAGCATTCGGTTGACAGCAGCCCCAGCCGACAGCATGACTGCAATCTCGTGAGAGACCCTGAGCCAGAACCACCCAAATAAGTCACTCTTAGATTTCTATCAGAAGCCATGTGAAACACTAAATGGTTGTTGACTTTAACTGCTAAGTTTTAGAGCTATTTGTTACACAGAAATAGCTAATATACCTTCACTTGATTTGGGTGGCGGGGCGGGAGGGTCCACAGGGTTGTGCGAGAGATTTTTGGAGCCTTGGGCTGAGCCCAGAGTTATTGCAGGCCTAGCCAAGTTTCTTCAGAGACTCATAACTGCTTGATTAAGACTTGTCCAACTTAACACTCCATGTACATCTTCCCCTTGGTCTGCTTCACTGGATCTGCATTTAGAAGCTACCTTTAATCGTCTTGAAACAGGATCCCGTTCCAAGCCATCAACCAACAAAAACAAAGGTGTTTGCTGTGGGGAGAAATAAAAGCTTTCTTCCCATTTACATGTCAGCCATGGAGAACAACATGAAAGCATTTTGCAAGTTTTCTTGAATTTAGGCTTCTGTTTTGATTTTTTTAAAAGTGCAAATCAGCATCCAACACCAAAGCTTGGGGTGGCAGAGAAATTTAATTAGAATGTGGGATGTTTTACATAAATCTGTTTCTTTCTGTTGTTTTCTTAAGGCTGACAGGATCACCCATCTGCTTAAACTATAATTGAGTGGGGAAGTGAGAAGAGAATAAAAGATATATTCAGAAATTTTAATTCTAAACCAGAAGCTTGAGGGTAGCTGCTGATACTGACCCTGAACTTGGAGTTCTCTGTAAGCCAAAGGTGACTGTATAGTAGTCGGAATCATCAGCCCTAGTCTGTGATAGTCATGGGGAATATTCACAAATATTCTGGTCCTCCTCCTTTTAGGCACACAGTAAGATTGCAGCTGCCATTCTCCCTCTTCTTTAAGTTATTCAGGGACATGTGACTTGTTCTAGCTAATAAAACACGGGCAGAGATTATGTGTTCCATCATCAAGAGGAAAGTTTAGGAGCTAGCACACAAATCCCTTCTCTCTGCTATAGAGACCATGATAGCACCTGTTGAGATGGCACCATCTCAACCTGGCTCTCTGACTCCAGATAAGCAGACCATCCCAGGCAGATTACAATGAACATATAATAAGAATAATAAGTACATTTTTGTTAAGTTACTGAGATTTGGTAGGAATAGGGGGAGGAGTATTTGTTACACAGTTTAATCCAACCTACCTAACTAATGCATAGACTTAGAAACTAAGTTCGTGACGTGTTCAATCTCTATTCACTCAGTGAGCATTTACCAAGCCATAACTCCATGCCAAACATCTTGCTAGATCCTAGAGGCAGCACCTTGGACAGTACCAGGCACCCAACACTTGTGTAATAAATATTTGTTGAATAAATAAATTATTATTATTATAAGCATAATTCTTGGTATATAGTAAGGGCCAAATAAATGAAATATGCAGTGACTTTTTACAACAACCCTAAGAGATGAATACTACCCCTACATTCATCCTTACATCTAAGAAACACAGGGTTTAAAGTGATTAAGTCACTTACTGTAAATCACATAATCGATAAGTTGTACAGCTAGCTCTAAACCCAGACCATCTCTTGATCCATGGTTTGTGCTGTTAGCCATTATATTATGCCATCTCTAAACAAGTGAATGAATAAAGGAGAATAAAGAGGAAGTATTTGTCTTTAAAGCTTTTACAACATAGTGGGTATACTGATGTGCATAAACAATTCCAATTCCAAGTAATCTGAGCCTGGTGGAACTGTAAAGGTTTTATGGAGAAAGTGACATTTGAGCTGAGTATGGAAGAAGCTCAGACAAGCTAACAGACAAGGGGGAGAGGGCATTCCAGGCTAAGAGAATGGCATTTTCAAGGGCATGATGGACAGTGCCACCATCAGGAAGCAGGCTACATTACAGGAATGAGAAATCCCCCTTTGTCTTCCCTGAACCCTATAACTGGTCTAAGAAAGTCCTCAGTTGTGACACAGTAGCCAATAGTGAAAGAAGGAAAGTAGGCACCCTGCTAGCTGCATGATTTTCAGCCACCATCCACTCTATGAATGTTTACTGAGACTCTCCACCAAGCCTGGCAATATGGGGGCCCTGGAGGTGCAGCCATGGGTAGCTGAGCATTGCAGACCTGAGCTGTAGGCTTCAGAGGCCAGTCTGCATTAGGATAATCTGCAGAAGCCAGACAAAGCTCAAGAAGAAATCCTAGCCAAATGACTGACCTTTGGGAGGATTTTGAACAAGTGACCAAATCCCTAGGACAGAAGCACACCATCTTCTCAGTCAGCCTTTGTCCCAGGAGGCAGCCATCCATGTCAAGTACCTTAACTGGACCTCAGAGGGTCCAAGATAAGTTAGGTCCATAGATGTTTTATCCAAAGCCATCCTCACTTCTTGTCTTTCCTGGCCTCTGGCTACTTTTGTTGTGACTGCAATAGCATGGAAATTTTATAAAAATCCCAGCAACATACTACAGGAGCTGTGGTGTTTGAGGGCTGGCTGAAAGGGCTTTGGAGGCTTACAAAGTGATCCGGTTTCCCAGAAGTTTATGTCTGTGTGACTCTGCTTCAAAGGCCACTAAATTCCCACCAGAATTAAGGAGAAAAATTCCTCAAAATCCTTTTCACTCAGGGTGTGAAAGGCAAGGATTAACTCCATCATGCACAACATATCTTACTATCTATGACTCTTTTTTGTGGGTGTTGAGTTGGCTCAAGGATATTCTGACTGCCTGCAGAGGGACAGACTCTGTGGGCTTAAAATCTGCAATCGGCAGCTTCAAAAGATCAGAGCTTCAGACCTCCAACCGACTGGAATCACCCCTCAGAAACAGACCAACTTGCCAAAAATAAGTTAGTCAAAAGCTAACTTGCAAAATAACCAATTTTCCAAAAGACTAATAAGTAGTAATAATTCACCAAACTAGGAATTTTTTTTACCTAGGTGCCTCTGCCTCTCACTTTGCCCTGGCCCTTGGTATATTTACCTTAAAGATTGTTTTCAGTCAGGGCACCTGGGTGGCCCAGTTGGTTAATCATCCAACTTTAGCTACATTCATGATCTTGAGGTTCATGAGTTTGAGCCTGGCATGAGGCTTTCTGCTATCAGCATGGAGCCAGTTTCAGATCCTCTGTCCTCCTCTCTCTTTGCCCCTCCCTCACTTGTGCTCTCTCTCTTTCTCTCAAAAATAAAAATAAATAAAAATAAAATTGTTTTCAATCAACAAATTGGGCATTCAGTGAACTGTTTATTCAGTGAATTGATTTGTTACTAATCTTTTGCACATTGACCTATAACAGCCCCTCACCTAGTGCATACCATGGCTTCCAAACAGCTCCTCCCTCCCACAGCCAGAGTTTGAGAGCACTTGTCAGAAAAGTTTCCATGACCTTAATTGTCCTGGCCATAAGGTCTTTGTGTCTGACTATGGGAGAGTTGTCACCATCCTCCACAGATATGCACCATCCCTTCCCAGTGTAAGAAGGAGGCTTCAGTGTTGAAAACTTGCCCGCTGTTTGTTTACTTAAGTTTGGGCACTTTCTCTGACCTCGCTGGAAAGTCATTATGAAAGAGCAAGCTCTTGGCGGGTGCGTACGTTACAAGTGACATGCTTTAAAAACACCTCGTGTAAATCAGATATTGCCATAAAATGGAAATTGCAGCCACAAATTGCATACTTATTACAACAGTGTCTGATATATGAGGTGACGTTGACACTATATAACAGGTAGCCTGAGAAGTAGAAAGTTACATGTGAAGCATAAAAGATAATTATTTTTCAATCCACAATAATACAATCTCTCTTATTTTTGACATTACAGAATCCTGCATCAAAGCTGGAAAGGTACTTAAGGCCATTATCCTTCATTTTACAGATAAGAAGGCTGAGGCTGGGGAAGAGCAGATCTGCCCAAGGTCACTTGGAGGAAGCCTGGCAGATCTGCTGCCTTGACACAGACCCACCAGGAGGGGGTTCCATGGCTCTGTCCACTTTCTTTCCTGAGTTTGTGAAGACAAGAAGTCTACTTGAGTCTACTCCACAGCAGGGTTGGGGGCACACTCTGGAGGAGACAAGGTAGGAGACACCTGGCCCCTTCCATCAAAACACTCATATTTGGGCACTGTGGAGGCACCAAGCTTGTCTTGCCTCTGCAACCTTGGACAAGTCATTTAATCTCACTGAGTTTCAGTTTCTTAGTCTACAATATGAAGTTGATTTCATATACCTATCTCACAAAGATATCATGAAGAATTAAATGAGACATTCTAGTTAAGATGAACAAATGAGACATTTGAACTATCAAGAGTCAAATCCATGCCATTTTGTGCCAAGCTCTATAAAAGAGCCACCATTGCCAAAAGTGAATGCCATCACAGTTCAGAGTGAAACTAATGGGGCCATTGTACTCAATGTCTGTGTCTTCTAGCCATTGCCCCAGAACTTGCACAGATATGCCCCTCCCAGGCACCCACAGTGACATGATCATTCTGTCCCCCAAATTAGAGTTACTTCCAATTTTAAAAGACTTCTGATTCCAGAAGTTAGAATTCTAAGGGAATTCAGTGGTCCACACACACACCTCTGAACTATGCTACCACTAATCCCATCTCCCAGAATATAAACTGTCCAAGGTCTGGGATGTTTCGGTCCTTCATTTCACAGATATTTGTGAAGAGCCTACTTTATGCCAGACTCTGAACTAGGTGCTGCCAATGCCACAATGCACAAAGAACAAAGCAGACTAACTCCTTCTTTAATGGATTGAGACATGCAATTAAGAAGGAGAAAAGTAGAAAAAGAGTTTTTTAAGCAGAAGAGAAAATCAAGAAATGTCAGAGTGACAGATACTATGAAGGAAACACAAATGGCTAATATATTGACTGGGGATGTGGCACACAGTCAGGGTGGCATTCAGCCAGGAGGCACAGACGCAGCTCTCCCAGTTGTGTATGGCTAGTATCTATTTGTATTAACCGAAAATGGTGCCATCCCTGGTGGTAGAAATGTTTAATGCCACCACTGGTGTGTGGTGCATCATTAGACTGTTGAGGAGGGCATCTTCAAGAGCACCGTATTGAACAAGATCTGAATAATGAGAAGTCGGCCATGAGTAGATGTAAGGGAGGAGGGTTCCAGAAGACAGGGCCAGCATGCGCAAAAGACCTGCAGTAGGAAGAGAAGCTGGGCATAAGAGACAACCAGAAACAAGGTTGCCAGGGTAACTGGAGTGCAGTAATTACCAGGTCGGCAAGGTGGGCAGGAGAAATGTATGGAATTGGGGGGTTATTCTAAGTGTGGTGAAGATGAAGAGCTTTAAGCAAGGGAGTGATAGGATTTGGATTTTCAATTGCAAAAGAGCACCCTGGTTGCTTTTGTAGAGAGGTAAGCATGTACCCTGAGTACCTAGAATCGTGCCTACCAGGTAGCAGGTATTGAATAACCTATTACCAAACCAAAGAATAAACATGCCTGTACTTTTTCAGGTGCTAAATGAGGCCATTCCTGATCTGAGCTTAATATTTTCTAAGTTCTCTCTATATTTGCTATGGAGCAAAAGTGAAATATTCTCACAGATTTTAGTGATGCTGATTGAGCTGTTCCAATGAGTCCTAGCTTAGATGGTGGTCCCTGAGGCAGGCTCAGGACTTCACATAGTGGGGATCTTCAAGGAGCACCTTGGGCAGCTTCCAGGTAGAAATGGTCATCTCACATCTTTCTCACTCACAAACCTTAATACATAGAAGGGGAAATCCTATGTTTCATCAGGTCTCTGCTATAATGGGAAAATTAGAATGTCATTCGAGAAAAGTGCTGTTTAGGATTGCCATTAGCACCTCTGATTTTGTAATCTGGGGTTTGTATGTGATTCTCTTACTTTGCCTGTAAATGAAAGGAAAGTTGAAGCTTGGAAGATAATTTTGTTCATTTACTCAACAAATATTTGTTGTACACCTACTATTGTACCTACAGGTGCCAGGAATACAGAACTCTTACAATTTAAAAAACTGCCTTTGTGAGGAGAAACAGACAATACAAAAAAAACAAAACAAATCATTATATATAGAATTTTATACATGTAACACTTGATATATATTGAATACTTGAGAGTGGTCAGTGAAACAAGGGAAGTAAAGCAGGAAACAGGAGAGGAAGAGTCCAGGGGCTTTCTCTCTCTTTTTTTTTTTTATTTGAGAGAGAGAGAGAATGGGAGAGGGGTGAAGGGACAGAGACAATCGTAAGCAGACTCCAGGCTCAGCACAGAACCTGATGTGGGGCTCAATCCCACAACCATGGGATCATGACCTGAGCCAAAATCAAGAGTCAGACGCTCAACCAACTGAGCCACCCAGATGCCTCCAGGGACTGCATTTTTAAATAAGGTCCCCAGGGAAGCCCACTTGAAGGAAGTAGGAGATTAGTCCTAATGATGTCTTCAGGGACAGCACTGCAGGCAAATGGTCCAGAGGTGGAAATGGGCTTAGAGTGCTTGAGGAGCCACCAAGACACCCATGTGACTGGAGTAAAGTAGACAAAGAAGACAAGAGTGGGAGAGGAAGGCAAAGAGGTGTTGCTGGAGCAGATCCCATTGGGGTCTGTGGGTCTAGGTAAGACTTTGGTTCTTACACAGAATGAGATGGGAAACACCAGAGGATTTTGAGCAGACAGAGGATTTTGAGATATTTACAGAATCACTTTGGTTGATGTTTGGGAACCAGACTGAAAGAAAGCCAGGACAAGAGCTGAAAGAGTCCTTCCTCCATCTGCTGGAAGAGCTTCCTAAAGCTCCTTCTCTTGTCCTTTGATGTCATTAGGAGTAGATGTTAAGGGTAATTGCTGCAGCATCTCCATGTCCACATGAATATAAAGCCACTCCACAGACAGAACCAAGGAAAATGAATACAGAACTACAGAATTTTGTTAATGGTGAAGCACACCTTGCACCTGAACTTCCAGTTTTAGAAATCAATAAACATCTTGATAATTTTAAAACAAAAAGAATTGGGTTTTCTGTTTCTTGTACCCAAAATATTTCTGGATCATCATCCAATCTCACTATCCGTCAATCACTATTTGCTCCTAACATTCATTCTGTGGCTTCCCAGGCAATCTGTACTTAGTTGTGTAGAAGGTGTTAATTCAGGAAATGGTATCACTTTTTTCTCTGTCAGATGTCCTTCCATGGAATACTCCAAATTTAGATTCCATGAACTGTCTGATTCATCACCTATTCCTCATCATTTGTATATTAGTTAGCTCAACATTTATTGAATCCTATCCTGGGACTTGCTCTGTCCTAATGAGTAAAATCAACCCCAGCTCTTAAGGAATCAAGAATGTGTGCAAAAAAGAGAGATGTACTGGGTACCTGATATTGTATCAAGTGTTAAAAATGGCTTTCTTTAGTGTAGCCAGTGCATTAGCAAACACTTGACCTTCTCTGGGCTTCAGTTTGACATTCTGTAAGCAACTCTTTATATCTTTGGAAGTTCATAGGTCTATGATTGATGGTAACTTTCCTTTGGGGTTAATCTCTAGAGTTAGGTTTTTATAATAGACACTGTATCAGAGATCATGAAGACTTCCCATATTTTTTCAAAACCAGAGTAAAAACCACAGTGACATGGCTCATAACTAGTTGAGATTTGGCAATACCATGAGCCAAGTCACATACTTCCAAATATATACAATAAAAACTTTTTACAATGTAGTTATCCCATAACAAAGATATTAGTCATCTCCCCAATATCAACCACCAATTTCCAATTTCTCCCTTCTTAACTTCCTGCTTTGAATGATATAGCACTATGATTAGGTCAGCTAATTTGGAATCAGTACATGTAGTGTACTGATTTTTTTACTCCTACATATCAATCAATTGATCCTTCTGATTCCTTCTTCCTTAAAATTCTTTTTGAGATCAGTGAGACTACATTTGGGTGTTTCCCTTATATGTCTGGAAGCTAGCATTTCTAAGCCACCTTGACTGATGCCTTGTTATCCTTTACCAATTATCTGAAAATGTCCATAGATCCTGTCCTTGCCCTCTTCCCCCTCCTTGAGGATCTTCATCTTATGATTAAGATAAATTTCATCTCCTTGAGCATCTTCCATCTTATGATTAAGTCCAAGTCCTGAGTTTTTTATGTGTAGCCTTTTCATCTGTGTATCAAACCCTGTTTCACACATGTCTCCCTCTTTCTTCACTCTATCAGCTAGAATTCATCTTGCAAAATAGAAACCATTCTACACATTTCAAACAGAGAGAATTTAATAAGAGTAATTGGTTACTTGGGGGATGGAAAAGCCAAGAAGTCAAACATGAAACACTGAGACAACCCAGAAATTAACCACATCAGGAACATGCTTCCAAACCTAGAATTAGAGGAACAGTAGGAGGAAGTGGTGTCATCAAGAGCCTAGAAGCTAGAGCTTTCCAGGAAAGAGCTATCTGTTGGAGCTAAGCCCATGAAAAGAGAGTCTGTCTGACTTCAGCTGGAATCAGGGGTTAGATGTAGACTACCAGACATGCTGCTAGAAACAGAGAAGAAGAAAAACTCTCCTCTCATTCCCCAATCTTCCATCAGTATCTAATTCCATCAGAATTAGAGATCAAAGGAGCCTGGGAACTGTAGCTCTCTGTGACTTAGAGCTTAACAGAATGACAGGCTAATAGCCACTACACCCACCCAACAAGCTTCATCTCTCAATGTCAACATTCTGTCAGGTAGCTTCATTTCTTTTCACTAGGACGCTCAATGTTATAACCAACCTTTTCTACCTACTTCTACTTGCCTTCACCGAAGAATGTATCCAAATCCTATTATTTCTTCTTCTGAAATAAATTCCTGTTGACTCTTCCTTCACCAGAGACCAAGGGATTTAGTGCTTCTGATTGGTTGAGTTTCTGTTACATGCCCATCCTGGAAATCAAGGGTAGAGTTGTCCCCAAAAAGTGTAATGACCAGAAGGTAAGTAAGGAGTAGTTACTCAAAGGAAAATCAGGATTATGTTCATAAAGAGTAGAAAGAATTAATGCTGGAGGTAGAGACAAGCATAGGGGTCTGCTATACACTCCTTTCATTATGTGTGTCCTGTAAAACAAATCAAATAACTTCTATTTCTTAGTCCTTTTCAAGGCCACATTATAATGAAAAAATACAAGAAACAACCTAAATGTATACCAATGGAGGAATGGTAGAAATGAACACAGAGACTTGGAAATGTTCTTAAGCTTTATTGTTCAATGCAAGGAGCAAAGTAAAGAACATACCACCATTTTTGAAGGAAAAAAGAAAGGGAGAGCTTGTTTCTTGCATTCTGTGTTGTATTTAATATCTCTGGGAGAATACATAAGAGTCAGATAATAGGGGCCACCTCCTGGAAAGAACAGAGAAACTCGTAGACCAAAACTGGAAAGAACTGGCTTTTCACTATATTCCCCTTTTTTGTACCATTTGATCTTTGTTCCATGTTACTTTTCCAAATAAATAACTTTTTAAAAACATTACACAGAACTTTCCTAAATAACACATAGATCAAAGGATAAATCTCAAAATAAATTTAAAAGTAGTTTGAACTAAATGAAAATGAAAATACAACTTATCAAAATGTAAGATGCAGAAAAAGCAGAGCTTAGAGGGAAATTGATAGCATTGAATGCATACATTAGAAAAGAAGAAAGATTTAAATCAATAATCTAAACTTCCACATTAGGACACTAAGGGAAAAAGAATAAATTGAATCCAAAATAAGCAGAAGAAAATAAATAATAAAAATTAAAGCAGAAAACAATGAAATTAGAAACAGGAAATCAGTAGAAAGAATCAACAAAACTAAAAGCTGTTTTCTTTGAAAAAAATCAGTAAAACCAATAAGCCTCTAACCAGACCAACTAATTTAAAAAAGAAAAGGATACAACTTACTAATATTAGAAACGAATGAGGGAACATCAGTCACTACAGATCCTATGGTCATTAAAGGATAATAAAGGAATATTACTAATAACTCTATGTCCACAAATTTGATATCCTAGATGAAATGGGCCAATTCCTTGAAAGATATGATTGGATAAAACTTATGAAAGAAGAAATAGAAAATCTGAATAGACCTATATCTATTAAATAAACTTAACTAATAATTAATAGCCTTAAGGGGTACCTGGGTGGCTCAGTGGGTTAAGCTTCCGGCTTTGGCTCAGGTCATGATCTCATGGTTTGTGAGTTCAAGCCCCATGTCAGGCTCTGTGCCGACAGCTCGGAGCCTGAAGCCTGCTTCAGATTCTGTGTCCCCTTCTCTCTCTGCCCCTCCCCCACTTGTGCTCTGTCTCTGCCTATCAAAAATAATAATCTATCAAAAATAAATAAATGTAAAAATTTTTTTAATAATTAATAACCTTAAATTAATTAATAAACAGGAAGCACAAGACCCAGATGGGTTCACTGGTGAATTCTACCAAACATTTAGGAAGAAATTATACCATTCTTTACCTATCTTCCAGAAAATAGAGGCAGAGGGAATACTTTCTAACTCATCCCATAAGGCCAGCATTATCCTAATTCCAAAACCAGACAGTAGCATAAAAAAACTATAGACCAATATCTTTCATGAACATAGATGCAAAAATCCTCAATGAAATATTAGCAAACTAAATCCAACGATATATTGAAATCAGTATAGAGGTGCCTGGATGACTCAGTGAGTTAAGTATCTGACTCTTGATCTTGGCTCAGGTCATGATTTCATGCTACATGAGATTGAGCCTCACGTAGGGTGCTGCACTAACAGTGTGGAGCCTGCTTGGGATTCTCTCCCTCACTCTCTCTGTCCCTCCCCTGCTAGTGCACTTGTGCACACTCCCTCTTTCTCAAAATAAATAAATTTTTTAAAAAGAAGTATATACCACAACCAAGTGGGCATTATCCCAGATATGTAAGAATGACTCAACATCAGAAAGTCAATTAATGTAATCTATTACACCAATAGGTTAAAAAAGAAAAATCACATGATCATATCAATAGCCATAGAAATTCATCTGAAAAAAATCATAAAAACTCTCATAAAACTAGGAATACAAGGGGACTTCCCCAACTTGATAAAGAATATTTACCAAAAAAGCTATAGCTAACATAATACTTAACAGTGAGAAACTTGAGGGCCCTGGTTAGCTTAGTCAGTAGAGCATATGACTCTTGATCTTGGTGTCATGAGTTCATGCTCTATGTGAGACATAGAGCTTACTTTAAAAAAAATAGTGAGAAATTTGAAACTTCGTCACTAATATAAGGAGCAAGGCAAAGATGTCCCCCTCTCATAACCGCTTTTCAACACTGTACTGGAATTCCTAGCTAATGCAATAAGACAGGAAAACAAAATGGAATATATACAGAATGGGAAGAAAGAACTACAACTGCCTTTGTTTGCGGATAACAAAGTCATCTATGTAGAAAATCCAAAAGAGCTGATTAAAAAAAAAAAAACACTCCTGGAACTAACAAGTAATTATAACAAGGTTTCAGGACACAAAGTTAACACAGAAAAGTCAATTACTTTCCTATGTATCAGTAATGAACACATGGACTTTGAAATAAAAAACAAATTGACATTTACATTAGCACCCCCAAAAATAAAATACTTAGGTATAAATCTAACAAAATATGCATAAGATCTATATGAGGAAAACTACAAAACTCTGATGAGTGAAATTGAGGAAAAACTAAATAAATGGAGAAATAGTCCATGTTCATAGAAAGACTCAATATTGTCAAGATGTTGGTTATTCCCACCTTTATCCACATATTTAACACAATCCCAATCAGTATTCCAGCAACTTGTTTTGTGTATATTTACAAACTGATTCTAAAGTTTATATGGAGAAGTAACTCATTATTGAAGAAGAACATAGTCAAATGACTGACACTATCTGACTTAATGACTTAGTATAAAGCTATGATAATCAGACACTGTGGTGTTGGTAAAAAAAAAAATAGAAAAATAGATCAATGGAACAGAATTGAGATATCAGATGTAGACCCACCTAAATTGATCTTTGACAAAAGAGCAAAGGCAATACAATGGGGAAAAAATAGTCTTTCCAAAAAATGGTGCTGAAACAACTGGATATCCACATATATAAAAATTAATGCAGACTCAGACGTTATACCCTTCAAAAAATTAACTGAAAATGGATCATAGACATAAATATATTGACATAGACCAAAACTCCTAAAAGGTGACATAAGAAAAAACCTAAATGATCTTGAGTATGGCAATGACATTTTAGATACAAAACCAAAGGCAAGATCCATGAAAGAAACAACTGAAAAGCCAGACCTCATTAAAATTAAAAACTTTCTGTGAAAGACATGTCAGGAAAATGAGAGAAGACAAGCTATAGTCTGGGAGAAAATATTTGCAAAGACACATCTGTCATTGTGGACTGTTATCCACAATATACAAAGATCTTTTAAAACACAATAATAAGAAAATGAACAACCCATTTGAAAAAATGAGCCAAAGGCCTTAGCAGACATCTTACCAAAGATATACAGATAGAAATTAAGCATATGTAGAGATGTTCAACACCACATGTCATTAGAAAATAGAAAATTTCAAAAACAATGAGATATTACTACACACTTATTAGAATGACCAAAATGCAAAACACTAGCAACACCAGATGGATGTGAAGCAATGGGAACTATCATTCACTGCTGGTGGAAATTCAAGATGATATAGCTACTCTAGAAGGCAGTTTGATAGTTTCCTACAAAACTAAATATACTCTTACCATAAGACCTACCAATCATGCTCCTTGGCATTTACCCAAATATGCTGAAAATCTATGTCCACACAAAAAACTGCACATGGAAGTTTATAGCAACATTATTCATAATTGCCAAACTTGGAAGCAACCAAGATGTCCTTCAGTAGGTGAATGGCTAAGTAAACTGCAGTACACCCAGACAATGGAATATTATTCAGTGCTAGAAAAGAAATGAGCTATTAAGCCATGAAAAGACATGGAAGACACTTAAATGCATATTACTAAGTGAAAGAATCCAATCTGAAAATGTTACATGCTGTATGATTCCAACTACATGATATCCTGGAAAGGGCAAAACTATGGAGACAGTTGCCAAAGGTTGAGGAAAGAGAGGAATAAATGAATAGGCAGGGCAGAGAAGTTTTTTAGGGCAGGGAAACTATTTTGTACAATGTGACAATGGTGGACACATGTCATTATACATTTTTCCAAATCCATAGAATGTACACCACCAAAAGTGAAACTTCACGTAAACTGCAGACTTGGGGTGATAATGATGTGTCAATGCAGGTTCAATTCTATCAAGGTACCACTCTGTAGGAATAGGAGGTATATGGAAACTCTTAGTAGTTTGCACTTGATTTTGCTGTGAATTTGAAACTGCTCTAAAAAATAGTTTATTAACTTAAAAAACCTAATAGGGACACAAAGAGAACAGCTTTGGTAGCTAGGGGTCCTGAATGCCACTCCTTACTGTGATCCCCACCCACCCAGACCCTTATGCGGAGGCCCAGGTCCAAAAGGGCCAATCTACTTTGGCCCAGGATACAATGACTGAGCAGAGCTTGTTCCTCATGTGGCATCAGGCCTTTTGTTCTGTTTTCCCACTATTTAGCACACTTCCAGACCATTTTGCTTATGTCTAAGTCTATAAAACACAAGCATTAAGATAATGGGGCTATGTTAGGAAAATATAACAGCTCCTTAAAATGAGGTAGTCTCTCAGAAATGGTCATAATAGCACATTTTTTTAAATTAAAATTAACTTCAATGCTCCAGAGCATCAGAGTTTATCTGGATTTTACAGCAATAAACTTGCCATCTTGTCTTGCCTAGAACATAAAGGTTCAATAAAAGAACCTCATGTTATTCAATCACCATCATCATTGTCATTGTCATCAGCAACATAATTATTCCTAACATTTCGGAGCACTTACTGTGTGCCAGGTGCAATGTCAAGCACTTTACTTATATTATCTCAATTAACCCTCCTAACAGCTTTATAATCTAGCTGCTACTATTTTAAGTAACTAGCCTACAGTCACACCACTTGTGGGAAAGTAGATGAAGCTAGAATCAGAACCCAATCAATCCAATTCCAGAATCAATATTCTTAACCATAGAATCCTCCTGCCTTTAAATAAGTAAGGGATAGTTTATGGTTTATGAGCCTAGGCCAGACTGAGAGCTGCAATATCTGCCTTCTGAGGGCCTGTGGAAGGTCCTGCTGACAGCTCATCTGGGACCCTTCAGTATGAGAACTCCTTAACATTTCCACAAAAGTCCTCAAATATTTGGGAACACACAGGCTGAATCACTGCACATGACCTCGAGCTCACTGATGCCTGTTGGAGGTGAGACCTGTCCGTGTCAGCTAAACAGAGAGAAGATGGAAGACTTATCTGTTTATTTTGATAAATGTAAATGAATTCTATTCCTTGTCAAAATGTTATCAAGACCCCAATGAAATGAGCTCTGCTTTTTTTTTTTTTCCTTTTCAGGGTGAAAGGAGTGAAGGGGGAGAGAAATGAATGCTCAAGACAGATTGCTTTGATTTGAAATGAAAACAAACAACTTTAGAAAAAAAAAAAGGCTTTCATTATTTTGGAGACCTTGGCATTCTTGCAGATACATTCATGAATTAATCATTAAAATTCTGAAATGTGGAATAAATCATGTGGTTTTCAATGCCAGCCCACGATAAAGGGGGCCTCAAACAGTTATTAAGACACAGCACTCTAAGCTGTTTCTGCCTAGAATGACTTTTCTCCAGGAATAAAGTGGATGAGGTGAGTGTGCATGTGTGTGTGTGTGTGTGTGTGTGTGTGTGTGCGCACGCATGTGTCTAAGTCAGCCCTGAGGTCCCAGCCTGGAACTGCATGCAGGCCAACTCCTACCGTGTGTCACCGCATATTAGCACTATTTAATACCTGCTAATGGAATGGCTCTGTCTGCCGTCGACAGCAGGATCAAAAGAGGGCCATGCAGCTTTTAAATTATTAGCACTAATTAGACAAATCAAAGAGGAGGAAGGCAACAAGACCAGAGAATGCATTAGAAGGAAAGCAAGGGGATCACTACCTACCTCACACTGTCAAGATCTAGCTACCAAACAGCCAATTAGTGCCAAAGACCCTTCCAGAGCAATGAGAGAATGAACAGGTCTGCCCCAGTAGAAGCAGGATGGCTTCATTACAGTGACTCCCTAATTAAAATGTAAAGGTTGCTGATCATTGCATAATTAAATAAGGTGGCAGGCTGTAGGAGCCAGCTATCCAGGAGTTTCTATGCCTTGTGTTATTAAAGCCACCTCCATGGCCTCACCTTTGGCCTTCCCACAAGGCTGGCCTGGAGCTGCCCAGAGTTCTGACAAACATTCTGACTTCCAAAAGCCCAGAGAGAGCAGAAGTGCTTCAAGGGGGCTTTTCTCCTAACCACCTGTTACCCCATATACCAGTTTTGAGAATCACTCTGATTTTCTTTAGAACCCATTTTCAAACTAATTAGTCAAGAGAAAGAAGATGGGGCAATGGAGAGTGGAAAAACCACCAAGCCTAATTAACTCCCAGCCACTGCAATCTAAAGCCAGTTTGAAGGGGGAGGTTGTCTCTTGTTGATGTAACCTTTATCCCTCTTCTGTTTCACATGCCAGAAGGAAATTTTATGTCCTTAAGAGCTTGATTGGGATCTAATACCAGGTTTGACAGAGAACCAAAGGTTGCTGAGCACGATACCATATCTATTCAGAATATGTGCCGTGTGAGAGGGTGACAGGCAGTGGACCAGATACATAGTCTCGGACCAGAAAAGAAGCACCTTTTAATACCAAGGTTAAGTGTAATGAGGTCCTGGGGAATTCACGCCAGGAAAGCCTTATCTTCTCAGAACTTAAGGAGAAAAGTGATTTTAATCTTACCCCCTTAGGCTTTTTTATTTACTCTTTTCTTCTCTGTATCCTCTCCTCTCTCCTTTTCTTTCTTCCCTATTATCTCCCTCATCCCTTTGCTCCCTCTTTTCTTCTTTCCTCCAGCTGTCTTCTTTCCCTGTCTTTCTTTCCCCCTTCTTTCATGCCCCATCTCCTACTATCATGTTACTACTATAACCAGAACAAACACAAAGTTTTCACTCACTACTTGATTTTTATCCATAGACTCCTTGACTTAGCTCATTTTTATTAGACGGGTCCAAAATACCATTGACTTTGCCAGAAACCTTGAACAAAGGCTGGAATAATGTTTGAGAGGAGATTTTTTTAACTTGTTTTATTTTTTATTTTTTTAAATTTACATCCAAATTAGTTAGCATATAGTGCAACAATGATTTCAGGAGTAGATTCCTTAGTGCCCCTTACCCATTTAGCCCACCCCCCTCCCACCACCCCTCCCATAACCCTCAGTTTGTTCTCCATACTTATGAGTCTCTTCTGTTTTGTCCCCCTCCCTTTTTTTATATTATTTTTCTTCCCCTTCCCTTATGTTCATCTGTTTTGTCTCTTAAAGTCCAGCCATATGAGAGGAGATTTTGATCCTCAGGAGCCAAGACAGAAAGTAGGTATATGAACTACTGTGGATCTGGCTGTAAGAACAAGTAGATTCAATCATGTAATGATTCAGCACAATAGAATTATATTCCTACTGAATAAAAGAAATAGGCTCTATATTCTATTTCTGATAAATAAAATATCACAGTCCATATAACAGTCCAAGGTAGATTCAGGTCAAGGATTGAGCTCTTGTATTCAAAGACACAAGCTAAGAGTGTCCCTGACATTTTCAACAGTGGATCCCAAGACATTCAAAAAAAGAAATAAGTGAAAACTATGAGTGAGATTTGGGGGTCAGACATGGAAGTGGCACACACCATTTCCACTCATGCTACATTGGTTAGAATTCAGTCATATGCCCATGTAAAAGATGCTAGAAATCTTTAAACTATGTGCAAGAGCAGAAATGGATATTGGTGACCATTTAGCAATCTCTGCTGAATTAGAGATGGGACAGATAGTAAGGAAAGAGTCATAGGCAGACAAGTAAAGACTGTATCTAGAGCTGTGTCCACACAACAGCAGACTAGCAAGTCTTTCCAGAGAACTTGTGCTGGGAAAGAGGGACAGTGTTAAACAGCCAGAGGGCCACTTCTGCCCAACCAAGATGCTCTTCAATGCATAAGACTCAGTTTTAGAATTAGGCAGACATGGGATTAAATCCAGATCCCACTCCTTCAAGATATGTGACCTTGAACAAGATGCTTCCGTGAGCCTCAGTTTTATCACCTATAAAATGAAAGGAAAATAATGCTTATTTTATATGGTATCCCTGAAGATTATAAAACATAAAAAATGCAAAATTCTCAACAGGATGCCTGGCATGCAGTAAGTACTCAATTGATGGTAACTGTTGACACTGTTACCATGCCCATCACTACTGCCATATTATTTTTCTTCCAATTTCTTCTCTCTGTCATGGGTTCTCCCTACTTATTTCCCCACCTAATCCAAGTCCCACTTTCTCTATGAAGTCTTTCCCTTCTGTGTACTTTTCAATGACTTGCTTAAAACCCATATCACCCAATTAAACACTTTACTTTTTTGATGTTTATTTATTTATTTTGAGAAAGAGAGAGAGACAGAGAGAGGGTGGGAGAGGGGCAGATAGAGAGGGAGAGAGAGAATCCCAAGCAGACTTCACACTGTCAGCACAGAGCCCCATATGGAGCTTGATCCCAGGAACCATGAGATAATGACCTGAGCCAAAATCACAAGGTGGACGCTTAACCGAGCCACCCAAATGCCCACCAATTAGGCTCTTTATTAAAGTTTGCCCAATATGAATATAAGCTCCATGAGGTCCAGACTATTATTTATCTTGTTCATTTTGCTGTATCCCAGAACCTATTACAATGTCTGGCATAGGATAGGTGCTACTAACTATTATTAGTAGTTAATGAATATTCAGTGAACATGAGATACATTCATGTCAAAGAGCCTGATGCCTGCTCTCTATTGGCACAGAATCATATTGCTTTGAGGTTATTCTCTAATTTTCCGTGTCAGTTAGTCTTGTCTTCCTGATGAAATTGAATTCACGGTAGCCAGAGTGATCTTTTTAAAATGTAAATTGGATCCTTTAATTCTCCTGCTTGACCCCCTCCAATGACTTCTCATCACCCTTAGAATAAAACCCAAACTCATAACTGTGGCCTATAAGGCCTGGCCCTGTCATCGTCTGTCTCCATTTATTCCACTTTCCTTCCCCATCACTACCCTTGAGCCCCACAGGTCTTTAATACACCAAGATTGTTCCCACCTCAACAGACTTTATGCTAATCGTCTCCTAGTCCTGAGATACTTTCCCCAAGTGTATTCTCACAGCTGGGTCCTCCCCTCATTCAGGACTCAGCTCAAACATTACCCTTTTAGAGAGGTCTTCTCTTGGCAACACTACATAAATTAATTCTTCCATCAGTCACTTACTGTCTTGAGTTGGATTCTCCAGGAAAGAGATCCGTTTGCAGAAAGTTTAGAGGGTCTGCCCTTAGGACTCACACTTTGGGGAGTAGGAGGTGAAGGAAGCAACAGTAAGCAGAAGAAAGGGTTAAGCTGACATATGTTCACAACTAAAACCTGAATTGATCCCACTGGGAGCCCTGAGTGGTGGTGGCCCTTTAGATCTGCCTTAGTTTGAGCCAAGGGGGCTGGGTCTTATACCCCTGTACCGACTACTCTTTGAGTATAGGCTGCTTATGTGAAGAGGACCCTGCCTTTGGAAAGACAACTGCTCATGGAGTGAAGTTTTCAGAGAGTGATTCACTTCAGAGCTGACAGCCACCAACAGTCCAAGTAATGGGAAATATGAGTGCCAGTATCCTAAAGAGGGATATTTTGCTGGACCATCATGCCATGTGCTACATTCTGCCCCTTGTGCTACTGAGATCTTCTTCCTCATTTGCTCAGTTCTGTGAAAAGCTCTTTGGGAATTCTTGAGATCTTTTTCTGGGCAAATTTACAGGAAGAAAATTAGTGGAATAAATCCAGCCCCCACCACCAGGGCTGCCCTCATGATCACCTTCCTCTCCTACCCATTCTGGATTCCCCACCCCTCAAGATAAGCATGCTGGTTCATGGCTTACCGGAGGAGGGGCCCAAGCTATGGTCACCATGCTTTTCTCGGGCCACGGCTGCTGCATTTACCCATTTGCTGACAAATTGGGCAAGAAATGCCTCTATGGATCATTTGGGTGACAAATATATTCTTCCCTGCTCCCATTGTTCAATAGCAGCTTACTTTCTGCTGATGATCAGAGGCAATTGCCAGGAGCCTGCAGTGACCAGGTGGTGCCATAGCTTAGGTATATGTGCCTCTTGCTGGGGCCCTCTGTTAGCACTACCACCCCAACCACCTGGGAACCACAGAGTCCAGAGGTGCTAGATGCTTATCCCTGAAAGGAATGATCTGGATAGCACACAAGTAACTCCCTCACACTCTCTGTCCCACAAAACCCTGCTTCATTTTCCCACATGGTGCACTTCCTGTGTTCTGCAATTATCTCAGTAGTATTTCTTATATGTTTTCTGTCCCTAGTTCTAGTATATAAGGGCTTATTCAATTCCATATCCCAGTGCCTAACACAGTGCCTGTCTCAGAGAATATGCTCACTCAGTATTGCTGAATGAATGGTTGAGAGATTAAACTGAACATAGTTGTAAAGTCCTCAAGGGAGGGCTCTGCTCCCTGCTGTTCTCAGAGCACAGAGCAGTGACTCAAAGAATACTTGATTGATCCACCTTTCCCCCCTCACAGGTCACTTATGACTCTCCAAATGTGAGAGACCTCCCTAACACAATCACAGGCTATTTTTAGTCAGTTTCTTCCTTTCTGTTATTATGGTGGTAAGAAAAGGCTGACTACCTGGGGTTTGCACTAGCTCTAAAGAAAACCAATCTTCTTCTCTCTGGAAAACCCTAGGGGGTGTCCTCTATACCAGGCTCTGGGGTGACAACCATCCAGGCTGTGCTAGCTGAGAGCTGTGTGATTACATTTTTTAGTTTTCTTGCTGGAGGTACCCATGGAAGTGATTATTGAGGTATACACAGGAGCTGGAGCCTCTCCTCCCTCCCACAGACACAGAAACACAAGCTTCTCCCTCTCCTTCTATGGTTCCATCTTCTCTCATTAGATGACATTCTGGTGCCTTAGAAGATTTCTCTGATGCAGACTCTAAGGCGCCTCTTCTAGCTAATTAGATTGTGAGCTGGACGGCTGACTGTGGACTGTGTTAATAATCTATTCAGGGCTTAACATGCTCATCTAGTTTGACTATTGGAGAGGAAATTCTTTTTTTCTTTGAAAGAGAGAGAGACACACAGCAAGGAAGAGCACATAAGGAAACAGGTTTTCTCCTTGAGACTCTATAAGCACAAAGGACAGATGTAATGATGCTCTTCCCACGGAGGTTTTAGAGGGCTCTGCATGTGGCTTGGAAAGACAATTGTAAATCACTGGTTGTAACCCTTCTCAATTATGAGTCACTGTCACGATTCCCTTGAGAGGGAAGGAAGGAGGGAAAATCATCCTTTTTATAGGTGAGAAGTCTTAGAAAGACATGCTAGTGCAATGGCTCTGAAATCACCCTTTCCTATCTGTGTGACCCGTCTTGCCAATATGTGGAGCAGGGATTTGAAACATCCTGGATTTGAATCCTGGCTCTACCACTTACAGCTCTGTAGCCTTGAACAATTTCCCTGTTCTGTAAACCTCAGTGCCCTCATCTGTAAAATGGGGATGATGATAATAATACCGTTTGGGTAACCATAAAAAACTCTTAAAAACTAAGAACAATCTGAAAGTCGATGGGGGGTGGGAGGGAGGGTGGGTGCCATCATATTGAGGAGGGCACCTGTTGGGATGAACACTGGGTGTTGTATGGAAACCAATTTGACAATAAATTTCATATTAAAAAAATAATACTGTTTGGGTGTGTTCAGAGCATTCAGTTAGAAAACAAATGTAGGGGCACCTGTGTGGTTCAGTCAGCTGAGCATCTATCTGACTCCTGATTTTGGCTCAGGTCATGATCCCAGGGTCATGGGATCAAGCCAGACATCAGACTCCATACTGACCATGGAGCCTGCTTGGGGTTCTCTCTCTCTCTCTCTCTCTCTCTCTCTCTCTCTCTCTCTCTCCTTCTGCCACTCACCCTGTGATCTCTCTCTCTCTCTCTTTCTAAACTAAATGTCTTTTTAATTATAAAAGAAAAGAAACTTAAAGTGTTAAGTGAAGTGCCAGGAATATGATAAATGCTCAAACATGGTAGCTACTTTTGTTATATTCCTAATATGTAAAATGGGGTATTAATAGAATCTGCCACTTGGTGTTTGTTGTAAGGTTTAAATGAGATAATATACAGGGTGATTTAAACAGTGCCTGGCATGATAGGTGTCTTAGCTCAAGTCACCATCACAAAATGCCGAGATTGGTACAGAAATGTATTTCTCACAGTTCTCGAGGCTGGGAAGTCCAAGATTGAAGTTACAGTAGTTTAATTCCTAGCGAAAGCCCATCTCCTGGCTTTCAGGTGACTGCTGTTCTTGCTATTTCCTCACTTGATGAAGAGAGAGAGATTGAACGCTCTGATGTCTCTTCTTCTAAGTATATTAAACTGTAAAGATCAGAGACCCACTCTAATGAATTCAGTTCACCTTAATTACCTCCTAAAGACCCTATGTCCAGATGTAGTCTCAACAGGGGTTAGAGTTTCAACATATAAACATAGGGGGAAGGACAGGGCACTATTCAGTCCATAGCAGTATGTACTCAATAAATTTTAGTTGCTGCAATAACAATACTTATTATTATTGCCCTGGTGCTGGGATCAAACTGACATCTTAAGTCTGTCATTTCGGTATTCTCCCCACAAAATTTTCTGGATTGCTGACTAACTTCCAGAAAACACTCTGAAACTCTTCTGAGCCATACTTGTGCTCTTCAGCTGAGGCTAACTGTATTGCATCCCTGTCCAAATCCCCTCAAGCCATTTCTGCATACCCCTCTCTGCTTTTAATTGCCCTCACCTGCACCTTCTCTTTGAAGGCCTGTCCTTGGGCTACTGGAGGCATTTTGTGTGCTCAGGCATGCAGGTGTGAGTTTCTGGGGTCCTACTCCCCTGTGGCAAGACAACTTTGAGATATAACTTAAACCCCTGGGCTCTCCTGTGGGATCAGGCTGAAGCCACCCATCGTAAGACTTTGTCTACAATCACACTCTTGTTGGCAGCTTCTCCTACCCAGACCTACCTCCCCCAACATTTACCTGTTCTTCTTGGGTGCACTTCCTTGGTAAATCCCTTGCACACAGGTCCTCATCTCAGAGTCTTTTCTGGAAAACCCCACCAAGACATCAGCTCAACCCTCAGGACCTCTGTGATAGTGTCCCTGGCCCTCTAAGCACTTTTACATGTATAAACCTAGCAATGCTTCACAATGTGCCCACATTGATCCCCACGGCAACAATTATCCCCGTTCTGCAGATAAGGAAACTTGATATAAAAAATGGTTGAGGACCTTGCCCAACGTCACACAACTGAAGAGTAGCCCAGCCATTTATTGACATTATCTCTTTTTCTGCCATTCTCTTCATCTACTTCTTGCCTATATGTGAACTATTCAGGGCAGAAACTCCTTTTGGCACCACACCAGATTCCTTAGAAGGTGGTGTCCAGCAGGCACTTGGGAAATACTGAATGAATGAATGAATGAATGAATGAATGAATATCCCGAACATCTGTTCAGCAGCTGCCTGGATCTTCCAGATAAGGCAGGTCAATTTATTCACCTGCCCAGGTGTCCTTCTCTTATTCTCTGTTGGTCTCAAAGATGTCCACAACAGATGACATTTATCCTCTCAGCAAAATCTTTAGAGCTTTTCAAACCAACTTGATCACAACCACCAGCTGCTAGTCTCAGAGCTCCACATGACCAGTTCTATGCACAGATCCATGCTCCAAGCTGACAGGTAGGAGGTAATCGTAATCAGCAGCAGCAATGATAATGATATCTACCACTTATTGATTGTTTACTATATCCTAACGACACCTTACTACAACCCTGTGTAGCGTGTTCTATCATTGTCCCCATTAATAAAGGAGAAAGTTGAGGATCAGAAAGCTCAGATTCTCTTCCCAATGTCACAAGTGGGTAAGAAAAGGAGCTGGGATTTGGACTTAGTTTCACTTGGCTCCAAGGCTCATTCTGTTCGCCCAAAGTCTTTAAATTGAGGCTACAGGCCTAAAACACCACCAGCTATATTTTGTTTTACCTGGACAGTGGTTTTCTTTAATTTGTAACTAATTGGCAACATTTTTAAATGTCTGTTTCACCAAATAAAATCTGAAGTTTTAGATTCTTTTGAAAATAAACAGATCTGGTAACTCAGAACCCACATTCTGGCACAGACATAGTTGATGGATCTGAATAGAGGCTGCTCCCCATTAAAGAGACCTTATTTATCAAAGGGAAGCCCAGAAGCAACTTAAACATCCATCCATAGTGAAATGGTTAAGGGAATTGTCTCATGAAACTCAGCAGGAATGCTGTGCGGTCTTCAAAACGTAAAAAATTACTCATTTGTAATTTTATTCTTTACAGAATTATTTGAAAGACAGTATTGAGAAAAAACTAAAATACAGAGTAGCTAACTTACTTGCCCGAGACTGCACAGCAAGAAAGGAACAGAGCTGGCATTTGTTTGTTTGTTTGTTTTTGTTTTTGTTTTTGTTTATTTACTTATTTTTAATACAACTTATTGTCAAGTTGCCTACCATATAGTGTATACAGTGCACTCTTGGTTTTGGGGGTAGATTCCCATGATTCATTGCTTACATACAACAGAACTGGCATTTGAACTCCACTAATCTAACTCTAGAGCATGAGTTCATAATGTCTATGCTCTTCTTTGAATACTGTTCATTGATGGTCAGGTTTTATAATGAAAATGATTTTGTTTTTGGTAAGAATCAAGCATTACTCAAAAGCTATGTTATATATTTAGTGATAGATGGATTATAGGTAGATATATAGACATGAATCTGGTGAACAAAGCAAGGTATAAATCCAGTTACTATAATTGTGGTGAAATCCAAGTGTCATAAGATATATGAAAAGTGGTTGTTTCATGAGTTTCATCAACTGGGAATATGAAAGCAGTTTGAATTTCAGAACTGTAATCAGACATTCCCAACAGAACTCCTCTAAAAATGCTGCCAAATACTTATCCCATCCAGTGGCCAGATGTACATTGCACTTTGGGGCAGCCCACGCTAACTCTGGACATCTCTTGACTGTGAAAACCTATTATTTTGGGGTCTCCCAAGGAGATTGCTTCCTAAAGAAATCCTCATTTGGGGAACATAAGTCTTGGTTTGTTTGTTGAAACAAGGGTACCATTGGTTTGTGTTTGTTCCAGATGTCCTGCCCAGCAAAGGTCACACTCTGAATAGAGTATGGTCTCAGGTCTCTATTCCCTCCCATTGCAGTCAGATCTTGGAAAATATACATGTACATTTTCAGAAGGCCTTGAGGATGGTGGTTTGGCAGCCCCTGGTGATTTCAGCTTGAGGCCTTGTCCCGGGTCCCTTCTCTACCTCACCTGTGTCTCCCATTTCACTTTGAGGGCATTCTCTCAGTGTGAGCTTGTCAGCAGCTGTTGCGGTCACTGGGCTGGTCTTGCACTTCATTTTTTAGCCTGTTAAGTTTAATGCCCCTGTGCTTGGTGAAGTAGAGGGAACAGCTTCTCCTTGTGGCTATAATGGTGGTTTTAATCTTCTCTCAGAGATTCTACCCAGATACATACATTTTATATTTATTTACCGCATGCTGTAGATTCCTGGATCAGCTAGCATGACTTAGTTAAATTTGGGGAACTATGAAGGCAGGAAAGCTCTTTCTAATCATTGGCTTCCTGAGTGCCTTTTGTGGCAAAACAACCCAGCTCCCTCAATCCACACTGGGAATCAGGTAATCACTGTGTAACCCTTGATTCTCCTTTGCTCCCCCCATAGTCCATCTACCATCAAGACCTCATACCTATCCATGTGCCTTCATTTGTACCACCACCCCTTAGCTACCACCAGCTCCTCCCTGGAATGCTGCAAACAGCTTTATAACTGGTCCCCTGCTTCTACACCTGCTCCTATATGATCCATTACACAATTTGCAACCTGAAGAACTTTTTTAATTATAAAAGGATCCTGTAATATCTCTTCCCTGCTTAAGCTCTTCAGTAACTCCTTAAGTCCTCTTGGACTTAGACTAAAGTCAAGTTTCTTACCATGGTCAACGAAGTCCTGCCTGATCTTCCCTGCACAGCTATCTGACCTCCAATGCCATCATTTGCCTTTTGTGCATTATAGTTCAGCCTTGCTCTCTACTCGGGTTTTCCCAGAAGCAGTCCTTGAGGGGTGCCTGGGTAGCGCAGTCGGTTAAGCGTCCGACTTCAGCCAGGTCACGATCTCGCGGTCCCTGAGTTCGAGCCCTGCGTCGGGCTCTGGGCTGATGGCTCAGAGCCTGGAGCCTGTTTCCGATTCTGTGTCTCCCTCTCTCTCTGCCCCTCCCCCGTTCATGCTCTGTCTCTCTCTGTCCCAAAAATAAATAAATGTTGGAAAAAAAATTTTTTAAATTGGGCAGTGTCAGATGTCCACGTGCTCAAAGCTAGAACTGGTACCACTGATCTATGCAGGGTTTTCCCACTTCCGAGGTTCTGAGCAGCTTCTCTCCAACCACCCTGCTTTCCTCAGGCTCTGTGCATGGGCTAAACCATGCTTCTAGTCATCCAGCCCTTTCAGGCACCCAGTCCATCTTCCTATCTTACCCCTGTTTCAACTGATTCTTCTACAGAGTTGATCCCCACCCCAGCCCCAACTATGGGTTACTGCTGCCATGCCCATGGAAAGGATAGGAATGACATTCCTCCCAAATACAAAATTCCAGATCCATTCACTCAACCAAGAAATATCTCCTAAATGCCTATGCCTTGTCTGGTGCCTTGCAGACACCAGGTTTCCAGGATGAATGCTCCATTAATCTTGCCTTCAAAGATTCAAAATCTAGTATATTTAGAGATCTCACTGTTTTCACGCCAAAATGAGACAATGAGTTTATATATGTATTTTTTAAATCATTCTCAGTGATTGGAAGCCTTTTTAAGATCATAGATGTCACTGTGTCTTTGAAACAGGTAGGCAAAGTCTACCTTTTGCCTACAGCTCTAAGGCTATGACTGAGAGCTCCAGATGCTGTGTGGCTCTGTGTTGCAGGGTGACCCTCCACACTCGTTCTTATTGTTCCTTTCTCTGTCACTATCCTCTTCTACCCACCTGCAGCAAGATTCTGCCTGCTCTTAACAAACCACCATGTTCAGCAAGCACACATAATGAAGCAACTGCTTGACAGGAATTCTTCCTCACCCTCTGGCTCTCCAGATATTCCCTGCATATTGTCCTCCATCCATTAACTCTGGACTATGAGTACTATAATTACACCCATTTTACAGATGAGGAATTGAGTCTCAGGTTAAACAACTTACCTAAAGTCACAATACTGGAGCCAGAACTGAAACCCAGACTGACCAGTTCCCAAAATCTAATCCCTATCCACCCTCAGGATATACTATACTACTAGTGAGAGTTTGTCACCCTAGCTGGGATGATCAGAGAGCTGCTTGGGTCTATCCAAATCTAGATGTTTATGAGTTTTAAAATAATTGTGTCTCAATAACCACAGGTATTTTCTGAGCACCTAGTGCTGTCAGAGATATGAAAGAGCATATCAAGTCCTTGAGAAGCTCACAGTCTCCCTGGGAACATGGGCAGTAAACAGCCAAGGGACATCACCAGTCAGCCCTAAAGAAGATGCTGGAAGGGCTCAGAATAAATGTCTCAGCAGAACTGAGCAACTTCAACTCAAGGTTCTGCTTTCCACCATGGATGTGCATTCATCCTTGAATCACAATGCCTGAAACAGGAATGGGAGGTATAAGTTCCCTGTCACTGAGGCTGTTCTAGCAGGGACAAGGGTCAGAGGTGCCGTGCTATGCAGAGACAGGATATGTGACTCCAAAGATTCTTGCATGCATTTAATAAATGGTAATTGAACCCTTATAGCATGCAAGGCACAGTGCTACACACATGGAACAGAACAGGCAAAGTCTCAGGGAGTTTGCATTCTAGTGGGAGAGGCAGCCAACAACTAAATAAGCTAGAAAATTGAGATAGTGAGAGGCAAATGAGAAAGGAGCTAATTCAGATGTTGAGGAAGAAGTCCGGGACAGTCTTCCCAAAGAGGTGACATGCGAATTAGGACAGAAAAGGGTGAGGAGGAGCCATGTAAAAAGATTGTCCAAACAGCTGGAAGAGTACATGAGAAGGCTCCAAGGTCCCTCAAGGCTCACGTGGATGAAAGCTCTCTTCCGGCCTGCAGGCTTTGCGGATGGAGCTGCCCACAGGAAAGAAGCACCACAAAGAGGACTGCTAGAAAGCAAGTAGGCAGCTGTCTCCTGTGTGGCTATGGTATTAAGAGGGAAGATGAAAGGAACAGAAGCTCCAAATGACCTGCTATGACTGGATGACTCTGAATACTTGGTAATGTATATTGATATAATAATGATAAAAATAAGAAAGAGACAAGGCAGTCAGGAGGCAATGCTGCTTCTGGAAAAAGTATGTGGTCTTTTTCAGCTTCAAAAAGGGACAAGGAGAGAGCAGAATTCTTCATTCTTTCTCCTCCCTGTCACATGCCTGAGAAGCCCAAGGATCTGTCTCACTGCCCACAGCCAGTCTGTCCCACCAGTGAAGGCATTCCTGCTGGTTCCAAGTCCCTGTTGGGACCCCAGATATCATGGGGCTCACAGGCTTCCCCATTGCCGGAAACATACACTACAATCAACCTTCACAGCAGGTGGATAACAGGTCTGGGCTGCCCCTTGACTGGGCAGAACCAGGTCTTAACCAACCTGTGACACTAGCACCTCCCCTGGGGTCTGATGCATAGCACATGCTCCATAAATACCAACCAGAAGGAGGAAGAGAAAATAGAAGAATGGATGGATAGAGAAATAGATCAACTGTCCACCTCCAATCAGGGCAAGGTACTTACAGCCGTTCAGTAAATAACTGATTGACATTGACAAGCAGATAGTAGACCTCAATAAAATACTCATTGTTGCTGGTGGTAGTGGTCTAGACTTTGAATAACAGTTTCTTTAAAATACTGATTCGGAGTATTCCCAGAACACCTCCTCTAATATGCAGATCAAATAAAAGGACATTGTATTATAGCACAAAAACAAAAAGCATAAGGACCTGAGGTGAGGCCCTGGTTCTAACACTACCAGGTTTGTGATCCTAAGCATATTTTCTTAAGTCTCTGTTTTTTACTACGGAAAGTGGGGATGGAATGCCCATCTCAAAGAGGTGTAGTAGGAATAAAATGGGACACTATTTTTAAAAATATTTTGGGGTTTTATTTTGTTGTATTGTTTGTTTTTTCAAATCAATATGCATTTATTGAGTACCTACTATATATCCATCACTAAGAGAATGCTGGAGAGACACATAAAAGACAGTGCCTAACCTGGGGATTTCACAATCTAGCAATTAAGATAGACTCTGGAATGGGGATGTGATGGCTAATTTTGTGTGTCAGTGTGGCTGGGCCATGGTGCTTGGCTACTTGGTCAAACACTATTCTGGATGTTTCTTGGATGAGATTAAATCAGTGGACTTTGAGTAAAACAGATTGCCCTCTGTCACTGGGGGGACCTCATCCAATCAGTTGAAGGCCTGAATAGAATAAAGACTGGTCTCTCTTGATCAAAAGGGAATTCTGCCAGCAGAGGAGCCTCAGACTCAAACCACAACTTTTCCCTAAGTCTCTAGCTCATCTGACTGCCTCATCAGATTTTGGACTTGACAAGCCTCCACAGTCATGTGAAGCAATTCCTTAAAATACATATACACATTTCTCTGGAGAACCCTGACTAATGCAGGGAGCAATAGTACAATAGTGATTTGGATGATTTAAGAATTATTCTTATGGACTTCCAATAGTGATGGCTTCAACTGAAGGAGTATAAAGAAAGACTTTGAATATTGGAGTGGTGCCCTGGAGGCTAGTTTCTGTTAAGAGGCAAGAAAAGATCTCCCAAGCATCACTCAATGGGATCCTGTTCACTCCATCCATTACCTTAGTGGTTGTATGGATTTTTACCTGGTCTTTTCTTGAATCTTCTCTTTTTCCCGGGCCTTTTGAGCCTATTGTCTAGTTCAAGCACCCAGCTGTGTGACCTAAGTAAATCCTCTAATTTCTCTGAACCTCAGTTTATTCCTTGCTAAAAGCCTATTTAATGGGGTCCAGGAAGGTACCTTGTACATTTGAGGACCTTATTTTTTATTGTATAAGTATTTTTTTTACTTATAAGTATTAGGTACATACATTCCATAAGGAACATCAGTGAGTTTCTTTAGATGTCTATCCAAAGAAGCAATGAGAAATGGGCTGACATTATAGCATGAAATATTTAAGTTAACTGTAAGGGAAGACATATATTTAACAAATTTAAGTAATCAAATGGCTTTATAGAAGATAGTAGAATCTTATATCTTGGAGTTTCATTAAAAACAGAGAAGCTCAGGGGCACCTGCGTGGCTCAGTCAGTTAAGCATCCGACTTCGGCCCAGGTCATGATCTCATGGTTCATGAGCTCAAGCCCCATATCTGGCTTTTTGCTGACAGCTTGGAGCCTGGAGTCTGCTTCAGTTTCTGTGTCTCCCTCTCTATCTCTGCCCTTCCCCCACTCGTTCTCTCTCTCTTTCTCTCTTTCTCTCTCTAAAAAATAAACTTTTTAAAAAATTTAAAAAAATAGAGAAGCTCTCATGACATCAAAGTGTAAGGGGCAGGTGAATAGAAGAGATGGCATCTTGCATCCTTCCGAGGGTATAGTTGGATACAAACCTAGATGTCTGTACCTAAAACGGCACCAAAGGGAGGAAAGCTAGGCTGGCGGCTTTCTGACATGGGGAAAGCATTGACCATGGGAGGATGGGAGGCCTCTGACCCACTCTCCCCACTAAGCAGAAAAGCAGGAGTTAATGGAGTAGCATCTTCCTGGCCAAAGGCAAGATCATCCTGGGATACCATGGATGGCCCTGCAGAAAGCCCCACGCAGTCATTAAATCTATAGAAACTTCCCCCAGATTCTTCAGAACAAGGTTGATCCAGTGAAGGGCACTAACTGGGGACCCACCAGTAGCCTGATGCAGGCTGGTCATTCAAGGCATAAACTTCCCTACTTGGGACTCTTCACTCATCCAGACTCTGCGGGACCAAGTTCCCTTTCAATAGCCAGTTTTATTGTTCAAAGATGAGGGGAGAAACCAAATCCCTACAGAATTCAATTGGCTGCTGCATCCATTTAGAAGAGTAAAAATATACCAGCACATATTGTTTCCCTCTTATGAGGAAGCAAACTACTAACTAGACTACCCCAGGGATGTTCCTTAAGTTTCAGGCCAAATTAAAGTCCAGACACACATTAGGGACTTGAAAAGTTCATACATCCAGAGCCTCAAGCTAGAAAACAAGAAAAACAAACCAAAAGAAAAAAAAAAAAAGATGAAAAGGCTAGACATTCATGCAAGTATTCAGAGCCCAAAGTGGTATTGTGGCCTTTTGAGCCTCTGAGACCTGGGTTCAAATCTTGGTTCTGTCCCCCTTAGTTTTGTCCCCTTGCTTTCCCTGTTTAACCTCTTGTTGCCTATCAAACCTATTGATACCTACTCTAGGTATCTGGATCAAATCTAATGATACCTACTTTCTACTCTTTAATACTGTGACCATTAGAGAGTAGAGAATGTCAGTAGCTTCAGGAGTACTAGGGGCTTTCACTAAACAGTAAAAGTGACTGTTAATTCACGAGAAATAGTTCTTTATTTTTTCATAAAAACACATTCGATAATTGTTTCACAATCCAAACATACAGCAATGAGATTGTAAGCAAAAGAACAACAACACAGCATGCACTACATAGAACCTCTAATTCTGTGCTACCATTGGTTTAGAATCCAACATTTTCATCTTTATTTTATGCCCAATGCAGAAATGCCTCAAGTTTATTTACCAACTAGACACTAATGTGCATTCTAAGGGAAATTACCCTCCCCAGGATCCAACTGTGGTTGTAAAACATTAAATAACAAATCACTTAGTGAAAAAAAAAATTTTTTTGTTTTATAACTGGAAGTTTTTACCTCTTTAAATAAAGATGAGAGGGATAGTGGAGTTCATAAAATAAGTCAGTCAGATCTGTACTTTGCTCTCTTCAACACATCACTGCAACCAAGGGTCTGCCTGTATCCATTTATCTTAAACTCAACAGAGGCTCCCAGTTCTTGGAAGGGAGACCACAAGTGATCAATTACTTCTTAGTGCACAAAGTCAAAGGTTAAACGTATTATTGCTCGCCACAGGCTGACCCTAACCTCAGAATTAATGCCATAAACAAAAAAGGAAAAATATAGTTAGGCCTGTGAAGGTATGTACCAGCTTTAGTCTCTAAAGAATTACAAAAGGGAAATGATGACCCCTACTGGTCAGAACTCAAACAGCCACCCTGCCCTGGGCATCCAGAGAGCTGAGGACCCAGGAGTTCCCACAGGAGCTTGTTTTCATACTGAGGCCCACACTGAGCAGAAGAATCTCTGTGAGGAGCAAAGGATTGGATTTTCCCATGTACAGCTGCATTTGTATTTGTGAAACAGAGAGACTGAGAGGGAATGTTTTGGCCCTAGGTGTGAAGCCCCAGGGTAGTCTCCTTAGGGACAGAGAGGCATCTCCACCTGCAATTCTGTGGCCTGCCAAGGCTGTTGGGCTGTGGGTAGTGCTAACACTCCCCATCCCCTTCCCTTACTAGTTGGCCACTCCTGATCTCAAAGACCATACACTTTCCAGCTTGGAGGATTGAGGTCCCAGTTGCAGATCCACTATAATGAGTTTCTTCATGGACAATTGAGAGGGACACATCATCCCTTAAAGTGCCTTCTTACAGAAGGTGAAATCTGTGTTGTGATGAACCAGTGTCTGAACAACTGTGGAAAAGGCATCTGGAGCAGACGGAGTGGACAAAGCTGACAGTAATTACCACCAGAGCCACTCAAAGAAACCACCTGTGGTGGTCCATAGTGCTGTTTGCCAAATAGTGCTCTCTACTGCCTGAATACACACTGGGATTACTATTTCTGCCCCCTTGATGTTGTACGGGGCCATGTGAATAGTTCTAGGCAATGCTTTTTGGGCAGTAGTCATGGATATGAGACCTTCCAGGGTTCTTTTTTCTACAGTCAGCAGAGTTCCCCAGCCCCCAACGGGCTTATATAAACAGTGTGTGTGTGTGTGTGTGTGTGTGTGTGTGTGTGTGTGATACATACCATAGTAGAAAAATAAAACTTGAGATTTGGGGGTTGTTCATTATGCAGCATAATGTAGTTCATTACTGACTTATCATCCAAGCTCACAGGGTGAAGAACCTTCCACTCAGAAGAATGTTGAAACCCAAAGAGGATTTGTGAATCTACATCAGGTAAGTCCGGGCTTAGCTGCTTCTTGAATTGAGAACTGCAGTCAGGCTTGGTCCAGTAGGGAACATCCCTGCTGTTGTCACATCATGGCACATGTAGAAGATGTCAGTATGTGCATGGCATCCCAGAGGTAGACTGAAGAGAAATTGAGGGATATCCATATAGGATTTGATGAAAATTTAATTTTACTTTCTTAACATCATGTAATTATAATATGCCAAAAAAAACCCACAATGTTTCAGGGAACATACTAACTTTTGAATTTGACAAACCCTCCCTTTAAAATCTTTGTAATGTTTTCACCACAAAACGTGGGCTTACTTTGGTACATAGAACTTTTTTGCATTACATTTTATGCTTGAAATGATCACACACAATTCATGATAAAGACTTGTTAATGAGGCGCACCTGCAGGGTTCAGTCAGTTAAGCATCTGACTCTGTTTCCACTCAGAGCATGGTCTCATGGTTCATGGGATCGAACCCTATGGCTGCTCTGTGCTGACAGCATGGAGCCCACTTGGGATTCTCTCTCTCTCCCTCTCTCTCTGTCCCTCCCCTGCTTGCTCAACCTGCGCTCTCTCTCTCTCTCTCTTTCTCAAAGTAAGTAAATAAACTTTTTTTAAAGGCTTGTTAATAATAATCTCTTCAAATTCTTGATAGTCACAACCCATGAGAAAACTTGTATGCAGGTGGTGATGAAATTTTAAAATTGTCTTTACAATTCTAAAGTTGTCAAAAATTATACTTAAAGAAACTAATGGCTCTTTTGAATGTTGGAATTTCTTGAAATAATGCAAATGTTTTTTAATTCAAGTCAACCATTTCATATTGAATATTTTAAAGGGTTTTTTAATTTCTTTTTTAACATTTTATTTTTGAGAGACAGAGACAGAGCGTGAACAGGGGAGGGGCAGAGAAAGAGACAGAATCTGAAGCAGGCTCCAGGCTCTGAACTGTCAGCACAGAGCCCGACGTGGGGCTCAAACTCACAGACCGTGAGATCATGACCTGAGCTGAAGTCAGAGGCTTAACTGAGCCACGCAGGCACCCCTCATATTGAGTATTTTAAAAGTGATGAAACACCAATCTGCAAAACACAGAAGATATATGAATTGATGTTGAAATGGTCACCCTGTGGTTAGCTATGACACCACTGAGACAGTCATCAGCCACAAAGAACAGAAATATCATGCTAGGTTGTATCTGTGGTCTGTTAATATCAGGGCTTCCTCCTGGAGCTGTGCTCTCATAGCAGCCCCTTCTGAAACTCCTCATTGCTACCCTATTTTTCTTCCCACTGCAGATAACAAGGCCCTGCGTTCCCCACCCTACCGCTGTCCTCAATATCTAGTCCTCTCCATGTACCACCAGCACCAGCCAACTTTGACTTACTCTACTGCCCCAAGCTCTTTCTTGCCCCAGGACCTCCACACTAGCTATTTGTTACCTCTGTCCAGTATATTCTTACCCAGCTAACTCCTACACATTCATCCATCCCTCAGAATGCCTTCTCTGACCCCTAATCAAAATAATGTGACACCATACTTATTGTTTCGCATTTGGTTCCTCATTTGTAACAAATGGAAATAAAAACAAGGTTGTTTTACATGAAGACAATAGCTACCACTGCTGTGTGGTATATAGAAATGTTATCAAGGGAGTAGGTCCTAAGACTTCTCATTATAGGAAATGTTTTCCCTTTTTTTAAAAAATTTATTTTCTTTTTATTGTATCTATATGAGAAGATGGACATTGGCTGAACCTGTTGTGGTAAGCATTTCACAACACATGTAAGTCAAACCATCATGCTTCATGTCTTTTACAGTAATGTATGTCAATTATTTCTCAATAAAACTGGAAAGATAGTATAAATAGTTATTAACATGGGCTTGTCTTGAGGAGCAAATGAGATATAACACATGTAAGCACCTGAAATAGTGCCTGGCTTTAATAAGTGTTCAATAAATCATCATCGTACCTTTTCCTTTTCCTTTGTGGCTTGTTTTACAATATAAATAGTATTTATGTATGTATATTTGTTTCCCACTAGACTGCAGATTCCATAAGCCCAGACATCATGTCTTTTTTTTTTTTTTTTTTTTTTTTTTTTTTGTCTACTGCTGTATACCCAAGACCTGGAACAGTCCCTTTATCAATATATGTTTGTTGAATGAATAAATGAATTCATCCAATGAGAACGCACTTGGCCATGGAAATTCTACCCATTAGAGAATCCACATGAAGCAATTAGACAGTGAATCTGAAAAATCTTAAAATGCTAATGGAAAAATAAATTTGGCCTTCTTCCTCTTGCTACTGACCCAACCTCCCTAGTCCTACTCTGCCATTCTGCCTTCCCTTATTTACCTTTATCCCTTTCTACTCCTGAATCTAGCTCTCTGGCATCCTGTTTCACTACTCTGTGTACCATTCACATATGGCATCTGGTTCATAGTAAGCACTCAATAAATATATGTTGAATAAATGCTACGAAGGCTGGAAGAGTGGATGGATCAATGGACCAATGGACGGATCATCCAACTGAGTAAATGAAAGGACGGATGTGGTACTCCCTCCCTCTTAGCATGGAGGAAATTTCTTGTGATTTCAAAGACCCCCCCCCCAAATCTCCACCCTAATGCTCCCCTCCCCAATCCAGTGGAAACAGAAGTGGGCACTCTTCTTGTAGTTAATTTAAAACCTAAACATGAATCTGGTTTGATGGGCCTGTGTCACTCGAGGCTACGTCTGGGCAGCCTCTCCATTACTACTAATGGCTAGCCTTGAGATGGAATTACTTCATTCTTCAGAGTAGAGTCGGGCAGTTTTTCCCTCTCTGAACAGCGAGCACATACTGCAAAGACATTCTGCTTCTATAAATATGCTTTTCTAAATGTTAAAGGGTTAGAGCAATTTCCAAAGGTCTCTGCCTCGAAGGAGCCCTCAGATGATATTTAATTGAACTACTTTTGCTTTCAGAAGTGGGGGAACTAAAATGTAAGAAGTGGAAATGCTTCTTGGTTTTATGTCAAAATATATAGGCTTCTACATTAAATAATGGAAAGAGAATTTTCTGTTATTAAACTCAGGAAAATGAACATAAACAGCTCAACCAAGGAGAGCAAAGTATATGATTTTTTAGGGCGGTCGGAGGAAAAAAAACAATCTCCTTTTAAACTCTATTTTCAAACCCTTAAAAACTGTTGAAGGCACATTTGCTGATAAAATCATTAGAAATCTCTTTCCCTCCTTTGGCATTCAAAATTGAACATTAAATATAAGCACGTCTGCTGCAAGTTTAAATATTAACTTCTTTCATAATATCCATATGGTGTTTCCAGAGCAAATTCTTTTGAACAAAAGAAACTGAATTTTGTAAAGGTCTGAGAAAGATCACCTCCGTGAAGCAAACTCTCTGAAGACGGCAAATGATCAATTTGTCATTTTGTATTTGTGAAAACATTTGAATGACGATGGGCATATTTTCCACCCAAGTCACATCAAGGAGCCAGCAATTAAATCCTGCTCCTGTTCAATGTATTCAAAATGTTCGTGTAATTCCGAATTTGATGTGATGTTCTCTGAAGACAAAGAGAACCAGGGGCTGCTGGGTCAGCATTCACAGAATGCTGAAAAGAGAAGGTGAATGTGTGAGCTGGTTTTGATTATTGCACAAAGCTGCTGTGCACTGCAGGACCCTGGTGGGCACCCTTCACTTAAACACCGTGTGAATGGCGCCCCCTAGAGTGCTGCAGTGAACAACCTGCACACCTGCCTTTGGAACAGTTTGTAGTCACATACTGTTGCCTTTTGTTGCCTTTTGTTTGGCTGCCTGATGTGGAAATATCCCCCCAATTTGAGGGGAACCCAAACTACAGGAAGACAGACCCCAATTCTCACGATGCTCGCCAGAGGAGATGCGTATTTCCCCTTCCCCACAGCTTGGATGTGGACAAGGCTTAGTCAAAGTAAACCAAACCAGTGCTCTCGCCCAGAACTCTATATCTAAATACAGTGACATGAAAATGCAGGCTAAGTGGAGATCATCAGAAACAGCAGTAGCGGGGTTGAGGGTCAGGGAGTGTTGGGGCAGGACAGGGCGCCACTGACCACTGCTCTAAGGTGCCTGGGTAAGGACATGTGGAGGGCTGAGTCCAGTCCACTCTACTCACCAAGGTGATCCTCCAAGCATGCATTGGCAAAGCACCCTTTTTCTAATCCACACAAATTAATAACGGTTGTCCTTAGTGGGGATTCAGGTAGGGGCACCAGCCATCTATTCCAGGGCATGATGCTGGCTGTGTCCTCAGCTACCCAGCCTCTCTCTGTCCCTGTTCTCCAGCCTTCTTGTCAATGCTGTGGGCTCCTTACCTCTCAAAGTGTCATTTTTCTGCTTACGTTTGAAGGAGTCAGTTTCTGTTGTTTGCACATCTGTGTCTGTCCAGCAGAGCCCTGACCACACACCCCTTCTTGCCAGCTTATCCCACCTTGCTTTGTCACACAAGGGCCACTGGCAAAGGCCAGACTTCCAAAGGTATGCAGAATTAGAAAGGAAAAAACATGTTGGAAGAGACTATTTTTCTACTACCCAGATAATAAGAATCAGTGTCCATATAGTGAATTTTTTTTTAATTTTTTTTAAGTTTATTTATTTTTGAGACAGAGAGAGACAGAGCATGAATGGGGGAGGGTCAGAGAGAGAGGGAGACACAATCAGAAGCAGGCTCCAGGCTCTGAGCCATCAGCCCAGAGCCCGATGCGGGGCTCGAACTCACAGACCGCAAGATCGTGACCTGAGCTGAAGTCAAATGCTTAACTGACTGAGCCACCCAGGCGCCCCCATATAGTGAATTTTTTAAACAGACAGGCATGTTAGCATCTATCCCAAGCCCTTCATTTGGCAGGCAAAATCCAGAGGAAGCAGGTGAGTTGTTGAAGGTCACCTAGCTAGTTAAGAGCAGTTTCTATAAGCCTCTCTATCTCAACTGCTTAATTGAATTATTTATGTGGGCACCATGATGTGGCTGGAGTTAAACAAAGAAGGGCATCAATTCTGCTCACCACACTGTGCCTAAACTCTCAGAAAATGCTTTGCTAAAATCAATTTGCCTTCAAACTTTAATCCTGGCCCAGAAGCAGAACTCTGATTTATGAAGTCTTAAGAACAATGTTGTGAGATGTTTTGAACATTAAAAAATTAAGATTTACAGGGGTGCCTGGGTGGCTCAGTCAGTTGAACATCCAACTCTTGATCTCAACTCATGTCTTGATCTCAAGGTCATGAGTTCAAGCCTCACGTTGGGTTCTGCACTGGGCATGAAGCCTACATGAAAAAAATTAAAAATTAAGACTTACAGTATAAAGATGCCTCCACTTGTATTTCCTGTAATAAAACAATAAGGACCCTGAAGGTAGAATTGGATGTACCTGGAAGAAGCAGTGAACGACCGCCCTTGGGACAGTCGTGTGTGTGCATCTTTTCTCCTAAGATAGAAGAGTCTCTTTGTCCTGTAAATGCTACAAAAGATGTGGGAGAGGAGCAGTAATGGCAAGCAGAGGGGCTGATGCAAGTAATGTTTTGTTTCAGTGTCTCACTTGTCTTAATCTTGGTTCACAGAATAGAGAACATCAAGGAAAGAATAAAAAGGTATCTTCCATTTTCTCCATTACTGAGTACGTGCTTCTCAGTGATAAAATACAAAAATTCATTGGGAAATTTTTGAACTATTTATCTCATACAGCATCTAAGACACAAAGGGTAGGAACTTCGGCCCCAATTTAGACATCTGGAAACAGAGGCCTGAAAAGAAGACTACAGAAGGCACAGTCCCTCTCCCTGAGCTTTATCCAGTAGACCACAATGTCCCTATGATTCAGAAGTCAGCAAACTTTTTCTATAAAGGGCCAGAGGGTAAATATTTTAGGCTGTGCAGGCCATATAGTCACAACTATTCAACTCTGCCAATGTGACAAAAACAGCCACAAATGTGAACACATGGGAATGGATGTGTTCCAATAAAAACTTTATTTAAAAAACAGTAGGCCTGGGGCACCTGAGTGACTCAATCAGTTAAGTGTCCAACCCTTCATTTCAGCTCAGTTCATGATCTCACGGTTCAGTTCATGAGATCGATCGAGCCCTGTGTCAGACTCTGCACTGACAGATGCTTGGGATTCTCTCTCTCTCTCTCTCTCTCTCTCTCTGCTCCTCCCCCACTCACCCTTTCTCTCCCTCTCTCTCAAAATAAATACATAAACACTTTAAAAAACACTGGGCAAAGTTTGGCCCATGGGCCATAGTTTGCAGACCACCGCTATAGTTGATCAGAGTGCAACCTCCAACACACACACATTCTATCATCACAGACTCTTTAAACTCAGCCTTGAACACCTTTCAAACAGTAACATCATCTGTCAGATCCAGGGTAGGAGGCAACGTCCCCGGTTTTTCATGAACAATAGCAGACAGAAAGCCACGTTTACATTCCCAAGACAATCCTTAGTTACGAAGAAGACAAAGGTCCCTCCTGTCCCCCCTATATAACATATATAACGTTGCAACTCAATCCACAGAATTAGTATGCAACATCTCATCTTCCCTTGCAAGCATCTTTGCCTGAAAAACCAGGCGGCAGCCTCATAGTGACAGCACGAGAATAACTTGTCATCCTGGTAATGGTCTAACTGCATATAAGTGTCTGTCATAATGAAAATTGGTGTCTTCCATTTCAATTTATTTTGTCAACAATCCAAATGGAGCCCGAATATATCTTCCAACACCAGTGCACGCAGACCAAATAGGGAAGAGAACTTTAAAATGAACCTCATCATCATACGACTAAATATTTACATTAAAAAAGATTCTCTCTTCTGGAAGACATCCCAGATCTACTGTTCTCCCCTGCCAGTACACCTGCAGCTTTTTGTAACTAATTAAGGAACTCCAGAAAACACATTCAAAAGGGCCTCAGCAAACAGATGCACACTCCATTAATTAAACAAGCCGGAGCAATCACCCAGGCTGTAATTGGAAAATGTGCTTCTTTCCTCCATTTTAAGGCAATCATAGTTATTTGCAAATGTTTTTTGATAGTTTCTCAAAAGAGAAAGTCGGCTAGCAGCAGGTTCTGGCTTCCTCTAGCGGGGAGGGGTAGGGGGCAGATGTTTGGGAAAGGTTGGAGGTATGAGGCAGTCACCCAGGTTCACTAATTAGCTCTTCTGCCCCTTTCTCTCCCTCCAGAAGACTGTGCTAATGAGAAAAGAAAGTTTACGTGCTAAAAACAGAAAGGAAGCCTGCTTACGCTACTCAAAAGCACAAAAATGTTCCCCTGCAGTACACTCTTCAGAGCTCTAATTAGGGGGCACAGTGGTTGGGGTAACCACAAATGAGTCCCCCCGCCCTTAACTGAGCTCACACTGTCTGCAGGGGCAGAGTTGGGAGCAGGAGGAAGGAGACAAAATAGTATGGAATCTCTCCTATACTCTTGTCTTTGGGTTCCAGGCACTGTTTTAGGGGAGCCCTAGTCTTAAGTAAAATTCCCCTAGTTGGGGAGTTATCCTAGGACTTCAGCATCCCAATCAGGCCTCACAGATGCCACAGTCTCTGGGAGCCAGTATTCAGGTTATTTTGCTATTATTCTCAACCACATACCCACCCTTCTATACTCTTCTCTGTGATGTGGGGCTAGGACTCTCCAATCTAACCTCTCCTTTGCCAGCTGGCTTCCTGCTTGGTGCTGCTGAGACAGGGCATGAGAGAGGGACTGAAAAGCTGGAGGAGGGAAAAGAGACTGACTCTTTCCTGTTTAGCTGTTTCCTGTTGGCATCACCCCAGCCATGGCCCTCGTCCCAACGGCAACAGTTGGTCCCATCTTCCTGCTTCTCCCAGAACTCCCAGAAATAACCACACTGCATCTTCCAGATGTACCAGCACCAGCTAGCAGCACACCCCTCTCAGAGTCCCAGTCCTAGAGGGCCCCTCCTCCAAGAATCTAGGTTTCAATGACCCCATCATCTTCACTTTGTTTCTGAAGCCCTAAGAGTAATCTATGCTTTCTGCAGTTACTACCTTTTGACACCTCAGTGTTCCCCTTTTGTCTTGTAAGTCTTTTTAAAGAGATAATTTAATGTAAAGAAAATTACTGAGCTTTTTTCCCTGACTTGACTTTGACTGATCCAATATTTGGTATCAGGACTGATCCTAGGAAACTGATACTCAGGAATGGGATTCTGGGATTGGTTGTCATGTCCTTGGACTTAAATGCCATCCTGAGGTCCCATTGAGAAATGAGATGTTAGTAATAGTAATCTATAGTAGGCAGTGACATCATGATGAATCAAATTATAACCTGTAATTAATTGCGATGGGGTGCCTACTGAAGCAAGTGCCTTGGGGACCAAGTGGTTGCTGCACTTGCCTCTTAGAGAAGTGACAATCACTTCAAAGATCATATTGTGAGACGGTTGCTTCTAATTGCCCTGAAGAGATTAAGAAAGAAAATGACAAACTGAGGGCTTTAAATGCTGACCTTAAGTCGTGGTCAGAGAACCAGAGTGCTTTGATGGTAGCCCTAAAATTAATTCTTATTTCTTGTACTGCAGGTCCCACCTCAACAAAAAAACAAACCCAACACTTAACTATGTGAATTGCAGAATTACAACTTAGGTTTAATTCTCAGTTTCACCAAGTCTCACATAAAAGTTAAGGCACTTATTGGGAAGGAGTGGGACCCTGGAGTTAAAATAGGGCTATATGGGTGGATCTAGATGAAGCAGCGGATACTAAGCCTAAGGTATTTCTGAAGCTCTTTTTCATTTAAGGGCCAGCACCTCCTCCTGTATCTAGAAGACTAATATTCCTTGCTTGAAGACCTTGCAATAATTTCACCTGCTGTGCTGCAAGGGTGTGCCTATTTTCCTCAAGACTCACTCAGTATTAGCTAACTATTGCAGCACAATAAATTTCTATGAAACTTACTGGCCTAAGGAAATAATAAACTTATCACGTCTCACAGTTTCTGTGAGTCAGAAATTCAGGAGCAGCTTAACTGAGCAATTCTTATGAAATCACAGTCAAGATGTTAACTAAGGGTAAATCAACTGAAGGCTTGACTATGCACTGGCAGATCTTCTTCTAAGAAGGTGCACCCTCATGGCTGGCAAATTAGTGCTGGCTGTTGGCAGGAGGCTTCTGTTCCTCATCACATGGACCTCTCCACAAGGCTGCTTGAGTGTCCTCACAACATGGTGGCTGGCTTTTCCAAGCATGAGTGGTCCAAGACAGAGTTCAATGAAGCCACAGCACCATCCCCTAGCTATGTACAGGTGATTGGACCATGGATAGACACTGACCCATGAGGTATCCTGAGGGGAAATGCTCTGCTAAAAAAGAGAGGTGGGGAGGGAGGGAGAGAGAGAGAGAGAGAGAGAGAGGGAGAGAGAGAGAAAATAAAGATAAAGAAGCCTGTCAGACTCTAACCCTCAGAAATTTGATCTGGTATCTTTTGTGGTCAAAGCCTAAGTCCTAAGCATACACACAGAGGGGTTCCCTGATGTAGCAGGGACTATCAATGAGTTGAAGTTTTCAGAAACAGGAGTCATCAGTACAAGAAAGACATGAGGGTGGGTAGTGGCACTCAGGAAAGACAGAGGAAGAATATCAGTAATAGCAGGAATGGTAAAGGCAAATATGAGGAAATGTTATATTACCTAAGATGGCATATCTGGAAATTCCAGCGTAAGGACCAAAATAGCCCCATCAGTAGAAAGATCTTGAAACTCTTCTAGTCCCTGAACTACACATCATTCTGACTTTCTGATAGCTCCTGGGGCAAGTCTGAGTTTCATCTCCCTGTTTGGCTTATGTATCCTCTTAGAAAAACCTCACTGCTGCAGTAATCTTTACAAAGTTCTGTTTCTTACAAATAAAGCAACCAAAGGAGCCAGGGCTTGTAACAATACAAATAATGCAAGTAACTCTAAAGTGCAAATAAGGCACCAGAGAGGGAGGGGCAGTAGAGATGAAAGGAAATGGCCAAGTTCACCCAACTAGCAAGGTAAGTCAAGGCAGACTTACCACATCCAGTTCTCTTTCCCAGCCCAGTGCTCTTCCCCTTGTCATCATATAACTACTACTATACTGTATATTGTATACACAGAAGAACTGTGGGGGAGGCTCTGAGCCACTGAGTACCCTCCATGTGAAAAGCACCTTGCTGGCAGCTCAGAAACAGCAGGGAATAAAAGAAAGATGTCTGCCTCACAGACATCTTCCCTTCATGTGTGTATTCATGGGAGGAAAACCACAGGTATAAGGTGAATCCTAGAAGCCCATTATGAAGTGTGCCCATTATTCTGCAACTTCAGCACTTCAGGGTATGTATATGATTATTAAACACACACACACACACACACACACACACACACACACACACCGTTTTATTTATTTATGCACGTTAAGTGCTATAATTGTGAGTACGCCATTATTATTATCCAGACAGCCTGTACAATTCAAACCAGGATCCACTTACGAGATATAAAGCTTCAAGCTTCAGTTACCTCATCTGAAGAATAAGGATAGTAATGGTGCCTGCCTTAGAGTGCTGTTATAGAGATTCAATGAAAGGAACATGTAAAGTGCCCAGGACAGCACCTGACACATGACAAGTATATATTTTATTAGTAGTGGAATTAGTATGATTGGGATCATGATTATTAAAATTTTATTATTGAAACTTAAAATGCTATCCTCTTTTACATAAATTTGAACTCTTACTGCTATTCCTCAAAATAATGTTTTTCGTGGGCGACTGGGTGGCTCAGTCAGTTAAGCATCCAACTTCGGCTCAGGTCATAATCTTGCGGTTGATGGGTTCATGCCCTATGTTGGGCTCTGTGGTGACAGCCCAGAGCCTGAAGCCTGCTTCAATTCTGTGTCTCCCTCTCTCTTTGTTCCTCCCCCACTCACACTCTGTCTCTCTTTCTCACTAAAAACTAAATAAATAAAATAATAATAATAATAATAATAATAATAATAATATTTTTCTCAAGGGGGCAAGAGAAAAAACTGAAACTGTTATCCCAGGAAGAATTTAATTCAAATCTGGCCCTGGCTGTCACTTGCTGTGTGTCTTTAGATCAGCCTATTTGCTTCTCTGAACTCCAGTCAACTTACCTACAAAATAGAGCATAATAACATCCACATCCTCTGGTTTGTTGTGAGAATTGAGTGGTGCATTGCATTTAATACTGAGACTGGTACATACACTGAATAAACAATACCTACTGCTGTCCTAGTCATCATCATCACTGTTGTCTTCTGCAAACTTTACTAGGTGGCATCCACACAGATTTAATTTTGCAAATATGCTGATTTTATTAGGAAAATAAAAATTACTCCCTGTTATATCATTAGATATATACTATTTGCCCCCAGTCCTGATATGGGCATGTTTGGCCATAGGAAATGTGCAATAACAATTTTTTAATGTAATTAATATGTTGCCTTGAATTAATTAACATTCAAGACTTCTTGGAAAGGAGGAAAGGAGTCTTGAATGTTAATTAATTCAATGGAATACTACTTGGCAATGAGAAAGAATGAAATATGGCCTTTTATAGCAACATGGATGGAACTGGAGAGTGTTATGCTAAGTGAAATAAGTCATACAGAGAAAGACAGATACCGTATGTTTTCACTCTTATGTGGATCCTGAGAAACTTAACAGAAGACCATGGGGGAGGGGAAGGGGGAAAAAAAGTTAGAGAAGGAAGGAACCAAACCATAAGAGACTCTTAAGAACTGAGAATAAACTGAGGGTTGATGGGGGGTGGGAGGGAGGGAAAAGTGGGTGATGGGTATTGAGGAGGGCACCTTTTGGGATGAGCACTGGGTGTTGTATGGAAACCAACTTGACAATAAATTTCATATTAAAAAAAAGATTTGTGAACATGGATTGGGTTGAAGAATGGAGACACCTTATATCATCAAATTTGTGCACATGGGGTGAGGAGGTAAGGAGACCAAGTCTGAGCCACCCCTTCTCATCTCTTGCTTCCTGTCCCATATGGCACCAGCCGTGAAACAGGCCTGGGTCAGCCCAGTACCAGGCCCTGGAGATTAGAGCTTTATATAACCTCAGTCCCTGATTAGAATTTTCTGGCTCTGGGAGGAGTGTAATGGACCAGCCTTTCCCCTTGATAATAAGAATAGAGCCTTGAGTCTTGACAGTGAAGGACCACATAGGCAGAGCAGGACCCATACTGTACTACCTTTTCATGGTAGTCTAAGTGAAAAAGTTGGTCCATGTTGCCCAGTCCAGCTTGCCAGAGTTCTCTGCACTTAGATGTAAGCACCAGTTTCCCATTTGCCATTCCTCATTGCCCTCAGGGTTCTGGTAAGAAACAACAAGCAGAATTTGGGTCTTTCTGTGTTCTTGGCCAAACTTCACTTCAATACCATCTTCACACAGATTTCTGACAAAATGAACAAATAGATAAATACAATACACAGTCCCTGTCCTCAGGGAACTTACACTCTGATTAGGGGAGCAGATCTAGCTCCTAGGTAGTGGCCTGTTTTGCCTTAGAGATTGAGAAGACCACATGGTCCATTTGGTGCAGCTACAAAATGGGGATGACTGGTTCCCCGAGTGCCTGTATGCACACCCAAGTTGCCCACTTAAAATAAGCAACAAACAAACAAACAACAGAAATACTTTTGTTTTGTTGAGCCACCTAGATTTCAGGATCCTTTGTTAATACAGCATGACCCAGACCATCTTGACTCTGTGTTCTAGCTATGAAATGGCTTAGTTCTAAAGACATGCTGTATGTCAAATATCAATAAAATCTCATGAGAATCTAGCTACTTAGTCTCTGATTTAACCTCTTATATTACATTATTTCAGGATCCTAAGGGTCATAGCTCCTAAATAGACAGGTCCTAATAATCAAAACACAGCAGCTATATTGCAAAAGTAATTAAGTATACAACCCTGTAAGCTACCAAAACAGAAAAGCAATGCTATGAAAACCACATATTTGGAAGATCCTTCTTGTTCTGATATGAAGATATATTGGAGGATATAGGGACTAGAAAGGTAGACAACAATTCAGAGGCTAGAAAGGATAAAGATACAGAAAAGGAGAGGCCACAAAATGATGCTAGATTCATACTGACAATCATGGTAGATGGTGGGAGGGGGGGCCCTGGAGACTACAGGCATCTATGAGAACCTTGACCTTATATTTGCCCATATTTCTAGAGTCCCCAAATCATTTAGCTTTTCTGTATCTGTCCTTTCCTTGTCATCCCCACAACCCTAACTAAGCCTAATCATTTTAAGTGAAGCACCATCTTTACTAGCTGATAAGAAATTTGCAACTCATCACAGCTGCTACTGTCACATAGTCTTTAATCATATCTCTTCCTGTTTATTGGAAACTCAGAGAGTATCCAACTCTGTTTAGGCAGATTCTACTAACTACAGTGAACAATAGGAGAAAATGAAGACAAAATTTGTCTGAAGACAAAATTTCCAACACAGAAAAGTGACCATCCAGGTCCCCTAATTAACTCTTCATGTACCTGGGTGGAAAGAACATATTAATTATGTATTATAGGTCCTGTTGACTTCAACAAAGAGAAATACCCTTTGAATTGAGCCATATGTTAGGATGATAGAGCAAAAATGTAGAAAAAGTGGCTGCCTGATGACTTTGTGAAGCCTGAGTGTTTACTTCCAGACTTAATTTATATGAGAAAGAAGTTTCTATATGTTCAAAGTATTTTCTTACCTTGGGTTTTCAGTTGTATGTGGTTAAATCCAATTCGTACTAGTATCATGGGACTTCCTACTTCCTCCACTCTTTACTGGGGAAGGAAGTAAAATATATGCACTGACCTTTCAGATCACACAGCTAATAGGCAGCAAAAAAGTTCCAAACCAGGTCTCTCTGACTCTGAAACTTGAGGTCCTTCCACAGTACCACAGAGCTGCTGGGACTAACATTATGATAAGCATTAGAGTGGCACGCCTGATAGGAATGCCAGCACAAATCACCAAAAGTAGGGAAATCTTTTGGTGTTAGTGAGTAGCTTTCCTACAGCTACATCTTATTCCATAAACAGAGAAAACTCTTTTAACTCAATTTTATTCAGAAGCAAGTAAGAATCTCAACCCAAACTAGATTAATCAAAAAGGAAATTAATTGGTTCAAAGAACTGAGATGTATGGGAGATTTGCTGGCTTCATGCACGTATGGATCCAGGGAGCTAAGAGTATTACCTTTCATATCTCTCTCTCTCTCCATCCCCCTCTCTCAAATATATATTTACATAAATATATATATATTTATAAACATATATATTTAACATCTGTGTGTGTGTATATATATATATATATATATATATATATATATATATATATATTTGCCCTTCTTCACTCAGTGTAATGACATCATTCTCTCCTATAGCAGGAAAATCTTTTTCCATGAGGAAGAGGAATATGGTCTTTGACAGTCCCAAATTCACATTCTCCCAGCCCTACACACTCAACCAGAAGAGCATCCCTTTTTCTCAGTGTCTATATATCAGTTCCAGAGAAGTCTACGATTGCACTATATACCCCTGGAACAATCAGTATTGTTATGAAACAAAGTGCCAAGATTAGGTAGACCGGGTTGAGTGTGTAAAATTAGGTCAGGGGGTAGAGATCGGCATTACTACTACAATAAAATGAGGGAAGGATAGTTTCCAAAGGAGAGAAGAACAGGAGAAACAACATAAATTACTCCAGAAGTCACTAAATATTTTTGAGTAAGGGAGTAACAAGATGAAATGTAGTGAAACAAGGGAGAAACAAGATAAAAATAAACATAGAGCACTGGGAAGATGGGCTGATGGGGAAAGGAAGGCAACTTTTAGAATAATTAAGAGGAGAGTGATGAAGGTCTTAACCTGAAGGATAGTAGTACACAACAAAGAAGGGAGGGGTCAAAAGTACTCGCCCCATTTCCACTTCCAACCATGAGAGAGCAAAAGCGTTCAGACTTGCCTTTCCACCATAAACAATTGAAAAGTGTACAAATATATTTTCAAATATTTTACAACAGAAACAAAAGATTGTGATCCCTGAGAGAAGGGAAATAAGCAAAGTGAATTCCATGATTATTCCAGTTTTCTGCCTGGAGGCAATTTCTGGATTGTGGTACAGGAAAGGGAAACCTGACTAGATCACAGTACTGCTAAATCGAGAAGATAGAGATCAGAGTTTGGGGGAACTGAAATAGCTAAAATTTGTGGGTCAGAATATCAAAAAGGAAGAATTATAAAATAAGCTCTAAATCTGCACAGGCATTCCCTGTGCAGGGAATTCCTTAGGCTAGATACTAAACTGTGCATGGTGGAAGTTTATAAAGTTGGGCAAAGGAAAAACTCTGGGGAAAAAGAAAACAATTACTGAAGAGCTGTAAACTCAATAATTCCCAGAGTTCACCCTGGACCTGTCATCATCCAAGTTCCCACCACTGAAAGTAGAGAGTCTTCACCAAATTCACAGGGTCTTTAGAAGAAGGCCAAAAGGATAGGGTCTTAGTAGTGGCTCTAAACTAATCCTAGAGGAAAGGCTAATTTAGAGTCACCCTTAAAAAGTTTAAAAACAAGCCTTAAAAGAATCAAGCTGGCTTGCAAGTAACTTAATTGCCTTCCAGAACAAAGTCCAACACTCTTTAACAGATAACAGCATTGCAACACACAATGATGCAAAATTTTCAATGTCAGGCATTCAATAAAAAATTAGTAGACTATGTAGATGCATGAAAACCTGATCCATAACAGGAAGAAAAATTAGTCAGTAAAAAGGCCTAGCAGTTTCTCGTTCAAGATAGTAATATAGGAGAATCCTAAACCCACTTCCTCTCATGGACACACTGAATCTACAGGTATATATGGAACAACTTCTTCTTAATAAAACCCAAAACTATCTCAGCAATTCCTACACATTGGGCAAATGAGGAAAAAACACATTGAAGTGGATAGAAAAGGCTGAGACATAATTTTGCCACCCTCAGTGTGGTGACCCACTATCAGGAGGGAACTCACAAACCTGACCTTCTTCTCCCTGAGAGGTGAAGGGCTTGAACTCTACATCTGATACACCAACTTCTAAAACCTGCACCTGTGAGATGAGCCTGCAAAACATTTAACTTTAACATTTTTTTAAACATTTATTTATTTTTGAGACAGAGAGAGACAGAGCATGAACGGGGGAGGGGCAGAGAGAGAGGGAGACACAGAATCTGAAGCAGGCTCCAGGCTCTGAGCTGTCAGCACAGAGCCTGATGCGGGGCTTGAACTCACAGACCACAAGATCATGACCTGAGCCAAAGTCGGCCTCTTAACCGACTGAGCCACCCAGGTGCCCCAAAACATTTAACTTTAAAGGCCAATGGGCCCAGCAATAGCACTGCTAGGAATTTACCCAAGGGATACAGGAGTGCTGATGCATAGGGGCACTTGTACCCCAATGTTTATAGCAGCACTTTCAACAATAGCCAAATTATGGAAAGAGCCTAAATGTCCATCAACTGATGAATGGATAAAGAAAGTGTGGTTTATATACACAATGGAATACTACATGGCAATGAGAAAGAACGAAATATAGCCTTTTGTAGCAATGTGGATGGAAATGGAGAGTGTTATGCTAAGTGAAATAAGTCATACAGAGAAAGACAGATACCATATGTTTTCACTCTTATGTGGATCCTGAGAAACTTAACAGAAGACCATGGGGGAGGGGAAGGAAAAAAAAAAAGAGGTTAGAGAGGGAGGGAGCCAAAACATAAGAGACTCCTAAGAACTGAGAACAAACTGAGGGTTGATGGGGTGCAAGGGAGGGGAGGGTGGGTGATGGGTATTGAGAAGGGCACCTGTTGGGATGAGCACTGGGTGTTGTATGGAAACCAATTTGACAATAAATTTCATATTTAAAAATAAATAAATAAATAAATAAATAAATAAATAAATAAATAAATAAATAAATAAAGGCCAATGGGGCTTGTGTCCATGAGACCTACAGGACTACAGAGGGCTGAAAAACAGTTCTTAAAGGGTTCATGCATGCACACTCATCTACCTCAGGGCCCAGCACATAGGTTGACTGAAAAGTGCCCAGACTTTTGGGGAAAGAGAATTATTTCCTTACCTAAAAGCACCAGCCTAAGAGGCAGGCATCCAATTTAACACATATCTAGAGGCATCCTAAAATATTCTCATAAATGTAGGCTGGCAAGTGCCATCTTTGTGCTCTCCCTCTGCCTCACTCCAGCTCACTGGTATCTCCAGAAAGTACTTGTACACTTGTCTGGATTTTGTGGTTTCTGCCTAAAGTACAATTTTTGTGGCTCCTGCTTAAAGGACAACTCTAGATTTCCTAGCTATGATAGCCAATAGGTTTTTGTTTGTGGAGCATGCAAAACTGTAAAAGAGAGTTCATAACCAACTACCATCCCCAGGACACAGCAGAGAGACAAGAGACTGAAGTGCCAGTCTTTCTCTGAGTGAGGCCTATTGCCTTAATCTTCATAACTGCAGCCTGAGGAGCAGTCTTCTCATTAAACATACATCTAAGGGGCACCTGGCTTGTTCAGTCAGTTAAGCATCTGACTTCAGCTCAGGTCATATCTCATAGTTTGTGAGTTTGAACCCCACATCAGGCTCTGTGCTGACAGCTCAGAGCCTGGAGCCTGCTTCAGCTTCTGTGTCTCCCTCTTTCTGCCCCTCATGCTCATAGTGTCTCTCTCTCTCTCTCTCTCTCTCTCTCTCTCTCTCTCTCTCTCAAATAAATACACATTAAAAAAAACACATCTAAGTGATGACTATAATCCTCTCCAGAGACCTCAGAAGGTGGGCACTATCTTTACACCCTTCCCCTGAACACTATAGGACACTAGTATATCCCAAACAGGAGCTTGTACATGCATCTGGTACCCCAGTTTTTACATCTGATGCCCAGTTCTTGTACCTGTGGCCCAGAACCCCTTGATTTCCTGGCTCTGGTGGCCAGTGGATTTTGTGTTCATGGGTGCCAAGGAACTGAAACAAATGTAAAGACAGTTCATGACACAAGATACAGCACAGACAGCAGACTGAAACACTCCCTCAGTCTTTCTATGAAAGTAGCCTATTTGTTTGTCCTGGAGCTTTGGCCTGAGGGACAGACATCTAACTAAACACAGATCTAAGAGCCAACTGTGATTCTTTCCCTGAGACCTCAGGGGACCAACACTATCTTTGCACTCCTTTCTACCACACTCCAGAGTGCTTGTATATCCCAGAGGGAGGCTTGTACATGTACCTGGTGCCTGGTTTTTATGTCCAGTGCCTTGGTTTTTGTTACTGCCAACCAGGGAATGTCCCTTGATCACCTGGCTATGGTGGCCAGTGGCATTTGTGTTCGTGAGCTTAATGGGATAGTAGAAATATAAAAATAAAAAAAGTTCTCAACTGGCTATCACTGCAGAGCTCAGCACATAGGGAATAACAGAAACACCCATTTCCCAGTATTTTACTGAAAGAGACATATTTAACATATTTTAAAAGCTGTTACCTGAGGGTTTGGCCTCCAATCAGCTTTAAACAGGTGCTGACTGAAATCCTCCCCTTTGGAACACTGACAGGTTTTGGCACACCCTCAACTATAGGGAACCACAAAAATTAAAGTAAGCTACTTAGGCAATCACAGAGGATTGAGAGACAACCAAGAGCTATGGCAGAGTTGAATGATAAGGCTCTTCTCCCATATAAGGCCACTCCATCAAGAGTGGAAGAAGTGGCTGTTTTATGTAATGCATGGAAACCAAGAGTCTAGGAAAATTAAGAAACAGAGGAATATGTTCTAAACTAGAGGACAAGATAAAACATTAGAAAAATGCCTCAATGAAACAAAAATAAGTGATTTACCTGATAAAGATTTCAAAATAAGTCATAAAGATTCTCACCAAGCTCACAAGAAGAATGGATGAACAAAGTGAGAATTTCAACAAAGAGATAGGAAAATATTTTAAAGTACCAGATAAAGTCACAGAGATGAAGAATACAGTAACTGAACTAAGAAATGCAACAGAGAAGTTCAACACCAGATTACATGGAGCAGAAGAAGGCATCAGTGAACTTGAATACAGGGCAATGGAATTCATCCAATCATCAGCAAAAAGAAAAAAGAATGGAAAAGAGGTAAACTAGTTTAAGGGACATGTAGCACAACATCAAGCAGACCAACATTCATATTATAGGGATCTCAGAACGAGATGAGAGAGAGAGAACAAGGGCAGAAAATTATTTGAAGAAATAATGGTTGAAAACTTCCCTCACCTAGAAAAGGAAACAGACATCCAGACCCAAGATGCCCAGAAAGTTCCAAATAAGATTAACCCAAAGAGACCAACACTAAGACATATTATAATTAAAGTGACAAATTTTAAAGATAAGAAGAGAATCTTAAAAGCAGCAACAGAAAATTTGCCACATACAAGATAACCCCCGTAAGACTATCAGCAAATTTTTCAGTAGAAACTTTACAGACCAGAAAGAAGTGACATGACATAATCAAAGTGCTGAAAGAAGAAACACCTTCCAACCAAGAATACTTCACTGGCAAAGTTGTTCTTCAGAATTAATGGAGAGATAGTTTCCCAGACAAACAAAGCTAAGTTTATCACCACTAGACTATCCTTACAAGAAATGTTAAAGGGACTTCTTAAGCTGAAATGAAAGTGCTAATTAGTAGCAAGAAAATACATTAAACAGTAAATCTCAATGGTAAAGGTAAAACTATAAAAATATATATTTATAATAATCTAATATAAAGGTTGTGGGTTAATCACATATAAAGCTAGCATTAAGGCTAAAAAAACAAAAGTAGTCAGGGGTGCCTGGGTGGCTCAGTCGGTTGAGCGTCCAACTTCAACTCAGGTCATGATCTCACCGTTTGTGAGTTCGGGCCCTGCATTGTGCTCTGTGTGGACAGCTCAGAGCCTGGAGCCTGCTTCAGATTCTGTGTCTCCCTCTCTCTCTTTCCCTCCCCCACTTTCACTCTGTCTCTCTCTGCCTCTCAGAAATAAAGAAAAAAAAAGTAGTCAATATCACTATAACTACAATGATTTGTTATGGTATACACCAGATAAAAAGTTGTAAACTATGACATAAAAAACAAAACATAGGGGCAGGGAGTAAAAATGTAGTTTTCAAATGCCTTCAAGCTTCGTTTGTTATCAACCTATAATAGACTGCTAAAAATATAAATTATTTTATGTAGGCCTCATGGTAAAGCAAAAATCGATCAAAGATACACAAAAAAATATAGATAAAGGAATGTAAGCATATCACTACAAAAAAATCATCAAATCATAAAAGGAAGAGAACAAGGGAAGATGAAACAGAGGAATTACAAAACATACAGAAAACAATAAAATGGTGACAAGTACACACCTATCAATAATTACTTTAAATGTAAATGGACTATTCTCATATCAAAAGACTCAGTGGCTGAATGGGAACACACACACACATACACAAACACACACACACAAGACCCATCTATATGCTGCCTACAAGAGATGTACTTCATATATAAAGACACACATAAACTCAAAGTGAGGGGATGGAAAAAGATGTTCCATGCAAATGGAAACAAACAAGAAAACTGGGGTAACTATACTTATATCAAAAAATTTAAGACAAAGACTGTAATAAGAGACAAATATTATTATATAATGATAAAAGGGCCAATCCAACAAGAAGATATTACATTTGAAAATATTTGTGCACCCAACCTAAGAACAAATGAATATATACAGCAAATATTAACAGACCTAAGGGGAGAAATAGACAGCAATACAATAAGAGTAGGGAACTTTAACACCCCACTTTCACCAACAGATTGATCATCCACACAGAAAGTCAAGAAGAAAAGAATGTATTTAAATGACATGCTCATTAATGAAGTATAAATAAAGAAAATAAAAAATAAAATAAATGACATGTTCAACCAGACAGACCTACCAGACATGTGCAGAACATTCCATCCAACAGCATACATATTCTTCTCAAGTGCACATGGAATATTCTCCTGGCTGGATCATATGTTAGGCCACAAAACAACTCTTTTAAGTTTAAGAAGATTGAGCACCCCAGCTAATACGCCAGATCCCCAGCACCACAAGCCTGGCAGTGTGCAAATAGCCCAGACAGGCCACGTCACCTATCCTCTGATAACCATCAGTTCATTCTCTATAGGAAGAGTCTGTTTCTTGGTTTGCCTCTCTTTTTTCCCCTATGATCATTGTTTTATTTGTTAAAGTCCACATATGAGTGAAATCATACGATATTTACATTCTCTGACTGACTTATTTCACTCTCCAGTTCTATCCATGTCATTGCAAATGGCAAGATATCATTCTTTTTATGGTTGATTAATATTCCATTGTATATATATACCACCTCTTTTTCATCCATTCTTCAGTTGATGGACACTTGGGCTGTTTCCATAGTTAGATTATTGTAGATAATGCTGCTATAAACATTGGTGTGCATGTATTCCTTTGAATATTTGTATTCTTTGGGTAAATACCTAGTAGTGCAATTGATGAATCATAGTGTAGTTCTACTTTTAACTTTTTTAAATGTTTGTTTATTTATTTATTTATTTATTTATTTATTTATTTATTTATTTATTTATTTATTTTGAGAGAAAGAGAGAGAGACAGAGAGAGAGAATCCCAATCAGGCTACGTGCTGTCAGCCCTCAGTCCAGGGCTCCATCTCACAAACCATGAGATCATGACCTGAGCCCAAATCAGGAGTTGTATGCCACCCAGGCCCCCCTATTTTTAACTTTTTTGAGGCACCTTAATATTGTTTCCCAGAGTGGCTGCACCAGTTTGCACTCCCATCAGTAGGGCAGAAGTGTTTCCCTTTCTCCACATCCTTGCCAACACCTGTTGCTTCTTGTGTTGTTGATTTTAGCCATTCTGACAGTTGTGAGGTGATACCTCATTGTAGTTTTGATTTGTATTTCTCTGATGATGAGTGAGGTTGAGCATCTTTTCTTGGTTGTCCATCTATATGTCTTCCTTGGAAAAATGTCTATTCTTGTCTTCTCATTTTTTTGAGTGTTGAGTTTTATAAGTTCTTTATATATTTTGAATACTAACACTTTACCAAATATGTTATTTGCAAGTATCTTCTCCAATTCTATGGGTTGCCTTTTAGTTGTGTTGGTTGTTTCCTTCACTGTGCAGAAGCTTTTTTTTTTTTTTTTGGTGTTTATTTATTTTTGAGGAAGAGAGACAGACAGATAGAGTGTGAGCCAGGGAGGAGCAGAGAACGAGGGAGACACAGAATCTGAAGCAGGCTCCAGGCTCTGAGCTGTTAGCACAGAGCCCAACGCAGGGCTTGAACCCACAGACCACAAGATCATGACCTGAGCCACAGTCAGACGCCTAACCAACTGAGCCACCCAGGTGCCCCAGAAGCTTTTTATTTTGATGACATCCCAATACCTTATTTTTGCTCATTTCCCTTGCATCAGGAGATATACCTAGTAAGAAGTTGCTATGACCAGTGTCAAAAAGATTACTGCCTGTGTTCTCCTCTAGGATTTGAATGGTTTTGTGTATCACATTTAGGTCTTTAATCCATTTTGAATTGATTTTCGTGTATGGTGTAAGAAAGTGATCTTTTGCATGTTGCTGTCCAGTTTTCCCAGCATCATTTGAAGAGACTGTCTTTTTCCCATTGGATATGCTTTCCTGCTTTGTTGAAGATTAATTGACCATATAGTTGTTGGTTAATTTCTGGGTTTTATATTCTGTTCCATTGATCTATGTGTCTGTTTTTGTACCAGGACCATATTGTTTTGATCAGTACAGCTTTGTAACATAACTTGAAGACCAGAATTGTGATGCCACCAGTTCTACTTTTCTCTTTCAAGGTTGCTTTGGCTACTCAGAGTCTTTTGCGGTTCATAACATTTTAGGATTGTTTGTTCTAACTCTATGAAAAATGCTATTGGTATTTTGATACAGATTTAATTAAATTTTGATAGGGATTTCTTTGGGTAGTATAGACATTTTAACAATATTTGTTCTTTCAATCTATGAGCATGGAATGTCGTTCCATTCTTTGTGTCCTCTTCAATTTCTTTCATCAGTTTTTATAGTTTTCAGAGTACAGGTCTTTCACCTCTTTGAGTAGGTTTATTCCTAGGTATCTTATGGGTTTTGATGAAATTGTAAATGGAATTGATTCCTTAATTTCTCTTTCTGCTGCTTCATTATTGGTGTATAGAAATGCAACAGATTTCTGTACATTGATTTTGTATCCTATGATTTTATTAAACTCATGTTTCAGTTCTGGAAGTTTCTTGGTGGAGTATTTCAGGTTTTCTATATAGAGCATCATGTCATCTGCAAATAGTGAAAGTCTTACTTCTTCATTGCCAATTTGGATGTCTTTTATTTCTTTTTGTCCTGTTGCTGTGGCTAGCAATTCCAGTACTATGTTAAATAACAGTGGTGAGAGTGGACATCCTTGTCTTGTTCCTGACCTTAGAGGAAAAGCTCTCAATTTTTACCCATTGAGCATGATATTAGCTATGGATTTTTGTATATGGTCTTTATGGTGTTGAGGTATGTTACCTCTAAACCTACTTTGTTGGGGCGACTGGGTGGTGCAGTCGGTTAAGCGTCCGACTTCAGCCAGGTCACGATCTCGCGGTCTGTGAGTTTGAGCCCCGCGTCAGGCTCTGGGCTGATGGCTCAGAGCCTGGAGCCTGTTTCCGATTCTGTGTCTCCCTCTCTCTCTGCCCCACCCCCGTTCATGCTCTGTCTCTCTCTGTCCCAAAAATAAATAAATGTTGAAAAAAAAAATTTAAACCTACTTTGTTGAGGGTTTTATCATGAATGGATGTTGTACTTTGTCTAATGCTTTTTCTGCATCTATTGAAGTGATCATATGGTTCTCCCCCTTCCTTTTATTAATGTGGTGTATCACATTGATTTGCAAATATTTTTAAGTGTTTTTAATGCTTATTTATTATTGAGAGACAGAGGGAGACAGAGCATGAGCATGTAAAGGGCAGAGAGAGGGGGAGACACAGAATCCAAAGCAAGCTCCAGGCTCTAAGCTGTCAACACAGAGCCCAATACAGGGCTCGAACTCCCAAACCGCAAGATCATGACCTGAGCTGAAGTCTGACGCTTAACCCACTGAGCCACCCAGGCACCCCAATTGATTTGCAAATATTGAATGTCCCTGGCAACCCAGGGTGCAATTAAATACTACTTGATCATGGTGAATGATTCTTTTAATGTATTGTTGGATCCAGTTTGCTAGTATTTTATTGAGAATTTTTACATCCATGTTCATCAGGGATATTGGCCTGTAGTTCTCTTTTTAGTGGATCTTTATCTGGTTTTGGTATCAGGGTAATGTTGGCCCCATAGTGAATTTGGAAGTTTTCCTTCCTTCTCTATTTTTGGTAATAGTTTGAGAAGAATAGGTATTAACTCATCTTTAAATGTTTGGTAGAATTTGCCTATGAAGCCATCTATCCCTGGGCTACCTGGACTGTTGTTTGTTTGAAGATTTTTTAAATTATTAATTCAATTATTTTGCTGGTTATCAGTCTGTTGAACTTTTCTATTTCTTCATACCTCAGTTTTAATAGTTTATGTGTTTCTAAGAATTTATCCACTTCTTCTAGGTTGTCCAATTTGTTGGAATATCATGTTTCATAACATTCTCTTATAATTGTTTGTATTTCTGTGGTATTGGTTGTTATTTCTCCTCTCTCATTTGTGATTTTTTTATTTGGGTTCTTTCTCTGTTCTTTGTGATAAATCTGGCTAAGGTATTATCAATTTTATTAAACCAGCTCATGGTTTCACTAATCTGTTCTTTTTTTTTTTTTTTTTTTTTTTTTTTTTTAGTTTCTGTATCATTTATTTCTGCTCTAATCTTTATTATTTCCTTCCTTCTGCTGGTTTTAGATTTTGTTTGTTGTTTTTTTTTCTAGCTCCTTTAGATGTAAGATTAGGTTGTTTATTTGAGGTTTTTCCTGCTTCTTAAGGAAGGCCTGTATTGCTATACACTTCTCTCTTAGGACTGCTTTTGCTGCATCTCAAAGGTTTTGGACCACTGTGTTTTCACTTTCACTTGTTTCCATGTATCTTTTTTACATCTTCTTTGACTTCCTGGTTCACCCATTCATTGTTTAATAGCATGTTGTTTAACCTCCATGTATTTGTGGTTTTTTCAACTGTGTGTATGTGTGTGTGTGTGTGTGTGTGTGTGTGTGTGTGTGGTTGACTTCAAGTTTCATAGTGTTGTGGCCAAAAAAGATGCATGGCATGGTCTCAATCTTTTTGTATTTTTTGAGGCCTGATTTGTGACCTAATAATTGATCTGTTCTGGAGAATGTTCCATGTGCACTTGAAAAGAATATGTATTCTGCTGAAGAAACCTACTTTAAATATAAAGACACTTATAGATGAAAAACTAAATGGATGGAGAAAAATATACCATGCCAACATTAATCAAAAGAAAGCAGAAGTAGCTATATTAATTTCAGATAGAGCAGACTTGAGAGCAAGGGAAGTTATCAGGGATAAAGATGGTCATTATGAAACAATAAGGGCATCAATTTTCCAAGAAGGCAAGCAATCCTTACTGTGTATGCACCTAATAACAGACCATCAAACTACCTGAGGCAAAACCTGAGAACTACAAGGAGAAACAGATAATCCACTATCATAGTTTGAGACTTCAACACCCCTCTATCAGGAATGGACAGATCCAAAAGGCAGAGATTCAGTAAGGACATAGTTGAACTCAACAACATCGTCAATCAACTACTATAATTTACATCTATAAACTATTTCATCCAACAACAGCAGAAAATATGTTTCTCCTAAGCTCACATGGAACATTCACCAAGGTAGACCACCTTCTGGACTGTGAAACATACCTTAAGAAATGTAAAAGAATTCAAATCATACAATGCCTATCTACTCTCAGGCCACAATGGAATTAAATTAGAAATCTAAAAAAGAAGGATAACTAGAAAACCCCAAAGTCCATGGAGATTAAACAAAACATTTGTAAAATAATTCATAGCTAAAGAAGAAACTCAAGAGACATTTTCAAGCATTTTGAATTAAATGAAAATGAAAACACACTTATCTATATTCGTGGAATGAAGTAAAAGCAGTGATTAGAGGAAAATTTGCAGCAATGAATGTGTGTACTAGAAAAGGAGAAAGATCTAAAATCAATAATCTAAGTTTCTGCCTTAGGAACCTAAAAAAAGAAGAACGAAGTAAATTCAAAGTAAGCATATGAGGGGACACCTGGGTGGCTCAGTTGGTTGAGCATCTGACTCTTGATTTAGGCTCAGATCATGATCCCATGGTTGTGGGATCAAGCCCTGTGTTGGGCTCCACACTGAGTGTGAAGCCTGCTTATGATTCTCTCCCTCTCCCTCTCCCCTCTCATAATAATAATAATAATTATTATTATTATTATTATTATTATTTTATTTAATTTAAAAAACAAAGTAAGCATAAGAAAAGAAATAATAAGCACCCAAAGCCACTGACAGATTCAGTGCAATCCCTATCAAAATTCCAACAGCATTTTTCACAGAAATGGAAAAAACAATTCTAAGATTTTTACTGAATCAGAAAAGACCCTGAATATCCAGAGCAATGTTGAGAAAGAAGAACAAAGTTAGAGGCATCACACTTTCTGATTTCAAACTATATTGCAAAACTATTCTAGTCAAGATGGTATGGTACTGTCATGAAAGCAAGCACATAGACTAATGGAACAGAATGAGGAGTCCAGAAACAAGGCCATGCATATACAGTCATCACCTTTGACAAGGACACCAAGAATATACAATGAGGGAAGGATAGTCTCTTCAATAAGTGGTGCTGGGGAAACTGCATATCCACATGCAAAAGAAGGAAATTGGACCTTTGTATTACACCATACACAAAAGTTAACTCAAAATGAATTAAATATTTAAATGTAAAACCTGAGACAATAAAACTCCTAGAAGAAAACATAAGAGAAAAGCCCCTTGTTGTTGATTCTGGCACTGGTTTCTTAGATACGGCACCAAAAACACAGCCAACCCAAGCAAAACCAAGCAAGTGGGATTATATCAAACTAAGAAGCAAAGGAAACAATCAAAATAAAAAGGCAAATAATAATAATAATAATAATAATAATAAATAAAAAGGCAATCTTATGCCATTCACAAAAATTAAGAAATGGATCATAGGTCTAAATGTAAAAGTTAGCTCTAAAAGAAAACAAAAGATTTTGGAGTGGGCCAAAAATGTTTTTAATAGGACACAAAAGTAAAAATCATAAAAGAAAAAAATTGATAAATTGAACCTTATCAAAATTTTAAAAACTCTTCAAGAGTCTGTAAAAACTAGATGTGCCTTCCAGTCCCACACCTTAAGCTCTTTGGGGTTACTTGAGGTTAACCAGCCCAGAAAGCCTCATCATCAGCCCCAGTCACTTAAGGTGAAACTTGAGGCTGACACACACACTAAAATACACAGCAGTACATTCTAAGGAAGTGTATAATGTACTACAAGAACTACTATTTAATGGGATTGCTTTGAAAAGAATGAAGATTTCTTTTGGAATATGTGTAGGTCTCTAGGCTTATATTTATTGTCCTAACAGTTGAACTTGTCTCCTGGAGAGTCTTTGAGGTCTTGTCCCACATCTTACAGCTAGAAAGAAGAAAGCAGGAAGGAGGCAGAGTACGGGAAAGATGGACAAAAGAAAGGGGACAGAGGACAGGAGAGAGGGGCAAATGGGTACCATGCAGCCCCTTGTGGCATCACCTGACAGATCAGTAGGGGATCCAAAGAGGGAAGAGGATAAAGACAAAAACTAGTGTTTTCTAAGGCCAGGACCCCAGGCCCATGGCCAAGAGGTAGTGCTCTCCCTACCTCATGCCAGAAGAGAACTACTGGGCTTGCTCTGGTCCAGGGAGTGAGCACCATGAGGGAGTCTTCTCTGCCAAGAGTCAGGACTCCTTGTGGACCCTGGGATTAGGAACTGTCTGCCCTCTTCCCACAGTGCTGGACAAGTAAGGTTCTGAAAGTCAAATTCAGCAAATACCCAAACATTAAAACAGACATGGTCCTGCCCTCAGAGACAGGCAGGTGGAAAGCCATATATAAACCCACCGAGATAAAATTACAAACCAGCATCGTAAGTGCAACAGAGAAAAAAAAAAAAAGGATGTTTCTAATTTAGATTCACAGTATCAGATGTAGCCAACACAGAGCCCCAGAAGGGACACAAGCCTACCCTGCTTACCCACCTATGATTCAGCTCTGCACCCTCTCTCTGGCAGCCCCCCGGCTGGAACTTGGGGCCAAGGCATCTCCTAGCTTCCATCACTAACTGAGACAGGGGGACAGATGGATCCCTCCCACACAGTGTGGCAAAATACTTACAGTAAAAAGGATTTGGTCAGAGGAATATTGGTGTCTAGGGCATGTTATATAAACTTCTCATAACTAAAAGAACATGTGAAAATAAAATCTTAAACTTTCACTTAGCAAAGAAAAGAAAAACTCCTATTCTTCTAAAAATATCATTAAGAAAATGAAAGGGCAAGTCACAAGATGGGAGAAAATATTTACAATAATATATTTGAAAAAGAAGTTGTGTATGGATAGATTTTTTTAAAGAAAAAAAACTCTTACAACTCAGACAATGCACAATCTAATAATGAGCAAAAAAAAAAAGTGTGGACACTCCACAGAAGATTTATAAAATGGACAATAAGTACATGGAAAGATAGCCATCATCACCAGTCATTAGGAAAGTGTGAATTGAAATCAAAATGAGGAGGTATCATTGCAGACCCAATAGCATAGCTCATATTAAGAAGACTGACAATATCAAGCATTGGTATGGATGAGGAGGAACTGGAACTCTCAAAAATTGCTAATGGGGATGTAAAATGGCAAAACTACTTTGAAAAATTATTTGGCCTTTTCTTTAAAGGTTACTTATTATAATATGACTCAGCAGTCACACTCTTAGGTTTCTAGCTAAGAGAAATGAAGGTATAGGTCCACACAAAATCTTCCATAAGAAATGTTCATGACAGCTTTACTCACCTTAGCCAAACAACCCAAATGTCCACCAACAGATAAATGAATAAGCAAGTTGGGGTATATACATACAATGGAAACTAGTCAGGAAAGAGAAATTAATACACGTGACCTGGACAAATCTCAAAAACATTACACTAAGAGAGAAAAGCCAGACGTAAAAGAACACTTAGTGCATGATTCTACTTGCAGGAAGCTTTGGAAATGGCAGATCTCATAGGTAGTGGCAGAATGGAGATCAGTGGGCACAAGGAAACATCTAGAATGGAAGTGGTCTGTCTATATTTGAATGTGGTAGCAATGTACACCTGGGTGTAAATATTTGTCAACACTCATGGACCTGCAAAGAAAGAAACATGCATTTCACTCTATGCATATTATACTTCAAAAAAGTTGTTTGGAAAAAAATCTCTTGGGGCGCCTGGGTGGCTCAGTGAAGTGTCCGACTATGGCGCAGGTCATGATCTCACAGTTTGTGGGTTCGAGCCCCACATCAGGCTCTGTGCTGACAGCTCTGAGCCTGGAGTCTGCTTCAGATTCCGTGTCTCCCTCTCTCTCTCTGCCCCTCCTCTGCTCATGTTCTCTCTCTGTCTCTCAAAAATTAATAAACATTAAAAAAAAATTTTTTAATCCCAGGTCTGGTGACTTAAGGCATGCATGACACTGCTGGAATATGGAAGTCAGGATAATTTTCTCAGTGAAATAATAGAGCTAAAAATTGCCTACTATCTACTCCAAAGCCCACCCTCTGTGAGCATCTTCTCCCAGTGAGGCCCTGGTTTATTTTCTTGAGCTGCCTACACAAAATTATGGTACTTTTGTACAACAGTCTTTAAAATATGTAAAGAAAGGGAAATACAAGGTCTAGACTGAGGCATAAAAGCCCCTCAGTGTTGCCCCTGACCAGGCAGGCAGCCTTAGTCAAGGAAGTGTCTTTACATCGGTGACCCTTGGACTCCTTATCCACAAAACTGGGGTAACCATCGAGAGCCCTGGTGACTTTTGAGAGGGCAGCATGCTGGAATGATGAAGCAGGAGCCACACCAAAGGGGATTTTGAAGGGAGTTTCTGAAAAATAAAGTGCTTAGTGTTTCTGATGTTTCATCCAGCTTGACTGGAGCCCTTAACTTACAGGATATGGTTTGACTTAAGAAAACAGGCATGTGAGCCCATTGACAATTAATTGTTAAGGGCAGAGCACTTGTAAAGGATTGACTCTGTGTCCCCCTCCTATATTTTCTCCCTTCTCCCATTTCCTCACCTGATCTTGACAAGACAGTTCTCTCCCCGTATCTGTGCTGCACACCAGATAGGGCCCAAGGGCTGTCTCATTAAGTAGTAATTTGCCTTCTTCAAGTCCATTCCTTTTTTCCAGGCCTGCTCCCTCTTTCCAGGATAATGTCAAGAACTTTTTGCTGCAGCTACAACCACATTGTATCAAATTATTTTCAAATTCGATTTTGTTCCCATAAACAGGACTGTAGCACTCTGTGGGGGGTGGGGGTACATGCCAGGGACCCATCTCAGCACACCCCCATTTCCCAGACAAATGTCCCCTGCTTAGCACTTCCCCAGTGGCTGTCATTTGAATATATTTTGGCAGAATAGGTTGCTGTATTTATTATCGCCCAACTAATTTTCTTTAAATCAACTTCAAATCAGTTTGTTATTCTTTAACTTCGCCCATTCTAAATGATGATAACTGTGAAATAATGGGTGTGAGTGCTAACAATACATTTTTATAATTAAACTATATATATATACATATGTATAGTTCACCCATATATCCCTTAACCTTTCACATCCTACCGGGGTTCCACATATCACTTTGGGTAACACCTCCTGAAGTCACCACTGCAATCCAAGTCTACACCTCAACATTGCAATAACACTCATCAATCGAGACCCATTCTATTCTATTCTATTCTATTCTATTCTATTCTATTCTATTCTATTCTATTCTATTCTATTCTATTCTATCCTATCCTATTCTATCCTATCCTATCCTATCTTATCCTTTTCTATTGTATATTTTGACAGAGAGAGAGAGAGAGAGAGAGAGAGAGAGAGAGAGATAGCACATACAAGCAGGGGAGAGAGGAAGAGGGAGAGAGAGAGGGAACCTCAAGCGGGGCTCCATGCTCAGTGCAGAGCCTGACACAGGGCTCCATCCCACAACCCTGGTATCATGACCTGAACCAAAATCAAGAGTGGGATGCTCCACCAACTGATCCCCCAGGTGTCCCCAGACCCCATTTTTAAAATAAAGCTTCATGGAGGGGCACTTGGGTGGCTCAGTCGGTTAAGCGTTGGACTTCAGCTCAGGTCATGATCTCACGGTTCGCGGGTTCGAGCCCCGCATAGGGCTCTGTGCTGACACCTCAGAGCCCAGAGCCTGTTTCAGATTCTGTGTCTCCCTCTCTTTATGCCCCTCCCCCACTCACACTCTGTCTCCCTCTGTCTCAAAAATAAACAAACATTTATAAACACATACATACATACATACATACATACATACATACATACATAAAGCAAAGCTTCATGGGGCACCTGAGTGGCTCAGTTGGTTGAGTTTCTGACTTCCACTCAGGTCAGGATCCCAGGGTCCACGCTGAGCATGACGCTTGCTTGGGATTCTCTCTCTCTCTCTCTCTCTCTCTCTCTCTCTCTCTCTCCCTCCCTCTGCCCCTCTCCCCTTCTTGTCCTCCCTCTCTAAAATAAAAAATAAAATGCATAAATAAATAAATAATGAAATAGTAAAATAATAAAATAAAATAGAGTTTCAGCTGTGTATGTTCAGTCTAGATTGAGGTTGCAGGGGGTTGAGGGGGCGGCTATCTTAGTTTCCTAGGACTGCCATAACCAAGTACCACAGACTGGTTGGCTTAAAGAATAGGAACTTATTTCTTCATGGTTCTGCTGGCTACAAGTCCAAGATCAAGGTGTCAGCAGTGTTAGTTTCTTCTGCGGCCTCATCTCCTTAATTTGTAAATCTGCTTTGTTACTGTGTCCTCCTAAGGTTTCTCCTCTGTACAAGTCTGTGTCCTAATCTCTTGTTATAAGGACACCAGTCATACTGGATTAGGGCCCACCCATATGACCTGAATTAACTTGTATTACCTCTTTATTAGTTTTTTGTTGAAGTTTTTATTTTAATTCCAGTTAGGTAACATATAGTGTAATATTAGTTTCAGGTGTAAACTCCTTCACAGTGACTCAACACTTCCATTCATTACCTGGTGTTCATCACAAGTGCACTACTTAATCCCCATCACCAATTTCACCCATTACCTACCAACCTCCTTTCTTGTAACCATCAGTTTGTTCTCTATAGATAAGAGTCTGTTTCTTGGTTTCTCTCTCTCTCTTACTTTTTCCCTTTGTTTGTTTTGTTCCTGAAATTCTACATATGAGTGAAATCACGTGGTCCTTGTTTTTCTCTGACTTATCTCGCTTAACATTATACTGTCTAGCTCCATCCACATCATTGCAAATGGTGAGATTTCATTCTTTTTATGGCTAAATAATATTCCATTTTATATACCACATCTTCTTTATCCATTCATCACTTGATGGACACTTGGACTGCTACCATATTTTGCCTATTGTAATTTTTTAATGTTTATTTATTTTTTAGAGACAGACAAGAGTATAAGCAAGGAAGGGGCAGAGAGAGAGGGAGACACAGAATTCGAAGCAGTCTCCAGGCTCTGAGCTGTCAGCATAGAACCCAACGCAGGACCCAAATCCACAAACTGTGAGATCTGACCTGAGCTGAAGTCAGACACTTAACTGACTGAGCCACCCAGGTGCCCCTTGGCTATTGTAAATAAAGCTGCTCTAAGCATAGGGATGTGTGTATCCCTTTGAATTAGTGTTTTTGTATTCTTTGGGTAAATACCTGGTAGTTCAATTGCTGGATCATAGGGTAGTCCTATTTTTAACTTTTTGAGGAAATGCCACACTGTTTTCTAGAGTGGCTGCACCAGTTTGCATTCCTACCAATAGGGCACAAGGGTTCCTTTTTCTCCACATTCTCACCAACACCTGTTGTTTCTTGTGTTGTTGATTTTAGCCATTCTGACAGGTGTGAGGTTTTGATTTTATGTCCCTGATTGTAAGTGGTGTAACTTTTATTACCCCTTTAAAGGCCCAATTTCCAAATATAGTCACATTTTGAAGTACTGGGAGTTAGGGCTTCAATGTATGAATTTGGGGGGATAAAATTCAGCCCATAACAAGGCTTATGTAGGTTGGTAAGAATCATGACTTAGATCTGAGGAAGATGGCAGGGGGAGTCATACTGCAGGGGATTTCAAAACGAAAGTTAAACTTTGAAAATGAAATGAGAAAGAAAAAAAACAGCAACAAATAAAAAAAAGGTTCAAACAACAACAAAAACAAACAAAACAAAAAACAGATCCAAACATGTAAAGACATTATTCATGCCCAAAAAGTGTTTATATACCAAAGGACCGATGAGTTCCTAGAACATTCCAAATGCAGTCAAAACTACCCAATAGTCCAATGCCTGGAATGAGGAAGGCATAAACAACAGATCAAATGGTCCTTGTCCAAAGAGAATGTGTGTTCCAGAAACACAAGTCCTGGAAAATGAGATGAAAGTAGAAATATGTTGTGGGCTTCCAGGAAGGCTGTTTAAAGGAAAATGTCTCCACCAGAAACGTGTGCACTGCCAACCTTTCCTCCTCCCTCGGTCCAGCCTGTAGAACATGGAATGTGTCCTCTCTCACCTCCACATCCCTTCAAGAATGCCACCTCTAAGTGAGAACTTCTCTAACCATTCTATTTAAAATATTGAGCCCTCTCCCTTCCAACACTCCTGACTACCCTTTCCCTATCCTTTCCTCATATGGCACGTACTTTTTAATATACTATCTAGTTTATAAACATATTTATGGCCTGCTCTTCCATTAGACTATAAGCCTCGTGAGGGGCAGGAAATTGTGATTTTTTTTCCCCCACGGGGTATCTGAAGCACCTAGAACAGGCCTGTGACAGACATTAATACATATCTTGAATGAATAAATCGTATCCATTTCATGCAATTTGAAAAGGCATTTTTAAAGGTTTGGCATTGCCCCACTTTCAGTTTAAACCAAGTCCTGTAGACTATGCCTGTGTATAACCTCTCAGATGTGCCCATCCTCCCTCTGCCCGGACTCCCCATCACCTCCTTCTATGTATTACAATAGCACCCTAAACATCTTTCTACTCCCAACTCTTCCTCCTCCCACCCGCCCTGAAGAGGACTTCCCACATCACTGCCATGCTTAAAACCTTTTTATGGCTCCATTGCCTCACATAAAGTGCAAACTCTGCAACTGTCCACAGACCTATATAATCTGGTCCCAACTCCTACCATGCCTCCTTATCCACTCATCCACCTCCGACATACCTCAGACCTAGAGAACCCCTCACTGAGCCCAAAGAGCCCTCCTGTGCACCAAATATCTTCTGCCTATCTTCTGTTGAAAATGCTCTTCCCTGCCTCTTTCACCAGACTTATTCTGGCTCGTCCTTTGGAACTTTTGTACCGCCTCATCAGGAAGCCTTCCCTAACTACTCCTCAGGCTGACCGAGCTGCCCCTTCTCTGTGCTCACATATCCCCCCATAATTATCCCTGTCAGCTTTCTGACTTCACCATGCGACCACGTGGGCCTTGAGATGGAATGTTGTCTTATCCATAACCCCCCTGTGAAGAACAACACCACAGGTAGCAGGCACTCAGTAAACAAGAAGGGAGGGAAGGCAGGAAAAAAGGGAAGGAGGAAAGAAGGAAGGAAGGAAATCACTGGCTCACAAATATTTACCTGTCTTCTGAGCCCTAGAGTTCATGCATGGCCATGTGATCTGAAGGGGCAGTTGGTGGTCTCCAGGCTCTTTTTGCTGCCTGTTGAGATACCTCTGCCAGCCTGGGTCCTGAGGGACTAAGAGGAGTGGAGCCCTGTGTGCTTACATCATTGATGAGAGACACACTCTGTTCTTTTCAACTGCTGAGATGTTAGGGTTTATTATTAACCCAGCATAATTGTCTGTTCTGACTAATGCAGCTGGTTTGAAGTACTGGGGGGAAAAATCATACATTTTTAACCTTTTATTCCCTGAGAATATCAGACACCACTTTGCCTTTCCCACTGCCATGTAATTTTCAGTCCAATTTTCTGTTACCCAGGGGCTTCCTTGCATTGTTGCAAAGACACTATAAGGTAAACCGCTCAAATATTATTATCCCCTCTCCTACAAACTCAGAAAAAAGTACGCCAATGAGCCTGAGACTTCTTGGGAGGGAGGGGAGTTCATGCTAGCACCAGGTCTCCAACACCTGGCCCAGCACTCGCTGCCTGCTCCTGGAAACAAAATAGCACACGCTTAAATATAGTCTAAACCCAAAGGGTCTACGCCAGAAAGGGCTCCTTCTCTTGGCTCCAAGGAAATATATCAAAACTAATGTACAATGGTGGGCTCTGGAGCCAGGCTGCCCTGAGTACCCTCCCAGCTCCAGTGTTGAGTACCCAGAGCCCCTGAGCAAGTCAGTACATTTATCCCAACCTCTGCTCCCCCGGCCCTGCAATATGGAGAAAACCGTACCTACTTCATTCTCTCATTGTGAGTTTTACATAAATGAATCCGTGGGGGGGGGGGGAATCCAGGCATGGTATCTGGCACATAACAAAAGCTCAGTACAATTTAGCTATTACTGTCCCTATTATCGCAGATGGAAGTCACTGTGTCCTTAACTTTACCAACAGTATTCTGAGTGGTAATGCCAGGATCTTGCCACAGGGTGGCACTCTTGTCTCTGACCACCCTTCCTGAGTCACTAAAGCTCTGTTTCTCAAAATGTTAAAATGCAAGGATGGAAGGGGGACCCAGAAAAAGATGCCAAACGTTGGGCACTCCAACCAAAAAGATGTCCTCTCTGTCACATCAAAAGTGCAGAAACGGCTTCATTCATTCATCTCCACTGCCTCTCATAGCTGGGTCTCCAAGCCTGGCTTACCGCCAACCTTCAGAAGAGGCTAAATGAGCTAGCAAAAGTGTGTTGTCTGCCACCAACACACACACCATCCTCGGGGGTCAGAAGTTGCACCTGGGAGTCTGATGGAAGCGGGTGATTGGAAGCCACTGCTGTAGAGCAGGGCTTTCTAGGACTTTACAGCATACATAAACCACCTGGGCACCTCACTAAAATGCAGATTCTGACTCAGCTGGTCTGCAGTGAGGCCTGAGATTCTGCATTTCTCACAAGTGTTCAGATGATGCCCACGCTGCTGATCCACGCACCATGAACATGGAGGATCTGGCCCATGCCTTGGTACATGATAGCAGCATGCTGCATGCTGACTACCGACTAGCGTAAGCCCCCTCTGTAGACTTATTCATCTCAGCCTCACAATAGCCCCTTGCAATCAGTACTATTGTCCCTGTGTTATGGGTGAGAAACAAAAACATTAAGTAACTGTACCAAAATTGTAACAGCTAATTAGTAACAGAACCAGGACTCACAACACACTTTTGCTAAACCGAATGTTACTGTTTTAGGTTGAATTAAAGTAAACACCATCCCCTTTCCTCCCAAACTTTCCGAGACAGAGAGAAAAGATCACTGAAGCAGCATAGCAGAGCAGTGAAGAAGGCAGATTCTGGAGCCAAACTGCCCAGATTCACAATCTCAGCGTTGCCAATTAGGAGCTGTGTGACTTTGATGGGTGGTTCGACCTCTCTGTGCCTCCTCTTCTTCATCTCAAAACTGGGAATGACGATAGCACCTCATTCTGGGAGTTGTTAGGAGGATTAAGTGAGGTAATTGAATATAGTGCTCTACGGGCACCTGGTAGGTGGTAAATACTCAGGCATTGCCTGCACCCAGGTCAGACTTCCAAGGCTGTGAGAACTGCAGGGACAAATGAGTCCCTGCTTTGGGCTTTAAGCAACTCACAGTTTAATGAGGGAGAGGGAGAGAAAACACTAATGGGAAGGCCATCAGATCACCCATGGGGGGTAATTATCACCATGTAGTACAGCAAGAGGCAGCCCTCCACATGCACCTCACATTAATTCACCTGTATGCACCTCCCTGTCAACAAAAAGCTTAATATCTTGAGTGACGCCACCCACCATCCCACCCAACAAGTCCAAAAAGGGCATGAGATGGGGGACTGTAGACCTGCTGGGCCCTCTGTTCCAAAAGCCTCTCACAGTGTGAGCTGACCACAACGTGGGTGACTGCAATGTGTGAAGACACTTGATTTGTACCACAGGGCCCTGAAATGCACACCTACTACTTCATATGGCACTGTGATCCATCCCAATGCTGGAGGAAAAACAGCACGGCGTTTACAGAGAAAAGGTGGCCAGTCTTGAATGTGGGCCTGTCTATTCTCGGGGACGAGTCTAAATAACACATTTTGCTTTGCAGTTATAGTTTACTCTCTGGGTAAGGTGAGCTGGCTCCTCGGTGGGAATTCACAGTGTGTCGTCAAGAGACTGGAAACAAGCTCAGCACCCACCAGCTGGGAAGTGGTGGAAGCAATTACAGTCTCGTGCAATGAGCTGCTATAGCAGTTAAAGAAAGGAAGGAGGTGCAGCATTATTTACAATAGCTGAGATGTGGAAACAACCTAAGTGTCCACCAATGGATGAATGGATAAAGAAAATGTGATATATATGTGTGTGTGTGTGTGTGTGTGTGTGTGTGTGTGTGTGTGTGTGTGTATCTCACATCTCACCCCACATATCAAACCCACCCCACCACAGTCTGCTAGAGTGGGGCCTGAGCACTCCTATTCTAAAACACCCCTCCACAGATAGACCAAAGCTAGGGAACAACTGAGGTGGAAAGCTTCCATGCTCCTGGACCACACCTCCTGGCCTCCAACTGAAAACCTAAATAGACTTTGTGGAAGAGCTGGGCACTGGAGAGGCAGCATCCCAGGCAGACCCGCATGCAGAGTTGCATTCTGGACACAGAGGAATTCCAGCCCCATCACTGACACTGCTAAGAAAGAGAGCTTTGGGGAGCAATTTCCCCACATGTGGGACTGGATGGAGGATGTTGCCCTCTGCACACAGACACCTTGCAACACATTCTTCTCCACTCAAAACAAACACAGAGTGAAAAGTGCCCCCAAAATTAATTTATCAATCCATTTTATTGCGCCTCTGATGCAGCTCCTCAGCTGCTCTCTCCACACCCAGGATCTCAATGGGGAGCAGACCCAGTCCCTTTTTGTTGCCTGGAGGTGCTGGTTGTAAGCCTTTCTGCCGGAGAAAAGCATGGCTAAATGCAGTTGTTGCTGCTTGCCCACTTTCTTTGGGTTCCCTCTGAGGAACCCATCTGCCTTTCCATCTGTGGGAGGCATTTCTGCCAATCACACAGATCCATTTACCTTGCATCCCCATTTGGCCTTGCCACCTGTTCCCAAAAGAACTGCCTCCCCAATTTCTTCAGGGGATTGCTTCGCGGTGAGGGAGACTTCAATTCAAGCCTTCTCCTTCATTCTCGGAAGCTGCACTCAGGACAGCAGGTGGCACTCCGGGCTTCGGTGGTCGAGGCCGGGAGCCTGTGGCAAACAAGCTTTCTGGGAGTTAGAGGTCCCTTGCACGGAGGGGCGCAGTAAATATGTGATGAGCGAGTGCGAGCCTAAAACGTGAAATCGTTTCCCCTGACGGTGTCCGCTGGTCTAAGCTCCAACGCTGGTAGGAGGGGGAAGGAATGAGAATATGTCAGCTGGCGGGGCTGCAACCTCCTCATTGCAGAAATGGGAAACGGCCCAGAGCAGAGAGGCTCGCCCAGGCACCACGGAAAAGGGCAGAGTCAAAACTCCTGCCCTGACGGTTCTTTGGTCGGCCTAGTGCCAGCTCTTACACCCTCAGACGTGGGTCTTCCGAAAGGGTTGCCACTCTTAGCACATGTCCCTGCATAAAGAGACAGAATACACGGTCCTAAAGCACCAACTCCCATGAGTATTTCCCACACGTGGGTCCCTTACATCCCCTTTCGTGATTCTGACCATTTCTACACACCACCACAGTTGACAATCTGGTTAATACATTCTTTGAAATCACCTCACCTTCTAAAGTTAAATATAATTACAAGAGAAATGTTTCATTGCTACAGCTGCAAGTCCAGTATTTCTTGCCAAAAACAGAACTGTAAAAATAAATATGTAACAATTACAGTTTCTTAGAAGTCTGGCTGTTTACCAATGAAACTCATCTGCCATTCCGTCAGTGGTGTGTTTTCCACACTTTAGGAAAAACTGGGATTCCAGTACTACCTCTGGCGGGAATGCAGAATGAGATGTAGCAAGAGGTGGTGATGGAGAGCCAGAGAGAGAGGCAGCCACACTGCTGACTCCACTGCAGAACAAAGGGAACCCTGACATATTCCATGACCTTCCTGCAATACACACAAACTTCCGGAAGCTGTACGTTCTTTTTATTCTGGACAGCTGGAGGGGAAGGGTGGAGACCTGGCTTCCTGTGAGCCTATCCAACCTTGGGCCTCTTGAGAATGCATAAAATAGCATCTCAGGGTGAGGAGGTCCTTAGAGGTCTTCCAGCCAGCCCCCTGTAGCTGGACTGATCTCCTCTCCCTCACCCTGGGCGGCAGGGGTCCTCTGGCTGTGGAGGCAGCATATTGCTGTGGGGGAAGGGCAAGGACCACTGGAAAGATGACTGTGATCTGCAGATGGGGTTGGAGGAAGAGGAGACCATCCTGTAGACAAGGGTGAGCCTTGTTGTTGAAGAGGTTTGTCCACTCTGGATTGAGTTGTGGGGAAAGACAGTCATTGGTATGGATAATTCACTTCCCCTCTCTGAATCTTGGTTTCCTCACCTGTACAACAAAGAGGGTGGATTAGATGGGCCTTAAGTTAGGGCCAGCTCCAAGTGCCACTCCAGGCTGCAGTTTGGGACTGTTGGGAGGAGGAGATGCCTCCTGGCCAAATCTGACTCCCAGAGCATGCAGAAGTTTTATAACAGGACATCCAGAAGTGTCTTCCATGTCTGCGAGAGACTGGTCAAGTTAAGAGAAAGATCTTCCTGCTGTCTGTGTCCTGCAGTCCTGGAATGTGCAAAAGTTATTTGTACCCTCTTGTCCTGGAGATCTTTAGGTCAATAAAACTCAATTACCGGTCCTGGGCAGTCACTGAACTAGCCTGGTACTTGTTTGGGTGTGGGAGAGTTCAAGGGGAACCAGGGCACGTCTCCACCCTTCTGGAGAAGTCTTCAATACTACAGATCTGTCATCTCTGTATGTACAGATCTGTCTCTACCCCTTCCTAGTGGTAGAGACTTCAGAAAAGTTACTTGACCTTCCTAAGTCTCATTTTCCTCATCTTTAAAATGAGCATAATAGGGGTGCCTGGGTAGTCCAGTCGGTTAAGCATCTGACTCTTGATTTGGGCTCAGGTCATGATCTCATGGTTTGTGAGATCAAACCCCATGTCGAGCTCTGCACTGACAGTGCAGAGCCTGCTTAGGACATTCTGTCTCCCTCTCTCTCTGCCCCTTCTCTTCTCTCTCTCTCTCAAAACAAATAAATAAACTTAAAAAAAATAAAAAATAAGATGGGCATAATACCTACTTCACGGAGTTGTCTGTGGGGGTGGACAAATGAGATCATTTGTGTAGAATCAGCCAATCAATAATTTGAGGAACACATACTGTTCTAAATGCTGGGTACATAGCCCAGTTCCTTGTATTGGGTCAAGCATGTAAGGGGCATCCGGAAAAGCAATACACACACACACACACACACACACACACACACACACACACACACACTCACACATACATATGTTTAGATAGCATGTGTTCCATGCCATAGCAGTTCCATCCAATTCCTTCCTCATTTGTGGTCTCTGCATCTTCTGACTGCCCCTCACCACTTGATTTCTGTCCCATGTGGTGGTGACAGCATTCTATCTGTCATTATGTAACCATTACTTTCCTTCTCCTGCTCTTCCAGGAAAATAAGCATACTACTTTAGTCACTGTTACCCCTACCTCCCACCACCACCAGTGACTTTAGAATGCCCCACACAGGGGCACCTGGGTGGCTCAGTTGGTTGAGTGTCTGACTTAGGCTCAGGTCATGATCTCATGGCTCGTGAGTTTGAGCCCCACGTCAGGCTTGCTGCTGTCAGTGCAGAGCCTGGAGCCTGCTTCGGATCCTCTGTCTTCCTCTCTCTCTGCCCCCCCCCCAACTCTTATGTGCTCTCTCTCTCTCTCTCTCTCAAAAACGAACATTTAAAAATAAATAAATTAATAAATTAATTAATAAGAATGTCCCATACATTATGGGCACTCATATCAAGTTTGTCTGAAGTTCTACTGCCCAGATAGCCCTAGAAGCACCGGTAAGCAGCCGGGTCTTAGAACTGATTGCAGTACATGCAGCTGAGCACCTGGAGTCTCATGCCCAGGGTGGTGACCTCATCCAAGTATGGGAACCCTACAGCCCTTCCACACTGACTCCAACATGGTTTCACCAACAAGAAACTTGATGGCAAGAGTGCTGAAGCCCTTGCAGCCCTGAGTTGGAGAATCTATTGATCAAGAAGCATTAATCACCTTCTAGTGACTTCCCATCACATGTAAAATAAGTTCTAACATTTTCCCAGGACCATAAGGCTCCATGCTCTGGCCAAGTCTCAACCTCAACCCCTTCTCCTCCTCTCCATGCTCCAGGCACACAGTCCCCCTGCTGCTCTGCAAACACACTAACCACCGTCTGCCTAGAAGCTCTTCTCCACATATCCCCATGGCTCCTCAACTCCATTCAAATGTCAGTTCCTCAGAGAGCTTTTCCTTGTCCAGCCCACCTAAAAGATTACAAATGCATCTTCTACATTTCAGAATCCTCATCACTGTTGGCATACCCTTTTTCCCTATTCTTCATATTTCCATGTGAAGGAAACAAGGCAGACCACTTTTCTTGGCCTGTGTCCCTACCTATCACTCCTCCTCTCTATGGGAGGATTGAGTTGTCTGATTGATGAGTTTTGGAGGATATACTGAGCATGTGCATCCCAGATCTCTTCTCTTGGAGAGCCAGCCTATCTGCAGAGACAGCACGTTTGTGTCTGCTCTCTGTCTCACAGAAATGGGCCTCCCCACCAACCCAGCAGGTACGGGAAGAAGAGAAGCCCAGAGAGTGTCCAGCTGTGCCAGTCACTGGACTCTGTCCAGTTCATGAGTAGGGCAATAACTAGCCATATCCTCCATTCAACATTATCAGTTATAAGTTTGCATATCTGTCTAGCTCTTATGTTGGTCTGTCAGTTACGAATTTAGATGTGTTTCTTTTATGTAGTGTTGCATCACAAATCACCCAAAACTCAGTAGTTGAATTAACAATTTATTATTTCACATACATTTGTGGGTTGACTAGATGGTACTTTTGTTTCACAGGTTGTCTGTTGTCTGGAATGCTGAACCAGCTGGAAGTCCAAATGGCCTCACTCACGTGACTGGTATTTGGTATTCTTGCTGGGAGCTCATCTGGGGCTGTCAGCTGGGAACATGGGGACCTTGGCCCGCCTCCACATAGTTGTTTGGGCTTCCTCTTGGCACAGGAATTAGGTTCCAAGTAGGACTTTTGCACAAGCAAGTATTCCAAGAGGAAGGAAGTAGAAGCTAACAGTCTTCTTAAGAATTGATCTTAGAAATCCTGGAATATCATTTCTACAGATGCTATCAGTGTGCAGTCACAGGGCAGCCCAGATTCCTGATGCAAAGAGCAGTATGTCCACACAAGGAGGAAAAGCATTATTGAGGGCCATTTTTAGAGACTACCTACCACAGGTGGGAGTAGAATATTGAGGCCTCTAAATTTCCACCACCATTCCCTGGCCTGTATCATTCACTCATTCATTGTGTCTTCCCTTCTAGTAAGATCATGAAAGCAGACACTTTGCTTTGTTCATTAATATGTTTTCAGGACTTACTCACTGCCTGGCACATAGTAAGTATTCTGTAAATATTTGTTGAATGAATGAATGAATGAATTAAACAACCAGTCATTCAATTGCCCTAACCAGTCACAGGAAGTTGAACAGGCCAGTACATTTTCTTGGAAAAAGTGAGACTTAAGCTAGGCTTTATTTATTTATTTTTTTTTAATTTTTTTTTCAACGTTTATTTATTTTTGGGACAGAGAGAGACAGAGCATGAATGGGGGAGGGGCAGAGAGAGAGGGAGACACAGAATCGGAAACAGGCTCCAGGCTCTGAGCCATCAGCCCAGAGCCTGACGCGGGGCTCGAACTCACGGACCGCGAGATCGTGACCTGGCTGAAGTCGGACGCTTAAACGACCGCGCCACCCAGGCGCCCCAAGCTAGGCTTTAAATACAGGTAGGCAGCCTGGCAAGAACATATTCTATAGATAAGCTGATGAGAAGCAGCAATGGGTAATAGGTGGTCAGTTACCCAGTCACTTGCTTGGTGGACACACATCTGACTCTGACCAGGACCCTCTTAATCCATGTTGTTACATTCTCAATTTAGACAGGACAGCATATCAGAGGGAACCTAGAGAACTCTCATTAGATTTGTTCTGAGTGTGTGTGTGTGTGTGTGTGTGTGTGTGTGTGTGTGTTTCATGCAGAAGAGAGGAGGAGACAGAATGCCCATAAGCTCAGCCCCAGAGATAGGGCTTTCCCCAAACTGCTGTGTAGATCAGTGGTTCTAAATACAGGTGGGTATTTTACACCTCCCTCCCCCCACCAGACATTACACACTCTATGGGGAATTTTGGGTGTTGTCACACCTGGGGTAGGAGGGTGCTACTGGCATCTAGAGAGGGAGGCCAGGAATGCTGTCCAACATCCTAGAATTCATAGGGTAGGCCACCACAACAAAGAATTATCTGGCCCCAAATGTCAGTTGTGTTATTATTGAGAAACCCTGCTATAAAGGGTGATGGGAAAATACTGTGGATTCAGGGCATCTGGGAGCTGGTAGATTGCACGCAGTCATGTAGTAACACTTGGCCCAGAAACTGTGTTCCCACCTGAGACGACTGAGTTTTATAAACAACTCTCAATGCTGTAGCAGCTTAGCAGTGTGAATTAATGTCAGAGGAGTTCCAGTAATGTGAGTAATAATGACACAGAAGGATTATAAAGGGAAAGAAACACAAGACTGGAAGCAGCAGAAACACCAGGGCTTTTCCACAGCTAAGGAGAACAAGCCCCCTGCACTTTAATGTTGAGGATTTACCACCAAAATACCTCTGATTCCTCCTCTCTGTGTCCACTCCAACCTCCCTGGTCCAATCCACCACTCTGTCTCTCTTAAGCGCTCTTTCCAGGTCCACTCTAGGCCTCCAGGCTTTCTCCACCAAGGGACAGAGGGAGATCTCAGAGCACACGTTAAATGGTGCATTTGCTGCTTAAAAACCTAGGAAGGCTTCCCAGTATACTTAAAACATAAAATCTAACTGGTCCACCATGTCCTGGAGGATAAAGCCTTATTCTACCTGTGGGTGCCCTCCCCTCCCACCTGCCTCAGCATTCTGCAGCCATAAAGGGCCACGTGCTGGCCTGTTTTCCATTTCTGAAATACTTTGAGCTCATTCCAGCCTCAGGTGACAGCCCCCATGGAGCTGACAGTCTGATGACATCTGAAGATAGACATGAATCATTCATATCACGGGCGCCTTGGTGGCTCAGTCATTAAGCATCTGACAGTTCCTGAGTTCGAGTCCCACATCGGATGAACTCAAGCCTCACTTTGGTAAAACATGAGCCCTGGGTGGGCCCCGCTTCTCTCTCTCTCTCTCTCTGCCTCTTGTGGGATTCTCTCCCTCTCTTTCTCTCCCCCTCGCTCATTTGTGCCCTCTCTCAAAAAAAAACAAAACAAAACAAAAACCAAAAAACAAATCACACAAGCATATGTAAAACTGATCCCAGTGTTATGAGCAAAAGGGCCACAGTGCCCTCAAGAGCTTGTGACAAGAGGATATGACCCATCAGAAAAGCCAGTGAATGAATTCTTGAACAAGTGGATCTTGAGCTGAGATCTGATGGAAGAGCAGGAGTTAACTAACTGAAAAGCTGGTGGGGAAAACATCCTTGTGCAAATGCCCTGAGGCAGTGTCTGTTAGGCTAAGTGGAGAGTGGAGTAGAGGTGGAGTAAGCAGGAGACAGATCTTACAAAGCCTGAAACCTATAATATGGAGTTTGAATTTTATTCTGAGCCTAAGGGGAAGCTCTTGAGGGATCTTAAGAGATTGACTGATGAAATTTGCAATTTGAGAATATTACTCTGGCTGCAGCATCGATATTTGTAAATAATTTCTCCCAACCTTATAGCAGTTGTAGCTCCTGAAATTTGAAGAGAGGTCAGGAAGAATGTGGGGGACACCCCAACAGCTGTCAAAGGCAGAGATGATGGTAGTTTGGACTATTGATGAGGGAGAGGAAAAACTGTTCAGTTTGAAAATATATTAAAATGCGTGTGTCTGAAACACAATTGTATTCCTGTTTCTTACTCTATAGCCCTAGATGTCATTATACCATAAATAAATAAATAAATAAATAAATAAATAAATAAATAAATAACCAACCAACCAACCAACCAACCAACCAACCAACCCAGGAAGACTCACCACCCAGAGACCTCCAGTTGGAGGGCATTTTGAGCATCAGCTTGGTTGGCTAGTTGGCTGGTTGGCTATGCTAAGCAACATTACATATGCAAGTCTGTCTGTTTTTGAAAGCATCCCAAGGCAAGTAGGACCTAAGCATTAGGAGGTTGGTCATGAGAACATGTCATCTCCCCTTGCTTACTTTTGCAGGAGGGCAGAAACGGGTGTTGGTTGCAGATAAAGGCTTGTTGTCATTATGGCATAGCACATATGAGCACCCCAGCACAGAGTCAGACTGCCTGGATTTAAATTCCTATTCCCACCACCTCACTTACCAGCTCCGTGAAACATTTTGAGATCTCTACATTGCTTCTATGTCCTCACTTTTAAAACAGGAGTGATAGGGGCGCCTGGGTGGCTCAGTCGGTTAAGGGTCTGACTTCGGTTCAGGTCACGATCTCACGGTCCATGAGTTCGAGCCCCGCATCGGGCTCTGTGCTGGCAGCTCAGAGCCTGGAGCCTGCTTCAGATTCTGTGTCTCCCTCTCTCTCTGGCCCTCCCCCGTTCATGCTCTGTCTCTCTCTGTCTCAAAAATAAACATTAAAAAAAATTTTAAATAGGAGTGATAACAATAGCAACCACCGGTGGCATTTTAGAAGGTCAATAAATACTCTGTGCCCCTCCTGCATTCAGAACTGAGAAATAAAAGCAGGCGTCAGACAGGTAGAGATCAAAATGTCATCTTTACTACTGACAAAGCTGGACTGGAGGATGTGGCTGAAGTGGAAACACTTTACCCAGTCACTGACACAGTGAGCAACCGCAGACGGCAGACAGCAGACAATTACGTGTACCCTCTCTGAAAGCCACTGGTCTGTGGCATCAGATAAGTCCTCCTCCTGCCCTGGGGAAGAGTAAGGGAGAATTAGATGGAAGCTGGATGTGTTCCTACATGCTTGGCCCTGCTGGGGAGGGAATAGAGTAGGAATTCACTCCCCCCCCCCACCTCCAAGAAAATAGGTGAAGGGGAAATAAGTGATTCCCTCAATCACTTATTGAGGGATTCATGGGATTGTTATGGATATTAAAGAAAAACAATAGGTAAAGTGTTCAGAATATAGACTCCATAAAGGTCTCATCCTTGGCATCAATTGTCCTGAGCTGGTCAGACTAGCCAAGACAGGCAAGGCTGATCAACTGAGGAAAGTTGTGGCTCAGAAATTGCAGGAAGCAAGGGAGTTTCTTAAAAAGGGGATTTCTCTCTCTCCCTCTCTCCTAGTTCCCTACACTCAGGAAACCTTGAGAGTTCCCTAAAGGGAAATGCTGACCAGTTTTGAACTGGCAAGTCTTTTAAACAGGGGGAAAAACCCAACAGCTGTATCTCTGGTAATACACCAATCCAGTGACTTATGAACACAGTATAATGGCCTAGCTTTCTTTTATGGTTGTGTGCGTGTGCACTACTTTTGCTGGTGTAGGACGAGTTTTTGTTGGGGGAGGAAAAGGAGCTTTGTGTGCTTCTCCAGGCAGCCTCTCCTCACCACTTATAATTAAGCAATTAAGAATCACTGGCCAGGAAGTCACTGGGAGCAAACAGGAACAACCCTGGGGAAAGCCTTGTCCAATCAATGAACAATAGCAATTCCATTTAAGGTGAGTGCAACAAAAAGACAGGAAATAACACGTGTTGACTCTAGCTTTGGGTGCAGTCCATCAGCAAGGCCATCCTCACCACCTGATCTGCCTCAGCCAATCTCAGGTCACCTACCTGATGCAGGAAGGCTGCAGGTTGTGTAGACACCAAGGGAAAAGCCCAGGAAAGAAGGAAGTTGTTGGTCTGTGAGCCTAGTGGTTCTCTTCCCTGTGCTGAGTCATCTCTTATCAGGGCACCAGGGAACCACACCTGCCTAAATTTCTGAGACAGACGGAAAACCCCAGCAGCCTGGATCCCTAAGAGGTTTTACCTTGGGTAATCCCTCTTACCAAGGCCGTTCACCTTTGGCATTTCCAACTGTAACATCTTTAGATCCCCTTCTTTCTCAAGGGGAAATCTACAAAGATGGAGGGGGCTCCCAGGCCCACAGGTTCAACATGGCTGTATAATCCATACAAAGCTTTTCCATGAAAATGGAACCTTAAATGTGTTGCTAATTTATCAATAGTAATAGCTAATACTTAGTGATCACTTACCATGTCCATGTACTGTAGTAATTTTCACAACGAGGTACTATTGTTGTCCACATTTCACAGATAAGGAATTAAGACACAGAGAAGTTAAGTAATATTCCCATGACCCTTATCTATCTACTATATTCAGGACATCTAGCCCAGAGCAAGGAAACCAAAGTTTTATCTTACACAATCTGTTTTTATGGACTCAGAGAATGTAAGATCTGGAAAAGCCTTTGAAGATAACTGAGCGCAACCCCTGATGATATGAGAAAACAGAGCTGGAGAGGGGTTAGGGTGTGTTTGTTCAAGTCCCACAGTAAAATGGATGAACCCCTAATCCCCTCTACTATAACACACTCTCCTCCTTCACTCCCAGAAGAAATCACTCTCCTGAAATTTTAAAATCATTTCTTTGTTCTTCAATTCTCCATACTTTTTATTGTTACCATTTTTACTGAAAGAACAATAAACAGGAAAGAAAAGATGGAAGGCAATGTAAAGGAAGAGAGAAGATGGGTATGAAGATTAAGATAGAAAGAAGGGCAGGTGGGACAAATGGGGAGAAGGATGAAGGAAGAAAGGAAGGAATGAAGGATGGAAGGAAGGAAGAAAAGAAAAAAGGAAGGAAAGGAGGGAGGGAGGAAGGAAGCTAAAGAAGGAAAACCATCTGCCTATTAATTACTGAGAAGCTTGAAAACTCAATTGCTAGAGCCTTAGTTTGGGGTTCAAGATGTCTAAAGACAAACCAAATCCCTTGTGACACTGATTCAATACCAACAACTAGCTCAGAGCCTCAATTTCCCCATCTATAAAACCAAAGATTCACTATCCACCTAGTCCCCGAAAGCGTTGGGCCTCACCAAAGAAGGCCGCCCATGCCCTTCTCCGCAGCCGTCGCTCTGCCCTCAATAATCATGGCGACCGCGCGTGACGTAGAGTTCCGTCGCCTCCGCCTTCCCTCCCTCTACTGGGGGGCGGCGACCATCAATGACGGAGGTTGGCAGGGCGCATGCGCGGCAGCGGGGCCCGGCCCGCGGCGGCGGTGGCGAAGGGGCGGCGGGGTTCACTACCCGCAGTAGCCAAGCTGCGGCGGCTGTGTCGGTATGGTGTAGCTGGGCCTGCGGGCAGGCGGCGGGCCGCGGGCGGGGGCGAGGCGGCCGCAAGGGCCGACGCCGCCTGACTGGCTCGGGTGTAGCGGCAGCACGCTGAGGGGGCGTCGCCGCCGCCGGCCCCCGGCGCCGCCGCGGGAGGCCGCGCCCGCCATGGCGGCCCGGGCGGTGCTGGACGAATTCACGGCGCCCGCGGAGAAGGCGGCGCTGCTGGAGCGGAGCCGCGGCCGCATCGAGGGCCTGTTCGGCGTGAGCCTGGCGGTGCTCGGCGCGCTCGGGGCCGAAGAACCGCTGCCCGCGCGCATCTGGCTGCAGCTCCGCGGGGCGCAGGAGGCGGTGCACAGCGCCAAGGTGAGTCCCGCTGCCGCCCCCGCCCTCCTTCCGCGGCCCAGCCCCTGGGGCCTCGCCTCGGCTGGGCGCCCTGGGCGCCCCCACCCCTTTTCTCCCTGCTCCGTGTGGGTACGCAGCGAAGCGCCGTGGTTAAGAGCGCAGTCTCCAGAGTCCATGGACCCGCGTTCTCAGCTCTCGATCCATGTGACCTTGGGCTAGCGGTTCAATCCCGGAGCGCCTCAGTTTCCCCATTTGTAAAGTGGCGAGGGCGAAAGTATCTCTCTCGGAGGGCTGTCGCGAGGTTTGGAGTAGGTGTTATTGCAAAGCGCAGAGCGCAGTGCTGGCCCAGAGTGAGCGCGCTGCGAATGTTGCCTGTTGTTATCCGCCCCCTGGCCCTCGGGATGGTGCGCGCAGGGCCTGGTAGCTAGGCCCGCAGCCTCCTTGTCCACCACTTCAGCCACCTGTCTCTTCCCAGGCCTCCAGTACAGGGGTTCTGAACTTTTTGGGATTTCAGCCCCCTTTGAGAATCTGACAAAACTATAATAGTAGTAAAATACGCAGAATATCAAGAAGAGATAGGGATATTTAACAATAGTGTTAAAAAGTATTGTTTCTTGTATTGAGGAACACATTTAATGGTTATAGGTCGTAGGACGAGCATAAGCTGAACACTTCATAAGGATTACCTAATGCAGCCCTTAAAAAATCCAGTGAGGTAGATTTTATTATCTTCCTCTCTCTAAATTAACAGCTGGAGAAACTGAAACTCTGCAAGTGGTGACTCACCTTCTCTCAAAATCAGCACTTCAGACTTATACCTACGCAGCACCTTCAACTACTCCCCTTCCTCCCCGAGCCAGGAAGCTAGCAAAGCGCAGCCCCCCTTCTCACGTATCCAAGTTTCTCCAGGTCTTTCTGTCCAGTAGGTGCGGGAGCCAGGATTCAGACTTGGGGCCCTTGTTCTTGCTACCTGTCTCCCAAATGATGAGCCCTCTGGCTGGGAACAAAATGATCCTCTTTCTGGCATCCTACTTCAGGAATTTCACAGTGCTCTCAGAATTGGATCTGCTGTGACTCCTGACTCCCTCTTAGATTAAAAAAAAAAAAAAAAAGCGCCTAAATGCTTTTTGTTTTAATATCTTTGGAGGAGAGGGGACACTTAACTGTGTGATCTTTCTCCATAGCATAACTTACTGCATTCTAGATGTTGAATCAAGTTTGCTTTCCTGTGCTTAATTTTTTTCCTAACTTGTAATTTTTAACTTCTGAGTCCCCTCTTGTTTTTCTCCCAGCTGCCAAATTTCTTCACACTCCCCAGGGCTAAAAGGTGTGACATAACTAAGTCTTATTAATGCTTCTGTGAAATCTCTTACATGCACTCATTCCTCTTCATTGCCTTTGCTGCTATTAAGACCTTCATTCTAGGTATGTGCGCCTCCCTTACTTCATTGCCCTCACTCCAGTCCCTCCTCCCCCACCTCCCTCCTTGCATTAGACTGAACTGTCCAGGGAAAATTCTTTTCCTGCTCTGGGACCTGCTAGGGCCTCCTGTTGCCTATCTCATCACTCCAAACTCCTGGAGATTTACAAAACATTTACTAATCCAGTCCCACCTTATTTTCCCAATTCTCTGCCATAGCATCCCTCAAGCTTAAACCACTACTGTTGTCTGACTAGTCTCACTGCTTTTACTGTGTGCTTCACCTGCTCCCAGTTAGCTTTACTCAAGACTCACCCCAAGTGTAGAAAGTACTTATTTTGCTGTACAGAAAAACCTGGCATGTTCTGCTAGACCCTCCCAACTCCAGTTCTGTTGCCTGTACTGCCACACAGTTTAGGATAAGCTATTTGGAAAAGGTGTGTCTTACAGTATCTCGGTAGTGGGTGTCACCCACCCATTTTGTGTTTGCTAGGTGTGTTACTCATAATCCAATCCTCCCACTTGTAAGAAATTCTTTTTCTTTTCCCTTGAGACTCATGGGTAAGAGTTGAATGCCACAGTTACATTCTTTTGAGTAAGAGGAAGCCATTAACTTAAGAATAGGAAAGCAGACTTCAACATCAACAATATTTTAAGTTGTAGAGGAGAAGGTTTGGGGGAAGGAAGTTGTTGTGTTTTTTTTTTTTTTTTTTGAAGACAGAGAGTGCAAGCAGGGGAGAGGGGCAGAGGGAGAAAGAATCTTAAGCAGGCTCCGCACTAAGCACAGAGCCTGACAAGGGACTTGATCCCACAACTCTGAGATCATGACCTGAGCAGAAATCGAAAGTCTAGGAGGCTCTACTGGCTGAGTCATCCAGGCGCCCCAGGAAGATTAAGAGTAAATAAGAATTTTTTTTTTAACTAGCTGGTAGAGCTTCTGATTAAGATGAGGACAACTATTCTGGGTCTCTTCAGGCAGGTTACTTTGTTTTCCTGCTTTTAAAATGTTAAATCATGGGGCTCATGGGTGGCTCAGTTGGTTAAGCGACCGACTCTCAGTTTCTGCACAGGTCACAATTTCATGGTCGTGAGATTGAGCCCTACATTGGGTTCCATGCTGGGTCTGGAGCCTGTTTGGGATTCTCTCTCCCCCCTTCTCTCTGCCTCTTCCTGCATGTGCACTCTCTCTCTCAAAAATATATATTTTAAAATGTTAAATCACTATATATAGCTCATGTGAGAGTAGGGGAGAAAATGAGGTTTAGTTAGTTAGGGTTCTATTGGCTAGAGAGAAAGGGGGCTACAGGTAGAAACTGACAACATCCTGGGAGGTTTTAAAAAAAAAAAAAAAGGCACATCCTCTGTAAAAGTGGCCACTTTTGTGAGAGGAGAAATTTGTTGGCAGAAGCAGCACCTGAGCTGGGCTTTGAAGCGTCATCAAGATTCCCAGATGGAGGTAATTGTGAGCAAAGGCTAGAAGCCCCAAAACATGTGGAGTGTCTTGGTAGGAAGTGTCAGAGCCTCAAGGGACCCAAATGCCAGGTTAAGGCATTGGGCCTTAGAGTCAGTGAGGATTTTTGAGAGAAGGACTTGTCTGAAATTCTACTTGGAGGCAGGAAGACCCACCTGTGGAAGAGACTTTGTTTCAAGCTGGACATGGATGGGTGACAAAAGTTTTCCCTGGGATTTGGCAACTGAGTGTATGTAGGGATTAAGAGAGAGGTTTTAAGCCTTGATGTTAGGAAGGATGGTGGATAAAGTTTGACCTGTTGGTGAGGCCAGGTAGCCAACATTTGAAGAAAACTTATGTGCCAAGAAGTACAGTAACAGTTGGCCTCTAGACCTCAAGTAATTCACAGCCTAGTAGGGGACACAAACATGGACACAAATAGTATATAGTATGATACATGTTAACTATTGAAGTATATGCCAGGTGTTAACAGTAATACAGGAGAGAAAGGGTTGCTCTGCTAAATTGTGTGTAAAGGATGAACAAGAGTTTTCCAGAGGGAAGAGCATGTATAAAATCACAGGGATATGAAATAGTGCCAGTTTATCGCTGATTTCCCAAGTGTAGGAGGCAATTGGAGGGAGATGGTTAGAGGTGGAAAGGGGCCAAATCACAAGGCACTTGGGAAACTGTTGAAGAACATGGATTTTACCAAGCAGGCGGGTAGTAGAGACTCCTGGAAGGGTTGTGAGAACATGAGTGATGCCATCAGATTTACATTTCTAAGAAATGTCTTCACTGAGAGTGTTTATACCCCCAGGTTTGTTCTCCTCAGTGTGGTCCATTGCTGGTTTGTGATGATACAAGGACAGATTGGGGGTGGTTAGCAACTTTTGTAGCAATGTGATATTACCAGTAGGGCCAGATTGTCTGAAAGAGACAAAAACCAGAGGTCATTGTATGTAGGGGCCCAACAGGACGGGGTTGAGGTAAGTGGTGGCAGAAGTTAGGAATCAAAGAAGGCTGAGGACTGAATTTCAGAGAGATAGTGGAAGTACTGACTAGATGCTGCCTCATTCACAGATCAAGGATGCAATACCTGGTGAGATCCTTGGAGTCAGGCAATGGAGGCCAAAGAGATCTCAGCCCTGAAAGTGAGAAATTAGAACATTCCTTTAGCTCTAGGAGCTACAAATTCCATGCTCCCTGAGTCCAGGCAGGGAGACTGTACATGGAAGTGGCTGGTTGGTAGGGAGGAACTGGTGAATAAGGTGCTTGTGCCCTGTGGGAGAGGGTAACTGCCAGTGCTTAGTATTAGCCACTTACATAGTATGGGCCCAGTGATGTCTGAGTTCATTATCCAAGAAAAGCCAGGGGTCTGGATTTTATAATGTGAAATCTGTTTTGGTTTTTTATGAGGCAACTAATTTATGTTTTAAAAACCATGCATGCTGTGAATTATATCTCAATAAAAATCTTGCATTAATATATTCTTTTAAAAGCATATATTCTAAAAGGCAACCATGTGTGCTAAACAAAACATGTCAGTGGACCAAATTCAGCTTTTTAGGACCTCTTGTTTAGATACAAGAGACAGGATGAGTAAAGATACGCTTTCTCCACCCCCCCCCCCCAATTTGGGGAAGAGGGTAGTTGAACACCTTAATGGCCTTTAATAATTGTCTCAGTAAAGTAGAATACCAATTCCTGCCTCGAGAGGGAGGGTGAGAGCTTGAAGACAGTGGTGTATGTTAGGGTGGACGCAGCAGAATTTTTGGAAGTGCATTGGAGAAGAACAAAAAAGGATTGGAACTGAAGTAAGAGTCAGGGAAAGTTAGATGGCCTGAATTTATAGTATCACTTGGTGCAGGAATTCTCCAGCAGGTGATGATTTCCCCACTCTGGGTGTTGGTGAAGCCAACACACCAAGCACTAAAGTAATCTAAGGTGTAATTGAACAAGGCAGGATAGGACCCCCGAAATGTTTCTGAATGGTCAGCATTAGCTACGACAATCCAGACATAATACAAGACTTACCTTCTACTTTTAGTGAACTGCCAGCCAGAGAGGTTCTGGCAGGTGAAGGTAGAAGGGGCATAATGAACTGTGTGAACAGTGTAAGGAATAAGACCTTAGGCCCTGTCCTCTCCTAGACTCATGGAATCATGTAAATAGGGCAAGTTCAGGGAGTATTGGAAAGTTTTAAAAGTTGTCATTAGGGAGGAATTGCAGAGATCAGAATCTTGGATACGGAGGAATTCCGAGAAACCAAGGAGAAGTGCCTCAGTGGTCTGTGTATGAAGTAGAAGTATTCCCTTCAGCTTGGAAAAGTGAGAAGATAAAGGGGATGGAAGTGTGAAGCATCGGGAGATAATACATTGATGCGGTCAGCAAGGTCCATAGCAGGGATTTGAGTGCTAAAGTTAGTTGGCTGATTCAGGAACCTGTCCTGGAGGTTAATAAACAAAAGAAGAGTAATGGAGACAATGGCATGACTACTTATACAGTTTCTCCATGAACGTTTAGGGTGGTAAATTTGCTAACCACAACTGCCCATCAGTTGGTGGGATTCCAGGCATTACCTCATAGCAGTTAGTGGCCACCACAAGCCGTTGCCAGAACACCAATCTGATGGACTTCTAAGAAGAGTAATTTGGAGGACTGATAAATCTTACACATTGAAATTGCAGTACACCCAAGAAACTATGCTAAGGTAGACTAACATCTGACCCATCTTAATTTATGAGGGAGAGAAAAAGAAGGGGTAAGAGTGTCATATGAAAAGTTGGTGATTATCCTTTATCCAACTTTGAGTTTTAACTTAATGTATTTGTAGCATAAGAGAGGAGAAAGGGTAAAGAAAATGGAAATCCAGTAGAAGTGGCCTATTACTTCCTATATTGACTCATAGGGTTAAAATGGACACTGTATGGTTTCATTTCCTTTTCTGTTAAGAGAGATTGGTACCTGGTTTCATGAATGAATTCTTGAACAGTAGATTTGTTCATGGAGGAAATAATTTGTAGATGTAATAATACTGGGTAGTGACTTGGAGTTTTTGTTTTGATTTTACCAGAAAGGAGAGGTTGGTGGCCTCTTTGCATTTCCTAGAATGATTTTTTTTTAATGGTGTTTTTCACTATGGTTGTGAAAATCATCTTAAGAAACGGTGGTTTGTTCAGTTTCTTTTTATGGTTAATATTTTGGGGTTATACCAGAATGTCGAAATAAGGGATACTCACACTGGTTATACTGGGGTCAAAGTGACTGCTTATGACCGTAGTTTCCTCTTCCCTCTCTACCAGTAGTATTGTAGGGTTTTAATTAAATCAAGGACAACATCATGTTCTGTGTTGGCTTTTTACTAAATTAATATGTAATTGCATAAAGTATGCAGTCTTGCATTTGAAAAACAAAATTATGGGGGCGGGGAATCCTTACAGTAATTGATTAAAGAACTGTTTTTTAAAAAATAAGTTATGTTATTTGGAAACAACATAGGAAACTTCTTTGTTTAAAGAAACTGAATTATTTGTATTTGTATTTGTATTTGTTATTTTAAGATTGTATTTGTTATTTGTTATTTTTAGAGAAGGTGTTTTGTTCAGTCTTAGTGCTGAGAGAATTAGTAATTTACTTTAGTTGATGAATAAGGAGATACATAGTAAATATTTTAGACCTTGTGGACTATACAGGGAATCTGTCTTATACTCTTCTTTTTTTTTTTTTTGCCTTTTTTACAACCTTTTTGAAGATGAAAACAATTCTCACCCTACAGGCTGTACAAAAATAGTTTGGAAGCCGGGTTTACATTGTCCAGAATGTAGCCACTACCACATGTGGCTGTTTTAATTAGTCAAAGTTCAATGAAATTAAATATTCACTTCCTCAGTTGCATTTCAGGTACTTGTTGGCCACATATATCTAGTGTCTACCAGCATGGACAGTGCAGTTACAGAACATTTCTTCATTTTGTCTAAAAGTTATATTGGACATCACTGCCCTAGATGTGAAATAATCCTTGATTGGGTCTCCTAAACAATTCTCTGGTATGACAATGAAAAAATATGCAGCCATTCTTTTACCTTATTTCCTGAGTTTCTGTAATTTTTGTTGTGTCCTTCATAATCTTAAATAACTTCCAAGGTTTACTTTCTTTTTTTTTTTTTTTTAATTTTTTTTTCAACGTTTATTTATTTTTGGGACAGAGAGAGACGGAGCATGAACGGGGGAGGGGCAGAGAGAGAGAGGGAGACACAGAATCGGAAATAGGCTCCAGGCTCTGAGCCATCAGCCCAGAGCCTGACGCGGGGCTCGAACTCACGGACCGCGAGATCGTGACCTGGCTTAAGTCGGACGCTTAACCGACTGCGCCACCCAGGCGCCCCATCTTATTTTTAAGTTTATTTATTGTGAGAGATGAGAGAAAGCACAAGTGGGAGAGAGCAGAGAGGGGGAGAGAGAGTCCCAAGCAGGCTCTGCATTGTCTTGTCAGCACAGAGCCTGATGCGGGGCTGGATCTCACAAACCTTGAGATCATGATTTGACACAACTTAATGGTGTTAAACTACTTAAGATATACATAGTACCCCCAAAGAAGTGAGCTAATTTTAGCATCCTTCTTGTTAGAAGATAAAAGACAAATCTTTGTGACTGATTGCCCAGGGATCTTCGGGAAACCCCGGTGATAGTTTATGGGTAAAATGCTTTCAGAGTGGTGTACTGCACAGCAATAGAAAAGAACACATAATTGATACATGTACTACCATGGATGAATCTCAAAGATATGCTGAAAGAAGACTTCCATAAGAGTATATATATTGTATGATTCTATACATGTGAAATACTAGACAAGGTAAAACGTTTTTATAATTATGGTGAAAAATCAGAATAATTAGAACAGAACAACTGGAAGGGGACATTAAACATAGATTCAGAATTAGTGATACTAAGGAATTTCTGTTCATTTTGTTGGGTGCCATAATGACATCTTGGTTATATTAGAAAGCCTATATGTGTATGTGTTTAAACTGCACTTGGTGGCTGACTCATTTGGAAATTAATGATGTATCTAAGGAGTATCCCTTAGTTAACCATTTATTATTAGTTCAATCAAGGTCTTAAAGTTAACTAAGGCTATTGGAAATTATGCTTAATCTGACAACTGAACAGCATATAACTTCTGATATTACAAGTTGAATATGTAAGCTTGTATTTTTCATAATCATAAATATGACTAATCATGAGTAATATTACCTTATCTGACCAGCAAAGTTTAGGAAGTTCAGATGTGTCTCTTCATAGAAAAAAAATCTTATTTTTAAAAACCATATATGCATGCATTGTACACTACACTGATGAAACAGGAAAGGGACACTTGTTTTTAAGTTAGCATTAAAATGATCAAATCAAACTGACCTAAGGATTATTTTTATTACATTCTTGGAATTCTAGGAATACAGATTTATGTAAAAGTTTGTTACTCTCTATAATTATAATTCTCTATAATTAGAACAGAGGTTCTTTAAGAATCTTTTTCATCTAGGGGCGCCTGGGTGGGTTGGTTAAACTCCCGACTCTTGCTTGATCTGGGCTCAGGTCATGATCTCATGGTTCATGAGTTCGAGCTCTGCATAGGGCTCTGCCCTGACAGCACAGAGCCTGCTTGGGATTCGCTTCCCCTCTCTCTGCCCCTCCCCTTGCACACATGCACTCTTTCTCTCTCTCAAAATAAATAAACTAAAAAAAGAAACTTTAAAATCTAATTATCTACCCCTGGAGGTAGGAATATATTTCACACTCACACCATGAAAAATAAAGGCTTTTTTCATTTTCTAGATACAAACATTCAGAGAGCTTTCAGTTATGTTCTGTAATCTTAGCTACAGGTCAAAAGTAATCCAAAAACACAAAACTGGTCCAGATTTCAAAAAGGCTGTTCTTTCAGTGGTGCAGAGACGTGTACTTACACAAACAGAAAAACAGAAGACTAAAACCAGATTTTTTCTAGCCTCTCATCCAACAGAAAATAGATCTATTATCTACTGACAGGTCGCCACATGGTCACAGTGTAAAATCAGATTCCTGTAGTCTAGGTACATATATACTAAGGGTATAGTTGAAACTCACCTGGTAGTGTGTACCCACCGGTGCAGGTGTAAAAAGGGACGTGTGGCCAAGAACTGTAAAGCAAAAACAAAATCGGAAGACTAAAGAACAAAGAAATACCACTGGTAAAATTCTCTTCCTGCTTGGGATTCATGCTGGAACCCAAAATGAGACATGGTTGGTTTTACACAACTTATGTGGTCCTCTTTTTGAGCCACTCACGGCTCCAAGCAGGTGAGTCCACTTGGATATCTCCATGGGTCCTATAAGCTGGCAAAGTGTCAATTAACAAAACAAACAACTATAAATGTGACTTTCAGACAGGTAACTCATGAATGAAGGAACCAGCAGGAATGTAAAACTGGTTCAGAGAGCATTTGAAGATCTGAGTATTTATCTACACTAAAAACAGAATAGTGGAGTAAAATTGTTTGATTAGATACAAATTGGCTTGTATGTTTCAGAATAGTATAATCATATTTTTTCTACCAAATGAAGGTAATTGACATCTCTGGTAGACCACAAAAATCTGCATTTTAACATGTAACATCATGGTTCGGGCCCCAATGAATAATGAATAATGTGCCAGACAAAGGTGAATTTCCCAGAAGATTAAATACTCTTTGGGGAGGGCCAAAGAGAGTGCTCCATTATGATTAAAAGGCCATCCTTTTTGCCTTATTTAGCAGTATTTAAACTGGGTGCTTGGTGGCTCAATCAGTTCAGCATCTGACTCTTGATTTCTGCGAGTCCCACGTCAGGCTCTGCACTGATGGCTCAGAGGCTGCTTGGGATTTTCTCTCTGCCTCTCCCATGCTGGCTGGCGTGCGTGCTCTCTCTCTCTCAACATAAGTAAATAAGCATTTTTTTTTTTAAGTATTTAAAACTTTTCTTAACATTATGCAGACTATTAAAATGGAACCCTTCCCCCGCTTTTGGTCATTTTGGCCACTTTTCTCTTACAGTGTTACCCACATCGTTGATACTAGGCTGGATGTCAACCTGTGTTCTCAAACTTCGTGATTTGTTTGAACGTGTATTTGTTTTGACATTTATTGATTAGTTCTGGGTTTCTCAACAGTGGCACTATTGATATTTTATTTTGGGCAGAGAATATTTTGTTGTGGGGGGTTGTACTCTGCATTGTAGGATGTTTAGCAGCATCCCTGACCTCTGCCTCCAAGATGCCAGGAGCACCCCATCATTTCTAAAAACCAGAATGTCTCCTGACATTGCCAGTGCCCCCAGGAAGAGCAAAATCATCCCTGGTTGAGAACTCTATGTTAAATAACCAAGGCCAGTCCCCACACCGTCTAGTAGAATTGTGATAAATGATGTAGTTCAAATAATGAGATAACTGTTGTGTGTAGGAAACATTAACATCTCCCCCACCCCATTTTTGGAATGTGATTTTTGGATGAGTGTAAGGAAGGAAATGTTAAATAAGGCTGCAAAAATTAGAAAATGTACCAAAATCCAAGCCACAGAGGACTTTGGATATGGTTATGAGGATCTTGAATGATTAGTTGTACGCAGTGAGGACCTTTAGAAAGTTTTTGAGTAAGGAAGTGAAACCGGTGTGCTTTCACACGTCACTGGGGTGTTATGTGATAGAGGGTATCCTAAGGGGTGTGGTGTGATAAGTAAGACTGGCAACAGAAAGGAGGGTTTAGAGTTGGTTGCAGTAATATTCATATGAGACAAGATTTGTCAAAAATTGCATGTGATGAGAAGAAAATAACGTTTTGAATCTAGGCAACTGTGTTTCAATTTCAAGGGACCTTGGACCAAAGACAAGTGGAGGAGAGCTGTGGGCTCTGATTCAGATAATTAAGTTTGAGACACTTGTGGGATAGTCCAGTAGAAGTGCCCAGGAGGGGATGGATTGTCTGCAGCCTTTCCAGTATTAAGGGCTAGAGATGGAAATTTGGAATTATCACCATAGATGTAAAAGTTACGGTTGGAACCTAAAGAGTGTGTGAGTATAATTGAGGGGAGTGTACCAGGATGGAACCTTGGGGAAGGCATACATTTAAGGTGCAGTAGGAGATAGCAAAGGATTTAGGGAAGTAGTGAAAGATAAGAAGTAGACAGCTAGTGGTATCTTCAAAGCTTGGAGAGGAAATAACTTGTCAAGGAGAAGCTGATCAGTGATATGGTGCTACAGAGATTCCTAGTAGGAGATTGCAGAGAAGGGCCCTTTGCATTTGACATTAATTGCTATTGTTGGCATTTGAGAAAATGATTTCAGTTTGAATGGGAGCAGAATCCAGATTTCAAGGGGTTGGCAGTGAAATGGAGTTTAAGCTACTTTTTTCAAAAAAGCGTGAAGATGAAGACAGAGATGAAGCAGTCCCAAGCATAGGCAGTGGGGCTACAGGAAGTATTCTGTAGGGTCAGGGAAACCAACACAGGTTTGTAGGTGGGCAGGGATGAGTAAAAAGGGAGTGATGAATGAAGACCTAGGAAAGGGGCATAGCTTTGAAACGGAAGGAGAATGAATTCATGAAAGGTAGAATTTTTTAGGTGAAAAAGGAGAAGCAGTTGAAGGGCTTCACAAATGTTGGCCTTTGAGCTCTGATGAAATAATTTCTTTTACTGAGAGTGAGAAGAGTGACAGAAATGAAGTTTTGGGACGTGAAGACATTATTTGGGTAAGAATGAAGAATAAATTCATCAGGAATGCTGAAAGTTTGGAAGCTGTAGAATTTCAGAGATTTACAGGTGTAATGGGGATGAAGTCTAGGGTAGATACTGAGTGTGGCCTCTGGTCCTGTTTCCAGAAGTATACTCAGAGTGAGTGTGCAGAAAGTCCTTCCCTTTGGAGTTGTTAGGGCACCCCTCCTGGGAAAGAACTTGGTAGACATTTTAGAAATGAGATTAAAGAGAAAGATGGAACAAAAAGCAGATGTTAGAAGTGCATTGGGAAAATGGTTAATATGGTTATTAATAATTTTATAGCAATATTGTTAATATAGATAGCCAGATAGAGACCTAAATGGACTTGTTACAGATTTGTAGATTAATGATATTAAAAACACTTGTTTTTTCAGGGTGCCTGGGTGGCTCAGTCAGTTAAGCGTCCAACTTTGGCTCAGGTCATGATCTCATGGTCTGTGGGTTTGGGCCCCGTGTCAGGCTCTGCTGACAGCTTGGAGCCTGTTTCAGATTCTCTCTCTCTCTCAAAAATAAATAAATACTTAAAATGCTTTAAAAAGAAAGCTTGTTTTTTCTAAGGCTTGTAAGGTGTTTCTAACTTATACATAGTCTGTAGGACTCAAGTATCATTGTCTAAAAATCATATTACTCCTACTTTCTTTTCTCTTAGAGATGATATACAGCACCATTTATTCAAGAGTCTCCTAAATATAAGAAATCTTTAGAATCCAGAAGTATGCAACTAGAGATGAGAACTACTAGTCTGAACCGTTTTGGAAATCTCTCTATAGTGTATCAAGAGCTTCCTTGCCTGTATGGTTTCTTTTTCTTCCATGATTTGTGGTCCACTTGAGTATCTTCTGTTATGTTGTGCCAGGGTGCAGTTATGCTCCTGGCAGCTGCCAGAATGTGTTAGAGCCGTGCTCATCCTAGCTGATCTTGAGTTGCTATGGCTTTTAGCCATTATGTCTTCCTTAAATTTGTTTTTGCACCTGTGCTGTCAGTTGTCATTTGCTGTTACGTGCTCTGCAGGTATGTTATTCCTTCTACACTTTGAATCAGCTGCTTCAAACCATATGTGACCAGGAGACAAGCTGACAAAGCCCCTTACATGTGTGCCTGTAATAAGAGATAGTAGGTGGTGAACTGTGGTGTCGAGAAACCTTTCCCCAAACCTGTGGACTCTTGAATAGCCACTTTGATCTTTTCTGGTTTTTTTTTTGTTTTTGTTTTTTAATCTACGTTCTCAATGGCACAGGTTGCCAGGAGCTTCTGTGTGGATTCTTGAAATGTTACAGTAGAGTTGAGAAGAGCTGAGTTTGTAGAAGGTAGAATAATAGAAAGCATTTTGCTATATGAAAGGGAAGTTATTATTGTATGTATCATATGCTTCCCCCACCCTTTTTTTCCCTGAAAAGCCTGAATAAAGTAAAACAGAATATGAACATTGCAGGATAGGGGAGACAGTTTTTGATTAACATTTAAATGTTCCAATACCAAATACAGCCAAATGCAAAGGATGGGTATTTGGGTCCACAGATGCTTATCAGTGCAACTGATGGCCAGACATCTAGAATGTAGTAATACTGTACACTTGTATACTTCATTGTTCACTTCTGAACTTGAAAATAAAAATCAATTGTTGCTACTTAGTAATTCACAAGAGTGAATTATTAATGAAAAAATGAGTCTGGATCTCAGGGGATAATTATTCATTTCTTTTGGGAGTACACACATGCACAAAGTTTTGTGCTTGTGAAGTTTTGTGCCTGTTAGTACAATTCTCCCCCAAAACAGTGCAGTTAGTCTTGCAATAGTAGTTTTAGTTATTTGGGGGATAATGTCAGCTCTGCTTGTATTGGGCATTTCTCTGCCAGTCTTCCTGGTGCTTACAAACTGAAAGCCACAGGAACTCTCCTGAGGCCCTCTATGATCTCAGAAGATCCAATTTTTACTTAATTTTTTTTCTCTGAAAAATAGTAATCCAAATAATATCTGGATGTATCCCTGAGTATATCGCTTTCTGTGAAACGATTGTGTAAACAATGAAAAAGTATATTGATTTGTTTGTAAATAACACATCAGGTTCACAATTTTATTTTGTGTAGGTTCAAATGTATAAAATTAAGTTTATAAAAACATATGGGCTTTTATGATTATCATTAAACAAATTACATATTGGAAATCTCTACCTTCTCAATTTTGCTGTGAACCTATAACTGCTTGAAAAAATAAAGTCTGTTTTAAAAAATTGAAATCAGTGGGGGGTGGGAGGGAGGGAAGGGTGGGTGATGGGTATTGAAGAGGGCATTTTTTGGGATGAGCACTGGGTGTTGTATGGAAACCAATTTGACAATAAATTTCATAAAAAAAATAAAAAATTGAAATCAGGATTATCACTAGTCTTGCAGCTACCTGTCTGTCTCAGCATCCAGTTTAATTTAAATTTTTTAGTTGCATAGGTTTGAGAACATCCTATATCATACAGTTAATTAGTTATAGCTCTTCTTGCAGATTATACCACTCCAGAAAAGTAACAGAAATAATGGAAAATGTTTGTTTCAAAGATAAATCACTCATAATATTTCATAGCTGCTAACATTCTTATATGTCAGAAAAGAATCAAGCTACAAATTAGGGCCAGGGCACCTGGGGGGCTCAGTCTGTTAAGCGTCAGACTTTGGCTTCAGGACACGCAGGATCTTGCAGTTCATGAGTTCCAGCCCCGCATCAGGTTCTCTGCTGTCAGCACAGAGCCCACTTTGGATCTTCTGTCCCCCTCTCTATCTGCCCTTCCGTGGCTCGTGCACACCCTCTCTCTTTCTCAAAAATATATAAACATTTAAAAAATAAAAATTAGGACCAAAGCTCTCACTAATGGCATCACAGCATGGTATGCATCTACTTTAAATTTTTTTTATTAAAATTAGGAAGTAAGGAGTATACCAAAATAATACATGCACATGATTAAAACAAAAAATCAAGAAGTACTGAGGGTTTTTATAAGAAAGAATAGCAGTCCCTTGCTTTTGTCCCTTCCCAACTTCCTAAAAGCAATTACTTTTTACTGTTTTAGGTGTTTGTTTTGATGGTTATGTAAATAATTATAAAATACTGCTATTTCTTATTTTAGACACTATTCACTTTCTTTAAGATAGATGAGCTGAAACTACCCCCATTTTCCCATTTGCTGTGGTCTGAATATTTGTGTTCTATCAAAATTTGGGTAGTGAAATCCCAGTGCCCAATATAATGGTATTAGGAGGTGGGGCCTTTGGGAGATGATTAGGTCGTGAAGGCAGAACCCTCATGATGACATTAATGCCCTTGTAAAAGAGGCCCAAGAGAACTCCTTTGCTTCTTACACCACGTGAAAATACAAGGAGTCTGCACCCTAGAAGAGAGCCCTCACGGGACCACACTGGCACTCTGATCTTAGACTCCTAGCCTCCAGAACTGTGAGAAATAAATTTCTGTTGTTTCTAAGCCACCCAGTCTGGTATTTTGTTATAGCAGCCTGAATGGACTAAGACACCAATATAATCATCTTGTTTTTAGCTAAACCAAGAAATGGCGTTTATATAATTACGGCTTATGTAAATATTACTGCAAAGCCCAGTACTGTATTACATTATGTTTTCCTTCTGATACAGCTTATAATTTTTCCTGTAATTTGTCTGCCCTGTTTTTCATCTACTTGTGAAATAAATACATCCCTAATATTATACAAATACTCTTTTATATCTGCTATTCATTGAGCCTCCTTTTCTGGGAGAACGCCACTTGAGCCACTTTTCTTCCTCCACTCAGCTAGTTTCTCAGTTTGTTTGCTGCACAACTATAGTCTTTGGACTTCTATTTGCCAGTCTTGGATTGAATTTACTAATTACTTCATCTCCCTTGTTTCTGGTGGCCTTCATCTTCAAATATTTTTTAAGAAAGCAATGCATGGGACTAATTTTCTCAGCTTTTAGCATGTCTGGAAATGTCTTTAATGTGGATGGTACAGAATTATAGATTGAAAATCATTTTCCCTTATAATTTGAATGCACTGCTATTCTTTTCCCCCCAGTCATCCAGATTTCCTGTTGAGAATTTCTCACATTTTGATGGTCATTCTTTTATACATGCCCTGTTCTCATCCTGCCCCCAGGATTTTTTTCTTATGGGCCTTTAAAAAGTAATCATGCTTGAGGAGCCTTGGTGCTCAGTTGGTTGAGCATCTGACTCTCAATTTTGGTTCAGGTTATGATCTCACAGTTCATGAAGTCAAGCCCTGTGTTGGGCTCTGTGCTGACAACATGGAACCTGCTTGGGATTCTCTCTCTCTCCCTCTCCCACTGTCTTCCCGCCCCCCAATCTCTCTAAATAGATAAATAAACTGTTCAGAAAAAGTAATCATGCTTGGATATTCTGTGGACCCTTCAAGGTGGGATCTGTGTGCGTTAGTTCCCAAACAAGATTTGATGTAATCTTTTCACTAATTATACATAAGGTTTTGTGTATTTTAGCTCCAAGAAGTTATTTTTTGTTGTTTCCTTATTAAGTGCCATTCTGATTTTTTTGGAATGTCAGTTATTTGGATTTCTGATATCCTGGATGGACCCTTAGAAGTTTCTTTTCCCTCACAGTTTTCACTTCCTTGATTGTGGTACTTTTGGAGAGATTTCTTCCACTTTGTCTTTCACTTCTTCCGTTGACTTTTAATTTGGTCATGATATCCTTAATTTACTAGTACTCTTATTTTGATTATTTGTCTTTTTTTTAGCATCTTGATTCCTGTTACATGAATTCATTATCATCTCATATCTTTTTGAAACCACTAATTAAAATTTTGTTGAAGTTTTCTTTCCTACCCTGCGTTATCTAGTTTCCTCCAGTTTTCCTCTGTTTTATGTTCTACTTTATTGTTTTTTTTCATATTTGAGATTTTATCCTGATGTGGGTGTTTTTTTGTTTCATATGGAATCTGAAAAAACAGTTGGAGGCCTTGTGTGTGGGCAGGATTTGTTGTTGATAGGTGGGCTTTACCTTGGATCAATTCAGGAGTTAGCCCTTGTTTGAGAGGATATTTGTTCTAGAAGCCTGGAGAAACCTCTTCTTTCCAGGTTGGCTAATAGTTGCTGGCATTCCACTGAGTGGGTATGATCAACATTTTCTCAACCAGTGGCTGCTCAGAAGTCTAAACAGTATTTGACTCATGTGAATTTAGCCATGTGCTCACTTATGCTAAACAAGCAGCATTACTTAAATATTAACAGACAACAAGGAGGTTCTGATTCTGAGTAAGATAGAGCAAGTGTACTCTACCCTGTCACTCCTACTAAATTAGTTATAAACCCTGGACAGAATGCATGGAGTAGCTATATGAGGATGCTGGAAAGTAAAAAATACGACTAAGGAAGAAAACCATAACTCGGAGCACCACAAAATCGGTGGTGAGGTTGCCATTTTTTCCTGTCTTTTGTCCCCCAGCCTGAATTCAGTGCAGCTCAGTCTGCAAATGGAAATAAGCACCAGGGCCTAGCGAGAGCAGTAGGAGAAGCCAGCTAGCTTGGACTCCAGGGGCAAAAGAGGGAGCGCCTAATAGAAAGCAAAGGCCATTTTTTTCATTCTAAGGCACACCAGCTTCCAAACAATCCAGTGATGGTGGCAGTGGGAGCTGGTAGGAACCAAAGTTCTAAGGGAGAACTTTCCTCTTCAATTGGTGGTGTTGTGGTCCTAAGAGGATGGAGCCAGCCTTAATACTTTTACTTTCTGTGTCCTTCAGATGACCCAGGCACAGCTGCAAAACTACAGGGCAAAGGGGGGTAATCAAAGACCCAGCTTTCTGACTGGAGGATTGAAAAAAGAACCTCAGGGAACCAGAAAGCACTAGAAAGAGGGAAGAGGGAGCAGAGAGGGAGGAGCTCAGATAAGTGACTCCATAAAATTTGCTGATGACCTCCTGGGTTTAATTCCTAAACAGCGCATGTGGATCTACTTTTTATCAGCATAACAAGGACTTTTGATAACTGAACTAACAGAAAAACCACCATCTAGGCCCCTGACTGGCCTCTGGTAGCACTCAAGTGGACTGATACAGGTAACACTGCAAAGACTTTACAAACTGAATTGATGCTACAATCATAACTTACTGAGCACTGGTTACAGCTTGCAGCCTAAATCTAACTAGGTCAGTTACCTGCTAGAACAGAAGTATCAGCATTCATCATAGGATTTAAATAAGACTCAGAATCTCATAATATTCAAAATGGATACAGCACAAAATTACTTGGCATGTGAAGAACAAGGAAAATATCAACTGTCACGAGAAAGGAAAATATCAGCTCTCATGAGAAAAGACCACAGACACCAATGCCAAGATAGCAAAGATGTTAGAATTATCTAACAAACACTTTAAAACATCTATTATAAAAATGCTCCAACAATCACAAATACTTTTAAAGCTAATTAAAAAATAGATTCAGCAGAGAAATAGAAGATACAAATAGAAGAACCAAATTGGAAAGGTTAGCGCTGAAAAATACAATAACCTAAATAAAATTTCACTGGATAGGCTTGATTTTAAAATGGAGGTGACAGAAGAGTCAGTGAACTTGAAGATAGAAGACAGAAGTTATCTAATTTGAATGAGAGGAGACAAAAGAGTGTGGCACTAAAAAAAAATTTGGAGAAACAATGGCCGAAGACTTCCAAAATTTTATTTTAAACGTAAAACTTAAGAAGCTCAGTGAACACAAACAGAATAAGCTCAAAGAATTTCACACCTAGACATGATAACCACAGTGCTGAAACTGAAGACAAAAACTATGAAAGCATCTAGAGAAAAACACATGTAGGGTAGCAGCAATTAGAATGAGTATAGGTTTCTCATAAAAAATGATAGAGGCCAGAAAAGTGGCACCTTATTTTTCAAGTGGTGAAAAAAAGAACCAAAAATTCCCTATCCAGTGAAGTTATTCTTCGAGAATGAAAGTGAAATAAAACATCATAAAAATTCTTGGTTGAAGAAAAACTAAAGTTGTGAAATCATTGCCAGTAGCCTTCGCCAAAAGAATTGGTAAAGGAAGTTCTTCAGACAGAAATGATAACTATCTGGGTAAATATAATAGATTAGTTTCTCCTCTTGAGTTCTTTAACATGAGTTAAAAACAATTTATAGTATTGAAAACAATTTATAGGCTGAAAACAATTTATAGTATTGTCTGATGGGATTTCAAATGTATATTCATAAATTTGTGAGATAGCTATAACATACAAGGGAAGGCAGAGAGACTGGAGACCAAGGGTAAAGGATGATGGTGGTATTCTAAAATTTGTACCCGCAGGATTTTAAGTTAGGGAAGTGACTGATGGCCCAGAGAAGTCAATGCAACTGAAAGAAAATTTTGATTATTTACATTTCCCAAGAGAAGGGGGCATACATCACCACACTGGGCTACAGGTAAAGCACTCAGAGTTTGGTCAGGAGACAGAAACAGGAGCAAGGGGGAAAGAAAGGCAAGGCAGGACAGGATAAACAGTTTAAGATTGGCTTGTTTGGATAATTTCAGTGGGCTTTCAGACATAGGGTCTGTTCTTAGTTGTCTGGTTCCTGGCCCAGGCTTGATACAAGGTAGAGGAAATATTGGCTTAGTATGTGAGTTAGATAAGGAGATGGGCATGGGGGCGCAACACTGGATCAGGCAGTCTGCAAAGGAAAGGCATGCTCCAAGCAAGTGGTCCACCACTGCTAGAAATTAGCTAGCGCCGGGAGATTAAGTCTCTATTCAGGTCTGAAAGTCCTCCTACGATGTCAAAACATTATAAGATATAAAAAAATAAAAAACATGAATAGTGCAGATGGTAAGGTTTATACATTCTCGAAATAATAAAATATTGACTTTGAAGTGGATCAGTTATGTTATAATTGATAGCATAACTACTTTAAAAACTATATAAAGAGATACAGTAAAAAATTTCAATAAATAGGGGTGCCTGGGTGGCTCAGTCATTAAGCATCTGACTCTTAATTTTGGCTCAGGTCACGATCTCACAGTTTGTTAGATCGAGGCCCACATCAGGCTCTGTGCTGACAGCAAGGAACCTGGTTGGGATTCTTTCTCTCCCTCCCTCTCTGGCCCTCCCCCATTCACATGTGCTTGCTCTCAAAATAAATAAACATTAAAAATTTTCAATCAGTAAATTGTAATACTAAAAAATGTTTGTATAATGCAAAAGAAGGCCAGATTGGGGGAAAAGGAATTAAAAATAGGGAACAAACAGAAAACAAGTAAATGGTGGACTTAAATCCAAGCAACAATAATTTCATTAAAAGTGAATTGTGCAGGGCCCCTGGGTAGCGGTTGAGCATCTGACTCTTGGTTTTTGGCTCAAGTTATGATATCACTGTTTATGGGATCAAGTCCTACATAAGGCTCTGTGCTGACAGTGTAGAGCCTGTTCATCCTATTCTCTTTGTGTCTCTGTCTCTCTCTCAAAATAAATAAACTTAAAAAAGGTAAAGTCCCAAACTTTAACAACAACAACAGAAATCTGAATAGTGTAAACACCCCAATTAAAAGACAGATTGTCAGAATGGATTTAAAAAATATATAACCAAACTATATGATATCTTCATGAAAGTTATTTTATATATAATGATACAGGTAAGTAAAAAGGAGGGTAAAACATACTGTGCAGTTACTAATCAGAACAAAGCTGGAGTGGTAATATTACTGTCAGACAAAACCTTCAGAGCAGAGAGGAATATGTACATAATGATAAGAGGATCCATTCACCAAGAAGACATAAGAGTGCTTAAATGTGTATATTCCTAACAGTGGAGCTGCAATATATGTGAAGCAAAACCTGGGAGAACTGACAGAAGAAATGGACACAATTATAATTGGAAACTTCAGCATTCTCTCTCAACAATTGATAGAACCATCAAGAATATAGAAAAACTCAACAGCATCATCAACTGGGCTCAAATAGATGTTTTTTTTTAACACTGCCCAGCAGCAGCAGAATACATGTTCAAGTGTCCACAGAACATCTATCAAGATAGACCATATCCCAGGCCATAGAACAAATCTCAACAAATATAAAAGAATTGAAGTCAGGGGCACATGGGTGGCACAGTCGGTTAAGTGTCCAACTCTGCTCAGATTATGATCTCACAATTCGTGGGTTCAAGCCCTGCATCGGACTCCCTGCTGTCAGCACAGAGTTCGCTTTGGATCCTCTGTCCCCCTCTCACTCTGCCCCTACCCCACTCTCGCACACACATGTGCTCACTCACTCGCTCTCAAAAGTAAACATTTTTTAAAACTTGAAGTGTGTTCTCTGATTACAAAGGAATCAAACTAGATAGAAATCAGTAACAAAGATAACCAGAAAGTCTTCACATATTTGAAAGGTAAACAACACTCTTGGATATTGAATAATTTCAAGAGAAATTTCAAAAATAAAATAAAAACTTGGGGCGCCTGGGTGGCTGTTGGTTAAGTGTCTGACTTCAGCTCAAGTCGTGATATTGCGGTTCGTGAGTTCGAACCCCACATCGGGCTCTGTGCTGACAGCTCAGCCTAGAGCCTGCTTCCAATTCTGTGTCTCCCTCTCTCTCTGCTTCTCCCCTGCTCATGCTCTGTCTCACTCTCTCTCTCTCAAAAATAAATAAACATTAAAAAAAATAATAAAATAAAAATAAAAGTGAATATACAACACATCAGCATTTGTGGGATGTAGCTTAATGTAGAGCTGAAAGAGAACTTTTTTTTCTTAAAGTATGTTTATTAGAAAGCGCAAACAGGGGAGTGGCAGAGAGAGAATCCCAAGCAGGCTCCACAGTGTGAGTGCTGAGCCGGACGTGGGGCTTGAACCCATAAACTATGAGATCATGAGCTGAACCCAAGTTGGACACTTAACCAACCTAGCCACCCAGGCACCCCCTGAAAGAGAAATTTATAACATATTATTTTAGAAAAGAATGAAGTCTTAATCAGTAGGCTTCCACCTCTTGGAACTCGACAGAGAAGAGCAAAATAAGTGCAAAACAACAGGAGGCATAGTAGAAGTCCACAAATTTGAAAACACAGAATGATAGAGAAAAATCAAGGAAATAACAAGCTTGTTCTTTGAAAAAAAAATCAATAAAATTACCCTCTTATCAACCCTGAAGAGAGAAGACATAAATTACTAATATCAGGAATGAAACAGGGTATCAACTGTAGACCGTGCAGACATCAAAAAGATAGGGAAAACCAACAGCTTTACACATATAAACTTGACAACTTAGATGAAATTGGCCAATTCCTCAAAAAGTACAAACTACCCTAATGTACCCAACATGAAATAGATAATTTGTATGGACCTAACAGCTCTTAAGGAAATTAAATTAATGACTTGAAAATTCTTGTAGAAGAACTCTCCAGGCCCAGACTGCTTAACTGGGAAGGTCTACAAAATGTTTTAAAAAGAATTGAGGCACCTAGGTGGTTCAGTCGGCTAAGCGTCTGACTTTAGCGCAGGTCATGATCTCACCGTTCATGAGTTCCAGTCCCACATTGGGCTCTGTGCTGACTGAACTCAGAGCCTGGAGCCTGCTTCAGATTTTGTGTCTCCCTTTCTTTCTGCCCTTCCTCCTCTTTTTCTCGTTCTCTTTCTCGTTCTCTTTCTCGTTCTCTTTCTCGTTCTCTTTCTCTTTCTCTTTCTCTTTCTCCCTCCCCCTCCCCCAAAAATAAAGCATTTAAAAAAATAAAAAAAGGAAAAGAACATCTCGGGCCCCTAGGTAGATCAGTTGGTTGAGTGTCCGACTCTTGATTTTGGTTCAGGTCATGATCCCAGGGTTGTGTATTTGGAGCCCCACACTGGACTCTCCCCTGAGCTTGGAGCCTGCTTAAAATTCTCTCCCTCTGACTCCCTGGCATATGTGTGCGCACGTGTGCATGCACGTGCTCTAAAAAAAAAAAAAAAAACAAAAACAGTTCTATACGTCTCTTGAAGGGAAATGCAAGAGAACACTTTGTTCACTCATTCATTACTATCTTCTTGCTAAAACCAGGCAAAGGTAGTACAAAAATGGAAAACTACAGACTGAAGTCTCTCATGAATATGGTTATAAAAGATGCAAAAAATGTTAATAAAACATTAGCAAGTAGAATTAATTATAAAAGATGTATACATCACGAGCAAGCGGCAGTTATTCCAGGGATACAAGGCTTGTTCAGTATTCAAAAATCCGTCAGTGCAACCTACCATATTAACAGGCTGAAGAAGTAGTTGATACAGTAAAGCATTTCACAAGTTTTAATACCTGTTCATGTTCCTAGATGAATGGAATGCAGGAGAACTTCCTCAATGTGATAAAAAAAAGTATATTAAAAAATCTAACATCATATTCAAAGGTAAGACTGTTTTCTGCCTGTGATTGTAAACAAGGCAAGAGTGTCAGCTGTCACCACTGTTCATCACAGTGCTAGGAGTTATAGCTAGTTCAATACAGCAAGAAAATAGAAGGCATAAAAGGTATTTGTAGATGACATACTTGTCTGCATAGAAAATCCGAAAGAGTCTATGAGAAAAAAATCCTGGAACTGGAAATAGGCTCAGCAGGGTTTCAGGACACATGATCAAAATCAATTTATTTCTGTTTATTTAGCAGTGAACACATAGAAGTAAAATTTTAAATAGAGTGCCCTGTTCAGTCACTCAAAAAATAGAATATTTGGGTGTACAGGATTTGTATGCTCAAAACTATAAAACACTCATGAAAAAAAGCAAAAATCTAGACAAACAATTTGTTCTTGCAGAAGACTCAGCAGATGTCTGTTCGCTTCAAGTCAGTGTGCAAGTTCAACAAGATTGCTAAACAAAATTATTCTAAAATTTATATGGAAAGGCAAAGGAACTAGAATGGCTAAGAGCAATTTTTAATAGGAGCAATTACTATAAGACATTATGTAGTTAAGGCTGTGTGGCATTGGTGAAGGGCTGGATACCTAAATCAATGCAACAAAATAGGGAACTCATAGCCCCACGTAAGTATGGCCAACTGATTTTTGACATCTGCAAAAGGAATTAAATAGAGAAAAAACAGTCTTTTCAAGAAGCAGTGTTAGAGCAATTAGATATCCATAAGCAAAAACATGAACCTCAACCTGAATCTCACATCTTATATAAAAACCAACTCACAATAGGTTGTAGATTTAGACATAAAACTTTTGGAAGATAACATAGGAGAAGTCTCTGATTCCTGTGGCTTGATGAAGAAAAAAGCCAATAAACCTTAAAATTATAAACTTCTGTCACAAAAGACAAGAATGAAAAAAACTATAGGAAAAAATACTTGTAAGCCACATATCTGAGAATGGACTTCTATCTAGACTGTGTCAAGAGCTCCCAAAACTCAACAGTAAAACTCAAACAATCCAGTTAGAAAATGGACCAAAAAATTGAGCATTTCATCCAAGAGGGAGTGTAGATGGCAAGCAGCACATGCAAAAGATGTTCAACATCACTTGCCATTAGGGAAATGTAAACTAAGACCATGAGGAGATACACTACGTTCTTATTTTTTCTCTTTTTTTTTAAGTGGGGGGGGGGGGCAGAGAGAAATCCCAAGCAGGCTCTGAGCTGTCAGTGTGGAGCCCAATGGGGGGGCTCAATCTCATGAACCACAAGATCATGACCTGAGCCGAAATCAAGAGTCGGAAGCTTAACCGACTAAGCCACCCAGGAGCCCCACACTCTACTCTTAATATAACAGCTCCAATAAAAAATAGTAGCAATGTCAAGTGCTGACAAGGATGAGGAGAAACTGGATCTTCTGGATCTCATATGTTGCAGGTGGGAATGTAAAGTGGCACAGCTATTCTGGAACACAGTTGGGCTGTTCCTTGAAATCTAAATGTTCACTTACCATATGGCCCACATTGCACACTGCTGGGCATTTATCCCAGAGAAATGACAAGTTCACATGAAAACCTGTACGTAATTGTCCATAGCTTCATTTGTAATAGCTCCAAATAGGAACAACCAAAATGTCATTCAGTAGATAGGTGATTAAAAATGTGTAGTTTGTCCATATCATGGAATAGTACTCAGCAATAAAAAGGAATGAACTATTGATACACTCACACCTTGGATGGGTTTCAAGAGCATCTTGTTGAGTGAAAAAGGTCAATCTCAAGAGGCACAAACTGTCTAATCCTATTTATATAACATTCTTGAAGTTACAACATTGTGAGAGACAAAAACAGCAGTTGTCAGCAGCTTAGGGATGGTGTGGGTGGAAGTAGGGGTAAATATGGTGAAAGGGTAGCATGAAGGTAATCTTTGTGGTGATGGAATAATTCTGTATCTTGATTGAAGTGGTATTTTCTTGAGTCTATACATGTGATAAAATGGCATAGAACTGGATACACACTGTATCAGTGTGAGTGCCCTGGTTTTGATACTGTGGTGTAATTAGGTAAAGTATAAGTGATTGGAGAGAACTGGGAGAGCACACAGAACTCTGTCCTATCTTTGCAGCTTCCTGGAAACCTATAATTATTTCAAATTAAAATACTAAAAAAAACAACCTTGAGCCACAACCTAAATGCAGTATAAGTTCAAACAAGTGGTAGCAAAGTGTCCATTTGGAGGGGTTCAGGGATGCGGACTTCAATATTTAGTACTCTGCTTGCATATCTAGGAAGAAAGGATGTTCAGTTGCTGTGCTTTGTGTTTTAACGCAATTACAGTGTTACAAAATTAGCAAACTGCTCTAATAAACAGCGCTCCTCTATCCAGCACCAGTTACCTCTAATCTTTACCACTAAGTCCACAGACAGTCCAGGTTTGTACAGAGGACATAGGTCTCATGATTGAACATTATACTGCTTCGGTCAGATTTTTCCTGTGACATTTTCCTCATATTTCTGGAGTTTCATCTGTTCACATGGATGTCATAGTTCTTTTTTTTTAATGTTTACTTATTTTCGAGAGAGAGACAGCACAAGCAGGGGAGGGGCAGAGAGAGAGGGAGACACAGAATCCTAAGCAGGCTCCAGGCTCTGAGCTGTCAGCAAGAGCCCAACATGGGGCTTGAACTCATGAACCATGAGATCATGACCTGAGCCAAAGTTGGACACTTAACTGACTGAGCCACCCAGGTGCTTCTGGGATGTTGTAGTTCTAAATATGTAAACAAGGAACGTGTGTCCATTGGTATATAAATTTTAACTGAAGGCCCGTGGTCACTAGAAAAACATGTATGTAGTAGGTACATTTTGCAAAGCCTCATTGTCTCCAGTGTGGCGCAGGCTGAGCTTTTCAATAGCACCATTTCAATAACACTACTGTAATTTTAGTGTAAAGTACGGGTCAGGTATTGCCAGGCTCATTTCTTTTTTTTTTTTTTATTTTTTTTTTCAACGTTTATTTATTTTGGGGACAGAGAGAGACAGAGCATGAACGGGGGAGGGGCAGAGAGAGAGGGAGACACAGAATCGGAAACAGGCTCCAGGCTCCGAGCCATCAGCCCAGAGCCTGACGCGGGGCTCGAACTCACGGACCGCGAGATCATGACCTGGCTGAAGTCGGACGCTTAACCGACTGCGCCACCCAGGCGCCCCTGCCAGGCTCATTTCTTACAAATGTCTTTCCAGAAAATTTTCACTGATAATTAAAGTGTTGTTACTATTTAGTAAGCACTAACTAGATGCAAGACAGTGTTGTCGGAGCTTTATTATCGAATCAGATTTCCTGAAAACACCTGGGATTGCACTATCCTCTCTCTTTTACAGTTGAGGACATGAGGTAGAGGGGCTGTGTAACTAGAGAAGACCCCCAGTCTCATGGCTGGGATTTGAGCCCAGAAACAGGCTCCAGTGCCCACATTCTTAACAAGTGTATCCACCATTCCTGTGCATGTGCATGTGAGTTTACTTCGTTCTTTAGGCCTCCAGTAGCAACGTAATTGCTAGAGAACCCAGTCCCTTTCTTACTTTATTGAGGCCTTGTTTAATAGCAACTTTACTAGAAACTCTAGAAAAACTCAGTTTTCTGAGAGTGGCAATACTGTCCAACATTCTCTGGTTCTTTATTTTTATTTATGTATTTATTTTTATTTATTTTTAATTTTTTTAATGTTTTTATTTTTGAGAGAGAGAGAGAGAGAGAGAGAGAGAGTGCAAGCAGGGGAGGGACACAGAGAGAGGGAGACACAGAATCCGAAGCAGGCTCCAGGCTCTGAGCCTAACACAGGGCTCACACTCACAAACCGCGAGATCAGGACCTGAGTCAAAATCAGACGCTTAACCGACTGAGCCACCCAGGTGCCCCTGGTTCTTTATTTTTGGAAAACTAAACAGTTTGGCTTTTCTATTTAAAAAATAAAAAAGGGGGGGGGCATAAAATTATGTAGGGTATGCATTGTTCCAGCTGTCTGGAACATGTTGGTTTTTTTGTTTTTTGTTTTTTGATGCCTTCAAAAAAATCAATTTATCTGGAAACTAAGGGGCAGTAGTAGCAAAGCAAAAGTGAAAGTTTGTTCTAGAGTAAATCGTTTGACTTTATTTTCTTATCTCTTAATTAGGTCATAGTACCAATAAAGGCCTAGTAGCAAGCAAAAATGTTTGTTACTTATAGATGTAAATAAGTCCAGTCTTGTCCACTGTGCAGCTGGGCAGACCCCAAAGATCCTACTGCAAGATACATTATTGAGAATGTTACAGATACCTGCCTTTTAGACTAGCAAAGTTTTCAAGTCCAATGAAAACGAGTAAGCAACTTATATCTGTTATCTTAAATCTTTTTTTATAACATGGCGTTTTCCCCACATTATTACCATGCTTTTGATTTTTGTACAGCTTGACATTTGTAATTACATGTGTAACATGATATGTGCTATAAAGAGCTTTTGTAAATTGATCTCATCTTCTGTTTACAGGAATATATTAAAGGAATCTGTGAACCTGAACTAGAAGAAAGAGAATGTTATCCCAAGGCCATGCACTGTATTTTTGTTGGGGCACAGAGCCTGTTTCTGAAGAGCTTGATTCAGGACACATGTGCTGATCTCTGCATTCTGGACATTGGTCTTCTTGGCATCAGAGGAAGTGCTGAAGCTGTGGTCATGGCTAGGAGTCACATTCAGCAGTTCGTAAAGCTCTTTGAGAATAATGAGAACCTACCCAACAGTCAGAAAGAATCCGAGGTAAAAAGGGAATTTAAACAATTTGTTGAAGCTCGTGCAGACAATTATACAATGGACTTGTTAATTTTGCCCACTTCCTTGAAAAAAGAGCTTTTGACACTTACACAAGGTGAGGAGAATTTATTTGAAACAGGAAATGATGATGTTACTGAAATTGGAGATTCTAAACGAACAGAGTTTACACAGAATGCTGCCACAGGGCTGAATATTTCCAGAGATGAAATTGTTTTGCAGGAAGATGCAAGAAATAAAGCTGGCACTCCTGTTTCTGAGCTTACAAAACAAATGGACACAATCTTTTCTAGTTCACAAGATGTACTTTTTGTTCCAATAAATGGTCTAACCCCAGATGAAGAGGCACTTTCCAAAGACAGAATTTGTCATAAAAGGAGATTTTCTGATTCTGAAGAAAGGCATACGAAGAAACAGTTTTCTTTGGAAAATGTTCAAGAGGGGGAGCTTTTACATGATGGTAAGACATTAGCTGGAAATGTAATCATTGACCTATCTGATTCTTCGGCAGATCCTGAAAATTTAAGTCCAGATGTAAAGGACACCACTGAGGAAATGGAATACAATATCCTTGTGAACTTTTTTAAAACCATGGGCTATTCCCAAGAAATTGTTGAAAAGGTCATTAGGGAGTATGGGCCATCTACTGAACCATTATTGCTCTTAGAAGAAATTGAAAAAGAAAATAAGAGATTCCAAGAAGACCGAGAATCTTCACCTGGTACTATGTGTCCGGAGACCAACAGAACCAAAAATAAAGGTGTTTGTAGCAGCATAAATGAGCTTACAACAGATTCTACTCCAAAGAAAATACAAACTCACACACAGCAAAATATGGTAGAAAAATTTTCTCAGTTACCATTCAAAGAATCAAAACCATGTACCTCAAATTGCAAAATTAACGCTTTCAAAACAGTGCCGATAGAACAGAAACAAGAAATCTGGAGTTCAAACCAGAATTATATGTGTAACATGGACCTTGAAACTGATGGCCTTTCACCTTCTGTTGTCCCTTCAAGTCCCAAAGAAGTTGTCAGTTTTGTTTCCAGAGGCGCTTCAAGTCACCAGCCCAGAATTCCAGTTTTTCCTGAAAATGGTTTGCAGCAGCAAGCAGAGCCCTTGCTTCCAAGTAATGTGAAGTCTGCCTGTGAAAACCGTTCCGGGTGTTGTAGCTCTCCACAGTCTAAGTCAAATTGTCCACCCCTTTCTCCACCAATGCCACTGCCCCAGCTCCTACCTTCAGTTACTGATGCAAGGTTGGCGGGACCGTCTGATCATATTGATTCCTCAGTTACGGGCGTTCAAAGGTTTCGAGATACTCTGAAAATACCCTACAAGCTCGAATTAAAAAATGAGCCAGGGAGAACGGATTTGAAGCACATTGTTATAGACGGGAGCAATGTCGCAATTACGTAAGTCCACTCTCTGCAAGTCCTGTTACAGTTGTAAATAGGGCCCTATGCAGTGTCTCACAATTACATGCAGTTACAGGCACTACCCTGTGCATCTTTCTAGTTGATCTATAGTCTTACTGGAAAAAAACAAAAAAAACCAAAAACCACGAAACAACTGTTTGGAAGGCTGGGTTATTCCATCTTCTAGAGTTGTAAACTTTGCTTCACCCTGCTGAACCTGTATTTCTGAGGACAGGAGATAGAAAATTTGTCTTTTCACTTTGCATTGCCTAGTCAGTGATAAACAACATAGTGACTTTTAAATCATTAGGTGTCTTTTTTTCTCTCTTTTAATCATTAGGTTCTTTTTTTTTTTTTTAATTTTTTTTTTCAACGTTTTTTATTTATTTTTGGGACAGAGAGAGACAGAGCATGAACAGGGGAGGGGCAGAGAGAGAGGGAGACACAGAATCGGAAACAGGCTCCAGGCTCCGAGCCATCAGCCCAGAGCCTGACGCGGAGCTCGAACTCACGGACCGCGAGATCGTGACCTGGCTGAAGTCGGATGCTTAACCGACTGCGCCACCCAGGCGCCCCTAATCATTAGGTTCTTAACACCATGAATATCATTAGTTTTTGAGTACAAGGATGAAGCTTAAATCCAAAAAGATTTTTCTGACTTTATGTACTACAGTATGCTAGGGCTCTAGCCAAGATGCAGTGATAATGGATGCAGTGTACTTCTGTTATAATTTGTTGATAGAGTGATGGCAACTTCCTTTCTAAGGAAGTTCATCAGTTTGAGCTTCATTTTGGTCTTCTCTTCTTACTAAAAGCTTGTGTATTTGTTTTTAGTAAAAAGAGTTAAATGATCATTTCTATCTCACCTGTCTTGGAACGCTTTGAAGAGTCTGATTTTATATGTATGTCCGGTACAGGATTGGGCTTCTTCTCTAAGAGGCAGTTTGATACAGTGACTAAGAAGAGGAGGGAGGTCAAGTAAGAGTCTCTGCCCCACTGTGGATCTGCTGCTTGACCTTGTGCAGGTTTCTGCCTGCTGAGTTTCACTTGCTGCAGTCTGTTGCCTTTTGCCCTGTCCTGAGGTCATCTTTATCATGCCATTTCAACAACTGCTAGGTAAAGACTCTGCAGTTTTCAAAGTCAGTCACTCCATTGATTTTGAAGAAGTCTGCAAAAGTTTGGCACTTTAAGTAGCTATCATTCACGAAAAGGGGCACCTGGACTGGAATGAAGATGTTGAAATACTCTTCTGAATTTTGGCGAATGTGTGTGTGGCCTCTTTCCTAGGAGTTCTGTGTTTGTTATGTATTTTTTGTTTTGTTAATTTTTTTATTAGAATTTTCAAACAAATACATAAAAAGGTAATAGAATGATTCCCTTTTTGGATATGTTTGGGATTCCCATGTGTCCTTCCCCCACCTTCAGTAGTTCTCAGCTCTTGGCCAGGCTCCCTTCGTCTGTACCCCCACCTACTACCTTTCACCCGTGTAATTTTGAAGTAAATGTCAGATATGTTATTTTATCTATAAGTACTTTAATATCTTTCTAAAATAAGGATTCTTTTTATTTTTTGAATGAATTGTTGATGTATTTTGCTGTCAAAAGAAGAAAAAAAAAATCCCAGAATTTCACATGTTAAAGTTTGAAGATGGGCTGGAAAAATACATAATATACTTGTCTTCATTTCTAAATAATACTGTTTGTTGTTATTTCACTTTGCTTTTTGCCAGTTCTTTTGGGGGAAACCCAGCAAATGGCCCACAGCTGCATAGCATTATCTAAGTAAAATTGTAAAGTGCAATTTCAGTCACCCACAGTCCAAGCCCAGTACCAGTTCCTCATTGTGATGATTTCTTGAGCCAAATTATGATATGAAATTTAGGTCATGATTGTGAATAATATTAATCCTTTTTCATTTTTTATGAGTGGAAAGATTTCCCAAATAGGTGTTCAGAGACCTAAGAAATGCAAATTAATGTAGAATGAGCAGTGATAATGACATTATTTTAAAACCTTTTTGGAGTAGTAACCAGTGTATTTCTCAGAGGGGTCACTATTGGAGTTGTGTATAGTCTATCCATGATAGGATGTTTTGCATATCTAGTCCCTCCTACTTTGCCCATAGTACTGCTCCCCCACCCCCGCCGTCATTGTGACACCCCGAAACACTCCCACATATTTCCTAACACCCTTGGGTACAGTGCCATCTCTTTTGAAAACCACTGAATTAGTGCACTAAGGGAAACCATGAGTAGACTTTCATTAATTTTTCTTTTGAAAGCTGATTATTTGGGGAGGATTCCAGTTTTCTTTGAATTCACAGATGTCTTAGTTTAAAAGCAACATTTTTGTAAGGATGTATTATCTTAAAAAGTCAGACTTAATTTGATAAAGATTGATCTGAAAATATCAGTAGCTAAAATTAACTCTTATTCTGGGGGTAGATTGCTTAATGCGCACAGGATTTTATTTTGGAATAACAGAAATGTTTTAGAGCAAAGTATAAGTGGTAATTGTGCAACATTGTGAATGTACTAAATGCCACTGAATTGTTCACTTTAAAATGATTTTTTTTTTTTTTTGAAAAATTTTTTTTCAACGTTTTTTATTTATTTTGGGGACAGAGAGAGACAGAGCATGAACGGGGGAGGGGCAGAGAGAGAGGGAGACACAGAATCGGAAACAGGCTCCAGGCTCCGAGCCATCAGCCCAGAGCCTGACGCGGGGCTCGAACTCATGGACCGCGAGATCGTGACCTGGCTGAAGTCGGAGGCTTAACCGACTGCGCCACCCAGGCGCCCCTAAAATGATTATTTTAAATGTTATGTGAAATTCAACTCAGGTTTTTCTAAAAGTTGGGAAAAAATTAACCCTTGTTTATAATCAGTCGCTTCAGTATTAAGTGTGAATTATAGATTGTACGTTCCGTGAAGGAAGTGATTTGTATGTCCTGTTCACTAAAATACTCCCAGGTCCATGGTGCTAGTACATGGTAAGCACTCAGTAATGTTTTGTTGAATGAAAGAATTAACGACTTAGGAAAGATTAGAATTTTTTAAATGATTTTTCACCATCTTTTTATAACTTGTTATTCGATTGTTATTATAGTGATCAGTTTAGATTAAATTTTAACTGAGACATTTTTCAACAAATATTTGGAATCTTCAGGCTGAAACACCTGTTATGTGTCAGGTACTATATCTTTTAAAACATAATATTCACACCAATTTTGTGAGGTAAAAATGATCTATTCTTTATATAACATGAAATGGCTTAAAAATTTTGTCCAAGATTATACTGGAGATGTGAGCTCATAGGCTCCCAGAGCCATTGTGTACCTTGTCTTCTCCCATAGAGAGTGAGGTTGGAATTTTCAGGCCTTGGCAACATAGGATTCTTAAGTCTTGAGTTGCTTTAAGCAGTGCTGACTAAACCTTACTTATTTGACCCACCTAGTTGGGGAAGTAGTTAAAAAAGAAATTTGAGCCCTTAATAGCATTTGTTGGTGTGATCCCCACTCTGAGGCAGCTCAGGCCTAGCTGTCCCTCGGTTCCTGCAAAGCCTTTGTTTATTAGTTTATCCAGCGTGCTGTCTGCAGTTCATACACTCTGTGAGAAATTCCAAAATACCGACTTCGTGCTGCTAATTATGCGTATCTCTACTTGGTTTTTCCCCTTTGTCACAATGAGTCAAATGTGATGAGTAAATGGAAATTGTTTGTGGTGCACGGCTAGACATCACAGTGGTGGCTAGATAACACTCAGGCTTGGTCAGTCTGAAACTTCGGCATTAGGACACCTGACTTAAAACTTGGCAGCTAATTTTCCATGTAGGTGAGATTTGCCCCTTCACTTGCCAGAGCTATATATTTTAACCATTTTTTCATGTGGTAGTCTTCTATATCCGGGTGTCATGGCTATTTTTATTAAGTGGAAACTATAGAAGGAAATTATTCTTCCCTGGGTAACTCCAAAAGGGTGTTTTGGGGTTTTTTTTAATTTTTTGTTTTGTTTTGTTTTTTGTTTTTGTTTTTGTTTTTGTTTTAATTTTTTTTTCAACGTTTTTATTTATTTTTGGGACAGAGAGAGACAGAGCATGAACGGGGGAGGGGCAGAGAGAGAGGGAGACACAGAATCGGAAACAGGCTCCAGGCTCCGAGCCATCAGCCCAGAGCCTGATGCGGGGCTCAAACTCACAGACCGCGAGATCGTGACCTGGCTGAAGTCGGACGCCCAACCGACTGCGCCACCCAGGCGCCCCTGTTTTTTGTTTTTTTACTATCTCCCCCACACTGCTGGGTCTGGTTCCATCACTGCCATGAGTTTTTACCAGGTGTCTGTCACCCATCTCCTCTCTTCCTGAGACACTCTTCCTTCCAGTTTACTGCCTCCTATAACAGGGAAAACAACCGGATGATGTGACTTCTTTCCAATTACAAGGAACAGGAGTTTACATCTCCCTTGCATACCCTGGCCTCTTGGCCCTAATATCTGCTCATTCTGCATTTGGAGCTGGGAGCCCCAGAGCTTGACCTTTTCAGAAGTAAAGGAGGAGTTAATGGTATATAAACCCTTTGAGTCAAAACAGTTGATCTGGGTCTACATGTCAGCAAGCACCTGTGGCTTGACCGCAGGGATGTGAGGAGACTCAGTGGTTTCTGCCTAGGGCTGTAGGAGTTGAAGTGGGAAGTGGTAGGGATCTTCCATATTATTTTGAAGACACTAATTTGACTCCACTTAATTTTCTTCTGTAGTTCTGTTTTCTGGCTGAATCTGTTTCCACCAGAATTTCGAACTGCTGTTTTTATTCCTAAAACTACTCCGGAGATTTTTCAGGGTATCCAAAGTGATTTGATCTTATCACTGAGGATAACACTTTGGGAATTACTATAGAGCTCATGTTTCTGGAAATTCCATTTCTTCTCTAAGCTTGGGCCCACTACAGAGCCACAACATTACATTTACTTGTATATCCCTTCATTCATTTCCTCAGTGACGCAATGGAACAGAACTGGGGTCCACCTGCTTTCTACTATTGTCATCTAAAGAAGCTTTTGGGGTGCCTGGATGGCTCAGTTAAGCATCCAGCTTCAGCTCAGGTCATGATCTCATATTCTGTGAGTTTGAGCCCTGCATCGGGCTCTGTGCTGACAGCTCAGAGCCTGGAGCCTGCTTTGGATTCTGGGTCTCCCTCTCTCTGTGCCCCTCCCCTCCCCCCAGGCTTTGTCTCAAAAATGAATAAACATTAAACAAATTTTTAAAAAGCTTTTCAGGAAGAGAAAAAATTAGTACATGTTTGTATCTGATGAATAAGCCAAACTTTACAAGCTTTTTTAATGCATTTCTCTCGAGGATTGTTTTTTTCAGGACTTAACGTACATATCCCTTGGTTTTTCTAAGAACCAGTAGGCTCTGTTGTATTTTGGATTTTCATATTCAGGCTGTGGTTGACATGAACTCTATATCTGTTCTTGCTGTTAAGCAATTAGAATGATTTTTTTCTTTTCTTTTTTTTGTCATGCATAATTATTTTTGGGCTTTGAATTTTTTTAATATTTAAAAAAAATTTTTAATTTACATCCAAGTTAGTTAGCATATAGTGCAATAATGATTTCAGGAGTGGAATCCAGTGATTTATCCCCTACATATAATACCCAGTGCTCATCTCAACAATGCCTCTTGCCCATTTAGCCCATCCCCCTACCCCAAATCTCTCCAGCAGCCTTCAGTTTGTTCTCTGTATTTAAGAGTCTCTTATGTTTTGTCCCCCTCAAGTGATTTTTAAAGATTTTTTTTAAAAGATCACATCTATAAAAATTGTCTCCAGCCTTTCTCCAGTAACAGATGTCCTGTTGCTACATTCTTACCATATTTTGAATGCTTTTAGATAAACTATACTGAATTATTTCATCAAGAATGGGTTTGTTTACTTGTTTATGTTTTCTTGGGTAAAGCTGATGTCATTGTAGTCTCTTATTTATGGTTCACTGAGAAGAGAGTGGGTGTTAGCCTCTAAAAGGAGTTTCTGAGCTGCTCTTTTGGGTGTTAGAAGTTTATTGTGTGTCTAGCCTATTCCTGCTTTTGTGAGAATACAGATTTAGTTGGAGACAGTACCACTGTGGGGTGGTAGGAAGGCACTGGCCCAGGAGTAAGGAAGCCTGAGTAGTCCCAGCACAATCACCCTGTGGCAGTGCATCCTGGGGAAGTTGCTCTGTCTTTCAGGGGTTTCATTCTTTTTTCTAACAGGAATCTAACTCTGTTCTATCTCCTAATTCTGTCATTCCAGTGTACAGTACAGGAAAGCAAGACAGGAAAGAAGAGGGATGATTGAGGACCTATCTCTAGAGATGGCCTTCTAGAAGAGGGTCTGGAATTGAGTCCCAGGGGCATTGGAGGAAAGGAATGGGCAAAGGTCTAAGAGTTGGTCTACAAAGAAAGCAGCAAAAAAACAAAAAACAAAAACAAAAAACCTCACTGCCCAGGAAGAGGGAGATAGCAAGCCTACCCAGCCAGAAACGAGTGTGGTGATGCACGATGGTTTCTAGATCACTTCTAACTGATTAGGTATAGAGGGGATCTTGAAGCCATGCTCTGGGTTTTTCTGGAGGGATAGTGCCATTGAAAACCCTGAGCGGCAATGAGAAAAAATGAAATATGGCCTTTTGTAGCAACGTGGATGGAACTGGAGAGTGTGATGCTAAGTGAAATAAGCCATACAGAGAAAGACAGATACCATATGGTTTCACTCTTATGTGGATCCTGAGAAACTTAACAGGAACCCATGGGGGAGGGGAAGGAAAAAAAAAAAAAAAAAGAGGTTAGAGTGGGAGAGAGCCAAAGCATAAGAGACTGTTAAAAACTGAGAACAAACTGAGGGTTGATGGGGGGTGGGAGGGAGGAGAGGGTGGGTGATGGGTATTGAGGAGGGCACCTTTTGGGATGAGCACTGGGTGTTGTATGGAAACCAATTTGTCAATAAATTTCATAAAAAAAAAAAAAAAAAAAAAAAAAAAGAAAACCCTGAGCAGGATCAAAGACCTCGTGGCTGCATTTCAGGGTCTAAATGGAGTTTGAGGAGGGATTGGAATTAGGAGTCTCGAGTTGACTTGGAGCACATTGTACCTGAGGTGGCAGGACTTCTAAGTGAAGGAATTAATCCACCAAGTGGTTTTGACGTGGAAACACTTGACATGAAGAAAAGCCAGGACTGAAGATGCTGGATTTCCTGTCACTGGAATATAAGTGTCCGTTAAGATTAGTGAACATAGGTTATGCTCATTTCATAAACTGCAGCTTCACAGGGGTTTTGATTTTTTTTCTAATATTCATGGCTAGACAAATGGATTACCACCTACAAAATTTCAGACTTTAAAATACACTTAAAAAAATGTCCACTTTTACTTAGGTACTGCAGGCCACAACTAAATATTTTTTCTGGTTTCTTTTGAAATTTGTTACCACATTTTTGGGTGGGGTAACTTTTTAATCCACTATAATGTGGGGTTGTGCCCTGTGGGCCAAATCTGGCCACCACCTGTTTTTTGCAAATAGGGAACACAGCCACCCTCATTCATTTGCAGTTGGCAGAGTTGAGTAGTTCAGCAGAGACCATATGGCCTACAAAGCTTATCTGGCCCTTTACAGAAAATTGTATACTGACTCATATTCTGTACAGTTCCTTGTTCGTTTGCATCTACTCCCAGTACTTTTCTGCTTCCTTCAGCAAAATCATCTGCCATGGCCCCTAGTTAGTGTCACTGGAATCCTGCCCTCATCTTATTTCCTAGAAGCTGCAAACTGAGTAGGTTCCACGGTTCCCTAGAAAGGGTATGGAGCCCCAGAGCCAGGGTTACCCACAGCCTTTGGAAGTTGTAAGGACCATGTCCTGGAAGAGTCCTCACGTCTACTTCTGCTTTAGCAACAAATTTCTTAATAAAATTCGTAGAATATTCTTAGAGGCCATTGACCAGGCAGGGCTCTCTAGAATGGGCTCTTTATCTAAAAATAATAATAAAATAAAGTGAAAAATAGAAAGTGCAATAAACAAGTATTACCATGAAACTCAAGCTGCCTTCTATCTCAATATCACATGCAATTAAATGAACCAAACAAAATACAAGAAAAATCATAAAGCTATTAAGAATCACATTTCATGCAATAAGTTCTTTCTTGGCTTTGCAAGGTCACAGACTATGGAACTTAATGCCAAAAAATGTAAAAGGGAATGTAAAATGTAAAGGGAATTTCATTGCCATTGTTTTTGTTGTGTATAGAGTTTACCTTTTCACATTTTCGTGGTGAAATTTCACATACGTTAAGCTGAAATAAATTTTGTTTTCTTATAGCCACGGTCTGAAAAAGTTCTTTTCTTGTCGTGGAATTGCAATTGCGGTTGAATATTTTTGGAAGCTTGGCAACAGAAACATCACTGTATTTGTCCCACAGTGGAGAACAAGACGTGATCCTAATGTCACAGGTGAGGCAAACTGATCCTTCCAGATTTCTCCTTTTCTAGATGTTTAATGAGTTTGCTTACAGTGGCGACTCATACTCCTTAGAGCAGAGCCACATGCTACAGTGACAGCAGCTTGAAAAACAAAATTGTAAATCTTTTGGACCCTGTGAAACATCAGTTGAAGAGAGTGTTACAGCATAAGAAGTGCTTAGGGGAAGGATGGAAAGTTTTAACATAGTTGTTTACGTGGAAAGTTATATTAGAGTTCCTTATACATCACAAAAATTTTCCTGACTTTCTAAAAAGTAGTTTAAATATGTCTTTCCATTAGTCTGGACTTTGGCCTCATTAAATAGTCTTTTCTAAAATGGTCACTTGATAAATTTGGAAACCCTCAAAGACAATATTTTCTGAACAGCCTGTTTTTAATAGTTTAATGTAAATTATGTCTGTTAATTGTGTGATACTGCATGGCTGACTGCAGGCCACACACGGGATGTTTAAACTTATCGTGAATCATGCAGTATTCTAGAGAAACCTATTCTTATAGTTCATGATAGGGGAGTGGTGGCACGGTGTCAAGGTGTCAGGCAGCTTAGCCCACTGGTGTGCCTAGACACAAGAGGTGGATGGGAGAAGGGAGGGGGAACAAAGCTCACCCAGCATTTAAACAGGAAGTGAAACTTAGTCACTGTTGAGATGGAAATGGTAAGACCACACATTTCTCAAGTATCCCAACTTCCCTCATTTGGAGAGCGTATTTGTCTTAACAGAGAGTGCTTGAGGAATGAGGCAGAGCCACTAATTTTTGCAATAGGATCCTTGAAAGGGTCTTGCAAGCCTTCCTGTGCTGTGCATTTCTAGGACAATAAAACACGGTGTGTGCATGTTGCAGTTTAAGCCAGTGGTGAGTAATCATCGTAGGGGATGCGGGTGTGGGAATCTTAGACCCTGAGCTTTTAGCTGCTCTTTGCCCATTGACTGATTTTCTGTAATTTGGCTTTGACCCTCTTTTCTTCTGTGTCGCGACCCACTCCCATGAAATATCAGTAAATGTGCAGATAACTGAGAGAGGTTGGATAAAATGCCAGCTAGAAAGATATTTTGACAGCCTCTTGGAAGGGGGACCACATAGGCCTACCTTGGGATAGGGCAGAGCCCTGTGTCCCTGCCTCTGCCTCCAGCAATGTTCCCTGCTCTACCCCACCCTGTCTCTGGGACTTAGGTCATCAGTCCCTGTCCTACTGCTTGTGATATGGCTGTGAAAAAGTTCTTGATGGTAGGATTATGGTTTACTCAATTCTAGGACCAAATGAGTTGAACTTTTTTATATTTAAAAAATAGCTAAGGTCAGTTTTTATGTTGTATTTGCCTTAGTATGTGTGTTGCTTAATTTTTTTTTTCTTCCCAATGAGTTATTATAATTGAGTCTTGTTGAGTCAGCAGAAAAAAGGTTTTCCATAATTCTCCAAGTGAAACATTTGAGGGTGCTTTCATTTATTTAAACATATGGGAAGATAGCCTTTTTCTGAATGTGTATTCAACTTATTCCATGAACAGAACAGCACTTCTTAACCCAGCTCCAGGAGCTTGGAATATTATCTTTAACTCCTGCCCGGATGGTCTTTGGAGAAAGAATTGCTTCTCATGATGACAGGTACGAAAGGCTGTTTTCCTTACTGAGGTGGGTGTGGGATGGTGAGGAGCCCACCACCTGCTCCACTGAACCAACCATTCATGGTGCCCCTGGATCCACATACCTAGAGGACTCACTAGATTAAGGGGTTTGAAGATTTTAGTATTTATGGTCATTAAGGTTATATACTCAGTGGGGTTTTTTTGGTTTTGTTTTTTTTGTTTGTTTTTTCTGCTATACGGGTTTAAGAGCATTACATAAAATCTGTTCGGTTAGAATGTTTTTTGTTTGTATGTTTCTTAAATAAAACATGACCGAGAATCATAAGAGTGAGCAGACATTGAGTTCTCTTTTTTGGTGCATACTGAAAGTAATGTTTGTCTTGTCTTATGTGGTGACCCCAAGGATGCTTTTCAAACATTATCCATCTCCTCCTGGTTAATTTTGGCCAGTGACTTACTTTGTCATTATGCCTGAGCCCTCAGCATTTCTTCCACATAATGAAAGATGGTCTCAGCTGACCCTAAGTGTGACAGAGGAGTATGTTGCATTTCTTCGGTTGGCGTGTCACTCAGAAAGCAGGTGTTAATGCATTGGAGACAACAGGCTTTAATCTGCACCTTTTACATTTTTTTCTAAAAGCTTTACTGAGCACCAACCAAGTGCAATGCACAGAGCGGGGCTTTGGGAACACACGTGATTCAGACACATTTCCTGCTGTAAGGAGTTTGTGATCTAAAGAGAAAGCACACAAATAAGTAATAGAGGGGAGTTTTGTTGTGGTTGAATAAGAGAAGGTCCTAAATATGACCAGTGGCATTAAAAACAGTTTTTCAAACTGTCCTCTTGTGGAGTGAAGTCAGTACTATTAACCCTACCAGTATCTGGAAACCTAAGTAAGTAGTGGCCGCTTGTTCTTTCCCCACCTGCATACACCCCCTTTATTTTCTTCTGGCCTGAAGCACTTAGAATGCCCTGGTGGTTTTGCCTCAGAATTCTACCAGAATAGCTCCTCACATTGAAGACAGTGTTTGGCTTGTAACGCCAACTAGTGAATGACAGTCAGATGGGTGAGAGATGAAAAGAGGGGCTCGGCAGGGGGAAAGGGGACTTGAGAAGACAGCAGGTGTTCATTCAGGAAAAGGTCTAGAGGGCCTTCTCATTGACAACCTCTTGCCCTTCTCCAGGCTGGGATGAGAGACCAGATCAGATGGGGAGAATCAGAGGTGATGTGAAGGAACAGCGTGAGAGGAAGCGAAAGGAGAATAGCTTATTGAGGCAGGGTAGGGGTGAGGAAGTGCTGGGAGACCATGTTCTGCTCCGGCTCCGTTATACTGGGCTCAGACCCTGTAGTGCTTGGGTGGAGGGGCACGTAGGCTGCTGGGCTCCTGAAGAACCTTCACCTCTCTCACACTCTGCAGCTGCACGCTTGCAGAATTTGAAGGCATAAGCCTTTGCTTAATTTGTATGATTCTGGGTTTTTAGTGGACATGAGTCTATATATAGCATATATTTAGTACATGCACTCCGAAGCCTTACTCTTGATATTAGTATCTCTGGGCAGACATCACCATTTACCATTCATGCCCACTGGGAATAATTGATAAGATATTCATTAATAAATTCAAGATTTTAAGTCCTACTTTCCAAGATGTCCTAAGCCTCTGAAACTAACAAGACTTGTTTTTTCATTCCTTTTAAGTATTCACTATCATTAATAAAAGCATTTGTTTGCACCTTCAATTCTCGTGATTCTCTTAATTTATTGTTGTATTGTCTTTGTCTGCATTGCCTTAAACAAATGTGATCACCCTGACTAAGGGATAAAACTCCTCATTAGTGTCCTCACAAATCTCTCATTAAGAGATTTGACCACGAATAATCTCCAGCAGTGAAATAGAATTCTCAATACTGATTTCTTACCCTTTGTTATCACAATTTCAACTTATAAATGGCATCTGAGTGAATCTATAACTTGAACTAAACAGAATGGTGCTTCTAGACATCTAAAGTCCAAGCAGCAAGTGTGAACCTATGGATTTATTTTTTAAAAATGCAAGGCTGACTGTACCAAGCAGCTAATCTTAGAACCAGAGCACTCTAGCCTAGCAACTAAAACTTAAAATGTGATTTAGTGATTTCACAGGCTTGTCAACTCAAATTCATTCTCGACTCTAGTCCTCGTGCATCATCTGATAACCACTGTCTTCTGATAATACAACTTTTCCAGAAAAATGTGTAAATTGTGGTTGATCTTTTTTTTTTTTTTTTTTTTTTTTTAAGATTTTAAGTAATCTCCACACACCGAGATCAAGAGTTGCATGCCTTGGGGCACCTGGATGGCTCAGTTGGTTAAGTGTCCAACTCTTGATTTTGGCGCAGGTCATGATCTCACAGTTCATGGGATCGAGCCCCACATCAGTCTCTGCGCAGACAGCACAGAGCCTGCTTGGGATTCTCTCTCTCTCTCTCTCTCTCTCTCTCTCTCTCTCTCTCTCTCTCTCTCTTTCTCTCTCTCTCTCTTTCTCCCTCTCCCTCTCCCTCCCTCCCTCCGTCCTTCCCCGCTTGCACTCACTCTCTCTCAAAATAAATAAACTTAAAAAAAAAACAAAACAAAAAAGAGTTGCATGCTCTTCTGACTGAGCCAGCCAGGCATCCCTGGTTGAGAACATTTTTAAAAAGAGATAATAATGTATGAAAATCAAACCTTCATTTATAATCACACTAATAATTTCAGAGGTATTTGATATTTCAGACTGATCTTCAGCTGACAAGGGCTTAACTTTTCTACTTCCTAGCCATAGTTAAATTCTTTGGTGATTTTCATATGAAGAGGAAATCCTTTTGTTTTCTTATAGCGTAGCTTCTATAAGCCAGGAATGCCTGCTTGCCCATTTTAACCTCTTATATTACTATAGGTTTCTACTACACTTAGCGGACAAAACTGGTGGCATAATTGTAACAAATGATAACTTCAGAGAATTTGTGACTGAGTCAGTCTCTTGGAGAGAAATTATTACAAAAAGGTAATAATATTTTCTTTGTCTTTGGTTAAGTGTTTTTTGTTGTTTATTGTTTGGTTTGGTTTTGTGTACACCTTGGCCCTGCAGAAGGCAGTATAGGAAACCAAAGTATCATAAGACTGTGCTCCCTGTCCAAGACCATGGCTGGCCCCTCTAGGTAAGTGGGGCTCCCAGTACGAAGCAGCAAAACCAGTGGGTGACATAATGGGCATGCTGTGGTGGCTGCAGAGTGTCTTTGAGAGATCAGTGTTCCCTGGCAGAAGGCAAGAGGCACATGATTATGGCACAGTTAACTCTTTTTTAACAGTGTAATCGAGCAGAAATGGCCTCCTAACTTGGCCTTGCCCTGATGCCAAGGGAGACAAGGCAACTCAGTGGGTGTCCCTACTTGATTCAACCATGAAATACGAAGGTTGGATTTAATGACAGCTGTGATTCCAGTAAGAGGATGAGACCAAAATCCACATACTGATGAGTTTTCACTTCTTAGGAGTGGGAAGAGTATTTCTGCTTTTCAATATCTAATATCTGGTGCTTTCCTTGAGCATTTACCATCATAGTTTAATCGTCTATATTGAAAACATGTGTGAATATCATCCAAAGTAACAAAGTCAAGAGTTGAGCATTCACTGATACAAGTTTTTTAGTTGTGATGATGTTCTGAATGTGTCCACCTGCCTTAAGATCAGTGAACACTGGCTTCCAGGACTTCTTGTTAACAAGCATCATCTGACTGAGTTCTGTAAAAGGCAGTAGTCTGTGATGGTGCCAGGGATGAGTCCTATATGCCACAAATCTAAAAGCATAAATCAACATACCTCAGGCTGTGTTATAACTAGTACATAACAGGTACAATTAGATATTTATTTCTGTTGGGGTTTCATAGTTGCCCCTTGTCTGATATTTGTTATTTTGCTAACTCGTTAGAGGATTTTAGAAAATAATCCTTTGCTATAAATACCCAGGTGAGAGTTAATTACTGTATGTATTTTGACCCACATGGTGTTGGAAAGCTGTTGTTGAGAGCTGAACTGAGAATTGGTCTTTGACCTTCTAGGCACAGTTAACAAGCCATTAATCTTCTAGGACATGTTTCTGTTGGACCTTTGCCCTAGACTCATTGTCAGTATTTATTGGACACTCCTCTGTGTGTAGAAGGTCTAAATGCAGTCAGGACTCAGTGTTTGTACACCAGCCCATTGCTTTCAAAACTCACAAAACAAGGCAGAAACCGAGATCTGGACAGCAAACACAAGCACTTGGCCTTTTTTCTTTATCACATCTTCCCCAGACTTGATAAATCATGATATCTCAGATTTTCTTTGTTCAGATATCCTATTGTTTTGGTTTTTTTTTCTTTTCTTTTCTTTTCTTTCTCTCTTTTTTTTTTTTTTTTTTTTTTTTTTTTTTAGTTTTTTTATTTTGAGAGAAAGTGAGTGAGTGGGGGGAGGGGCAGAAAAAGAGGGAGAGAGAGAATCCCAAGCAGGCCCTGAGCTGTCAGTGCAGAGCCCAATGCAGGGCTCAATCCCACGAACTGCGAGATCGTGACCTGAGCCGAAATCAAGAGTCAGATGCTTTAACCAACTGAGCCACCCAGGCGCCCTGTACTGTTTTGTTTTTTTAAGAAGTTATCTTCAGTGGTTTGCCTATAGACACAACTATTCAAAAGTAAAACCTTTTTTGAGCACCTAAGCAGTGTGTCCTAAGCAGTCAGTCTTAAATCTTGTTTTCAAAGTTAGGAGAAGAAGCTGCCTCCAAAGCCCAGATAAAAATCTGAAAGTCTCGATAAGAATTGTGAGGGCCAATGATAAAAGTTTATTACTTTACTGTATTTGTATCCAAAAGAGAAATTCAGATGGCTTAACTTGGATGTGTTTGTTTTTTCCATTAGGCATGTAAGCAGCCTTACAATTTTATAGGTGACTCTTGCTTTGGAATTAGGTGGACACTTCTACTTTCTTCTCAGCTCCTGCAACAATAAAAGCTTCATGTTTTCTCCAGCATTGTAATCATTCTCTGTGTTATAGATTGCTTCAGTATACCTTTGTCGGGGATATATTTATGGTTCCTGATGACCCTCTGGGAAGAAGCGGACCTCGATTAGAAGACTTTCTTAGGAAAGAAGTCTTCCTTAGGTATTTGCTTTTTCACATTGTTTTCTGTTTACAAACTTGTTTCAGTTCTTTGTGCTTTTGTGTAAGTGATGTCTCTGAATAACTAAAGACAACACTTTTAAATTTTGTATTAGCCTTAGATTTATTGCTGGTATAATATATTTGAAAGGTAATCAAGCACACACCCCAAAGACCATGTCTTCATTTATGGTCCTTTGGTTTTAATCCTAGGAGAGGGTGGGGAGCCAGGCTTTGTATAGGTCTAAAAAGACAAAGCAGATTTTGCTGACTGCCACTTATGAGCAAACACCACTTAGGTTCATTATGTATACGTGAATATCCTCTTATATTCACTTTCCAAGGTTATTTGCTTTAAATTTGTGATGTTCCTTTTAATTTATTTACTATTCAGGAATCACTACCCGGGGAACTTTCTGTCTCCACTAAATGGAGAAGCCAGTATTTCATATTGATCTGAAATTGATTTGATAGTTGACATTTTCTTTGTTTTAGTTGGGTTTTTAAAGATAAGTTGCTGGTGGTTATATCTCTTTTCAGAATTCTTGGGTAATGGACACTGTTAACTAAAGTATCGTATGTGCCTAACTGACAGATAGTATAACCTGGTGACAGACAGCTGATCTTTTTTATTTATAACCAGATCCCTTGGGGATTCTAGATTTGGATTTGGGGTAGTTCACACAGAGGTATTTTCCACAGAGGAGACAAGTGCAGTTTCAGCTCCCTGGGTCTTAGGAATCATTTCTCTTCTGAGCCTTTGGGTTTTATTACATAGAATGAGGGCTTAGTTCCCAAAGGTTCTGCTTCTCTGCCTACGCTCAGAGAATGGCAGCCATTTTAACATCTGCTGGGTGTCAGTGCATCTCCACTGGGCATTTAAGATCTGGCACCTGTGTGCAAGCATCAAGGCCTGCGGGTCAGGCTTAATGGGAAGGAGAGTTCTCTGGCTCCTTCTTCACCTCAGCAGCCTGGCAGCAGGGTCTGCCCTGCCCGTGCACTTAATCACTCTTTACAATGTGTTAACAAATTGAGTGAGGAGTTAATAATAACTCCACTCACCAAGGAACTAACTTTTGAAGTTAGTTGAGCTTTTGAAATTGGAAAAAGTGTTCGGCCAGCCCCATTTCTCAGCTGCAAGCCCAAGTCACCTGGGAAACTTCTTTAAAAAGACAGATGCCCTTTACACACACTCACACATACCCATGAGTGTATAGGTTGTGGGCACCGACACCTCGCCCAGACTGGTGAGGGCGGAGAGGGGGGGCAACAGGTATCCGTAGTGGCTGCTTCTGCCCAAAGGAGTCCCTTTTTCTAATCCCTATCAACCAGGGCCCCACACAGAATTAGTCTCCAGAAGAGTAAGACCCTGTTGTCTGTGTCTTTTGAAAGCTCTCAGGTGATTCTGGCACATCCTGGCTTAGAGCCAACAGTTGGCTGGGGTCCATTCTTGCAGCTGCAAACCTAGGAGGGTGGTGTAGCTCATGATGAGCTGTCATTTCCCATCATGACTGGTCTGGAGATGGTGTGGTTGTCATCCCTGTGGACCCCTCTGTAGGCAGCTTGCCTTCAGAAGTCATGGAGCAGCACGGCCTCAAGGTCAGCAGCAGGTCTCTCATTTATCTTACAGCCTGACTCACCAGACTCATTCCATTCACAGAGATATGCAGCCCCTGCTCAATGCCTTGCCAAATGTGGGCATATTTGACGCCAGCTTCAGAGTCCCTGGGGCCCAGGCAGCCAGCACCAGCCACCAGCCTCCAGCCCGGATTCAGGGTGCCCCACCTAGCCACTGGCTCCCTCAGCAGCCCCGCTTCCCAGTTCTGTCGAACCTTCCCAGTATGCAGCAGAACGTGCCCATGCCAGCACAGAGGTCTCCTGCAGAAACCAGCGAGCTGAGGGAAGCCCTTCTGAAGATCTTCCCTGACTCCGAGCAGAGACTGAAAATCGACCAGATATTGGTGGCCCACCCATACATGAAAGACCTGAACGCACTGTCTGCCATGGTGTTGGACTGAAGGCCACACTCGAGCTAGTGTCTGCAAGTGGCAGCAGGAAGCGACATAATGTGAAGAGACCGATTTCCCAGTGGAAATGCTATTGTAGTATATAGAAAAGAAAACAGATGTTTTGTGTATAAAAAAATCTGGGTTTTCAAAACCAGCTTTTTCTATATATAAATTATGCTGCTATTACAGATTTAACATTTTCTGTAAAAGGAAAGTACATTTTCTGCCTGTTCAGAACTGTTTAATAGCAGTTACTCTTGAGTGTATTTACATTTTTATGTTTTTTAAACTATTTTCCTTAAAGCTGAAAATATTGACAAATGGATATGAGTAGCCTTTCTAAATAAAAAAAAAAAAAAAGAGTTGCTTTCTTAGGGAAAGCAAGACCTCTTAAAGTATATTTTCTTGAGATGACTATGTAACGTCCACTAACATGAAGTGTGCTCATCCCTCCCGGTCTCCTCTGCCCTCACCCCTGGAATTAGAGTCGTAGGAGTTGGGTTTGCTCCTGTGGGTCTTTTGTTGGAGCCATTTGTGAGAGTGGGCAGGTGGTGCCACTAGATGGCACCTGTGCCTAGCCATTGTTAATGACCAGGGCACAGTTAGACTCCCAGAATGTCAGGGCAAGAAGAAACTTCAGAACTCATGTAATCCCACCCTACTTCCCCTCCCACCCTGAAGAAGAGGGAACTGAGGCTCAGTGTGCTCATGTCTGCACATGCCCAGGTCCACAGCCGTAGAGCAGCTGGGCAGGGACCAGACTCCTTGTCCAGTGCTCTGACATGCTCACCACGCTGAGGCCTCGCTATACCTGACCTGACTCTAGAAGTCATGTCTTAGCCTCTGAAAATAATAGTGGGATGTGAAGAAATTTAACAAAGAGCCCCATCGTTACAGTAATTTTGTGTCCACATCATGGGAGATACAACCCATGTAAAGTTTATACAGCTTTGCCAAAAGTGGTTTTCTATTCTCAAGAATGACCCTAAGCCAATAAATAGCATTAGTAGCTGCCATGAGGGCTCAGAGTCCCTTATTTATTTTTCCTGTGTTTGTCTTTTTCGTGTTCTTCTAAGCTGCCCTTCCTGTGAGTGAGTCTATCTCAGAATTGGTATCTTAGTATTGTGTTTTCAGTGTTGTTCAAATTCTGTGTCAGTGAAGTTCTTTTCCTGGATAATTATTCTTAACATCTTTACTGTTCTCTGGACTTTCAAAGGGCTTTGTATTTTATACCTGTTCTCTTCCCAGGCTGCTCACGGTCAGTTTTTTATCTGCCCTGTGGGTCACGTCTCTCCCAGCCCCCAGAAACAGCTGCTGAGGACTCAGTGCTGGTTTGGTTTTCATAGTGAAGGGACTTTTTTGGCCATGAGCAGAGCTGGTGACTCCCCAGGAGGCTCCCTCCAGGTGTGTTTGACCTCTGTATCCCTCCAGGGATGAATCCAGAGTCCTCCAGGTGGCTGGACTTACACTTCATTCATGTTTTCTCCCCGATGCCTTTAAGATGCTTCCTGACGAGGAACTGGTTGTCCACTGCCTTTTGGGGGCAGGTTGCCAGAGTCACCCACCCAGTTGTGGATGGAGACTTGAGGTGGCCAGGAAGTGACTCAGTCACAGCCCTTGTGCCTCATCTTCAGAACTGGTGGTTTGTAAAAGTGTGGCAGACGTGTGAGGGCTAGGGCTGTCTCGTAGTTACTCTGACCTTCTGGGTTGAGGTTTGGTCTGACAGTGTTGCCAATCCAATATTTCTCTAATGTTCAGAAAAGGACCCGGGGGTAAGCCTTGATGGCTGAGGCTTAGCCACAGAGGTCTTCCTGAAAGGGGACTAAGCCTCCACTGATGCCGGGTGGGGCTGGCTAGGCTTGGGGTTCCAGAGTTTCCTAGGCTCTAGACGTGACTTGACCTTTGAGCTTTGTATCATGTAAGCCTCTGTATTCTCAGTATTGTTTCTGAGGGCTCTACCTGCCCCTTTCCTCTTTCTGGGCGTGGGAAGGAAGGATGCAGGAGACTAAGTGGGTTAATTACTTCCTTTGATAAATTACAACATCAAACATAAGTCACAGTTCTTTCTGAAAATCATCAGCCTTAGTTAAATTTAGTATTTAAAAACTCAATTTTCAGACCATTAAAAAAAGTCCTTCAGCCTTCTCTTAATATTAAGCTCAGTGTTGATGCTACTCAAATGTTTCTTGATGGTCTGCCCCCAGCAGTGGATTTTTGAGCCACCTTGGCAGTGTCAGCAATGCATCATCATTTTGTAACTCCTCAGGGGGTTACAGAGTGTGGTGCCTCTGCGTCCTGTATTTCCCGGCATTCCCATGAAGGAGGTGGCCTGGCAAGGATGCACCTTATTTGGTACACTGGCATCTGGTGCTCAGAGAGGTTGTCCGGGGTCAGAGGATAAGTAGATGGTGATGCGGGATGATTCCCAGGCCTGCATTCTTCCCAGGCCCCGGCTCCCCGCTCTGGGAGAAGAAAGCCTTGTTTGACCTTTCTGTCAAGTACCCTGTGTTTGAGACCCAGTAGGCTGCTGGCTAGAAAACAGTGGGAAGGCGTCTCCGCCATCCCGGATGACAGGTCAGCTTTGTCTGGCAGACTCAGCTATGGTGTGGAGGTGTTGCTGGGGACTCAGGCCTGTTGCAGCTTTTGGTCTCTGAGAGGAGGGATGGGGTCTTGCTTAGGTTTGTCGTGGCACATGTAGAGTATGAGTCACAGAGAAAGCTGTGCTCTCTGTGATTGCTCCTAGCACCCTCCCCCACCACAGGAGATGCCCCAGGCACAGGGCCCCCTGAATTTGGGCCTTGGCACCATTCTCCCTCAGCTTCCAGCTGTCCACCAGCACTCCCAGGTCCTCCCCTGTCCTTCCTTCCCATGTCCCTCTCCTCTCCTCACTGTGGTCTGTTTGGTCAGTCACTGACTCCTGCCATTTGTTTCTTCATTATCTACCTCCCCATCATTCTCCATTATTACAGCTTGGCTCCTGTAGTAAAATCACCCGATTTCCCCTAAGAATCCTCTCCATGCATTGCTGCTCTCCCTCACCTTCCCACTCTTCACTTCCTTATTTGCAAACTTGACCTTCATCCCACCCACTGCCTGAAATAGTCTAGGAGAAGTCATCAGGGACCAGTAATTGCCGAATTAGAGGCCTTTTCTCAATACTTAATCTTCGTGTCCACCCTCAGTGACCAGAATACTTGACATTGTGGCCCTTACTTTCCTCCTTTTCTGAGATTTCCCTCCCAAATGTTCCTCATTCTTTTCTATTCTTTTACCTAAAGGCCAGTCCTCGAGACCCTTTTCTTTCTTGACAGGTAGTCAAACTTCAGACCAGCCATGGACTTGTGATGGGGAGGGCGGCTCTTGCTAAAAATGCGGATTACTAGGCACAACCCCCAGGGCTCTTTATTCAGTGGCCCTGGAGTAAAGCCCAGAAATTGGAGACATCAGCAAGCTCCTTGGGTGTTTCCCACACAGGCTGTCCAGGGACCACATTGTGAGAAACTGTACTCACCCTTAATGGTCATTAACTCTAGCTTCCTTCCGCCCTCCCTAACTTCCCTGCCTCCACATGTCCCCTCTGGGCAGTGACTTCCAGTCCCACCTCTAGGCCTGCCATTCAGAAATGCGTTTTTAGCATGACTGGAAACCCTGTGACATCCTCAGACTCACTCCCCAGACCCTCAGCCTGCTTCTGTTCCTTGCTGTCCCTTCCCACCCCACCCTGCCACAGCGTTCCCTCATCCACCTTGTCCTTGTCCTGCCAGTGCCCACCAGTCATTCTCTCATGCTCTCAGGCAGCCCCTGATCAGTCAGCCCACCCCACCCTCCCAGACGCCAGCGTGCTCCCAGATTTATCTTCCAGAAATGCATTGCTGGTCACAAACCATCCTATTCAGTGATCTTCAGTGCCTCTTCGCCAGAGCACCAAGCTCAGCCCTCCCTGAGCGTAGTATCCGTGCTGTCCTCATGGCCACGTGTGACTGCCCACTTTGAATAGCCCTTCCCCAGATGCTCACTGCAGCCCACACACGTTTCCTCAGTTCCCTGTGGGCTCCTGCCTCTGTGTGCACCTCTTTTTCGCTGCTAGAGATGCCCTTTCTCCCAAATGGCTTCCCCCTCAATGACCCAGTCTCCTGCCTTCTCTTTGTGCCCTTGCCTGTGCTTCTGGCCAGAAACAACCCTGTGGCACTCTGTGACCCACAGCGCTTGTGTCTCGCTTTTGGCACCTGCCGCACTGGCCGGTATCATTGCAGCTGATTGTGTACTGTGTCTCACCTCCCTTTCTAGACTGTGAGCTCCTCGCGGGCAGGGACCGTCTGTGTTCACTCTTTGTATTTCCCATGGCACCTAGCACAGTGCCTTGCACTTAATAGGTGCTCAATAAACGTCTGCTCAACTGAACTGGACGACATTGCCTTCTTGACTGTGGTGTCTGGCAGCCGATAAAACCTTAAGAAGTCACATTGTCCACGTTTGCACCCGGGAACCCACCACTATGCTGCGGTCTACTGCAGATGGGGTGTCTGCCTGGCTTTCCCCTTCCCTTCAAGTCCCCAACACACCATGCAGTCCAGGGCTGAGCTGTGGACAAGCCGAGCCAAGCAGTGTGCTCTGACTTCCTGCCTGCAGCCTGGCCAGGGGCAGACACCTGGCCCAAGCGAGTCCAGTTAAAGCCACTCCTTGGTCTTCTCCCCTCTGCTGGTGGATCCAAGGAATTTCACGCCCAGATCTGTTAGAGGCCACTTCCTGCCATGGGGGAATCTGTCTCTCCTAGACCCAAGATTACTGGGGCGGGAGTGTCAGGTTCCTGTTGTCATAGGAGCCTGGTGGCACCCATGCCCTTCCTCAGATGTTGAGATGCCCCATTATTCTAATGCACCTCCCTTTGCTTAATTTCAAGTTGGATTTATGGCCCTTAAAGTCCAGAGTCTTGAGTAAAATAGTTACCACTGCCCCTACACTCACCAGATTAAATGGGAGAGGCTTCTCATACCTTTAGAAAGATCTCGAAGACTGGTGCAAAGTGAACTTTGGGAGTGTTCACCCCCATCAGAAAATGGTAAGAGGCTGACAGGTCCTGACTTACTTGAAACTTTCCCTTCCTTCAACCTCCAAGAGAGCTCCACCCCCACCTTCAAGCAGGCTGTTTCCTGCTGCTGCTTTTCCTCTTCAGCATCCCCACTTCCTCTTGAGGCTGTCTGAAAAATTCCCTGACGTGAATTTCTTTGCTCAGTTCCCCAGCTGGGCAGAGACTAGGCGTGTCCAGAGTTAGGCCCTCCTGTACCCTTCCATGTCCCCTGGGTAAAACAGGTGTGATGGAATCATGCTTCCTACCCCAGGGGCATTGTGCAGAATAGGTGTATTCAGACCCGGGAAGCGTCCAGGACAGCGCCTGACGCGGCCCCATTCAGTGACTGCTAAGACTGTGGCTCTGATGGGCAGCAACCCCTCTAGGGCACCCATAGTGTTCACACCCTTACAGTTTGTCCCACATCTCCTAAGAGAGGTCCAAGAGCTTGTCTCCAGTTGCTCAGAGAGCCCATCTTCCAGATTCTGAATGCTCTCCTGTCCCTGCCGACTCACTAGGAGTGTGGACTGGACTTCCTTGGAGCCTCCACAGGGCCATGGACACCCAGCTGTGACCTAGAGAGGGCACTGCTGCTAAAAGGCACCCAGGAGGACCCTTCCACTGTCCCCACGAGGAGGGAAGAGAGGGAAGTGGGCAGAACTGTGCCTGGCCACAGAGTGCATGAGAAGGCAGACCCTGCGCTCACCATGCCTTGTTCTGTCTTGTGGCCCCCACGACCCTCTGGGGCCTCTGGGGGAGGGGGGGAGCTGGAGCACAGGGCTAGCAAGAGATTTCACAGTTCTCCAGGTCAGCTTGTCCGGGATTCAGGATTTGAACAACAGGCCATTGCACCTTCCCCAGAGGTGATGTGGCAGCCAGAATGGCTCTTGAGATGGTACGCCCTGCCCCCACCCAGTGAACAGAATCAGGCTGTGACCTGGGTCAAGATTGTCAGTCTGCCTAGCAGAGAGGCTGTGGAAGGAAGCTTCTGCCTCCCGCCTTCCTGCGCAGTGGGCCCATGTCCAGCGCTGGTCCTGAGGGAGGGTGCTGAGAGCAGAGTTTTAAAAAGGAAAAGCTGACCAGCACTATCCAGAGTGAGCTCATGTGTGCGTCCTACCCACCTTCCATTTCATTTAGGGGATGCAGGTCAATAAAAGGACCTGTGATAGTTTTTGAAAGCAGCATTTTTCACAGCTCCAGTTCCTGTCCTCTGACATCTGTGGCTCCAGATGGGTGACAGTCATTGGCAAGCAGGGTTTTCCAGGATCAGGGCAAAGGTGCCCACAGCCAGTGCTGGCCCAGGGGCCTCGGGACATCTTGAATTGGCCCCTCCCACTGGACTCTGTCCCCTCCCACTGGGCTTTCCTTCTCATCCCCACCAGGGCCCCAGGGAGCCCTGCTGGGCCTCAGCCTGAAACCCAGTCTGGGGTCAGCCTGAGCAGGCCCTGCCCTTCCCAGAGAGGAGGCCGCCCTGAAGAGAATGCGTTTGTCTGCCGGCCTGTCTGGCTGTGGTGTCCTTCTAGGGTTTCATCCACCAAAACAGGCCGCAGGAAGAAGCCCTCCGTCAGTCACCAGCAAGGAGCTGTGGATGCTGCTGGGCTCCCATGCCTTCCCCAGACCAGAGTCTCTCCACACTAGCCAGCCCCTCCCCTTGCCAACCCTGCACATGCCACTGTCTCTCCAGGATGGGCGGGGAGCCATGCTTCCTCCCCGAAGGTCTCCTAGGGCTAAGGGACCTGCCGCCCAGCCAGTATGGGGTGGGGGTGGAGCAGGAGCCCCTGACACCCACATCCTTCTCTGCCTGCTTCTGCTTCCCACCCCTGTGTGATTCCTCCATCTGCCCTGTTCACCAGCGGTCCTTGAGTGGCTGCTGTGTGCAGGGCACAGTGCTGGGGGGAAAGGAACAGCCAGATGGTCCCTTTTCTTTTGTTTTTTTTGTTTGTTTGTTTTTTAATGTCTATTTTTGAGAGAGAGCATGAATGGAGGAGGAACAGAGAGAGGCACAGAATCCAAAGCAGGCTCCAGGCTCTGAGCTGTCAGCACAGACCCCGACTCAGGGCTCAAACTCACTGACCTGAGCCAAAGTCAGATGCTTAACCGAGTCACCCACGCACCCCCAGATGGCCCCCTTTCTGATCCAGCCCTGGCCTTGAGGGCGAGGGGCCTGCTCTGGCACTTCCTACTATGTGACCTTCACAAGGCTACTCAACCTCAAGGCTACTCAACCTGAATAGAAGTGATGATGCCTGGAGCCGGTGGTTTGCAGCCGTGGCTGCACATTCGAATCACCTGTAGGGAGAGCTTCTAAAAGTCTTGTGCCCAGGCCACACCCCAGACTACCGAGATAAGAAGTTCCATAATTCCCCAAGTGCCCCCGTGTGCCCTCGTTGCAAACCAACACCTCACCAGAGAGTTGTTGCAACCAGGATGAAATCCTAAGTAACAGCCTGACCCCTGGGAGAGTTCTTCCCTTTCCTGACACCACCCGCTCCAATGTTATGAACGTGTGCTGAAGGCCTGTCAGTGCCCCTTACACTGTACACAGGTCCCGTAATTCTTCCTCCTCAAGGCCTCATCTTACCTTTGGTGTTTTTCAAACCCAAGACACCACAAAGGCAGGACCCTCCTGTTTCTGGGTCTGACCTTGATTTTCCCCCACCCTCAGCCCAGCTGTATGTCCACTTGCTGGCAGAAGCTGGCTCTGATTACATCCCAGGACAGTTTTGAAGGAGAACGAAGGGAGGGGTGCACCTGGCACCCACTGAGCGTGCAAGTTTCTTCACGATGCCCATCACACATACCCCCAAATACCCCAGTCACTGTCCAACACAGCCCAGACAAGGCCTGGAAGTCCAGAGGGGTCAGCACACACTGTCAAGGACAGGACTTGTCCAACCCGGGAGAACTATTCACAGTGTGTACAGAGGCCGCTGGCCTGGGTTCCCACAAACATCAGCCATTAGGTGAGGCAAGATAGTATTAGATCTTATTCCAGCGCTGGTTCTCTCTACTGCCTCCCTGGAAAAGTGCTTTCTAGTTGTCTGACATATGCAGGTGCAGCCCCAGACCAGGAGCATTGGCATGGAGGACCAGCCTGAGCACCATGTACCCAGGAACGTTCCATTGAGGCAGGGATGGTGGAGAGTGACTGCTGGAGTCACGTGGTTCCTTGATCCCAGATTCCTGGCCCTGAGAAGGCACTGGGGATAGCTGGTAGGAAGGAGGTTCTCCTCCACCACAGAGATGGCCTCTGTAGACGTGGTGGTCTGGACTTGAGCCAGGACCCAAGGGACCAATCAGTCCTATCACCTGGGACCAGAATTCCATGCAGTTCCCCAGTATCAGGAAAACACATTTGTTCCTCTTTGGGGAAAAGTCAGGTTAGGTTTGGGGAAGCAAAGATTTATCCATAATCATGACTTAATGTATTACCTCCACTCAAGAGAGTTCCTTAACTCTTCTGAGCCTCAGTTTCCCCTATCGTAACTGGATTTTGTAAGACAATACCTGTCATCAGCTTCCATCTGGTAAGGCCTGTATTAATTAGTGTGGGCTAGCTGACGTACAGAACAATATGCAAATCATAAATAGGCAGCTCACTGAACCGAGTGCACCACATCACCAGTACCTAGCTGGAGAAACAGAAATTTTCAGCCCTCCAGAGACCTCCCCACCACCACCAAGGTAACCACAGCCTTGACTTTGAACAGGCTGTAGGAAGGTTCCACTCACCTTCTTCCTCCTGTGCAGGGCAGACCAGGACGTAAAAAGAGAAAGAGCAGAAAGGCCGGGTTGCAGGTCCCCTGTGGGTGATACCTGATTCAGGGAGCCCATGGCCATTGGCATTTCCAGAATGTCCTCCAGGGCTTCACCAGCTGGCCCCTGACGAGGGGACCCAGGTGGGACCCCTGGAAAGCAAATCTACAAAAACCACTTGTGCATGGCTTTTCAAGAAAAATTTTTTTCTTTTCTTTAAAAATTGTGTGCAGTTTTCAGGATAACATGCCCATTTGGTGGGCCAGAGAAAGGTAGCAAAAGGAAGGCTGTTTCATATTTTTAAAGTTGGAACACGTGAGACTAGCCGTCCAGCTGGCCTGGGCTCCGGGGTCTTTCTCGGTGCCCTGCCTTCCCTCGTCCCCTCTGTGCAGGGTGGGCACTCCCGTCCTGTGCTCTCCCAGTTATTGCATCCAGCTGTCTGAGCAGAAACTGACTTCCAGATTCGTGCAGCTGCTCTCTGGATGCCTGTCATTGGGGATGAAGGTGGAAGTCCTCGCCCCTGCCACCCCAAACCCAACTCATCTCAAGTCAAAGGCACCCCTGTTCTGGTCCCAGCTCTGCTGTGGCCGCAGCAAGGTCACCAAGGTCAGTGATTGCACCGCTGATGACTGGTCGGCTGTGAGACCCATGGAAGTATGAATACTGAGATTTGGGAGAGGTGGTTGTCCAGGCATCAGCTCCCAGCCCACTCCTCCAAGAAGCCTCCCGGAGAGCCCCTGCCCCCAGCTCAACAGCCCTAGATGGCTTGCATGGGCGGGCACAGGGAGCACAGTGTGAACAAGGCAGCACGGTCTCCATCTTCATGGAGCTTGTGGCCCTGGTCACCTGGGCAGCCTGGGTCCCTTCCTGGCCAGCATCTCCCATTACTCCCTTGGAGGCGAGGGGCGTGGGTAGTAAGCAGGGCTAAATGTTGCACTTCTCCTATATGTTTCTATCCAGAAACTTGGTTGCAAGAACAGACGCCCTCTCAACCTGCTGAAACAGAAGCAGATTTCTCAGGAGTGGGGTCTGGAACCAGGAGGTGGACTTTTGTCACTGCGGACCACATGCCCCCCTCCCTCTCTCCTGTCTCCTTCCCCCAGTGGGTTTGCTTATTTGCCTCTTTCTGCAGCAGACCCAGCTTCCCTGCTTCTCTGTGCTTGTAGCAAAAATGTGCCAAACCACTCAGGCCTCGCTCACACTTCCAAACTCTGCACCAGGACTAAGTAAAATCACCACTTCCTCCCTACAGGAGGTAGAATCTGAGGAGCCAGCTTGCATCAAGCAGTCCAGTCCTCGCCAACCAGTGTATGGCCCAGGTGTGGAGGGGCAACCACAGAATTATAACAATCACAACTCACCTTCCCTGAGCTCCTGCTATGTGCCCAGCACTGTGGGAAACCCAGTACGCACCAGTGGACTCTCTGAACCAAAGTAACTACGCTCCTATGTTACAAAGGTTACCCCAGCTCCGAGTCCAGAACCAAGTCCCATACCTGGCTGGGGCCGCACGAGACCAGAGCTGTCCCTGCTCTGAGCATGATGGATGCACCACAAGCAATGACAAGGCCCCAGGGAGGTGACACTGAGATGACAAGGGGTGACAGCTAAGTGCTCCCAGAGCAAGAGTCAGGTGAGGCCAAGACAACCCAAGGAGGTGCCTAATAGCAAGCTTCACAGGGATATTTGGGACAGTGGTTTATTGAAGGAGGTTCTCAGAAGGAGGAGAGGGAGGGAGGTGGGATAGGCCAGGGGACAAAGCTCAGCAAGGACACGGTCTCAGCAGAGGTGGCTTCACCTGACTCCACAGGAAGCCGTGGGGCATGAGATGCAGTAGTTAGTCCCACCTTGAGATAGGAGGACAGCCATGCACCATGAAGAGTCAGTCATGGAGTGTAGCCATCCACACAGGCATCCCCTCTGTGGTCATCAGCCAGCACTTGCATCAACGGGTGGACACTCCAGCCCAGGAACGAGGCTGTGGCACCACCACATCCCCTTGAATGTAGCTCCAGCAGCTCTCAGCACCCACTGCTTCTGACATTGAGTTCACTCCAGTGGGCACAACACCTCCAGAACTCTGCGGTCCTGATGTCGGAGTGGGGGAGGTGGGTGTTACAAGGGAGGTCGGTGGGACAAACTGCTGCAGCTCCTCCAGAGGCCATAACTGGTTCTCATTACCTCATTCTTGCATGACCCATGCTGACTATCTCATCCCTCTGCTGGCCTAGGTGGCTCATCTTCTGGGGTAACCCAGCCCAAAGTGACCAGATGGAGGCCCTAGCTTGAAGTCGGTGGGGCTCTTACTGCGTCCCTGATGGCAGCACCACTCCCATGGGAGCCAGTATCTCCAGGTACAAGAGTAGAAAGTTGTGGGGACAGGAAGCACCAAGTCCTCAGGTGGCTCATTGGAAGAAACGGGGATGTAACTACCTCCATCCCTTGGCTCCCAGACCCGTCTCCTCCACCTGTGGAGCAGCTGTTGGTTTAAGAAGCATACCACATCCTACAGGACAGCTCCCCATCCTGGCAGGGTGACATTGCCAAGCTGGCACCTGACCTGTGCTTTTACGAGTCGATGGAGCTTCTGGTGGAGCAGAAGTGGCAGGACAGTGGCAGCCATGGTCACGTGCCCACTGCTGCTCCTTCTTTGCTGCCGAGTGAGTCCCTTGGTCTGTAGGAAGTCTTTGTTGAGAGATCTCTGACTCTGGGATGGTGGTGCTAGCTGAGGCCCTGTGGGCAGGAAGGCAGACCCTCACCTCCCATAGCACAGTCTGCGTGGGAGCGGACACCCGAGACCATCAATCTCTCCGTGTCTGATCCCTCTCACACCACCTGAAGAGAGTCTCTTTGATGTCTTAAATGGGGGAAAGGAGGAATAAAGCCAGGGTTAGCCTCTGATAAGGTATTCTGCTACACATGATATTTGGGAATACAGTTCAAACCAACAGGGCCAGAGCCAGGTTGTATCCCAAGTAAATGGGGCAACTTTTTCCTCTTGGGAAAACACGGTGCCTCTGCCTTGCAAGCACTAGGCCAGAGTCTAGACACCAGGCCCAGTTCTGGCTCTTTCAGGTCTCATAGAGGTTCCTTGCATGAACCCCACCCTCCCTGGGCCCAGGCTGGAGCCTCATATCAGGATGAGGGGTGGAGAGCTGACCTCTGAAAACTCTTCTGGCTCCAACCTCTCCTGATTCCTGGAACCTCTTTTTCTCATCAAGAGCAGAGGAGGCCAAGAGCAGGGAGAACAAGCTGAGTCTTCCTTAGAAAACAAAGCAGAAGTTTCTTACAGAGTGAGAAACATATCTACCCTATGACCCAGCAATTCCACTCCTAGGTAATTACCAAAGAAGATGAACACATATGCCCACAAAAAGGCTTGTAGAAGAATGTTTACAGCAGCTTTATTCCTAACAGCAAACTGGAACCAACCCAAGTGCCCAAGAGTGAATGGATACACTAATGTGGAGCGTTCACACAATGGGATTACTCAGCAGATACTCAAACCACACTATTCCAACCGTGCAGACGGACACAACAGCACAGACAGATGAGTGAAAAGAGCCAGACATGAGTACACACTGTATGATTCCATTTCTATGAAGGTCTAGAACAGGCAAAACTGCTCTATGGGAATAGCAATCAGAAAGCAGTGGGTAAGGGGAGAGGCTTGTGGGAACTTTCTGGGTTGATGAAAATGTCCTACATCTTATTTGAGTGCTGGTTATATAGGGGTATACAGTTGTCAAAACACTGACTGAACAATTAGCATCTGATCTTTTTAATGCATGTAAATAATACCTTAATTTTAAAAAGTTAATTTAAACTAACAAAGAAAACAAAAAATAGCCAAAGCCCCAAGGGCCATACGGGGAAGCTGGTCCTGGGTTTCCCACCAAGGCCGTTGTCTTGTTAGTGTTCTACTTGGCCACTTGCACAAGCCTGTCATCAAGGGAGGAGATTGTGGGGTCGAGAAGAGGTGGGAGGGAGGACATGAGAAGCAGGTTACAGGTTCATCAGTTACAGACTGGGAGAAGGGCTCATTTATTCTTTGAGCATTCACTGAGCATCTACTATGTCCCTGATACTGTGGTAGACACTGGAGTTACAGCAATGACCAAGAGATGTTGTCCCTGCACTCATGGAGCTCTCTGGCAGACATTGAACAATTAATCACACCAACAGGCACCTCACCCCTGGGCCGAGGTCTGAGAAGAAGAAGCACAGGGAGTGTCAAGATCATATGCCTGATGTTCTCCCTCACTTGGGTCCAAGAAGGCCTGAGTACAGAACTGAGCTCTGAATGATCAGAAGATATTAACCAGGTGAAGGGTAGAAGTGGGAACCTCCTGCCCCAAAAGCCAGAGCAGAGAGAAGTTGACACAGGAATCGCAAAATCAAGTGTCTAGGAAAAGCCAGGTGAGCAACAGCAATGGTGGAGAGGAACAGCATTGGGCACCCAAGTCATGGTGGGGGTGGGGACCTCAGGTACACTGAGCACACAGGGCCCGTGTGCGGGGAGGGGAGGTGATTGCTCCCTGCATGACTGTCGGCCTAGTGTTGCCCTGTCATCTTGCTTTTCAAGAAAACCTAGAAATCTGGAGTTTTTAAAATACAAACTCAAATCAGTTTTTAAATCCTGATTCAATTTTTTTTATCACTTCTATAGATTCAAAGCAATTTAAATTCAAAATCCCAGCAGGAGCTTTAAATTTTGCAACCTGGTTATAATATTCATACAGAAAAGCAAAGGACCTAGAATATCCAAAAGCAATTTTGAAAAAGAACAATAAAGTTAGAAGACTCACAGTACCAGGGTGCCTGGATGGCTCAGTCAGTTAGGTGTCTGACTTTTTTTTTTTAATATTTATTTATTTTTGAGATAGAGAGAGACAGAGCTTGAGTGGGGGTGGGTCAGAAAGAGAGGGAGACACAGAATCCGAAGCAGGCTCCAGGCTCTGAGCTGTCAGCACAGAGGCTGACGTGGGGCTCAAACCCATGGGGCTCAAATCCACGGACCATGAAATCATGACCTGAGCTGAAATCGGACACTTAACCAACTAACCCACCCAGGCACTCCTGGCATCTGACTCTTGATTTCAGCTCAGGTTATGATTTCACAGTTTGTGAGTTCAACCCCCACATTGGGCTCTGTGCTGACATTGTGGAGCCCACTTGGGATTCTCTCCCTCCCTCTCTCTCTTCTGCATGTACCCTGTGCATGTGCACATCTCTGTGTCTCTGTCTGTCTCTCTCAAAATAAATAAACTTAAAAAAAAAGACTCACACTACCCAATTTCCAGATTTAGTATAAAAAATACAGAATTAGGACATTACAGTACTGGGAAAAGGACAGAATACAGATCAATGTAATAGAAGAGAGTGTGCAGAAATAGGCTTCACATATGTATAATCCATTGATTTTTTGCAAAAGTGCAAAGACAATTCAATGAAGAAAGGATATTCTTTTCAGAAATGTTATGTCTGTGTGACAGGCTCCCATGACCCTCACCTCCTGGTCACATAACTCTCTCTCCTTGAGTGTGGGTGGGACACATGATCTGCTTCTAACCAACAGAATATGGCAAAGTGATGGGATGTTTCTCCTGTGACTGTTAGGTTGTATAAGACTCTACACTGCTAGCCACCTGCTCCAGAGACTCTCCCTGCTGACTTGATGGAATAAGCAGTTGTATTTGGAAAATCCATGTGACAAGGATCTGTGGGTGGCCTCTATTTGCTGAAAGTGATCAGCAAAAAGCCAGGTCCCTCAGTACTCCAGCTGCAAGGAATTGAATCCTACCAACAACTTGAATGAACCTGGAAGCAGATTCTTTCTGGTCGAGCCTTCAGATGAAAACACAGCCCAACAAACACCCAGACTGCAGACCAGGAAGACCCTAAAAAGATAGCCCAGCTTAGCTGTGCCCAGACTCCTGACAGAAACTATAAGATAATAAAATGTGTGTTGTTTTAAGCCACTATGTTTGGGGCAACTTATGATGCAACATTGAAAAGTAATAAAATCCATAAACCAAAAATGAGCTGCCACCTATACCTCACACACCATACACAACATTTAACTCAAAATGATCATAGGCCTTGGGGTGCCTTGGTGGCTCAGTCTAAGCATATGACTTCAGCTCAGGTCATGATCTCACGGTTCATGAGTCCGAGCCCCATGTTGGGCTCTGCACTGACTGCTCGAAGCCTAGAACCTGCTTGGGATTCTGTGTCTCCCTTTCTCTCTGCCCCTCCCCTGCTCACACTCTGTCTCTGTCTCTGTCTCTCTCAAAAACAAATAAACACTTAAAAATTTAATAAAAAATTGTCATAGGTCTAAATGTAAAACCATAAAACTTATAAAGAAAAAAACACCACTCCGTATGGGTCTATTTGGACAGGAAGTGACCAAGATGGGAGCCATGGGGTAGGTGGGAACAGTGATGGAGAGAGAGAACAGTTGAGGTCCACTATGACCTGAGGTCAGAGCAGCCTAAAGTAGCAGGGGGACAGCCTCAGCTCCAGGATCTCTGGTGGCCTCTCTGTCCCCTCTGGTCTCTTGTTCCTGATAGCCCAGTCACTCTGTTTTCTCTAGTCTGGTCCAAACCTGACTGGTTTAGCTAATGCCACCCCCATGGATTAGAGTCCTTTGCCCCAAGCCCTTTTGTAGGCGGCTGAACAGCTTATGGGTGCCCAGTCCTGGGTCAGTGCCCACCCCAAGTCTCATTAGTTCCCACTCCTGTGCATGGTCAGCTGTCACCACCTCCTGGAGGGGCTATGGGAGGGACATCATATAGGTGCAGTGATGGACACATCTGAAAGTTGGTCTCTCTGGGCCTCCATGTCCTATGCTGCCCACAAGGGCCCAGCCCCTTCCATGCCCACACTGCATGGTTCCCTGTGGCCCCCTGATGCCTCCCATGCTTTCATTGCCTCCACCAGCTCCTGCCAGGCTGCTGGGGCCACAAGCCCAAGCCAGCTGCAGATGCCCTGAAGCCCCAGCTGGGGAGGTCAGAAAGCAGCCCTGCAAAGACAGGTGTGGGGTGGGTGCAGAAAGCTACCTGGGAAGTGCAGGGCCCGACCCTTTTTAAGAAGGGCCTCCAGGGAAATAGGCAGCTCTTAGTCACCGCTGACAACTGGCGCCAAGGGGCCTCTGGGTGGCGGAAATTCACAGGCACTTATGTATGCCAGAGCCACGCAGGGACCAGGAGACAGGAAGACTTTCAAGTAAACAAACAGGATGGCTCGTGATCCAAGCACGTGTCAGCAGGGCTTCCTAGCAGCTTCTGTGGGGGAAGGTGCAAAGGGGTCCTTCGAAACCGGAGCTCAATGGAGTGTGTTGGGCACCCAAATTAAAGGACAGCTGAGTTTTATGCTGCCTTGGCTGACCCCCAGATCAGTCCCTGGCACAGCCCCCAGCACCCCCTCCTGCGTTCTTTCATCTGTGCACAGAGCCACCAGAGACTGTGGGTGGGGGCAGGGCAGGGTGGGGACTGTGACTGTGGAATGTCCAAAGGACATCAAAGCTGTTTCAAGAATTGCGAAATGTAAATCTCAGTTCCTTTTTGTCCTGCATCCTATAAACATGCCAAGGTCTTCAGCAAGCTAGAAAAGTAAAGTAAAGGAAACTGGGTCTGTGAAGAGAAGGAGAGCTGTGCCAGGCAGCTGACCAGTTTGTGCCCACAAGTGGAGCAGATCGCAGCGGCAAGGGACAGGGTGAAAATCTCCCAGGACAGAAGGAGGTCCCATGCCTCTGTGGCGCCTCTGTTGCTTGTCACCAGAAGTAGGTGCTGCCACCATGGGGAGGGAAGATCCAGCTGAGCAGACCATGAAAATGTCTTGGAGAGGAAGAAGTTGCGAGGGGCTATTTCCTTGTTCTGTTGTGCACCCCACAAGCTTTTGTCAATGTATATTCATTTGAGGTGCTTTGAGGATGTCATGCTGCCTCACCCTAGTGCTGACCAGGGGCCACCAGATGGCTGAGTCTTAATGCGACAGGTGACAAAGGTGACCCAAGATAGAGGGGGCTTCATCCTGGGAGGCTCCCTAGGGGAGAAACATATGGGAGGGGATCTGAAAGGATGCAGCGACCATAGATCACGGGGCATGAGGCAGGACTGAGCACTCCTGATGTGGTGGGACCAAGGCCCCTGCAGCAATTAGCAGGCCGTGTCCAATGGAAGGGGAAGAAACTGAAGGATCCTCCAGCTAGCTGAGAGAGTTGCTGAGTGGCCCAGAGTCAGGCAGAGAACCAGAGTCTGAAGTTCATCCTGCTCCAGTGACCATCGGTATCTGCTCTCAGCTGCCACCCACCCTGCCCCCTGCCGTCCCGGTGCACCACCTCCCTCCGTGTCACCTGCCAGTGCCCAGCTGCACACCCAGCAGGAGGACTTGCCCCAGCAGGAGCAAATGAGATATTCCTGCAAGTGTCAGAATTCTGCCTTGAAATTGCTGGGGCAGGCATCTGCCACTCATTGGGTTCATTCACGGCTTGTGTTTTGAACACAGAGCCAGGTACTCTAGTCACAACTAGGGACAAAACAGTGGACACAACAGACAGGGTCCCGGCCCTCATGGAGCTTTCTTACCAGTAGTGAATAAGACATTACTCAAATAAACATACAGACATAATGGTGATGGCAATAAATGCAAAGAAGAAATGTATAGGGTGTTGTGAACATAACAGGGGAAGGCAAGAGTAGGGGTGTTGGTCAGGGCATCTATTTTAAAATAACCAATTACTCCCCAAAATAGTGGCATAAGCAACAATAATATTTTACCATCTTTCTGTTTCTTAGGGTCACAAATTTAGAAAGGACCCATCGGGCATGACCGATCTCTGTTCCATGATGTATGGGAACTCAGCTGGGAAACTGGAAGGCTGGATGCTGGAACCAACTGGAAGCTCACTGACTCCCATGGGGTCTAGCTGGGACGGTCCTCCAGGACAGTCTCATGTGGCCTCTCTGTGTGGCCTGGGCTTCCTCACAACATGGTAGCTGAGTTCTAATGACAAGCAACCCAAGAAGGAGAGAGCAAGGAGGAAACCATATTGCTTTCTTTAGGCTTCAGACATCACAGAGTCACTTCAGCCATTGTCTGTTGGTCGAGGCAGTTATAAAGATTGAGCAGGTCGACATATAGGAAACATAAGCCTCTACCTCTCGGAAGAGGAACATTGGTGCCATCTTGCGAAAGCATAGGAGATGGAATATAGATATTGGTGCAACCATCTTTGGAAAATAGTGACTACCTCCCAGAAGCAAGCAAAATTTATTTAAGTCTTGAAGGATGAACTGGACTTAGCCAGGTTATAGGAAGGAGCATTCCAGGCAGAGAGAAGAGCACAGGAGTCAGCTCTGAGGTGGGAATGAAGTGCATATTTGATCACCAGAGAGAAAACCTGTGCTCCTAGAATGAGGGTTCCCAGGACTAGAAAGTGAGGTTGGAAAGGTAGGCAGGCCCAAGGCCATGAGTGAGTTTAAGTTTTGAGCCTTTGTGAAATGGCAAAGTGACTTGATCAAGTGGGTAGTCTAAAACACTTAATGTGCTGCCATGTGGAGAATGGTTTGGAAGGAGTAAGAGTGGATGAATGAAGAGAGATGGGTCTGAGAAGCCAAGTGCCTGGGAACAAAGGAGAGAGGATGATCGCCTCTGGGGGCATGAAAAAGGCAAGGTGGGAGAAGGCAGGGTGAACTGGCAAAGAGAGAGAGGTGTCCCAGAGGGAGACTCAAGCCAAAGTGAGCAAAAAGCTGGCCTTGAGAAGTCTTTTGACCTGCTGCTGGAACCTTATAAATTGTGTCTAACAGGTACCAATCCTCCTGAAGCCCTCAAGGTAAATGTCATGTTTCTTGGCACTTCTAAATGGCATGTCTCAATCCTTCTAAATAAAATGCAATCCATTTGGAAACCCTGTTTGCCAAGGTTGCAAAGATCCAATACCAGCTGTGTTTCATGGCTTCTTCCCCTGCCTGGGGTCACCCGAGGACTCCAGGACTCAGCTACCCAGGATCTAGCAGGCAAGGCCCACTTTTCAGGTGGGGTGTCCTATGCTGGGGATCCTGGTTCACAATGGAGCGGCCCATTTGAAGACAGATATCCCTAGGCCCAGAGCCGCCACAGGAGTGTGGTTTGTGTTGCCAAAACCAGGACATCCCAACACGCCTGGTACTCAAAGACCAGTCACTTCTTGGCACTCAGTCCCCACCATGTGCAAAACTGCTATTTTCCCAGAGCCCAGCTTCTTGTGTTGGGCCACTCCCTCTTCCTCAAGGCCCATAGCCCATCCTCTGCCCATCTGAGCTATCCAGTGAAGTCCTGCCCACGGGCCCCTGTCTTCATAAGTAAAGCCGCTAGGAGATCTCCTGGGTGTAAGTCTGACTTGCACATTCTGGGGCATGTTGGAACATTCTGCAGTGTTGACAGCCATGCAAAGCAGACCCCAGGTACATGTTTAAGCAAGTCTGCTGTGCTGTTCCTCAGGTAATAGTGCATCAAGGCCTGGTTTCCCCACCAGTGGAGGGAAGGGTCAGCCCAACTTGCCTCTGAGGGCCCCTGCAGCCCCACTACTCCAAGATTCCAGGTGAACAGAGCCAAATTCAGCAGCAATCACATCAGCATCAAGGGAGCCCCTCTTCCCCAGGCCTGCCTGGCAGGGCCTGACAGACAGCCCCACCAGCTACTCCCAAAACAGCAGACAGCCATGGCCCAGGGAGACCACAGAGTCCACCTTTTCTTGCCTCCCCACGTGTGCCTCTAAAATAAAACCCAACATGCTCTTCACAGTTACCTGGTCACTGCTGCAAATCACCTGATAGACACCAGATGAGGGTGTCTTCCCTGGAAACCTTAAGGATCCCAGACCTTAGGTCTGCTTGGCTCTGGAATGTGCAGGGGGTGAGTTTAAACACCCTAGGTGCTCTATGTCACCTGGCTCTGACATGGTGGGTGCCAGGACAGCATATGACTTCACCAAAGCTGGGTGAATTTTGGTGGCAGGAGTAGGGGCTTCCCAGTTAGAATTCTGCTCCTGACTTCCAGCCAAGCCTTGTTGCTGGGACTGATTCGTGGGGCCCTGAGCCTGCTCTGAGGTTCTGAGTGGCCTCTACCTTTAGAGCCAGAGGTGTCTCTCTCCTCCTGACCTCCCGTCCATCACTGTAGCCTCTTCTAGTCAACCACTTTCTCCTATATGTGCTCCTACTCCATCCTTCACACAAAGGTCACACACTCCCCTTAGCATGGTTGCCTGTGGCTGGAACTGGGCTGTGAGGTTGTGGGGCTCTGAGGCCTTTCCGGAGCCTGCAGGCTCAGACTCTGTCTTGGAACCAAATAACAGCTCCCCACTTATCAAGCTCCTACATGTGTCTGATGATCAATAAGATAATGGCCACATATGTCTCACAGATTTCCCATTTCACCAAGGCCAAAACCCAGGCTCAGGGTGTGGAGCATTTTACCCAAGGATACACAGTCAGGATTCAACTCAAGCCTGTCTGAACCCAAAGCCTACACACTCTCTCTACCACACCCCTAACGTCCATCTCCACCACTGAATTGTGAACTTCCTCAGGGCTTCTCATTTGTCCCCTCCTTGGTGGGACAGGATGGGTGGGAGGCATTGGAGTTTGTCTCTTCCCCGGGTTGGTTAGGCTCTGATAAAATCCCAATCGTTTAGGCTCTGGTAAGAGTTTCTGCTGGCCTTTTGAGAACACAGTGTTCTGGCAGATTTCAAAATGGTTCCTTTTCCCATTCATCTGCCGGGAGCATGAGGGGATTTTTTCCCTGATAGTCACTGTGAGAACCTGGTAGAGCTTCTGGAAGTAAGACTCAGAAAAACCTTGGGAACCCCCATAGTGATGCCCCCCTTGAGTTTTTAATTCCCAGACTTGTGCTCATGAGGCCTCCAGTGGTTCCTCAAGTGCCCTGGCACTGGCTCCTGCTCTGGGTTTCTGCTCCAGTTCACTCTCCCCTGTATCCAGCCCACCTGTCTCCCCAGTTTGGGGGCAGCAATTTGCTTTGTGACCTTACCTCTCTGACAGATGTAAGAAGAGTTGATTTTTAGTTTGTTCAACGGTTTGTTGTTGATGGAGTGGTGACTTATAAGCTCCTTACATGCTGGACCCAAGACAAGAAGCCCTTCCCCTGCCTTCCAATGCCCACTAACCAGCAATTTCTTCCCACTCACAGACAGGCACACACAGACACGCACATGACTGTCTGGGGCCCCAAAGGCAGGAAGTGAGGCGTATCCACCAGGAGGTTACATTTGACTGGGGAAATGGACTAGCAGGTGGCATAGGGAGCCACAGCTACCCCCACTTCTCTCTACTTCCTGGCCTTTGGCTCTACTGCCTTCTTGTTAGAGGCACCACTTGGAGGTTCCAGGATGTGTACATGCTCAGTCTAAAGCATTCTCCGGACCCACCACCTCTCCCGGGCTCCCTCCTAACTTTCCTAGTTAATTCTGACCCATTCTCCAGAATGCCTCCAGCAACCTGACCCCCAATCTAGTTTGGGACTTTCTGAAACACTGTCATGGAACAGAGCCTGGCACATAGAAAGTCTTCAATAAATGTTCATGGCAGAAATGAGTGCATGGAACCATGTCTTCTTCCTTTAGTGTGTAGTTCCTGCTGTAATCCAATATTCACTGGGACGCTGTATATAATGTCCATCTCCTCACCCACCTTCTAAGTCACAAGAACCTGTGTTTTCATAACTATCCCCTACATTTAGCACAATGTGGCATACAGTAGGAGCACAATAAATGTTTAGTGGATGACTGAAAGAATGATGAGAGGTGAGTGGGCTCTCAGCCAGCAGAGGATTTAGATGTGTGCAGGAAGCCATGTCACATATGTGGCAGCTGTGGTGGGAAAAAACTGACCGAGAAGGATGAACTCACTGGGCTTCCAGGGAGACTGTCAGCAAAACAATCTTGCACCTGGAGGCCAAATTCCTTGTGGATTATGCAAAGGCATGTTTTTTGGTGGGTGCACTGGGGTGGCAGGGAAAGGAGGCTTTAGCTGCAGTCTGCAGCTCATGTCAAAAGTAAGCAGGAAGACAGTGGGCAGGCCCAGTGGGAGGACCAGACGCCCAGCCTGTCCTGACCAGCTTGTTGGGACCAGACACCCAGAAACCAGTCACCATTTCTGGTAGCTCCTGACTCATGCAACAGCCTCTGGGCAGGGGGCAGAAACAGCCCCTCTAACCCAGAGTATGGGGCAGGGCGGAATCCTAGAGAGCAGCCTATAGGAAGCTAAGCAGGATGATGGAAGCTCCTGGGGCTCTAAGTGAGGTGAGGATGGGATCCTCGCAGGGGATGTCAGGAGCAGGTCCTCCCTGGGTAGTCAGAGCCCTCAGTGGGAGGGATGGAGGACAGGCCCTTACAGAGCTAACCTTAGACTTCCACCATCCCCTGGATGGAGCCCCATGCTGGCAACTGGAAGGCTCTGGCTCTTCCCAGTCATGGGACCTCAGATTTGCCATGGGAACCCAGAAGGTCAGAGCTGAAAGGACCTACAGGCTTACTGTACAGATGGGAAAAAGGGCCCAGAGTGGGTGAGACAATGTCCAGGGTGCCATAGGAAGCCAATAGGTAATCTAAACCTGGTTTAGCCCAGATGTCCCAGGGCTCCAGAGCCACTCATTTACTATCTTTAATAGGTGGCTTTCACCTCTGAGCCCCATCTATAAAATGGGGATAATAACACCTACCTCAGAGTGGTGTCATGAGGATTAAATAGGACCTTTCCTCTATTCAATAAATATTTATTGAGGGTTATGGCAGATACTGCTAGTCATTCTCCCTTTTCTGGAAACAGAACCCCAACTTTTATTCTAGGAATACCCAGAATAGAGTACTCCTAGAATAGAGTACATTCCCCCCATTTCCTTTGCATATGTGATGATGGGACTTGGGAATATAAGGTAAACTGGTATATGCATCTCCTGGGAAGCATCCTTACAATGAGGAAGCAGGATGGGCATTCCCTCCCTCTTGTTCTGTGGAATTTGGCAGTGATGGCTAGAATACTCATCATGGACCATGACATTGAAGCCAAAGCTAGACCATACAGAGCAACAAAGTAAAAGACACCTGGGATCTTGATCATCATGGGGCCCCCATTCCATAATCATGGGGTAACCAATTGTTTTCCTTACCTCTGAACCTTGTTTATATGAGACAAACATAAATGTGTACCTCTGTAAGTCATTGTTATTTATTTTATTTTATTTTATTTATTTTATTATTTATTTTAATTTAAATCCAAGTTAGTTCACATATAGTGTAATAATAATTTCAGGAATAGAATTTAGTGATTCATCACTCACACGTATCACCCATTGCTCATCCCAACAAGTGTTGGGATGAATGCCCTTTGCCCATTTAGCCCATCCCCCGACCCAACACCCCACCAGAAACCTTCAGTTTGTTCTCTGTATTTTAGAGCTTCTTATGGGTTGCCTCCCTCTCTGTTTTTATATTATCTTTGCTTCCATTCCCTATGTTCATCTTTTTGTATCTTAATTTCCACATATAAGTGAAATCATATGATATTTGTCTTTCTCTGACTGACTTACTTCACTTAGCAAAATACACTCTCGTTCCATCCACATTGTTACAAATGGCAAAATTTCATTCTTTTTGATTGCCAAGTAATATTCCATATATACCACATCCTCTTTATTCATTCATCAGTCAACGGAGATTTGGGCTCTTTTCATACTTTGATTATTGTCAATAATGCTGCTATAAATGTTAGGGTGTATGTGCCGCTTTGAATCAGCACTCCTGTATCCTTTGGATAAATACCTAGTAGTGTAATTGCTGGGTCATAGGGTAGTTCTATTTTTAATTTTTCAAGGAACCTCCATACTATTTTCCAGAGTGGCTGCACCAGTTTGCATTCCCGCCAGCAGTGCAAGAGTTCCTCTTTCTCTGCATCCTCGCCAACATCTGTTGTTACCTAAGTTGTTAATGTTAGCCATTCTGACAGGTGTGAGGTAGTATCTCATTGTGGTTTTGATTTGTATTTCCCTGATGATGAGTGATGTGGAGCATTTTTTCATATGTCTGTTAGCCATCTGGATGTCTTCTTTGGAAAATTGTCTATTTGTGTCTTTTTCCCATTTCCTCACTGGATTATTTGTTTTCTGGGTGTTGAGTTTGCTAAGTTTTTTATAGATTTTAAATACTAACCCTTATCTGATATGTCATTTGCAAATATGTTCTCCCATTCTGTCGGTTGCTTTTTAGTTGTGTTGATTGTTTCCTTCATTATGCAGAAGCTTTTTATATTGATGTCCCAATAGTTGATTTTTGCTTGTTTCCCTTGTCTCTGGAGACATGTCAAATAAGAAGTTGCTGGGAGCAAGGTCAAAGAGGTTGTTGCCTGTTTTCTACTCCAGGATTTTGATGGCTTTCTGTCTTACATTTAGGTGTTTCATCCATTTTGAGTTTATATTTATGTATAGTTTAAGAAAGTGGTCCAGGTTCATTCTTCTACGTGTTGCGGTCAGTTTTCCCAACAGCATTTGCTGAAGAGAGTGACTTTTTTCCATTGAATATTCTTTCCTGCTTTGTCAAAGATTAGTTGCCCATACATTTGTGGGTCCAATTCTGGGTCCTCTATTCTGTTCCATTGATCTATGTGTCTGTTTTTGTGCCAGTATCGTATTGTCTTGATGATTACAGCTTTGTAATACAGCTTAAAGCCTGGAATTGTGATGCCTCCTGCTTTGGTTTTCTTTCTCAGGATTGCTTTGGCTATTCGGGGTCTTTTATGTTTCCATACAAACTTTAGAATTGTATGTTCTAGCTCTGTGAAGAATGCTGGTGTTATTTTGATACGGATTGCATTGAATATGTAGATTGCTTTGGGTGGTTTGACATGTTAACAATATTTGTTCTTTCAATCCATGAGCAGGGAATGTTTTTCCATTTTTTGTATCTTCTTCATTTTCTTTCATAAGCTTTCTATAGTTTTCAGTGTATAGAAACTGAAACCTCTTTGGTTAGGTTTATTCCTAGGTATTTTTATGGGTTTTGGTGCAATTGTAAATGGATCAATCCCTTGATTTCTCTTTCTGCTGCTTCATTATTGGTGTATAGAAATGCAAGAGATTTCTTTACATTGATTTTGTTTCCTGTCAGTTCTAGCAGTTTTTTGGTGGAGTCTTTTGGGTTTTCCACATAGAGTTTCATGTACTCTGTGAAGAGTGAAAGTTTGACTTCCTCCTTGATTTGGATACTGTTTATTTCTTTGTCTTGTCTGATTGCTGAGGTAAGACTTCCAACACCATGTTGAATAACAGTGCTGAGAATGGATGTCTTTGTCCCGTTCCTGACCTTAGTTGGAAAGCTCTCAGTTTTTCTCCATTGAGGATGATATTAGCAGTGGGTCTTTTATATATGACCTTTATGATTTTGAGGTATGATCTTTCTATCTCTTTCTTCAGGATTTTTAACAAGAAAGGAGACTGCGTTTTGTTAAATGCTTTCTCTGCATCTATTGAAAGTATCATGTGGTTCTTCTCCTTTCTTTTATTAATGTGATGTATTACATTGATTGATTTGTAGATATTGAATGAGCCCTGCATCCCAGGAATAAATCCCACTTGACTGTGATGAATAATTCTTTTAATGTATTGTTGGATCCTGTTTGCTAGTATCTTGTTGAGAATTTTTGCATCCATGTTCATTAGGAAAACTGGTCTGTAGTTCTCCTTTTAAGTGGGGTCTTTGTCTGGTTTGGAATCAAGGTAATGCTGGCCTGGTAGAATGAGTTTGGAAGTTTTCCTTCCATTTGCATTTTTGGGAACAGGTTCAAAATAATACGTGTTAACTTTACATGTTTGGTAGAATTCCTCTGGAAAGCCATCCAGCCCTGGACTCTTGTTCGTTGGGAAGTTTTTGATTACTGATTTAATTTCTTTACTGGTTATGGGTTTGTTTATATTTTCTATTTTTTCCTGTTTCAGTGTTGGTAGTTTATATGTTTCTAGGAATTTGTCCATTTATTCCAGATTGCCCAATTTGTTGGCATATAATTGCTTATAATATTCTCTTATTATTGTTTATTTCTGTGGTGTTGGTTGTGATCTCTCCTCTTTCATTCATGATTTTATTTATTTGGGTCCTTTCCTTTTTCTTTTTGATCAATATATCTAGTGGTTTATCAATTTTGTTAATTCTTTCAAAGAACCAGCTTATGGTTTCACTGGTGTGTTTTACCATTTTTTTTATTTAGATATTAGATTTCTTCTCTAATCTTTAGTATTTTCTTCTTCTACTGGTTTGGAGTCTAGTTGCTATTCTTTTTTCAGCTCTTTTAGGTGTAAGGTTAAGTTGTGTATGTGAGACCTTTCTTCCCTTTTTAGGAATAACTGGATTGCTATATACTTCCCTCTTATGACCACCTTTGCTGCATCCCAGAGGTTTTGGGATGTCATGTTTTCCTTTTTATTGGCTTCCATGTACTTTTTAACTTCCTCTTTAATTTCTTGGTTAACCCATTCATTCTTTAGTAGGATGTTCTTTAACCTCCAAGTATTCATGGCCTTTCCAAATTTTTTCTTGTGGTTAATTTAGAATTTCATAGTGTTGTGGTATGAAAATATGCAAGGTATGATCTCAATCTTTTTGTACTTGTTGAGGGCTGATTAGTCATTGTTATTTTTTGTCACTCACTGCTATACCAAATCCTAGTTGATACAAGAACTGTTTCTGTGCCAGGCTCTAGACTAGATAAAATAGCAAAACCAGAGGCAGCCTCTGCCCTCCTAAAGCTTCTGGTCTGGTGGAGACAAGAGACAATTAGAAAAGCATGTGCAGGATTGAAAAGTTATAAATATGCCAGGAAGGTAGACAATACAAGGACTTGATCTCTTCAGGGCATGGAAGAGTCCCAAGGAAGCCATGTGTGAGCATCAGTCTGAAGGATGAGCAGATTTTCAAGAATGTGGACAAGTGAAGCCTGTTCCAGGATAAGGAAAGAGCCTGTGACAGGAGGGATGGTGGCAGAAAGGAACAGTAGAAGAGAAGCAGGAAGGATGAGCTGGGACAGCATAGGACAGGGAGGTGAGACAGGGCCAAAGCATGCGGGCTATGGTGAGTTCAGTCTTGCTCTTCTTGTCCATATAGAGACACTAATGCATGGAAAGTGCCAAGCACAGTGCCTGCTCATGATTAGTGCTCACTCTGGGGTTCTTGTCATTGTGTTGTTTAAAACCAAAAATTGTATTTGCTGCTTAAAGCCCCAGATATCAGCATTTCCATAAAAGCCAAAACATGGAAACAACCTAAGTGCCCACTTATGGATGGATGGATAAAGAAAATGTGGCTCATATATATGACAACATGGATGGATGTTGAGGAATTATGCTAAGTGAAATGAGTCAGGGAAGGAGAAATACTGCATGATATCACTTATATGTGGAATCTAAAAAAAGAAAAACCAAACTCATAGGCACAGAAAACAGATTATTGGTTGCCAAAGGCAGGGGGTGGTGGATGACATGAGTGAAGGTGAAAAGGTGTTAAAAGGAAAACATTTTTTTCAAACACACCACAGCTATATCTAACAGAGGGGCTAAAATGAAAAAGAAAATACCAAGTGTTGGTGAGGATGTGGAGCAACTGGAACTCTCCACTGTAAACTGATGGCAGGAGTATAGATGGTTGCAACCACTTGGGAAGACTGGAAAGAAGTTCTCTAGTCCAGATCCCCTGACCCGGCTCTTCCACTCCCAGTAGAAATCCATGCATGTGGCCACCAAAAGACCAAAAGACATATGCACGATATGTAAATAACAGCCCTAAACTGGGAACAACCCCAATGCCCATTAGGAGTAGAATGGATAAACTAGGATAGAGGCATATAATGGAATGCCACAGAGCAACAAGAACAAAGATATGCAGCTGCACACAACACGATGAGCTGCACAACACAGTGAGGTGAAGAGGCCAGACACAAAGGAGCACATGTGCTGTGAGCCCGCTGATGGGAAGACAGAACCAGGCAAATTCAATCTATGCCGTGAGAAGTTGGGATGGTGACTATCCTTGGGGAATGAAGTCAGGAGCAGGGTTTCTGGGTACTGGCTGACCTCTATTGTTTTGGTTAGTGTGCTAGTAACATAAATTCATCATATTATACATTCATTATAAATTATAAATTCATCAAAGTATACACATATGACATATGCCCTGTTCACTCTGTATGTCGCATTCAATACAAATGGTTAAATACAATGCAGGTGCCTCCATCAGAAAGTGGCTCTGGTTGAACCAGCAGCTGGGCCGTTTGCTGTGAAGCATTTCAAGAGGTTTAGATGGCAAATAGGAGAGCCCTCTGGCCAGCAGAGTAAGGGAGCAGGTGGGGAGCTCTGAAATGGCAGGTTTCAGGGCAAGGAAAGGAGGGATGTGGAGGCAGCGCAGGGGAGGAGCAGGGAGGCCTGGGAGACCTGGGAAGGCCATTGGTTATTTTACAGGCTTGGTGAAAAATCTGGTGTGCAGTCCACAGTGTGACCTTTTTTCATGATGCAGATGAGCCCTCACTTGTGAACCTGAGAATAGCTTAAAAAAAAAAAAAAAAAAAAAAAAAAGAAACCCAGGGAGCCTGGCAGTCTCAGCTGGTAAAGCATATGACTCTTGACATCAGGGTTGTGAGTTCAAGCCCCACATTAGGTGCAAAGATTACTTAAAAAAATAAAATCTTAAAAAAGAAAGAAAGAAAGAAACTGACCAAGGTGCTGAGCCTCTCCAGGGATCCCCAAAGTACAGAATAAACAGCAGACAAGGAAGAAAGAGTCAAGGCCAAGACCAACCATGAGAAAGTGAGGTCTCTGGGAATCGGCCCAAACCTTGGGAAGAACTTGTCCTTGTCTGGACTTCAGAGACCAGATGCCCCATCCCCACAGTAGGTGACACAGCTTTGAGAGATTAGAGGTGAGTCACTGGTTGGGAGAGGGCTCAGGAGAAACTTGAAAAGTCCCGGGCCAAGGCAACGGGATGTTTTTGGTCCTTTCAGTGCCTCTGTCACCCACCTGCCCCTAGCCAGACCACCCCCTCTGGCTACCGGGGCTGTAGCATTCCCAGGTGACATAGAGGTCCAGGATGATACCGCAAATGGGAGTTCAGGCCCCTCATCATGCCCTTGGGCAAACCTGCACTGGGTCTGAGAAGAACCCAGGCAACAGGGGGAAGGCTGACGCACCCCTGACCTCCGGAAGATTCATTTAGCAAGAAGGGCCGCAGGCCTCCCTGCATCCCACCCTTAACCAACCAATGGCGGCCCTGCTGGGTGTTTGTTTGTCCAATGTGTGTTAGACTTTTTTCCTTCCGTCTTTTCTCTTCACCTTTTCTTCTTTGTCTTTTTTCATTTCCTTCCTTTCTTCTGTTCTTCCTCTCTGTCTCTCTCTCCTTGTTCTGCTTCCTTTGTTCCCTCCCACTCTCTCTCTCTCTCTCTCTCTCTCTCTCTTTCTCTCTTTCAATTTAGAAGTTTTATCATAGGGCAGCTGGGTGGCTTAGTCAGTTAAGCATCTGACTCTTGGTTTCAGCTCTGGTCATGATCTCATGGTTTCGTGGGTTCAAGCCCCATGTTAGGCTCTGTGCTGACAGTGCGGAGCCTGCTTGGGATTCTCTCTCTCTCTCCTTCTCTCTATGCCCCTCCCTCACTTGTGCTGTCTCTGTCTTTCTCAAAATAAATAAATAAACTTAAAAATATTTTAAAGTTTTATCATAATAAATACCAAAAACTACCCAAAAGAATAAGGAAGAAAATAAAAACATCTAAACTCCCACACTCCCTGAGATAATTACTGTTTTAGTGACAATTTTCTTCTTTTGAAACAGGCATTTTTTAAAGCAAACTCTTTATTTTAGAATAGATTTGCATTTGCACAATATGTACAAAGGAAGTACAGAGAGTCCCCATATACTCCCCTGTCTTAGTCAGTTTGGATTGCTATAAACAAAAATACCACAGCCTTGGGGGCATAAACAACAGACTTTTACTTCTGACAGTGTAGGGGGCTGGGAAGTCTCAGATCAAGGGGTCAGAAGATCCAATGACCACTGACAATCGCTTCCTGGTTGGCAAATGACCACCTTCTCCGTGTAGCCTCACATGTAAGAAGGCAGAGATGTAAGGCAGCATGTAAGAGCTTTGTCTCCTCTTGTAAGGGCACTAACCCCATTTGGGAGGGCCCTCCCTTCATGACCTGCTTGCCCCCCCAAGGCCCCACCTCTTAATGCCTCACAAGGGGGATTATCATTTCAACATAGGAATTTGGGGATGGGACACAAACATTCAGTTTCTAACACCCCCACAAGCAATTTCTCCTGTTATTAACATCTTAGGTATGTAGGATACATTCGTTACTGCTAATGAACCAATACTGAAACATTGTTAGCTGCAGCCTATATCCACTCAGATTTCCTTAGTTTTACCTAATGTCCTGTTCCTGTTCCAGGACCCCACCCAGGATATCGCTTTACATTAAGCCCTCTTGGCTATATCAGTTCCCCTGTTTTTGACGACCTTGAAAGTTTTGAAAACTGGTCATATATTTTATACAATGTCCCTCAATTAGAATTTGATGCTTTCCTCATGATTAGACTGAGGTTATGAGGTAGGGTTCGGCCCCTCTGGAAGAGGTGGCATCTAGGAGGGGCTGGTCTGATCCTTACGGGCCCCCCTGGCCTGCGACTGATTCCCAGGCCGGCAAAGATGAAGAAAGAGGATGCAGCCAGACTGGGAGTCCCCCGAGGTAATGTCCACCCCCAGACTTCCTTCCTAAAGACTCCAGCTAAGAGCCTGAAGTTGATTATTAACAAACTATGACTTGCATGTCTGCAGCCCTTCAGAGTTTACAAAAGACTATTATTAAAAACAAAATGAATCACTAGAATAGCTGCCCCAGTGCCAAGTTATTGTTAGTAGTCTGCGGAGGGGGAGATATCGTGCCCATTTCACAGATGGGAAACAGGTTCACTGAGGTTAAGTGACTGGCCCCATCGCAAGGTTGAGAAGTGAGAAAATAGAGACGTAACCCCAGATCTGTCCTGACTCAGTTCTAGTGTTCTTCTATTACCCCGCAGTCCACCTGCATTGATGCATGGCCCTGCTCTTCCTTACACAGGTGAAGAAACTGAGGGTCATAGAGGAGCAGTGCCTCGGTGCTCAGAGGTCCAGCCCATCGTTGCTGACAGACCCACGTGTCCTTATCTGCCCAGGGCCAGCCTGGGGACAGGGCTGGTGTTGGGGCCCTGGGGTGCAGCCTGAGGAGCACTTTGCAAGCAGCCCAGCCAGGTGGCGTTTCAGAGGGAAGGGGCCCTGCTGGGTTGGCGTCCAGTGCCTCAACTCCCCACCCCCAGACCTTAGCAGGAGGACAGGCACCAGAAGGGACTTCCAGGATGGCCACTCACCAGACACTGGACAGCCTGAGGGCTTCAGGCCACAGCCGTCCCTCAGTGTATCTCTGAGCCTGGCCTAAGGCAGTTGCTCACATGATAGTGAAGGAATGAAGAAGTTAGTCCAGAGCAACGCCCCCATCCCTGGGGCTGAAATGCCATCTGCACTGGCCCTGGGGGGCTACCAGTGTGGCCATCTGACATGTGCTAGCCTTTCTCCCAGAGCTGGGACACTCACTTCCCACTCCGGGAGCACCTCACTTCTGCTTTTGGATGGTCCTATCTCTTAACATTCAAGTTTCCCTTCAACTGAACCCTAACCTCCTCCCTTTGGCTCTAGTTCAACTTTCTGGGACACACAGAACAGAAGGACTTTCTTCACTTCTTCTGATGTTCAGCTGGGTGCCCCACCACACCCCAAACAACCGCAGCTACATCTGCAGCCCCTTCCCCCAGGCCCTGCCCTTGCCCTACCGTCTCATCCCAGCTGCCCTCCCAACCTCGCTCTTTCCCCTCCTGTTCCCCCTGTGATGGGTTGAATTATGTCCCATCCCCAGACTCTTATGTAGAAGTCCTAACCCCCCTACCTCAGAATGCGACCTTGTTTGGAAATAGGGTGATCACAGATGTAATGAGTTAAGGAGAGGTCGGTAGGGTGGGTCCTAATGGATTAGGAGTATACTGGAGTATGGCTGGTGTCCTTATCAAAAAGGGGAAATTTGGACACAGAAGTAGACGCACACAGAGGGAAGACAGTATAAAGACAGAGGGAGAACATGGCCATCTGGAAACCAAGGAGAGAGGCTTGATCCTTTCTCCCAGACTTTAGAAGGGACCAGTCCTGCTGACAGCATGACCTTGGACTTTCAGCTTCCAGAACCGTGAGACAAAACATTTCTGTCGTGTAAGTCGCCCAGTCTCTTGCTTGCAGCCCTAGCAAATGAATACATCCTCCTTCATCCATTCATTCAAAAATACTGAACCTTCCTGGGGCTTATACTTGTGGGGAGAAAGGCAAATAATGAACACCTGAAGGTAAGAGAACTCCACACTGTTGTAAGAGCTCAGAAGAAAACAGACATGGATTCCTTTGACTCTTCCACAATTCTCTGTCCCCATCAGCCCTCCCCCATCTTCCTAGACAAGGGCTGAGGCCACTGTCCTAAAAAGGTCTTTGTCCAGCCCTGCTGTGCTCTCCCTGCCTGTCCACCTGTCCTCCATTTTATCACCTGAGAAACCTTTGAAAGACTTCCCACCACCCTTCCCTTCCTCAGCTCTCCTGCACCCCCTAACCTCAGAGACTAGCAGTGTCCTCCCCAGCGCCCCCTAAACTGCTCTTCAGCCACCCCTATTTCCTTGCCAACCCTCACCTTCCTGCAGTCTCTGCTTTCTTCCTGGACTCATGTCCCCTCTCGGCTGGCAGGACCCTGCCCTCTCCCCTCCTCTTCTCCTTTGCTGCCTCCTCCCCTTTGCTCCCACGTATTTTCTTCAACCTTTCACTGGAAAGAATTTCAAGCCTACAGAACAAATGCAAGAACAGTGCAATGAACACTCTCATATCTTTCATCTAAATTCACCAATTGTTAGCATTTTGCCATGTTGCTTTATCTCCGTGTGTATATACTGACTATTTTAGTTGCTGACCCATCAGATAGGAAGCTGGAGCCATCATGATCCATCGCCCTGAAATATTTCAGCTGTATCTCCCAAGAGCAGAACATTCTCTTACATGACTAGTTTAAATATTCAGGAAATTTTACATTGATACACTACTACTACTATTATGTAAAATACAGTCCATATTCAAATTTCATCAATTGCCCTAGTTAATGTCCTTTGAAACATTGTTTTTTTGTTTGTTTTTTTTTTCCTGATCCAAGAGCCAACCTGGGATCTCACACTGCATTTACTTGCCATTATCCCCTCCTTCAGGGAGGTATCTTTTCCAAGGGCCCCCGACCTCAGACCATCACCTCTCTGTGGATGGCTAGGGCGTTTGCGGCTGCACCACCATTTCCGGCCCTGATTTGTCCCCTTCTTGTGGTTATTTCCTCTTCCCTGAACTGCCAGCTCCTCTGGAGCAGAGACTCTGGTCCATCTCTTTACCCTCTGTGCCTGGCCCAGTGCATGGTGAGTCCACCATGTGGGGAAGACACTCAGCCAGAGTCAGCTAGACCTGGATTCAACTTGTGGCTCCACTAGCCTCTGCTGTTGGGACTTCCTCAGCTTATTTCACTGTTGCTCTGCGCAGATAATACAACCTACCTTACAGGGCTACCATAAGAATCTGCTTAGGTACTGTTTTTGAATGCCTGGCACACAGTATGCCTGGAAGGAGGAAGGGAGCAGGGGAGAGGAAGAATTGTGATGTCCAGCAGAGCTCAAAAGGGAGGAGGGCAACGGAGCACCGTCCCTGAATTCCTAGACTCTCCCGGCTCCCTGGCTCTAAGCAGTCTCATCCTCCCAAGCTTGGTGAAAAGAGAACCTCGTGCAGATGAAAGCACATTTAATACATGAACATTCATGTAGCTGGCTCCCAAGATGGAGAGGCGAGATTCAAGCACCTTGGTAAGAGATCCAGCCCATCCTCTTGACCAGACACTTCGTGAATGGGATAGCCTGGCCATAATTTAGCCCTATTAGGGAACATCCCTTATCCCCCAACAGAAGAAACTATTGGGGATCCCATCAGCCTAGGACCCCTCCAAAACCTCCGGCTGGGCAGCGATGGGGGTCTGAGGCTTCCCGCAGTAGGAAGGACCGGCTGCCCCAGGAACACATTTGTTAATATCAGATTCCACAGCAACAGCTGGATCCAATTTAGCTGTGGAGCATTGACAGAAAGCTCTGGCCACCAGCCAGCACCCCTCAGGAGGCTCTGAGCCTGCCATTCCCTTTTCCACGGAGATAGAGTTGCTAAGGACTCCCTGGGCTCTTTGAGCCCCCTAGTGCCTTCTGAGCAGCTGGGGAGAGGGAGGAAGTGACCAGCACTCAACCCAACCTTTGTTCCTTGCAGACTGGTCTCTATGCCTACCTCTCAGGTTCTCCCAAACATTAAGTGATTGCCACAGGGGCCTGGTGGCAGGAGGCTGAAGCCTCTCTGTCAGCAGTGATATTTGGGTTCTGGGGTAACATTTCTGTTTCATTTAATGCAAAGGGACACGTGTATACATATTCATGCTCCCCGCCCCCCAAACACACACACACACACACACACACACACACACACACACGTGTGTGCCCACACACCATGCCACTCTCTGGCATCAGACTTCCATCATGCCTTCTGCTTGGAAATCACAGGCTCTTAGAGCAAGTAGAATATCGAATCCAACCCTCCTTGTCCAGAGGGGCAGGGACTTGGCAAAGAGGTCAGCCAGCAAAGGAAGTTTCTGATCCCAGTGCATTTCACTGCAAACAAATAAACCTTATTAATGATAATAGTAGCAATATCATGTCTACTGGTGCCTAATTTAAACCAGATTCTTCTAATGGGTATTTGATATACAGTTGTTCTTTGAAATTAGTGGTCAATATAAGTGGAAGCTTGGCAAGGTGAAGTATTTTGCCCAAAGCCACATACTCAACATGCAGCAAAGTTGGGAATCATACTCAGGTTGGCCTGGTATCAAACGATAGGATTTCATCCACTGCAGGTGGGCTCAGCCATCCCAGGCCCGGTCATTAAAAATGTAGATGGCTTTGGTAAGGTCTTGCCTTAAACCTTCCCAACCAACAACTGAGGGAAGCAAGAGGGAAAGACACCAGAAGGAGGTGTGGGGTCTCCCACAAGGAAATGAAAGGGTATGAGGGAAACATTTTCCAGCCTTTCCAAATTGTCAGCCTCCAAGCCAGAGTTGGAGGTTGAAGCCCCCTGAAAATGCCCTCCTGGGAAGAGACCCCTTTTGTGTGGGAGGACAGTTTTCTGGGTAGGGCATAGGGAAGCAGGGCTCACAGCACCGTGCGTGGGGCACATAGATGAAATCCTCCTGGGGATGGTTTGGTCATTTATATTAAGAGTTTTTCAAATGTGTTTACATTTTTGACCTACTCTTACTGTACAAACGTCTGTGCTGAGCCCTCGACCATGTCTCTATGATATTCATTTCCTTCCTATTGATAACTACAACACCAGTTCTCCTCCCCAACAATCAGTCCACCTATTCCAGGCAGAGTGAACATGTGACAGAGACCTGGCCAATCAGAATCCTCCTACCCAGCCACAGTGATTGGTTCTGGGGATGAGCATATGAATCGAACCAGGCCAATGGGATTCAGTTCTGAGACTTTTATTGGAACTATTGAGAACTCTCTTCCGGGGATGTTGTGAAGCTACCAGGAGGTGAGCTTATTGGCAGCCATCCTGCCCCTCAACTTGGGGGGTGGGATGGGGCGCACCCTTCCTCATTATGGGGGATGCTGTGTGAAGTGGGAGCTGAAGTCCTCCTGCCCCTCAACCACGGCATCTGAAATTCCACAATGATTGTTCCTTTGGCCCATGTAGGCCTTCCAGACTCGACATGGCAATGCCCTTTGGGATGCATTGTATGAGTTAATGGTTAAAATCAATTCCAATCCTCCCATTTGGGCCCACTTACTGTGGGGCTTGATGAAAATAACATTGAGGTAGGAGTTAAAAATCCAGTGAGGTTGGCAAGATCAGGCACCAATAGACAGCATCCAAGTGCTTCTGTCCATCCCAGTAACTCCTTGAGCATATGCAAATTTTACGTGGGTAGGTGGGTGGGGTGGTTTAAGGTACCTGTAGATCAGGACACTTTAAGAAAGTAGACAGAAAATGTGAGTTGGTGGTCTGTAAAAGGCAGGTTGAATGAGAAAAGATCTGAAGACTGAAAAATGCACTAATTGATTCAAAGGAGTCTTTGTGCAATATAACAGGACATCAAAAATAACATTTTGGGGGGTTGGTCAACTCCCAAAAGTAGCCAGGAGAAGTTAACTGCACTTCTGATTCCATTTGTTTTAAATTCTGCTAATGAATCTGGTGGCAATCACAGGGGGATTGAAGCCAAGTGCAGGCTTGGAGAGAAACAGGTTCCCACCCACCTCCATATTCACCCTCAGCCATCAGACATTAAACCAGGTGCTGAAATCATAGGGCGACTAATGAAAACGGGTCTTCCAAGAAAGAGTTCCATCTTATAAGAAGTTGGAGTTGTAGGTCCATTAAAGATCTGTTGATTAAGTCTGGAATTACAGTCTTTTTATAGTCTTTTGCAGGGGAAAGTGCCTTTCCCAGAAAAAGATTGCCTACCTGGGGCCATAAACTTCTGCTTTGATATGTGCAGAGTTCTGCCTGTAATGACCACTACATGGGTCCCACTAGCTTGGAACTGAGATCTAGATTGATGTGACAGGTTATTGCTATTGAACATGCTCCTTTCACATTCTTGTTGAAAAGCTCTTGGGGCACCTGGGTGTTTCAGCTGGTTAAGCGTCCAACTCTTGGTTTTGGCTCAGGTCATGATCTCACAGTTCATGAGTTCCAGCTCCACATCGGGCTCGGTGCTGACAGTGAAGAGTCTGCTTGGGGTTCTGTCTCACTCTGCCCCTTCTGCTCTCTCTCTTAAAATAAATAAAAAAAAAAAAAAAGGAAAGAAATAAAGAAAGAGAAAGAAAAAGAAAAGAAAAAAAAAAAGCTTTTAAAGGTACTGGGGGTTTATTTTGACTTAGGATACTCCTCATGAAAAACATTGTGCTAGTCATGGGCCCAAATAATTATAAATGTGTGATTTTAGTTAAGAATGTGCTTTTTTATTTTTCTTAGAGTCTTTCTTACTTAGAAGCCAGTTCTCAGTGTCTGACACCACATTGGCAGAGGCCAGCAGGAAAGGAAGGGGATTTAAATTGGCAACCTGCCCGGAAATGAGAGAGAATAAGTTCTTCCTTACTAGAGCTGCTAGCTTAGCCAAAGCCACAAAGAAAGAAATATTCTTATGTCACTTTTTTTTTCCACTTCAAGTTTTCTTTAAAAATTCACCATTGTAAGTAATACAAATATGTTAAGAAAATCAAGGGATACAGAAGGACTAATAATGAAAAGCAATTATTTCTTTTTCTTACTGCTGCTCCTAAGAAGGAATCACTTTCAACTCTGCCCTTTGGTGGATCCTTCTATATCTCTAATACTCTGGATACATAGCTGTTTTCTGTTGTTGTTTTGCTTTTTATTGAGGTATAATTCAATGGAACAAAATTCATTCTTTTAAAGTGCAACTCAGTGGTTTTTTGTATATTCATAAAGTTGTGTGACCATCAATACTATTTACTTGAAGAATATTGCCATCACCCCAAAAGGAAACCCCATAGTCAATAGCCATTATTCTCCATTGCTCCTCTCCCTGACTCTTGGCAACTAATCTACTTTATGTTTCTGTGGATTTGTCCATTCTGGACATTTCATATAAATGGAATCACACACAATATGTGACCTTTTGTTATCTGGCTTTTTTCTCTTAGCAAAGTGTTTTTAAGGTGCATCCATGTTGTAATGGCAAGAAACTGGAACTATGTTGGTTGTCTTTTATCAAAAAAAAAAAAAGCATAGCTTTCTTAAACTTCTACCAACAAACTTCTACTTAAATCTCATTGGCCAGAACTAAGTCACATGGCCACTCCTAACTACCAGGGAGCTGGAGAAACCTACAAGAATAGGATTGACATCATCGGCTTAGACTGGTGGTTCTCATCCTTGGGTACAAGTTAGAATCTTCTGGAGATATTAAAACGTACTGATGTGTACATGGTCTTACCCTAATTTAGTGGTTCTCAACCAGGGGTAGTTCTGTTCCCCCATGGGACATTTGACAATATCTGGAGACATTATTTATAGTGAATGTGGTGGGGTGTTCCTGGCATCCACTGGGTACAGGCTGGGAAACTGCCAAACATCCTACAATGCACAGGACAGCCCCGCACAACAAAGACTCATCCAGTCCAAAAGAATAGTGTCAAGACAGAAACTGTGCCCTAGACCAATTAAATCATAATCTTCACCAGGTACTTCCAATGTGCAACCAGTGTTGAGAAGCACTGGTTTAATGAATGATCCATTGCTTGTGGTTAGACACATTGATACCTTGAACACAACTGGGGTTCTGTCACTAGGACATACAGCAAAGTGGATATCAGTTAGGAAGTATGTCTGTCCCAGTAACTGCCATATACTGATACTTTTACTTCTAATTCCATTAATTGTTCAGTACCTTTTGGCTTTCTCTTTATGAGATGAAATTAGTCTCCTCACTTTGAATTCTTTTTCTCCCTTCTACCTTTCAACTTCTATAATTTGAACGTTTACATTGACAAAGTTAATAGCATTTATTTTCTGTCGCATAATCAAAGTTATATCTGTATATTGTCTAACTATACATTTTAAAATTTGGAATTTAATAAACAGGATTTATATTTTGACCACAAAAATGTTTACTGCAGAGACAAGAAACATCTTTTAATTACTTTTTTCTTTATCAGCTTTTTGTTTTTCCTGGAATTTGTAATTTCATTTTTTGCCCTCGCACTATTTAACTTAGATCGTTTTAAAGAGTTGTTCATATAATCCCATTTCTATCTGGTATGAAAGAATGAACAAGGGAGAGATAAGTACTAAGCCTGACCAAGTTCCTTGTGAACCAGAAACTTTCACAACCACTTTTCTAAAGAGGTGATTTTTAAAAATCTGACTTTAAAAACCTGATTTTTAAAAAACTGAGGAGGGGCACCTGGGTGGCGCAGTCGGTTAAGCGTCCGACTTTAGCCAGGTCACGATCTCGCGGTCCGGGAGTTCGAGCCCCGCGTCAGGCTCTGGGCTGATGGCTCAGAGCCTGGAGCCTGTTTCCGATTCTGTGTCTCCCTCTCTCTCTGCCCCTCGCCCGTTCATGCTCTGTCTCTCTCTGTCCCAAAAATAAAATAAAAAACGTTGAAAAAAAATAAATAAAAAAAAAATAAAAAACTGAGGAATCTAATTAATGTAAAGTTGGAAATGCAGAATTAAGTGCCAATATTTCAATCCTATGTATCTTATGTTCAATAAATATTTGGTGAATGTTGTTAAATATCTGCACCTGTTTAAGAATAGTCTTATTGGGGGTGCCTGGGTGGCTCAGTCTGTTGGGCATCCGACTTTGGCTCAGGTCATGATGTCAGGGTCCGTGGGTTCTAGCCCCGTGTCGGGCTCTGTGCTGATAGCTCAGAGCCTGGAGCCTGCTACAGATTCTGTGTCTCCCTCTCTCTCTGACCATCCCCCGTTCATGCTCTGTCTCTCTCTGTCTCAAAAATGGATAAGCATTGAAAAAAAAAATTTTAAATAAAGCTTTTTAAAAAAAAAAAAAAAGAATAGTCTTATTGGATGCTTTTATTTTTTTTAATTTTTTTTTCAATGTTTATTTATTTTTTGGGGGACAGAGAGAGACAGAGCATGAACGGGCGAGGGGCAGAGAGAGAGGGAGACACAGAATCGGAAACAGGCTCCAGGCTCTGAGCCATCAGCCCAGAGCCCGACGCGGGGCTCGAACTCACGGACCGCGAGATCCTGACCTGGCTGAAGTCGGACGCTTAACCTACTGCGCCACCCAGGCGCCCCATGATGCTTTTAATTTAAATAGGAGAAAAATATTTCATTGATGTGTTTGTCAGATACACATGATAACATATAATTTTATATGCCAGGCAATGGTGATGTAAAGATATAGTGATAGATTAGCCAATCATGTAACAATTCTAAACATTTTTACCTGCAATGGATATTTGTCATTATTGGCTGCTCTATAGCCAACTAACTTTAATGTGAAATTATATTCAGACTTCCCATGACCAAGAAGCAAGTTCCCCACTGTTGTGAACATCTGTAACAGCAACATGCTGTGACCTTCAGGCTGCTGAACACCTGCCCTGATTGCAATTCCACACATGAATCCCTTCTAAGACCTCAGTGGTAATTCAAGTAACTTTATGCTATGCTTCCTAGAGCTCTACACCGCAGTACAGATGACTGTAAGAATTCCCAGGAGTTTTGTAATTCAACCTATCCTATAGGTAGTACAATATCACGTTTCCATAGATTATTTTTGTATGTAGTGTAGTTGTATTTTCTGTTACTCTTGCTTGGCTAATTTTTATTAGGGTAAAATTTACAGATGTTAAAAACAATTCAAGGAGTTTTGACAAATGCATACACCCATGTAACCAGCATCTTCATTGGTTAACTTTCCCTTTGAGGAATTTAGTGTACATATTTATTTGAGATAATGCCCAAAGATATCTGAAAAAGATTTTTTTTTTGTTTTTTGCTTTCTAAGAAAGTTTTTTTTAATTGTGGTAGAATACATGTAACATAAAATTTACTATTAGTGACATTTAGTCCATTCACAGTGTTGTGCAACCATCACTGCTACCTAGAAGTAAAACATTTTCATCAAACTTTTCAACAGTTTCCCAAATGGAAACTCTGTACCCATTAAGTGGTCACTTCCTATTCTCCACCCACCCTGCACCCCCAGCCCCTAGCAACCAGTAATCTGCTTTCTGTCCCTATAGATTTACTTATTCTGGATATTTCATAAAATCACACAGCATGTGGCTTTTTGTGTCTGGCCTTTTTTTTTTTTTTTTTTTCCTTAGCATAATGTTTTCAAGGTTCACGCATTTTGTAACAAGTATCAGCACTTCATTTCTGTTTATTCCTGAATAATATTCCATTGTATGTATCTACCATGCTGTGTTTATCCATCCATCTCTTGATGGACATTTGGGCTGTTTCCACCTTTTGGGTACCATGAATGGTGCTGCTACGGACATTCATGTACAAGTTTTGTTTGAACATTTGTTTTTGATTCCAAAAAAAGATATTTTTTTAATTTGCCACCCAAGTAGTCCAAATCTGATCATTGTGTCTTCAAAATAAGAGTTGCTTTGGGACCTGCTATTTTGTTTCCTTGCTGCCTCTTACTCTAAAACAAAAGAAACTAAAGAAACACAAGCAAGTCAGTGGTGAAACCACCAAAGAAGAAAAAGTCAGCAATGGTGATGCTGTTTTGCATCATTTTTGACAACACCCTTGGCCAGTGTGCAGGCATGTGAAAATCACAGAAATGGAGAACACAAAGGAGGCACTGATATGTTGGTTTTTTGTTTTAAGTTTATTTATTTTGAGAGAGAGAGAGAGAGAAAGAGAGAGAATTCCAAGCAGGATGCTTGCTGTCAACACAGAGCCCTACATGGGGCTTGAACCCACGAACTGTGAGATCATGACCTGAGCTGAAACCAAGAGTCAGACGCTTAACCCACTGAACCACCCAGGTGCCCCTGGTATGTTTTTAGCAAAATCACAAGCTTTTCTAGCGTTTTGTGTGAAAGGGTTGGATTCCTGTCTATATCCAAAGCAGACTGTTGTTTAACCCACAGTAGCTTCTTAGTGACTAGTTGCAAACCAGGTTGAGGTATGTGAAAATGGTAAAAGTGATAGTTATTCAGCAAGCAGTTCTGGCAATGGCTAACGAACCTTGAATGAAAGGAGGGACAGAGGGTTACAATGAAAACTTGACCCACCAGTAATTGTATTACCCAGCGAGCCTTGAGAATGCCACATAGTTGCCACTGCCCTCCTCGTGACTTCCGCCCCAAAGTGACTGCCCACCCTTGGAATCCAAGCAATTCTACAACTCAGGAAGTGTAATGTCCCTGTTTGGCCAATACGAACTTCATCCTGGGATTGAGGAGCAGGAGCATTTGAGCCCAGTGTTCCCAAGGTTGAAAGGCCTAGGAATGTGGTTACAGACGTGGCCGGGTATTTCCTTCCCTCCTGAACACTCAGCTCACCAGAAACAGTCTGTCTTCACCTATCTGCCACTGCCTCGGGATAGACCAATTCCTTTACACTCTGCAACTAGCTATATGATCTTGGACAAGTTATTTAACACACCTCAGCTTTAGTTTCCTTGACTGTAAAATGGTGTGAGTAAATGGCTTACCGCTTAGGGTTAACAAGAGCACTGAGTTTCTCTGTAGGAAGCACTCAGTGTGAGTGTCAGTGTAATTACTGTTTTGCTGAAAGAGTGAGGAGAGCACAGCAGGACTACAGACGTGGCATTAACTGCCTGAGCACCTGAGTGACCACTAAGGGCCCACAGATGGAGAGAGGTGGTGAGAAGGAACCGTGTATCCAGTTCCCCAAATATCAGGGATCACTACCAAGAGAAGCCAGTCTCTGTACCTTAGCTCCTAGCTGTACATCTATGGCCTGTCCTGAAAAGTCCCTGTGGTTCAGCCTGGGTAAGTGTTTCAGCTGATTAAATGCTTTGCCATTGTTGGGGCATCTGGCTGGCTCAGTTGGTAGAGCATGTGACTCTTGATCTTGGGGTCATGAGTTCAAGCCCCTTGTTGTGGGTAGACATAATACAAAAAAAAAGCCTTTTGATTGTACTAATTCTGCGGTAAATATACAAAAATTTAAATATACAAAAAATTTTTAATTTTTTAAATTTTTAAAAATGTAAATATACAAAAATTTATCTAATACAATCATTCATTCAATAACTATTGATTACTTACTCTGTGCCAGCCACTGTTCTAGAACCTGGGAATAGAGCAACAAATAAGGCTGATAAGCATTTATGCTCTCATGGAGCTTTTGTTCTGGAGGCATTATGCCACATAATGCCTGTGTCCTTAACCTCCTGCTACTGAACCTCTCTATGCCTCAATTTTCTAATCTGTAAAATGGAGATAATAATAATACCTTTCTCATAAAGTTGTCATGCTTTTTGGGGGTTTTTTTTGTTTTAATTTTTTTAAGTTTATTTTTATTTTTTTTTTTGAGAAACAGAGCATGAGCAGGGGAGGGGCAGAGAGAGGGAGGGAGAGAGAGAGACTCCTAAGCAGGCTCCACACTGTCAACACAGAGCTCCATGCAGGGATTGAATTCATGAACTGCACTCATGAACTGCAAAATCATGACCTGAGCCAGAATCAAGAGTCTGGTGCTCAACGAACTGAGCCACCCAGGTGCCCCGGTTTTTGTTTTTATTGAGGTATACATGACATAACATTGTATTTGTTCCAGGTGCCCAACACAATGATTCGATATTTGTGTACATTGTGAAATGACCACAATAGGTCTAGTTAACATCCTCACCATCCATAGTTATACATTTTTTCTTTTGGTAAGAACTTTTAAGGTCTGCTCTGTTAACAACTTTCAAATATGCAGTATGGTACTATTAGCTATCATCACCATGCCATACATTACATCCCTATAGCTTATTTATTTTATAACTGGAATTTTGTACCTTTTGACCCCCTTCTCCCATTGTGCCCACCCCCACCTCTGCCTCTGGCAATGATGAGTGTGAGTGTTTTGTTGTTTTTATGGTTTAGATTCCACGTAGAAGTGAGATCATAAAATATTTCTCTTCTTCTGACTTATTTCATTTAACATAATGTTCTCAGGGTCCATTCATGTTGTTGCAAATGACAAGATTTCCTTCTTTTCTATGGCTGAATAATACTCTCTCTCTCTCTCTCTCTCTCTATATATATATATATATATATATGTATATATATGTATGTGTATATATATATATATATATATATATCCATCAATGGACACTTAGGTTGTTTCCATATCTTGGCTATTGTAAATAATACTGCAATAAACACAGGAGTGCATTTATCTTTTTGAATCAGTGTTTTCATTTTCTTTGGATAATTTCCCTGAGGTGAAATTTTGGAATCATATGGTAATGTTATTTTTAATTTTTAAAGGAAGCTTCATATTGTGTTCCATAATGCACCAATTTACATTTCCACCACCAGTGCACAAGAGTTTCCTTTTTCCACATCCTTGCCAACACTTTATTTCTTGCCTTTTTGATAATCATCATTTCAGTGATTAGGAGGTGATATCTCATTGTAGTTTTAATCTACATGTTCCTGGTGATTAATGATGTTGAGCATCTTTCATGTACCTGTTGACCACCTGTATGCCTTCTTTGGAAAAAATGTCTACTTAGCTCCTCTGCCCATTTTTAATTTAATTGGATTGTTTATTTTTCTTAATGAGCTAATCTCATAAAACAGAACAGGGCAAATCACAGAGTATGTACTGTGTATGTGATAGCTATTATTATTTGGGGAGAGTTTGAATGAGAAGCACATCTGGGGAGATCAGGAGTTTCTTTTGGATGCATGTTAACTCTGAGATGTCTGTTAAACACTCCAGGGAAGATCCTTGATCAGGAGCTCAGAGACACAAGTCTGGAGGTCAAAGGACAGGTCTGAGTGGGGATGTGAATCTGGGGGTAACTGGCATATGGTTAGTATTTAATTAAAGTCGTGAAACTGATGTCACCAAGAGAGTGAGTGTGAAGAAGAGAAACATCCCGAGGCCTGAGTCCTGGGGCACCCCAACATTTAAGAGTTGTGATCTGAGCAGGAATAAGCAAAGGAGACAAGGAAGGGGCTGCCAGAGAGGTGGGAGGACAGCTTGAAGGGTATGGAGACTTAGAGGCTGAGTGAAGAAAGTTTTCCAAAACAAAAGGAAGGTCCACAGTCTAATGACCCTGATCGGTCAAGTGACTGAGAAGTGGTGGTTGAATGTGGCCACAGGAAGATCACTTGCAGCAGTCCTGGGGAATGGAGGAGGCAAACGTCATTTTGGGGTATGTTTCAAAGATAATAGGAGGGCATGAATTCTTCATTTCCATAAAGTACAGGCATCACTTTTGAAGTTATTTCTATAAAGAAGAACAAAGAAAGGAGAGAGAGAAGAGAATATGAGGTCAAAGGCATTTTCTTGTTTGTCTTTTTTATTTTATTGTATTTTATTTTATTATTTTATTTTATTTTATTATTTTTGAGAGAGAGAGAGAGAAAGAGAGAGAGAGAGAGGAAGGGACTGACAGAGAGGAAGCAAGAGAGCCCCAAGAGGATCCATGCTCAGCACAGAGCCCAACATAGGCTTGATCTCACAACCGTGAGATCATGACCTGAGCCAAAATCAGGTCAGTCACTTAAATGAGCCACACAGGCACCCCATCTTTATTTTTATAAGATGGGCTTTATTTCCACATATTTACAGTGATTTGCACATGTATTCAAAGTGTTCCTTTACAGGACTTTTGAGTAAGGTAGTCTTATCAAAGAGTGGTATAGAACTCTAGGAGAAATTGTAACTGTCCTAGATCCTACTGCTTCATGAGGTTGGAAGCCATTTACAATATGTTGAGTCAAGTTAACTCAAGGGCCTAATAATATGGGTTATTGGTGTCTAATAGCTGATGTTACAGAAGCATCAGTGAGCCTTGTAAACGGAACACATACGTGTAGTTTGGTGTGATACAGAATGTAGTATCAAGAAGAGAAGGAGAAAGCTGGTAACTCAAAAGGAAGAGGTAAAAATTGAAAAATTCTTATATAAAGTATGATGGGCTTTAGTGAGGCTCTTAGACTGTCAATGGAACGAAACTGAGTGGTCTCCCTGGGGTCACCCGGTGACAGCAGTAAGCATAACATGTTGGGCACACACATGCCCCCGAGTTCAGGCTTCTGCTGCCATGTTTCCCAAAAAGGACCCAGAGCTTCCCTGATGGGGCCAAGGGGCTGGGAGACTGGGGGAGTCAAGACAGCAGCAAAGGCCTGAGATACCTAGTGGAGAAGAAGCAAAGATGACGTCAAAGACTTGAAGGCTCTGTGGAGCTGGGGTAGGAGGCCAGCCGTGGAGAAGACTCCCACTTGGAAGGGTGGCCAATAAATGAGGAGTTGAGAAGGAAAATCTACAGTCTCAGCCTTTTTGAAAAAGCTGAATCTGTAAAAATTCTTAAGTCCTAAAAAGGGAATGTTAAGATGGTATATGCTATAAGGTCGTTACAATGCTTATGTGAATTTTCAGTGTTGTTTTCTAGAGAAAATGCGATATATTAATTAAACCAAAGTATGAGAGTATTCTATTAAGATGTTGTTCAGCAAGCAAAATGACAAATATATGTATTTATTTGCCCTATGTCTTCAGCAGTTTAGGTTGTTATAACAAGAATACCACAGACAGGGTGGCTTGTAAACAATAGAAATTTATTTCTCCCTGTTCTGGAAGCTGAGAAGTCTGAGATCAAGGTGCCAGCTGATTCAATGTCTGGTGAGGCCTGCTTCACGGTTTTTAAGGATGGTAGTCTTCTCCCTGTGTCCTCATATGGCAGCAGGGGTGAGCAGGTCCTCTGGGGTCCCTTTTTTAAGGGCACTAACCTGTTCATGAGAGTTCTACCCTCATGACCTAATCACCCCCAAAGGCCTCACTTCCTAATACCATCATATTGGAATCAGGTTTTAACACATGAATTTTGGGAAGATACGAACACCCTACAAGCCTTCAGATCTGTTCAGGCTGTTTGATTAGACACAAAATTTCCAAAGCTTCTGTCTCTTCCAGGTAGTTTTGATTGGAATGTAGTGTTGATCAATGTGTTAAACCAAAGGTATTGTTGATAGTCTGAAAGAACTGTTTTAAACCCTTAATGTCCACACTTGCCAGTATAAATCGCCAGAATGACATGTGTGTCTGCCTTTGTCACGAGGAAGACAGACCTTGTTCTTAGTCTAAAGAAATATTGGGGAAATATTTTAAGCAAAGATCAAGGACAGAAATGCGTTGTTCTCCTGACCTGCTTGTGTTTTTTATTTGAAACTTTCATTTTATCACCTGCTCCCTGTGGCTGCTTCTGGCCTCACGAAGTTAAAGAAGCTCTTCCTGCTGTCTGAATTCCACCAAAATCTGCTACCACCCACTTCACACTCGCTGCAGTTAAAGGGACAATCACCCTCACACTTGGACTGACCCACCAGTAAGTATCCAGGGGCTTGAGACACTTGGCTCTGCAATCTCAGAGTCAGGAGTTCAAGCATGGAGCCTGGACATGGAGTTGGGCATGGAGCCTATTTAAAAAAAAAAAAAATACTCAGGGAACATTTCTGGAGAAACTAGAAAATGGGCACAAACAAGGAAGCATAAAATCAGGGACCTAAACTGCCTAGGTTACCTCACCTTCAGAGCCCCAGTCTCTGCCACCCTTTCTGGCTGACTGGGAGAACCCAACCGTGATATCATAAAAACTACATATTTGATTTCTGTCCCCGTTTCCTGGCTTTCAGCTCCTAAAACCCTTGGAATTTCCAGAGTGATAAGAGCCTTTTGTATGATAACAACATGACTAGTGGCTGAGGGCATGGGGCTGGTCACCAGAAAGACCAAGGCATGATTAGAGGTAGGGAATTTTCAGCCCCAAACCCAGTCCTCTGGGAAGGGGGATGGGTTGGATATCATCAAAAGTCAATGATTTAAATAATTGTGCCTCTGTAATGGAACTTCCATCAGTTTGGAAAGCTGCCAGGTTGGTGAGCACCCTGAGGTGCTGGGAGGGTGACACCGTAACCACATTCAAGGGGTTTGCCACTTGGAATGCATCAGATAAACACAACCCAAGGAAGTGTTAAAAGCAAAAAACGTTTGATTATTTGTTACAAGAAAGGAGACAGGGAGATATCTCTCAAAGCACTGTCTCCTTGTGGGGGGCATACAGGAATCTTTTATTTAGTGTATTAGAGGACAGGCACAGGGAGGTTACACAGGTACTTTTGATTCAATGGCACAGGCCTAGCATATCAACAGGCTAGTGTATACATTGTGTATTCCAAAAACAGGAGAAGACTCCATCCATAAAAGGAGACCTTAGTATTATAATGAGCTAAAGACAACTTCAGGTCCGCTCAGGGGCGCTTCAGCATAGGTCCTTGGTTCCAATCCAGCTCAAACTGGCTCACGTCAGGAACCATCAGGTGAAACACCTAGTTGAGTGTCTCCTTGGATGGAACTGTTGGTTCTGCAAAACAAAACCCATTCCTTCGCTGCTTTTGCCCCTTCCCCTCCTCCCTTGTACAGATAGCTTTCTGCTCTCTTATTTGAATAACTTTCTCTTGCATCCTAGCTAACCGTGCACCATACCTTGCCCTGTGCATCTCTTCCAACTGGCTGTTTCTGAGTTGAATCCTTTATAACAAACTGGTAACCATAAGTAAAGTGCTTTCCTAAGTTCCATGAGTTGTTTTAGTGAATTATTAAACTGGGGAGGAGGGTGTGGGAACCCCCTGAATTTATAGCCAAGCAGTCAGAAGTACTGGCGACAACCTAGGATTTACAAGTGACATCTGAAGTGGGGGCACTCTCGTGGGGCTGACCCCTTAACTTGTTGGATCTGACACTGACTCCAGGTAGACAGTATCAGAGCTGAACTGAATCGTAGGACACACAGGTGGAGAAGTGATGTTGGACAAGACACTGCGCATTTGGCATCAGAAGCGTTGTTGTGAGTAAAAACAGCCTCACCAACCACAGAACGCTGCAGCAAGGGGAGGAGAGGAGGGGGGAGAGTAGGGGAGGAGCAGGATCCATGTTGTGGGCTAGCAGTGTGTTCATGCTCAACAAGCAATCTTTTGGTTTAAAAACCTCATATTTAAGGGACAGATGTTGGTGATTACTACTTTTACTTTCTATAATGTCACAAGAGAAAAAGCAAACCCATGCCTTCAGGAGGAATCTATAATTGGATACATGTCACAATCACTGAGCAGCCAGGCTGAGGACTGGTACAAAATAATGGTGACCTTGCCGATTTGGAGGGGAAGGAAATGAGGTCGTGGATATAAAACTCTTAGCACAATGCCTAGAACACAACAGATTTGTCTACAGTCATCACAGGCAGAGAGAAAAAAACCCAGGCTTCCTGACTTCCAGTCAACATTCAGTTTTCCTTAAATTTTGTAGCCTGAAAACTTGTTTGTTTGGATAAAACCCTGGGTCTAGAATCCAGCAAAAAGGGAAAAAGATGTTTCATGATAATGAGATGCTGCTGAGGAAATCGAAAATTATCAAATTTCAACCCACTACTTGGAAATGCAAACACATTTCATTTATTCACGGCCACTGATGTCTTTATTGGAGCTGGAACGTCTAACACATCCAAACAACACATGATTAGTCTCCATAATAGGAACGAAACAGGCTCCCAGTGAACTAATCAGCTAATCACGTTGCAGAGGGTGTTCAGTGCTTTTCCACAACAAATGTGGTGTTCAGTTGGTCCCCTGATGCCTTGTGCTAATGCCACGTGGGGCGTCATCTGTCCCAGCACCTGCTGATTTCAGATGCGTCAGCATCCTCAGTCACCACAGCCTGACACCCTCCAGGTACTGGGCTCGGCTCCAGGCCCTTAAAGCGGGACCGGGAGGGGGGGGGGGGAGGTAGACCTGTTTCCAGACTAGGAGAGATCACGGTGGGCCTGAAGAATGCCGGCTGGCTTGTTTATTTAATTAAAAAAAGAAAAAGCTCCACTGTTACAAAACAAAGAGTCAAAAGCAAGCCCCTGGGCCTGGGCCTGTTCCTGACTCCATTATTTTACTTACATGTTTTATAATGCTTAGTCAATATGGAACATTGCTCTACTGCTTAGCAACCTAAATTATAGAGAAAATTAAATCTGAAAGATTCATGACAATAAGCAGGATTCTAAAGGGAGATACAGTAAAGAGAAGTGTCCAGAATGACTAAGCTCAAGGCTGACTCCCCTCTGAACCTGTACTGGGTCCTTAATAATAATCACAGTTAACAGGAATTGAGCACTTTGTGAGCGAGGCACTATGCAAAGTGTTATATACTTTCACTCTCACATTTATTCCTCACAGCAACCCTAAAGGTAGATATAAGGATTGCCTCCTTTTCCTCACAAGAAAACAAAGGAATAGAGAGATGAGTATCAAAGTCATTCAGCCAGTATGGGGCAATATCAGAATTTGAACTCCAGACCCTTGGGTTTTACCCATCACACATACCGACTGCAGAGTGCAGTTCCTTGTGCCTCAAACATCCAAACAGTGCAGTTCACAGGAAAAGATGTATTTGGGAGGCTAAATAATCTAGGGTGAACTCGGTTTTTCCCTTCACTGAGAGACATAATCATAGATCACTGAAGCAGAGATGAAGGCCCCTGTTTCATTCTGTTATTTTTACAAAACAGATAAAGCATCATTGTTTTTACCGGCTGTAAAATAAAATACATGCTTATTGGAAAATATGCAAATGATATAGGACTGTAGAAAGTGAAACCCCCCATACACATAGCCATATATAATCCCATTTGTCACAGATGGCAGAGATAATCACTATTAATAATTTTTTCTGAACATGGATATTTCAAGAATAAATACTATAGACTTCTGTTTCCAGCCACAACAAACTAGCTTGCAACGAGAACAAGTAGACACACGGTTTATGAAAAACAAAAGTAAAAACACGTTTGGGGGTGGCAGGCACCTGAGTGATTCAGTCAGTTAAGCTTCCAACTCTTGGTTTCAGCTCAGGTCATGGTCTCATGGTTGGTGGGTTCGAACCTCACATCAGGCCCTATGCTGACAGCGAGGAGCCTGCTTGGGATTCCCTCTCTCCCTCTGTCTCTGCCCCTCCCCTACTTTGTCAAAATAAATAAATAAACCTAATTAATTAATTAATTAATTTTAAAAACAAAACCATTTGAGGGACAAATCATCCATACAAGAGAATCTCAAATTAGATAAGTAGATACTTGTCTCCCCTGCTGTGGGTGGAGCTTAATTCTCCATGAGTGTGGGCTGTTCTCAGAGACTCACTTCCAAAAAATATAGTGCTGCAAGAGAAAAACAGTAACTTTTAACATAGTTCTGACAGACACTGCTTGAAGTGATCAAGGGTAACATCGCTGGTGTAAGTCATGTTGACATTGTGCACAGTCTGTTTGGGTTGCTATAACAAAATACCACAGACTGTGTGTAGAGGCTGCTTTTAGTAACACGCTTGAGCAATGGAAACTTGAGCAAGGCAAAAGGGCCCACAGCGACCACCCAGCTGAGTGCAAGCAGACTCATTAAGTGACCCATCTCAAATTGGCCATAGGCCCCAGCTGACCAACGGGCTACTTACAACCAGGCAGTTACCAAAAAAGGGGAAATTCCATACAATCCCAGACTTCCTCACTCCAGCCTATTACTATAGCCCCTCACCATTGCTTCATCCAGACAGTTGCCTGAAAGGGTGGGGGATTTCCCTCCTTGCCCTTTGGAGGGAGCTTCCCTCCCTCTCCTTTCTCTTTTAGGCCCTTGGTGGCCTCACTTTAGTACTCCTCACAATGAAGGTCCCTGGCCAGGGCAGCTTCCAGGTGTGGTCTGAAAGTCTGAGGGTGAACAGGTTGGGCTGTCCATACCTGTGAGTGTGATGGCCTCCTTTCCTCGCCTCTCCCAATCCATCTCCTCTGAGGTCTCTGTTCCCAATGTGGCAGTTGGCAGCAGCAGCTAGTCCAGGGAGAAGCTGTACACATTTTGGACTCAGTTGAGACCCTTTCCTGACACTGGCTGACTCTCAGTCACCTTGCTTCTTTTGGGCCTCGCCTTTGTTCCTTTGTTCCCCTAGATACAGCCACCACCTTGATCTACAGACATCTGAGTGGTAAGTCTTCCCCTGTGCTTTCTCTCACCTGGTTTGACCACCCAGTGTTGGGCTTTCTCTTCTCTTTGGTGGGACACCCCAGTAGAGTCAGTCACCCCACATAAGGTCTGGCCTTTTTGAGATCTGTCGGACAACCTGACTGAAATTGTGACCACTAGTCAAAGCTCCATTCCCCTTGGTTGGACGCCCCTTTGGGAACTGGCAGTTGGTCTTTCCCACTATGGGACAAACCTCCTCTATTCCTTTGACTCACCATTGGGCTGTATTCTTAAAAAACTGGAACAAATTTGACTCCCCAGTCCTGAGGAAAAATGCCTCTTTTTATGTAGTGTTTCCTGGCCTCAGTACAAACTCCCAGATCAAGAGGTATGGCCCCTCCCCAGAATCCTTTCTTATATACTATTTTCCAGCTTGACCTCTTTTGCCAGGACTCCTCCAAATGGTCAGAGATCCCACGTACGCAAGCCTTCATGGCATTGTCTCCAAAATCCCAGCCTCCACAAATGTTGTAGAATGTGTTTTGCTCAGTTTCACAGCCCATCTGACACCACAGACACTCTAGATAATTCCTCTTTTATCCACCTTATTAACTTTTCCTCCCCCTGAAGGCTCAGGGGCTCCCTTGGGCTTAAACTGCCCACTTTAGATTTTCCCACAGGTGGGGAACAAACTGATTGACTCTTAGTGGACACAGATGCAACATATTCAATTTTAAAGATAATTTAAGTTTGTTGGGGCACCAGGGTAGCTCAGTCAGCTGAGTGTCCAACTCTTGATTTCAGCTCAGGTCATGATCTCACAGTTGGAGGATCGATCCCCGAGTTGGGCTCTGTGCTGAGTATGGAGCCTGCTTGGGATTCTTTCTCTTTCCCTGCTTGCATACACGTGCTCTTCTCCCTCTCCCTCTCTCTCTCTTTCAAAATAAATGAATAAACATTAAAATATAAAATAAAGGGGTGTCTGGGTGGCTCAGTTGGTTAAGCATCCAACTTCAGCTCAGGTCATGATCTCACCGTTTGTGAGTTCAAGCCGCATGTTGGGTTCCATGCTTATAGCTCAGAGCCTGGATCCTGCTTCATATTCTGTGTCTCCTTCTCTCTCTGCCTCTCCCCTGCTTGTGCTCTCTCTCTCTCTCTCTCAAAAATAAACATTAAAAAAAATAAAAATAAAATAAAATAATAAAAAAATAAAATAAAAATATATAATTTAAGTGTGTTGAGGTAATTAAAATAGACATATTTCTAGAGTTATCCACATCAAATATAAAACATTTATTCTACCAAGGTTTACTAAAGGACAAAAAAACTTGTGTTATTTCTGCTGCAATTTGTCAGCAAAAGAAGGCTTAAAATGATGATTTATTTTGTCTGTCTCATTAAGTTCTCACGGGTAATTGTTAAGATAGCTTTAAAAATCTTTGGTAACCTGAAACTTTGAAGTTTCCCTAAGTTAAATGATAAATCATGTTGAATTCATTGACTAAGTCTTTTCCAAATAAAATACTGAAACATGAATTACTAAATATAATTCATCATAATTGATCTGCTTTTGACTTCTTACTGCTGAGACACTAAAGATACTTGGGTCTGATGGAAAACATGCTTTGTGTCTTATTAAAAGTTTGTACTATGAAAATGCATGTTCCTAAAACTTATGAAATGTATTCATAAATTTGCCATATAAAGAATCCTGGTGAGGAAAGAAAGAAAGAAAGAAAGAAAGAAAGAAAGAAAGAAAAAGAAAGAAAGAGAAAAAGAAAAAGAAAGAAAAAGAAAGAAAGAAAGAAAGAAAGAAAGAAAGAAAGAAAGAAAGAAAGAGAAAGGAACAAAGAAGAAAGAAAAAGAATTTCGGTGTTAGTATGTAGTTTTCACTGGAGACTAAGGTTTCTAAGAGTTAAAATTCTGCTAAATGTAATTAAGACTGATAGAAATAAGGAAAGCAACTCTGTAGGAAAGTAAGAGATGTGCAAGAAACGGAATAAGAAATGAGAATACATTTTTGTTGAGGTAGTACAAAGAAATTTTATCCTAAAATGAAACTATTTATTTAGAGAGAAAAGGCTTAAGACAAAATATGAATGCAAAAGAAAGTTGTAGAAGGTTTATGAAGGGAAAGCTTTAGAAAATAATTTTATGTATAGTTAGGACCATGCATTTGAAATGAATTTGAAATTCATTTAAAATGAATGGGTACTAAAAGTACAATGATATTTAGTAGAATTCTGCTCTACTCTCTTAAAAAGGACAAAGTTTTCTTGGGCTATTGGTCTGCTCTTGATAAGAAAGTGTAAACAAAGGTTCTTTTTTTCTTTTCTTTATCTTCCCAGAAAACCAGTTTCTATGATATATATATATATATATATATATATATATATATATATTTACTTATTTTTGAAAGAAAGAGAGAACGAGCTGAGGAAGGGCAGAGAGACAAGGAGATACAGAATCTGAAGCAGGCTCCAGGCTCTGGACTGTCAGCACAGAGCCCGACTGGGGCTTAAATTCATGAACTATGAGATCATGACCTGAGCCGAAGTCGGATGTTCAACTGCCTGAGCCACCCAGGCACCCCTAGGCTTATATACTTTATATGTTAAGTTACTTGGGAAGTTCTGTCAAATAAATAATGATAAGCCTTAGGCTGTATTGTGTGAGTAAATGTCATAACTGTTCCAAAAAATACAGAAAATGTATATGTGTAGTTTTAATATGTCTTGATATAAGTTCATCACTTGATAATCTGATTATTGAAGTGTTATGAACCACAGAAACAACCGGATTCCCTTGTCAGATACATTATAATGAACTCTCATATCACATCTTTAACCATGACTATTTTTGAGTCTTTTGTCATTTATAGTTATCGTCCTGATGCTCTTGCAGAATGAGTTTTGCCCACAAGAAGATTCATGAAAAGGACTTTTGGCAAACACAGTTTTTTGATATCTTTAAAATCATGAAACTAAAGAATTTCCAGGACTAACAGAAAAGGCTGCATCCAAACAACTAGAATTAGTAATTTGGCACTGAATGAATTGAGGAAGATGATTATAATTTTTGTGACTCTTATTTAAAATATTGCTGGTTCTCTAATGTTTGCTCTTCTAGATTGAGAAAGTTTTCTCTTAAAATATCTATGACTTACAGAAATGTGACAAAGTATTCCTTTCTGAACAAAGTTAACCATTCAACTTTTCTCCCTATCTGAACCCTCTGAAATTCAGAAACCTTCAGTGAGTATTCTTATAATTATTTGCATAAGTTCAATGAGAATCTGTTCTTATAACAAGACATCACCAGCAACATTGATTATTTTACCAAGGCTTTGACTGGAATGTCCTATTTGAGAAAGACATGCATCGACTCAGATATGACCAAACAGCTTTAAGAAACTAAGGTTGACTTAATGGAGCCAACGAAGCACCTTGAAAATGTTAGCCTGATACCTTGCTTACAGAGTTCCAAGCAACCTTACCAGGTGAATAAAGAATGTCACTTACCGGAAGGTGCAGGAAATCTCAAGATATTTTGGGGACCTTTAGAGGAGGAATTCACCCAAATCTACAGGTATTGCAGGCAAGTCTGATGCCAAGTATTTGGCTTGCCTTTTGGCCTCGAGAATGTATTAAAAGTTCAATCTAGAGATTCCTTATGAAAAGTTTCAACAAAACAAGTTTTAAAGAATCTATATGGGGGGGGGGGCTGGGTGGCTTAGTCGGTTAAGCGTCCGACTTCAACTCAGGTCACGATCTCACGGTCCCTGAGTTCGAGCCCCGCGTCAGGCTCTGGGCTGATGGCTCAGAGCCTGGAGCCTGTTTCCGATTCTGTGTCTCCCTCTCTTTCTGCCCATCTCCCGTTCATGCTCTCTCTCTGTCTCAAAAATAAATAAACGTTAAAAAAAATTTTTTTAAAAAGAATCTATATGGTCAATCACTATTCTTGCTGAGCTTATGTAAACAATTAGGCCAAATTTGTTAAAAATGGACTTGTTTTTCAATGAATTAGTCTTGATTTGGCTATCATTGGAAATTAGGGTGATTTTAGAGAGAAAAATTATGTTTCATAATTTGTGGATTTAAATTCCAGTTTTGATTATCTTTGAATGCTTATTGTCAAGCTAGACAACTTGAGGTATACTTCAGAGAAATTGCCACAATAGCTCATGTATGGACTATCTTCATGCTTCTTACTCTGTGGGGATAATAACAGGACCCCATAAGCATATGATTCTTTAGACAGCTGGAAAACGGGATGGATTCCCCAACAATTGTGTAACTCAATTATCACCTTGACCAATTCTGGGTGGCTGGGATGACAAAATCAATCCTTAAAAGCTGGAGCATACCCCATTCCATAGGATTAACTAGGGACTTAATGGAAATACTGGATGGCCCCACTTTCTTTCTTATTGGATTGGTTGATACACTTGGGGATATCCTTATCTCCTGGGACAGGTCATCTCCCACTTGCCAATGATTCCTCATAACTGGAATATTGTTAAGACTAGACATCAAAGAGGGCTTCTTGATGGCTTTATCCCTTAGCTGTATTTGTCCTAAAAGCCACATCTATTGATGTAAAATTGCAAGTAGAGGCTTTAGCCAAGCATACAGCAGACACCTTTAACTAAGCCCAACACATAGTCACCCACAAATTCAAAAGGTGGCCCTCCAAAACCAGCCTTTGATATCCTGACTGCAGCTCAAGGAGAAACCTATACTTTATTAAAACAGAATGTTATGTATATATTCCAGATTACCACAAAAATGTGACAGGGTTACCAGAAGAAATGAATACTCAAATTGACACTTTAAAGGATCCCTTCCTCTCCTTTAATGATTGGTTAAACTCCTGGACTGGAGGAGAATTTTGGACAACTATCAAAGATCTTTCGAGACTCCTGGGTGGCTTAGTCTGCTAAGGGTCCAGCTCTTGACTTCAGCTCAGGTCATGATCTCATGGTTCATGGGATTGAGCCCTATGTCAGGCTGTGTGCTGACAGCACTGAGCCTGCTTGGGACTCTCTCTCTCTCTCTCTCTTTCTCTCTCTCTCTCTCTCTCTCTCTCTCTCTTTCTCTCTCTCTCTGCTCCTCCCATGCTCTTGTTCTACCTCTCTCTCCAAATAAATAAACTTTAAAAAAAATGAAATTTAAAAAAATATCTTTTATTGGTGTCTGGGTGGCTCAGTCGAGTGAGTATTCAACTTTGGCTTAGGTCATGATCTCATGGCTTGTGATTTTGAGCCCCACATTGGGATTGTTGCTGTCAGTGCAGAGCCTGCTTCAGATCCTCTGTCCCTCTCTCTCTGCTTTTCCCCTGTGTGTGCTCTCTCAAAAATAAATTTAAAAAAATACATTTTTTAAAAAAAGCTCTTTTATTCAGGTTGCTGTTTCTCATAATAATAATAATAATAATTTTATTTTGTTGTTTTATCTGATGTCTCTCTGCCTGATGCCGAGATTCCTTCACTGCTATTAACTTCAAGCCAACAGATGATCCTTTCTATTCAGGGAAATTCATATTTGTTGTCTACCTTGGATTCAGTGCTCTGCCTTTCAGTTTCTACATATAAATTCCCACTGACTAATGTTGACCCACAGGTAAGAACATCTCCACACCCCTCATTCAGCAGGAAGAAGCTACTGAAGATGAGACCTCCACCCAAATGCCAAGGATTTGTTATTGTTGGTTTGTCAGGTGGGGGATTTATAGGCTGCTTTGAGGCAATGGCTTAAGCAATGGAAACTTGAGCAAGGCAAAAGGGCCCAGAGCAACCACCCAGCCAAGTACAATCAGGCTCATTAAGCCACCCACCTCAAATTGGCCATAGGTCCCAATTGACCAATGGGCTACTAACAACCAGTTACCAAAAAAGGGGAAATTCCATACAATCCCAGACTTCCTCACTCCACCCTACAACTATAGCCCCTCACCACTGCTTCATCCAGACAGTCTCTCCTTTGCTGTCTTGTTCTCTGCTTCCTTGCAGTGTATTCAATAAACTTCTATCTCCTTTGTTCTGCCTCAGGTGAATTCTTTCACCTCCAGCCCCTATCCAATCAGAATGCACCACACTGTGTGAATTAAGCAATAGACATTTATTTCTCACAGTTCTGGAGGCTGGAAATCTGAGATCAAAGGGATGAGAAATTCAGTTTCTGGTGAGAACTGTCTTCCTGGTTCTTCCAGATAACCACCTTCTCTTTCTTACTGTGTGTTCACATGGCAAAGAGAGGGAGAAGAAGCAAGATTTCTGTTATCTAATCTTAACTAGGCATTAATGCTATTTTGAGGGCCCCACTCTCATGACCTCATCTAAACCTAATTACCTCCCAAAGGCCTTACCTCCAAATACCATCACATTGGGGGTAGGGCTTCAAATTTTGTCCAACACAAGCCTCCAGTCCATAATATGTACCCCTTGATATGTATGTATTATGTATTATGTAATGAGAAGGGTACTTTTTATCTATGGCATTCTTTCCCCAAATCAATAATCCAATCTAATCTATGAGAAAACATCAGACAAACCCAAATTGAGAGACAGGCTACAAAATCTCTGACCAGTACTCCTCAAAAGTATCAAGGTCATGAAGAACAAATAATAAAGATTGATAAAATTGTTACAGACCATGTTATAGACCTGGCAACTAAAGGTGGTACCTGGATTATAGGAACAGAAAAAGGACATCATGAAAAACCTGGTGAAATCTGAATAAAGTATGTTGGTTACTTAATAGCATTGTATTGATGTTAATGTATTATTTTTGACAGACCTAAAAAGGTTAGGTAAGACATTAACATCAGGGGAAACTGGATAAAGGCTATACTATTTTGCAACTTTCTGTAATTAAAAAATCATTCCCCCCAAAATTTATTTAAACATCTTTGTTATTTGAAGATAGCTGGGACTTAAAAAGGCAAAATCTCTGAGAAAAGTGCATTGAAGTGAGCTTGGCCTTATGCCCAGTTTCCCTTTGAAGCATTAGCCATAGGGCTAATAAGTGCCATAGGGCTGAGAAGCTCAGAAGCCTTCCCACTGGGTCTTTGATGATTCATAAGCAGTGTTGAGCCTGAAGTCTTGGGAACTGAGCAGGTTCTCAGCAGTCCCACATGACTGGGAATAACAAAGCTGAAGTCCAGGGCTCACTAAAGAGTTGCAAGGACCTCAGAACTCCAACTAGTATCCCAGAACAGCTACACCTGAGGAATGAAGGTGAAATGGAAATAGTCTGATCCTTCTATAGACTAAAACTTGGTTTCAAACCAACTCAGGCTCAGACTGGACTAAGGTGATCTGCACTTATTCAAACTGCTTCAAGAGGCAGAAGTAAATCCTCTCTGGAGGAAATAACATCATGAGAGTTTCAAATTATTTCTACAATTTTTTATACACAAAGACTGGCATTCAGTAAAAAGGTCTAAGTGATGTGGGATATGGTGAAAAAGCTAAACATATACAGAATTGGAATTTCAGAATGAGAGAAAAAGAGAGAATGGAAAAGCAGTTCTATTTGAAGAGAATATGGCTGAGTGGTAAAAGATATCAAATCTTGGGGCGCCTGGGTGGCTCAGTCAGTTAAGCGTCTGACTGCAGCTCAGGTCATGATCTTGTGGTTTGTGAGCTCGAGCCCTATGTCGGGCTCTGTGCTGACAGCTCAGAGCCTGGCACCTGCTTTAGATTCTGTTCTCCTTCTCTCTCTGCCCCTCCCCAACTTGTGCTCTGTCTCTATCAAAAATAAATAAATGTAAAAAAATTTTTTAAAAAATATCAAGTCTTTGATATCTTAGATTCAAAAAGCTTTTTGAGTGTCAAGAAGAATAAATATAAAGAAAAACACATCTGGTTACACCATACTAAAACTGCCGAAACTCAAAGACAAAGAACACTCTTGAAAAGCAACCAGAGGGAAAAAGACACCTACTTTCAAAAGCACAATGATAAGATTGGCAGTTTTTCAACAGAAATTATGAAAGCCTGGAGGACAATTCAACAGAATCTTTACGGAGCTCAAACAAAATAATTCCCAACCTAGTCTTCTATTCTCAATGAATATATCCTTCCAAAATGAAGGTAAAATAAAAATATTTCCAAACAAAAACTGAGAATGCATTTCTAGCAGATGGGAATGAAAGAAATGTTAATGAGAGCTACATTAAGATTAACAGCTGACTTGTCATCAGAAACCACGAAGGCTAGGGACATCTGGGTGACTCAGTCCATTAAGTGTCCGACTTCAGCTCAGGTCATGAGTGAGTTTGAGGCCCGCGTCGGGCTCTGTGCTGACAGCTGCAGAGCCTGGAGCCCATTTTGGATTCTGTGTCTCCCTCTTTCTCTGTCCCTCCCAGGCTCATGCTCTGTCTCTCACTTCTTCAAAAAATAAATAAACATTAAAAAAATATTAAAAAAAAAAAAAGAAACCACAAAGGCTAGAATGCAGTGTAATGATATATTCAATATGCTGGGGGTTGAGGGAGATTATCAACCAAGAATTCTATATCCAGCAAAAGTATGCTTCAAAAATTTAGACATTCACAGAAAATTAATCTCTAGGAGACCTTATCTTTAAGAAATACTAATAAGAATGTTTCAAGCTGAAATGAAAGAACATTAGACAATAACTTGGATACACCCAAAGAAAGAGTACCATTGAGAGGAGCCTGGGTGGCTCAGTTGGTTAAGCGTCCAACTTCGGCTCATGTTGACTTTGGCTCAGATCATGATCTCGGGGTTCATGGGTTAAGCCCCACATCAGGCTATGTGTTGACGGCTCAGAGCCTGGAGCCTGCTTCAGATTCTGTGTCTCTTTCTCTCTCTGCCTCTCTCTCTCTGCCCCTTCTTCCCACTCACACTCTGTCTCTCTCTCTCTCTCTCAAAAATAAACATTTTTAAAAAATTTTAAAAGGGGCACTCAGGTGGCTCAGTTGGTTAAGTGTCCAACTTCGGCTCAGGTCATGATCTTGCAGTTTGTGAGTTTCAGCCGTGTCAGCTCTGTGCTGACAGCTCAGAGCCTGGAGCCTGCTTCTGATTCTGTGTCTCCATATCTCTCTGCTCCTCCCTTTTTCATGCTCTCTCTCTCTCTCTCTCTCTCTCTCTTTCTCTCAAAAATAAACTTTAAAAATTGTTTTTAAAAAGAAAGAGTATCCGTGAAAGTAACTACGTAAATAAATACAAGACAGTATAAATGCATTTTTGTTTGTAATTCTTTTCTGCTCCGTTCTGTTTTTAAAAAGACAACGATATAAAACAATAATTATAAAACTCTGTTAATGGGCTTATAATGTACAAAGATGTAATTTGTACGATAATAAAAGCACAAAGCCAGAGCAAAGAGGATGAAGCTATATTGGAGCTAAGTTTTTATACAAAATTGAAATGAAGTTGATATTAATACAAACTAGATTATTTTATTTTTTAAGTTTATTTATTTTGAGAGAGAGAGAGAGAGAGCCAGTGGGGCGGCGGGAGGGTGCAGAGAGGGAGGGAGGGAGAGAGAGAATCCCAAACAGACCCTGCACTGTCAGTGCAAAGCCTGACACAGGGCTTGAACTCACAAACTGAGATCATGACCCAATCTAAGCCAAAGTCAAGGGTCCAACGTTCAACTGATTGAGCCACCCAGGTACCCCTAAACTAGATTGTTTTAAATTAAGATGTTAATTGCAATCCTCGGGGAAACCAGAAGAAGAAGAAGAAGGGGTGGGGGAGAGGGAGAAGTAGAAGGATGAGAAGGTGATGGAGAAAAAGGAGGAGGAGGAGGAGAGGAAGAAGAGGAAGAAGAAGAGGAAGAGGAAGAAGAAGAAGAAGAAGAAGAAGAAGAAGAAGAAGAAGAAGAAAGAGGAGGAGGAGGAGGAGGAGGAGAAGGAGAAGGAGAAGAAGAAGAAGAAGAAGAAGAAGAAGAAGAAGAAAGAGGAGGAGGAGGAGGAGGAGGAGAAGGAGAAGGAGAAGAAAAGAAGAAGAAGAAGAAGAAGAAGAAGGGGAAGGGAAGGGGAAGAAGATGAAGACAAAGAAGAGGAAGAAGAAGGGGAGGAAAAGGAGGAAGAGAAGGAAGAGGAAGGGGAAGAGAATTAAGCTAATATACTATAAAATATCAATTTAATGTAAAAGGAAACAGTAATCCCAAAGTAGCAGAACAAAAAATATATAAGATATGTAGAAAACAAATAGCAAAATGGTGGGCATAAATCCTACCTTATTAATATTTACATAAAATATAAGCAGGTTAGACACTTTAACCAAAAGGAACAGATTGGAAAAATGGATTTTTCAATGATCCAACACTGTGCTGTATACAAGAGACACATTTTAGACTCAAAGATGCAATAGGTTAAAAAATAAAAGAATGGAAAAAGATATACCATTTAAATATTAACCAAAGACTGCTAAAGTGGCTATACTAATATCAGACAAAATAAACATTAAGACAAAAATTTTTACCATAGACTAAGAAAGGCATCTTGGAATGATGAAAGAATCAATCCATCAGGAAGATCTAACAATTGTAAGCATGAATGTATGTGACAACAGAGGTTACAAATACATAAAATACAGGAGAAAATACATAAAATAGCATAAAGAGAGGGGCAAGGTAAATGGAGTTAAAATCTTCTAAGGACCTTCCACCATCAAGAAATATAAAAGTGCTAATTTATATTAGATTCTAATAGTCAAGGATGCATATTGTAGTCTCTAGGGTAACTCTTTAACGAATAAAAGAAAATATAACTAACAAAGTAATAGAAATGGAAAATTGTTGGGAAAAAAACAAACAATTCAGGAGAAGAGAAGAAAAAGAAGAATGAACATTAAACCAGTCAGTTGCAGATTGAACGGTAGAGTTAAAATTTCAATATATTACACTTAATATAGTGCAAATAGACTAAAAAATAATTAAAAGATAAAAATTGTTCCTTGGGATTTTTAAAGCTGTATGTTGTTTATAAGAGATTATTTTATGTAAAGATACAGAAAAGTTAGATATAAGAGAATGAGAAAAAATACAAACATTAACATTAACCAAAAAGAATCATTAACCGAAAGGAAACTGGAGAGGCTATTCTAATATCAGACAAAGTAGACTATAAGCCAGGAGCATTATCAGAAATAAAGAGAGATGTTTCATGGTAATAAAAGAATCTATCTACTAGCACTATAAAAACTCTAAATCCAAAAGTACCTAACAACATCTCCTCTAATAATACAAAGTAAAAGCCATAGAATTAAAAGGAGAAATAAATTCACATCATACCAGGAGATTTTAACACAATTTTCTCCTGACTAATAAACAGACTAAAAATCAATAGATATAACAACTCAAACAACATGATTAATGCATCTCACTCAATGAACACATACGGAACATTACACTCAACAACTGCATAATACACATTCTTTTCAAGTATACATGGAAAAAAATTTTAAGTGAAAGTATGTTTGGCCATAAATCAAGTCTCAATAAATTTCAGAGAATTAAAATCACATGGGGTGTGTATCTCTGACTACACTGAAAATAAGCTAGATATTAATTACAGAAGGAAAACAAGAAAGGTCCCTAAGAGTTTACAATTTAAGCAGCATACTTATCAATAACCCATGGATCAGAAAAGAAATTACAAGAGAAATTAAAAAATATTTTTTAGGTTTATTTATTGAGAGAGAGAGAAAGAGAGCACAAATGGAAGGAACAGAGGGAGAGAGAATCCCAAGTAGCCTCCGCACTGTCAGTGCACAGCCCAATGCTGGGCTTGAACTCACGAACCGAACCATGAGATGATGACCTGAGCTGAAACCAAGAGTCACTTAACCAACTGAGCCACCCAGGCGCCTCTGGAAAATATTTTGAAGGAAATTATAATAACAACATAATACTTCTGGGCTGCTGTTTAGGCCATGGTTAGAGAAAACAGTGTAGCCCCAAATGTATGTATTAGAAAAAAAAGCTTAAAATCAACTATCTAAGTATTCCAGAGCAAGTAGTTAGAAAATAGCAAATTAGATGCAAGGAAAGTGGAGGGAAGTAATGATAAAAGTAACAACAGAGATTAATAAAGTTGAAAACAAATCTGCAATAAAGAACATCAAATAATTTACATTTGGGATGCCTGGCATCTGAGTCATTAGAGCATGTGGCTCTTGATCCCGGGGTTGTGAGTTCAAGCCCCACACTGGGGGTAGAGTTTACATAAGAAAACATTTTTAAATTACATTTACAAGTCCCCTAGCAAAGCTGATTTACAATAAAAATAGGAAAGACACAAAATACTGATACCAGGAACAAATTGGAGCATTGTTACAGATCTCACCTATTAGAACGATAGTAGAAGAACATTATAAACAATATGGCAATGAATTTGAAAATTTAAATAAAATAGACAAATTTCTAGAAAAACACAATTTACAAAAATTGACACGAGGTAAACAAACATATATATAAAGTATCTTAACTATATTGAAGAAATCAAATCTGTAGTTAAAAACCTTCCTACAATAAAAATTGTTAAGCCCAGGTGGCTTCCTTGGTGAATATAAAGGATTTAAAGAAGAAACAACACCAATCATAAACTCTTTCAGAAAATAGTTGGAGACACATTTTCCATCTTGTATTATGAGATTATATAAACTTAATCCCAAAATCTGACAAGGACATTACAGCAAAGGAAAATTAATTACCCACAGAACTTTCTCAGAAACATAGATGGAAAAAAAAAAAACCTAAAAAAAGAAAATAGCAAATCAAATTCAGTAACATATGAAAAGGGTAACATACCAAAGCAAAGTTGGGTTTATACCAGGAACAAAAGGTAGGGCTAACAGCCAAAAATCAGTCATTGTCATGGCACTTGGATGGCTCAGTTAGTTGAATGTCCAACTTTGGCTCATGTCATGGTCTCATGGTTGGTGGGTTTGAGTCCCAAGTCAGGCTTTGTGATGGCAGCACAGAGACTGCTTCAGATTCTCTGTCTCCCTCATTCTCTGCCTCTCCACCATGTGCTCTCTCTCTCTCTCTCTCTCACAAAAATAAACATTAAAAAAAATCTTAAATAAAATCAATAAAATCACTGTAACTCAGTATATCAGTAAAATTAAGAAGAAAAGTGCATAAAACATCAATAGATACAGAGAAAACATTTGCAAAATTCAATCCCATTCACAATAAACAGCAAACTTTTTTTACATCTTAAAAATAATTTTAGACTTCAAGAAAAGTTGCAAAAATAGTGCAGAGTTCCCATATACTCTTAAGTTAACTACCTGTATCTTATGGTAACCTTACATAACCATAGTGCAAATCAGGAAATTAATGTTAATACGATATGATTAATTAATTTATAGACCTTATTAACATTTTGCTAGTTTTCCCATTAATGTCCTTTTCTGATTCAGGATCCAATCCAAGATCCTGCTTTTTCTTTACTTGTCATGTCCTCTGAGTTTACTCCAACTTGAGAATATTCCTTGATTGTTATTTTTCCTGACCTTAACACTTCCAAAGAGTATTACAAAATGATGCTATGCCAGAAGGTAACTTTCCTAATCTGACAAAGAATATATGTGTTTTAAATCTATAGCACACTTACACCCAAGAGGACGGTTATAATAAAAAAAAAGTGGGAAATAACAAGTGTTGATAAAGACATGGAGAAATTGGAACCCTCATATATTGCTGGTGGGATGTAAAATGTTTCAACCACAGTGGAAGGTAGGTTGGTGATTCCCCAAACACATACACACCAGTTTGGTGGTTAAACACAGAATTAGTATGTGGCCCAGTAATTCCAGTCCTATGTATATACCAAAAAGAATTGAAAACAGGGACTCAAACAAATCCTTTGAATGAATGTCCATAGCAGTGCTGTTCATAATAGCCAAAAAATTGAAGACAACTCGAATGTCCATCAACAGATGACTGTCCATCAACATTGTGGTATATGTACCCAATGGAACATTATTTCACATAAAAAGAAATGAAGGACCAAGACATACTACATGGCTATATCTTGAAAATGTCACACTAAGAGAAAGAAGTCAAAAACAAAAGGTAACATTGTATGATTTTATTTAGTATATGAAATATTTAGAACAGGTAAACCCAGGGGCTCCTGGTGGCTCAGCTGGTTAAACTTCTGGCTCCTGATCTAAACTCAGGTCATGATCTCACAGTTTGTGAGTTTGAACCCCACTTCAGGCTCTGCACTGACAGTGCGGAGCCTGCTTGGGATTCTCTTTCCCCCTCTCTCTCTGCCCCTCCCCTGCTCATGCATTATCTCTTTCAAAATAAATAAACTTAAAAAAAAAACAGGTAAATCCATAGAAACAGAAAGTAGATTGATAATTGCCAGAAACAAGGGTTTGGGGGGAATGGGGAGTAATTGCTTAATGGGGACAAAACTTTATTTTGTAGTCTTGGAAATGTTTTAGAAGTAGATAGAAGAGGTGGTTGCAAAACATTGTGAGTTACTAAATGCCACTAAATTGTTCTGTTGAAAGTAGTTAATTTTATGTTATGTGAATTTCATCTCAAATTTTAAAATTCTATGGCAAACATCATACTTAATGGTGAAATGTTAAAAATGTTCCATTGAGAAGAAAGATGCCCATTATCACCACTTCTATTTAACACTGTAGTAGAGGTCTTAGCCAGTGTAATAGTTATAAATAAGAAAAGGAAGGGGAAGAAGAAGAAAAAGGGGTCAAGGAGCTGGTGGCGAGAAGGAAGGGAGAAATAAAATGTAAAGGATCAGTAAGGGAGAAGTAAAAATTGTCATAATGCATAGACAGCATTATTATATACCTAGAAGATCTAAACTAATTTACAGATAAACTATTACAATCTATGAGTGAATTTAGATACAAGGTCAAAAAATTTTTAAATCCATTGCATTTCTAATTAGAAATTGAAGAAAAAGTCAAATACCATCAAGGATGTAAAAGTAAAGGAATAAAGATAACAAAACTGTGCAGAACCTTTACACAAAAAATTACAAAACTTTATTAAGGAATATTAAAGAAGGTTTACAAAAATGAAAGGATATCTTAGGTTCATGAATTGAAATACTCATTATTTTTAAGAGATCAGTTCTCCCTAACTCGATCTATAGATTTAGTGCAATCACAATTAAAAATCCCAGCAGTTTTTGGGGTGCCTGGGTGGCTCAGTCGGTTAAGCATCCGACTTCAGCACAGGTCATGATCTCATGTTTGTGAGTTCAAGCCCCGCATTGGGCTCTGTATTGATATCTCAGAGTCTGGAGCCTGCTTCAGATTCCACGTTTCCTCCTCTCTATGCCCTTCCCATGCTCAGTCTCTCTCTGTCTCTCAATAATAAATAAACATTAAATAATTTTTTTTAACACCAGCAGTTTTTGGTTTTTGTGTTGGTTCTTTGTTTTGTATTTTAGGGTCAGAGGGTGAAATTGGCAAACCAATTCTAGAATTTATAGAAAATACAAAAGGCCAGAAATAGCTAAGACCATAAGAATGCAGCTGGAAGACTCAGACTATACATAAGAAGATAGTATTGTACTGATACACAATGTGAAAGGAATGTCCAGAAGCAGGCCACACATTTATAGATGATTAGAACAAGGTGACACTGCAGTACAGTTGGGGAAAGAGGAGCCTTTTCAATAAATGGAGCTGGGTCAACTGAATATCCATTCAGGAAAAAAAAATGCATCTTGGCTCCTAACTTAATACCATGCATAAAAATAAAATCCACATAGATTGTAGATCTAAATCTGAAAGATGAAACAATACAGCTTCTAGAAATTGGAATAAGAAAATATATCCATGTCCTTATATCAGGCAAAATTTCTTTTTTTATAATGTTTGTTTGTTTGTTTGTTTGTTTGTTTGTTTGTTTGTTTGTTTTGAGACGGGGGGGAGCAGAGAGAGAGGGAGAGAGAGAATCTCAAGCAGACTCCATGCTGTCAGCACAGAGCCCCACATGAGGCTTGATCTCACAATCTGTGGGATCATGAGCTGAGCTAAAATCAAAGGCAACTAACAGAATGGGAGAAGAAATTTCAAATGACATATCAGATGAAGGGTTAGTATCCAAAATCTATAAAGAACTTACCAAACTCAACACCCAGAAAACAAATAATCCAGTGAAGAAATGGGCAGAAGACACGAATAGACACTTTTCCACAGAAGACATCCAGATGGCTAACAGACACATGAAAAGATGCTCAAAATCACTTATCATCAGAGAAATATAAATCAAAACCACACTGAGATACCACCTCACACCTGTCAGAATGGCTAACATGAACAAGTCAGGCAACAACAGATGTTGGTGAGGTATGGAGAAAAGGGAACCCTTTTGCACTGTTGGTGGGAATGAAAACTGGTGCAGCCACTCTGGAAAATAGTATGAAGTTTCCTCAAAAAATTAAAAGTAGAACTACCCTATGACCCAGCAATTGGACTACTAGGTACTTATCCAAAGGATACAGGAGTGCTGTTTATAGCAGCACTATCAACAATAGGCAAATTATGGAAAGAGCCCAAATGTCCATTGACTGATGAATGAATAAAGATGTGTATATATACACAATTGAATATTACTCAGTGATGAAAAAGAATGAAATCTTGCCATTTGCAACAATGTGGATGGAACTAGAGTGTATTATGCTAAGCGAAATAAGTCAGAGAAAGACAAATATCATATGATTTCACACATATGTGGAATTAGAGAAACTGAACACATAAACATAGGGGAAGGGAAGGAAAAAGAAGATAAAAACAGAGAGGGAGGCAAACCATAAAAGACTCTTAAATACAGAGAACAAATTGAGGGTTGCTGGAGAGGGGAGTGAGGGAGGGAACAGGCTAAATGGGTGATGGACATTAGGAAGGGCTCTTTTCGGGATGAGCACTTGGTGTCATATGTAAGAGATGAATCACTGGGTTCTACTCCTGAAACCAAGACGACACTGTATGTTAGCTAAATTGGATTTAAATTACGAAAAAAAAAAAAAAAGAGTTGGACACTTAACTGACCAACCCACCCAGCTGCTCCCAGGCAAAATTTCTTAAACAGGACACAAAGAAGCACTAACCACAAAATAATAACAGACAAATTAGACTATATTAAATTTCATAACTTCTGTTTATCAAACAACACCATTAAGAGAGTTATGGAATAAGAAAAGATTTTTGCAATACATATAATTGACACAGGTCTAGTATCCAAAATACACAAAGAACTGAAAATTTGTTCGAAATGATTAAGAATTCAACAGAAAACAGAAAAAAAAAAAAAAGCAAACGTCTAGACCTTAAAAGAGGATCTCCAAATGGGCAGGAAACTTGTAAAAAAAAAAAGTGTTTATTCTCAATAGTCATCAGGGAAACACAAAACTACAGTCATTTACTGCACACCCACCAGAATACCCCAAATGCCATACCATGTCTCAGCTTGGCAGCTCTGTGGTGGAATTGAGACTCTCAGGCACTGTTGGTGAGGGTGTAAACTGGTACAACCACTTTGGAAAATGCTTTGGTACTATGTATAAAAAGTGAATATAAGGACATCCAATAACTAGCTAGGTATATATACAATGAAATGTGCACATAGGCACCCAAGGTCATGTATGAGAATATGTATAGTGGCATTGCTTTTAAAAGACAAAAAATGGGATGGGGTGCCTGGGTGGCTCAGTCAGGTGAGCGTCCAACTTCAGCTCAGGTCATGATCTCATGGTTTGTGGGTTTGAGCCCCGCGTCAGGCTCTGCTGTCAGCACAGAACCCACTTCAGATTTTCTGTCCCCCCCCCTCTCTGTCCCTCTCTCTCTTTTAAAAATAATAAACATTTGGGGGCACCTGGGTGACTCAATCAGTTAAAGCTTCTGTCTTCGGCTCAGATCCTGATCTCACAGTTCATGAGTTTGAGCCCTGCGTCTGGCTCTGTGTTGACAGCTCAGAGCCTGGAGACTGCTTCCATTCTGTGTCTCCTTCTCTATCTCTGCCCCTCCCCCGCTCACACTCTGTCTCTCTGTCTCTCTCTCAAAAATAATATACATTAAATAATAATAACAATAAACATTTTCTAAAAAGACAAGAAATGGGAACAATCCAAATATTCATAAATAGGAGAATGGATGTAATATGTGCATATTCGTTCAGTGGATTACTACCCAGACGAATACAAATGAACTATGGGTACACCCAGATGGTCTCATAATGTTAAAGGAAAGAAGCTGAGCATAAAAGAGTATATACTTTATAATTCCACTGATGTAAAGTTCGGACACAGATCAAACTCATTTCTGATATTAGAAGTCAGAACAATGGTCCAGTGAGGAATGGAAAATGGCTGTCAGGGGGCACAAGGGTGTTCAGGGTTCTCTTCCATTAATTTGTCAGAATGGCAGCTATAGGAGTGTGCTCACTTTGTGGAGATTCATCAAGGTGCACATTTTCTATCTATGTTTATGTTTAATACATTTGCTTATTTTTAAGTGGATGTAGCTTACACACACCAAGCTTCAGTAAGTCTGTAAATACAGATGCACAAAAAAACCCCACATCTTGTTGCTGACCTTTGCTTATGCAGACTGCAACTCTAACCTTGCTTGAAACCCCCTACCACTTCCCAGCTCTTTCGTAGAGGCTCCAAAGGAAAAGCTCCCAGTATTTACAAAATAGTCTGTCAAACATTTCGACTTCTGCAAATACCAGAAAACCAGTTGTGTAAAGAGTCAAAATCAAAATCCAAGTTAGGGCTCAGTTGGGAGATCCTGCTGTCAAAAATAAGACCACGTACTGCAATTAGTTTTCCAAATTTACCATAGTTTTTTCCTTTATATAAATCCACCTTATCCCCTTGAGCAGTTGTATAATAATCTCTTCTATAGCTTTACAGAGTTTCTTATAACAAATCACCTTTTAAAGGGCATTTAAGTTATTTTCAACTCTTGGCGTTTGTAAAAAAAATCTCCCAGTGAATATTCTAGCACATACATCCTTTCCATTTGACTACTCCTTTTTCATTAGAAGAAATTATTTGAAGTTACAATATTAAGTCAAAGAGTGCACAGGTGCCTAAGGGTTTGGATACACGTCACCAGCTCGTCTGTAGAAAGGCTGTCAGCATTTACCCCACCACCCTGGCCAACACTGTCTACTGTCAGTCTTTTTAATCTTTGCCAAATCTGGTGCATGAAAATAACAGCTTGTCAGTTTAATTACCATTTCTGTTACTATCAGCAAGATTGAACATAGATTTAGTGGTCACTTACAGTTCTGCTGTGGAATCTCCCATTTTTAGTGAGGTCTACTTCTTAGGAATTTTTAATTTTGGGGGCTTTTGTTTGTTTTGTTTTGTTTTGTTTGCTTGTTTGTTTTACTTTAAGAGAGAGAGAAAGTGAGCTGGGGAGGAGCAGAGAGAGATGGAGAAAGAGAAAATCCCAAGCAGGCTCCACACTGCCAGCACAGAGCCCAATGCAGGGCTCGAACTCACGAACCGGGAGATCATGACCTGAGCCACAATCTAGAGGCAGATGCCCCACCAACCGAGCTACCCAGGTGCCCCTACTTCTTACAAATTTTGACAGAGTTGTCCATATTTGACAGAGATTAACCATATTTCTATCACATATGAAGCAACTATTATTTCTCAGTTTGATATTTGACCTTACACTTTATTTTGTGCTCTGTCATGTCACACAGAAATTCTTAATTGTCATAGGTAAAGTCTGTCCATGTTTCCCCTTGATTTCTTTTTTTTTTTTTAATTTTTTTAATGTTTAGTTTTGAGAGAGAGAGAGAGAAACAGAGTACAAGCATGGGAGGGGAAGAAAGACAGGGAGACACAGAATCCGAAGCAGGCTCCAGGCTCTGAGCTGTCAGCACAGAGCCTGACACAGGGCTCAGACTCATGAACCATGAGATCATGACCTGAGCTGAAGTCAGACGCTTAACCAACCGAGCCACCCAGGCGCCCCTTCTTTTGATTTCTGTCTTTGGTATCAATGCCAAGAAATGTTTTCCCCACCCCAAAGACCATAAAAGTATTTTCATCTGTTTTCCAAGCCAAGGTCACACTGCCCATAAACAGTAAAGCCAGAATTTGGTAAGTTCGTCTTACCTAATACCAAATATCAAACCTAATACCCTGTGTGTGTGTGTGTGTGTGTGTGTGTGTGTGTGTGTGTATGTGTGTGTTAACTCCTAATTATACTGCTAGGAGTAATAGCAAGTATCTCTGGGTGTTAAGAATATAGGTTATCTTTAACTTATTTTTACTTACCTGTATTTTCACACATCTGTACAATAAAACATTATTATATACTAGTTAAGAGCAGGGACTCAAGACAGACAGCTCTGTTATTTCTGAGCCTCATGGCTCCAGGAAACTTACCTCTGTTTCTGGATTTACTCATAAAATGGGGGAAATGATAGTACCTACCTTGTGAAATTTCGTTCAAATTAAATGGATTAAGATGTGTTAGAGCAGTGCCTGGTATGTCATAAATTCAATATAAGCTTTTGTTTTAGTGAATGCATGCCACTTATATAATAAAAACTAAGGTTATTTTTAAAATGAGAATCTGCTGTTATTAGGGCAAGGAACTGAAAAGCCCATTAGCCCAGTTCCCTGGATGGCTGTCCTGGGATTCCAGGACAAGCTACTCACTGCCCAGGCCTCACACTCAGCTTGGTCAGATCAACCCCCCAAGAGGACACAACAGCCATACCCCCTGCCCCCAGCCATGGCCCCTATCTTTTTTCCAAGCATCAGGACTTTCTGATCCCAGCTAGCTTTTTAGGTAAAGAACAAATATTTGGAGGACAAAAGGAAAAAGGAAAAGTGAAGAATTCATTCTTCAGACACTTTCTGAGTGCCTGTTGGGTGTGATCTACCTGGCTAGGTAACTGCTGCCATATATGAGGATAGACTGTGCGTTAGTCACTTAAGGGACATTATCTCATGAAAACTCTCTCTCTCTCTCTCTCTCTCTCTCTCTCTCACACACACACACACACACACACACACACACACATACACTCTTTCTCTCTCCTTAAGACAGACACAACTGTATCCCCATCTTACAGAGAAGGAAACTAAAGGTAGGTGACTTGGCCCAAATCCCCAAAGGTAGTAAGTGGGAGGGTCAGCTTGTCAGAGGTGGCTTGACTCCCACTGCATTCTACTGATTCCACTGTGCTGTTTCTCCTCAGGGTTCTCTGAGACCTGAGCTCTGCTGAGTTTGAAGCAGTCATTGGAAGGATTATCTTCAAAGGAGAGAGGTATGTCTGCTCTGCCCTTCCTGGTGAGCAATCTCTTTCTCTCTCTCTCTCTCTGCCTCTGATACAAAGTACATTATTTGGGAAGACACTGGGGCATCAAAGAAGGCCTAGCCAGGCAGGCATTTGGAGGATCCAACCAGCTTCCTCAGCAGCATACCCACACATGGCCACAGGGAAGGAAAGGGCTCCTGGGTTGCCCTTCACCTGCCGGCCTGGCCAGGGGTCCTGACCAGGGACCCACCATGCTAGGCTCTTCACAGCCAATCTAGGGATACCTGGAACAGCCCATCACTCCTGCCAGGCTAGGCATGTGCACGCTGCAGCTTTCTCCACAGCCTGACTTCACACCAGGGGGCCACCAGGGGCTCTGCTCCCAGCACCAGCCTCAGTGGAATCAAGCCAAGGAAGGAGGTGGAGGTCCTGGAAAGTGTGCTCAGTGTGAAAAGCGCTCTTATTTTGGTTTCTCATCCACCATGAGGTGAGACAGCATCTTGTTCAGGCCTCTCCAACCCAAGCTACCCACGCCCACCCAGCAGCTCTCCTTTTCCTCCACTGACCCAAGAGGAAAGCTGTTTTCAGACTTCTGGGAACCAAATACTCACAATGGGGCTTTGAAATTATGGGTCCTCACTCTATGCTAGAAGCCTGTTTTCTTTCCCAGACCCTTGGCTCCCTGTGGAAGGTCTGGGGCAGAGGAAGGACAAGACAGGGTGACAGGTGCCTGCCAGGAGACCTTTAAGTCCAGGCAGTGGCCTGCCAGCCACGTCCAAAGCTCTGAGGTCATTTCCCCTGATACCAGAGACTTGGCGCCTGCTGGAACCCTTGGTGGATTAGAATGCCAGGAGTGCCCCGGATCTGACACCTCACACCCTGGCGCCTGGCAACAAGGCCTGGGAGGAGCAGGCTGCCCTCTGCTTCTCAGAGCCCATGCCCTGTTTCAGGGGCAGGACCCCCCCAAGGCTGAGGCAGTGGGGAGGTTGTGAGTTGCCAAGACCCTGCCTGTGCCCTGCAAGGCTGACCTTGGACTCAGGGACACCCAAATGGCAAGGGAAAGTGCAGACCCCTTCTGAAGACCTCAGAATCTCTGAAATGGAATCCAGCTTACACCTCTTTAGTGTTGATGCCACCAACAGTTGCTAGGAGACAGCGGGCATCACAGGTGCTGGCAAGAGGGGATCCCCAGAGCTCTGTGCAATGCCTGGCTCCTGGCAGCTGCCTGGGTTCTGCCCACAGCCTCAGCCTTCTGCCGGAGCCAGAGGTCGCAGCCAGAAGCCGGGGACTTTGCTGAGAAATCACTTACTTGGAGTACGCAGGCTAAGCCTGGCAAACCTCGGAGAGGAGGCCAGGATGGCAGGGAGGACATCAGACCTGGACACTAAGCTGTGGGATCTTGGTGCCTCCCTACCTGGCAAATCACATCACTTCTTTGAACCTGAGTTTTCTTCTCAATAAAATGAGGATAACTAGACAACGTCAAGTGATCTTCCAAAGGGATTGTTAGAATTAAAAGAGACAATGGCTGGAGAGGCTCAGTGAGTTATAAGGTAGGGTTCAAAGCCAGCCACCGTCATCAAAAAATAAAGAACTGGACTTATGGCTCCTTGTGAAGGAAGACACACCCATCCTCCACTTGGCCAAACAAGCTTTACCAAATCATGTCCAGGGTGATCCCATTCTGTTATACATATATAAATGTATATGTTATCCAATGATCTGCAAAAATTACAAAACAGTATTTTAAGTGATACATTTTATTAAATATAATTCCTCAAATTACAAATAAAATCTGTGAATAAAGGTGTCATTTCACATATGGTCTAGGGGAAGTTATTCACAATCTGTTAATAACTATCTCAGTAAGAGGAGATTGTAGGTGGTTTTTATTGTATTCTTTTTGCTTATCTGTATTTTCTATAATTTCTGCAATGATTGATTGCCTGAGTGCTTTTTATCAGCAAGAAGACAAAGGGGGGTTCTGGACTGCCACTCTGGAGAGGGGGCTACTTCAAACTGGAAGACCAATTGTTCAGACTTCTCCAGTGGGGAACCCAGGCTTCTCTGGGGCTGCTGTTTCACAGTCAGATCCTGTTTTCAAGGAAATCTCCCACAGAAGCCCAGTGTGCCCACGGGAAAGGGAGGCATTGTGTGCTGTGGAAGGGGCTCAGACTCAGATCAGAGAGCCTGCACTGTACAGCTTTAGACAAGCCCCCAGCCTTCAGCTCTTTAACACTTGCCCACAGGCTGTCTTTGTGAGCAGTGCCTGGCACACAGCAAGGAGACAAAAATTTACTAGCAATTGTTATTTTTTAATTATTTTTTAATGTTTTTATTTATTTTTGAGAGAGAGCAAGACAGAGTGCAAGTAGGGGAAGGACAGAGAGAGAGGGAGACACAGAATCTGAAGCAGGCTCCAGGCTTCTAGCTCTCACCACAGAGCCCGACACAGGGCTTGAACTCACAAACCATGAGATCATGACCTGAGCCAAAGTCAGACGCTTAACCGACTGAGCCACCCAGGTGCCCCAAAATTTGTTAGCAATTATTAAACAAAAAATATTTTTAAAAAAATTAATTAAACAAAATATTATTTATTGATATTAAATTTATTAATACTAAAATATTAATTAAACAAAAATATTTTAAATTTTTTTTTCAACTTTTATTTATTTTTGGGACAGAGAGAGACAGAGCATGAACGGGGGAGGGGCAGAGAGAGAGGGAGACACAGAATCGGAAACAGGCTCCAGGCTCTGAGCCTTCAGCCCAGAGCCTGACGCGGGGCTCGAACCCACGGACCGCGAGATCGTGACCTGGCTGAAGTCGGACGCTTAACCGACTGCGCCACCCAGGCGCCCCTAAACAAAAATATTTTAAACAAAAACAAAAATAAAGGCAGAACGCTCTGGTTAAAATGGTGTGGAGCCTCCTTGATCCTCTGCAGTATTTCTGAAGGGACCTCCAGGGAAGTCTGAGCTAAAAGCCAGAGTCTGAAACCCTCTGTAGAAGTAGGTTCACTGAGCCAGGGGGTGTGAGGTGGGTCAGGAGGTAGCATGCTCAGGCCAGACTGGGCTCCTAGCAAGTTAGTAAATCATTTTATCTCTCTGTGCCCTGTTTCTTCTGCAAACTATACATGAATGGTTCTCAACGAGGTGTGAAAACTTTTGTTAGGAGGAGGGGTTTGGTTTTGATTTATTACAATGATTGTTGAACAGTCCCTCCTCTGTCCTGTGGCCAAACTTTCAACGGCCCCTCCAAACAGCCTTATAGATGAAATAGTTGTTAATGATTCTGCTTAATAATCTGTTTTTATAAACATTTTATATGTTTATGTATAAACACCAAGTATTTTTGCAGTTTTAACCAATACCGTGTTTTCTGGGATTGCAACCCCTTTGTAAATCAAGGAAAGGTGTATTGTTTTGTACATTACTTTGCCAAAAGATTTCAGAAAATCAAACACTTTGGGCAGCACAGCTTGTGGTATTTGACTTACCAAAACATCACATCACGAAACAATGCATTTATGATGATTCCATGCACAACTGCAAGCATCTAGTTCATTAATTTTGCTCGTGCAGTTGGGCCAGGGCATTTATATGTTTAAAAGCCCATTATTTGAAGTTATTGTAAAGTATTTTTCTTTTTTTTTAATGTTTATTTACTTTTGGGAGAGAGACAGAGCATGAGCAGGGGAGAGGCAGAGCGAAAGGGAGACACAGAATCCAAAGCAGTCTTCAGGCTCTGAGCGGTCAGTACAGAGCCTGACATGGGGCTTGAACTCATAGATCACGAGATCATGACCTGAACCAAAGTCAGACACTTAACCAACTGAGCCACGCAGGTGCCCCAAGTACTTTTCTTTCATATACGGAATGCACATAGGTCAGTTATGTATGTGTACGTTTCAGATCAATAAAAAGGGTTTTTACAATATTTTTCCAATATATTTGTTATTAAAGCGGCGGGGGGGGGGGGGACTTTGAAAACTATATCAAATTGTGGGAGGAAGCTCAGAGAAGGCACAGAGGTGTGGGGATGAGAGCTGAGAGCCAGTGCAGGTAGTAACATCACAGATGCTTTTACTGGTTGGTGGGAGGAATTCCAAAGCCTTCCTTCGAGATGGGCTGGGGCAGCTGGAGTCAGAACCAATGGCCCCGTCCTGGAGCTGCTCTCTGTCCGAGGCTCCCAATCCAAATGGGATTTACCAGCTGAGAAAATCCCTTGTTAAACTGAACTCACAAGACTGGGAGTATCCTGATGATATTCTCAGTGTTGATGGCTTCCAGTCAGTTGTATCCATCAACCAGAACTGAAGCATGATGGGAGGCAGGTACCTCAAGCAGCATTGAAGGGCAGTCCATAACGTTCTGGTTGCCAGGGAAAACCCAGCAGCTGGAGCTGGGAGCTCACAGGCCTAGGGCTGTGAGGGCTCATACTCTAGGACAAAAGGTTTCAATAGTTGGTCCTTGGGGCATCTTGTGGCTCAGTCAGTTAAACATCCAACTTGGGCTGAGATCATGCTCTCGCAGTTTATGAGTTCAAGCCCCACATCAGGCTCTGTGCTCACAGCCTAGAGACTGCTTTGGATCCTCTGCCCCCCTCTGTCTCTGCCCCTCCCTTGCTTGCACTCTCTCTGTATCTCAAAAATAAATAAACAAAACGAACAAAAAAGAACAGCATTCTTAAAAAAAAAGTTGGTCCTCACCTTGTGGCCTAAGGACCAATAAGAAATAAAAGCCAACATGTGTATATCAATGTAGAAGGTGTCAAGAGTCTTCTTCAAAGCACCATCCTTAAAACTGAAGTCATGGGGCGCCTGGGTGGTGCAGTCGGTTAGGCGTCCGATTTCAGCCAGGTCAGGATCTCGCGGTCCGTGAGTTCGAGCCCCGCGTCGGGCTCTGGGCCGATGGCTCGGAGCCTGGAGCCTGTTTCCGATTCTGTGTCTCCCTCTCTCTCTGCCCCTCCCCCGTTCATGCTCTGTCTCTCTCTGTCCCCCAAAAAAATAAATAAACGTTGAAAAAAAAAAAACCTGAAGTCATGACTTTCTATTGTTGGATTAACATTACCTTGTTTTATGAAATAATGGTGACGGTAAAGGAGGTCGGACATTTTCATAAACACCCTTTATAAGGCCAAAGAGTTAGCGCCCCCTTCGATGACTCCTCCACTTACTTGATCTCTCCCCTCCTCTCCCTCTCCCTCTCTCTGTCTCTCTCTCCTTCTGAAACCCAAAAGTCTTGGAATAGAAGGAAACGACATGATAACTGACAGGTTCAGTAAAATGGCACAAGAGCCATCGCCAGTGGCACGGTGAGGTCACACACAAAGGCGTGGTTACTTTCACTGGGGAAACTTCACAAAGGAGGTGATGTCTGAGCTTAGTCTTGAAAATTCAGGGGCTGCTTGCCAGGGAATAGATGGATGGTTGGGGGTGGGGTGATGGTTGGGAGCGGAGACATGCCCGGAGGTTACCCCGGAGAGCCACCTGTTTGAGATGTTGCCATCAGAGTGTCTTGTCCAAGAGGGGCCATGTCAGGCCATGAAGCCAGAGCAAGCCAGGTAACAGCAGGCCTTGAGGGGCAAGCTAAGACCCATGGATTCCAGTCTCTGAATTGATGTCCTCAGCACCAAACAGTTACTGTCTTAAATTTGAAATTCCATATTGAACATAGGCAAGAGGGTGAGCCAGGGGGCAACCTGCCGGTGGGACAGACACCATTCCAGGAGAACAAGGAATCTCCTTCCAGAAACTCCTTGTGTGGGACGTAAGCAGGCCTTCTCCAGACCACCGGCAGAGGGGTTGGGGGGGGTTCTGAGCCACTGGATTCCCCAAAGCGACAAGAGATCTGTTACGCAAGGCTACTTCCCAGAGACAAAACAGCAAGTTTTGCTGAGGATGATGGTGCCCACACTCTGTCTGGTGAGAAACGTGCCCTCTACACACCACGTAGCCAGCCAAATTTATATACACATACATACATATATATACAAATTTAATTTTGTTCCAAGCCTCTATTATGCTAGGTAGCAGAAATGTCAGGCCAACTGGGAGCACTCACCCTTTTTCATAGGTTGCCCCTAATTTCTGGGGGGTTTACCCAGGACTTATTATTGAGGACCCAGAATCCCGTCTGTCTGGGGGCCAGCCCTCCTCAGTGCTCTCAGTGTAGGGTCTCTCTCTGTGGTGTGATCATTTCACTGCTCCTCACTCTTGGAAGCTGCCTGGGGCCCTGGCGTTTTCTTGGTGCTTTGCCATGGCCCCAGAGTCCTTCCTGGGAAGAGTCCCTCTACGGACCACCGATGTCGGCTTCAGGGCTTCCCCTCTGCTCTCTCCCCTCCCCCCCCCCCGGGGGAGGGGTGTTGGTCTTACTCTTCCTGTGCCCCCTCCACCTTTAGTCAGCTTCTCCTTTCTGTGTGTCCAAAGGCACAGGCTTTTGGATCTCAACAGTCAGGAAAAGAATATTTATTCCTCCGCTTTCATCACATCCTTTCCCGGAGGCATCCAGCAAGTCTGGGCTTCGCTGCCTGAATATGGCAACAGCAGCCACGGGTGGGTCTGGATTCTTCTCTGTTGAGGCCCTGGGATCCTTTGGATTGTTCTGTGCCAGATATTTGCTTCTTCATTTGGTTCCGTCCCCAATTATTAAAGCAAAACAAAACAAAACAGCCACAAGCTCTCTGGCTCTGCAGCAGTCCTCGCCCAGCACGGTCTCTGGAAAGCCATTGGTGCTCTCTGTCAGAGGACTTGCTGCCCCCACGCTGCTCTGCCATGGGCATGGGGCACGGGAGATGGACCACAGGTGTGGGCACGGCGAGTGTGTTGGGGCAACTGGGAACTGGGAAACTTGCAGGTCCCTCCCTCATCCCTCTGGCTCACTCAGTCCAGGGCTCAGAGATGTTGTTTTCTTGGCCACTATCTGGTTTCTGTGCCTTGGATAATAGATTACTAATGGGGAAAGGCTGTTTTGCTTATAGTTATTGCTAAAAATGAAGGGATGTTTCAGATCCATTTTTCACTTAAGAAACATTTCCTCCAACCACCAACCAACCTCTTATCCTCCAATAAGCTGTCACCTCCAAAGTACAGCTTTTTTGTCCTCCTGGTTTTTCTTTCAATCCAAATTCCAGAAACAGAAGTTGCCCTTCTTGGAGATGTAAGAGTTTGTGGTTGGGGCACATGGGTGGCTCAGTCAGTTGAGCATCTGACTCTTGGTTTCGGCTCAGGTCATGGTCCAGGGGTGGTGGGATCGAGCTGACAGCATGGAACTTGCTTAGGATTCTTTCTCTCTCCCTCTCCCCTTCTCCTCCACTCGTGTTCTCTCTATATAAAAAAATAAATACAAAAAAAAAAGATTTTGTGGTTAAGAGATTGGGTTCTGTTTTCACCACTTAACACCTGATAGCTTTGGAGAGGTGCCTTGCATACCCTGAGCCTCAGTTTCCTCATCTGTACACTGAGAGTGCTAACAGCACCTGCCTCAAGGAACTGCTGTGAGGATTAGATGAGTGAATAATGAGAAGTGCTTAGCCCTGTGTCTGTGGCACAGCCAGGCCTCAGTGCGATTCGGCCTAAATAGTCATGTGACAAAATTATTACTTCCCTCTGGCTCTTGGAACTGATGGGGAAACTGACATCAGGGATTCAAGATTTTAAACTAAAGGCAATGCTCATGGAGGAAGTGAGAAAGGGAAATGCTCAAGATGTCAGGCCACATGACATCATCTCAACTATAAACAGCAGCGGAGCTAGCAAATCCCCTCATCCTGTAAAACAAGGTGCCCCTTCCTTTATGTCACTTGAAGGATAAATAGAGCCCCACCCCTTCCCCCAACAGAGGCAAAGGGAAGTAACTGGAGAACCAAGTTTGTGCCAACGGACAGGGAGCACCCAGGTGGGTGCCTACTGCTCTACCCCACCTGTGTTTGCAATTGCCCCCCAGCCTGCCTTCGGCAACTCAGGGGCTGGAGTCCCCACCATGGGCTTCTGAGTCCCCACTTTGGCAGGCTCATGGATAATCCTGCAGTGTGGACTGCCAAGATGGGGTACTTGGACAAGGGAGAAGCAGAGAAATACCTTTGTCCATGGATTTCAGAAGCATCCCTTGGCATTCCAAGGCTGGGCGCATCCTCTGGAGTCCAGTGCCTCCAACCTCTCTCTGCCTTGATCAGACAGCCCGGCTTCTTAGCCACTCATGACTAATCATCATCACTCATGTTTCTTTTGAGCATTTATCACATGTGTGGCACTTTTTTCTGAATACTAGTCACTCCTCATACCAACACAACAAGGTCCCTGAGACTTCCTCCAAAACCCTGTCCCAGAGGCCCTACAGGAAGAATCCATTGCTCTCTGTGAAGCTGGCAGAAGAGGTCAGGCCACAAATATCTGTTGAGCGCTTATTGTGTGTGCTCAGACCCTGTTCTGAAAAAGACACACTGTTGCACTGCTGCCTTTAGACAACTAACTTCAAATGGATGAAGGTGGACAAAGAGGAAGTACGGGATGCCGCTGGGAAGAGTTAACCTCCTCCAAGGTCCCCAGCACCAGAGCCCAGGCCAGTCACTGAGCAACTGTCTGGTCAATTGCTCCATCTTCTTGGCCACTGTTTCACATCACCATGTGTGCCCTTTCCTCTGATGGGTAGATGGTTGAGCGACTTCATGGTGACAGATTTGGGAATGGATTCTGGAGTGTGTCCAGGCTGTGAGCTCCTCAAGGGCAGGGAAATATCTCATACCAGCACTTTAGTGCCCAGTAGAGGACATTCAGGAAACGAAACCATTAACAAAATGAAAAGGCAGCCTACTGATTGAAAGAAAATATTTTCAAATCATATATCCAATAAGGGGTTAATATCCAAAATATATAGAGAACTCATATAACTCAATAGCAAAAAGCAATCAATTAAAAATGGGCAGAAGATTTCAATAGACATTTTTCCAAAGAAGACATCCAGATGTCCAACAAGTACATGAAAAGATCCTCAACATTACTAATCATCAGGGCAATGCAAATCAAGACCATGGCGAGGTATCCCTTTGCATCTGTTAAAAGGGCTATTATCGAAAAGACAAGAAAGAAGTGTTGGCAAGGATGTAGAGAAAAGGGAACCCTTGTGCACTGCTGGTGGGAATGTAAATTGCTGAAGCCACTATGGAGATTCCTCAAAAAATTAAAAATAGAAAAACCATACCATCCAGCAATTCCATTTCTGGGTAGTTATCCAAAGAAAACAAGACACTACTCAAAAAGATATCTGCACCCCATGTACACTGCAGAATTATTTATAATAGCCAAGACATGGGAACAACCTAAGTGTCGATGGATAGATGAATAGATAAAGAAAAGTACAGAGGCGCCTTGGTGGCTCAGTCGGTTAAGCATCCGACTTCAGCTCAGGTCATGATCTCATGGTTCATGGGTTCAAGCCCCACATCAGGCTCTGTGCTGACAGCTCAGAGCCTGGAACCTGCTTTGGATTCTGTGTCTCCCTTGCTCTCTGCCCCTCCCCCCACTCATGCTCTGTCTCTCTCAAAAATAAATAAACACTAAAAAATTTAAAAATATAAAATTCTATATATAATTCCATTCATGTTGTGACAAATGGTAAGTTTTCATTTTTTAATGACTGAATAATACTTCATTTTATATGTATATAATGAAATAATATAATATATAATTATATATAACAAAGTATTATTCAATCATAAAAAAGAATGAAAACTTACCATTTGTCACAATGTATCTTGAGAGCATTATGTTAAGTGAAATAAGCCAGACAGAGAAGGACAAATACTGTATGATCTCACTTATATGTAGAATCTATAAACAAAACAAAACAAAACAAAACTCATACAGATAACAGAGAACAGATTAGTAGTTGCCACATGCAGGGTTGGGGTGTGGGCAAAATGGGTGAAGGTCATCAACAGGTACAAACTGCCAATCAGAAAATAAAAAAGTTGCGGGGATATAATGTACAGCTGGTAACTACAGTTAATAATACTGCATTGCATATTGAAGAGTTACTAAGGGAGTAGACGTTAAAAATTCTCATGATAAGAAAAAACAACTTTGTAGCTATGTATGGTGATGGGTGTCAACTTGAGTTATTGGGGTGATTGATCATTTCGCAATGTATACAAAGGTTGAATCATTATGTTATATACCTGAAATTCTTAAAATGTTATATGTCAATTACACCTCAAAGAAAAAAACACCATGAAATGATGAAATAAAAAAGGAATAAACGTGGATGTGAATTAACACAGGAAGGGACAACGGAGTGGATGAAGGCTTCACCACTGCCTCCTGTAAAGTAACATTTTAGGGCACTGGAGCTATTTGCCATTCTTCCCTGTCTGGTGACTGCTTCAGTGTTTGGCTCATGGTAAGCGCTCAATAATATTTGTATAGTGAAGACATGGATACATACCTGGACAGGTATATCTGTCATAGTATACAGTATAGTGTATAGTTATACACTGTATATATACTATGTACATATAGAGTGTATGTACTCTCTAAATATTTGACAGATAAATTAATGAAATTATTAACAATAGGCATACCACTTAGGAAATGACCAAAGTAATTTTTCTCAGCATCTTCTATTAATGTTTACTGGTAACAGATTTTCTTTTTTTTTTAATGTTTATTTATGTTTATTTGAGAGTGAGAGAGACTGAGCACGAGCGGGGGGAGGGGGAGGGACAGAGAGGGAGGGAGACGCAGAATCCGAAGCAGGATCCAAGCTCCAAGCTGTCAGCACAGAGCCTGATGCAGGGCTCGAACTCACGAAGTGTGAGATCATGTCCTGAGCCCAGGTTGATGCTTAACCAACTCAGCCACCCAGGTGCCCAGGTAACAGATTTTCTATAACTACACAACTGTTTACTCACTTTTTTGGAATTTCTTAGCAAGGTTAAAAAAAAAAAAAAAAAAAAGCAACAAAACTGAACCCATGGAGAGGAAAAGGGGGCTAAGTCTAAATCTAAAAAATTCTCTATGTGAGCATCCAAGTAGACTAGGAAGTCTTTCAGTTGCCTCCTGCTGGGGCTGGGGCTGCCACAGGGAGAGGAGGGGGACCAAGGTGAAGGAGATGGTCCACTGGGCCAGAATGCACAGCATAGCCATCTCAGCCATATTCTCTCTGGGGATTGACTTTTTGCAACATCATTATTCGATTTCCATACGATTTTACAAGATGCAAGGTAAATATTGGTACAAGTACTTCTTTGCAAAAAGTAGTCATTTAATTTGATGAAATATGGTTCACGGTGATGGATGATGTTTGGACAAGCCAACTTCTACAAAGTCAACATTTATGAGACTCAAAGCAGCTTCCTCTGCTAAATAAAGCCATCCTGCCTCTGCTTAGCTTGAACCTCCGTCAAAGAGAGTCAGAAACAGAAAGGGGAAACAGAGAAAGGCCCATCCATAAGCAGCTTGGAGTTGAAAAACCAAGGCTGAGAGCAGACACTCCCTGCCCCAGTAAACCCTCACCCATCCGGCTCTCCATAGTGGTTGCTCAAGAGTTCATGTTCATGATCAATCCCTCTTCTTGCTCTCCACCTCATGTGAAGGCTGAGCAGGGGGAGATATTCCTTTGCCACCCTCCTCAGGAAACTCTTCCTTCCTCCTCCTCCTTCCTCTCTGGCTAGGGATATTTGCTTTAAAGAAAAACACAATGCAAAAACATCAGGAAAGGTGTGGGTGTGCAGAGAGAGGGGTCCTTGCTTTCTACTCCACCTGTTCAGGGGAAGGAGAAAGAGAGGTACAATGCTGCTGCTCACCACTCCCCCCCAGCTGTCTGCATCTGGCACCAGCATCAAGCCTGAGGCCACAGGTCAGGGAGCATCATTTGGATACTCATGGAACCAAGTCTGAGTGGCTCCCACCCACCTCCTCTACTCTGTCCCAACCCAACAGAACTTCCCAGCTTGTTCGCCTCCCAGGAGTGACTCAGTGAAGACCTGAATGCTCCCCTGACAGATCGTCATTCTCTCACCTCTCTGCCCCCCTCCACTGTTGTAAGTTTCTCCTGTGCCCACATGCAGTCTATACTATTTCTTAAAAATCAGCTTTATTAAGGGGGGGTGTAGGTGGCTCAGTTGGTTAAGTGTCTGACTCTTGATCTCAGCTCAGCTCTTGATCTCGGGGTCATGAGTTCAAACCCCATGTTGGGCTCCACAATGAGCATAAAGCCTACTTAAAAAAAAATCAGCTTTACAGTTTATATTAGAATTCACCGTTTTGAAGCATATAGCCTGTTTGTTTTTCAATTTAATTTTAATTATATTATTTTCTTCTCTATTTAGCTTACTCCTGATTCATACAATTAGCTGTCAAAAATAGCAACTCCTGGAGTGCCTGGGTGGCTCAGTCAGTGAAGCGTCTGACTCTTGGTTTCTGCTCAGGTCATGACCTCATGGTCATGGGATTGAGCTCCACATCAGGCTCTGCACTGACAGTATGGAGCCTGCTTGGGATTCTTTCTCTCCCTCTCTCTCTGCCCCTCCCCTGCTCTTGTGCACGTGCACATGCGTGCTCTCTCAGAATATTTTTTAAAAAGAGCAACTCCAACCTTACTATGCCTTTGAGTTTCTCTTAAGTGTTTTTTTTTTTAACTGGAGTATAGCTGACATACGTTACATTAGTTTAAGGTGTACAACATGTGATTGGACAAGTCTACGTGTTACACTATGCTCACCACAAGCCTAGCTGCCATCTGTCACATATGATGCTATTACAATACCACTGACTACGTTCCCCATGCTATACCTTTCATTCCCATGTTTTATTCATTCACAACTAGAGATCAGATTTGACAAATACACACAGTATGTAACCACCACTGCAATCACATTGTATAGAATGTTTCATCACCCCAACGTCCCCTCCTGTCCCTTGCGGTCCTGCCATGCCCTCACTCCTGGGCCCTGGCGACTGCTGACCTGCTTTCAGTCCCCATCGTTCTGCCTTTTCAAAGTTTCTGATAAGAGGAATCATGCAGCACCTAGAGTTTTGTGGCAGTTTCTTAACCTAATGCTTTTGAGGTTCATCCATAATGTTTTATGTATCAATAGTCTTTCTTTTTTATTGCTGAATATGGATTCATTTTAATTTGCTTATTTCTTCACCAGCTGAGGACATTTGAGTGGCTTCTAGTCTGGGGCTATGAATGAAGCCACTATGAACATTGGGTACAACCTGTACTTTTTTTATTTTGCATCTTTCTTTAAATTACATTTGTCAAATGAAAATTATTTAAAAAAAATTTTTTTTAGAGAGAGAGAGAATGTGTGTGGGTGAGGGGCAGAGGGAGAGAGAGAGGATCTTAGGTAGGCTCCATGCTCAGTGCAGAGCCCAGTGGGGCTTGATCTCACAGATTAGGATCATGACCTGAACCAAAATCAAGAGTCAGACAATCAACCAACTGAGCCACCCAGGAGCCCGAACAGCATTTTAAAGTGAAACTTTCTATCACTACCATAAATGGAAAACCTTTATAGTCTACCATAAACCAACCAGATAAAAATAGGATAAAAAGTCAGTAAATTCTAGCTAGATCCTGTTGCTTGCAATGTTAGATTCTCTACAATTAAAGTGAGGAATAAGGACTTTTTTTCACAAGTGATTTATTGAGGGAGGAATCTTGATGAAGGGGGAGGGAAACAGAAGCTAAGCAAAGGTGTGGGTTCAGCTGAAGGCTAGCCTCAGCCTGCTCCTGTGGTGAGGTCTGGAACATGAATGGTACCTCGCACTTGAACCGTCTTGACATATGAACGCTTTTGTCTCCTGCGTTAGTCAGTCATTGCCTGCAGAGTGTCCTGGGGCGGGGGGCGGTGGTAGACTCTCCTACCTATTTCCAGGTGAGGCCATGCCCAAGAGATGGCTGTAGCTGTGAAGTCTTAACAGCCAGCACTCACAACAGCTGGGAAGTGAGTGTGTCAACTGGATAGAGAGGTCTGAGCAGGCCAACAGCATCTATTACACCAGCCAAAAGCTTAGACCTGAGGTCTTTAGAGGTTAAAGACCTATTGGCACCAAAAAGAGACCTTCTCCATAATGCAATCAGATGATTGGAAAGTGAATTGAAAAGAGACAAGCTTGGGGCGCCTGAGTGGCTCAGTCGCTTAAGCGTCTGACTTCGGCTCAGGTCATAATATCGCAGTTCGTGAGTTTGAGCCCAAAATGGGGCTCTCTGCTGTCAGTGCAGAGCCCACTTCAGATCCTCTGTCCCACTCTCTCTGCCCCTCCTCCACTCTCTGCCACTCCCCACTCTTTCTCATGCATGGTCTCTCTAAAAAAATAAACATTAAAAAGAAAAGAAAAAAAAAAGACAATCTTTCTCAGTCCCTAATAAACTGTCGCTTGATGCCCTGCCTGGTCCCCTTGCCACCTTCCTCAGCTCCTGTATCCCACATGGTGTCTGTCACACATTTTGGGACACACTGCTGTATGGCTTCAAATGGGGGTCTAGCCCCCATTCTGCCTGCTTAGCTCCCTTGCTCCTACTCAGTGCTTCCCTGTTTCCTAGCTGGGTCATCTAGTAACCTTGGTTTGTTGGAGAGGCTACTCATTATTTGCTCCCTGCCTTTCTATTGTTCTCAGTATTACAGGAAACTGCATCTCCCAGGTTCCCTTGCTGACTGGCTTCCAGATAATTTTGCCCAACAGGAGAAGTTAATGGAAGACTTGAGGCTTGCAGGAGGGGAGGGAGAATAGTGGCATTTCTCCCCTCCTCTTCTGCATTAGGGGGCACTTTCAGCAATGGCTGTGTCTCCACTCTGTTTCCACCTCTCAAGTGGACAGCCCTTACGTGGCTCCAGTTCCCGCAGGCAAGCCTTCCCCCGCATGTGGCCAGCTCCCACAGGCAGCCCCTGCTCCCATCGGGCTTCTGCCTGCCAGGACTAGCACTGACTCTGACCTTTCCCTCCTCAGTGGGCGGGGGGAGGAAGAGGCTTCCTGTTGTTGCTAATGCTTTCCTTTACCTTCTCACGTCTTCCATTCTCTCTCTCTCTCTCTCTCTCTCTCTCTCTCTCTCTCTCTCTCTCTCTTTTTCTTCTTCCATTTTCTGTGTAACCAATTCCTGGTATTAAATTCCCTCTGTTGAAAGATCTAGAGCAGTTTATGGACCCTGACTGATAGGGAGAAGCAGCAAGACAGCAGTGAGCTAACCAAGTATTTACAAAGTTACCAATGATAAATTCTGCACAAATAGGCTGTCAGGATCATTTGGCTATGAAAGTTGCCCAAAGTTAAGGCCCCAGTTTCATCCCTTTGAAAACTCAGATAGAATATAAAGGGAGAAGGAGGAAGAGGCACAATCCACTGTTCACAAGCCTCCAGAAATTCCCTGTGTGTAAAAAGTCCTGGCCTTGACCTTCCTCCATCCCTTACTTCTTCCTCTCAGCTTAGCACTAGCCCTTCCTGGCTTCCCTGTTTATCAGGACTAACTCCTTTCTGCTGGCTCTTCAAAAACATTTTTATCTGCCCAGTGGGGCCTCTCGTTAACAACCACGGTATAAAGAAACAGAGATCACACAGTGGGACTTAATTTAGAGCCACATAAACAGATGGTTTTAAGAGACCTGATTCCCTCTGTTATTTCCAAATGGTGCCACTAGGGATGTGGAGGCTTGCGCATGGCTCTTACTTAACAGACGTAGGGGGAATTACCCTCCAGGTGGGAGAGTCAGGGATGGAGATGATGTGTCTTAAGGATTAAGGCCCAGACTGGACCCCTGTGCTTTGCCCCCTCAACTCTTGCCATTTTCCCCTTAGAAATGGCATGATTAGCAAGAGGGCCAGAAAGGAGTTCAGGGAGGCAAGCCAAAGAACACAGCAGCCTGGTGCTGAAGCAGCCATGGGTGCTGTGAACACCCTTTTGCTTTGGGCATCTTTGGCTTCACCGTCTCCCTTATTGACGGGGACCCTCCAAGCCTGGCACACACAAGGGGCTCCAGAAAGCAGGACCTGTTCCATGCCCTCAGAGTCTTCCCATTTGTGACATATCTTTAAAAAGAAAAAATAGGGGTGCCTGGGTGGCGCAGTCGGTTAAGCGTCCGACTTCAGCCAGGTCACGATCTCGCGGTCCGTGAGTTTGAGCCCCACGTCGGGCTCTGGGCTGATGGCTCAGAGCCTGGAGCCTGTTTCCGATTCTGTGTCTCCCCCTCTCTCTGCCCCTCCCCCATTCATGCTCTGTCTCTCTCTGTCCCAAAAATAAATAAACGTTAAAAAAAAAAAAGAAAAAGAAAAAATAACACTGTGTAGGTTTGTCACTGTCTATGGATTTCACTCCCAATTGGGCAAAGACAACCAGATGACATTGGACAGGGATCCCACCAGCAGCCCACCCTCCCTGGGTCTTGGCTTTCTGAAGGGCATGGCTGGTCAGATGAGGGATGGCGGTAAGGGACAGCTGCAGTATTGCCCCAGGCAGGACTTAACAAACAGAGAAATGGCAAATATAGGTCCAGGAGTAAGTTTGGGGATCATGAAGAAACAATGGACTAAGGCCGGGTTTCTTCCCTCTTTCTATTTCTGTAAGCGTTCATTGAATACTTACTGTGTATCAGACCACAGTGCTTGGCCCATCTCATGCCTTTGTTCATCTGATCTTCACAGCAGCCCCGGGAGTCAGGTGACCCTCACCAGTGAAGAACTGCAAGGCTCAGAGGGGTAAAGTAGCCTGCCAAGGTCACACAGCCACCTGGGGCTTGTGTTGCAAAAGCAATGTTCAGACTCTCAATCCTGCAGGCAAAACAAACATCTGGAGAGGCCAGGTCAGCTGCTAGAGAGGCAGAGGGTGGGCCCCAGCCTGGGGACGGTGGAAGTGTGCCAAGGAGAGAGGCCAAAATAGTCAGATGAGAATCGAGGAGAGGGGGCAACTGACCGGGCGTGAGCTCTGCAAAACAGATGATTGCTGCTTTTGGAAGCAACAGCAGTGTTCCCCTTTCATCTGGACCTTTGACCTGGAGGCTGTCCCAGGAAACCTCACTTCTTGTTTACCACGGACCCGGACCTGATGAAGATGAAGCGTCTGCTATCCCCCTGAGGCTTACTGAGTGCTATGGGGGACACAATATCAACAAGTAGGATCTCTGTTCTCAAGCCCACAGGGTAAAGAGGGACATGTATCCAGATAGAAATTACCAAGCCATGCCTAACGAGAGTGCGCAAACTGTGTGAGACACAGAAAGGAGGGGAATCAGGGAGGACTTAGGGCAAGTGGTCTGTGAGGTGGACCCAGAAGGTGGGCTGGGCTTGCAATTGTTGGATTGAGAGGAAAAGCTAGCTCAGGCTGAGGAAATAGCCTGAATGCAAAGGTGCTCTGAGTAAAGGGGATGGGAATGGCCAGGACAGGTGAGGCGCCAGATGTGGCTGGAGCATGAGCTGTCAGGGCTGGTGCAGGGAAGATGAGCCTGGAAAGGTCATGCGGTAGGTTAGGAAAGGTCTTGCCTGCACCTCCCACATGCCCATTGCCTACCCTCAAAACACTGCTCTAGGGCAGGGCTCAGCCTCCCCAGGTTTCACTTGTGGAAACCAGGGATTGTGGCAATTCTTATGATTTCATACTTCCTTCCTCCTCTATCATTAGCAGGAGGTCTTCCTCAGAGGGCCCCTCTGTCCCCTTGAGGACAACCTATGCCATCCACAAGGTCCGATGACTAAGCATAAAATTGCCATGTCCCCAAGGGAGAAGCCACTCCATGAAGCATGGTAAAGGGAAAGGGGCACCAGATAGGGAGACAGGATATCTGGATTCCAGTGTGAACTCGGTCACCGACTGTGTGACCTTGGACTCCAGTGTAAACTCTTGTCACCGACTGTGTGACCTTGGGCTCTAGTCTGAACTCTGTCACCAGCAGTGTGACCTTGGGCAAGTCACTTCCTCCCTCTGGGTCTTGGTTTCCTTGTATCTAAAGTGAGGAACTGGACTAAAGATTTAGCAACTCTTGGCATCCTTGAGTAGTTACCTGCGGCCCAGGGACACAGAGGGACAGCATGGAAGGGGCATGCATTCATTCTGTGGAATTGTAGGAAATGTCTGAACATAAGAGACTCCATTTGAAGCTCCGTTTTCTTTCCCAACTGATGAACTCTCGAAATGGGCCAGAAGTAGCAATTGTCTTGCAAGGCAGTTGCTCATAAAATTTCAACAGGGCAACTGGCAATCGAACCATAAGGGGACAGTAAAGTTAATTAATGCATACCAGGGACAGTTTCATTTGATAGCACTGGTAAAATAATAAGATTAATCAGAAGTGGCTCAGCCGCTCAACACCAAATTCACAGGGGTTTTTTTGTTGTTGTTTTTCCATTTCTTTATCTGAATCATATAATGACTCCTTCCTTCTCTCTCATAAAATGCCCTATGTGAACCAGACACTTTCCTGGTTATCCTAGAAACTGTGCTCCTCAAACAGCAATTCTGGGATCCCAAATAAAGGCCTTTGTTCCTTTTTAGTTTCTCCTAATTTTCTCGGTTGATAATTTTTAGGTTGTTGTTTTTTGTTTTTGTTTTTGCTTTTGCTTTTGCTTTGTTTTGTTTTTGAGTGTTGACTAGGCAGCATGCCTTACGCTAAGGATGTGGATATAAAGTGCGTAAATTCAGGTCCCTGACATCCAGTGATGGAGAAAAACAAGTGAGATGAAGGGGGCAGAGGTATTGAGAGCAGCAGGCAACTGTCAGCCCTGGAAACTGCTGGGCTCAAAGTTAGACTTGCAAGTGTTCAGGAGAGCACCACGAAAGAAACATAGCTTGTGCAGCCATGTGAAGGATGGGTATGTTCTGCCAGCTGGACAGGACAGCAAGAGCCTACCAAGCAGGAGACAATGTGTGGACAAAAGCAGGAAGGCAGGTGACAGTGTGTGGCATCCAGACAAGCACAGCAGTGAAGAGGGAGCAGAGTGAGGAGGGCCCAGGAGAGAGATGTGGGGCTGGCTGGAGGGCTCAGCAGGGCCTCAGGACCAGGGAAGGAGTGGCATGCTTAGGGCTGCCTGCTGGAACCGTTACTCTGGTCAGTGTCTGGTGGAGGCTGACTGATGCCCAAAGTGGATCCATGTAGATCCCTGAATAGGCCCCCTGCCCTCCCCTGGGGTCCTCACCTCCTCATAAGTGATCAGGCAGCGGTGACTCACACAGACTGCTTCCTACTTGGGACATCAAAAAGGACAACAGGGCTTCCTCCTTTCTGTGGAAATTACAGAGGGCCTCAATAAGCGACGGGTGAAGGAAACGAGGACACACATTCTCCCAAGCTGCAGCTTGAGCGCACACAACGTTAAAACTGTTATCTGAGCCAAAGAGAATGAAAATTCAGGCAGGATGAATTCAGGACTCAAGGCCATCTCCCAGGGCCCACGCCTCTAGGCCAGGTGTGTAGTAAACATCCAATAAATATTTTATTTTGTGTATATGCATTATTCCCACCAATAAGGCTTGGCAGCTTTATGAGGGTAAAACAGTATCTTTGCTATCTTTTATAGTCCCCACAACCTTTGGCTGCCTGCTTTGAAGTTACCCATAAAGGGTTCCAAGCCATCTGAGCTACTTCCTTTTGGGTGACTTTGACAAGCCACTCACCCTCTCTGACTCTGAAGACTAGGCAAGATCATGCCAGACCAGGGCCAATTATTATTGAAAAGATTATCAAGGGTGCATCTGTGAAGTGACTCCCACTCTTAGGCCCTCCATGGAGATTATTGCTGCTGCGATCTTGAATGGATGAGGAAGTAAGATACTTCCTCACTCTGGCCCTTGGTTTCTTCACCTGTAAACAGAGCCACTCAACTAGTTCTGCTTGCTTCTGTTTGGAACATCTCAGTGACCAAGGCTGTCGTAGACTCTAAGTCTAAGGTTCTCTCTTGACCAGCAAGAGAGCAGATGCAGGATTAAAAGCAAGAGATGGCTAATGTCCAGGAAAAGACAAGAGCCCCAATTAAGGGTCTTTGCTCCATTTTTATGAGGATCAGAAGGCTTACAAACATGGTGATAGACGTGCACAAAGAAACAATGAAACTGTAAACATTAACTCATGGACGTGAGGGAAAGAGAATCTTGAAGATATTCGGGTTTAGGGGTTTGGGTTAATACAAAACAAAGTCCTGGTACCAGGCGGATGGGCAGATGGTTGTTAACAGCAGACAGGAAGCGCCGTGTCTGTTTATCTTAGCTAGCCTGGGGGATAGGACAGATAGAGCTCATAACCTCAGAGTTAATAAGGCACCTATTCTTTTGCTAATCAGCTCTGCTCTGGGCAGCTTCACCTGCAGCACAGGGGTCTATACCCCTATTTACCTGTTTACCTAATTTGGTCCCTCCTTCCTATGAAAGCAGCTTTCTGCTATAGTACTAAATTGGTGGGCGCTTTTGCCCTGAATACCTAATCTTGCTTACATCATATACATTTGTATTGGGGGCCTTTGCCCGCCCCTCTATTCTGGGGGACTTAGTCCCCCTTCTCTATCCTTATTCGCCTACTCTTGTTTACCCAAACTTGGGTGTGAGCATCCTATGACTTTGTAATTGTTTATACCTTGTTAACCTATTGGTGCAAGCCCAGGGAATTTCTAAGCTTATCCCCACACAGGGCTCTCCGCAAGAGGAATCTGCTCACTATGAGCCTCCCAAGTAATTCTCTTGCCCTAGGACCTATGGAAATGCTAGAAACATAGTGGACTTCAGTTCTTCAACTCTAAGACCTGGAGCAAGATTTCATGGATCCTTCCATGGAGGGGCCTCAAGGGCAACACAGGAGCCTCTTAATTTCAGTACAAAATGCTTTAAGAGTATATTTTCTAGGAGGAAGGTCCATATAAAATGCCTTGTTAATTCACAAATCAGTCTACAATTCAAAAGCATCCCTGAGGATTGGACTGAGCTTCCACTACTCAGCACAATGTAGATTTATAGAGCGAAATGTATGAACATTTGTGAATTGATATCATCACCTAGCTGTGTGTTTTGTCCAGGTTGTGAAGCAAATTAAAGGAACTGTTCAACTTCATGGCAAACACCCAATAATTTTGAGATTACAACAGCTTATTGTTTATTGAGTTTTATGCGAATTCCCATACTCCCCCCCCCCCACCCATACTTCCCTGGAGCATAGACCCTACAAAGGCTGGTGGGTATAAACTGCTTTTTAAAATATAAGGTTGGGAGATGCCTGGGTGGTGCAGTCAGTTGAACAACCAACCCTCGATCTTGATTTGGGTCATGATCTCGTTGTTCATAGGATCAAGCCCATGTCTGGCTCTGCCTTGACAGCGCAGAGCCTGTTTGGGATTCTTTCTCTCCCTCTCTGCCCTCCCCCCCCCCCACCCCCCGCTTGCACTTGTGTTCTTTCTCTTTCTCTCTCAAAATAAATAAGTTAACAGATAAATAAATAAATAAATAAATAAAGTTGGAGTGTCTGGATGGCTCACTCAGTTAAGTGTCTGACTCATGATTTTGGCACAGCTCATGATCTCACTGTTGTGAGAGTGAGCCTGGAGTCAGGCTCCAAGCTGGATGTGGAACCTAAGATTCTCTCTCTCCCTCTCTCTCTACCCATCTCCTGCTCACATCCCCTCTCAAAAAAACAAAAACAAAACAAAACAAAAACAGTAGGCTCAGTAGAAAGAGCATGCAACTCTTGATCGCAGGGTTGTGAGTTCAAACCCCACATTGGGTGGGTATAAAGATTACTAAAAAAAAACAAACTTAAAAAATAAAACACAAAGTAATAAAATTAGTTTTGTTTGGAGCATCTTTGAGACTCTCCTAGAACTCTTAAAAGCCGTTTATACTTTTTAGAGCCTGTGTCAAGATCTTACAGCCAGGACCTTTCTAAAATCAAAAGATCCTTTAGAACTTTAGTGGGTCTGGGTGACTTTAGAAGAAAGGGCAAAGAATCGCTCTATCCATGAAACATCAAAATTCTCTACTCAGCTCCACTTCAGCCTTTATGGATTGATTGCATCATACAATTTAGTACTTCTTTATTGAATAGGTTTTTTTTAAGTTTTATATTATTAAGATAATATTTCTCATGTGGTAATAAGTTGAATAGCTCAGAATCACTGATAACAACAGTCTCCATTCCCACTCCTGCCTACATCAGAAGCAATGCCCTTAACTACTAGTGACTTCAGTTTTCAGGTGGTTAACACCACCTTAGGGGACATCTACTGACTCATGCCGTGAAACACATGACTGTCCCTCACTCCCTCTACCTCCCCTCCACTGGGCTTCTCAGTGTTAAACTATTCCAGTGTTACTTTTATTCTGTCTATTGGTTACCTTGGTACACTTATTTTTAATGGTTGTTTATCTATCTATTTATTTATTTATTTATAGATCACAAGTAGGGGAGGGGCAGAGAGAAAGAGAGAGAATCCCTAGCAGGCTCTGCACTGTCAGAAGAGCCTGACGCAGGGCTTGATCTCATGAATCATGAGATCATGTCCTGAGCCTAGATCAAGAGTTGGATGTTCAATCAGCTGAGCCACCAAGTCTCCGCAGTTACCTTGGTAAATTTAAATATTCAGGACTTTTTTTTATTTATTACTTTTTAAAAAATTGTTTCTTAAGATAAAATATCAGCACTCTTCACCATTTTTTCCATTCTCCTTCTCCTACCTTCCATACTTCTTCTTTTGTCTGGTACACTTAAACAGGAAGAAAAAAACAATCACATGTGAGGTAAGCACACACATTATGAGTACAGTGGGGTGATTTTTCATAAACCAAGTACTGTGTAACCAGAACCCAATCAGACACCACAAATATTCTTTGTGGTACCAGAAGAGTCTAAAGGTGCCCCAAACAAATCAAGTTTTCATACATGTTTTTATTTATTTTTTTAATATGAAATTTATTGTCAAATTGGTTTCCATACAACACCAAGTGCTCATCCCAACAGGTGCCCTTCTCAATCCTCATCACCCACTTTCCCCTCCCTCCTACTACCCATAAACCCTCAGTTTATTCTCAGTTTTTCAGAGTCTCTTACGGTTTCATACATGTTTTTAAAACCAGTTTATATCCATCAGCATATGTAGGAACTAACTATGAGGTATGAGGAATACAGAGGAATTATGAGAACTAGCATAAAATTAGATAAACAATAGGGTTCTAGAATTTAAAAAATCACTGGGATTTGCCATGGAATGTAACATGGTTACCCTAAATTCATTTTGGTTTGCTTTCAGTTTGGACTATAATTTTCCCATACAACCATTTCTCTCCTCTCCCTCTCAGAGTTTCTGACTGGCTTGGGGTTTTTTCCTTGCATGATATGTCTTTATCATATTCTTACATTAAAAAAAAAATCTCAACTAAAATCCTCCATTTTTCCAGAAGCCTCTGTCCTGAACCCCTCCATCTTTCTGCTCTGAGCTGAAATAGTTTCCTTTTTGGCAATACTGGGTCTTGCATTCATTGCTTTCCTGAGTTAAAGATACACTGCTTTCTGGGATCCCATTTTCCCCTACTTATTTATTTACACGACCTTAAATTAGTTTTCTATGAGAGGGAGCACATGGGAGTTACATTTTCTGAGACCTTGCCTGTTTGGAAAAAGTTTTTTGCTTCACTCTCTTACTGGATAGATGTTTGGCTGGGTATAGAATTCCAGGTTCAAAATGATCTTTTTCCTCATAACTGTGAAAGTATTTATTATGTCCAGAGTTGCTGCTGCTAAGCAGCAGTCTGAAACCAGACCAATTCCTGTTCCATTCCAGCTGACTAGCTTTGACTCTTTGGAAACTTTTGGGACTTTCTATTCCCTTCATATTGTTGCATTTCACTAGGATATATTTTTCATTCACTGTGGGCTCTTTCAATCAAAATTTGGGTCCTTATTCAACTCTTGGAAATTCCCTTCCTTTATTATTTCTTTCTCTCCATTTTTCCCTTGTTTTCTTCTTTCTATTTAGTTCTCTCTCTCTCTCGCTCGCTCTCATAGTTTGACTCTTTATCAAAGTTTACTTTTTATCCTTCAATAATTCATCTCATTTTGGCAGTAATTTCTCAATCCTTAAAAGCATCCTTATTCTCCAATTGCTCTTTCTTCTTGACATCCTCTTCTTGTTTTATTGATGTAATATTGTTTTGAATCTCTCTGAGAGTATGCATTAGATGGTTTTAAAAATAGGGTTTCTTTCTAATCTTTGAGATGTCTTTTTTTGTTGGTTTTCTTGGGTTTTTAATCTTTGGCTATTCCCTCTCATGCTGCTGCTTGCCTCAGAAGCCTAATAACCCATGACTTTCCCTTCGTATTTAAGAAAGAAAGGTCAGCAGTGGTGGATTCTGCTGTTGGTGGGAGTGATGGGCTATATCCTCTCCAGAGAGAACCTCTTTAGGAGGTAGTTGGGTGTATTAGTTTCCTAGGGCCACCATAACAAAATGCCGCAGACTGGGTGGCTTAAACAACAAATTTCTTTTCTCATAGTTCCAGAGGCTGGAAGTCTGAGATCAAGGTGTCAGCAGGATTGGTTTCTCCGGAGGTCTCTCTCCCAAACTTGCAGATGACCATCTTCTCAGTGATTTCACATAGCCTTTTCTTCATGTGTACATACTCCTGGTATCTCTTCTTCCTCTTCCAAGGACACCCCTCAGTCCTAATGGGACAGGGCCCCACTCCTAGGAATTCACTTAACTCTAATTACCCCCTTAAAGGCCCTATCTCCAAAGATAGTCATATTAGAGGTTAGGGCTCCAACATATGAACTGAGGTGGGGGAGGCACAATTCAGTCCATAAAAGTTGGGCATACATGCTGCTGCAGACTGTCAGATTTTGCTTCAGGGCTAACAGGAAGAAAATCAGCTCTCAGGCAGTTGGGCCCCAAATGTTGAATGAGCAGGTATTTCCTCTGAGACACTGCTGTGTCAGCTAGGAATGTTTTCAGTAATGCTTTTAAAAACACTCAATTAGCAGGGGTTTTATTTTTCCAGGTAAGAAATCTGGAGATAGATAGTCAAGTGCTGCTGCAACAGCTGAGCAAAGTCTTTGAGAATCCAGGCTCTTTCATCTTTGTTCTTTGCTATTTCAGCATTTTGGCTTTTTGTCATCATGATTGCAAGATGGTCCACAGCTCCTGGTGTCCCATATGCACTCAGGACAGGAAGAGTGGGGAGGGGCTGGCACCACCAGGGCTATCCAAGTTATTAGGGAAGCAGAGCATGGCAGAAGCTCTCTAACAGTGTTTCCCTTTGCCCAGATCTGGGCCACAAGCCACAGCTACAAGGGAGGGGGGGCCTGGGAAATAGAGTGTCTGACAATGGAAACAGAAGCAATCATATATCTGTGCTGAGGATGGGCACACAGGCAGCCCCAAACAGAATTGGGGTTTGATGAGGAAGGAAGAAGGGGGAGAATAGTTTTGGGGTAGATAATGAGTTGTGTCTACCATGGACATCCACACCTATACCAGAAGTGCACACACTCCTCTGAGAATCATACACCTTCCTGCAACACCTGCTCAAGCAGAGTTGAGAGGCTTTCCTCTCTGCTCCTGTGGCCCCTGTTGTTGGCATTAATTCACTGGTCTGGAAACTGCTTAGTCACTGTTCTCCCTCAGGACTGTGAGCACTATGCAGGAGGAATTGCATCTGGTCATCTTGGGATTTCCTAGAGCCTGCAAAAAGCCTGATCCAGAATAGGGCCTTTGATACATATTGATGAAGGAAAGGAGGGAGGGAGAGAAGAAGGAGAACGGGAAAAGGGAAGAGGAAGCAAGGCAGAAACGAGTAGCCTTTGTATTCTTCTTCTGGCTCCGGATGACAATGTCTATAGATTTGGGGTTCTAGAGATTTTAGTAGAAGATGATCTAAATTGAACTTCATAGAATCTCAGATATGCAAAGAACACATGGCCTTTTTGGGTTTTCAGTGTCTGATGAACCCATATCTTACCGAAGAGTAAGAGTTGTGTCCAGGCTAGTCTAGCAAATGAGTTGAGAGCAGTATTCACACCTTTGAGGCCCATGTCCCTTCTCCTCCCCAAGATGTGCCTTGGTATAGAGGACCACTGAGTCCTGAAGATGGAAGAAGAGTCACCTGTGGGTGCTCACTGGTCTATAAGGCTGGGTATCTCCTTTCCCCACCCTCAGGACTAGCAGCCCTTGAAGTATGACTGTGCACCTGGCCTCCACTACTAATACCCATGGCTTTGGCCATGGCGGCCTCTTCATCAGACACAGACCTCTGAGGGTTCACAGCTTTTCTCAGGCTCTCTGCATCCTTCAATGGGACATAGGTTCCTGAATACCACACCTTGGAGAGCCAAGGTATTCTGCCATAAGCTAATAGTTGCGGTTGCCTTTGACACCACAGCCTCGCCATCTCGCCAATGTCATGTTTAAAATGGTGCCAGAGGATAGGGTTCTCCTCAGGGCTGGCAGGCATCCCTAGACTATGTTTCAGGAAGGAGATCATGACCTGTGTTCTAAGGGTCCCCCATCCCCAACTGGATGAGCCTAAAACTCTTACCTCCTCACTTAAGGGACTTAAAATAGTTTAACTCCAATTGCAGACATGGTTTCTGCAGGGAGAGAAGCCAGCCCACAAATATGGGAACATAAATATTATTTTTAAACATCACGCTGATACAAAACTGATCCACATAAATTTGCAGAGGAGAAACATTTAATATAAATATATAGGGATCTCACGTGGACCCCAAGGCAAGGAGTGAAGCAGAAATGGCAGGATATGACTGTTGCACCATCCCTTACAGTAATTAACACATTTCTCAGTGTCAAATACAGATGCTCAAGAGAGAAACTGATCGCCCAACTTAAGTCCTGACCAGGTACATACATGGCTTCTAGGGGACTACCTATATGACAGAGGACACTGTGGGGGAATAGTTTTTCTAGAAGGAGAAATTGTTTATGGGTGTGGCAGACACCTCTCAAATTGACTACTGTGATGGAGACCCAAATAACTGATGAAAAGGAACTTAGAGTTGTTCTCAGAGCAACACCTCATTAAGTAACAGAATTGTCTAAAACAAGATGTGTTTGTAGCCAATATTCAGTACAAATATGTGCTTTCCAAATATTTTCTTCATAGGAAGATAAATTGACCTGCCATCTCTTCCATGTTAATTCTTTTGTGAGACATTTATATGTTCTGCCTCTCTTGCACACGAGTCATAAGGTGATAGTGATTCTTAAGTATGACACTAAAAACACAAGCAATGACACAAATAAATTGAGCTTCATTAAAAATACAAATCTTTGTACATCAAAGGACATTATCAAGAAAGGGAAAACACAACCTAAAGAATGGAAGAAAATATTTGCAAATTATATATCTGATAAGGGTTTAATATCCACAACATGTAAAAACAAAACAAACCCTCCAGAAACTTAACAACAAAGAGACAAACAACCCAATTCAAAAAGTGAGCAAAGGACTTGAACAGATATTTCTCCAAAGAAGATATACAAATGGCCAAAAAAAGCACATGAAAGGATGCTCAACATCATTAATTATTAGGAAAATGCAAATCAAAACCAATATGAGTTACCACTTCACACCTACCAGAATGGCTATAATTAAAAAACAAAAGGTGAAAATAAGTATTGGTGAGAATATGGAGAAATTAGAGCCCTTGTGCATTGTTGGTGGGAAAGTAAAATGGTGCAGTCACTGTGGAAAACAGTTTAATATTGCCTCAAAAAGTTAAACTGAATCACCATATGACCCAGAAATTCTAGTCTTAGGTAGGTACTCAAAAGAAAAGAAAAGAAAAATGGAAAGAGGGACTCAAAAAGATACTTATACCCAATGTTCATTACAGCCTTATTCGCAATAGTCAAAAGGTGGAAATAACCCAAGTGTCCATAAACAGATAAATGGATACATAAAAGTGGCATATCCATACAGTGGGATATTATTTAGCCATCAAAAGGATTGTGTCCAAAATTCTCACACCTGCTTCATCATGGGTGAACCTTGAAAACATGCTAAGTGAAACAAGGCAGATGCAAAAGGACAAATATTATATGATTCCACTCACGTGAAATATCTAGAATAGGCAAATTCATAGGGACAGAAAGTACATTAGAAGTTATGAGGATGTGGAGCACCTGGGTGGCTCAGTTGGTTAAGCATCCAACTTCAGCTCAGGTCATGATATCATGGTTTGTGGGTTTGAGCCCCATGTCAGGATCTGTGCTGACAGCTTAGAGCCTGGAACCTGCTTCAGATTGTGTCTCCCTCTCCTGCTCACTCTCTCTCTCTCTCTCTCTCTCTCTCTCTCTCTCAAAAATAAATAAAAATTTAAGAATTCTTTTAAAAAAAAAACGAAGTCATGAGGATGAGGAGAATGGTTTTTTCCTCAGTGTTTACAGAGTTTCTGTTTGTGGTAATGCAGAAGTTTTTGGAAACAGATAGTGGTGATGGCTGCACAATGTTGTGAATGGAATTAATGCCACTTAAAAGTGGTTAAAATGACATCTTTTATCTTGTATATTTTTCACCATACACACAAGAAAAGTCATGAGGATGATGGATGAGAATTCTCAGCACTATTTTGTGCAGAACTGCCTTGAACCCCTAAACATGGGAGCCAGGTCTGCTGGCATGACTGTACCATTAACTCTGTTTGCTTCCTTTGTGAGAAAAAAAGAAGAAAAAAATGTAAGGAGAAGGAAGAAGGGACATTGTTATCTGTACCCTCTCTCATCTTAATTGGAATAGGGAAATATCATACTGTAATTACCATGACATATCATTGAAAGATATGGCGAGTGGGGTTAGTGCATGGCAGTGTTCTCCTTTAAGACATGTGGATGCTATTTTTTGTTTATTTCTGGTTGAAAATGAGAGCTGCACCCAGTATATCAGCTAATGTGTATGTCCACATCTAAGGACATATACATTATGTTTGGGTGGTTGAATTCCCTGGATGGAAGGAAACTCACCATATGACAACTAGAGTTGATAGACAATGAGATTAATGTCTGCTGAATGTTGAAGATATCATTACTATGTTCCTATAAAATGATTAAGTTTGACCCAGCAATTCCAATCCTAGTTATGTACCAAAGAGAAATGAAAATGTACATCTGTACAAAAACTTATATACATTCATAGCAGCATTATTCATAGTAACCAGAAAGTGGAAACAACCAAATATCCATCAACTAATGAATGGGTAAATAAAATGTGGCATAGACACACTATGGAATCTTGCTCAACAATAAAAAGGAATGAGGTACTGATACATGCTACACTTTTTATGAACCAAAACACTATGCTAGTGAATGAAGTCAAACACAAAATAGCATATATTGTAGGATTCCATTCATGTGAAATGTCCAGAACAGGCATATCCAGAGAGACAAAAAATAAATTCATGGTTGCCTGGAGTTAGACGGATTGGGGGGAGTAAGGCAGTGACTACTACTGGGTATGGAGTTTCTTTTGGTGATAATAACATTGTTTTGACAAATTGATTGCAAAGATCATTACACAATTCTGTGAGTAGACTGAAAACCATTGAACTATACTCTTGAAATAGGTGAGTTATATGGTATGTGAATAATATCTCAACAAGACTGTTAAACAAACACAGACAAACAGAAGTGATCTTGGCTGACTGGCCATGAGGACTAAGGGAAAGGAAGAGGTCCAAGGGTATTTCTGAGTCTATTCAACTTCACATATAATTCCCTATGGGTTATACAATGTCCTAGTTTTTAAAAAGTTGTTATTAGCATATCATTCCTAAGATGAAAACATATGCATTGAATTAAACAGAACCAAAAACCTAAATTACAAAAACTGCATGTAGTTTAAAACCAATGATTAGAGCTTTATTGAGATACAATTCACATGCTGTACATTTCACCCATTTAGAGAGGTGCAACCATCACCACAATCCATTTTAGAATATCTTATTTACCTCCCAAAAGAAACCCTATACTCTTTGGCAATCACGCCTCAGTCCCCTTACCTTCCCCCAGCCCTAGGTCAGCACCAATCTTTCGGTCTGTGTATATTTGCCTAGTCTGAACATTTTGCATTCAGTGGAATCATATAATACCTGGTCTTGTGTGATTGGCTTCTTTGCTTAGCATGATGTTTTCAAGGTTCATCATGTGTGTATAGTAATTTGTTTCTTTGTATTGATGAATAATACCCCACTGTACAGATATACCACATTTTATTTATCCATGTATCAGTTGATGGACATCTAGGTTGTTTTCACTTTTGGGCTAGGATGAATAAGGCTACTCTGAACATTAGTGTACAAGTTTTTGTGTGGACATAGGTTTATTTATTTATTTATTTATTTGTTGTATATATGTAGGACTGGAGTTCCTGGTTGTAGGTACTCCCCTTTTGAGGCACTACTAGACTGTTTTCCAAAGTGGCTATACCATTTCACACCCCTACCAGCAGTGTGGGAGGGCTCCAATTTCTCTACATCCTGGCCAACACTTGTTATTTTCTTTTTAAGATTTTATTTTTACAGAGTCTCTACACCCAATGCGGGGCTTAAACTCATAACCCCAAGATCAAGAGTCACCTGCTCTACCAACTGAGGCAGTGAGGCACCCCTGTCAACACTTATTATCTCTCTTTTTTTTTTTTTTTTTTTGTGAAAGCCATCCAGTGGGTTCGAAGTGGTATCTCACGATGGTTTTAATGTATGTTTCCCTGATGGCTAACAATGCTGAGCATCTTTTTGTGTGTTCAGTTGAGATTTGAATTCTCTCTCTTGATTCCTGTGCCCTTCCTTGGCTTGTTTAGACACTTGTTATCTCTTCCCTGCCTGGTTTGCATGCCTCCTAACGGGTCTTTCCATCTTGCATTCCACTCCTTAAAATGCAGTCATAGACCTTATCACTTTTTCTTTTAATTTTTTTAAGTTTTATTTATTTTTGAGAGAGAGACAGAGACAGAGACAGAATGTGAGTGGGGGAGAAACAGAGAGAGAGACACACACAGAATCCGAAGCAGGCTCTAGGCTCTGAGCTGTCAGCACAGAGCCCGATGAGGGGCTCGAACCCACAAACCGTGAGATCATGACCTGAGCTGAAGTCAGACACTTAACCGACTGAGCCACCCAGGCGCCCGGACCCTATCACTTTCTGCCTAAAATCATGAATGACTCCCGATTGTCCACAGAACAGAACCCACACTGCTGAGTGTGGCATTCAAGGCCCTCCACACTATTTCCAACCTATCTTTCTATGTCCCATCCCTCTCTGTTTCCTCCTGGGAAACTGTGCTATGCCTTTGCCCATGCTGTTCCCTGTGCTTGTCATCCCTTTCCTGAAATGTCCACCTGGTCAGCACCTACTTGCTTACTTACCCTTTAACACTTGGCTCAAATATCAACTTCTGCATGGATCCTGACAGGACCCGCAGGTCGCTGCACAGCTCAAAGAGATGCCGTTCTCATTGTAATCTATGTCAGGGGTCAGCCAAGTTGAGCCCTGGGGTCAAATCCAGCCCACCACCTGTTTTTGTATAGTGCGTGAACTAAGAATGATGTTTGATGCTTTTTAGTGGTTGAAAATAATTGAAAAGTAGAATATTTCATGACTCAATTTCAGTGCTCATAAATAAAGTTTGACTAGAATGCAGCCATGCTTATTTGTTTACATATTGCCTATTGCTGCATTTGTGCTACAACAGCAGAGTTGAGTAATTGCATCAGAGACTGTGTGGCCCACAAAGTATAAAATATTTACTATCCGGCCCTTTACAGAAAAAGTTTGCCAAACCCTAGTCTGTGTGAATGGCACCCCAGAGTTAGGCAGTGTGCAACCTGTGTGGATGTGCTCCAATAGCCCTGCGCCCAGGCTTCCCTGCAACTGTCTTTATACCTCCACCCTAATATCTATCACATGGTGTAATACTTTGTTTTCTTCTCCTGCAGACGCTGTGCTCCAAAAACTGAGTCTGGCTCTCTGAGTCTTTCACCTCTGTACCCCCTGCGTGTAGCCAGGGTCTGGCACAGAGAAGGACCTCCATCAGTGTCTGTGCCACTGCATTGCATTAAAGCTTTCCCAGACACTGAAGGTGAACTAATAAAACACTGAATGGCTCAGGATTAATGTAACTCATAAAAATAATAGCAGCGAGGCGCCTGGGTGGCTCAGGTCAGTTCAGCGTCAGACTTTGGCTCAGGTCATGATCTCACGGTTCGTGGGTTGGAGCACGGCATTGGGCTCTGTGCTGACAGCTTGGAGCCTGGAGCCTGCTTCAGATTCTGTGTTTCCCTCTCTCTCTCTGCCCCTCCCCCTTCGCACTCTCTCTCTGTCTCTCAAAAAAGAATAAATGTTAAAAAATAATAATAAAAAATTTTTTAAATCATAGTAGCCTGCTGGCAAAACTCTAGCTGCGTTGTTTCTGTCTTTTAAAAACATTCGCACACCAGCATACTGTGTGAGTTGAGCCTCTTGTCTCCTGGAGAAGCACTGCCTGGTGTATTTCATTGAATCGAAATACATTTCATTGAATAGAATATATGGTCGGTGTTGGTGCTGGGGTGTTGGAGAGGCTACAGCACCCCTATCCGGCTGGAGATAGCCCAGGCCCCACAGAGTTGAGAGTCAAGCCACTGGAACATGGTTCCAACTAGGGTAGGTTAAGGTCGGGAGGTTTGCCTGGCGAAATCACAGAGATCTGGGTGAAGAGGAGGCCTGGGCGGTAGAGTAAGAACCCTAAGTTGCTACACTCACAAACTATTTGTGGAATGCAGGGGAAAGGCTCCAGCCCATGCTTTTGTGCTGTGTACCTTGGAGAGATGGCCTCTGGCCTCCCTTGTCTCATTCGGTCCCTGAGAAAACCGATTTCTGAGGGCACAGCCCCAGAGAGGAGAGGCCGCTTGTTCATCATCGCGCTTGCATCTGGCCGGCCCAGGCCTCAGCACCGCCCAGCCTGTGCCTCTCTGTCTCCTGTAGGCTCCAGGAAATCACCAAGTCCCTGCTTTCAGCGAGGGCCTTCCACAGGCCTTCCTTTGTTACTCTCAGTTTCTCTTTAGCTGCTTGAAGAGTCCTACCCTCCCAACATGAATTAGAAGGCCTTTCAAGAACTGTCCTGTGACCCATGGGGGAGGGGAAGGAAAAAAAAAAAAAGAGGTTAGAGTGGGAGAGAGCCAAAGCATAAGAGACTGTTAAAAACTGAGAACAAACTGAGGGTTGATGGGGGGTGGGAGGGAGGAGAGGGTGGGTGATGGGTATTGAGGAGGGCACCTTTTGGGATGAGCACTGGGTGTTGTATGGAAACCAATTTGACAATAAATTTCATATATATAATAAAAAAAAAAAAAGAAGCCAAAAAAAAAAAAAAAAGAACTGTCCTGTGTCTCCACCATCCACATCCTCCTTCAGTCTCTGCTCCCATCCCTCACCACATGTCTGCAGCCAGCCCAACAGAACTGTAAAATAATAGCTAAGATTTACCATGTGCTTACCATGTACACTGTCTCATTTATATCCCATGAACTGGGTGCAGTCATCAGTCCTGTTTTATAGATGAAGGAATTGAGCACAGAGAGGTTAAATAACTTGCCTAGGGTCACACAGCCTGTAGGAAGTAGAGTTGGAATTAGAACTCAATGTAACTTGAGAAATCTTAAGGGCCTAACCAGTATGTTTGTCATCTCTTGCAGATGCCGTTTCTGTTCAAGTGTTTCAGTGGGCTATCCCTTGTCTGCCTCCCTATCTTTACACTTGCATTTCCCTTTTCCTAATGTGCCCTCCACCTTGCCTAACTCTACTCACTCTTCAGATCTCAGCTAAAATACCACCTCCTCTGGGAAGCCTTCCCTGATTCCCTGGTTGGTTTACTGCCCAGCTGGTTGGTGCTATCCCATAGCACCCTCTGATCTCCTCCTTGTCCTTAACTGACATAGCTGTTTATAGGCCTGCCTCCCCCACCCAAACTGTAGGCTCTATGAAGCCAGGGAGCATGTTTGTTATGTGAACAGTGACCCAAACTAGGCACTTCATATGTATTTGTTGGATGAACAAATTTAGCAGTGAACTTCTCAGCAAAACCTTTACTGTGGGCCAGCCTGAAGGTAAAACTCAAATCATATTTTCAGGCTACTTGTATGATCTACATGTTGGGGGGGGGGTGGCGGGCGGAAGGAGGAGAAAGAAAGAGACAGAGAGCTGGAGTCAGCCTATTGCTGGTGGCATTCACAGCCCTGCTTTCCTTCACCTCCATAAATCACCAAGAATTAGTTGTATTAAATTTATATGTTTTTAGCCCTGATCAAAACCACTGGCCCTCACCTTCAACAATGCAGCCATTCCAAGAGTCGTTCCATCCAGGCCAGAGCCAATAAGCAGCCCAGGGACGCACTGGTGGTCACGCCACCTTGCAGCAGGTGGAGCAAGGGCTTTTGACTCAACTTCAGGTGAGGAGTGAGGTAAGGACAGTGGGGCCACATGGCATCACTTGTGTATAAAGGAGGGGCCTCCACATGGCTTGGTTCCCAGAAACAAACATGCCCTGGGAGACTGCAGGACAGGAGTGAAAGTATTCCTTTTTCCTTTGACATGGGAAAAAAAAAATCCCTTTGAAATGTTGGAATTTCACTTAGTTTTTTACTATGGGCATGTGTTGTCTGTTTAAAAATAACCAGAATGTTGATTTTTACAATAAAAGTATGTAGTCATAATACTTGCAAAGTTCCTAACTCAGGGATCCTGCCCTCGGAGACTGCGAGGAGGCGGCCCTGGCTGCTGGCCCTGAGCACATTCAGCGGGTTTGGCTAACTGGGCAGCTCAGCCTCACAGCCTCCCCACTCCTGACACTGCAGTTCCTGCACCTTCTTAGAATGGCAGACTCTCTCAACTTTCTCCCCAGTGACTCACAGAGGGTGTTTCCCAGGCCCTGGTTGTCTGCTGGCAACCCCAGGCATTTTAGGGAAGGATACACCACGTTCAGGTCCCAGGTCTGGCCAGTTTAGACCACCTTGGTAAGAGCCCAAATGGAAACATGGGGATTAGGAGGGACTCTTGCTTTCTAGAGCTTCTTCTTTTTTTCCTTTCTTTTTTATTGTTTTTAAAACTTTCTGTATTATTTGAATGTGTACAATGTGTACGTGTTAACTTTTGCAAAGAGAAACATTTGAAGGCATAAACAGTGTGTGGTGAACTCGTGGTTGCAACCAGTCCCCGTTGCAACCAGTCTGCTGAGGACAAATCCTGTGTCCTGTGGGAAAGGCCCTGGCCCTAAAGATGAGTAGGGAGCTGCCTGCATCCAGAGGGCTTGCTTTTGATTCAGAAGCACAGCCAGGTTAGAACCAGTGCCTTAGGCAAGAGGGACCACTGACCACGGTGAGTTTTAAGTGAGGCAGGAGAGTACCGTTCGTGGTCTGCTCGTGGTAAGCTTCTTTAAATTTCTTGTAAGCATTCCAGACTTTGATTTTTCCCATTCCATGATGAGTGCCACCTCCCACCCTCCCTGTCTTTACCATCCCAATAAATAAATGAATTCACCGGATGCTCAAGCAGGACACATAGGTGTATTTATCCTTTTCTCTCCCCTCCCAATGACTAGTCCTTTGGATTTCCTCTCCAGAAAGTATTTCCAGTTCAGCCTCTGCTCTCTACACTCAAGCCCAGACCACTCCCCTCTCCCATCACTGCTACAGCCTCTCACTGGTCCCCTGACTCCACTCTTGCCCCTCTGCCCCTCTCCATCCCTCTCAAACTTAGCTGCCAGAGTGCTCTTCCTCAGATCCAGTTAGTTACTCACTTGTCTCAACTCTCTGATGGCTCCCCAACACACATAAAATAAAATAGAAACTCTTTGCAGGATATCCCAGCATTGTCCCAGAACTCACTGCCTGCTCTTTCCCCCACATGCATTCCACCCTCCACATGGACATTTATTGGCAATTTTGTGGATGAATTTTCATGCAATTTCATGTCTTTGCATGTGCTTATTCTCCTAGGATCTGGATTTCTTCACAGTAATCTGTTGCTTTGCTCTCCCCAACCCTCTCCCAAAATTATATCCACTTGATCCTATCTATACTTACTAACAACAACAACAACAAAAAGTCAATATTTGATTTCCGCATCAAACCCTCCCCTTCTCCTTGATCAATCGATTAGGTCCACTTAAACTTGATAAATCACCTGGCTGACTTTTTTTTTAATTTTTAAATTTTAAATATTTAAAAGCATTGGCTTCAGGAACAGAACCCAGTGATTCATCACTTACATACAACACCCAGTGCTCATCCCAGCAAGTGCCCTCCTTAATGCCCATCACCCATTTAGCCCATCCCCCTTCCCACCTCTCCTCCAGCAACCCTCAGTTTGTTCTCTGTATTTAAGAATTTCTTAATGGTTTGCCTCCTTCTCTTTTTTTATCTTATTTTTCCTTCCCTTCCCCTATGTTTCTGTTTTGTTTCTTAAATTCCACATATGAGTGAAATTATTTATTTTTCTCTGATTTATTTCACTTAGCATAATACACTCTTGTCCCATCCACATTGTGGCAAATGGCAAGATTTCATTCTTTTTGATTGACCTGGCTGACTTTTTTAAAAAATTAAAGCAAGTTAAGCTCAGAATTCAAATTGGGAGATATCATTTGACAGCTCCTAGGAGGGATTTGAGAAAGGTGCCATGCGTGCGGAGAGGGTGTCTTAGTGCGGAAGCACACTTCAGGAAGGCAACAGCAGCCTGACCTGCACTCTCTGACGTCATGGTCACACAACCACTACCGTGAGGGCTGGTGTTGAGCAGTGCGGGAGGTTTTCCCCCTGAGTCATCTACTCATCTGGTGTAGGGCCCTTGTATAGTAATGCTAGTTAACTAACCCCCAGAATATCACATCTACCACCCACCTTCGCTGAGCAGGCTAACTTCTTCGACCACAAATATATTTTTCAGCTGTTTATTCTCTAACCCAACGCTTACATACTTGTTTCCAACAAAGACACACATTGCTACATTCTAATGACTCCACATTTGAAGACCCCTCGACAAGACTGGGGTCACAGATGGTTTTGGTATACAGCTTGAGGTAGGTAATTTTCTGAAGGAGGCCAAATTGCTTTGATCGCTAAATAACAATTTGTTTTTAGTGGCAAAATTGGGCGAGGTGAGGCTTGTGCAATTGTGTCCTCGCCCTGACTGCCTACATTTTTAGTAAGTTCATTTCCATCAGCAGAGGCTGCCATGCACCTTGCTGAGCAGTTGTTTGCAGACATACGCCCATAATGGGCGTTTAGAGGAGCAGAGCCATGTCACGAACTTCTTGTACGAGTGCCAGGAGGGGGCAGGTCAGATAGAGGAGACTTCTGGGCTGACCTGGGAGCTCCAATGGCTCACCCGTGTTGTCCATCCTCAAGCTCCGAAGGGCCTCATGGAAACCACCTCGCTGACTCTTCAGTCTCCACAAAACAGGAGCTCCCAGACAAGACGGGAGGGGGTTCAGGAGAGGGGAATGCACTCAGCTACTTTGAGGCCTTTTTTCAAGTTAATGTTTGCACCATGACCCCTGGCCTATTTCTGATCTGTTGTTACACGTTAGGTAATTAGTATGTGGAGCAGCCCAGTTGACTCACCAAAGTGACTGATAAACCCTCTCTCTTTGCAGTAAGGTGAAGATTTGAATCTACTTTGGGAAGAAAGGTATGTGAAGTCAGTTTAGAGTATTTCAGGCCATGTGGAATGTCTCTTCTGAGAAGATCCTCCTACGTTCCACCTAATAAACACATTTGTCTATTTTGTTTTGTTAAAAAAAAAATGGAAAAAAAAAAGGTCTTATTTTTACCTTCTAGCATTGTAAGAATCATTGCCCAAACTTAAAGGACCACAAATTCAATTTTTAAAAATTACATAATAGGGGCGCCTGGGTAGCTCGGCTGGTTAAGCATCTGACTCTTAATTTCAGCTCAGGTCTTGATCTCAGGGTCATGAGTACAAGACCCACATTGGGCTTAAAAAACAAAAACTATATAATAAATAAGGGTCTGTGGAAATGAGATACGATAGCCATAGAAGTTTCTCCAACTCTAACTTTTTAAAATGCCATGAATCCCAGAGATTTGTGCCACTCAAACCTGTTCAGCAAACTTGAATGAAGTTGACATACCAAAATGTAGGACTTAAGAATTCACTCAAATTAAAAGAATCTGTAACTTAATTGAACTGATGCCCTGAAGTAAGAATCCAGGTGAAGGACTTCTGTTAATCCTGCCTTCAGTAAACCAACTGTCTGTGACTAGGGAAAAAAGAGCAGGTTTCCTGAGGTGGAGGCATTTCGTAGATGCCCTGGCTTCCGATCTGCCCTGTTCCCTTTCTTCTATATTTGCCTTTTCCTTCACCGTGACTTTCAACCTTCCAGCAAGTCCCCATTCTTCCATTTGTCACCCTTGGATGGCCTTCTGTTTGGCAGCTTGAGTCCACACATTCACAAAAGCACGCCAATAAACTAATGCAGTCCACATTTCTTAGGTATTCAAGCCCAATCTGACTCTAATGTATGTGTCGAGAGGCAGCTCCCCTCCTCGCCAGCTAGGACTCTTGCCCAGCACTCAGACCTCTGTGCCCCTCCAGTATGCATGGCCCCTGGGGGGGGGGGCTTGTCTCCCCGCCCAGCTGCTTCCAGCCACATGATCCAGGTTAAATGCTGCTGTTTCCATCAAGATGTGCCCCCTACCCTGCATTCCTGCAACTTCCGGGGCATGCCTCACCTTTGCTTTTATTTAAATTATTTGTGCACAAGGTAGCTCCCTCATAACACGGTAAATGCCTTTAGCGTAGGGAATGGGAGCTGGTACATTTTTCTATTTCCCACTGAACTTACTACAGATAGGAAAACAATATATATATTTTTAAATGAGTGAATTAAGGTTTGAAGAACTTCTCTTTGCTCTATTTAGGTCCAGTCATTGCTCTCCCCCAACAGAACAAAGAAACTAATCTCTTTATAAAATAAAGGAGGAGAGAGGACTAAGACTCCAAATGTTTAACAGGCTCTGAAATTTTCTTTCCTTTTATTTGATATTGGAACTTACTTTTGTCATTATAATGGATTGTATTTTTTAGTATTTCAAATCTTTTTTAATTGTAAAGTCATATAGCTAATTGTAAAACAGTATAACAATATACAAGTACACAGAGTTACCCCTCCCCCAAACCATATTATTCAGGATCATGGAAGGGAAACCCCATGGTGCCATCCAGTGCCTTGAACAGAGAGCAGTCAGCTGACACAAAGTCACAAAAGGATCAAGCAAGGTGTACAATAAGCTTCATGCTTTCTCCTCTTACATTTGGTGATGTTGCAAATTGGTAACATCTTGATACTTATAAACATCTCAGTACTAATGAGATTCCCTTATAGTATTATAAATAAGTTTCTAAATAAACTCCCTGGCAATTTTCTACCCCAGAAAGATCACAGACTTCAGGGTTGCTGTAACTCTGTGCTGTCACTGACGGCTGGAGCATGAGTGAAGCAAAAGTGTGTCACCTGGAGCAAAGTTTGGCTGTGGGTGTCAAGAATATGAAAGGTTTGGGCCTTTACCTTACTTGCAAGTCAACTAGTTAGCCTTCCACAATTTCATGGATGTTGGAAGAAGACAGAGACTCCTGGGTCAGAGGCAAAGGACTTTATTAGTCATAGCAATAGCCATAGCTCTTGTGTCAGCAATGTCTTGTGTCAGTTCCCTAAGTCCTGTTCCCAGGGGTGATGTGGAGAGGCCAGGTGGCACTTGCAACTCACAGTGGGTTGCATTGCTGCATGTATTTGGGCATTCACATCTTTTATAATGGGCAGCGAGCCCATTTCCTCCATCTCCAGATCAAGCCATTATCTCTCTCTCTCAAGGCTGTCCAGCAAACCCGCTCTTTGCTCTGGAGGGAGGGTACTATCTCTATCTCCAAAGGCTATTCACTACACAAACACCCTTGAAAACGAGTGAGAACAAAGGCAGTTGTGCCTCTGTTCTGTTTAAGAGATCCATGGAAAATTGCCTCCAAAAAGTAGGCTTCCATTCCTGATGATGCTCTGGGTTAATCAACAAGGATCAGAAACAACAAATGGCAGAAAATTCAAACAAATCAAGTATTTACCGTGTGCTCCTTAGTAGGGGAGGCTAGGGTGGTCATAAAATAAATTAAGAAACAAATTAAAAGGGCTCTTTAAAGACATGACAAAGGCTGAAGTCAGATTTATTCAGTCATGTGACCAAGGGTAAGAGAGGTAGGCGAGGGTCAGATCATGTAGAGCAGGAGTTTGGATTTTATTCCAGTGTGGTGAGAAGCATTTGGAAGTATAGCTGTTCAAAGGGGCATCTCCTTATGCTGGCATCCAAGGCTTTGGTTCATCCATGTGAATAATGGGAACATTCAGCCAAAGTCAGTTAAAAACCCAGTTTCCAGGGGTGCCTGGGTGGCTTAGTCAGTTAAGCACCAGACTTTGGCTCAGGTCATGATCTCACAGTTTGTGGGTTCTAGCCCCACATCAGGCTCTGTGCTGACAGCTCGGAGCCTGGAGTCTGCTTCGGATTCTGTGTCTCCCTGTCTCTCTGCCCCTCCCCTGCTCATGCTGCGTGTGTCTCTCTCTGTCTCTCAAAAATGAATAAACGTTAAAATATTAAAAGAAAAAAACCAGTTTCCAGTGAGTCCTCATGGAAAGGCAGAAAGATGTGGCCTCTGCCTGGAAGCAGGTGGTGCCCCCTGTATTTGCAGAATGGGCACCCAGAGAATAACTGTGGGACAGAAGGAATTGAACTGACATCCAATTTGCAAGTCCTGAACCATTGGCTTTTTAATAGTTGATCTTGTCTGGGTTATGGACCATGCACAGTGCTAGGGGAATGACCCTTTTGTCTCATCAAAGGGAAGTTCTATAGCCTAACAGATCAGACCCTCTGGACTCCTATCTCAACCTAGCTGTGCCGCCCCTGACCAGTTACTTAACCTCTCTGAGTCTGTTCTGTCCTCTGAGACGTGAGATAACGACAGAACCTATATCAGAGGGTTGTAATGAGGGTCAGAGGAGTCATGTGAACAGCTCAGCACAGTGCCTGGCGCAAAGTAGGGTTCAACTCATATTTTCAGTCAAGTCAAGAGAAGGCAGTGGCCCAAAGATCAAGGTTGCTGGAGAACAAAGTCTGCAAGATGTAAACACAAAGCCAGACTCTGAAGGCCTCCCAGGATTACAGAATGGCTTCATCTGTGATTTCTATCAGGTTTTCCAGGGCTGGTGACTTATAATAGAAAGTGGTAAAGACATAAAAGGTGATAGGGAGCAGAGTGGTATAAAGAAATGGACTTTGGACCCAGACAGACCTCAGGGTGAAGGCTGGTGTATGCCTGCCTGACTTTAATGACCTCAGTTATTATATTTCCCAAACCTAATTTCCTCATTTATAAAATGGGAGAAACAATTGACAAAACGGACAAATCCTACTTGAGTTTTGAGGATTAAGTGTTAATAAGAAGCAGCTGACACATGGTAGCTATCCAGTAAATAGTAAGTCTTCTGAGAGCTTTTTTTTTTTTTAAATAAAGATTTGCCTCTCCACACAGAATTAAAGCTGAAAAGTTTCTAGAACAACACCTTCACTTCACAGATGGGGAAGCACAAGGTCTCAGTAGGCTGGTCTTAGGGTTCTTGTTCAGCTTCCTGGCCATTGCTTTGCCCATGTGACCCAGCTTCCCCGAGTGAAGGGAGGCTATCTGAGATCCCCAACTAGGAAACGAGGTGGGGAAACCTAACCCAGCTGGGACTTTTGTCAGCTCTCCAGCAGGGCCTGCGTCAATTAGTTTAATGGACTCTTTTGTGCAGCCCTGGCCAGGGGGCAAGAGGGGACAGTATTTATTTGCTTTTTCCTTTCGCTACCTGGGCTTCACCAATGCTCATCCTTATATTGACTTAGAGGCCTTCAGCATTTGGAAATCTATGCTTACCCATCCCTGTTACCGTAACAACGAGGCCCCTAACAGTGCCAGATGCATAATGTCCTACCTTGTTCTTTAATACCCAGGAAAAAAAAATGTGACCACTCTCAGATCTTATACTTTTTCCAAGGGGGAGAAAAAGCCCCCTCTGTTGTTAACATAGTTTTAAAATATCAAAATAAAAAAAAATTGGGGCACTTGGCTGGCTCAGTCGGTGGAATGTGTAACTCTTGATCTCGGGGTTTTAAGTTTGAGTCCCACACTGAGTATAGAGATTACTTAAAAAAAAATAAAATCATTTAAAAAATCCACCCCCCAGCCCCCTGACCAAATTATCTGCAAGCTGCTGAGCAAGGTACTTACCTACCCTGGCCGTTTGCTTCATGTCTCATCCTTGGCTGCTCTCTACCACGGCCTTCAGGTCTTGTACTACTTATCAAGCTGGCAAAGGACGCCTGGAAATCTGACAATTCTCCCTGTCATCCCTGTACCAAGGGTCCAAGTTCAATGGCAAGAGCTCAATTCTTCATTATACGAATAACTTCACTTTCTTGGGCCCAAAATTTAACAACTTACTGGGGATTCAACACCCTAAACGCATTTTCACATAAATATTCAGTGCCTTTTCACTAACTCTGATTCTATCAGGTGGGCGTGGGCAAGAAAAGTTGCATCGTTACTTACAGGAGGAAACCAAACTGGGTAGTGGAACCCAATTTTTTTGTTCTTTTTATGTTTACAAAATGATTTTGGTTGGCATGTTTAGCCAGCAAGAGGCGCTCCGGGAATTATCTGCAAATTGGAGCCTTTTAAATTCTGGAATCTCTTAAAGATAACCCTGACACAGTGATCTCTGTTTTTATATTTCTAGTCTGTTTTCATCCTGTAACTTCCCTTCAGGGAGTCTAAGAAAGCGTGAACTCCAAGGGAACAAAAAATGGACACATATTCTAAGGAAGGTGCCCAAGACAGAATGAGGAAGGAAATGTTTGTTAAAGGTGTGGGTGAGGGTACCAGAGAGTCTGTGTTCCGGCATAGCCTTGATTGCATAGATGACCTCTTTAACATCCCTGCTTTGATTCCACCAACAGCACAGACCACTCAGAGATGTTGTACACATCACCAGCCTGAAATTGCCATCAGGACTCTAGAGTTAAGTCCTGTCTCCTTCCATTTTCCATCATACTTACTTCCCTGCCTTTCTTCACTGAAAACATTTCTATCATCTGTTATGGGAAAACTAGAGAAGTCACAATGCATGTGTGATTTAGTGACGGAGACAACACATACAAACAGCTAACAGAGAACAAAAATGAGGAGATGCTGGCCAAATTTTGTCTGCCTGCCGAAAGGGGATAGAGCATAAGGTTAGTCACAACACAGCTGGGAAGATTTTCCAGAAAGGGCACCCTTTGGATTGGCTCTTGCAAGACGTGAGGAGGTGGATTGTCAGAGAGGTGGCCTTCCTGATAGGGAATGCAATGAAGTGTAAGGGAAGGAATAATCAATTGGGAGTTAGGAGAACTTGGGGTTTGTCCAAGGTCTCTTGATGTGGGATCTATTTGAGGGGGTGGGGTGGCTCAGCGTCCTCAACACCATTTTCCAATGCTAACAATCTCTGATTAGGCTATGATTCTGTGATGGGTCAGGAATACAAGAAGGTAGGAATGAACCTCAGCTGTCAGCCAGCAAACAAACAGGGATCTCAGTCCTGTAACTGCAAGGGAGTGAATTCTGCCAACAACCTGAATGAGCAAGGAAATGGATTTTCCCCTAGAACCTCCAGAAAGGTACACAGTCTGCCAACATCTTGGTTTTAATCCTGAGATCCTACCTGACTTCAGGTGGGATCCTACCTGTCTTCTGACCTACAGAACTGCAAGACAATGAATTTGTGTTGTTTTCAGCCACTAAAGTTTTGCAACAGCAAAGTATTGCAACAGCAGTAGGAAAATGATGCACTACCTGTAACAGACCAGCTTTGGTCCTCCTCTGGCCATGCCCCTCAGGTGTGAGGAGTCTAAGAGACCAGAGAGAGGTGCCCACCTGAAGCTCCCTTCTGGACCATGCTTCAGTGAGTGGGGCCTTGGAATCTCTGTTCAACAGCCCTGTTCAACTCCTAAGGCTTTGGGCACCTCCCCCTACTTTCTCTCCTCCAGGGGATGGACAGAACCTTAAGAGAACACCTGCTTAGGCCTGCGTTTGGGAGTGGGGTGAGGCCAGAGCTGGGATACCGGGCTACAATGTCCACTCAAGCACAGGTGAGTCCCCTCGATGTGAGGCAGAGTGAGGGTGGGGGACATGTGGGGAGAAAAAGGGGTCAGGAGGAGGGCTAAAGGTTGAGCTGGCTCTCTCTATGCTGCTGTGTTCTGGTGTGGGACTCTGGGAAGGCTGCAGATTTTAAATTCATATCATGTATTCCAGGTCTTTATGGGGACATATTTCCCACACAGGATAGTAGAACATATCTTCACAGTCTGTTAGCTTGATTTATACTTCTAAATACTTAGGCATATGTCTGGGGCCTCCATCTGTGCCCTTGGTCTGTCCCTGCAATGATAGCGGCAGGCCTATTGTCTACCTCATACCCATAGTCATACCCTGCCTCCCATCCCAGGAATCTCCCCATTACCTTGTTTTATTTTCTCCAGAACACCTAATGCTGTCTGAAATTATTTATGTGCCTACTTGTGTCATCACCACTGCCTTTCCCCATTAAAATGTAAACTCCAGGTCTGTCTTACTCAATGCTGTTTAGCCAGTAGTCAGATGAAGTAGGTGCTTAATATTTGTGGGATGAGTGGATGGGCAAATGCACTGAGGAGAAGGAGACTTGCAGGGGGGCAGAGGTGTTTCACTGTGTGTGGGGAATTTGGAAATGTGGGTCTTTGTGTAAGCTCTGCCACCAACCCTTCCCCACTCTGGAGAATTGGAATAAGAGTCCCTGTGGCCTCTTTAGGTTTTATGTTTCTAAGATATTCCAGGAAAGGGGGAAACCCTAGTGGTTCCTGGCCAAGAGGCTCCTATTGCTAACTTTATTAATTATCTATTGGTGTCTATCAAATTACCCCAAACTTAGCAGCTTCGAACAACATGCATAGATTATTAAACAGCTTTTGTGGGTCAGGAATCTGGGAGTGGCTTAGCTGGGTGATTCTGATTCAGGATCTTTCATGAAGTTGTGGTTTCATGGGCCTGGGCTGCCATTACCCGAGGGCTCACCCACAAGGCCATTGGCTGGAGGCGTGGGGTCCTTGCTGGCTCTTGGTAACAGGCCTTGGTTGCTGACCATGTGGACTTCTCCAGAAGGTCACTTTAGTGTTTTCATGACAAAGTGACTGGACCCCCTAGAGCAAGTGATCCAAAAAAGGGAGAACAAGAGGAAAACAAATGCTTTTTTTCCCCCTGTGTTGGAAGTGACACACCATCACTTTTGTCTTATTTGCTGGAAATGAGTCACCAAGTACAACCCATGCTGAAGGACTGGGGGATTAAGGTCTACTTTTTGAAAGAAGGTGTATTTGTAGATATGTTTTTATTTTTAATTTTTTTACTTAAAAAAAAAGTTTATTTTTTGAGAGAATGTGCGTGAGCATGAGCAGGGAAGGGGAAGAGAAAGGGAGAGAGAGAATCCCAAGCAGACTCTGATCTGTCAGCCCGGAGCCTGTTGTGGGGCTCTAACCCACAAACTGTGAGATCATGACCTGAGCCGAAATCAAGAGTCAGATGCTTAAACAACTGAGCCAATATGGTTTTTTTTAATTTTATTTTTTATTTTTTAAAATTTACATCCAAATTAGTTAGCATATAGTGCAACAATGATTTCAGGAGTAGATTCCTTAGTGCCCCTTACTCATTTAGCCCATCCCCCCTCCCACAACCCCTCCAGTAACCCTCAGTTTGTTCTCCATACTTATGAGTCTCTTCTGTTTTGTCCCCCTCCCGGATTTTATCTTACTTTTGTTTCCCTTCCCTTATGTTCATCTGTTTTGTCTCTTAAAGTCCTCATTGAGCCGATATGTTTTAAACCATCGTACTGGCCGAGACAGGTATGTCTTACTTCCAGGTCTAACCTTCCTCTCTGCTTTTTTCATCATCACCTCTTGTTTGTCTTGGGCCTTTGAATCTTTCCCTATTTTCTCTTTATGTTGCTTCTCCTATTTTCTCTGGCCACAGAAGTACACAGATTGCTGGCATTCTCAGAAGTCCCTTTCACTCCTAGTTGTTATCCCTACGTTCTAGGATGCATCTCCCAAGAGGGTCCCTCCTCCTCCTGCTCTCTCTCTCTCTCTCTTTTGAAGTTTATTTATTTATTTTTGAGAGAGAAGGAGAGAGAGCTCGTAAGTGAGGATGGGGCAGAGGGAAAGAGAGAATCCCAAGCAGGATTTGCGCTGTCAGCATCAGAGCCTGACATGGGGCTTGAACCCATGAAATGCGAGATCATGACCTGAGCCCACATCAAGAGTTGGACGCTCAACCAATTGATCCACCCAGGCATCCCCCCTCTTTTTTTTAAAGTTTATCTATTTGTTTTGAGAGAGAGCACACATGCATGAGTGGAGGAGGGACACAGAGAGAGAGAGAGAAAAAAATCCCAAGCAGGCTCCACACTGTCAGCCTGGAGCCCAGCATGGGGCTCAAACCCACAAACCTTGAGATCATAACCCAAGCTGAAACCAAGAGTCAGATGCTTAACCAACTGAGCCACCTAGGTGCCCCAGCCCCCTGTTCTTTTGGTCTCGCTCCTCCTGCCTTCCTGTCTGAACATGGGCATTCCCTGATACCCTCTTGTTTCAAATTGACCTGTTTCCAGGGTACCCAGTCCCATCTTTCCTGCTCAGCATGCCCAGACCCATGCTAGTACACCAGGGCTCTGAGTATGTTACTCTCCCTGCTCAGAAAATTTTAAGAGCTTCCCTTGGTTTCAGACATAGGAATGGACTTTTCAGCTCAGCATCACTAGTCTCACAGTATGTGAGGTTATAGTGCTTTGATGTTTAACCTGCAAGGGGCTTGAAATCCCAAGATCTGAGGTGAAATCCTACATGTGTCACTTACTCAAGTTGCTTCACTTGAATAAGCCTGTGTTTTCTTGTCTCCTAAAGCAAAACAGCATTATTTCCAATCAAGTATCTTGATTATTAAATTAAATAATATATATGAAGTATTTGTTCACATTTAATCATAAGCTACACTGTAGCTGCTATCATTAGCATCCCATATAAAGGCGCTTAGCAAAAAGTGCATGGCACAAAGTAAGTGCTCAACAAATCAGTGCTTTCCCAAGGCGTTGCTTGAGTGTGTCCTGCTGGTGTTACTTTTATTTTAAGGGGCGCCTGGGTGGTGCAGTCGGTTAGGCGTCCGACTTCAGCCAGGTCACGATCTCGCAGTCTGTGAGTTCGAGCCCCGCGTCAGGCTCTAGGCTGATGGCTCAGAGCCTGGAGCCTGTTTCCGATTCTGTGTCTCCCTCTCTCTCTGCCCCTCCCCCGTTCATGCTCTGTCTCTCTCTGTCCCAAAAATAAATAAACGTTGAAAAAAAAATTAAAAAAATAAAAATAAAATAAAATGATTTGTTCCAGTTGCTTTTCATTTATAACAAGTGACAGGACTTCCAGATGTATATGTTAATGCATTTACTTTATATCTGAGATTGGCAAACTTTTTCTTTCTGTATAGGGCCAGAGAGTAAACATTTTAGACTAGGTCATGTATGGTCTATGTCACAACTATTCAACTCCACTGTCACAGCACAAAAGCAGCCATAGACCATGTGTAAATAAATGGGCACGGCTGTGTCCCAAAAAAACCCTTTATCATTGGGCACTAAAATCTGGATTTCATATAGTTTTCACAGGTCATGTAATATTATTCTTCTTTTGATTTTTTTCTCAACCATTTAGAAATATAAAAACTATTCTTAGCTGGTGGGCTATACAAAAACAGACGGTGGGGTAGTTGGTCTGTGGGGCCATTTTTGACCCCTGATACAGTGTTCATTATATTTACATAGGGGTGCCTGTCTGGCTCAGTTGGTAAAGCATGTGACTCTTGACCTTGGGGTTGTGGGTTTGAGCCCCACATTGGGTGTAGACATTACTTAAAGATAAAATCTTAAAAAAATTTACATAACACAGTGAGCTGATAGGGAATGACGTGAAGTAGAGTACAGATGATATGTGGATCTGGAGAATATTCAGACAGTGGTACAGGAATAATCTAAGTTGTGGCAACACATCAACAAGTGTTCGGCCCATAAAGCTGAACAATCTGGTTCAAAGCCGTCCATCTGTACTTCTTTGAGGGCCCAGCCAAACTGGGCTTCTATTTGCCCAAGCACACCTTGCACACGTCCCAGTCTCTTGGTATGGAATACCCTCTCTGAGTTGGTTTTACTCACAATACTTCTTACAACAAATGTGTGGGATTTTTCCACTGGAAAAACCATTCCTGGCTTTAGGAGACAAGAAAACACAGGCTTATTCAAGTGAAGCAACTTGCCCAGGGTCACATCAGGAGTAAGTGACACATGTAGGATTTCACCTCAGATCTTGGGATTTCAAGCCCCTTGCAGGTTAAACATCAAAGCACCATAACCTCACATACTGTGAGACCAGTGATGCTGAGCTGGTCTGATACGAACTGGATGTCCCACAACTCAATTCAATTCTGACACTAACTCCCTGGAGCCAGCATCAGATTTCATAGGTTTAAGGGCTCAGTTCCACAAGGATGCCCCCAATTCAGATACCAGTTGCAAGGAATGGGTACCAAGGTACCCACACTTCTGTCTGACTCGGCTGAGAAGTCATGGCTTCCCACAACCCCTCCTTTCAGGTTCAGTAATCTGCTCAGATGGTTCACAAAAGTCAGGAAAGTGCTGTGCTCACCATTCCCGGTTTACGATAAAGGATATTATAAAGGATACAAAAGAACAGACAGATGGAGAGGTACACCGAGTGAGGAATGGAAGCGTCTGGAACACAGGTGCTTCTGTCAGGGACAAGGACCAAATACAAATCTTTTATATTTCTTTTTATATATTTATTTGTATATCATGATGTCACACCTTCCCATTAGGCTCACTAAAATCACATCCTTTAAAGGCTATATTAAATGCCACCTCTGTCAAAAACCTGCCAGTGATTCCTTCCTACCCCCTACAAATGCTATGTTCCCTTCTCTTCACGCCCTTTTCTCTCAGCAATAGCTTGTTGGCACCTCCATTATTGTATTATAGTTATTTGGCTATTTATCTTACTTAAAATCAAGGTTCTTGCAGTCTGGGACCTTGTCTAGCTAGGATCCCACAGTGCCTGGCACACAGCACGCACTCAGAAAGCATTTCTTGAGTTTTGTTTCCTTGAATTGAAAATGGGCTTTGACATTATTGTGGCCCCTGTGTAACTGACATAATGGAGTGAAAGAGATTAGCTAGTCAAAAATATAGTAAATAGAGCAGGCCTGGTGGGAGGCTGAGGAGGGGAAAAGCCTTTGGAACATGGGGCTAACAGAGAGTCTGGCTCGCTCTGCAAGATGGCATGGCTGGTCTATGTTATTGAGACCTTAGGCAGGAAACGGGTCTGAACAGAGAGAAAAGTAGGGCTTCCTAGAGCTTCCCACGCATCTGAGAGGCTAAGCAAAGAGCACAGTGAAATTCAGCGGCTGGCTCCCTCTGGGCCTCAAGAGAGCTGAGGTCTGAGAAGGCCTCATGATACACATCGTGCCCCAGTTCCGCAGAGTGAATCAGTCTCTGAAGCAATTGGCAATCAGCCTTAATCACGAGCCACATCTCGCAGGTTCGGTACAGACGAGCTTTGTCATTTCTCTGAGGGAATCACTGCCATTTCTCTTCCAGGCTCAGAGCAGTTCTCCCTGCCCCATCTAGGCCTGATGAGATGGCAATTTAAACCGCTCCGATTACCAGGTTTCATTAGGTAAGAAGGACCGATTAAGCAACAGTGGCCCAAATAACCTTAGGGGTACAGACACTTTTTCAAAGCCAGCGGAAGTCTTGCCAAATTAAAGGATGTCAGGATGAGATACTATGAATATCAGTTTCCTTCTCTTTGGCAGTGGAGAGGATTAATTAAATGCTTGTGAAGTGCTTTGAAAGTTTAAGCTGTTAAGAATTATTGTTCTGTGTAATAGGGAAAAAATAGAATTCTTGGCTCATTAAAGCTGTAATGTTGTAAGCCTGAGTGCTTTTCTCAGGATATCTTTGAGAGCTACATTTTTATTAAAAGAAATAAAGAACAAAGAAAAGAAATGTCTATGAATACACATATACACCTGGAAAGTCAGCCGGGTTTATCAATGTTTCTGTTGATTAAGGGGTGAACAGCAAGAAGCTGTTTCTTACTGACTACCAAAGAGACAGTTATGAAGAATCAATTGTTCAAATGTGTAGGGACAGTCGCACTAAAATATTAGCAGGCAGGCATTTGCTTTCTCTTGAGGGACTAAAAGGCTGTGAGATTCCCTGCATGTAAACATGCAGCTCAATGAGCTTTGATGGCCTCTTCAGTCCTAATGTCCTGACTAAACCAGGAAGACATCCTTCTGCCTTCACTTTGTTGGCTGATTTGCCCTGGGACGGTTTTTGCTTTGTATCCAGATGTTCTGTGATATTTGAAAGGGTGCCATCCTAGTGGGCTGTCACTTCTGTTTCCATCTTTGTTGACTGAGGGCTTATACTTCCTTTTGTGTCTGTGCTAGCTTCCTAGTGCTGCTGGAGCAAATTACTATAAACTCAGAGGCTTAAAACAACACAAATGTATCTTCTTACGGTTCTGGAGGTCAAAAAGTCTAAAATCAGTCTCACTGAGCTAATGCTAAGGTGTCTGCAGGGCTGGTTGCTTCTGGAGACTCCTGGGGAGAGTCTGTTTCCTTGCCTTTTCAGCTTTCTGGACTCCACCTGCTTTTCCTGCTCAAGGCTCTTTCCTGCCACCACTCTGATCTCTGCTTCTGTCCTCACATGTCCTTCTCTCTGACTCTCTTCCTCCCATCTTTCCTGATTAAAGACGCTTGTGATTACAAGGGACAGTCCAGGATGATTTCCTCATCTCAAGATCCTTAACCCCATCTGCAGAGTCCTTTTTGCCCTGTAAGGGGACATAGTCACAGTGCTGGAGATTACTTGTGGGTGTTTGGGGGGCCATTATTCTGTCTGCCACAGTGCCCATCCCCTTGCCCCTTTCTGTTGTGTTCTCTCTACCCCAGCCAGGCCTTGCCTTAAATGTTTTACATGGATTAACTCATCTAATATTCACAACTACCCTGGAACAGAGGTCTCTTACTATAGATGAGGAAACGAAGGCAACAAGTTTAAATTACTTGTCGAGGGTCACTAATTTAGTACTCAAGTCTAGAATTCACAGACTTTGGACCCACATTGGGCTCCACGCTGGGCATGAAGCCTGCTTGGGATTCTCTCTCTCTCTCTCTCTCTCTCTCTCTCTCTCTCTCTCTCTCTGTCCCTCCCTCTCTCTCTCTCTCTTTCCCCCACCCCTTTTGCCCCTCCCCTGCTCACGCTCATGCTCTCTCTCAAAAACAAACAAAAAACTAAACTCACAGACTTTGTCTTTAAAGACTTTTTGTTGTCTTTATTGTCTTTAATTATAAAAGCAACACAATACAGGTGATTAAAAATAATTCAAATGAAAGTCATTGTCCCTCTCCTTCACTGGGTCTTTATCTGGAACCCCCTTTCCTAGTGGCCATCTGCAACTTCAGTGTTTCTGGTAGTCACCACTACACCCTACCAGTTACACACATTCCTTAATTTTTTTTAAGCTTATTTTTGAGAGAGAGAGAGAGAGAGAGAGAGAGAGAGAGAGAGCATGTGGGGAAGGGGCAGAGAGAGAGAGAGAGAGAGAGAGAGAGAGAGAGAGAGAGATTGAGGATCTGAAGCAGGCTCCACAATGAGAGCAGAAAGCCCAGTGCAGGACTTGAACTCACAAACCTTGAGATCATGACCTGAGCCAAAATCAGATCCTTAACCGACTGAGCCACCCAATTCTCTCTTTACACCTTAATTTTTTAATTAATATAGATAGTTGTATGCAGTTGTCCAGATAATATACCATAAACTTTTATTAATTCTAAAATTATTAAAATGCAAATCCTGAACTTGAAAATAATTCATGTGTAAACCCTTACAGATCAGCACAACTTAGTTGGAACACACAGGCACGGAGCAAAGAGCAAAGCCTTTGGAGTCCAGTGGACTTGAATGTTAACTTTCACTCCACCACTTATTAGTATGTGTCCTTGGAAAAATCACCCTTTCTTGAGTTTCAGTTTCCTCATCCTGAAATGCACCCTTCCTACATATTCCTAATTTTAAATTAAGTAGTGTGTAAATTTAAGCATGTTAGGAGTTCAACAAATGCTAGTTCTTCTAAGAAAGAAGGAAAAGATATCTGCTAATAATGAGTGAAAGCATGGACAAGAAAAACAGTAAATAGATTCCATCTACAACCAGTTTTTAATCACATGGTTCTTGTCTAATAGTCTTCATTTGCTTAACGAAAACTTTGAGGGCCCTGTGCTAGGCACTGCGTTCTTAATGGGGACACAGTGGTGAATGTGTCCTGTCCCTGCCTTTACTCCTTAGCACATAACAGGAAATCAACATATAATTTTTTTAAAGGGCTAAATCCTGATTATAAAGAAAAGATTTGGATCGTTGGAAATGACTATGTGTGTACTGGGGGTGGGGGGGAGCAGTGAGGGTGGGCAGGATTTATAGCAAAAGCCTCAGGACGTATACTAGCTGCATTTCAATGATTTAAAGACTGACCTTTGGAAAATAATTGTTAATATCATGTTCTCCCACAGACCACCAGGTGCATATAGGCCCGCAAGATTTTCTAGCTTCTTGCAAAATTTATTGACTAGCTTGTAATCTTTTTCCTGAAGAAATAGATTAGATGCAAGGAGAAAGAAGTTGTGGGCTAATGCATTTTCTGATCATTTGGGCTTTCTGGAAGTTTCTACAGTTAGTCCCGGTCACCTTTTTAGACATTCATGGTGTATCTCCAATTTCTTCTCTACCATGTTTGGCAGAATTCATTTTGGATGCTGTTTAATACAGTCACTAACCCCAGACAGAGAATGACTTGCAACAGGTGTGTCTGATAAAGAAAACATTGTTTCTGCTCTGCTTCAGGCATGTCTGACATGTTGGGGACCTGCTTTCCTTTGCAAAGCTGATAGGAATCTACTTGGGAGGGAGGAGTGCCTCCCAGTTTCAGGCCAGAAAGCCTCTCCGTTTGGCTAGCAGCAGAGTTAAGCTTGGAAGGAAATGCTAACATGTCTTCAGAGCTATCCTGAAGGAGCTAAGCTGAACGATAAATGGGTATTGATGGTCTAACATAAGAGGAGTTAGCAGTCATTTCCTGGGCAGGAGTTCTCTATGACTGCCTGGAAGCAAACAGGCCATCAGTGATTACAGAGTGATGGGTTTGGTCGTGTGAACTGGTCCATAGTAAAACAACTGTATTGACAACTTTGACATTATCTGAGATTGTGTATAATCCATGCAAAGGACAATTTGCTTTGACTACAGGACAGCCTGTGTGCCTTGATATTAATGCATTCACCAAATTAGTCAGTGAACTAGTAGAGGCTTGATGGAAGAGAAATTTGAAGTATGGGCCTTCTAAAAATTCAGGGATTGCAGAGACCTATTCAGAAATCCACTAATTAGAGCAGCACCAAGCAAGGACTAAACAAAAGCAGGATTTGTGCTTTGGGAAAAGGGCAGTGGTGACTGGGGGGAGGGAGAGCTATGCTAAGAGAGACTAAGGCTTTGAGCTTTTGGGAGCATTTGGAAAGTTACTATAGCATTGTATTGTATTGGAGGGATGATATGGAGTATATCTGAGTATAACATATAATATAACACAAAATATTTGTAATTTGACTATATATAATTTGAACTCATGTTTCTTAAATTAAGTACACTGGTATGCCCAAAGATCTGGCTAGACAGATGTGTCCAAGTGCTTTTAATTAATAGAACTGTTTAAAAATAGTCATGTAAGGGAATGTGGGGTGAGGAAGAATGTGTGTGTATGTGTGTATTTTTAGAGAATTCCCATGTGAAAGAAATAATGATAGCTAATGGTGAACACGATTCAGTTGTTAAAAATCATGGACCAATGTAGTAAAACACTTTCCACTTATTCTACTTGCTCCTACTTCATCTCTTGGGTAGAATCTCACCAGGCATCATGAAAAGAACAATTGTCTTTGAGAAGATGCCAGTGAGTTGGTATCTGACCCATATTAAATATCTGGTTATTGTGAGTTCATTTAAGATCCCAAAGTGTTGATGTGTCATCAGTGTCTTCTTTATTCATAAGTAGGAAAGAGGAAAGTCAAGTTGCTTAGTATCACCAGAGCAGTTACTAGGGGTCAGCTACAGGACTAGCACTGTATGTTTCATTGGAGTAGATGGAATTACCATTTGATGTGATTTGAGGGGAACAGGATGTCTCCTTACCTTGAAATATTTTCCCTGCATGGCCTGAAAATATTTAGCACTCATCCTGAAATACTATCAAGTAGAGCACTAGTGGGGTTGGCTTTACAGTTTACAAAATGATTTTCTACAGATTAGATGTCCTGGAAGGAGAGTTGTCTTTTTTTATTTTTTATTTATTTTTTAAAAATTTTGATATTGTAAGTAGACTTCACGTCCATTGCGGGGGCCCAACACGGGATTTGAACTCATGACCCAAGATCAAGACCTGAGCTGAGATCAAGACCTGAGCTGAGATCAAGAGTCGGAAGCTTGTCCAACTGAGGCATCCAGGCACCCCTACAGTTGTCTTTTTATTCAGAAAAGGATGCCTAATTACTTCACGATTGGGCTATTTTCCTTCAAATGTTTAACATTGATAGTAGTGATGTTTGTGTCTCACCTATCAGCTATTCATACCTCCAATAGGAATGAACTAAATCTGACGGAGCCCCTCCTAGATCTGGTTAAGATTAGTACAGATGAAATTAATCAAATGAGATTAGTTTTGCATAACCAGGAAGCTGGAGAAGGAAGAAGTAATTTTGGCTCTTCTAGCTGAGAGCAGACACGATCAAAGCCAAGGAAAGCAAGTGCTAGAATTCCAGGGGCAGAGTTGCTTCTGAGTAGCTGAGGTAAAAGTTCCAACCCTTTGAGATTGCTGTGTGGTGTCTCCAGGGAACGCTTTGTCCTGGGAACCCCTGTGGCTTAAAAGAGTCCACCAGCTAATAAGGTGACTTCCCTCCTGTCAGCAGTGGGCCAGGTGAGACTGCTATTTTCAGATGGACAAAATGCTGTTGGATAGGAGACTGGTCAGGGACATAAGGGGGCCAAAATTTGATTTTGGCAAAGCCGGGTGTGTGGAACTTTGGCAAGTTTCATATTGGCAAGTTTTCTTTGGTTAATGCCCATTGCACTGTTAGCACAGGCCAAGAGGTCCTGAGGAGCAATTCCCCAGTGTTGCTCCTCCCCCTTAGGGCAAGAAAGTGACTGCTTGCATCCTTTACAAACCAGTATGAAGCCACGTGACTATTCCCAACACATCACCTGTGAAAATGAAAAACTTACCTCCAAGCTGCAGTGAAACTGAACTCTGTTGACCTTATAACAACTCCCCACCTCCAAAAAAATGTGAGAGGAAACTGCAGTTTAAATAATGTAAAATTATATTTTGTGTAAGTAATGTTGGGCATCTATACGTACATATCTGGTATGGGATTGTATTAACAGACAATGTAGGCTAATTTATGGGCAATTGAAAGGATTTTTAAGGGTTATTTTGATTACATATATTTTTCTTTATGGGTGGAATTTAGAACCTAATCCCAATAAGAAATGACACCTTGGCTCTTGGCTCTTCCTCACATCCTATCCTCCCCTAAATCCAACTGATTTCACTCCAGATCCAACTGTCTCTTGAACACCCTCCTGAACATGTTCTTTGCCATCTTTTGGTTCAGGCCTTCGTTTCTTTCTTAGACAGATGTGTTCTCCCTGGTCAGCCTTCACTCATTTTGGCCAATCTCCTTAGTTGAGCCCTACATCCCTATCATGTTCAGTTCTGGACATAACCATTCTTTTTTGTGATTATGGCTTCCCGTATGTTACCCTAGCTTGGAAGGCCCTTTCCATCTTCCTCTGGACAACTCTTACCCTTTAGCCAAAGCCCAGTTCCAACTTTATCCCTCAGTAAATCCTTTCTTGGCCTCACCAGTCTGAGAAGTATTGTCTATTACATAATTTGGATACCTTGACCCACAAAGCCAAGATCTGTCCTGATCTCACTGACTTCAGCATTGTCTATACCACATACCCATGACTTGTGCCCTCTCAGTCCCTTCTCCATCCCTCCAAGGGAAAAAAAAAAAAAAAACCCACAGTGGAGATTGTTTTTCAGTTCCCGCAACTGGGCAGGCTTCTTAGCATGCAAGGCTTTCTGCTGAAATGCTTTTCTCCTTTTCAAGTCTTCCAGTTACCCCACAATGTGGTTAATTCCTTCTAAAACTTCTGTTCTAACTCAATCACCTATCCTATATTATCTATCTGGCCTGTTATGTATCTTCTTGGCATCAGATACCTTTTTATTTCTTTTGTAACATTTTCCACAGTCCTAGTGATATATTTGTGAGATTAATATTTGTGTACCTCATTAGATTGTATGCACTCCATGAATGCAGGGCTACTGTCTCTATTCTCAGAACTATTCCACTGCATCTGTCATTGATGGAATGAATGATTGAAGAATAAATGAGTTAATGTCTTCCTGACTAGGTAAGCTCCATGCATGTCCAAGCACAGTGTATGACAGAACATATTAGAATCACTATGTAAATACTTATTGTTGAATAAGTGAATGATATAACATATCAATAACTGCACATAACTCAACCAAAGTTCTTCATCTGACTTTTGGGCTTTGGGGACAAGCATAACAGAAGTATATTAGTATTATAGCTTGCAGCTAAGAACATGTGGTCTTTTACTTTCCCAACCTCAAGAAACACTGGATGTGATAACGGTTCCATAGAAAGAGAGCAGCCACAATAAGTATTAGGTTGAAAACAGAAGTAGAGGTATCAACACACAACAGTCTACAAATTTGTTGAGGGAAGCCAGAAATTAGCAGCTTGCACCAGTACCTAAAATAACTGTGTCTTTGGCTTTCGATCTGAAACTTTCAGTTTGTTCTCAGTAAAGTGATTGCATAAAAACTTACCATTCCCAAAGCTTTCCTATTGGTGAAGAGTTTGGAGATAATGGGGAGACTACTCCCTGGATATTTTCTAATACCCCATGTAAAAAGTACCTTCTTAGTTTTCGTATAGAATAGTATTTTTATGGAGCATCTTACATGGAAACCCAGTTTGTAAATGTCTCAGACACTGGCGTTTGCTCAGATATATGCATTGTACCCATCAAAGAACTGTTAATGACTTTTCATTTTTTATTTAAAAAGAAATGCAGTCCCATGAGTGGGACTTCCGGGGAAAGGCGTGCTTTCCACACTACCCACTTTTCAGCTAAAATAAGCCTTTGAAACTCATCCGGGTTTTGCTGAAGAGCTGCTCAAACCAAAGGGAGGGGCTTGGACTTCTTGTTTAGGGGTGGGGTCCCGGTCGGTGGGCACCGCAGCCGGCTTCTTTTCCTTTGGCAAAGAGTGGAGTTGGGAAGGGTCGGTGGAGGCACTGCGTGAAACCAGCAAACCCGACAGGAGGGGCGGTAAATAGGGGCGAGGGTGCAGGACTACCCCCTTGGGCCGCGCGCGAAACAAAGCCCCGCGGGGGACGCTCGACCACGCGGCAGGCAAGCGCTAGCTTCCTCCGGGCGGAGATGGTTGCGGGCGAGAGCGTGACGTGCCCGCGTTTGTCGGGCGCGAGCTGTTAGTAGCAGCAACGGTAACCGAGCAGCCAGAGCGCCAACCGCCACCCTCGGAGACCCGCACCACGATGCCCACGCAGCTCGCCGCCGGCCGGACGAGTGCCTCTGCGCCTGCGCGCCCGCGGGAAGCCCCGCCCCCTCCGGGCTGCCGGCGCGCGGGGCCGCGCCTCCTCATGGCGGCCGCCGCAGTGTGTGGTATTTAGCGGGGGCGCGCGGCGGGCTCGAGGACGCGCGAAACGACGGCGGCGGCGGCGGCGGCCAGGGGGGAGCCGGGACAGCGGTTGCGGGGCGCGCTCTCGAGCGGCGGCGGCGGCCCAGGGTGTCCCGTCGGTGCCGGCACGGGGAAGAGGCGGTGGCACTGCCCGCGGTGGCGGGAGTTCGCGGCAGCGACGGAGCGCGTTTGAGCCAGGACTGGGGTCCGAGGCGCGCTCTCCGCCCACAGGTAAGTGGGGCCCGGCCTGGAGGGAGGAGCCGGCCGCGAGGGGCTCTCCGGGAGGAGGACGCCCAGGCCCGGTAATGGCGGCGGGCGGGAAGGGCGGCGGGGCCGGGTCGCGCCACTCGGGCGGGGGCGCGGGTAGCCCCTGGCGCCGGGCGCCTTTGTCTCGGCCAGAGCCCGGCCGCTCGGCCGAGCGCCGCCCCCCGCCCCTCCCCTCCCCTGCTCGGCCCAGCCCGCGGTAGCGAGCCGGCTCGCCCCCGCCCCCGGCGCCCCGGGCCCGGCAGGCCCGCGGTGGGGGTCGGCCCCGCGCGGTCGGGCGAGGGCGGGGAAGGGCCTCCTGGCCGCCCGGCCCGGCCCCCCTGCTCCCGGGAGGCGGGCCTGGCGGGGGGAGGCGCCGGGCGCTCCCCGCGCCCCGGTGCCGGCCTTTGTTGTCAAGGGTCCCGGGGTGTGCGGCCAACATGGCGGAGGTCAGCTGAGTGCGGGCAGTGGCCGGCCCTTCGCTCCGGCCCCTCCCGGTGCCGCTCTGGGCCCGGGGGCCGGCCGGGGCGACTTGGCCGTCCTTGGCCTCCTCTGCCTGCCCGCGACCCCGGGAGCGGCCGTCCCCAATGGCGCTGCGTTCTTGCTCCCGCTCCCGGCCTCAGCCTTCATTGTGCGGTGGGAAGAATGCAGCCTCCTCCCTTGTTTATGTCTTTAGAGAGGAGATCGCGTGAACGGCTTGCCAGGGAAGCCCTAGTTTTTATTGTAAACCTTGGTTTTCCTAGGCTTCATTTTTCGGGTAGTTTGGGGGCCTTTCTTGAGTCTCTGAGATTATAACTCAGGAATGTGGGAAACCTGGGCCACAGTGTTGCGTAGGTTTTTCTTTTCTCCATTCCTGGAAAGATTCAGAATTTGTTTGCTCTGACATCCAGAGAGGTCCCAGTTTGTGTGTTCAGAAAATCAGATTGTGTAGCTGATTTGTCAAAGTCACGGAAGCCGTGAGTCTGGATATAGGGCAGCGATCAGACTGCCTGTTCTAGCAGTTGAACATTTACCATTTCCAGATAAGCGGCTGTCAAGGGTAAATTGTTAACTCTTTAAAGCAGTTGAATGTTGGGAGCACAGACTCGGAAGTCGTATTGCCAGCTTTGGTTCCATCCTGTCCCACCCGTTTGTGACCTTGGGCAAGATGCTTAACCTCTCTGTGCTTGATTTTCCTTATCTGCAAAATGGGTGTTATGACAGTACGTACGTCCAGTAGGATTGTTGGGAGAGTTGATAAGATGATAGTAGGTGAAGGGCTTAGAGCAGTGGGGTTAGTGGTTAATAAATGTTTGCTGCTTGGGCTCTTGTTCTTTCATAATTAATGAGTTCATTTTGGCATGATGGATATGTTGGAAGTACACAGACCAAAATATGTGAGCTCACATTGTACGTTGTTAGTGCTTTGGTTTTTATTTTACTGCATTTTTTTAGTTAAACAAAATGAACAGAGGTTTAGATAGTAAATTGACAGGCACTCTGAGATAGTGGCATTTGGAAATTTATATAGTAAGGAATTTGGATAGGTCTTGTGTGGTCTGGAATTATAAAAAAAAAAAACAACCAAGTGCTTAAGTGAGGTTTCCTTTTAGCACTTTCACATTTATGGATCAGTTCACTTCCAAGGGCTTGTGTTAACTAACTTGGAAGAGTGGAATAACGAATCCTTTTGAATGTTAGGTGTCTATGGTGTTACCACCCCTTTTAGACATAAGGGAAGAGCAAAGGGTAGTATGGTTATAAATGTAATGGTCTGGGGGCGCCTGGGTGGCTCAGTCAGTTAAGTGTCCGACTTCTGCTCAGGTCATGATCTCAAGGTTCATGAGTTCCAGCCCCGTGTGGGGCTCTGTGCCAACAGCTCAGCCTGCTTCAGATTCAGTGTCTCCCTCTCTCTCTACCCCTCCCCTGCTCACTCTCTGTCTCTCTCAAAAATAAATAAAGATTTAAAAAAAAATTTTTTTAAATGTAATGGTCTGGTAATTTTATCAGGGAAATATTGGTTCAAATTGTGGAGGAGAGAATATTGGTAGCTGTTAGGAGAACTTTATGATAAGTACGTTTTGAGACTTAAAAGTGGATTATACGAATTGTGTAATTTTTCATTCTGGAAATTACAGAAACTTGTGATTTGGAATGGTTAAGTGGCAACCCTAAAGTTAGTTTTGCCAAAATCTTTTCTTAGGTATATTATAGAATTGGTTCAGGTGCCCCCTGTTGGGATCTTTTCAGCATAATTTAGTAACATTTATTAATATTTCAAACTGAAGTACAGTATAATTAATAGATGTTGAACTTTTCAGGATAAGTAGTACACAAACTACAAATTTAGAAACAAACTTAATTCACTTTGTTCATTCTGAGCTTTGGGAAGCTCTTACAAACCTGATGTAGAGCAATATTCTTTAATTTCTGTAATTATATTATAATTAGGCTACAGTTAATTGATATTACAAAGGAAATATTTAGCCAAGACAGCAGTGACATAATGTGAAGACTAGGATTTTATTTTCAGTATATACGGTGTTCTGAAAACAAGTCTTACATAACCCTGCAAAGTGACCCCTTAAATTGTGTTTTAAAGCTTTGATTTATTCAGTTTCCAAAAGATTGGAGGTTTTTCTTTTTTTGCTTAAAGAGATGTTACGGACTTTTGGTTATGATTATGGAATTTCTGTACACATGTTGTAAATGTATAAATTCTGAATATTTTTGATATACACCACCTTACAAATAAAATCAATATATGAAAGCCTCAGACTTCCCATCCCACCCTGCCTCCCTTCTTCCCCGCAAAACCAACTGGAGTTATTTTTTTCACTTTATAATAGTATGATCCTTAATCATTTCTTTTAAATAGTGTTTTTTCTAATGCCCTTTAAATTATTTGGTTTTCCATGGCTGTGGCTATAGTTATTAGAGCACCTGATGCATAAGGGCAAAATTGTGTTTTGTATTCCTATCTCCTCAGTGCCTAACACTCAATACTTATTTGTTTCCTGACCTACTCCTATCTATAATGCTGATAACCCATGTATTATCCTCTTGCCTGCAGGTAATTTGTTTTAATGAATTTTTTTTAGAGCAGTTTTGCGTTCAGAGCAAAACTGAATAGAAGGTACAGAGATTTCCCATATTCACCCAGCCCCAGTGATATCCTTCCCCATTATCAACATCCACCACCAGAATGGTATATTTGTTACAATATGATCTACCTACATTGGCACATCATTATCACCCAAAGTCCATGGTTCAGTCTTGGTGTTCTGTATTAGGAGTTTTGACAGATGTATACTGAGTGCTGTGTATTCACCACTGTAGTGTACAGAAGAACAGTTTCTTTGCCCTAAAAATCCTCTCTGCTCCACCCACTCATTCATCCCTCCTCCAAGCTGATCTTTTTACTGACTCCATAGTTTTGCCTTTTCCAGAATGTTGTATAATTGGAATCATACAGCATGTAGCCTTTTCAGATTGGCTTCTTTCACTTGGTAGGATGCATTGAAGGTTCTTCCATGTCTTTTCATGGCTTGATAGCTCAGTTCTTTTTAGCACTAAATAATATTCACTGTCTGGTTGTACCACTTTATCCATTCACCTACCAGAGGACAACATCTTGGTTGATTGCAAATTTTGGCATTTATGAATAAAGCTGCTATAAACACCCTGTCAACTCCTTTGGGTAAATAGTAAGCCACAGGATTGCTGAATCTTATGGTAAGAGTATGTTTAGTTTTGTAAGAAACCTCCAAAGTGCCTTTTATAGTTGCATTTCCACCAGCAGTGAATGAGAGTTCCTGTTGCTCCACATGCCCACCAGCATTTGGCGGTGTTGGTGTTCTGCATTTTGGCTGTTCTCCTAGATGTGTAGTGGTATCATCTTGTTCTGATTTGCATTTCCCTGATGACCGGTGATGTGGAGCACCTTTTCATATGCCCATTTGCCATCTGTATATCTTTGGTTAGGTGTCTTTTAAGGTATTTGGCCCGTTTTTAGTTGGGGTTGTTAGTTTTATTGTTGAGTTTCAAGAGTTCTTTGTGTATTTTGGGTAACAGTCCTTTATCAGATAAATCTTTTACAAATATTTTCTCCTAATCTGCGGTTTTTCTTGCTATTCTCTTGACAGTGTCTTTCCCTTCAGGTCATTTTCCACTTTTATGTACCAAGGTATACTTAAAGTTTACATGTCGAAAAGTAAAACCTTTATTATTTCCAACTGTCCAGGGCTCTTACCCCCTATATTCGGTTAGTCTTAAGGTCCTGACTTTTCTGCCATCTGGTTATCTCAAATATGGCATTGCTTCTCTCACTCATTTTCACATTTGCATTCAAGTCTTCTACCTTCCACGTGGTCTGTCTGCATTTGGTCTTTGCCTCTTCCCTTCAGTTCTTCCTATTGTAGTTTAAGAGAGCTTAAACTTGTAGGTGACTTACAAGAACTTAGAAGAACTTCAGTATAAAGTCCAAAATTCCTTGATGGATGATAGTCAGTACACAGCCTTTCCTGAGTTTGCTCTGGGTACTTCCTGCCATTTGCAATTATATACTTATAAGTGCCTATGTGCACCATATTCTCTCTCTCCCTGTTAAAGTGTGTAATCTCAGCCTAGACATCACTTAGCTGAGACACTGTTCCTGGACTTCCCACCCTGAGTTGGGTGTCCTTTCTTTGTGTTCCCATAGCACTCTCTGCTTTGCTCCACTCTAACAAGTATCCCTCTGAACTGTAAGTGTTCTGTACTACTTTGCTCCCCAATAGACTGTAATCTCTGTGAGGACTTGGTCTTCATCACCCTTGTTTGTCTAGAGTTTAGCATTGTTTCTGGCATGTAGTTGGTGCTCAGTAAATATTTATCGCATGCCTGATAAACTAATACCTCACACTGTTCTTAAAATGTGCTAGAGCCATATCCTCCAACATTTCCTCTTGCCCTACCTGGTCAAGCTGGATTCTTTTTGTTTCTTGAACGCTTTCTGTACTTTAAAGCTCTGTGCCTTAGCTGATGATTGTACTTAATCTCTCAAATATCTACCTGTGCAGCTTTGGACAGATGATTTAAACTCTCCAAGCCTTAGTTTTCATTAGCATGTGAACAGCCAATTAAGCACATTGCTGCTTCCCCCATCCCAGATATCCTAGTGCTAGAGTGGCAGTATAGTTGAAGGGTTAAGGAGATAGGGCTCTGAAGAATCAGACCTGGATATGTCTCTTGACTCTATCACTTACTAGTTGTGTTTGTGACTCTAACCTCCATGAGAGCAGGGACACTGCCTACTTTTGTACCTTAAAAGCACATTGCCTATCCATAGAAAGTGCTTAAATAATTAAAAAAAAAAAAAGTTTTTGAGTAAGTTACTTAATTTCTCTAAATATTACCATTTACATTCTAGTGAGGGAATAAACAGAATTACAGATTGTGATATGTAAAGATCTTCCTCCACTTACTATGGGGTTATGTCCTGATAAACTGTTTGCAAATTGAAATTGTTGTTAAGTTGAAAACACATTTAATACAGCTAATCTACTGAACATCATAGTTTAGCCTAGCCTACCTTGAACATGCTGAGAACACTTGCATTAGCCTACTGTTGGGCAAAATCATCTAACACAAAGCTTATTTTATAATAAGGTGTTGAATATTTCATGTAGTTTATTGAATACTGCACTGAAAGTGAAAAACAGTAGTTATAGGTGTATTGATTGTTTATCCTCCCAGTTGCCTGCTGACTGGGTGCTATGGCTTGCTGCTGCTGCTTAGCATCATGAGAGGGTATCATACTGCACATTGATAGCCTGGGAAAAGATCACAATTCAAAATTCAAAGTATAGCATATCGCTTTTGCACCATCATAAAGTGAAAAATCATAAGGGAAACCATTGTAAGTTGGGGTCCATCTGTACTATAAAGGAGTTAAAAGTGCTGAAGTAAAAAATAGTGGCGGTAGGAGGGACACCTGCTGTCAAAAGTGGTGACATTTAAGCTATGATACAAGCTAGCTCTTTGAATGAGGGAAGGGAGAACCTCTCAGAATGAAGGAGAAGCAGAGGTAAAGGCCCAGATGCTGGAATGAGCATGTACTTACTGTTCTAGAAGTTGAGGGAAAAGAGTGTTCCTGGAGCCAGCGGATGATGGGGAGAGATGGCCAGGGATCAGATCCTGCAGAGTCAAAGCAAGGAATGTGAGTTTTATTTTAGGGGTACTGAGAAGCCATCAGAAGGATTTAAGTAAAGGAGTAGTATAATTCACTTCTAACTTTTAAGATAGCTTTAGCTGTTGTTTTGGAGAATTGATTGGTCAGACAGGCTCTTTTTTTATGACCTGGATTAAGGTGATGGCAGTGAAGATGAAGAGAAGTGGATGGATTTGAGATATATTTGGGAGACAGAATTAACAGGATTTGTTGATGGATTAGATGTGAGAGGTGAGGGAAGGAAGGAATTAGGTGGTTTCTGGCTTGAGCTGCTGTGTGGAACATGGTGCTGTTTACCAATATGGGAAAGACTAAAGGAGGGGATGGGACAGAAGGATAGCAATAAAATTCAAAGTTGTGATATGTTGGATTTGAGGTTCTCTATGAGACATCTAGAATGATTCAGTGCAGTGGAAGGGATATCAGGGGGATGTGGTCTTACAGAAGCCGGATGGGAAATATTAGAGCATGTTTAGGTGTTAGGGGGATGGTCTGGTAGCAAAAGAGGGAGGAATTGATGTAAGAGGAAGGGATAATAGAAGGGGTGTGAAGTCTGAGTAGGTGAAGGGATAATAGAAAGGGTGTGAAGTCTTGAGTAGGTGAGAGGACAGACCCAAGTGCAGGGTCACTTTATTCTAATGTGAGGGAAGGAGGTGGTAAATCAGTATTTGATGGCTTCTCTGGTATTTTCTGAAGGAAACATGGGTGAAGCCATCAGTTGAGAGTATTTGTAGTTAGTGAAGGAAACATGGGTGAAGCCATCAGTTGAGAGTATTTGTAGTTAGTGAATACCGGATGGTGGTAGGTTAAAGGTGTAATAGAGAAAGACATATTGAGAAACTGAGCAGAGGGAAAGAGAGGAGAGATGCTGTGATCTATTAGCTAGTGAGAATGCCTGATGCTGTTTCAGTAGATTCTAGGAGACTATCTAGAGCAATAGTATTTTTGTTTCTTTTTAAATTTTTTTAAATGTTTATTTTTTAGAGAGAGAGAGACAGCATGAACGGAGGAGGGGCAGAGAGAGAGGGTGACACAGAATCCAAATCAGGTTCCAGGCTCCGAGCTGTCAGCACAGAGCCTGACATGAGGCTTGCGTTCATGAACTGTGAGATCATGACCTGAGCTGAAGTCAGTGCTTAACCAACTGAGCTACCCAGGCGCCCCAGTATTTTGGTTTCTAAATGTAAACTTTTTTGTTGAAGTATAGCATAAATAGATAAAGCAAAGTGCTCAAACTATACCTATAGCTTGATGCATTTTCACAAAGAGAGCACCCTGTTGGGACCAGCTCTCATGTGTCCCAATTACTTTTACTTTTTTTTAAGTACCTTTTTTTTTCTTAATGTTTATTTGTTTTTGATAGATAGAGTATGAGCAGAGGAGGGGCAGAGAGAGAGGGAGACACAGAATCCAAAGCAGGCTCCAGGCTTTGAGCTGTCAGCACAGAGCCTGATGCGGGGCTTGAACTCACAAAGCGTGACATCATGACGTGAGCTGAAGTCAGATGCATAACCCAGGTGCCCCCCCAAAAAGTACTTTTTAAAATCTTCAGGGACTCTAGGCTGAATAATACAGATAAAATAGTCTGTTTTGGTTCAATTTATTCCTTAAGCTTGAGCCACAATGAGCAGAATGATATTGACGAAGACCTTTCATTAGGTCTTAGCTTGCCCAGTGGCATTGAACTTATTTGTGGGTTTTGTTTTTAATTACAGAGGTTGTGGGGAGCACATGGGAGGAACTAGAAAGAGAAGGTTGGAGGGAAAACCTTTGGACAACTAATCTGTATTTTTGAAGTAGATATTGGCAGTGAGAAGTATTTTCTTAAAAAGTTAGAGGAATTTAATGCCAGTCTTGAATTTTATAGGAAGCATTATACTGTCCTTGTTATAGTTATTTATTATTGTCATGTTGACAAGCGTAGCTAGTGATGGTTGATAACAGTGAAATTTAATGTACATTGGCTTCTTTGCAAACACTCTGCCTTGGAAAGATTGCTTTAGTAGTTGGTTTAAATAAGTTGAATAATCTCATTGTTCAAAACTTGCTTTTTTCTTCTTTGCGTTTTACCTTTTGCTCTTTTGAGTTTGGTTAAAGCTCAGGCTTTGTGTGTGTGTGTGTGTGTGTGTGTGTGTGTGTGTGTGTGTCAAGGACCCTTTGTCAGGGACAGCTTCAGACGTTTATATAGTTGTGAATTAATTTCTGCACACTGTATTCTTTTGGTTTTTTTAGGAGAGATGATCGAACATGTTATTTTGTCTTATAATTTTAAAATGGTAAATTTTTATAACTATAAACTAAAATATGTATATATGTATATGAAATATGTGGATTTTTAAAAAAATACTTACTTTGAGATAGAGTGTGTGCACGTGTGTGCTCATGCAGGGGAGGGACAGAAAGAGAGGGAGAGAGAGTCTGAGCTTGTCAGCACAGAGCCCAGCTCCATGGCTTGATCTCACAAACTGTGAGATCATGACCTGAGCCGAAATCCAAAGTCAGATGCTTTACCTGGCACCCCTGAAATATGTGGATTTTTATGTGAATGGGCTGTTTCAAAAATTTTTTCCTTGTTAGTACCCATATATTTGAGTCATTTTAAGAAAGAAAGAAATCAAAGAAAAAAAGCCATCAAGGCAGGTAGACAGAATTAGCTCTTGGTTTCTCAGTGTTTCAATTTTTTTTTAAACTTTTTTTTTAAGTTTGTTTTGAGAGAGACAGAGGGAGTGCGAGTGGGCGAGGGGCAGAGAGAGAGGCAGAGAGAGAATCTCAAGCAGGCCCCTCGCTGCCAGCGCAGAGCCCAACCAGGGCTCAAACTCATGAAACTGTGAGATCGTGACCTGAGCTGAAATCAAGAGTTGGGTGCTTGACTGAGCCACCCAGGTGCCCCTCTCATTGTTTCAATTTATATATGAAGTCACCAGCAATTTCTTAGCAGGTAAGTGTGGGGACACAAAATATGCACTAAAATTTCCCTTTTTATTACCAAAATAATATATGTGCTTTAATTTGAGGAATATATACAGAAATGCAACCCTAATCTTCCCTATGATCATTCATAATCCCATATTAAACATTTTGGCATAGTTTCTAGTCTCTGTGTGTGTGCTACACTTTTTTTAAGTCAGCAGGAGATATTTTAATTTCTTTGATCTGATGTAAATCCTTGTAGATATTTTCTTGAATGATTACCACTGGTCAGTAACTACATGTTTGAACTGTGTAATTCCAAATGATGATGTTTGTGCTTATAGTCTGTACCCTGCAGTTTTTGATATTTTGTGTACCTATAGTTCGGTGGTCCCATGTCTGATCTCTGGTTTCTGGTTCTAAACTTGACTTGCCTGTCTTCTCTCCTCCCTCACTTTAAGTCTTTAAACCACATTTTGCAGTTTGGATGCCCCTCCAGTTTCTTTTCTGTCTCGTTACATGGAAATACATGCATAGAGACAACAGCCTTGTAAGTGTATATATTTACTTCTTGTAACATAAATAGGATTATGCTATGTGACTTTTTTTTTTTTAACCCACTCATTTAAACAGGTTGATTCTTATATTACTAGATGAGTCCATCTTCTTAAAAACAAGGCAGCATAGTGTTCTGTTGTGTGGACTGTATTTTAGTCACTCCCTTAAGATAGGGCTTGAGTTTTCAGTTTATTTGCTGTTACAAACAGGATTGCTATAGGCATCCAGATACATACACCTTTGCCAACATGTAAATTAGAAGAGGGACTTGGAAGAAATTTCTGGGTGAAGAGTATACACTTACATTTTGAAACAAGCTGTCAGATCTTATTAGAAGCTTCCACGGTGGACATTTCCAACAGTGTAGTTAAGTCTCTTTCCCGACATCTTTGCCAATACTTGGAGTCAAATCTTTGAAAATAAATTTCTGTCCTTTCTTAAGTAACACATGCAATTTGTGACATTTCTTATATCAAGTCTTTGAACTTCTTTTTCCTTTTTTCTAGACTTTTACATGCACCTGTAATTCAAAATAAAATATTCCATTAGCTTTGTGTTTTATTTTTGATTTATTTTTTTAATGTTTATTTTTGAGAGAGACATGAGCAGGGGAGGGGCAGAGAGAGAGGGAGACACAGAATCTGAAGCAGGCTCCAGGCTCTGAGCTGTCAGCACAGAGCCTGAGTGGGACTTGAACTCACAGAGAGCGAATCATGACCTAAGCCGATGCCAGAGGCTTAACCACTGAGCCACCCAGGCGCCTCTAGGTTTGTGTTTTTTTTTTTTTTTTTTTTTTTTGAAGAAAAATTCCCTGGCCTTACTTCTCTCCAGGTGTCCTTTGCCAGAGGCAACTATTTTTGCTGAGCTGATTATTTTTGTATTTACCATCTTTGTCTCTAACATGCTTCTATTGTTAAGTTTTTTTAAAATTTATTTTTGAGAGAGACAGAGTGCGAGCGGGGGAGGGGCAGAGAGAGAGGGAGACACAGAATCTGAAGCAGCCTCCAGGCCCCAAGCTGTCAGCACAGAGCCCAATGTGGGGCTCAGACTCCCCAGCCGTGAGATCATGACCTGAGCTAACGGTGGCCGCTTAGCCGACAGAGCCACCCAGGTACCCTTAACATGCTTCTATTAAATCCAGATTTCAATTTTAGGTGTTATCTATTCAGTTCCTGTTGTAGATTTAACTTGTCTTCCTGCCTCTGTCACATGTACAGACCTTCCCATTTACATACTCCTTTAATTTAGTGACATAATTTTGTATTTGCATTATTATTATGAAAGTTATTCGCAAATTGAGCTATATAGTAAGCTGTTGTGACTTTTTTCCTTATACCGTTTAATTGGAATTTGTATATGTCGCTAATATTTGTCCTTTTTCTTTTTTCTTTGTTTTCTCTGTGCTTACTGCTAATACCGCCCCACATTCCTTACTACTTGTCTTAAGTGTTCAGGTTGCTTGCTGCCTCATGTTGCCTTCTTTGCTAACGTAAAGTTGTCCTTGTCTGTGTTCCCTGTACCTTTCTTCTGGGTTAAGTCTTACTTAACTGTAGCCATGTTGTCCTTTTTCTTGGTTCATTCCTTATCTATGAAAGGCTTGTCCTCCAGGAGCCTCCTGAGAACATTTCCAGGGGAAGTTCAGTTTTGAAACTTTGCATCATTATTCTGCCCTCAACACTTTTAGGATAATTTGGTTGCGCATAGAATTCTAGAACAGTAATCATTCTCTTTGAGGATTTTAAAAAACATGGTTCTATTGCATCCAGCTTTGGATGTGACTACTCAAAGTCCAAAGTTCTTTTGCTTTCTGATTTATTTGTTCAGTCAACAAATAATTTTTTGAGTCTGTGTGCTAGGCACTGTTTTAAGTGTTTTGAGATACATCACTGAGCCTACCTTCCTACCTTCCAGAGTTGGGGGGGGGGCTACTACAACGAGCATAATAATTCAATTGTATAGCCTGATAGAGGGTAATACATTCTGTGGAAAAAAAATAGAGTAGAAAGGGAGGAGGGAAAAGGAGAGAAGAGGAAGAGTCTGGTGGAATAGGTGAGGATTAGGAGTGCATAGTGGAGGGTCAGTGGGCAGAGTGCTGATCACTGTTTGCAATAGAGGGGACAAGGTAGGCCTCATTGAGAAGATAGCAAACAAGCAAAAATAAGAAGGAGGTGAAAGAATCTGTTGTTATGTACATCTAGGAGGAAAGTATGTTAAAGCAGAGGCCCCAAGGAACAGCTTAGTTTTATGGAACCAGGAGGCTAGTGCAGTGAGTGAGGGCGAAAGAAGTGGGAGATGGAGTTGAAGAGTGATCACCATATTATTTAGGGCCTTACAGGCTGTTCAAGATTTTTCTGTTACTTGGATAAGGGTTGCCAATGGGGAGGGTAGTGAGCAGAGGAGTGACATAACCTGATATAAATTTTAACAGGATTTTTCTGGTTGCTATGCTTAGAACATACTGGGATGGGTGTGGGAGACAAGGATGGGAGTGGGGAGACTGCTTAGAAGGATATTGTGGTAATTCAGATGAGTGATAATGGTCGCTTGGAATATATGATATGGTAGTGGTAGAGGTGGTGAGGAGTGGCTGGATTCCGGATATATTTTTAAAGAAGATACACTAAGATTTCCTGGTGGTTTTATTTATTTTTATTTTTTAAGTTTATTTTGAGAGAAAAAGAGAGGGAAAGAAGTTGAGTGGGGGAGAGGCAGAGAGAGAGGGAGACAGAGGATCTGAAGCAGACTCTGCTGACAGCAGGGAGCCTGATGCAGGGCTCAAACTCACAAACCACAAGATCATGACGCCAGCTGAAGTCAGATGCTTAACTGAGCCACCCAGGTGCCCCCTGGTGGTTTTAGGTATATAGCATGAAAAAAAGAATCAAGGATGACTTTAAGGCTTTTGAACCGAGTAACTGGAAGGATGGAGTTGCCATCAAGGGAGGGGAAGGTGGTGGGTGGAATAGTTTGGAAGATAGGGAGTTCAGTTCTGTTCAGCACTTTCCCCACCCCTGCCCCCAGGGATATCTAGGAAGCAGTTGGATGTACAAATCTTGGGTTTAAGAGAAATCTGGAGGGGTTTTTTGTTTGCTTTTTTAGTCTGGGCTGGGCATACACATTTTTAAGTCCTAGGAATGTTGGTGGAATTTGAAGACTGCAAGACTGAATGAGATCAACAAAGCCAGGAACAGTGGACCATGGACAACTCCCAATTTGAAGAGTTTGGGGAGAAGAGCAGGAATCAGTAAAGGCAGCTGAGTTGCTGGTGAGCTAGGAAAACTATGTGTGCAGGGTCAGTGAACAGAGTTTATCAGGCAGGAGCCAGTGATTGATCAGTTCTGTCAGATGCTGGTGACAGATGAAAACTTGCAAATTAAATACAAACAAAACTGCAAAACCAGTGAAATTCAAATTATACTCATTTTACTAAAGCATTGGGTCCTGTCTGCTAAATTGAAATCTTGAAACAAAATGGCTTATAGAATTGACTATGGTTATGCTGTAGGTTCTTTTTGAGTTAAACATACCAAGATTGACCTGCATGGTGTGGTCACCATGTTTTGCATTTTCTTACCAGCATATAAATGCTTCAGGGAAAAACCATGATGCCACTGGGCTTTGCTTCACAGAAATGCATCAATTTCATTTGAGGTTCCCTTCTGCTTTTGTCTTTAGCCTGTCATTATTAGAGTATTGTAGTACTGACTTGGAGCCAGCATGACCATAAATGTGAATGGGAGCATTCAGTTATTTGGCTACCATATGGAGTCAGATGATTCGGAATGTGCTACTACTGCTTTTTAGATTATTAAAAACAGGAAAATAAAACATTCAATTTTTGTAGAGAAATGTAGATCTCCCCCCTCTTCCAAGAATAGAATCTTAGGTTGAGGAAGTTTTTTCTAAGTTTGTTTATTTTGAGAGAAAGAGCGAGCAGGGGAGGGGCAGAGAGAGAGGGAGAGGATCATAAGCAGGCTCCCTGCTGTCAATGCCCAGCCCCATATGGGACTTGAACTCACAAACTGTGATATCATGTCCTGAGCCGCAACCAAGAGTCAGACGCTTAACTGACTGAGCCACCCGGGCGCCCCTTGAGGAAATTTATTTTATTTTTTTTAAGTTTGAGGAAAATTTGAGTATGTTAATTCATGTATTATATCCTTATGTGAAATAACAAATTATTTGGTTGGAGTTTCAAGTACAATGCTTATGAAGATAAATTATAACAATTTCAGTGAAATATGATTTAATTTGAAAAGGATCCATGAATTTTTTGATACGGCATTTCTTTCCCATACATTCCATTGTTTTTCTACTCTTTTACTAGTAAAGAGCTACCTATCATATGTCATGTTAAGACTCTGTAATTATGATTTTGCCTCATTTCTTTAATATCTTCTGTCTCCCAAGCAGTGTATAGTTTTGTGTTTAGCTCAATATCACCAACTCTTTATAGATTACTGCCAATTTTGATCTGCTTTAAAATTTTTGGCCAGTGTGTGTGTGTGCGCGCGCGGGGTGGGGGGTGGGGGGAGGGCGGTTACCCTACCATATTTGTCAGGTGGAATGTGGAGTTGAATGGGTTGTATGTTCTAGTGTAGAACTGGCTAACATAGCTTAATGCCAAGACAGAGCAAAAGAGGAAACATCTATTGGAATGTGTGATAGTTTTACATCCTGAAAGAATATAAAACATAATCATGGTAGTAAACAACAGTTGTAGTAAACCTTGGACACAACTAAGTGAATATTGGACAGTTTTTTCTGGATGCTGTAGGGTTTGGTTGTATTACAGTAGTGATTGTGTTGTAATCATGACTGATACAGTTTTGATAAGTTCAGGTGTGTTACGAAAAATTTTGTTAGCAATATGTGGTATGAAATAAAAATGTTGAGAAAGCCTGTTTGACCCTCTTTTGACTCTCTTTCTGCTTACTCATATTTTTGTGCTCTTGCCTCACTTCTTGATACTTGGATTTAATGTCTAATTGTTAATGACAAACTCAGATTATCAGATTCTACCACTTTGATACAAAAAAATTACAGAAGCAACTACTTGTTAGGGCTAAAGGTTTAAATAACTTAGGGAAATTTTAATTTTTTGGCCAATTTTGTAAATACTGAAAAGGTGTGTTGGATGCTAAATTAAATATTCTGTCCCAGTACGAGGTTTTCCAGTTTTGAGGGTTATTTGAAAGAAATGAGATTTAGGGACAAAGCAGACAATGTGGTTCTGTGCTTATTCTTATTTTTTTTTTGATCTTCAGTTTCCTCATCTACAATATGAAGTTATAACCTACGTTATGAAGCTTAAATAAATGGTGTGTATGAAGCTGACACAGTGCCTGAAAAGTTGATAGGTGCCCAGTTTATGCAGCTTTGTTCACAGCAAACTCTGTAATCTTTATCAGATTTCAGATACCATCCTAAATTGAGGTTATGAAAATGAACACAGTAGTTTGAAACAACAGTTTCCAGCAAAATCCTGTATAATCCAGGTGTTTTTTATTTAGTGATTAATTGCAGGGTTCATGGTATGACTCTATAAACATTACCAGTGGTTGTATTGTTAATAATTTATCAAACATTACCGTGTATTTAATCTGTTAATGTCCAAAAATCTGTTGTTGTTGGTTTTATCATTGTACAAATGAGAAATTTGAGACCCAGAATATTGTAATTTTGCTCAATGTCAAAATAATTAGTAAGAGCTAAAGTAGGAGTTCAGGTTTGAGCTTCTGATTCCAATCAAAGTCATGGTTCTTTTCACTATACATAGGCAACCTTCTTGAGTTATGTTATTAGGGCATTACTAAGAATTGAGGTTACTGTCTAGGAATTGATGGGTTTATGGGACTCTGATGTTATAAACATAAACATTTTGAAAAGTTAGAGAAGTGGTATGGAAGTACATCCATTTCTTTTTTCTTTTTTAGATTCTGTTTATAATGATAAAATTATTTCATACAGTGTTTCTTTTTTAAAGTAGGCTTTATTTCTTTTGGGCAGTTTTAGATTCAGTAGCAAAACTGAATAGAAGGTACAGAGATTTCCCATATTCACCCAGCCCCAGTGATATCCTTCCCCATTATCAACATCCACCACCAGAATGGTATATTTGTTACAATATGATCTACCTACATTGGCACATCATTATCACCCAAAGTCCATGGTTCAGTCTTGGTGTTCTGTATTAGGAGTTTTGACAGATGTATACTGAGTGCTGTGTATTCACCACTGTAGTGTACAGAAGAACAGTTTCTTTGCCCTAAAAATCCTCTCTGCTCCACCCACTCATTCATCCCTCCTCCAAGCTGATCTTTTTACTGACTCCATAGTTTTGCCTTTTCCAGAATGTTGTATAATTGGAATCATACAGCATGTAGCCTTTTCAGATTGGCTTCTTTCACTTGGTAGGATGCATTGAAGGTTCTTCCATGTCTTTTCATGGCTTGATAGCTCAGTTCTTTTTAGCACTAAATAATATTCACTGTCTGGTTGTACCACTTTATCCATTCACCTACCAGAGGACAACATCTTGGTTGATTGCAAATTTTGGCATTTATGAATAAAGCTGCTATAAACACCCTGTCAACTCCTTTGGGTAAATAGTAAGCCACAGGATTGCTGAATCTTATGGTAAGAGTATGTTTAGTTTTGTAAGAAACCTCCAAAGTGCCTTTTATAGTTGCATTTCCACCAGCAGTGAATGAGAGTTCCTGTTGCTCCACATGCCCACCAGCATTTGGCGGTGTTGGTGTTCTGCATTTTGGCTGTTCTCCTAGATGTGTAGTGGTATCATCTTGTTCTGATTTGCATTTCCCTGATGACTGGTGATGTGGAGCACCTTTTCATATGCCCATTTGCCATCTGTATATCTTTGGTTAGGTGTCTCTTAAGGTATTTGGCCCGTTTTTAGTTGGGGTTGTTAGTTTTATCGTTGAGTTTCAAGAGTTCTTTGTGTATTTTGGGTAACAGTCCTTTATCAGATAAATCTTTTACAAATATTTTCTCATTCTCTTGACAGTGCCTTTTGCAGAGCAGAAATTTTTAATTTTAATCAAGTTCATGTGTTTGGTGTTGTTCTTGAAAAGTCTTTGCTAAACCCAAGGTCATCTAGATTTTCTCCCTTTCTAGGAGTTTACATTTAGGTCAGTGATCCATTTTGAGCTAATTTTTGTGAAGGGTGTGGGATCTGTGTCTAGATTCATATTTTGGTGTGTGGATATTGAATTGTTCTAGCATCATTTGTTGAAAAATCTATCTTTTCTCCATTGCCTTTGCTCCTTTGTCAAAGATCAGCACAGATCAGCACACTTATTTTAAAGTGAATTTTTAATCTCAGTTGTGAATTCTCTTTGAATTCATTTAAGTAAATGCATTCTACTTGTAGGGACACCAGGGATAAGTGAATTCTGGTTGTATACATATGCCATTCCTTCTCCTTGGAATCCTTCATGCTGTTTTACTTGATTTAGTCATTCCTTCAAGAAATATTTAAATTATCTAGTCTGGGCTTGGTACTGTCCTAGGTGCTGGAGACATGAGAGTGAACAAAAACAAACAAGGTCTATTCTCATGCAGTTTCTCAGTGCAGAAGTTCTGAACCAAAAGTGAATGGTTCAGGGATCCTGGCAGTTCTCAAGGTCCTTTCAGGGTCAAAACTTTTTTTTCACAATAATGAGACGTGAGAGTACAGTGGAGTTTCCCAGAGGGTACATGGCATGTGGCATCTTAACAGATTAAATGCAGAAGCAGATAATGAATATCCAATTGCATTTTATTGCATCAGACATTAAGAAGTGCAAAAATGTGAAACATAGACATTCTCCCTATGAAAATATTTTTCATAAACATTTAACGTGTAATGGATTTTTACATGTAATTTATAATGATATTAAAATAAAGAAATACTTAAAAATTTATTGGATTGAATTTCTAATATAGTAGAATAATATATTCTAATATAATAATGTATTAGAAATATGTAAATATCATACGTATAAACCACATAGACGAAAAGCTCTTTTGGGGGCCTTAATAATTTTTAAAAAGTACTGAAAGTACTAAGTAATAATTTTTTAAAAGCAGTGAAGACTAAGTTTTTTTTTTTTAAATGGGCAGGTAGGCTTAAAGGGCTTAGAAGTCACAGGGTCAGCTAACTGCTTTCGATTCTAAAGCAGTTATTGGCAATATGTAAATGAAAGGGTGTGACTATGGTCCAGTAAAACTGCTTACAAAAACTGGCAACTGGCTTGCAGTTGTAGTTTGCCAACCATTGATATTAAGTGTTCCTGATACCAAAAACCTTGAGAATTACAGTTGTGAGTAAAAAGTTGGTGGTGTAGTTGGGAGGGAATAGGGGAGAGAATAGACAATAAGTAGTTAGAATTTCATTTTTTTCACACTGTTTTAAAGTTTATTTTGAGAGAGCACATGTGTGCGTGTGGGCAGAGGAGGGGCAGAGAAAGGGAGAGAGAGAACCCCAAGTTGGCTCCATGCTTTCAGCATGGCTCCAACCCACAAACTGTCGAAATCAAGAGTCAGATGCTTAATTGACTGAGCCACCCAGGCACCCAGTAGTTGGAATTTCAAATGGAAATAGATACTGTGAAGACAATGAGAAGGGTCATTTGGCCTTTAGATAAATCGATCAGGAAAGGTGCCTTAAAGAGCTGACTTTAGTTAACTGGTTACTTGTTCAGGACTTGACTAGGTATCATCTCTTCTCCTTTTCCTCCACCTCCTGCCTTCTCCTTCTCCTCCAAGTTTAATTTATTTATTTTGAGAGAGAGCACAAGCAAGGGAGGAACAGAGAGAGGGGAGAGAGAGAATCCCAATCAGGCTCTGTCTGGACTGTCAGTGCAGAGCTCAATGTTGGGCTCAAATCAAGAGTTTGATGCTTAGCTGACCTGAGCCACCTGGGTGCCCCTCATCTCTCTTTTTTGATCTCCCCTTGGTAATTAGGGATCCCTTTTGCAATTGGGAGGCAAAGGAAAAGATAGTTTAATTAAGTATATATATTTTTATATTGAATGTTATTAGACTTAAAGATTAATTTTTCAAGTTGAATTATAAAATGTCTAAAGCATATTTGCTTTAAAAGGATTGAGGAAATTATACAGCCTAGCTTAGAAAATTGACGTAAGTTACGTGACATTAAGCATGTTACTTCTTTATAATTCTTCTTTTCTGAAATTGAGAGTTGGTTAAATTTCTTCCAAGTTTAAAATTTTCTGGTTTGTTTGGTTGCCATTTGTCTCCCTCCCCCATCCCTTCTAAATCTTCCCTGATCAGATAAGCTCCAACTTCCATCATCTACTAATTAATTCTATGATCTGAAACCTTTAATTTGTAAATTTATTTTCTTATTCTTGAGGTAGGGGATAGATGCTTAATTTGGAAGTTCATTGAAATGGTTAAGTCACGGTTGTATGTAAACCTTTGAGGACAATACCTGGAACATACTAGGTGTTTAATAAATGTTTGGGGCAGCTGTTTGAAAGAAAATGGAGGAAAGTCTCTACTTTTCCTTATTTAGCTTGCTGACCCTAGGGCTCCACTGAGACTGGCAAGCTCCAGTGAGAGGCATGAAAATTAAAAATGAAAACTGTAGAGGGGTTAAGGAAGTACAAGAGCAGTATAATCCAGATTTATGTATCCATTCCAACTTTAGGGAAAGGACATGGAAACAGCTATTCCTGCCATCAAAATCTCTGTTCCCTTGTTGAAAAATGCTTTACCATATCAAGACATAAGTAAATTTATTTATTTATTTATTTATTTATTTATTTATTTATTTATTTATTTATTTATTTAAAAAATTAATGTTTATTTTCTGAGAGAGACAGAGTGTGAGCAGGGGAGGAGCAGAGAGAGAAAGGGAGACACAGAATCTAAAGCAGGCTCCAGGTTCCCAGCTGTCAGCACAGAGCCCGATATGGGGCTCGAACTTACTAACTGTGAAATCATGACCTGAGTTGAATGAAGTCAGATGCTTAACTGACTGAGCCACCCAGGCACCCAAGACATAAGGTAATTTTAGCAAAATCAAATTCATGAATTAGAACTTAATGAGTTCTTTTGGAACGCAGTGCAAAAACAAAGACTGGAATTATGAGGGGAAAAAATATGTGATTGGAAGATAGATCCAGCAGAGAGTCAATATCAGAATTAGGTGCAGAAAAGAACCGAGTAGATGGAAAGGATTAAAGAATAATTAGAAGTCCACAAAGGTGAAAGATTTGAGCATTTGGATTGAAGACTCACCTAGCGTTTTGTTCAGCAAGTGCTGATGGCACATATTTAGATGTTTTGGTGATAATTTCTTTCAGAGACCAGAGCCACCTGTCGAGGGACATGTTACCTGCAAAGGAATAAGAAAAATGGCATACATTTTTCATCTACATCATTATATGTCATAAGACTGTGAGCAGAATTTAAGAATTTTTATAGTTCTTAGGGGAAACGGGTGTGTGACAAGAATGGTAAACTTGTGCAGTTGCTGTAAGAGCTTCAGATTGCCAGGCCCTGAGGCGGTTTCTGCAAACTTTCTTGAGGTGTGGTGGCTGTATCAAAAAATGAACCATAATTAAGGATTCAGGGGGAAAAAAAGATAGGCATTTGCCTTTTTTTTTTTTTTAAGTTTTTATTTTAATTCCAGTTAGTTAACATGCAGTGTTATATTTCAGATGTACAGGATAGTGATTCAAAACTTCCATGTGTCACCTGGTGCACATCACAAGCACAGTCCTTAATTCCCAAGGATGGGCATTTGTTTTGTGATGTAATTGTGAGAAATGAAACCAGAGTTGTTGCAGTTGGGTTTAAATGATTGTTTTGACACAGTTTTGAAGTTTCATACAATCTTTACCTTGGCAGGTGGGAAAGGGGAAGTTTTACTATTAGCCTGTTAAAAGCAGGCTTCCCTTGTTTTGCAAGATGTTAGTACTTTCATTCTTGATGTTAATAAATTGTAGGTTTGATATAAAATGAAAATATGATAATTGCTAGTAAAATAGAATTAGGATGTAGAACCAGGTGTCCGACAGAACTTTCTGCAGTGAAGACATGGATGTACTGTGACCTCCCCCACGCTCCCACTAAAAGAGGATGCAGAGACCTTGTTGAGAAAATGGAAACTCTCATATTGAAACTTTCTTAACTTTCAACTTCCTGAACTAGACATCTTCTATCTTCTCTGTTCTTACCATGGAGAAAGTATTTCTTCTAACGAAGTCTAGTCACTCTGTCTTGAGTTTTGAATCCCTCGTCACCAAAAACTTTATTGTTCCATTTCTTGGGATTATCCTCTTTTCTGGACTCATCATTCACTATATCAGCATTCACTATATTCTGGTCCCTCCCATTTCAAAACAAAGAAAAAAGAAAAACAAAACAAAAACAAAAACAAAACCCAAGCAGATAACTACCCTGGACCTTTCAGCTACTTCTTAACTTGCCTCTTTCTATAGCCATGCTTTTTAAATTTACACAGCATCGTGTTCAGTCTCTTTTGGTCTGATTTACACACCGACCTTATTTCCAAGGTTGCTTTTGCAGAGGTCACCAGTAACTTCCATATCGCCAATCCATGAACACCTGTTCGGTCTGATCATATTTGACCTCTCAGCAGATTCCACATGGTTGACTGTGCCATTATTTTTACTACTTCTCACTGTAGATTTTTTATTGTTTATGTAATTGCACTTTGCCAAAGTTTATACTGTTTGCATTCTAATTTGTAATTCTAATGCCTGTGGTTGGTGGGCTTATTTCCATGTTTAAATGGAGTCATTAACTAACTTTAATCCTTTTAAAAGATCACCATTTCTAAATTGCTTATTTTGATTCATTGCTTATTTTAAATAAAGTAACAAAGGTTCATGGGTGCTATATTCCATGAGTTCTTGAATGTTTAAGCATGTGTGCTTATTACCTTTATTTTTTTTTCTGATTACAGAAATAGTACAAGCTCCCTATAAGTATATAATAAAGCATAATTTATTCTAATATTTGTACATGTATCAATAGATCTTCTTCTTAAGTCTGTACCTTCCCTTGACTTCTGAGTTACTGCCCTTTCCTCCTCAGTTCTTTTAGGCTTTTGCTACTCATGTTAGCCTCAGCCAGCAATTGGCCACACCTGCGGTTAAAAATTTAGAGTCTCAGGCCCAGCCTTGGCATAATTCTGATTCTGAATCAGAACCTGCATTTTAATAAGATCCCTAGATGATTAGTGGGCACAATAAAGTTTGAGAACTGCTGCAGGCTAAGGGCCACTGCCTCTCTTTAAGGAACCCTTCAATCTTTAAATCTTGGCATTTGTCTTGTTTTAGGCAGGCTCCTCATCTCTGAGACTTTAGATGACATTGTATGTTAATCCTCCTCATCTGCACCCTGAGCTCTCCTGTCAACTGCTTTTCTGCTTAAACATCTCACTCCCACTTTGCATGTCTTCTGTTACTGCATTTCTGTATCTAGCACAGTGCCTAATGGGTTCTGATTCAGTATGTGATGCTTTTTACTGGGGTGGAAGTCTCAAAATAGAGTGATTTCAGCAGTAAAAAGACAGATGTGTAAAAAGACAAATGTGTACTTTGCTTTACACATTTGAATCAGGGTTTGCACTTTTCTCTCCATTTATTGGGCTGTATCACCTTTGTTCAGACTTTCTGTTTTTCCAGCAGCCTTTTACCAGGTCTTTGTCCTGGGCTTTCCCCATTTCAAATTACCAGTCTTACTAGACATATAAATAACTCTTCTTTTGTAGCAACAGAGTTTTCAGAGTTATCTTCAGGAAAATAGAGCTTTTAGGAAAATACATACAATTTAAGTTCCTCTTATTACTTTGCTACAGTTTTGGAAATTAAAATAGGTTGTTTAATTTTTTTCTTAGCATCATTGTTTTATAACAGTGTTTGAATTTTTTTTTAATTTTTGGCATTTTAAGCTGTTAAGGTTTTTTTTTTTTTTTAATTTTTTTTTTTTTTCAACGTTTATTTATTTTTGGGACAGAGAGAGACAGCATGAACGGGGGAGGGCAGAGAGAGAGGGAGACACAGAATCAGAAACAGGCTCCAGGCTCTGAGCCATCAGCCCAGAGCCCGATGCGGGGCTCGAACTCACAGACCACGAGATCGTGACCTGGCTGAAGTCGGACGCTTAACCGACTGCGCCACCCAGGCGCCCCTTAAGCTGTTAAGTTTTTAAGGAGACTTGTGTTAAGTTTAATTTTGTCAATATGTGAGAAGTAAATCTTAAAAAATGATTTTTAACATAACATTTTCTGCATATACCCTTTGCAATGTCAAAATATAGAAAGTACCTCTTTTTCAAAAAGGAGTTGTAATTATAAAGAAAGGAGGAAAACACTTAAATGTTTGAATGGAAGAGTTTTATTTAACTCATTGATTCCTAACAGAGCAAATACATAATCTGAACCTGTACTTTATTTTTACAGTGAGTATTATTATATTTATTATTAATTATATCAGTTCTAGGAATAGTTTTTGGAGAAGTAAAAGAGGTATGGTGATATTTGCATCCTGTCTTTTTTACTAAATTAAGAATGCAAATTTTACTTATTTTGACAATTGTTTTCACTTCACCACTCCCAATCAGGCTAATCTTGATAAAGCGGTTTATTTATTGCCCCCTCTGAAGAAAAAAATGCCAAAAATCACACATCCATATCATGACCCAGCCGGTACCTCCCATGTATGTTGTGTTTGAAACTTGCTTTACAATAATACACTAGTCGTTTTTCCCTGTGTGACTACATTTCTCCATTTTAAATGTTTCCTTTGAAAAAAGTAACTGTATTAGCTTCCTGTTACTGCTGTAACAACATTTCCACAAGTGTTAGGATGCAGACATAGTTGAGAGGGGCATTATTTGCCTGCTATAGTAACATTTTGTAAACTGCAAAAGGTTGTTATATATTAATTACTAAGCATGAGGTATGACTAATCAGAGAAATTGTTCATCAGCCCTTGATAAAAGGAAACTAAGGTTCCCGCATGAAATTGATAATAAAAGTTTAAATCCAGGGGAGCCTGGGTAGCTCAGTCAGTAAAGTGCCCCACTTGGGCTCAGGTCATGATCTTGCAGTTCCTGAGTTTGAGCCCCACATGGATTGGGCTCTGCACTGATGATGCAGAGCCTGCTTGGGATTTTCTCTCTGCCCCTCCCCCACTTGTGTGCACACGTTCTCTCTCTCTCTCTCTCTCTCTTTCTCTCTCTTTCTCTCTCTTTCTCTTTCTCTGAAATAAGTAAACTTAAAAAAAAGTTTACATCCATCTACTTTATATAGTATGTTAATGTGACAAAGTAATGGTTAAATGCTCTGAAATTACTGAGATAGCATTAAAGGCTGATTATAAAATATTTCGATGTGGATTAAAATTTATTTAAACTTTATACCAAACTGGGCTTGAGATGTAGGCTTTAGAAAGTATAGGTAATACAGGGGATGAATCACTGGAATCTACTCCTGAAATCATTATTGTACTATATGCTAACTAACTTGGATGTAAATTAAAAATTAAAAACAAAAGAAAGTGTAGGTAATAGGTCACTCTTGCTAAATTTTGTAACTTTTTAACTTTGTATTCTGTGGGTTTGTCTTAGTGTAATGTAGTTTTTGTGAAATTTTCAGCTCTGTAAAACCAGTGTAAATATTCCACCTGGTCGAGCAATTCTATTAAGGTTTATTGTGCTAAAAATTAAATTGCAGTTGATCTTTGGCAGACATGGTTGATCACCTTTACAAAGTAAACGTATCTTTTGGAACCCACACTTTCTAGGTTTCTTGTTGATGAACTCAGGCGAGGCAAGAAACTTTGGGAGGTGTCAGGTGAATACTTACGTATTTTGGACTATGTACCATCTATGATATACATAAATACCCATCTCCCTTAGTCCAGACAAAAGCTATGTGAGGCTGGAAATACTGTCCCAGTTTTACAGCTGAGCAGGTGGTGAAGACTAGGTTTGAATCCCAAGTGTGTGTAGATGACTCCAGAATGCTTCCTCTTTTATTGTCCTGACTCACTTGTTGAGTGGTTTGTCTGTAGATTAATGGTTTTCAGATGGTGCTGTAAGGCTCTGTACAGATCCTTGGAAGTTTGGGAAAAAATGATTTTTTTTTTTTTTTTCTTGAGGAATCAGTCCTTCCCTTTGACTTGTTTTTTATATTTGGGTTTGGAAAGAGTTGCTCTGCCTAAAACATTTGAAGCTTCCTTCCCTAGAAACCTGAGACCTATCTAGAATGAATATGTATCAGAAAATAAAAATGTAAGTAATAGTAATTTATATTTGTTAGCAAACAGACTATTTTCAGTGATCTTTCTATTCCTAATGATGTTTTGTGTAGCTTAATGTTAAAATAAGTTTGAAGTGATCGAATGTACTATTAATAGGGTGGGGAAGTGATTAGAATTAAAATTTGATGTGGAAAGTGGGTAAGCTACAATTTACTGCACAGGGTTCTCTTCCCACTACCAGCTCCTGCCGTGTTTAAAGGCTGCCCTATAAGCATGATGTAATGACAGGTTAAACCCCTGAGTGTACTACCTGACGCAGTGCAAATCTGAGGCCCAGGACTTTATTGGGGCACGGGTAATGCTTCTTTAAAAACAAAACAAGCTTCTCTGTTTAATGAGGCCATTTAAGATGCTTTTCCCAGAGTGGGAAGAGAATATAATCTCCATTTGGAGGTTGAAGAAGGAATTTAATATGGTTATGTGTGTTTACTACTCTCACTGTAGTTTTTTCAAAGGGAGAGAAGGTGTTTGAAAGTATGGTGCCAACAGGGGTAGAAGTGAAGTGAGTTAGAAATTGAGGAAATATGGTAGTTGACATTTGGTAAATAGTTACTGAATGAAGAGAGGAGAGTGCTTTCATTCTATAAACACTTAAGTGTTCACGGTTAACCAGCCACCGTGGTGGCCATATATTTCCCAAATACTCTCTGTAGGTCTTAGTTTGAAATCATACCAAATTGTTAGTATCTGTTTTGTTCTACAAAAAGGCATGTTTCCGCCTAAATGTAAGCTGGTGGAAATATGCTGAGGTGTGCACATTGTCTTTGGGGGTCCAGGGCTGGGTCTGAGTTGCACAGTGCAGTGCCCTAGAGCAGTCCCGGAGAAGTCCTGAGCTGGGAGGGCGGAGCTTGTGGGCGTACCCACCGCGTCCGCCCCGCCCCGCCAGCCCCGCCCCACGCTAGCTGCGGCTGGGCGCTGCGATCCTGAGGCCCGTTGGCACTGTGGACTGGAGCAGGCTTTCCCAGCAGTGGGCAGGCCCCAGCCCCGGGCTCCGTGTGGATCTCCCCGCCGGCCGGACCCTGCAGTGACTCCAGAGCTGGCTCCAAGAGCACGCTTGCTCCAGCCTCCTCGCATCCTAAGGCCCTGTCCTTCCCCGGAGCTGGTTAGCTAATGAATCAGGGGAAGACAAACTTCCAGGACCGACAGTTTAGGGCCCAGTAGAAGACAGCTCGGTGATGGCGCCCATTTTTGGAAACACAGGCGAATTTGAGCTCGCATTGGAGGTGTGGTCGATTCCTGTTGGGACGGGAGAGGCTTCATTTCTCCGCTGCTGCGGTAGCCTGTGCTTCTGAAGAGTGAATGGAGTGTTACAGAGCAGGGCACTTACCTTCGCTTCTTGAAAACTTGACATCGGACATGGTTAGGAACAGAAGGTGTCCAGGAGGAGCCTCTGTTACAAATCGTATTTGCTTCTGGGGGAAAGGCTGTGAGCTGGCTGGCTTCTCATGACCGGGAAGTCTACCTCACCTTTTCTGTACTCCTGGAGAGGCATCTTGCTCACATGTTTACCTGCAGCTGGGACAAGGAAAAGAAAAGGTATTGACATTAAGAGACTGAGTGGGTTTGCTTAAACTATGAAATGGGAAAGTTGTTGTAAGCCAGTGGAATCTGGATCAGGGAGTGGCTGCAGCATAATTGAGCTGGAGTTTGCAGTGATGTTTCTTTTGATCTGCTGTACTTTTCTCTGTTTAAACCAAGCTTCAGGTTACGTCATCACTCCTGCAGCGTTGTCCAAAGTCCCTTTAGTCCTTGATTCCAACTGCAGGGCTGCTGTAGGGTCAGGATTCTTTTTGTTGGAACTGGGTTCTACCTTTGGAGTTTGGGGAGGTTTTAGCAGCTGCTGTCCTGTAATATCTCCATTCACGAGAAATACTGGCCTCACTTCACTTGTTTTCATGCTTTAGATATGGATTTAAATCCAGCTTTCTATGGTGTTTGGGAGAATAATAAAGATACATTGTAACATAAGCCTGAATGATTGATGGTCAGTGTATAGCTATTTTGCTAGGTCAAGAAATTAAGCAAATATTTTTCTTGCTTATATTTTCCTAGTTGTATTAATGTTGAATACAAATTGAGTTTATAGTCCCTTGATGTAATTAGCTGTTTTGGTTTAGGGATTTGAAAAGGCATTGGTAGATTAGACTGTTTTGTGCTCTGGGAACCACTTTCCAATTTTAATGTTGCTCACTTAAGTGAGCAGTATAAAATAGGCCATGAAAACAAGCATACAGCATATATAGGGGGTGTTTTGGCAATGCTAAGCCCATTGTTTCACAAGTGATGGAAAATGCACACAGATCATCATATGCACAAAGAATCTTACACCTGGGTTATACAGTGTTTCAGATGAGAACTGATTTCTGTTGTCCCTAAGTGCATGTGATAAGACACATTATGATGGAATTCTGCAGTTTTATAAACTTGAATTTTAGAATATTAACTTTAGTGACTGTGGGATTAATCTTTTTTTTTTTTTTTTTTTTTTTTTTTGCCACTCTGAGCCCTCCATTGAGGTGTCTATCCTTGAGTAATCTGGAACCCCAATTGCATTTATATGGTCACATTGGTAACCAGCATTGGTTTTTCAAAGTTTAATTCTTTGCAACAGAATAATGATTATAATTGGGAAAACATTAAATTTCAGACAGTTTTCATTTTGTAGAAGTAAGGCTTATACAGTTACTAGGAATATACTCTTAGGACATCAGTAGACATCTTTTGTTACCCCTGAGATAAATAAGACCTGGTATCCCAGCAAAGGTAGATTCATGGGAAAGGTATTTGCTTTATCTTTCATTTAGTCTGACAAGTTAGTTATATTGTTGTCATTTCTTCAAGATGACATTTATCTCTTTTTAAAAAATTTTTTTTAATGTTTATTTTTGAGTGACAGAGAGAGAGACAGAGAACTAGCGAAGGAAGGGCAAAGAGAGAGAGAGAGAGAGAGAGAGACAGAATCCAAAGCAGGCTCCAGGCTCTGGGCTGTCAGCACAGAGCCCAATGCAGGACTCGAACCCACAAACCATGAGATCATGGCCTGAGCCGAAGTTGGAAGCTCAACCGACTGAGCAACCCAGGCTCCCCGACGTTTATGTCTTGAATAATTACTGCTGTGCTGATAAATGCTTCCACAACACTGGTAGGGTACAAGGAATTCTGAATCTCTTGACTATACTGTCCCCAATGTTGTGTCTCTCGTGTCTCTCTCTGGTGCTTTTATATTTATTTACCTTCTTTTTCTTTTTTGACTCTTCTTCCCCTTTGCATACTATATCTGATTTATATTGGGGAATGGAATTAGACTGGAAAGATGTACCTTCTCTAAGTACCAGACTTAGAACTTTTGAAGATGGCCCTCCATTTTTCTCTTCTCTTCCCCCCACTTTTTGAGGTGTGGGGCACTGATCAGTGGGAAACAAGGTTAATACCTAGCTGATGTTAACGTTCTAGGGGAAGACTTACTAGAGGAACATGGATGATGGGATGGCAGCAGACCCCCTCCATTCCCCAAATCCATGTCTAAAGCAGGTAACTGTTTACCATTAGGCGGTGTTAACCAAAGCTAGTGCCCTGGTGATCCTTTGGATCACTTGTAGCTCCCTGTAGCTGCTGGTGGCTGACTCAGAATGGGCAAGAAATAGACTGAGCAGGGGAATTGAACACAGAGACAGAGGGAGGAGAAAGTCCAGTCAAAACTGATCTGATTGGGCTTAAGCTATTTAAATGGTGTTTCTTAGTAGTTTATGGCCCAGTTTCTGTTTCAGCATTTATTCCATGTCGTCTAGCCCATCCAAGGAGATTTTTAATAGTTCTTAAAAAGGAATTCTGCATGTGTTCTGGAACATTTTGATAAAGAGCTTTGTCTGGTATACAACTCCTGATAATCAAAATGTGTAATTAGTGTAATTTATGGTTTTTAAATCTGGTGTCTGTGTTCCTTTTGCTCACAGTACGTTTTGCATGAAACTTAAGTATTTCTGGCATGTAAACATTATTTGTGAAACAGATGATAGTTGTAGTTATTTTTCTCCTGCCTCTTTTTATTTTTATTTATGGTTTTTGTTACAGAAATGAGCCGCCAGACTGCAACAGCATTACCCACTGGAACCTCAAAGTGTACGCCGTCCCAGAGGGTGCCTGCCCTGACTGGCACAACCGCATCCAATAATGACTTGGCGAGTCTTTTTGAGTGTCCGGTCTGCTTTGACTATGTGTTACCACCCATTCTTCAGTGTCAGAGTGGCCATCTTGTTTGTAGCAACTGTCGCCCAAAGCTCACATGTTGTCCAACCTGCCGGGGCCCGTTGGGATCCATTCGCAACTTGGCTATGGAGAAGGTGGCCAATTCCGTACTTTTCCCTTGTAAATATGCCTCTTCTGGATGTGAAATAACTCTGCCACACACAGAAAAAGCAGACCATGAAGAGCTTTGTGAGTTTAGGCCTTATTCGTGTCCGTGCCCCGGTGCTTCCTGTAAATGGCAAGGCTCTTTGGATGCTGTAATGCCCCATCTGATGCATCAGCATAAGTCCATTACAACCCTACAGGGAGAGGATATAGTTTTCCTTGCTACAGACATTAATCTTCCAGGTGCTGTTGACTGGGTGATGATGCAGTCCTGTTTTGGCTTTCACTTCATGTTAGTCCTGGAGAAACAGGAAAAGTACGACGGTCACCAGCAGTTCTTTGCAATTGTACAGCTGATAGGAACACGCAAGCAAGCTGAAAATTTTGCTTATCGACTTGAGCTAAATGGTCATAGGCGGCGATTGACTTGGGAAGCGACTCCGCGATCTATTCATGAGGGAATTGCAACAGCCATTATGAATAGCGACTGCCTAGTCTTTGACACCAGCATTGCACAGCTTTTTGCAGAAAATGGCAATTTAGGCATCAATGTAACTATTTCCATGTGTTGAAATGGCAATCAAACATTTTCTGGCCAGTGTTTAAAACCATTGCATTCAGTTTCACAGAGAATAAGGCACCCATCTGCCTGCCAACCTGAAACTTTTGGTAGGTGGAAGCTAGACACATGAAGGTAAATAAGAGGAAAGGCTGTTAAATACAGGAAACAGTTGCATGTAGTAACACTAATATATTTAAAAATAAGTCAACAGTAAACCACTGAAAAAAATATATATATACACCCAAGATGGGCATCTTTTGTATTAAGAAAGGAAGCATTGTAAAATAATTCTCAATTTGTGTTGTAGATTGAGTGTACTGTTGAAAAATACCGGGTTTTTGTTTGTGTGTGTGCCTGCAAGTTTGTGGGCGTGTGTGGGCGTGTGTGCGCGTGCGTGTGTGTGTGTGTGTGTGTGTGTGTGTGTGTGTGTGTGTTTTTCTTTAACCGACAAGCCATGTTGCGTGGTCTTGGGCCACTGCTTTTCCCTTTGTGAGTCAATACATAGTGCTGCTGTGTGTGTATATTTTTTTGTGTGTATTTGCTAATTTTTATTAATTCTAGTTTTTCATTAAATAAATTTGACTTTCTTTTCTGTAATTCAGGTTTTTCCTCACTTTATTTTGTACCTTTTTAAAGTTAGTGTCTTTTTGATATGCATAATTGTTTATGGTAAAGTTTATACATATGTGTTCAGTACGTATTTTCCTTTCCCTCATTAATCAGTTCATTAGAAATATTTTCAATTCAACTCTTTTGTGAAGATATGAATTCCAGAAAGGAAAGGTAACATCAGAATTATCAGGAGGTATTTAAAGCAGTTATAAGATGGTCTCTGTCTCTGTCTCTTTTTCTCCACTTGAGTCATATCTTTGAACTTATTCTTTCAAAGGTTAGGGAATACTGATTTTTTTTTTTTTTAATTCTGGAAAAAAAATCAGGCTTTTTTCTTCCAAATATCTTGGACAAATCACTTGTTTAAAATTTGTTCTTGTATTTATTGGTTTTGCAAAAGAAGGCATCGTCTTAGACAGTATTTGTAATCAAAAGCAAATCATTTGTTTAAAAAAAGGCAGTTTGCAAAAAATGTTTTTGGTCTTTTATAATTCTCATTAAAAGAATATCTGGCAAATTAAAAACTCTTAACGTGTCTGCTTTAGCTCTAAGTTTGATTAAAATCCAAATAGTTTTCCCATTCAATTCTGTACTTCATAACTGAAAACAGTGTGCTGCATTTTGAAGTGTGATAGAATTATTCTAAGCAAAAGAATAAGTATATGGCCTCCGTTACACAGTCTTGTTTTTCTTCCCTCTTGCTTACATTTGTATTCTCACAATTCTGTTAGGAGACTAATTGTAATTAGTTAAAATGCTGATCACTTTTTCCCCCTTAAGAAAAAGAAACACAATAAAGATGAGTTAGTATTTCATAGCAAAATGGTTATGAGCCTGGGCTCTACAGCCGACTTCCAAGGACCTACATGCCGTTCTAGTTCTACTGTACTTATCAGCCATGGGACCTTGGGCCCCAGTTTCCTAATGTGTATGATAGGGTTAATTATGGTAGCTACCCCAGAGGGCGAGATGTGATACCAGTAAGTTAACCTAGAACAGTGCTTTGCACACAATAAGTACCCAGCAAATGTTAGCTGCTGTTATTATGCCTTTAACCAGAACTGTATCTTTAACTTGCTAATTACCCTGAGGCACCTGACAGGATTCTGAAATTGCCTTCTGAATGGCCAAAGATCATTTTGTGTGGTTTTTACAGGTGCACTGAACTTAGAAAGTCAGTTAAAATTAATTTGGACTACCCCCTTATCCCACCACCAATTCTGGATACCAGAATTTACTTCTGGTAACCATTTCCAGGAAATGAGATATGTGTAGTCTCTTCCCTGACATAAGCATTATTTTTTGAATTGGTTGTAACATCTGCTTGTATAGCCATTTTTATGGTGAAAGGTCAACCACAAAGGTGTATCTTGGTCTATTCCTGTTAGCATGTTTTTAGAAAAGCAGTTTTCCCTCCTCATTTGATGTATTGAATACTTTGGTGGAAGTGTATCATTTTGTTTTTAAAATATTTTGAAGTGTTTCTCGGATTATGAAAGTAGTGTGTCCTCAGTGTAGGGTTTGGGGGTTAGAAAATGGCACATGCAAGAGAGAGATGTAGGCGTCCATTCAGAGATGACTGGGAACATTTTTATTTTTCTAGTCCTTTGTGTATTTACGTGTGTTTTGATTGTTTATAACCCCTTCATGCCCTCACACATAACACAGCCAATGCATAATTTTAGACACCATTTTGGGAAATGTTTGTGAGGATTAATTATAATTTTATCCAGTTTCCTGATGTTAGATACTGCTTTGTCCAATTTATCCATGTAAATCTTTTCTGGCTATTTATAAATAACCTGTGAACATTTCTATATGTTTCCTGATTCTATCCTTGGGATCCTTTTTTTTAAGATCTTGTTACTTTTTTTTATCATCACTTTCTGGAGAGGTTTCAATGGACACAGAGTAGCAGTGTGTAGGATTTTCTCTTTCATTGTAACCTCATGTTTTGCTATTTTATGCAAATTAAGATAGTAAATTTTGTCTACTATAGTAAACAAAATGTAATTTGACAGCTATAAGGTTGACATCTTAATCTTAACTATATTTTAAGTCATCTTCATATTCTTGGTCTAGAGGGATGATGAGATCTATAGCCATTTCTTGGTCCACTTGAGATTTTAATCATCTTTGTTATAATCAGTGTTCTTTCTCCTATTAATGCCTTGCCCTGTCATTTGGTGTCTTGGTGTTTTCTTTCAGGGAATTGTATAGGGTGGGATAGGTGATCTTCTTAAACTTTGTTCTTTTGCGTTTATACATACATGTATTTTTTAATGTTTATTTTTGGGAGAGACCGGGGGACAGAGGATCCCAAGTGGGCTCTGCACTGACAGTGAGTCCAATGTGGGGCTCGAACTCCATGAACCTGACATCATGACCTGAGCTGAAGTCTGACACTCAACCTACTGAGCCACCCAGGTGCTCCTCTTTTGCGCTTACATTCTTAAACTTGAATTTGTTCTGTTGGGTTGAATCATGGGCCAGTTTTGTATGTTGATTGTTGGAGAACAGTTTTTTGTTTTGCTGATTTTTATTATAATGATTAGTTTTTTAAGGCCCACATTTCTTTCTGCAAACTACATGTATGGGAGTGGCTATAGAAAAATCGTGTCCTCCTGCACTTAATTATGGGAAAGTTTACTTCATTTTAGTGGTTCCTAATTGGAAAATATGAAGTCAGCCTACTATACCCTCAGCACTTGATTACCCCACAACATGGATGGCATCTAGTCCAGTGAGCTCCTGGTGGCGTAGACATCACTAGGCACGGTGTCCAAAGATGGGTGTCCGAATCCTGTGCATTTCAAGCAGCCACTACCAGAGATGGCACTGGAAATGAAACCCATTTGCATCCCACTCTTACGAAGAGAATTTGTGCTATGAGCAGAAAGCAAGTCTTGACTGATGTCAAGGAAGAGAAGGAAAGAAGGAAATCTTGGTGTTTCACTCAGCACACACACATTTTTGCCCCCTCTCTTACACTAAAAAAATTCAGGTAGGTTTAGCAGCCTTTAAATACCACTCATATAACCAGGAGATCTTATTTGTGATCACAGATTTATAAACTATTGTTAAATACTTTATGATCAGATGCCATTTTTCACTGTAATCTAAAGCACTAAAAACCTCTGCCCCTGATATATGGTTAGTGGTCAGGTTCAAACAAAAGAGGCAGAATCAAGTAAAAAATGTGTATTCCTTAAGTAGACCATATAGAATTTCTTGATTACCAAGACACCTAAAGCTTTATTTAGTTTTCGTATTTGAAGAGTTTTAAAAGCTCATACGTAAAAGGCATGCAGAGTACTGGTTAAATACATCCCAAGGCCTCTCTAGCCCTACTGAATTAGAATTTCTGAGTTATTCAACATTTTCAATAAAAATCCCCAGCTGGTTGTGATAAAAAGGGTGTTTAGGTAACACTTTAAACATAATGCTAGGAAAAAATACTCAACATCATTAGTCATTAGGGAAATGCAAATCAAAACCAAGAGATGCTACCTCACACCATGGGGATGGCTATTCCCAAGGTGGAAAAGTGGTGGCCAGGAGTGGAGAGACTGGGATCTGTGTGTATTGCTGGCAGGAACAGCAGATGGTGCAGCTACGGAGGCGAACAGTTTGGTGGCTCCTCACAGTTAAGCAAGGACTCCTCCTAAGAACAGCAAGTCTACTACTGGGCATATACCCCAAAGAATTGGCCAGCAGGGGACATGGCTAGTCGTACACTCATTAGCAGAACTCTTCACAACAGCCAAGAGGTGGAAACAACCCAAAGTTTCAACAGATGAATGGGTAAGATGGGGCTCGTGCACACAGTGTCATGTTATTTGAAGAAATGAAACTCTGATGCATGTGGTCAGCATGGATGAACCCTGACAACACACTAAGTGAAGTAGGTCACATACGAAAGGTTACATAATTGGCAAATTCATGGAGAAAAGGGGGTGGCTGGAAGACGGGAGTCATGGTTCAGAGGGTAGAGTTTAGGATCATGAAAAAGCTCTGGATAGTGCTCGCTTCGGCAGCACATATACTGAAAAAGCTCTGGATATAGATAGTGGTGATGGTTACACACCATTGTGAATATAATTTCCCTGAATTACACACTTAAAACTGGCTAAAATGGTATATTCATTTGTCACAATAAAAACAAGTGAATGAAATGAGAAACCAAAACCAATCCCAGAGAAACAAAGGTCATACTGTTGAATAATGTCCTACACACCTAGGTTTTTGCCATTGGCTCTTTAGAAAGGGGTGCGTGCTGAAGCAGGGGGCGCCGGGGATGCCCTACTGCTGCTCAGATGCGTACAAAGCTGCGTGTTCAGGACTCTTAAGGAAGAACATGGGTTAAGTCCCACTTTGTGTTCTTTTGCTACTTCTGGGTGTAATGAGTCAGAGCGATCTGGGTATGGATCAGCTCCCTCTGGTTGCTGACAATGAACATTGTATTTTCCTCCCCCGTAAAGATGGCTGAGAAGTGTGAAGTCCTAACAGTGAGAGGATAGTCCGTGAAATGTTTTTAAATGCCCTGATGCTTGCTCTCGCACCAGCCATAAAGAACCCTAGATCTGGATGTGGGACTCCAGAACACATTACTGGCAGGTATTTAGGTAATTTGCAGACCCCATGCTCTTCTGAGGCATTCCCCAGTATCTACATGTGTTCCAGCATTCTGTTAACACAGGACTGTGAACGTCAGCATTGTTTGAACCTTGCATTCTCCTCAATCTTCACGGGAACACGGACTTCAGTACTATTGCTTGCATTTTACAGGTAAGGAAAAGCTAAGTAATTGGAAGAGCCCGACTTCCTTCTCCAGAGCCCGGATTAAGTCACAGGAGAAGGGACCATGGAAAGTACTGGATCTGGGAACTGGCACAGCAGACCGGGAACAGACGGGAAGGGACAAAGAGTCAGGATACCAAGTTTGGGGACCCTCCCAGGGTGGATGGCTGCCTCTCTCTGGAAACCGGACTTCTTTTTAACATGATGTGTACTAACATGAGCCACCAGCCCGGTGTAAACGATCACTTTCTGACTGCCCCTTCCTTCAGCATTAGTGGCACCAGTACCAGGGTGTGTAGACCTCACCACAGCTTCACCTCATTGAATAGTTTCCACAAAGACTAATGGTGATATTTTCATCTTTGCCCAGTGTTGTTTTTGGGATTTGATATGTTGTTGTTCTTCTATGTTGTTTTTGGGATTTGATAATGTCTCCCAGTGACTCTGCTAAGGTCTATACCAATGGTTCCTGATGTTGACTGTGCATCAGAATCCCCTGCAGGGCTTCCCAAAGCAGATTTCTGGGCCTTCACCACCCAGAGTTTGATTCAGGTCTGCTGGTGGGCCTTAAGAATTTACATTGCTATCAAGTTCTCAGTACAGACGCTCCCGTTCAGGCATCACACCGAGAACTGATGCTCTGTACCTCTCCAAGGCCAGTAATGATTCCACTGAAGACAAGAATTCAATTTTTATCAATCCATTTATTCAATTAACATTTCTATAATCAACACCAGCCATTTGAGTGAGGTTACTGTCGTGATCATGTTCAAAGATTAGGGACACTTAGCCTACCTCTACTGGTATGAACAAAAACCTTTTCTGTGCCCTTTGGCACTTCATAACTTGCAATTCTGAAAAGTCGGGATTTGGGCCTACAGTTTGCTATTTAAGAGACCAGGTCTGGTCTTGACAATAAAGCCACCATCAAAAGCTGCATTAAGAACTTCATCCAGGCAGCTTGCTGTAACAAAACTTAAATCCTGTCGTACATTGCCCGGGATTTCTTCAAGGTCTTTTTCGTTCCTCTGAGGAATAATGACTTGCTTCAATCCTGCTCTGTGTGCCGCCAGCACTTTGTCTTTAATCCCACCCACCTAGGAGGAGAGAAGAAAGTTACTCAGATTTCTGGACATCCTCCGGCTGTGAAAAGATCCCTGACCCAACTTTTTTTCACAGCTATTTTAAAACGTCTAAATCATCTTCCATTTTGTTACAGCATGAGCTAGGAAAGCCATTAAAAAGGTTAATAAACAGCAAATTGTTTTACATTTCGTGTTCAGTCCTTTTAATGGGGGAAAATTCTAAATTTTCAGTAATGAGCACCTTTTGTGTCCATGATCCCTTTTTGCACTGTCAAGGTTAATATTTATATTCCATTCTGTAATCAAAATCTTATCTATAGGTTCATTCTGAAAAAGCATTACATTATCTTGACCACAAATACCATTCCTATAGAGCTTAGTTGGGTGCTCCTTCTGTACAGGTTTAAAGCCATAACCTTTGTGCCACTTGAAGAAAATCTATCCCAAATGATCTAGGCACTTAGGTGGTTTTAAAGTATGTCCACAATGGTCCCTTCATAAAAGGTGGAGTCTAATTCCCCTCCCCCTGAATGTAGGTCAGGCTGAGTGACTCATAAATGGAATGTGGGGGAAGTGATGCTGTATGACTTTCAAAGTTAACCCATAGAAAATGAGAGTTGCTGCTGCTGCTAGATCTGTCTCTCTTGGATCTCTTGCCCTGGAGGTAGCCAGCTGCCATGTTTGAGATCACCCAATAGCCCCCAGAGAAGCCCTAAGGTGAGGAACTGGGGCTTCCTGCCAACCAGGACCAATCTGCTAGTCATGTGAGTGAACCATGTTGGAAGCAGCAGATCCCCAGCCCCAGTCAACCTTAAGATGACTGTGACTGGGTTGCTGTCTTGACTGTATGATGGGATCCGGAAGCAGAAGAGCTCAGCTAAGCCTCTCCTGAATTCCTGACCCACAGAAACCGTAAGAATAACAAACACCATTGTTTTGGGTGGTGTGTTATACAGCAATAGACTCCAAATGCAGCTCTCAGTCATACTACCCAGAACACATAAGCCCTGGAGACAGCTCTCAGAGCCCTCCAACCACCTGCACTGACACTGGCTGCTCCAGGCCCTCCTGCACAGCTGTCCTCCTCTTTCTAGGCTCTTCGGTATGCTGCTGACGTACACCTTCCAAGTACCTTCTTCACAAAGAATCTAAGACAAACAGACTCCTTGCATGTATGAAAATAACCATTTTACTTTCACATTTTATTGAAGGTGTATATGAGACTGGACTTCAAGTCATTTTCCATCAGAATTTTGAAGGGACCGTACATCTGGTGTCACTGAGGAGAATGAGAGAACTTTCTCCTTGGTTACCTGAAAGGCTTTGGGGACGACCTCTTTCTCCCAGCTGGTGTAGACCCTTTCAATCTGAAGATAACCTTCAATTCTAGGAAATGTTCAATTCCATTTTCTGTCTACTAGAATGCCTGATAGCTCAATGTTGGATCTGCCTGCTTTTTCTATTATTTTTTTCTGAACAGTTCTTTGACTAATTCTAAAACAGTTTTAAATCCAAGTTGTCTTATTCTCTGTTCTTGAATGGTCTTCGCCAGCGTTAGCAAGTCTTTCTCTTAAATGCTGCTGCTTTTCTTCTGTCTCATGGGACAGGTTTAAAACTGGAGGCTTACTCAAACTTTCCAGGCTGGGAAAGCCTGGACGTGGTTGAGTGCAAGTGGAAGAACCACTTATTCTATGGAGATTTCTATGAATCCCCTCATTTTGTTTCCCATTTCTTTCCTGCTCTCCTGGTCTGTGCTTTCTGGTTATGAGCCCTTGTTTTTCCCAGATTCCTGCTGGGAAGACTGTCTCTATCTCCAATTGTTTCATCAGCCAGGATACTTTCTTCCAGAAGTTGGCTGAACTCAGCTGCTGACTCCCCGCTCATTTCTGAGTGCTTGTATTGCCTTCACTCTGCTTAGTCTACCATCTTGAACTAGGAGGTTGAAGAGTTCATGGTCTGTAAAGTATTTACATTTCCTATTACTAGCACAGCTAGTATTAACCACCGTTACTGTCTCTTGGAATGCAGTTAATTCCTGGGTAAGGTAGAAGAAAAGGGATCAGACATTCTTTTTGAGTAGACCTACTAATGTATCATAAGAATAGGGTTTAGAATATGGTTGAATTCCTGGTTGAATTTTAAAAACTGATATAAGTTTATTTTGAGAGAGTGTGAGAGAGGGTGCACGTAAGAAGGGGAGGGGCAGGGAAAGGGAGAGGGAGAATCCCAAGCAGGCTCGGAGTTGTCATTGCAGAACCTGATGTGGGGCTCAAGAGATCATGACCTAAGCTGAAATCAAATCAGATGCTTAACTGACTGAGCCACCCAGGTGCCCCAGTTTTGGTGATCTTAATTGGTGATTATGATCTACTTTCACCATTACCTCATAAAATAAAGGTGCTCTCAGAATAAAGAACATAAGTTTCTTTTCTCATTGTGCTATGAACCTGCCCAAATTCTGTTATAGACTGGTACTGGTAATTAATGACTTAGAACCCTAAATGTTCACTCAAGTTCTCTGCATTTTATGTGTTTTTAGAAGTAGTTTAGGGTATGGCGGGGAGCCCCAAAGCTCCATATATATAAAGCTTTTTGAGAATTTAGCCATTAGACAGGGCTAGTCTTTGTTATAGTTTCCATTTTATACTTATTTTTCTACAAACCTATCAACTACAGTAATCTAAATTATCTACAGGAGGTCTCACAGGAACTTAAAAGGTTGAAAAATTTGCTTAAAGTTTAAAAATAGCTGCTATCCTGTTTTACACAAAAGCTATCTAGTTAACAATTTGCTAACTACAACAGTCTCAATTCTTCACCTCAGTGGCTGACATCGCCGATGACCAGACTGATACTTTTTTTCCCCTCATGAGTCTTCTTTCTTAGAAGGGAAAATATGGGGAAAATTGTCAGTTTTTCTTTTATTTCATCAATATTGAAAAATAGGAGCTAGTTACAAAGTATAAAAACTTAGTGTTTTTTTAAACGAAGGTATTTTTAGGAAGAAGGCAAACTACTATGAATTTAAACTTAAAATTAAAAAAATTGAAAACCATATAAATCACTTTCTTAAGACTTACTGGAAGAACGAGACCCCGCAATGTGATTTCTCCAGTCATGGCTACATCCGAACGCACCAGCCGCCCACTAAAAAGTGAGGCGAGACAAGTTACTATGGTAACTCCAGCAGATGGTCCATCTTTTGTGACAGCACCAGCTGGGAAGTGCAGATGGATGTCTGTGTTGTCAAGAAGATCAAAATTTCCAGAAGCTTAAAAAAGGAAATAAGGATTTTAATGTAGAAAAATTAAACCTGTTTTTTTTCCCTCTTAAAAAATAAAAAAGATAAAAATGACTGTTGTGGTTAAATGAATCCCTCAAAATATTAATGGGCAGTATAATCAGAGTGGGGGTCTGGAAGAAGGATTTCATTCTACTCTGAGTGGAGCTGAAAACAAACCCTCGGAATTAGTTCCTAGTTTAGGCACTAGCCAGATAGTCCTAAAATGGGAACTAGAATTTTCTAAGGGCATTTAAGCAAAGGTTTATACTTTACTGGAGGTGTAACTCTTAATTTAAAGCTCATCTTAATCCTTGTCACAGAACTGTGAGATGCCTCCCGAATCACGATCCAACGGCTCTTCCTTGCTACGGCTGTACCTCTGCCGGGGCTAGGCCGCTCACCATTGGTCAGATGGTATTTCTTCGCGTTGCTGCGGAGCCAGCTAATCGCGAGATGGGCAGACTCCTTCATGACATCTCCTAGCTGGCCAGTCAGAGTCAGCTGACCTTCGCCATCCATTCGGCTTGCCTCCACGAACATGATTTCCCCACCTAAGGGGGTCCAGGCCAAACCTATTGCCACTCCTGGTTGACTCAACCGCTCAGACACCTTGAGAGAAAGGAGAAAAATGATCAGTTCAGTCAACAACAGCCATTACTTCCCGGCTGGCTAATCACGTTACCAGAGCCTACTTCTTCAGTTTAAACTGAACTCAAAGCTTCAACTCAAAGTACTTATTACTTCACATGATTTGAAGTCACCATTTAGGATGTGTGGCTTTTCCGCCAGAAGAAAAACTAAACTTCCTGTTTGGCATTTATCAGAAACAATTTTACCTTAGAATATGTTGAATAACTTTAAGAGCCACATCTAGTTCCTGCCCTAATTTTGAAGGAACAAACCCAACTGTTTTATCTATGAATATTTTTATTAGGCTACATATTTATAAATACTCCAGAACCTACCTTCATTTGTTTCAGAAACCAGAAGCCCTTTCTCAAATATACGTTTAAGAACTATTAGCTCCAGAAGACGAGTGTGAAAGTAGATATTAAAACCCTTAGATCTTACTTCTCTGCCACTTTCCTTTCTCTGTTACTGCTGCAGAAACACTATAAAATATTACTTCATGATGCCCCAGATCCTTTTGCATGCGCTTAGAGGCCTACTGTGTGCCCTCACTGCCACTGTAAACTGAACATGTCCACTTTCCCGAAACCACGAGCCAGGTGATGAAGCCAAACAGTTCATCCAAGTTATGAAAGCACATAAAACCTAACAGTACAGCTGAAACACAATCACCCTCTGAGCCTCCACATTTCTTATACTACAGAAGTTATCCGTATCAGGAACGGGGCACATGTCAACCCACTGCTAATGCAGATATGAAATTCTTCCACCAGAGGGAACATCCTCACTGAGAGCAGCAGGATCAATGATCTGAGTTTCTGGTTAAAGGGCTGGGTTGATGATTTTATTCCTTTTCCAAGGGGCTTAGATGGTGAAAATCTTGACTTTAGAATACTTCAAAATCATGTGAGGCATTCACGAAAGCTATTGGGCACTTATATTTAGTGGTAAGCCGTATAGCATTATTTTAAAAGTTTGTTTCATATTTACAAATTTAATTCTAATTAACTTCATATTTGATAAGTTACAGAGATTTGGAAGTCTGAACTATAGTATTAGTTGAGCCGATACTGTGTACTGGGTTTCACTTCTCTCCGCTTTGCATTTGTGTAAACCTGTTCTAGATTTACTTGAAGAGAAAGACAAAAGATCAATATGCAAAAGATCAGTGTTATTTAAAAGAAGTTCAACGTTTGTTTATTTTTGAGAGACAGAGCACGAGCAGGGGAGGGGAAGAGAGAGAGGGAGACACAGAATCTGAAGCAGGCTCCAGGCTCCAAGCTGTCAGCACAGAGCCCGATGTGGGACTCAAACCCACAAACCAGGAGATCATGACCTGAGCTGAAGGTGGATGCTTAACTGACTGAGCCACCCACACGCCCCAAGATCAGTGCTATTTAAGAAAAGTGTAGAAGCAACTATTTAGAAAAGTGTTCACAAGGCTTGCTTTCTTTCTAATACAAATCACTTCTCTATACCTTCATGAAATCTACCTTGGGTGGGAATTTGCCCACGGTTCCTGTCTTACCACATGGCTCTTTTCTAGAGCAGAGTGAACTTATCCTAGAGAATTATCCTCAGTGCACTGAATCATGTGTTAATTTAACAGAAAAAGCCATCTGGCAGAATTCTGTTAGCCATAACAAGAACCATCCCTTTCTTATAGCTCAATCCTCAAAACTCATTTGTCAGAATAATACCAAAAATGTCCCCACAGGGTCAGGAGTAAGGTGCTTGTTGATTACTATGTCACTTTGAGAAACCAAGCCAGTTTTCCAATATTCTCCATCTGCTGGGAGGCCTGGTACTTGGGGTTGAGGAACTGATGCATTGCTAATTGAAAGCATGGGGGGCAGGTAAGTACAGAAGGCCAAACCCGAATCACACAGGCCCACAAGCACTGTATTCTGACTTGATGGTAAGTGTTCTCATGTTAACCTGAAGATGGGAAAATGACAAATCTGTGATTTAACAAAACACAGGCGGGAGAACTGATGGGCTTGATTACCAGCAAACCTAGCACCTCTGTGATTTAAAGCTAATAGCAGTTATCGAAGAGGTAAAGAATCTTTAATTCTTAGACTTGGAATCATACTTTTTTTTTTTTTAAGATTTTATTTTTTAAGTACTCTTTACACCCAACACCAGGCTCGAACAACCCCGAGATCAAAAACTGCATGCTCTACCAACTGAACCAGGCAGGAGCACCTGGAGTCACACTTTTTGAGGGCATGTGTTCTGAAACTGTAACAATCAAGCATCAGGTTTCTATTTTTCCCTCAGAGATGATGGGAGTGCAAGTAAATGTGAATGTAAGACACATGCTCCTTTTCTGCTCATTTTATTAACCTCTTCTTACACAACAATTTGTTTTCATTTTTTTAATTAAGAACATTTTTTAAATGTTTATTTTTGAGACAGAGAGCGAGTGAGTGAGAGAGCACATGCGCGAGAGCAGGGGAGAAGCAGAGGGAGAAGGAGACACAGAATCCGAAGCAGGCCCCAGGCTCTGAGCTGTCAGCAAAGAACCCTACATGGGGCTCCAACCATGAAGTCATGACCTGAACCGAAGTCAGACGCTTAACCAAGTGAGCCACCCAGGCACCCCAATAATTTGTATTTCACAGCACTCCTTAAAAAGTGAATTGATACGGGGGCGCCTGGATGGCTCAGTCAGTCAAGCATCCAACTTAGGCTCAGGTTAACGATCTGGCTTGAGTTTGGGCCCCGCATTGGGCTCTGTGCTGGCAGCTTGGAGCCTGGAGCCTGCTTCGAGTTCTGTGTCTCCCTCTCCCTCTGCCTCTCCCCCATTCACGCTCTCTCTCTCCCTCAAAAACAAACATTAAAAAAAAAGTGATTTGACACAATAATTTCAAAACTATGTTTATCAGTACTTTTCTATTACTTTCTAATTCCATTAGTAGTCTGTGGAATCATCAGTTATATTAGCCAAGACGAGCCTCGGCTTGAAGTGGAGAATGCTTCCCCCCCCCAGATGTCAAAGTGGAACATAAGCATCTCAAGTTCACTTCTGTCATTCAATTTCCCACCTGTATATTTTTGTGCTTCCATTATCCTGATCTGTTAACTGCATCTTGTTCAACAAAAATGATCAATTTCTTCTGTAATAATTGTGCAATCATGTAAATCAATCATCTAAATATGCAGATTGAAGAAGTGTTGAAAATATTTAATGAAAAACCTAATTAATGGTTGCATTCTTAACAGCTCAATGGACAGGAGTGTTTAAGGAGCACTTGAGTACTAATCATGGCCAATTTCCCACTGTTCATCCCCCTTGATTAACCAGAAAGAGTGATAATTGATTGAAACAGTAAATACATACAACTCTTTGTGACTGTTCCAAGCCCAGATAAATGCTCACAGCTTTATTACCTTATTTACTACTGCAGCCTCATGAGAGGGATCAAGAGTTTTACATTCATTCAACAGTGCTTTACAGAGCATCCTGAGCTAGGCTCCATTACAGACTGAAGGGGCAGGATATCAAAGTGAATACCTCTTAGAACTGACAGACTACTTGAGGACATTAGATGAAGGCACAATTCTACTCCAGCACCGAGAGAGGATGACAGAAGACCTACCGAGTGCTTTCATCTACAGAGCCTTGAAGAGGCAGGAATCCCTGTCTGGGAGCTGGGACAAGGTTATGGAAGAGGCTGAGAAGAGTCTTAAAATATGAGTAAGAGTTTGCTGGGCAGAGAAGGGCCAGGAAGCTATCATAACAGAGAGGCCAACAGGTGCCAACGACTGGATAATTCCAGGGGCCTCCTTTCCAGGGGCAAACTCAGTACCGCACTGAATGCACAACCCGAGCCCCCAGAGGGTGGTGGTCCACGTGCAGGCTGGTTAAGCAGTGACACACTGTTGACTGGTTTCTCTCAGACCTCAGAGAGCGTTTCTGCTCCCGCAGGGCCGTCACCGCAGCAGCTACCCATCTGCCAACTTCTTTAAAGTCTTTGTATTGAGATCCTAAGCCTGCAGTTCATGAATATTTGATTTTTCTCCTTGTAAATTGGTTTCCGTTGCGTTTACAAAAGGGAAGGTCAGATCCCGTTTGCTTTGGAGAGTGGCTGGGGTCCATGACTGTCCGCTCTCAAAGCCGTGTTAAATAGCCCCCGTCTGGCCTGATGCCACACTGCAGAGAGCTGGCTGCTTTCAGAGCCCGTCAGTAGAGCCTTTTCTCGGCATAACCCATCCGTTGGTGGGCGCTGGGCCAGGCCGCGTGTGCAGCGTTGGTGCTGTAGTAAACAGCATGTTTAAATGTTGTGGAACCGAGAAGTAATTTACCACCGCGATTCTTTTGGGCATTTCATTAGTGTTTACACTCTGCCCATTTCTAGCACCTGATTTTGTCTGTTTGAAAGATAAGCTGATGGAATCTCCTGGAATTCACCTTTGGATGCATTCTATTCAAGATGTTTTAAAAAATCTGCATGTCTATCTTCTTTCCTTTAATATTATTTTTTAAATGACCTTCAGATACGGACTTTTTGTACACCACTGCAGGAAGCCAATACTGAGGCTTTAATACAAAATATGAACAGAGTCAGTAATATTCAGATATCTAACACAATCTCAGGACTAGCAGGATGGACAGAACGTAGACACTTAAGGCACGGATGACTCGTTTTCTGAGGCTGAAAATTAAATTTACCATAAAGACTAGAGCTTACCTGTTCTTCTGTGTCACTACATTTACAATCTGAGAGTTTAAGACTGTCATCCCCCGGAGATATTTAGTCAACTGCAAGACTGGCCAGCTAGGATATGTACCCAGTGATGTGGAGGCTTCTCCTGCTTTCACTGGGGTACAAATGAAAATTGTAGGATTCTCATTCCCTGTCCCGTCCCTAGGGTATTCATGTAACCAGTAAGAGTAATTACAACTGAGCTGTTATTAATGGCAATCTCCTAACTGACCAGATTAAATAAGATTAAATAGCTGTGATTTGATTCTGTACCTCGATGTGGCCCAGCCCGTGCTTCTGAGGAAGGACTCTAAAGTAGCATGCCCCATGTCAGCACACATGGCATGCAGGCCACCTAGGCTGCTGCCCTCACCTGCACCCATGCCTGCTCCTTCCCACCTTTTCTTCCAGTGCAGGGAGATCTTTCCTTTCCTTTTTTAAAGTGCGTTTAATTGAACTTGTTTCTTTAGGAAATTTCCTTGTATTGGAAAAGGTGACTATGATACTGTCCCTAAGTTTGAAATCTAGACTAAGTTCCCAGAACTCATTTTCCCACCTGTGTAGGGAATTCTAAAGGAATGTTAACTGTTAGTAAAAATGTACCGTCTTACTTTCTCCCTCACTGTTCGTTTGTTAGGTTGGTCACACCTTTGGTAGTAACATATTTTGGCAGATTCTTTTTGATGAGAGTAAGTAGTTAGGGGTGGTATAAGACTATTAATTGCAGGTATAAAATCAGGACTACAAAAACAGTAAAAACAACCTTCTTTTTAAAATATATGTATTTTTTTGGTGATTGGCGATGGTCCTGTTAGTTTTTACAGAGTGCAGTGGTTGCAGGAACTAGCATTGTTTTTTTAGCATGTACCAGGCACTATGTGGGTGTTTTATATACATTACCTCACCAAATTCTAAAATCCACCCAAACACATACATACAATTACCCCCTGTGTCAGATGAACACATCACACTCGGGGAGGCTGGGCTCATCACCAGGTGAGGGACAGGCCTCCCTGCTCCTCTCAGACCTTCTTCCTCCTTCCTTCTCCTAAACCCCTGTTTACTGCAGCTGGCTTTCCCACATTCATTCCCTTCTCCCCATTTTCTGCTTTCAAACACTATTCTCCTTCCTCACCACCCCGCATCCTGCCATCATCTATGTCGTGCTAGCATCCACCTCCGGCTATCACCTACGGTGTCCTCAGAAAACAGCTGATGCTCTTCTGCTTCCTGGATTCTCTGAACACCTCCCCAGTTCCAACAACGGTTTCCTCACTGTAACTCAGCCACTCTCCTCTGGGCCCTCATCACTAACAGATACCACACCACCTCTGAAATCTGAATTTTAACCCTGCCATCCCTGATCGTTTTCTTCTCCATTGCTTCTGCCACCTTCACATCATACACCTGCTCTGTCCTAGCTTCAGTTCTCTCCTTGTGTGACAAATGAACCTGTGTTCCAACATTATAACCATTTTCTTGTGAGGGACTCACTATTTGTGCCCCTTTCCTCATTACCCCCACAAAGGGATCCTCATCACACACATGCCATTTCCTGCCCTTCACTCTCGGTCCCACCCCCAGCTCACCTTCCCAAAGACTCTGTACCCGCTGACCCTCTAGCAACATCCATCCTACTCTCTCTACGGGATCGCTGTTATCAGCAAACAGGGCTCCGTTTGGAAACGTTCTTCTTGTGGCCTCCACACTCCCTTTGAGCCACCTCATTTCTCTGCAATCATTCACAGCTTCTGAAAAGAGTTGCCCACACACTAATCCACTTTCCTGTCACCTCCCACTCTTTGTCCAACACACTCCCAAATCGACCATGCCCACCACTCCCTGTGGACCGCCTCTTTCGAGGTCATGGACTTCCATGTCAAAGCTAATACACAAACAGCAAACACATTTGGATGTCCCCTCCTTCATGAGGGTTTGTTTGTTTGCCATGCTCCTTTGTTTTCATGGCAGCATAAAACCTATTTCCCTCTCACTTGCCTGTTACTGCCAAACATTTTTTTCCCCCTCAGGGCTCCTCTTCTTCTCCATGACCCTAACTGTTGGCATCTTTAGGGCCTGCCCTGAGGCTACTTGCTTTTTTCTAGGTATACTTTTCCCTCTGGTGACCTCAACATTTCTGGGACTTTAAATATCCTCTCTTTTCTGACAGTTCTTTAATTTATACCTCCACCTTAGACCTCTCCTCTGAGGGACAGGCCTGCATGTCCACACGTCTCCTTTCCTGTGCCTCGGACATTTCACACTTTACATGTTCACAACGGAGCACCAGCCCTTGCCCTCCATGCCTGTCTTTCCCGCCTCAGTAGATGGCACCGCCATCCAAAGGTCCTGTTGCTCCCACCTGATGACTGTTTCCTTTGTTCCCTGTCCATCATCCACCAGCAAGCCCAAGTCTACCTATACAATGAGCCTCCAATGGTGCTGGAGCAGTGGACCTGACGTCAGTCCTGCCTGTGTGCCTTCCTTACAGCACCACCCTCAACCTGGAATTATGTGTTAACCTGTTCATTTTCACTATGAAAGTATCATGAAAGGAGAGACTGAATCCTGCCTGTTCACTACTGTATTTGCCAGCAGCACCTTAATGACTATTTACTGAATGAATGAAACTCTAGAAGAAAATGACAGACCCTAGACTTTTATCTTTATGGAGAACATAGGCATTTAAACCAAAAAAGGTGCCTTATAACACTGTGGGATCACCTCTACACATACTCCAACATTCTTAGTGTAATGTCTCTGCAGACTTTTTACCTGAGAGTGCATGAAGAGCGACAAAGACTGGCCACTGTGAATCCCCTGTGAGAACCAAGGCCTGCCCAGGTGCTGGTGCTCCATCTCTCTCACGTGAGAGACAGATCACACCTCTGGAGTCAGGCCTGAACCAAATCTCAGTTCTGGCAAAAGATGTGTCTTCTTGCAAGTTATTTAAACACTCTAAGCCTGTTTCCTCATCTGTTCTTGGAAAGAGGCCATAACTGAGGATTCAAAGATGTCTTACTTGTGAGAGGGTCTTCGGTGGTGCCTGATACCTAACAGATATACACAAAAAGTAGCCAAGAAACCCATCCCAACCTCTCCCATTCCAAAACACAGCACTACATTTGGTAAGAATATAAACAAAAATCTGACGTAGAGCAGATGGCGTTTTTTTTTTGGAACTGCCATACTTCAAGCCATTCTCTTTTAGCAGAGAAGGGCAGGAATTAGCTTGGTCTGACACAGTATTGAAGAAGAGCAGAAAGAATACTAGACTTGCCATCAGCTGGTCAGAGTCTGAATACTGACTTTGCCATTTATACCTTATGGATTTAATCTCATTTGATCTCTTCAAACTTCTTCCCTGGTGTAAAATGGAAGACTCCCAGCACAGTCATGGCCCTCAGGGACAACAAAGAGATGTTCCATAAATCTTAATCTTGGAGATGCAAAAGCTCAGGCAAGGCTGAGTAAGAAGTTTGGAGCTGAAGGTCATCAGACCACTAGAAGTAGACAGAAACGCCAGGCTACAGGGTGAAGCCTCTCAAGTGTGGAAAAGATGAACGAAATGTTCCAAACTCCCAAATACCAGACCTACCATTCTAAGATGCTATTTATAAAGGCAAAATGGTCACTGGACTCTACCTTTCAGATTCATGTTGGTGAAAGTGCTCAGATGCCCAAGGGGAAATACAATGAGTTTCTCTAGAGCTGCTGAACAGTATTTGTGACATTTCTCATTTCTGTTTTTTTCCTCTTTTTTTTGGTCAAAGCTCCAAGAATGTCAACAATGCTTCCAAACCTAATAGCAGAAATGGCCAGGAGAGAAGGGTATATGCAACAGAAACACATATCGATATTTTGTTTTTATCTGTTGCTCTAGTTTAAATTCCCAAAGGACTGCTGGAACATACTGTTCCAGAAAGCTTAGAGAAAAAAGCCCACTGGAAATGCAGGAGTCAGAACCTGTTTACATCTTTACTCTCAAGGCAACTGCATTCTCTCAGAACAGAAAAGCAGGTTTTGTTCACTTTCTCCACCAAAGAAAGTTTTGCTCCATTTCTTACAACATTTCAAAATTTAAATCCATGATAACTGAAGAATTCAAATACCCAATTTGCCTCTGATTCAACTGTTCAAGACCAGATTTACTGTTGAGAGTACAAATTTCTATTCTTGTAACAGAGTTTTACAGAGAGGCTCATTAGCTTTAATGCAGCTCAGAGTTTAAACAGATAAACAAGATGGGTTTGGGGACTATTTTTCCTTTCCTCAGTTTTAAGACTTGAGGAAAACCTTATCTACTCGTGATTTTAAAAATCAGATGAAGAGATTATCTTCTGCATAATTTATCAGATTTATTCTCCTGAAAATCTTGTTTTTCCTTAAACTGAAAGGAGGAGGTGATGGTAAAGCTTCTGAAGAAAGATGCTATGTTCAGTAGTGTAATAAAATTCTTTTCTAGTAACTGACCCATAAATTAAGCTCACATAAGAATCCTCTGAAATGTATTAAAATCCCTCAGCAGGCATAGATTCAATACCTCTCCATCCAGCTGCCTCAACTCAGTCTTAGGGCTCAGGCCTTTCTGACTGGACACTCTGCTGTGAGGGACAGTTAGGGAGAAAGATGGAAATAGGGCTCGTGGCTCTGACCTAAAAGAAACTTAAAACTTATTAACAATGAAATGACAGATATTTGAAAGATACCATCTGGGTCTGAAGCTAACGCTAGGCTCATGTTTTCAGATATTCTGTACTAGTCTGTTTGCCTACCTTTGTCTCCCAAGCCTTTGATAGTACACACAAAAAAATACTTAATTAGGAATTAACAGGAACATAGAATTTCTAAGGAGGAAAGTCAGATACTGTTCATAAAATGGAACTAGAGGGCAGAGAATGAGCTCAGATCGAGTTTCCAGAACAGCATATGGACAAGGTTCCTGGCTCTCTAAAAAAGCCTTATTATCACATAAAGCACTAAAATTCAATACCATAGAGAAAATAAGTTTCCAATCTCTGAACAAAATTCAGCCTCCCAAACCACCCGGTTCTACCTCTCTCCCAATCCATGAAGCAACTATCAGAATAAATTGGTGGGTATCAACAAAGGAAATGAGAATGATCACCTCCATTTCATACATTGGGGGCCCAAGGATGTCTTTCAGAGCATGGAAATCAATCAAAATCGGCATTTCGGGTGGTAGGGCTAAGTCCGTAGCGTCATTGATAGATTCAGGTTTTGCATCTTCTAAGATGTGTTCTTTACAACCTAAGAGAGAAAAATGTATTTAGAAATTCTCAGAGATCGGCAGCTTTGCAAATTCATTAGCACTATGTATCAAACAGAAGCAAAGTAGACTTTAACAGATCAGTCACCTTTATGTATTTATTCAGGCACAAAAATTCACCTTGTGATCTGTAGAACTCAGGCAGAAAATCAGTCTTTCAAGAGCCCCTTGAAGGTGATGTAATGTGCTGTCTTGTTCATTTATTCAAACCTGTTTGTCCTCTACCCCTCGCACTCCATGTAAGCTCCAGGAGGGCACAACCCCGCCTGTCTTCTTTTTAACCATTATATTCTTAAGCCAGGAACAATGCCTGGCTCTGTTCAACTTTAGAAAACAGACACTGAAAGGCCAAATGCAATAGATTATTTTGTATAATTTCGTTAGATCAATGGGACACAAAGTTTCCAATTCCCTCTTCAGAGGAGTTCCATCAGGTGTCCCATTTCCTGATAGGCAGCATGAACTTGGAAATGACAGATCCCAGTATAAGCAATGCTTCTTTTTGTAAACATGTAGTTCAACTCCAAGATTATCATTTTCCAATAAAACAAACATCATGGCAGTGCTAGGGTAAGAAAATATGAAGCCTGGTCTGAAATCCCTATAATGAAGGACTATTTCCTTTACCTGCCTAAGAGCCTTGGTTGCTAACAACTTGTCAGAGTACAGACTCATTTTGGTTTGAGCCTAGACAAACAAGGAGCAAGAGCCAACTGATCTATCAGACCACTTTCTACTGGTCTCTGTAATTCCAGTTTGAGGGAAGAAAAATGTTACTTAAGTCTGTAGCCAGAAACCTAAAATGAATAGATGTTTAAAAAATGTATGAGGGGCCCCTGGGTAGATCAGTTGGTTAAGTGTCCAACTTCGGCTCAGGTCATGATCTCACAGCTCTGGAGTTTGAACCCCACATTGGGCTTGCTGCTGTCAGTGTGGAGCCGGCTTTGGATCCTCTGTCCACCCCCCTCTCTGCCCCTCCCAGCTGGCACTCTCTCCCTCTCTCTCAAAAATAAATAAAACATTAAAAAAGTGTATATAATATTTGACTGTATTCATCCTCATTTCTAGTTTTGCTTTTCTTTTAGCTTTGCCATACATACATAATTCTTCCAGTTCTTGTACTATCTCATGAAATGTTTTAAGGCATCTTTCTGGAAATGATTACTGTATGTAGTAACACACAACATACAGTCATTATAAAGTCACCACTGTCTATTTTATTTTTGTTATGATTCTTCCACTCTCATATCTCATGAAGTTAAAAGAACTGTCTCCTTTCCTTCCAAAAGTGATTCCTGAGTATGTTTAACAATATTAGACCCTAATTTTAGACTCTAATGATAACTGGAGACATCCTAGGATATTCCTAAATGAGTCCCGTGCAGAACAACCTTGCTATGACCTTCATGGTGAATGGCTCTCTTCGTCTGCTCTTCTGCAGGGCCCTACGAGGGCTCCTCTTCAAGACTGAATCACGAGAGATACAGGACAGAAAGCAGACAAGAGCTCAGCTTTTCTGCCACTTGCTGGCTGTCAGACCGTAGGCCCAGCATTAAACCTTGAGCTACTTATCTCTACAGAATTTAAGAGAAAATCCTCTGTAGATCACAAAGTGAAATGCACGTGTTGTACCTTAAACCAAGTCTGGAGTTACATCTATTCTTATAGTCATTTCTTCATAATGTCATTTCATCCTTCAAAGTTTGGATTCTAGGAAGTTTTCCCTGATCTTTACAACTTCTCACAGCACTTTTCTGTCTCACTAACTGCAGTGATCACTGGGTTACTCAGCAGCTTGTGGAAATGGGAGGTTTTCTGCCTGCTGCTCCGTGTGCAGCCTGTCTGAGCAGTATCAGTGACGAGGGCGGGAAGGTACTCCAATGGCCAGATGAGCTCCATTAGATCTCATAGCAGCACAGAAAGCAGGTGTTGCTGCTTAAAATTAATGCACAGAAAGAAAAGCATCACCTGTGTAAGGTTACTGCTGTACCCTAAAAATGAAGGGTTCTGAAACTTCAGCCCACACACAGAAAGAGGCTGCGAGGCCCTTTTGCCTGGTGTGCCGCTGGATGGGCTTTCCTGAGATCTAATTACTGCTGCCAGCCTGGAATTCACGATCACAAGAGGAAGTCATACTGGATGGGTGAAAGCCAATCCACAATTACGTAACCAATGCTTCAGGACATCCAATCCCTTTCCAAGTGGGGTAGTGAACTCAGGGCTTGGGGCACGGAGGGAGTGGCGATGGGGAGAGATATTTCTAACACAACTAGGCCTTGTAAGATAAAAGATGACAATTTATTTCAGGCTTTAGGAACAGCAACTGTGTTATGAAGCATTCAATACACTTAGAACTAATCTGTGCTTGAAAATGTTCCACCATTAGAACGCAAGCCTAGAGAACTAAAACTCAAACCAAAAAGATGGTACTGGCTAATCAGGAATGATAGGCCAGCACTGGATTTTAAGAGTCATCCACTAGGATCTACATGTACTGCAAAGTGAGAGTAAGGAACTACTGAAAATTCAGAGAACTCACACTTCTATTCCTCATTAAAACAAACAAGCAAAACATCACCTCAACAAAGACGCCATTGAAGGCATGAAGCCTGGGTTATAGATGAAAGCCCTGTGTCCTATGCATGAGCTTTCAAGCACTCAGCTCTAGTGTCATGTCCCCCTCCCTGCTCCGGCCAGGGGGATTAGTACCAAGAGAAGACTGTGGCACGGTCCCAACAGTTCACTACCAGCCTTGCCCCAAGCAAGGTGGGCTTTTTAAGGCAAGGCAAACAGCAACAATAAAAAAAAGTTTAACCTCTGTTGCGTGCCCTGTCCCATGAGTGCTTCCTAACAAATGGCCAACAGTCACATGAAAGAGGATGGTTTCACCAAGCAGCAAAGAAATGTAAATTATAAAAGCAAGATACCATTTGCTGGCTACCAAATTAAACTAATGAGCACAGAAGTTTAAAAAATGACAAAGATCGGTGTTAAAGAAAGTGAAGAGGTCTTCCCAAACACTGAGCTTATGGAAATACAAAAAGTGATTCAATCTTTCAGAAAAGCCATTTATCAATACACTGAAAGCCTCCCAGACATCCCTACTCTCAGACCTAGTGGTCCAATTTTGCAGAAACCTATCCTTAAGGTCACAATCAGAGGTGCAGACAAGTGTTGTGTAGGCAACAGTTTAGACAACAAACCTACCTGTTGCAGCACTGGCTATAATTAGATCCAATATAAATACTCAAATTGGGAACATGGTTAAGTAAACTGTGGAACATCTATCCAATAAAATACTACACAGTCATTAAAATTGTATCCCAAGTGTTTTTAAGTAACATGAGAAAATTGTTTTGAAACAATGTCAATTTGAGGAAAGAGGAGGGTATCCACTTTCACAAGGCACAATTTTTTTACCAATGTAACATAATATAAATATACCTGAGTGTCAGGCTCTGTGCTGACAGTTCAGAGCCTGGAGCCTACTTCAGATTCTGTATCTCTCTCTCTGCCCTCCCCTGCTCACTCACTCACTCTCTCAAAAATAAACAAACATTAAAATAAAAAAAATTGGGGCACCAGGGTGGCTCAGTAAGTTAAGCATCTGACTTCAGCTCAGGTCATGATCTCATGGTTCGTGGGTTTGAGCCCCATGTCAGGCTATGTCCTGACAGCTCAGAGCCTGGAGCCTGCTTTGGATTCTGTGTCTACCTCTCTCTGCGCCTTCCCCCTGTTCACACTGTCTCTGTCTCTTTCTCTCAAAAATAAACACTAAAAAATAAAATAAAATAATATACATGAGAAAAAATGACATGATACAGTCCAAAATGTTAAACTTATTCCCTGAGTTATGAGATTAAGATTACATGATGAAATGGTCAATAAAAATCTCCAATCCTGGCTCTGACTTCCTAGTTGGCCTTGAAAAACGTTACTTTACCTCTTTGTATCTGGTTTCTCTAATCTGTAAAACCCTAATTATAGTAACCCTCACAGAGTCGCTGGGAGAATATAGCAATGTTTAAAGCCAAATATGTATAAATGGGAGGAAGTGAATTATATAGTTGGGAGAAATATTTTACACAGACTCTGCTAAGACTCGCAGGCTTACTCCAGCCACTTTTGTTAGCAGAAGACAAAATGCAACCTAATTCCACCCAGGGCCCCAGAGATAGGGCTTTGACCACAGTCACAGGACAGCTGGGAATCACATAAATTTAACCTATGTAAGAAAAAAGAAAAAGATATCAAAACTCAAGATTCTTCTCTGTGCTATAATATATATGACTATTACTAAATAAAACTGTTCTAAAAGTGGGAGGGACCTGAAGTTCTTCTTGTTGATCTACTCTGCTCAGAGATGTCTCCAAGCTCTTCTTTCATCCATGTTATCAGCCTGTTTTAACAGTCTAATTCAGGACACAGCCAGGATGGTCAGGGAATAACCAAGAGTTTCACAGCATGAAGGCAAGAGATAAGGGAGGAGCACTCTGGGGCACGGCGGGAAATGCACTCCCTCTGCTCAACAGTGGCCCCCCTGCAGTACAACAAACAGACATGTGCTGTGGTGATGGCTGCTGGCAAAGCAAGAGTGCAGTGGGGGCTAAGCTGGGCTCTGGAGTTGATGTCACACGGTTATTAGGAAAGGATATTCTATAGCTACAAATGTCTCATGAGAAAGGATTAGGCTTTCCTGAGCAGCTGTCCCTGGGACACGATTGAGTGTTTCTTTCCACCCACTTTTCCTCTCTCAGAGGAGCATGACTTCAATGAAAGCAGGCCCAAGAGCCCAAGAATCACTGTGGGAAGGAAGGAGAGAGGAAGACATTAAGAGGGGAGGTAAAGAGGAAGAGTAGAGGGCTATCACACCTCTGGAAACACCAGTAGCTTTGTGTTAAAAAAAAAAAAAGTTTCTTATTTTCTGAATAAATCTTGTGGCAAATAGTGTCTCTTGAAAGGTGATCCAACCAATGGAAAGTAGCAGAGGCCAGGAACACAAAACAGGCTACTAACATCAACAGTTCCCCAGAATGTGGGGGAAATGAAAATCGAACAAACCACAGACAGCCGTAGGTTTTCTACAATCATCTCTACTGCAGACAGAACATTTTAGTTATCACTTATTCTCTATATCCTGCTTAACTTCAAGTATGTACTACAATCTCAAGTGCCAGCTCATGAGTTCAAAAGCTACATTTTCTGGCATAGTGATAGTAGGAACCCTTTCATCTCGATTATGGAAGTGTTCATTTTCACAAAGAGTGGGTTTTTAATGCTGGTGGGGTAGGGTTGGAGGAGGAAAGAATGGCATGTAGCAGAATCCCCAGGACCCAAAACACAGGGTTAATTCTTCAAAGAAATGAATATTACCTGTTTCTGTCATATTAATACAATGTCCATGGGAAATAGTTTCTTGAAAATGTGTGGGTCTCACTCTGAAGATTAGCAGAATTCAGGAAGAATCAGGAATTCAAGAAGCATAGGATAAAACCATGATATATAAAATTTCAAAGGCCAGGCAGAAAGTCAAAGATCTGGCTCAGCTCTCCATTTTATACTCAAGGAAACTGAGACCTTAAGTGCATAGCAAATCACAGACAGTACCAGGATTCCTGGCTCCTGGCCAAGGTCACCTTTTTGGTCCAGTATAGAAAAACCACCTAAAGTTCAAGAGCTCCTTGACAAAACAAGGCAACCTGGTGGTAAATTTAGAGATTAGATTATTTTTTTCCTAACTGGAAATAATCAACCTAAGTGGTATTACAGACAAGGATTCTCTTTTATGAGTTTCATAAAAGAAAAAAAAAAAAACAACCTATGAAAGACTTGGAAATGAGTGGAAAGAGATTGCTGTGTATCCTGTCCAGTGTATCCTTCCAGCTGGTCTGTGTTTTACTGCTTTTAAGCTATTTTTCAATTCTGTATGCTATAGTAACCAGAAAGTAATGCAAATGATGCTCGTCCATAGAAACGAAAGTGAACTTTGTCATGTACAGGTACAGTGGATCCTCTCCCTTTCCCAAGATGCTAGTTTTGCACATTTCAGCATTCCTGACTGCCTATGTACATACGTGTGTACTTTCTGGATCTCCACTGAACCAACTGTAACATGTCTAATTAATAAGTTAATGAAAATCTTTTGATGCATTTTATATTTATACGATAGTGATGATTTTGTTATTAAGAAAAGAGTAACAGATCTTCCCAGCAGACAACTCTTACCCATTTTGAGTAGCTAATATTTTTCGATTAAAAAGATCTTAGGGCCTCAGACAGATATACAGATACACCAAATCGCTTTAGGTACAAAAACATGAAACATCCCATTTTCAGTATTCTTCCCTTTGGGTAGATCCTTGGAAATATACAGTAGAGGTACAACCCACCTTCCTCCAAGACGCCTTGGAGTCAAGAAAGCCTGGGTTTGTGGTCCAGGTCTTTCCACCTGGTAAGCTCTAGGACTTTGGGAAATTCCCTTAACCTTTTCAAAACTTTTCATTATGGTAAAATGTGTATCACATAATATGGATTTTAACCATCCACAAGTATACAATTCAGTGGAACTAAATACATTTGCAACGCTGATACAACCATCACCACCATGTATACCCAAAACTACTTCATCATCTCTGTATAAACTCTGTGGCCATTAAATATCTCCCCATTCTCCCTCCCTTCTATTCTACTTTTCTGTCTCTATGAATGTGCCTATCCTAGGTAGCTCATTACATGGAATCATAGAATATCTGCCATTCTGTGTCTGGCTTATTTCATTTAGCACAAGGTTTCCCAGGCCTAGTTATGTTGTAGCATCAAATTTTCATCCTTTTTTCCCCACTTTATGTATCCACCACATTTTCCTTATCCAGTCATCTGCTGATGGACAACTGAGTTGTTTGCGTCTTTTGGCTATTATGAATAATGCTGCCAAGAACACTGGTATCTGTCTGAGTCCCTGTGTACCACACCCTTTTGGATATACACCTAGAAGTGGAATTTCTGGGATGTATGGTGGTTCCATGTTTAACTTTTTGAGGGACTGATGAACCGTTTTCCACAGCAACTACACCATTTTATGCTCCTTCCAACAATGCATGAAGGTTCTAATTTCTCCACATCTTTACCAATGCTTTTTATTTTCCTTTTTTTTCTTATAGGCATGAAGTAGTATTTCATTATGGTTTCCATCTGCACTGATCTACTGACTAGTGATGTTGAACATCTTTCCATGTGCTTATTGGCCATCTGCCTATCTTCTTTGAAATGTCTATTTAAGTCCTTTGGTCATTTTTGAATTGGGTTGCTTTTGTTGGTTCAAGTTGTAGGAGTTCTTTATACATTTCTGGATATCAATCCCTAATCAGATATATGATTTGCAAATATTTTCTTCCGTTTTCTTTTTTTATTTTATTGTGTCTTTTAGTGTCCTATCCATATCACTGCAAAATCTAATGTCATGAAGATTTTCCCCAATGTTTCATTTAAGAGTTTTATAACTTAAGCTCTTAAATTTAGGTCATCGATCAAATTTTAGTTAATTTCCATATCTATTTTAATTTTGTATTAATTTTGTATTTATGTATTTGTTTTGTAAGGGCCCAACTTCATTCTTTTGCTTGTGGATATCATTTTCCCAGCACTATTTGTTAAAAAGACTTTCCTTTCCTTATTGAATGGTCTCGGTATCCCTGATAAAAATCAATTGACCATATATGTGAGCTTTTACTTCTGTGCTCTCTATTCTATTCTACTGGTCTATATGTCTGTCCTTATGCCAGTACCATACTGTCTTAATTAATGTAGCTTAATAGAAGATTCAAAGTCAGGAGGTGTGAGTCCTCCATTTCGATCTTTTTCAAGATTGCTTTGGGCAGCTGGGGCCCACGGCAATTCCTAATGAACTGAAGATCGATTTTCCCATTTCTCTGAAAAAGACTTGAAGTTCCAGAAGAGACTGTACTGAATCTGTAGACGGCATTGAAACGGTAGATCTTAACAATGTTAAGTCTTTCTATCCATGCTTCCATTTACTTAGGCCTTTTAAAATTTCTTTCCAGCAATGTTTGGTATCTTTTACCTCCTTGATGAGATTTATTCTTAAGCATTTAATTCTATTAGATGCCATTGTAAATGGAATTTGCTTTTTCATTTTGTTTTTTCTCATCAGGTAAGTATAATCTTTAATACCCATCCCCTATTTCTCCCATCTCTGCCCCTACCTCCCCTCTAGTACAACCAAAAGTTTGTTCTCTATAGTTAAAAGTCTGTTTCTTGGTTTGTCTTTTGTTTTCTTCCTTTGCTTGTTTTATTTCTTAAATTCTGCCTATGAGTGAAATCATATGGTATTTATCTTTCTCTTATTTCACCTAGCAAACATGTTGTTGTAAATCACAAAATCTCATTCTTTTTATGGCTGAATAATACTCCATTGTGTGTGTGTGTGTGTGTGCGCGCGCACGCGCATACACCGCAACATCTGTATCCAATCATGAATCAATGGACATTTGGGCTGCTTTCATAGTTTGGCTATTGTAAATAATGCTGCAATAAACAAAGGGGTGCATGTACCCCTTTGAATTACTGTTTTTGTATTTTCTGGGTAAATATCCAATAGTACAATTACTGGATTGTAGGGTAGTTCTATTTTTAACTTTTTGAGGAACCTTCCTACTATTTTCCTCTGTAGCAGCTTGCATTCCCACCAACAGTGCAAGAGGGTTCCTTTTTCTCCATCCACATCCTTGCCAACACCTGTTGCTTCTGTGTTTTTGATTTCAGTCATTCTGACAGGTGTGAAGTGATAGATATTTCATCGTAGTTCTCATTTCCATTTGCTACCGTAAACAGAACTGCTTTCTTAATTTCCTGTTCAGATTGTTCATTTCCCTTATCATCTTAAGCTTCCACTTCCCCATCTGAAATGAGAGAAATCGTATCTACACTTCAAATGGTTGTTATAGGGACAATGGACATAGGATATATAGGAATAATGAAAGCACAGTGTAGCCACTAAGTTTAGCCTAGGTTAGAATCTTGACTCTGACACTTACTGGCCTGTAAACCCTGCCTAGAGCAAGTCTGTTAGCACCATTTTCCCTAAAGCATTTGAGCACTTTGTCTCTGTGCCACATTTCAGCAATTCTCACAGCATTTTAAACTTTTTCATCATTATTATATGGTGGTCTATGATCAGTGATCTTTGCTGTTACTATTGTAATTGTTTTGAGGCACCACAAATCACATCCATATAAGAGGGCAAATTTAATCAGTAAATGTTATGTGTGTTCTGACTGCTCTACTGACAGCCATTCCCATCTTTCTCCCTCTCCTTGGACTTTCCTGTTCCCTGAGAGACAGCAATACTGAAATTAAGCTAATCAATAACCTTACAATGGCCTCTAAGTGTTCAAGTGAAAGGAAGAGACACACGTACACTTTAAGTCAAAAGGTAACAATGATTAGGCTTAGTGAGGGAGGCATGTCTAAAACCAAGAAAGGCCGAAAGCCGGCCCTCTTGGCCAAACAGCCAAGTTGTAAATGCCAAGGAACAGTTCCTGAAGGAAATTAAAAGTGATACTCCAGGGAACACATGAATGATAAGAAAGTTAAACAGCCTTACTGCTGATATGGAGAACGTTTGAGTGGTCTGGAGAGAAGATCAAACCAGGCACACAATTCCCTTAAGCGCACATGCCCCCAGAGCCAAGGCTCTAAGTCTCTTTAATTCTGTGCAGGCTGAGAGAGGGGAGGAAGCTTCAGAAGAAAAGTCTGAAGCAGGGAGAAGTTGGTTCATGAGGTTTAAGGAACAAAGCCATCTTTATAACATAACAGTAAAAGGAGAAGCAGCAGTGCTGATGGAGAAGCTATAACAGGTTATCCAGAAGATCTAGCTAAGGTAATTAATGAAGATGGCTACAGTAAAAACAGATTTTCAATGCAGATGAAACAGCTTTCTATTGGAAGAAGATGCCATCTAGGACTTTTACTGCTAGAGAGGAAAAGTCCATGCCTTCAGAGCTTCAAAGGACAGATGACTCTCTGCAGCTGGTAACTTTAAGTTGAAGTCAATGCTCAGTTACCACTCCAAAAATCCTAGGGCCCTTAAGAATTATGCTAAATCTACTTTGACTGTGTTCTACAAATAGAACCACAAAGCCTGGATGACAGCACATCTATTTACAACATGGCTTACTGAACATTTTAAGGCCCCTGTTAAGATCCACTGCTCAGAAGAAAAAAGATTCCTCTCCAAATACTGCTGCTCATTGACAATGCACCTGGTCACACAAGACTTCTGATGAAGATGTAGGAGATTAATGTTGTTCTCATGTATGCTAAAACAATATTCATTCTGCAGCTCATGGATCAAGGAATAATTTTGATTTCTGAGTCTTATTTAAGAAATACATTTTTGTGAGATTATAGCTGCCATAGATAGTGATTCCTTTGATGGATCTGAGAAAAGTAAACTGAAAATCTGGAAAAACTGAAAATCCATTATGGATCGTATTAAGAACATTTGTGATTCATGGGAAGAGGTCAAAATATCAACATGTACAGGAGTTTGTAAGAAGTTGATTCCAATCCTCACAAGTGACTTTGAGGGGTTCAAGATTTCATTAGAGGAAGTATCTGCAGATGTGTAAAGGGTAAGAGAACTAGAATTAGAAGTGGAGCCTAGAAATGGGACTGAATTGGTGCAATCTCATGACAAAACTTTAAGGGATGAGAAGTTGCTTCTTAAGGATGAGCAAAGAAAGGAGTTTCTTCAAATGGAATCTACTCCTGATGAAGATGTGGTGAAGATTCTTGAATGACAACAGAGGATTCAGAATATTACATGAATTTAGTTGATAAAGCAGCAGCAGGGTTTGAGAGGACAGGCTCCCAATTTTGAAAGAAGTTCTACTGTGGGTAAATGCTACCAAACAGCACCACATGCTGCAGAGAAATCATTACTGAAAGGAACAGTCGATGTGGCAAATTTCATTGCTGTCTTAAGAAATTGCCACAGCTACCCCAAACCTTCAGCAGCCACCACCCTGAACAGTCAGCAGCCATCATCATCGAGGTAAGATCTTTCACCAGCAAAAATTATGATTAAGATTCACTGAAAGCTCAGATGATGATTAACATTTTTAGTAATAAAATATTTTTAAATTAAGGTATGTATATTATTTTTTTGACATAATGCATACTTAACAGACTACAGGATAGTGTAAATATAACTTTTATAAGTACTGGGAAACCAAAAAAATTCACTTGATTCACTTTATGTGGTGTTCTGGACCCAAGCCCTCAATATCTCCAACGTATACCTGTATTCATGTTCTTCACTACTTGCAAATGAATCTTTCTAAATCATTGCTCTGATTATATCACTTCCACGTTTCCTCATCTTTACTGGCCTACATCACAAATTAAGCAAATTCCTAACTTCTAGAAGTTGTGTTCAAGATCAACCACAATAGATGCCAAACCACTTTAAAAAAAAATTTTTTTTTTTTTCAACATTTATTTTTGGGACAGAGAGAGACAGAGCATGAACGGGGGAGGGGCAGAGAGAGAAGGAGACACAGAATCGGAAACAGGCTCCAGGCTCTGAGCCATCAGCCCAGAGCCTGACGCGGGGCTCAAACTCACAGACCGCGAGATCGTGACCTGGCTGAAGTCGGACGCTTAACCGACTGCGCCACCCAGGCGCCCCCCAAAAAAATTTTTTTTACATGTATTTATTTTTTGAGAGAGAGAGGCAGAGCACAAGTGGGGGAGGGGCAGAGAGAGAATGAGACACAGAATTCGAAGCCGACTCCAGGCTCTGAGCTGTCAGCACAGAGCCTGACGTAGGGCTCAAACTCACCAACTGTGAGATCATGACCTGAGCTGAAGTTGGATGCTTAACCGACTAAGCCACCCAGGCACCCCCCAAAACACCTTTCTCATTGTAGTTCCCACTATTCTGGAACACCTTTTAGGCTGAAGGGAGTGAACAGCACCCAGACCATAATTTCACAGTTATGGAGCAAAACCTTGTCTAAGAAACTGGGCCCTATGTTCCTTATCTGCAGAAGGAGAGTCAGCCTAGATGAGCTCTAATCTTGCCACACCAACTCATCACAGTGCCTTACACAATACAGCTCTTTAGTTATGCCTGTTGAAATAAATCTTTGTAAAATCTCTGGACGAATGACAAATCACCAAAACAATGATTACTTTGATCTGCCAAAAGATTACTGTTCTTAATGCTGACTTTCTGGGGTAAACATAAACATTTTTAATTAGTGAAGATTAATTATGTAATAATATTATTACAATCATGCTGGGCTCCTGAATTCTGAAGGAGGAGCAAAATGAAATTCATTTGAACTGTTATTTGTGTGCATGGGTGCAGGAGGTGTGTTACTAGGTGTGTCAACAGCTAGTTGGCAGACAGGTTGCCCACGGACCAATGAAGGGGAATACTGTTTATATCTCAACTCTTTAGTGTGGATATGTATATATGGATCCAGACTGCATTCAGGCCTAAAGAGAAAGATTTGTATGGTTGCAGTTATAAAAACAACTAAGTTTTGTTTTGTTTTTTTAACTGAGTCTGCTTTAAAAAGTGAGATGAGATGCTGAGATTATAACCGGCTTTGTCATTTCTTACAAGATAGTACAAGTATGTGCCTCATAGCTAAACTGACCATGGACACAATGCTTCTGAGAGCTTTCTCTTGGGAAGGCAGAAAGGGGAAAACAAAGTATCTTAAAAACAAATCAGAAAAACCTGAATATTTCCAACTGTATAATTTGTGCTGTCAGTTTCAGGTTAATCTTTTCCAGAAAACCATGCTCCCAGCCAGAGGAAGTGTGCTAAATGCAACTGAGATTCAAGTTACTGACTGGGGCTGCCAAGGCATTTGTGCCTGCATATTTTCAATCTTTTTTTTTTTTTTTTAAAGGAATTAGTTCTAATGGAGAAATCCGTGGTTCAAATGCCCAGAAAAACCCTTATGCTAGCAACAAAATCTTTAACATCCTTTCTGCCAGTATTTAATTCATTACTTTGGGGATGATGATCACAACCTTAACATGACCAAATACATTTTCTTTCAAATTCACCTACTAAACATTTCTACATAGTAAATACTGAGATATTGATGGAAATTATGATTGTGAACCATTTCTCAATTTTAGAAGTAGTTATCTGTTCATGAAAACAAAGAATATTAAAATAGAATATCTGGAAAACATATTTTCCCATCTATTTATCCATTCCAATTAATTCTGAGATGTAAGCAAACGACCATTTTGTCTCAACTTACTAAAAGCAATTTCAGAAAGCTACAATATCTATAACAAAGCTTTCAATGATCAATTCAGTGCCTCACAGCACTTTTTTTAAAAACTTTTTTTTAACACTTATTTATTTTTGAGAGACAGAGCATGAGTGGGTGAGGGGCAGAGAGAGAGGGAGTCATAGATTCTGAAGCAGACTCTAGACTCTGAGCTATCAGCACGGAGCCCAACGTGGATATCAAACTCATGAACTGCGATATCATGACCTGAGCCAGTGTCAGATGCTTAATCGACTGAGTCACCCAGGCACCGCCCCTATTTAGCACTTTAAACACTGGCACAATGCTTGAAACATCTCACATCTAAAAATTATTTTTTATATATCTACTTCCTCCAATGGACTAAATATATTCATTAGAGGAGTTTTCCTTCATCTGCTTCCCAGGAACCAATCCAGAACCTGGCATACAGTAAATGCTAGCTGAATCACTGACTGAATGAGATACTGTACAAGGGTCCAAGACACAGGGTCTTAACTTTGTACCAGACAAAGGAGCACGGACCACTGTCTCCAAGAAGGTTTTGTGCATGAATAAATCTCATTTCCTGTATTAGAGATTCAAAAAATAGTCTTGGGAAACTTTAGATTATCAGTTAAAATGCAGAGGCCATGTGTAATATTAAAAAAAAAATGCTATTGTTATATCTTGCAACTTAAAAGGGTGGTTTTGATCACATGAGACAATGACATTTAAAGGCCATGACATCTTCCTATATGATTCATTAAATGAAACAATGGCTTTTTAATTTGTTGACAATATTTGATTTTCCTGTCCCAAAATAGAGTTTAAATAACAAATATTTTGTCTATCATACGTAAGTAGGGTTTTTCCTTCATTGCCACTTCCTTCCAGTCTACATAGGCAAACAAATCTTTCTTAAACCAGGCCAATATTGATGAGGGAACAATGAATAAATTAGCGTAAATGTCAGAAAAAAATATTAATATATCTTCATGACACTGGCACTACATGCCAACATGATATTTTCATTTCAGCATTAAAACATCACTTGATTTTACATGTTTGGACACAACGTGCTGCCTAATATCCCTACAAATGCAAAGTATTAAGCATACAAACTCTTATTCTCTAGATTTCATTTTTCTTTTTTTTTCTTTTTTTTTTTTGTAATCTTGGTTTGTAAAACCCAGTTAGCTGTAACAGAACCCTACAAATCTCCAAAGCTTTAGAACCAGCAAGCCAGGTGCCTTGGGACTAATACTCTCTCTTTAGTCCATCTTCCTCCACAGTTAACCTTAGTTCCTTTGACTATTAAAAAATTTTATTTGTCCTGAGCCCTAACACAATCAAAGGAAAGATAAGCAAGAACAGGTGAAGAAAGGCTTACATACTGAAATGCAAAGCTGAATTAAAACTTCTAAGCCCTGTTTATGTGACCTGGATCTCAGATAAGAAATCAGCTCAAGTATGACGCGTGGATCATGATCAACGGCATGGCATGTGCCGTGATTCAATGGCACAGACTTCAGTGTTGGCTTGGAAAAATCCTTCTGACAAAGAAGTTTCTTAGACTGTGATGGCTGCTAAATTGCTATAGCTGTTTAAATTGGTAAATTCTGTAATAAGAAGAAATATTCAAAATTGTGTAACTTCAGGATTAGGAAAAGGTAGGGCCAATTTAAATCCAGTGTCCATAAATACTAAAACTGGGACTAACAAGGTGCTCAAAGACCTCTTACCCATCAGACACAGGCATCTCCTCAGAAATGAAAAATCTGACTTCTCAGTATTAAAACAATCTAAAATAAACAGCCAAAGCGTTTGGTGTACAGTTTTCAGGTTCAGAGGCACACACCCAAACTATTCTCTCTTTTTTGTTCTAACACTAGCCAGAAAAGAAGATACGGGATTCCGGTTCAGACAGTTGAAGACGTTTACATGTGACTGGAACCAAGTGACAGCAAACTACTCAATTATCCTTGCTTCACTAAAAACAGCTAACAACGTTTTTATGTCCCCAAAGAAAACAAACAAGAACATCAACAAAATCCACACTGAAAGCTGACAAAAGTGGTTGCTAAAGAACCACTCATTTGCCTGTGAGTCTTATTAAGCTCTTCTCCCCCAAAGGCCCACCTAGCAGAGTAACACAGCTACTCTTAACTGTTTCTGCAGCACAGAAATTCCCACTCTCTATTAACAACCAAACCACAGGTTTTCTTTAGAACTCTGAACAAACTATCTCAACTCTCAGAAATGGGGGCTGTATTAACAGACATGAGATGTATAAAAGCCTTCTTTAAAATAAAGAAAAAAAAAGAATCTGTGAGAGCTAGTCTTCAAGATGACCCCCAGCAATCTCCACTTCCTAGGTTTCACATGCCTGTGTGGTGCTGTCTCTCACTGTACCAGAGTTGGTCTGTGTGACCAACAGAATGTGGGAGAAGTGATGACTACATCAGATTATAGCTTCTGTTCTAGACTCTGTCTTTCCCTTTCACATATCACTCTTACGGGGGAAAGCCAGTGGCCATGTCGTGAGAGTAGGGAGAGACTTATATGGTGACAGACTGAAGATCTGGCCAATAGTCAGCAAGGAACTGAAATCTGCTAACCACCATGGAGGTGACATTGGAAGCACATCTTCCCTGAGTTAAGCCTTCAAGTTGGCTGACAGCTTGAGTCTAACCTCATGGGAGGTCTTGAGCCATAACTCCCCCAGCAAAGTTTAAGCTGTTCCTGGATTCCTGACCCACAGATACTGTGAGATGATAAATGTTTGTTAAATGCTTTAATCTACTAAATTTTGGTGTAATTTGTTACACAGCACTAGATAACTAATGTAAAATCCAAAAGATAGGGACAGTTCTTGCAACAAAAGTACAAGACTGCTCCAAGAAGTCAAAGACAAAAGAACTTAGCAAAAAGTTACATAAAGCTCAGAGGTCACTTCCTAAAAACATTACAATGTTTTCTCCATTGTACTACTTCAATTACAGTATTCTCCACTGATACAAGAAATGTATTCATGACATTCATGACAGCAGACGAGTGACGAGAGAATTGGTAGGATTCAGATTTACAGAGGACTGATTAAAAAAAAAAAACAGCTGAAAGAATCAAAACACTTGATTCTCTTGCAGGAACAGCTTCCTGTTTTGGTTACAAAGGAGCCACACTTAAAATAACTATCATAAAGGATACTCAGGGCCTGAGAAGTCAATGGCAGGAAGCCACAACAAAGAACACTGAAGGTGGCCCAACAGAAGAGGATTCCTCCCGGAAATGGACCCGAGAAAGGCTAGGAGAAGAGCTAGCCTCGAGAATGAATGGCACGTACAGTGACAAAAGCACAATAAGCAAGGAGCAGGCATCCAAACTCCCTCAGCACATGGTTCTTCCCACAGCCTCTGACCCACTGGCTCCTGGCAATACTAAGCAGATGTGCTAATGCAGCAGGGTACCTGTCCTCCCCCAGTCAGTCGTGGGTGCACTGGGAGAATTAAAGTTAACAGATGAGGAGAACTGGTGCTGTAAAATTCAAATATTTTATCTTGACGCATTTTTAACTGTGAAGTTGTCTGGAAGGGACATACCAAAAAATTAGGCATATTATGTCTACCTTCTTCCACTTAATATTAGGTCGATTTTACTATCGTACCCAAGGCAAAGGTACCAGAGAAACAATACGTGTCAAAATACAACCCAGTCAAACAGAGATCCAAACCAAACTACAGAAATTGTCAGAGTCTGACCTGTGGTCAGCAGGGTCCTCAGGGAATCTATAATGGGAGGACAGGCATGTTTTCACGGACATCAAATCCTACTGCTTATGACTCATACCACCCAACCACTCAGCTTTTTCTCCCCCAAGTTATAGCTTCTATTTTCTTGGGGACTGGGAAATAGCCAAGTTTATAAAGATGCATCAGCTAACAGAATCAAATAGGCAAGGCACAGTGTTTATCGGGGAATGTTGTGAAGGGATATGAATTGAATCAAACTAGACAGCTACTGAGAATCCTGTACAAATGAGATTTTATCATCAATTAGGTGAAGAGTGGTCGCCTGAGGGCACAAAACAAAGATTATATAGACTGGTAATTTCTTCACATTTTTTTTTTTCCTGCCTACTTTGGGTATTACCACTATATCTATTCAACATCCTCCTGAAGGTCTCAGCTAGTACATCAGGGAAGACATCAAATAAAAGGTGTAATAACAGCAAAGGAAGAAGTAGAAACTGACATTATTTCCAATTTTGATAACTGATGGTGTACACAGAAAATCCAGAAGAATCTATAGTTAGAATTAATAAGTCAATTTGGCAAGTTTGCTGAATAGAGGTCAATGTAGTATGCCCACATGGTAGTAGCAGGAAAAAATTAGAAAATAAAAAATTAAAAATACCATTTACAATTATATACATACACAAAGATCCAGCAACTAGGAATATATCTAAAGAAAGAATATGCAAAACCTCATCACTGAAAACTATTAAAACACTTAAAACATTTATTAAGACTTAAATCAAGCTAGTCATAAATTAGGAGACATGATAATATCAAATTGTCAATTCTCCCCAAACTGATTTACAGATTCAATGCAATCAAAGTATCAGGAGGTTTTATTTACTTATTTGTGGAAATTGACAAGCTGATTCTAAAATTTATATGGCTAAAGGACCTACAGCGACACCTGGATGGCTCAGTCAGTTGAGCACCTGAATCTTGATTTTGGCTCAGGTCATGATCCTGTAGTGTCTGGGTTCGAGCCCTGCACTAGACTCTGCACTGATGGCTTGGAGCCAGCTTGGGATTCTGTCAGCCTCTCTCTGCCCTTCCCCTGCTTTGCTAACAGCACAGAGGCAGCTTGGGATTTTTTGTCTCCCTCTCTCTCTGCCCTTCTACTGCTTGCTGTCTCTCTCTCTCAAAAATAAATAATCATTAAAAAAATAATAAAGGACCTACAATAGCCCAGGCAATCCTGAAGAACAAAGCTGGAGGACTTACCCTAAACTAGCTATCAAGACTGTCTAGGACACAGTCATTCTTGAACCTGTGTATGATGCCACCACTGGAAATTTCATCCCAGGCCCAAAGTACCCATTCACTCCTTACACGTTCCTAGAAGTGTTTATCTGTGAGTTCTATAACATAAACACAGTATTCCTTTAAGTGATATTTTAAAAGCTTATTTATAATGGTGTCTTATATACCTCATGAATAACCATTAAATCTGTGTTATTTCTTTTTTTCTAGCTAATTTTTCAATTCTTTCTATGAAAGTAAGAAACTAGCATCTTGAGGTTAAGTTTAATGTAGCTTCACCAATAAATACTATTATTTTTCAAAAATAATTGAGAATGTTCCATATTCTGAAAAACTATAAGGATTGATTAGAACACAAATCATTTCCTGAGGATCATTTTTGAAGGGAAAATCTTAAGATATTAAATGGACACATATGATACATAAGTACTGGAACAAATGGACATTTGCCTAACTCTTTACAGAGAAACATCCAAGTATGCAAAATTGAGTAAATCAGACATGTGTGTCCATAGCTAAAGGCAGGCAAAAAGGAGAATAAAACTTTAGCCACCTATTTTTTTTTTTTTAATCTCCCAACACAACCAATATCCCGGAAGGAAAAAAGTACAATTCAGAATACTACAGTAACATGCGAAAAACACAGGAAGTACTGCTTTTATGAAATAATTCCCATACTTCATGGGTAAGTGACCGAAACCATAAATATTCCTCCTCAAACGCGGATCAACTATAAATCTCACCAGGCTTTTAAATTCCGTTATTATTTGTTCCGTTTAACTGCCAGTTCAGACCCCACAAATACAAAGACAACTGTTCACAGACCAGTGTTTCTGGGCCTACGCCAGAAAGTGTGTTCGATACACTGGAGGTTTCTGCCTGTTTTGAAGCTTGTGGCCTGAAATTACTTTTCTTCCTGGCAGTAACTCCAAGTCCAGCAGTATTTTAACATTAAAAATAACTCCCTCACTGCATTCCTTGAAGTTTCTAAAACAACTGTTCTATTTTATACTCTGATGTTAAATAATTCATTTCTTAATGAGGAACTTTCAGTTATTAAGCTTGCACCATTTGAACTTTCTGGCATAAAAACCTAGTATTAACTCTTTTGTAGAAATGTTCCTTTTGGATTGGTTGAGTTGATAAACACTAATTTCAAGACACCTTATAATTATCTTACTAAAATCTGGAGGAGAGTCATTTATAGTAAACTCAAGGGTATCTTACAATATTTGAATCACTGTAGAGTCCACAGGCATCTAATGAGGACCACAACCAAAATCACCATCAAGAGACAAGTATTTATCCTAATTATTTATCTAGATGACCTAGGTAGTATCTTAACTACTCAAATCTGCTTAGTTATGTTATCATTTAGGGTTTGTTCTGTGAATCATGGATTAAGAAAAAGTAACCAAATAAATGTTGTCATGAAAAAATGCATGTTCCCATACAGTTCACAAGCTGTTTGAACAAGTTCTTGAATATTTCAGGGTTATCTTTAAATAGCTAATATGATCACAGACATTGTTAGAAATATGCTAATGGACATATATATAAACGTTAAGCACTGCATGACTATGGTAAGCTTCCTTTGGCCTGCAGGCCACAGCACAAAGGGAGTGTTGCAAGAATAAAAAGGAGGAAATTCAGGAGGATCTAGGTCTTACATTTAGAAAGAGAAAAAGGGGAAAAACACCTCAGTTCTCCACTGTCACTGTCAGCTACACCAGTGATTCATTCCATTCTTGATAGGTTACCACTCATTTAGGGCATTTTTTTAAAAATTCAGATTTTTGAGGGGCACCTGGGTGGCTCAGTCAGTTAAGCATCTGACTTTGGCTCAGGTCATGATCTCACAGTTCGTAGGTTCGAGCCCTGCATCCGGCTCTGTGCTGACAGCTCAGAGCCTGGAGCCTGCTTCAGATTATGTGTCTCCCTGTCTCTCTGTCCCTCCCCTGCTTGCACTCTGTCTCTCTCAAAAATAAATAAACATTAAAAAATTTTAAAAGAAAATTCAGATTTTTGAAAATAATGGTCTGAACAAGTGTTTATCTTTAAACTTCCTCTCCAAGTCGTACTAAAATGACAATTAAGAAATTAAGAAAGTATAAACCCTTAAGGACAAAAAGAATTAAGACAGAAGACAACAGCTAATAAGAGATGCTGACAGTATTATGGAAAACAGCAGGTGAACAGGAAGTAACAAACATTTAACCTAGAGAAATGAGAAGCCTTAATGTCTGTGGGGGAAGGGGAGTTGTCCATACAATCCTACAAAAGCTAGGGAATTCGAAGTACCCCTGAAAATACTGATGGGTAATGTACAGTACTAAACATAAAAATGTTAAAGTCTGCGTAAGAAACAATTAGAGCTCAAGATCCCTACCCCTACTCCACAGAACCAGGGCACTATCCTCTCTAGTTGAACAGAAATGGGAAGTTTACGCCCTGGAGAAAGCAAACCAGGAAGGTTCTGGCACAGTAGGAGCAGGGGTGGAAGCATCATACTGGAAACAGGCAGGATGATTATATGAAAGTCTACTCTTTTGATGATAACATGTAAAATATACTGTGCTTAGCAACACAAGGAAAAACAGGGAAGATTTTTACATCTGTTCCACTATCTGTCTCACAAATTACAGTTCTCCAACCACATTCATCAAACTCCTTTCTAGGAAGAGCTATGGAAATGGTAGGACATCTAACAAATCTTTTTACTATAAGAGAAAATTCCAATTCCCTTCTGCTCAAGTCATGTTTTGTTAAAGCAAGTTTTGGCAAGCAGCATGGGATGATGAACTGAGACCCTGTACAGGTCTGGGGCAACAAATTAAAACTTGCAAACCGGGTACCAATGGAAATGTCCACATTTGATTTAGTAATAGAACGCTTCTTTTTTTTTTCCCATCACCACCTCCACAATTATTTAAGAAAAAAATAATTTAAATTACATTTTAATTGTATACCTATCAAAGAAAATGTGTAAGACAAATTATTATATATAAAGCTCTTCCAGAGTACAAAGATCTACCCGTGAGGTATTTGGACAGCTTGGATTTTTTTAACTGATGTAATAATTTTCTATGGTATAAATACTGAAAGACTCAACAACAGTGTGGATCAAAGGGAAAAAAGAGAACACCAGAACCCATACGTAAAGCTTACCATCATAAATCTGGAGAAATTTACGATACCCTTAAAGCATTAATACTGAGTATTATTCCAGCCTAAACTCTGTACTATTTGTAAAAGAGAATCCTCTTAATAAAATACATCAATGTTAAGTTATTACTTATTCACTGGACGTCTTTACCGGTGGAGTATTATGTGCCACTGCTCCAAGGACTATCCAACACCACCCCTCCACATCCAACTCTTTTTTGCCATGGCCTCCTCCCACCAAGCCTGAGAGTACCAAATCAAAGTCACAGACCTTCTCCCTCAGCCACATCAGAATGGTCCAACTTGGCTTCTTTATGTTGTCCTTCTGCCACCTTCACAGCAACAGCTCGGCAAATGGCTCCAAACTTCCTATCCAGAGAGCGAACCCCTGCCTCTCTGGTATACCTGTCATCAAAGAAAAATATTTTATTTTGGCTAAGCACCACCTGTAAAAATAGAAATAATATGATTAACATTTATATGAAAGAGTGTACATTTAAAAGTTCATTACATTTTTTTAAGTCTTTTTATTTTATTTAATTAATTAATTTATTTTTAATATGAAATTTATTGTCAAGTTGGTTTCCATACAACACCCAGTGCTCATCCCAACAGGTGCCCTCCTCAATACCCATCACCCACCCTACCCTCCCTCCCATCCCCATCAACCCTCAGTTTGTTCTCAGTTTTTAAGAGGCTCTTATCTTATGGTTTGGCTCCCTCCCTAACTTTTTTTTTTCCCTTCCCTTCCCCCATGGTCTTTCATTAAGTTTCTCAGGATCCACATAAGAGTGAAAACATAGGGTATTTGTCTTTCTCTGTATGACTTATTTCACTTAGCATAACACTCTCCAGTTCCATCCATGTTGCTACAAAAGGCCAGATTTCATTCTTTCTCAATGCCATGTAGTGTTCCATTGTGTATGTAAACCACAATTTCTTTTCCATTCACCAGTTGATAGGCATTTAGGCTCTTTGTATAATTTGGCTATTGTTGAAAGTGCTGCTATAAACATTGGGGTACAAGTGCCCCTATGCATCAGCACTCCTGTATCCCTTGGGTCAATTCCTAGCAGTGCTATTGCTGGGTCATAGGGTAGATCTATTTTTAATTTTTTGAGGAAACTCCGCACTGTTTTCCAGAGCGGCTGCACCAGTTTGCATTCCCACCAACAGTGCAAGAGGGTTCCCGTTTCTCCACCTCCTCTCCAGCATCTATAGTCTCCTGATTTGTTCATTTTAGCCACTCTGACTGGCGTGAGGTGGTATCTGAGTGTGGCTTTGATTTGTATTTCCCTGATGAGGAGAGAAGTTGAGCATCTTCTCATGTGCGTGTTGGCCATCTGGATGTCTTTAGAGAAGTGTCTATTCATGTTTTCTGTGCATTTCTTCACTGGATTATGTTTTTCGGGTGTGGAGTTTGGTGAGTTCTTTATAGATTTTGGATACTAGCCCTTTGTCCGATATGTCATTTGCAAATATCTTTTCCCATTCTGTCGGTTGCCTTTTAATTTTGTTGATTGTTTCCTTTGCAGTGCAGAAGCTTTTTATCTTCATGAGGTCCCAATAGTTTGTTTTTGCTTTTAATTCCCTTTCCTTTGGAGATATGTCAAGTAAGAAATTGCTGTGGCTGAGGTCACAGAGGTTTTTTCCTGCTTTCTCCTCTAAGGTTTTGATGGTTTCCTGTCTCACATTCAGGTCCTTCATCCATTTTAAGTTTATTTTTGTGAATGGTATAATAAAGTGGCCCAGTTTCATTCTTCTGCATGTTGCTGTCCAGTTCTCCCAGCACCCTTTGTTAAAGAGACTGTCTTTTTTCCATTGGATATTCTTTCCTGCTTTGTTAAAGATTAGTTGGCCATACTTTTGTGGGTCCAATTCTGGAGTCTCTATTCTATTCCATTGGTCTATGTGTCTGTTTTCATCCAATACCATGCTGTCTTGATGATGACAGCTTTGTAGTAGAAGCTAAAGTCTGGGATTGTGATGCCTTCCGCTTTGGTTGTCTTCTTCAATATTACTTTGGCTATTTGGGGTCTTTTGTGGTTCCATACAAATTTTAGGATTGCTTGTTCTAGCTTCGAGAAGAATGCTGGTGCAATTTTGATTGGAATTGCATTGAATGTGTAGATAGCTTTGGGTAGTATTAACATTTTAACAATATTTATTCTTCCAATCCATGAACACGGAATGTTTTTCCATTTTTTTATATCTTCTTCAATTTCCTTCATAAGCATTCTATGGTTCCCAGCATACAGATCCTTTACATCTTTGGTTAGGTTTATTCCTAGGTATTTTATGCTTCTTGGTGCAACTGTGAGTGGGATCAGTTTATTTCTTTCTTTTGCTTCATTATTAGTGTATAAAAATGCACCTGTTTTCTGTACATTCATTTTGTATCCTGTGACTTTGCTGAATTCACATATCAGTTCTAGTAGACTTTTGGTGGAGTCTATCAGATTTTCCATGTATAATATCATGTCATCTGCAAAAAGTGAAAGCTCAACTTCATCTTTGCCAATTTTGATGCCTTTGATTTCCTTTTGTTGTCTGATTGCTGATGCTAGCACTTCCAACACTATGTTAAACAACAGCGGTAAGAGTGGACATCCCTGTTGTGTTCCTGATCTCGGGGAAAGCTCTCAGTTTTTCCCCACTGAGGATGATATTAGCTGTGGGCTTTTCATAAATGGCTTTTATGATGTTTAAGTATGTTCCTTCTATCCCAACTTTCTCGAGGGTTTTTATTAAGAAACGATGCTGGGGGTGCCTGGGTGGCGCAGTTGGTTAAGCGTCCGACTTCAGCCAGGTCATGATCTCACGGTCCGTGAGTTCGAGCCCCGCGTCAGGCTCTGGGCTGATGGCTCAGAGCCTGGAGCCTGTTTCCGATTCTGTGTCTCCCTCTCTCTCTGCCCCTCCCCCGTTCATGCTCTGTCTCTCTCTGTTCCAAAAATAAATAAACACTGAAAACAAAGAAACGATGCTGAATTTTGTCAAATGCTTTTTCTGTATCGATTGATATGATCATATGGTTCTTATCTTTTCTTTTATTAATGTGATGTATCACATTGATTGATTTGCGAATGTTGAACCAGCTCTGCAGCCCAGGAATGAATCCCACTTGATCATGGCGAATAATTCTTTATAAAAAGAATTATATATATATAATATATATATATATATATATATATATATATATATATATATATATATGCTGTTGAATTCGATTTGCTAATATCTTATTGAGAATTTTTGCATCTATAACTTGGCAGGCCAGAAAGGAATGGCAGGAAATATTCAATGCAATAAACAGAAAAAATATGCACCTGAGAATCCTTTATCCAGCAAATCTGTCATTCAGAATAGAAGGAGAGATATAGGTCTTCCCAAACAAACATAAATTGAAGGAATTCATCACCACTAAACCAGCCCTACAAGAGATCCTAAGGGGGATTCTGCGAGTGAAATGTTGCAAGGACCACAAAGGACCAGAGATATCACTACAGGCATAAAACCTAAAGACACCACAATGACTCTAAACCCATATCTTTCAATAATAACACTGAATATAAATGGACTAATTGCTCCAACCAAAAGACATAGGGTATCAGAATGGATAAAAAAAAAAAAAAACAAGACCCATCTATTTGCTGTTGACAAGAGACTCATTTTAGACCTGAGGACACCTTCAGATTGAAAGTGAGGGGATGGAGGACTATTTATCATGCTAATGGAAGTCAAAAGAAAGCCATACTTATATCAGACAAACCAGACTTTAAATTAAAGGCTGTAACAAGAGATGAAGAAGGGCATTATATAATAATTACAGGATCTATCCATCAGGAAGAGCTAACAATTATAAATGTCTATGTGCCAAATACGGGAGCCCCCAAATATATAAAACAATCACAAACATAAGCAACCTTATTGATAAGAATGTGGTAACTGCGGGGGACTTTAATACTCTACTTACAGCAATGGATAGATCATCTAGACACAGGATCAATAAAGAAACAAGGGCCCTGAATGATACATTGGATTAGATGGACTTGACAAATATATTTAGAACTCTGCATCCCACAGCAACAGAATATACTTTCTTCTCGAGTGCACATGGAACATTCTCCAAGATAGATCACATACTGGCTCACAAAACAGCCCTTCATAAGTATACAAGAATTGAGATCATACCATGCACACTTTCAGACCACAATGCTATGAAACTTGAAATCAACCACAGGAAAAAGTCTGGAAAACCTTCAAAAGCATGGAGGGTAAAGAACACCTACTAAAGAATGAATGGGTCAACCAGGCAATTAGAGAAGAAATTAAGAAATATATGGAAACAAATGAAAATGAAAATACAGCAATCCAAACGCTTTGGGATGCAGCAAAGGCAGTCCTGAGAGGAAAATACATTGCAATCCAGGCCTATCTCAAGAAACAAGAAAAATCCCAAATACAAAATCTAACAGCAAAACAGCAAAGACACCCCAAACCCAGCAGCAGAAGAGAAATAATAAAGATTAGAGCAGAAATAAACAATATAGAATCTAAAAAAACTGTAGAACAGATCAATAAACCCAAGAGTTGGTTTTTTGAAAAAATAAACAAAATTGATAAACCTCTAGCCAGGCTTCTCAAAAAGAAAAGGGAGATGACCCAAATAGATAAAATCATGAATGAAAATGGAATTATTACAACCAATCCCTCAGAGATACAAGCAATTATCAGGGAATACTATGAAAAATTATATGCCAACAAATTGGACAACCTGGAAGAAATGGACAAATTCCTAAGCACCCACACTTTTCCAAAACTCAAACAGGAAGAAATAGAAAACTTGAACAGACCCATAACCAGTGAAGAAATTGAAATCAGTTACCAAAAATCTCCCAACAAAGAAGAGTCCAGGACCAGATGGCTTCCCTGGGGAACTCTACCAGACATTTAAAGCAGAGATAATACCTATCCTTCTCAAGCTTTTCCAAAAAATAGAAAGGGAAGGAAAATTTCCAGACTCATTCTATGAAGCCAGCATTCCTTTGATTCCCAAACCAGACAGAGACTCAGAAAAAAAAAAAAAAAAAAAGAGAGAGAACTACTTATTTTATTTTAGAGAGAGAGCGTGTAGGTGAGCAGGGGAGGGGGGTGGGAGGGAATAGACAGAGGGAGGGAGGGAATGAGGGAGGAAGAGAGAGAACACCCAGCAAGCTCCACATTCAGCATGGAGTCCAACAAAGGACTCAATCCCACAACCCTGGGATCATAACCTGAGCTGAATTCAAGAGTTGGAGATGTTTAACTGAGCCACTCAGGTGCCCCAAATGTTCATCACATTTTCTTAAGTACTAAACTTCCTTACATTTAAAAATTCCTCATTATTATTTCTTAAATATTCAGATGTATTTTCAGCTATAACTTTCCGCTTTATATGGATTTTATCTTGAATAATTATCCTATACTTAAAAATGAATCCTTGGTTCTTCAATTTACATTGCCAAAGTAAATCTGGCAGCAGATAAGACATCATTTACTCCTTGATGATATGTTAAAGCTTTCTAAACCAAAATTTGTCAATTTAAGAAAATTTAAGATGAATTTATCATACTTGAAAAATTGCTGGAAGAATCAGAAAAATAAAACTTTTTTCCAACTAAAGCAAAAAATGATCATAAATAAAAATCTGGTTTTTTTAATGTTTATTTATTTATTTTTAGAGAGGGAGAGACAGAGACAGAGACAGAGACAGAGACAGAGAGAGAGAGAGAGAGAGAGGGAGAGAGAGAGACAGAGCACGCATGTAGTGGAAGGGCAGAGAGAAAGGGAGAGAGAATCCTAAGCAGGCTCTGCCCTGTCAGTGCAGAGCCCTATTGGGGGGCTCGATCTCATGAACTGGGAGATCATGACCTGAGCCGAAATCAAGAGTCAGACGCTTAACCGACTGAGTCATCCAGGTGCCCCAACAGAAATCTAGAGTTTACTAGGAACTGAACTAGTCACCTCTATTCAGTGTATTTTCAGAGACTTCTAGATAAAGAAAGTATGCTGATACAAGCACCGTGAATTTGCGAAGAAGATTCTAAATGTGGTTAAGCAGAGCCGTCTTAAAAAACTTATGTTAGATTTAAATTCTATAAGCTACTGCATAAAACATTATTTGGCACAACCATTTTTGGCCTCCCAACTCTGGATGGATTTGAATAGTATCAGGTAGAGAATATAGATTTATCTGAAAAACTGGATTTGATTAGGCAGTCACACATATATTCTAAACTTTAGGGAAGCAAATTTCAAAAGTTTAGGGGCACCTGGGTGGCTTAGCTGGTTGAGCATCCGACTTTGGCTCAGGTCATGATCTCATGGTTCATGTTTGAGCTCAGTGTTGGGCTCTGCGCTGACAGCTCAGCGCCTGGAGCCTGCTTCAGATTCTGTGTCTCCTCCCTCTCTCTCTGCCCTTCCACTGCTCACGCGCTTGCTTGCTCTCTCTCTCTCTCTCCCTCTCTCAAAAATAAATAAACATTGGGGTGCCTGGGTGGCTTAGTCGTTGAGCATCCGACTTCAGCTCAGGTCAGGATCTCATGGTTTGTGGGTTTGAGCCCCGTGTTGAGCTCTGTGCTGACAGCTTGCTCAGAGCCTGGAGCTTACTTTGAATTCTGTGTCTCCTTCTCTCTCTGTCCCTCCTCTACTTGCACTCTGACTCTATCTGTCTCTGAAAAATAAATAAATATTAAAAAAAAAAATTAAAGATAAAAAACAATAGGGGCACCTGGGTGGCTCAGTCGGTTAAGTGTCTGACTTTGGCTCAGGTCATGATCTCACGGTTTCGTGCGTTCAAGCCTTGAGTCTGGCTCTGTGCTGACAGCACAGAGCCTGGAGCCTGCTTCAGATTCTGTGTCTCCGTCTCTCTCTCTGCCCTTCCCCCGCTTGCACTTGGTCTCTTTCTCTCAAAAATAAACATAAAAATGTTTTTTTAAAAATTAAAAAAAAATAAAATAAACACTAAAAAATTTTTTTAAATTCAAAAGTTCTGAGAAAAGACAAAAACTCTTGGCCAAACACTCTAAAATAAAACTCATTTGAATCAAAGGGATAGGAAGAGGTAAGCATAAAGTCCATTATTATACAACTGCATATAATTTCAGTAAGGAAGAAAAAAGAGAGGCATGTTAAAACTAAACAAACCAACATGTAAAAACAAAAACAAAAACAAAAACCCACTGTAGCTTCCTAGACAACCAGCTGATGAGCTCAGATTAAAGGGTCTGGACAAAAGATGAAAGAACAGGGATTGCAGAAGCTTACCGGGGAATGGCACGAACACGCAGAATTGGTACCAGGAAGTTCAGAATAAACTGCCAGAAATAATGACAACCATAGCAATACAAATGAAATAGTGCCTTTTTTTTTTTTAAGGTGGTCAGAACAATAACGGGCTAGGAGCTAATGGAGACAATATAACATTAACAACTGACTGAAAGAAACTAGACACACTATCCCTATTTAGTATTTTTAAACCAAAAAGGGAAGAATGACCATTATCAAATGAGAAGTGGCTGATGTTTCTCATCTATGATATGAGTATGAAGATGCTACTTATGCCAATTTCCAGAAGACATAAAACTAAAGATAATCAAGATAAAAAAAAATCAATTTGCTGCAATGGTAGCTGAGACCGACAACAAAATATACATAACTACAAACTCCTCTCCCTTTGGGCTTTATAAAATTCAACCCTATGAATACAGAATGAGACAGACTGAACTCAGAAATTCGTATGAAAAACAAGTGAAGATGTTTGGCAACTGTAAGTGCAATATGCAAGAGAATAACCTAAGAAAGCTGTATCTTCAGATACAGTCATAAAATAATATAATCAAAATAAGAAAACCAGTAGTCTTATACCACAAATTGTTTGGGCTACGTCTGAAATACTGAGTTCTACTCTGGGTGTTTAATTTTAAAAGGGACATTGATTTCACAGATATCATCCAGAAGATGACTAATCAGAAAGGTGAAAAGTCTTGAAAGTGGGTCAAGAGGAAGCGTAAAGAGAATAGGAATGTTTAACTTGAAAAAGAGAACATTTATGGGAAGTGGACCTGACTTTTTTTTTTTTTTAATGCCAGAGGGGCTGTACAAGGGAGGAATTTATCCTTAGATTCCAGGTGCTTAAGGCAGAACTAGAAAAATATAGGGAGGAGAACATAAAGATTATTTTATAACCATTTATTTACTTACCAAAGAGTAGACAGCAGTGAGCCCTCTAGCACTGGAGGAGCTCAAGTAGGCTAGTTATACCATGAGGGAGGTAGGACTAGATGAGATCTGAGATCCCCTCCCCTCCTCCTGAACATTATGGGTCTCAGACTAGGACACACACAAAGATGAAAAATACATCAAAAGATGAAAAACTATATCCTAAGCTTGGTAGCTCACTAAAAAATAGCCAAAACTTGCTTGGAGTAGCACATACCTACGCTGTTTTTAAATATATTAAAACTGCCCAGAGACATTTCCTAATGTCCACAGCTTTTAATATTTGATGTTTTGGGCAAACAAGTTTATAAAAAAGAAATAGTTCTCGAAGCAACAATTGGGAAATACAAATAATGATTACTCTTCAAAGTCATTATTATTTTGATCCAGATATTTTTTTTTTCTTTCACTCATATTTTACAGATGGGGAAGCTAGGAAAAAGGTTAAGTGACTTGTTGAAAGTTACGCAAAGGCATCAGGGGTGTTATCTGGAATAATATTGTTGGAAGATTTTGGCATATAAATCACCTATTTTATTTCCCCTGGCATTATCCACACCATGAATCACAAGTTATGAAAAGGAACTCCCAGGTCAGATCTAGTCTTACTATTTTGTGTATAAATTTAAACAGACTTCCAAATAGACTTCCATAAGAAGGCTGGCTTAGATCAAAAAAAAACAGTCTGACTGGCCAAACTCTAAGTCAAAGTTTAAAATGGAGAGATACTTTGCTTCTGCTAAAAAAAAAGCAGTTACTGCGAGAGGGCCGCGTGAGGAGTGTTTGGCAGCTCAACACAATTTGCCAGATGATGCAATGGATCTGTAACACTGAGCCAGGAAAACTGTAAGAGGCTGTTGCAGATATAAATTCTCAACAGGGTATATTTTCCATTCAAACATGCAATCTATAAATCAGATGAAGCAATACTCTATTCAGATAACTTAGGTACTGCTGGCTACAGGCTTAAGCACTTGGTAGCTAACTTGGGAAAGCACCCTCTCTATTGTTCTGGTGTTAATTCCCAAGACGAAAATTCTAAGGATGTTTAAAATCTCTCAAAGAGAAGAAAAGAAAATCTGAATAACTTAAAATAGGTATCTGAAAGTAGCATCCCACCTCTTAAGAGAATTTAACTTTCAAGGTCCTGGGGCATATAAGGTGTCTCAATATTTTCCTTGTTTTTGGTTCTTAATTTATCAAATTAATCCCTTACACTGCTATTGTGAAAAAGTTGAAATTCTGGCTCAACTAAAGTCCTCAGCTATGAAGATACTCTAAATGCTTTCCCTATGAATTTCTGCCTAATACAGAGCTCTATGTAAATCAAGTTGTGGTAATGCTTGCTGGGAATCTGATGGGGAGACAGAAATGGATGCTATGAGTTGCCAGTAAAATAATCTCCTTTTGAGACTCAAACATTACAGAGGCCTCAGGATGGCTGACTAACCTGGTGATGATGTCAAGAGTAGTAACCTGTGGGATCTGAATCTGCTGAGGAGTCAGCCCATGCTGTTCCAGCTGCTTTGGGATCAAGTGCCTGTGGGCAATCTCGATCTTCTCTTCTTGTGTATACCCTGGGAAAAAAGTGACCTTTGATTACAAGATGTAATCATTCACACAGCTTCCACGGTGCCACATTTTTTTTTAATGAATCAAATGCAGACTCAATGGATCTTCGATTCAGACTGAATTTAAGTGTTATTTCAACTAAAATTATAATCAGAATAAAGAAATTTAATCTCCAGCTAATAACCATTAATATTTCCAACTCTGTCCACAAACAAATAAAAAAAAAAACATTTACTGAGCATGGTTTGAAAGTCTCTTGATTAATAATACCTCTCTGTGGGAATGCAAGCTTGTGCGGCCACTCTGGAAAACTGTATGGAGGTTCCTCAAAAAACTAAAAATAGAACTACCCTATGATTCAGCAATTGCACTACTAGGCATTTATCCACAGGATACAGGTGTGCTGTTTCGAAGGGACACATGCACCCTCATGTTTATAGCAGCACTATCAACAATAGCCAAAGTATGGAAGTGCCCAAATGTCCATCAATGGATGAATGGATAAAGAAGATGTGGTATATATATACAATGGAGTATTACTTGGCAATCAAAAGGAATGAAATCTTGCCATTTGCAACTACGTGGATGAACTAGAGGGTATTATGCTAAGCAGAATTAGTCAGAGAAAGACAAATACCATATGACTTCACTCATATGAGGACTTTAAGAGACAAAACAGATGAACATAAGGAAAGGGAAACAAAAATAATATAAAAACAGGGAGGGGCACAAAACGGAAGAGACTCATAAATACGGAGAACAAACTGAGGGTTATGGGAGGGGTTATGGGAGGTGTGATGGGATAAATGGGTAAGGGGCACTAAAGAATCTACTCCTGAAATCATTGTTTCACTATATGCTAACTAATTTGGATGTAAGTTTTAAAAAATAAAAACTAAAATTAAAAAAAAATAATACATCTCTCAAAGAAGAGGAAAAATCTCAGTCAAATCTTATGAGGTAATTATCTCCTTAACTCAAATACAAATTTTTATTATTTAAAAGGCAAATAATACATCTCTTTTCTTTAGCATAATTTGATACGTAACTGGAAAAATTTACCACAGCAACAACAACAAAGACTTCAATTAAGTAAGTGATAGGTTCCAAGGGAAGAGATGCAAAGGAGCTATTTTCAGAACCTGGCTATAAATATTAAAAACAAAACAAAAAATAAGACATTTCCCTAAAATTTTTTTCTCTGTACATTTGGAATTATACATATAATTGATATAGTTAAAAGACTTTATGTTCTTATTTATTTAAAGGCCTTTTGAGCATAGACTTTGCCTTTAAATCCTGTAAGACAAAATTCTCCCTGAACTAACTGCCCCCTTTCCATTTAATAAGCAAAATAAAAAAGAACTGATAAGACAGCTTCTGAGTAGAAAAAGATAGTAAAAAATGCCAAAAAAGTAAGAGATAGGATAACCGCACCTACAGGAAAAGAATGGCATCGTATGTGTCTACCTGTGCAGCAGCTGTCCTGATGATTTCACTTCAGATCATGTATCTTATGGATTCTCTGACTTAATTGGGAGTTTCCAGGCAATTGGATCTCATTATTTATTTATTTTAGTCTTATAAATATGCACACAATTTTTTACTCCACCATATTTTAAAACTAAATATTAGAACTTGCAGCACTTACAGATAACTAAGAAATCCAATTATCATTCACTTGATAATAAAAATTTGTTTCAGATTATTATGAAATACATATTTAGATTCTATTTAGGATCAAAATATATTTAGATTCTTCTCTATTTTCATTTTAACAAATACCCACTTGTATTTCAATCACTTCTAGAAAAAAATACTTCTAAGCAATTAAAAGAAGGTGAAAACACTGGGGTTTATTTAGTGTTAATAACTGAAGGACTTTATTTTGCACACTCCAGTGAAAAAGACATGGTAAAAAAAAAAAAAAAAAAAAAAAGGTAACTACTTGACAGATCCAAAAAGAAGAATTTAAAAGAACCCTGTGCTTTTATGTAAAAGTGAGGCCAAATGCTATAAAGAGAAGTTCAGCTACTCTTTAGGACCTAACTCTTAACAAAAATAAATGATTACACTTTCTTCAACAATAAAAACTTCAAAATCTGATGGACAGGAAGCTAAATTGATCATGGAAAGATCTATTTTTGGGTTTTAGATAGTCATTTTGAAAAAATAAATTATTGGGGTGCCTGGGTGGCTCAGTCAGTTAAGTGTCTGACTTCAGCTCAGGTCATGATCTCATGGTTCATGAGTTCAAGCCCCACATCGGGCTCTGTGCTGATGGCTCGGAGCCTGGAGCCTGCTTCGGATTCTGTGTCTCCCTCTCTCTCTGCCTTTCCCCTGCTTGCTCTCTCTCTCTCTCAAATATAAGTAAATAATTAAAAAAAAAAAAAAAAAAGTACACTTAGAAAAAGTAAATTATTTAAAATTATTTTTATGTATGAGTTTAGAAACAGTTTTAAAGAAGAATGTCTTGTTTTCCAAGACACTGGAAAACATTCTTTAATGCTAAGTCTAAAACTGTTACACAAAATTTATTCTTGACATCTTACAGAACATACACGTAATCTTATGTCATGATTAAAACAAACAAAGTTTTGCTGTTCTAGACTTTGAATCTACATAAAATCTGGTTTAATTTTTATTTTTTCATTTTCTTATTTTTAACTAGGCTCCACGCCCAATGTGGGGCTTGAACTCACGACCCTGAGATTATGTGTCACGTGCTCTACAAGCTGAGCCAGCCAGGAGCCTCTGTATAAAAGCTGGTTTATATCAGACTTACAACTCTGAAGATCATCCACTGGCAAATCAACTTTTTGTTCAAAACTCCACAGCACAACTTCAAGGGTTATGTTCAGAAAGGCAAAAAATATCAAATAATGATTTTATTTATGAATCAAGTACCTGGGACCTGAATGATCTCCATTCTGTCCAACAAGGCAGGTGGAATAGTAGCAGTTGTGTTGGCAGTAGCTATAAAAAGAACTTGGGAAAGGTCAAAGGCCACATTTAGATAATGATCTGTGAAGTTATGGTTTTGTTCAGGATCCAACACCTGTGAGAGAACAATAAACATTTAAATACAAAGTTCCAACAGAAAGCTGTATAAATTAAAACACATATGATGTGTTAGCAAGTTCAATATTTCTGCTCAATATAGTTAGTTTGAAAAACATGGGTATAGCACTAAAACCTGAGCACCATTCTTACATTCCTCACATTCTAAATAGTTTAAAAAAAAAAAGAAAGAAAAAAGAAATGCGTTCAATGTCAAAATTTTTGAATATATATAAATGTACAAGGAAGCAAAAATTACCCTTTCCAGCTCTGTTCTTAAGTCTATTTATTAATGAGTGACTCTGTGGCCATAAATAAGTTACTAATCCTACAGAACCAGTTTCATTTGGTAACACATCCCCTCTTAACTGCTTTGGGCATATGAAGAACATGTGTAGAGTATTTTGAAATTCTCAGGAATAGGTAAAATAATTAGTATACTTCTCAAACATTATCAGAAAATCTGGTTATAAAGTCTCTAACTGAAAGGAGAATTCTAAAGAAGAGAAAACTAGTAAAAATTACCATGCTACTATATTCTGATACAGCACAAGGAAAAATTCACTTTTTAAAAATGCCTTAAAGCAAAACTTGTTTTAAATGAGCAAAATATCAGTATCTCTTAGAATATTTTAATTGGAAAATTATGTAATTTATCAATTAGATTCTTAAAACATTGAACAACTGGGTATGAGAGAACATCTTCTTTAGGTTACTGTTCAAATGCTCCCAGTCACAGGCACTCACTGTGGAGAGGTCTACATAGGACTTTATGCCTTCTACCTGTTGTAAACCTTTAGTATGTTATTAGTTTCATTTACACTAGACTAGTATAAATATAAACAGGGTTGACATACAACATATTCAAAAAGGAAGTAAATGGACTAAAATGTTTACCAATCACAATTTTACCACAGAAGCTGCTTTTTCTTGGTTCTGATTCCCTTTGTAGGCTTTACTTATTTTTAAACATATCTATAAGTTAGTCTTAATTCAAAGCCCTTTACAGAGAATCGTGAATTTGGTAAACACTCATTATTGGAAACTCACTGTTTATCTAGAATACAATTTTCAGAAAGTTCTACTCTTCATGTTTTCACAAGATTTAATAATGTTTAACATTATTTAAAAAAAGGTCTTTTTTCAAAGATCATACTAATTGTGATCAGTATAAAATTGGTTCAGAGTAATCTTACTATCAATTATCTGAAAACTGTTAATCAAGGTATGGAAAATAAGGTAGTCTTAGTTAAATCCATTATATCTAGATAAATAAAATCTCTTCTTTAATGCCTCTAATTAAATCTAATACATACATGCTGGATAAATTTTAGAAATGGCTGTGGGACCTGACCAAGTGATTTTTTTCACTTAAAATTTAAAGACAATGGGGTTTAAAGAAAGTAGGAAAATTAGTAAAGCAATAGTTATGAGAAGAGAAAACCAGTAATGCCCAATTTGCTTGCCTCCATCTTTTATTTAGGAAAACACAAAAGAATGTCGAGTTTAAATAGTGTCAGAAATACTGATGAACAGCCAGCTAAAAAGAATTTCTAGTAATCACTATTTAGATGAAATCTTCAGGTAAATTGGTGAGTCCATGGAGAGATAAAAATCACAGTTAAAACTTTTTAGCCATTAGGGGCGCCCAGGTGGCTCAGTCAGTTCAGAGTCTGACTCTTGGTTTTGGCTCAGGTCATGATCTCACAGTTTCATGAGTTCAGGCCCTGCAAAGGGCTCTGTGAAGACAGTGTGGAGCCTGCTTGGGATTCTCTCTCACCCTCTCTCTGCCCCTCCCCCCCCCCAATGCTGTCTCTATCTCTCAAACATAAATAAATAAACTTAAAAAAAAAAACAAAACAAAAGAACTTTTTAGCATCAAATCTCTTGCTTTTTTCCTCAACTTTAGAGCCAGGGCTTCCATGGACCAACTCATCCACACACAGGAGCTGTTTTCAAGAACAGCTAGAGCTGTTTTTTTCTCTCTTTAAAAGGTTCTTCTACATCCATCCTAGGACTACAATTCCTACCTACACAGTATGACTGGTTATGGAAATAGCCATGATATGACACCTTATTCTTAGGATCATGAAATCAGAGGTGGAATAAACTACGGGGAGGGGTGTATGCTAAGAATTGTTCTTCAGCCATAATTTCTGGCAAGAGAAGAACTACAGATGTTTGCAGGCAATCCAGGAATACACTCCACTCATTAGAGATGACAAGGTAACTGTCACCTTCAGTATAATTATATTTTTAAAAAATCTGTATGTTTTAGGGGCGCCTGGGTGGCGCAGTCGGTTAAGCGTCCGACTTCAGCCAGGTCACGATCTCGCGGTCCGGGAGTTCGAGCCCCGCGTCAGGCTCTGGGCTGATGGCTCAGAGCCTGGAGCCTGCTTCCGATTCTGTGTCTCCCTCTCTCTCTGCCCCTCCCCCGTTCATGCTCTGTCTCTCTCTGTCCCAAAAATAAATAAACGTTGAGAAAAAAAAAATTAAAAAAAAAATCTGTATGTTTTAGAGATAAAGACTAAATACTTATGAAAAGACATGACGTCTGAAATTTGATTTAAAACAAATAGAAACAGTGGAGGAGAATGGGTAGGAATAGATAAAACAAGATTGGCCATGAGATAATTGTTAAAGATGAATGATGAGTTTACATAATTCATTATACTACTTTAATTTTCTTATGGTTGAAATTTTCCACAACAAAAAGTAAAAATAAATAAAGTAAAATAAAATAGCTAAAATCAACCCTGGAAGCTATACGTAATTAATACTATAGAAATTAAGTGGTTAAGGACAAACTTGAAAAAAATGTCCAGAATATTGGAGAAAAAGGCACTAAAACTATACAGGGGATAGGTATGTAAAAAATAAAGACATCTAATTCATAGCTAATTGGCATAGCTAAAGAAAAGGTCTCAACAAATGTAAAATACAGAATAATTAAAGAAATAATCATGAAAATATTCTGGAAGACTCAACACTACACATCAAAAAGCCATAGACTCCTCTTGTACAATAATAAATGACAGGCTATTATTATTGAAATACCACCTACAGAATTTTCAAGCAAAATTATGACTAGCTTAAAATCTTTTTAAAATCTTTAAAATACAGAATATATGTAACACATATATGAAGCATACCAAATGAACACCCATGAATGAACTCACTAGCCAACTATTGATGACATTTTGTTTAGACTAATGTCCACAAAAGTGGATGGTTTATAATGATCTACTAACGTGCAAGTAGAAAATATTAGCCTATATAATCTTTATACACTATACATCTTTATCCATAAACACCAGAAAGAAATTATTTTTTTAATGTTTATTTCTGAGAGAGAGAGAGAGAGAGAGAGAGAGAGAGAGAGAGAGAGAGAAAGAGAAAGGGAGCTCACAAGCAGAGTAGGGGCTGAGAGAGAGACACACAGAACTCGAAGCAGGCTCCAGGCTCTGAGCTGTCAGCACAGAGCCTGATGCAGGGCTCGAACTCACGGACCCAAACTCACGGACCGTAAAATAATGATATGGGCCAAAGATAATGGTATGCTTAACCAACTGAGCTACCCAGGAAATAACTTTTTAAAATACTTAATGTACAGAATGGAAGTAATGCCCTCACTTGGCACAAATATCACATTTTGGGATATTCCAGAAGAGTGGAAACTCCACAGTGTGCAAGGGCTGGTTGTGTTGCACTCACTACCTGCTTGCACTGTAGTTACAGAGGACTGTAGTCCATGTAAGCCTGATTAAGTGTTTTTACAGATTAAAAATGAGGAGTAAAAGGAGTAGTTTTAAAAGATTTTTGCCAAGTATCATTAAATAGAGGCAAAGATGTGAACAAGAAAATGACAGAGACACTTTTATTTCCTGAATAAGCTTTGATAGTCACATCATGAAATAAAAACAATTATATAACTAGAATATGTTGTTTTCAATGAAAATGTAATTATCTTTTAAAATTTATTCTGTTACATATGTATGTACATAATATTAGTACAGTGGTACATACATGTTATATTATATGTATATTCTTTGTTATGCATTGAATTGTGTCCCTTAATGTGACTGTATTTGGAAGTAGGGTCTTAAAGGAGGTAATTAGGATTAAATGAGGTCATAAGGGTGGGGCCCTCATCCATTATGACTGGAATCCTTTATAAGAAAAGAGAGAGACAAAAAGACCAGGGAAGCAGAGGCACAGAGAAAAGACCATGTAAGGAACAGTGAGACGGCAATAGTCTGTAAACCAAAGAGAAAGAGACCTGAGGAGAAATCAAAACTGCCAACACTTTGATCCTGGACTTCCAGAGTCCAGAGCTGTTAAGAAAATAAATATTTGGGTTTTTGTTTTTGTTATTGTTTTTTTTAAAAACCACCCAGTCTATGGTATTTTATTATCATAAACATTTGTTTGTCACATATATTTGTATATAGTGGGATATATTTTCAAAATTTTGTGAACAAAGCATATGGAGATTATTGGTGCAGACAACAAAGACACATTAGTAAATATAAAAGGCCTCAAAACATTACCTACAAACAAATCCTTGAAAAAAGTATTCCATCTAAACAATAGATTAATCATAATAAAAGGATCAGAAGCGATGAAATCATTTAAGCACAGAGTTAAAACTAAATGTCTGAAACAGCACTTTTAGAATGGCAGTGTAAGGAATTATGAAGATCTGCTCCTCCCTAAAAGCAATGAAAACACTAGTAACAATTGTCAAAACAGGTTTTTGAACTCTAGAAATTAATTTGCAACAATCTGTGGAGTGTTTATTCACGAAAAACTGATGAATCTCAGCAAATAAGGCCAGCTCTGTGGTATTTTAACTTGCTTTTACTCTCATCCTCTTCTCCCAAATTAATGGTAGCCTTGAAAACCAACAGCCTCACAACCACAATAGCTGTGAAATACAGTAACCTAGCAACCACTGTAGGGGGCAGAATAGGATTAGAACTCCCCAAAAGCCCTTTCCCAAGAGAATTGTCAATATTTGGCATGTTGGGCAGTTCCTTGGAAGAGCTCTATTCTCAGGATTTATCTTTATTTGATCTGACTCAGAAAACACAATGTGTGAACTGCCCTATCCCTCGGGCATCTGTCAAAAACAACCAGTAGCAATTGTTCAACACTGCAGCTGCCTCAGGCAGCAATACCAGTTGAGGCTAACAAGAGGCTTATCAAAAATTTAAAAGGAAAAACTGGGGAATGAGATACTCATGGGGGGCTTTGAAAAGCTCTGAAGTTTTCCAGGGAATCCTGAAGGTCATGCAAATATACAGGACTGTAAGTATGACAAGAGAAATGGTTCTAAAAGTTCACCTATGGCAGACACTGAGGCTGTGTACAAGCAGGAAGTGCTAGCTACGACAGAGTTGTAAAGTATCTGCCCAAAGTTAAAGGCATGCCTCAACAAACACACACAGAGCCTTTGACAGAGTGGAAGACCTTTGGGTTTAAGCACTTAAGGATATCTCTGCCCAAAATCATTAGCTGACCACTAAAGAAACTGCACAACTTCAGCGGCCACATACAAGAAAGAAGAGACTTTAAAAGAATGAGATCAGGAAAATCGCTAAGCAAATAGCAACAGTAACAACAATTCTTTGGTATGTGTGTGAGGGGAGGGGGGCAGGGTCTTATATTATTTAAATATAATTGCAACACTTTATATGTTCAATTTCAACAAAGAAATTATGAGACACATAAAGAAACACTAAAGTATGACTTAATAAAAGAAAAAGAAAAAAAGAACAGTGAATAAAACTGTCCCTGAACAAGCCCAGATATTGGACTTCTTAGACAAAGATTATAAATCAGCTATTGTAAATATGTTAACAAAAACTAATGCAACAGCATGGATGAATATTTTAAAAAATTTTTTTAATGTTTTATTTATCTTTGAGACAGAGAGAGACAGAGCATGAGCAGGGGAGGGGCAGAGAGAGAGCAAGACACAGAATCCGAAGCAGGCTCCAGGCTCTGAGCTGTCAGCACAGAGCCCGACGCAGGGATCGAACTCACAAACCATGAGATCATGACCTGAGTTGAAGTCAGACGCTTAACCAACTGAGCCACCCAGGCGCCCCCACAGCATGGATGAACACTGAAGACAGTATGCAATGCAAAAGACCAATTATGAAAAGATAAATACTAAAAGATTCTCCTTATAAGTTATATAGATTAGACAAAGTTACAGAAACAGAGAGGAGAATGCTAGTTGCCAGCGGCTAAGGGAGAAATGCAGAATAGCTATTTAATAAGCACAGAGTTTCAGTTTCTCAAGATGATAAAGCTCTAGATATTGGTTGCACAATAATGTGACTATACCTAACACTACTGAAATGTACACTTAAAAATGGTGAAGATGGCAAATTTTACCAAAACTAAAAAGCTAAAGGAAATCATGCCGAAAGAATTATAGGAAACTATGAGAATGATGCCTTAATAAAGAGAAAATATCAATAAAAAGACAGGAATTATATGAAAAAAAGGAGCAAATAGAAATATGAGAGTTGAAAAATATAGTAACAAACAAAAAATTCACTATGGGGGTTATATGTAAATAGCAATTTCAACTGCAGAAATTAGAATCAATAAAGATAGGTCAACTGAGTTTATCCAGTCTGAGGTACGGAAAGAAAAAGGAATGCAAAGAAATGAACATTGCCTCAAAGATGTATTGGATGCTATACAGACTACCAACATACTCATAATGGTAGTCTGAGACAAAGAGAAGAAAGAGAAAGGGGCATAAAGCATATCGGAAAAAATAAAAGCCACCACTTTACCAAATCTGATGAAAACTGTTAATCTACCACATCTAGATAGGCTTATAGTACATATATATATATATATATATATATATATATATATATATACACACACACACACACTATATATGTGTGTGTATATATAATGTATATGTATGTATATATATGTATGTGTACATATATACATATGTATATACATATGTATATGTATATATATATAAAACAGATACTAAGTAGACTCAGATCCTACATCCATCACAAACTGTCAAAAGCCAAAGCCAAAGGTTAATCATTTAAAGCAATAAAATACTTCTTTCATGAAGTATAAGGGATCCTCCATAAGATTAACAGCTGACTTTGCATTAGAAACCATGAAGGAAGGAAAGCATTAAAACTACCCTCCAAAAATGAAGTAGAAGGGGTGTTTGAGTGGCTCAGTCAGTTAAGCTCCCAAATCTTGGTTTCAGCTCAGGCCATGATCTCACAACTTGTGAGATTGAGTCCTGGCATCAGTCAGCACAGAGTCTGCTTGGCACTCTCTCTCTCCCCCTCCCCTGCTCACTCTCTCTCTCTCAGAATAAACTTAAAAAAAAAAAAAAAGCATGGAGAAATTAAGGCATTCCCAGATAAAAAACACTGAGAGAATTTATAGCCAGCAGGCCAGACTATAAGAAATACTAAAGGCTAAATAAAGTAAAAGGACACTAAGCTGTAACCACAGAAACAAAGAACACCAGTGAAAATAATTACATTGGTAAATATAAGAGACGGTATAAACGTATTTTTTCTTTGTATTTCTGACCTCTTATTTGATTCAAAGGACTTCCAAGCCATAATTACAGTTGTTTCTCATTATTCATGGTTTCTGCATTTGCAAATTCACCTAATACCTAGAATTTACTTATAACTCCAAAATTAATACTTTGTGGTGCTTCTGTAGTCATTTGCAGACATAGGACAACTCATGGTCCAAGGCATGTTTCCAACTGAGGTCAAACAAAGTGATGCCCTGCCTTCTTGTTTCAGTTCTCACACTCTAAATAAGTATCATTCTTGCAGTCTATTTAGTGCCATGTTTTTTGCACCTCTATGCTTTTTGTTAGTGATTTTGCTGTTTAAAAGACTCCCAAAAGGAAGTATTGAAGTACTGTTTAGTGTCGGTAAGTGCAAGGCTGTGACAAGCCTTATGGACAAAATACATGTGTTAGATAAGCTTCATTTAGGCATGAGTTATAGTGTTGATGGTCATGAGTTCAATGTTAATTAATGAACAATATATATTATATAAGGCAACTTTAAACAGAAACACAGCTAAAACAAAGTTATGTATTGATTAACTGACAAACTGACTCTCAAAGAAGCCTATTTCTCCCAGGAGCAATAATTCAGTATTCACTAATTCAGTGTTTGCTACAATTTTACACAACATAACTATGGCAAAAATGAGAATCAAGTCTATGGATAGGCTTACAGTATATATAGATATATTTTGTATGACAATAACTTCCCAAAGGAGGGCAGAAGGAAGGGGAACTTACTGAAGCTAAGTTTTTATATGTTATTTATATGTCAACTTGGGGAGTGTTTTTGGATGAACATTTAAATCAGTGAACTTTTTAAAAAAATTTTTTTGTTTATTTATTTTTGAGAGAGAGAGACAGAGAGACAGAGTGACAGGGGAAGGGGCAAGAGAGAGGGAAACATAGAATCTGAGCTATCAGCACAGAGCCCAATGGAGGGCTCAAACTCACAAACCACGAGATCATAACCTGAGCCAAAGTCAGGTGCTTAACCGACTGAGCCACCCAGGTGCCCCATACATCAGTGAACTTTGGCTAGACTGCCCTCCACCTTGTGGATGGGCTTCATCCAATCATTTGAAGGTCTGAATAGAACAAAAAGACTGGCATCCTTAAGCAAGAGAAAATTCTCCAACAAACTGCTTTTGAACTTCATCTGCCCATCATTTCTCCTGGGTCTTGGGCCTGCCAGTCCATACCACAGATTTTGGAATTCCCAGACTCCATAACTACATAGGCTGATTCTTTATAATAAATCTCTTTACATGGATATCTAGATATCTATACATACACATACACACAGATATAGACAATCTATATCTAAGTCTTATCTTTATATATCCAATAGCAGGTAAAACTAGGAAAAGATCAACAAAAACATAGAAGACTTGACAATACTATAATCAATTAGACATAATAAACATCTAGAGAACAATCCATCCAACAGCAGCAGCAGTATACATATTCTTCTCAAGTGCACATGAAACATTCTCCAGGACAGACCATAAGCAAGGCTATTAGATAAACATCTAAATTTCAAGGATTGAAATCATACAAAGTATAATCTCTGACCACAATGTGATGAAATCAGAAATGAGTAAGAAAAAAATTTGGAAATTCACAAAAATATGAAATTAAACCCTAAATAACCAAAAGGTCAAAAAGAAATCACAAGAAGAGTTGGAAAATATTTTGGGATAAATAAAAACAAAAATGTAACTTACTACTAAAACTTGAGATGCAGATAAAGTGTTGCTTATAAAAATATTCACAGCTGTAAAAGCTATGTTTAAAAAATTCAAATCAATAACCTAACATTCCACCTTAAGAAAGTAGAAAAAGAATTGCAAACTGAACCCAAAGCAAGCAGAAGGAAGAATATAATAAAATTAAAGCAAATAAACTAAACAGTAAAGACAAAAACTAAGAAAATCAAAACATCAAAACTTTGTTCTTTGAATAGTTCAACAGAATTGACAAACATGTAGCCATAGTGACTATGGAACCATATTGACTACAGGGAGAACACTCAAATTACTAAAATCAGGAATGACTCAGTTCACACTGCTATCACCCTTACAGAAATGAAAAATATATGTGTATACTATGAACAACAGTACACCAACAAATTTGGTAACATAAGTGAAATGGAAAAATTCCTAGGAAGATACAAACTATTGAAAGTAATTTGTATCAAGAATTAATAGAAAATCTGAACAGATCTTGACATTTCTATTAAATATTATACTAGAGCTTCTAGCCAGGGCTATTAGGGGGAAAAATGTATCTCTAGGCATTCAAACTGGAAAGAAGTAAAAATATCTCTACTTGCACATTATATGATCTGTATATGGAAAAACCTAAGGAATCCACAGAAAAAAAATATTAGAACTAATATAGAAGTTCTGAAAGGTTACAGGATAAAAGACTAATATACAAAAATCGACTGTATTTCTTTATATAAGCAATGAACAATTTGAAAAAGAAATGAAAAAAGTTCAATTTCCAATAGTATCAAAAAGAATAAAACATTTAAGAATAAGTTTAACAAAAGAACTGTAAGACTTATATACTCAAAACCCACAAAACATTGTTAAAATAAATTAAAGAAGACCTAAGTAAATAGGAAGATTCCTATGTTCGTGGATTAGAAGAATTACTATTAATATGGCAATACTCCCTAAAGGGATCTATAGATCCAATGCAATCCCTATCAAAATTCTAGTTGCCTTTTTTGTAGAAAGTGATAACCTGATTTGAAAACTCATATGGAAATACAAAGGACCCACTATGGCTAAGCAATCTTGAAAAACAACAAATCTGGAATATTCACACTTCCTGATTTTAACAGCTTGTACAAAATTAAAGTAAGCAAGATTATGTGATACTGGCATAAGGACAGAAATATAGATCAATGGAATAGATTTGGGAGACCAGAAATAAACACCTGCATTTACAATCAATTGATTTTCAATAAGGGTGAGAATACCATTCTATGGAAAAAAGAAAAGTGTTCAATAAGTGGTGCTTGGGACAACTGGATATCCACATGCAAAAGAAGGAAGCTGAATCTCTATGTTTTACACCATATATAAACATTAGGTCAAAATCAACTGTAGATCTAAATGCAAGAACTAAAACTGTGAAACTTAAGAGAAAATGTTAAGAATAAATTCTCATAAAAAAAAATTCTTATGACCTTGGATTAGGCAATGGTTTCTTAGATATACCATTGAAACCACAAACAACGAAAGAGAAATATAGATAATTTAGACATTATCAAAATTAACAAAATTTGTACTTCAATGAACACCATCAAAAAAGTGGTAAGAAAGCCCCCAAAACTGGTGAAAATATCTGCAAATCCTGTACCTGAGAAGGAACTTGTATCTAGAATACGTAAAGAATTTAACAGAAAAAGACAAATAACCCAGTTAAAAATGGGCAAAGAATTTGAATAGATATTTCTATAAAGAAGATATACAAATGGCCAATAAATACATGAAAAGATGCTCAACTTTATTAGTAATTAGGGAAATAATAAAAATCACAATAAACTATAGCTTCACACCTACTAAACAAATGGATGGCTAAAATAAAAACGATGGATAATAGCAAGTGTTGATGTAGATGCAGAGAAATTAGAACTTTCAAACATAGTGAAAAACTAAAATGGTATGGTCACTTTGGAAAATAGTTGGTAAGTTTCTCAAAGTGTTAAATACAGAATTTCCATATGACCCAGCAACTCCACTCCCAGATAACAAGAGAACTGAAAACCTATTATACACACAAACTTGTACATAAATGATTACAGCAGCATTATACATAACAACCAAAGGTAGGAACAACCCAAATGTCTATTGACTGCTGAATATGTAAAATGTACCATGCTAATGCAAGATGTTAAAAAAGAGAAAACTGGGGTAGGGAGGGTAAAAGGTTATATGAGACTCTCGGTACTTTTCACTCAATTGTGCTATAAACCTAAGAGTGTTATAAAAAAAAGAAAGAAAGACAAAGAAAAGAAGAGGGGAAGGCTATTAATTAAAAAAAAAAGAAATAATATAAAAGTCAAAAATGGTTTCTGATCAAAATAATGTAAAAAATGAAATCACTTAAAGTAACCAGGTAGTGAGATAAGGATGTGGTGGATTACTGTGTATTATTTCGTTTTGATTTAATAAAGGGAGGAACAATATATCCTATTTCATGTATGATACTGATAGAGAACCTGAGATATGTGATTTTTTTTAACTTAAAAGTATCACACGTAATATAAAAAACAAAATAAATGCCTTCTGAACAAAGTGTCCATATAGTTAATAACATAATTCAAAGAAAGTAACTAGGACTCCTTAAAAAGGGTACAGAAAACAACTAAACAATAAGATGACAAAAGGCTCCAAACCTGAGTTAGATAATAATACAAAAAAAGCCTACTGAATATTAGAGACTTCCAGATAGTATCAAAAAGTAATCTAAAATTTGATTATATGAAATACTAATAAAACATAATACTACAAGGTTAAAAGTTAAAAGACAGAAAAAGCTATGCCTGATATATATTAACAAAAAAGGAAGGAAGAACTGTACAAATATTAGTAACCCAAGTAGAAACTGAGGTTAGGAACCATGAATGGAACAAAGGGCTGTGCCTAGATAGCAGAAAATATCCATAATGATGATATAAACAAATGAAACTCTTAAAATGTAATTTAAAAAATTCATTAGAAATTACAAAATGAAACTGACAAAAACTATAGTGGGTAAGTTTAATGTATATCTTAATGTGCAGAAAAAAGACCTAAACCTAGAGAATAGCAATCTTATAACACTTACACACATATAACTGTTATAACATTGCTGTTCTTTAGGTGTATGTATAGTATGTGCAAACACATATGCATGCTTATACAAATATACACTTCATCATGGATATACATATATATACTTCAAAGGTCAGTATGTTACAAATAAACTGTCTTTCCTAAAATCTACAGAATATTTATGAAAATGGATCCTCAATAAACTCTAAAATTTGAAAAAATGAAGTTGCATACTTGGGCAATATATTATACATCAAAATTATAACAAAAACATAAATATTTAGAAATGTAAAACAATAATCTTTTAAACTCTTAAAAAAATTTTTTTAATGTTTTTATTTATTTTTGAGACAGAGAGAGAGACAGAGCATGAGTGGGAGAGGCTCCAGGCTCTGGGCTGTCAGCAAAGAGCCCAACGCGGGGCTTGAACTCACAAGCCATGAAATCATTGCCCTGAGCTGAAATTGGACGCTTAACTGACTGAGCCGCCCAGGTGCCCCAAATCTTTTAAACTCTTGAGTCAAAGTGAAAGTCAACATTTTAACTACAGGCTGTTGAGAATAGTAGGTTTTACAATACAGAGAGCCTGACTCCCTCTAGCAGAAATAATAATGGACCTTTCTCTGAAAATACCAACTGTTCGAAGAAATATGATCTATAGTTCCTGAAATTTGAGGAACCCATTCCAAACTTCTCACTGTGTGGTAAAGCTTACAAGGTGTCACCTTGCATGTGCACACAAAACTTTTAATAATCTTAATGTTATACATTATATATACAAAAGGACAACCAAGAATCATCAAAGATTGGAGGAAAGCCCTAACATAAAATACAGGGACCAAACAAACAAAAAAAGGCTGAAAGAGAAAGGGACTAGAATAAATGAATGTAGGATATGATGTCAACACACAAAATATAAATCGTACTTTTTATTAATACTAGCAATAATCAGAAATTGAAATAAAAAAAATAAGCAAGAATAATGAAATAATTTGGGATAAATATGACAAAGTACAATATGCATGTGCTGAAAGTGCTAAAACGCTGCTGGAAAGTAAGGGAGACCTAAAAAAAAAAATGGAGAGATATGCAATGGACGAGAAGGCATGATATTTTTAAGACGACAATTCTCCCCAAATGAAGTACAAATTGAAATGAAATGTCAATTAAAATCCCAGTAAAATATGAGCACTGTTTTATAGCAAAGATTCTAAAATTTATATGGAAATGCAAAGCATCTAGAATAGCCAAAGTTTTTCTGGAAAAGAAAAGCAAAGTTGGAGAACTAACACTATATAATTTCAAGACCTATTATAAAGCAACAGTAATCAACTTGGTATGGAGGGTACTAGCATAAGCATACATTGATGGAACAGCATAGAGAACTCAGAAATATAAAACACAGCCAGACAATCTATCAACTAATATTTGACAAAGGTATTGCCCTAGGGCAATTCAAATGAGAAAAAGATACTTCTTTCAACAAATAGTACTGGAACAATTAAGTACCCATATGTGAAATGGGACAAAAAAACAAAAAACAAAAAACAAACCTAAGAAAAGAAATGGAAATTTGACCTTTACACCACACACTGAATACAAAAACTCACTGAGCATGGGCCACAGACCCAAATGTTAGAGCCAAAAATATAAAACCTCTAGAAGAAAACACGAGAAAATCTGTGTGACCTTGGTTTAGTAAAGATTTATTAATTACAATGCAAAAGAAAACACACACACACACACACACACACACACACACACACACACACAAGTATCAATGAACGGGACTTTGAAAAACAAACAAAAAACTTTTTGGGCTCTCTTCCAAAGACATTGTTACTAAAATATTTGAAGAGGGGCCCCTGGGTGGCTCAGTCAGTTAAGCATGACCTTTGGCTCAGGTCACGATCTTATGGTTTGTGAGTTTGAGCCTTGCATCAGGCTCTGTGCTGACAGCTCAGAGACTGGAGCCTGCTTTGGATTCTATGTCTCCTTCTCTCTCTGTCTCTCTCTCTGTCTCTCTCTCTCTCTCAAAAATAAACATTAATAGGGGCGCCTGGGTGGCGCAGTCGGTTAAGCGTCCGACTTCAGCCAGGTCACGATCTCGTGGTCCGGGAGTTCGAGCCCCGCGTCGGGCTCTGGGCTGATGGCTCAGAGCCTGGAGCCTGTTTCTGATTCTGTGTCTCCCTCTCTCTCTGCCCCTCCCCCGTTCATGCTCTGTCTCTCTCTGTCCCAAAAATAAATAAACGTTGAAAAAAAAATTAAAAAAAAATAAATAAACATTAATAAAATAAAATATTTGGAGAAAATATCTGAAAAATATGTAACTGACAAACGAAATCTGTCTAGAACATATAAGGAATTCTTACAACTCAATAATAAAAAGACAACTCAAAAGAAAAAAAAAGAGCTAGACATTTTACAAAAAAATACAGGATACAGGCAAATATCACATACAAAGTTTCTCAACATATCATTAATCATTAAGGAAATGCAGATTAAAACCACAATGTGATAATACACCTACCAGAATGATTAAAATTAAAAAACTTACTGCATGTCAAATACTGACAAAAATGTGGAACTAGAACTCTTATACACTAGTAGGAGAAATGTAAAATGGTACAACCATCATTTTGGAAAACAATTTGGCAGTTTCTTAAAAAGTTAAGCAGACACCTACCATTTGACCAAGCCATCCACTCATAGGTATTTATCAAAGAAAAACAGAAGTATACATCCATAGAAAGACTTGTACATAAGTATTCACAATAGCTTTATTTGTAATAGCGAAAACTTGAAAAATCCAAATGCTGATCAAAAAGGTTTATGGGTATACCAACTGTTTTTCTCTTGGTGTTTTCAAAGTTTTCTATTTTGTCTTTCAGGATTGTTATTATGATATCTATCTATGGATTTCTTTGTGCTTATTTTACATGGAAATTTATCAAGCTTCACAAATGTGTAGATTTATGTTTTTCATCACATTTGGGAAGTTTTCATCCATTATTCCCTCAAAAACTTTTTCTGCTCCTATCTTCCCTGTCCTGTTCAATTAGGCATACATTGTTGTGCTTAACAGTATCCCACATTTCCCTGTTCATTTTAGCCACTTTGTTTTCCTGTTCTTCAGACTGCATAATTTCTAGCAACTGATCTTCAAATTCAAAGATCTACCAGTTCTAATCTACTGTTGATGCCCTCTAGTGAATTTTTTGTTTCAGAAGTAGAACTTCTATGTCTAATACCTTGATTGTAATTATGGTTTCATGATTAATACACATACCAAAATTAAGCTGTACATTTTAAATACACCCACTTTACTGTATGTAATTATACCTCATTGACACTTTAAAAAATTAATATATTTAAATAATTTTTAAATAGGGTCAGCTGCTTTAGTTTAATCAGAGGCAAACAGCTTACATCTCACTATGAATGCCTATTTCTACTTCGGTCTTAAAATTGCCCAAAGCTGATCAAACATTTTTAGAACATTCAAATTTCATTTATTTCTTTTTTGGCAAAAGAGGATCATTAATATAAAAAAGATGTCTCTAAATTTGTAAATATTGCCTATTCATATAAAAATAAGAATATATAATCAATTTAATACTGGTAAAATGTTTCCCCAAATGAACAGGATATTTTGAAAAGTACTTGCTCCTGAAAACCTGGTATATAAAAACTAAACCCAACTCATCATTATTTCTTACTTTATTAGTCAAATTACTATTTCTCAACAATTTGCTGCCTATACTTCTCTCAGGTGGTTTTTTCCTTTTCTTAGTTTACTGTTGAATCCAGTAGTAGGGTCCTTGCCAAGACACATAGCCAGGATTTGGGCCACAGGTTTGTCTAATGATCCCCTCATAGAGCATCCCTGAGGATGGCCAAGAGAGGAAAAGAAAGTCTTGGTGATTATCAAGTCACAAATTCATAACAATAATTCCCTCAACCCACTCCAAAATTAATTTTCAGGTAAACTTGACTACACAATCTAATCACCACCAAACTCTACTAACAAGAGTGTTAAATAGGGTAGAAATGAGAAACAGTAATTTTGGTTGCAAATATAGCTAAGGGCTGGAGGGCTGTGGACAGTCAGGTGGCAGCTTGTACATGTGTATGTGCTTGGGGGAGAGTGGGTGGGTAACAAGACAAAAAATGGGAGCAGGGTATAAAAAGAAAAATGCTAACATAGACATCAAGACATTTTTGTGTAACTTGCAAGTATGCCTTGGGCGCTGGTGACAGGGTTTGCCAGCACTAAAAAGAAATGATTAGTAGGTTTCCCTAATGTAGCTTAGTTTAATCATTAAATGGCAGTATCCTTCTTAATCAGAGATTGTAAAGAGGAAACGAAAGCTGAAAAAGGTGTCTTCAGCCACACCTATCTGATAACATCAGTATTTAAGACATCTTTTACTCTGGTAGGTCTTAGAATTTACATTGTAAATACAGCATGTGATGAGATAAAAAATTAAGGTAACATCCAGAACCTCAAAATTTTCCTTAATAAAAGGAAAGTCCCTCTCCTTGAAATTCTTTGACAATAGTTGTAGAGCTTAGATTAGAAGACCCTAGGTCTGCTGTATCCAAGTAGTAAATCTACCAAACTCACTCTAATTACTAAATGGATCTAATTCTAATTAAGAATGTCAGTTTTAAGGGGCGCCTGGGTGGCGCAGGTTAAGCGTCCGACTTCAGCCAGGTCACGATCTCGCGGTCCGGGAGTTCGAGCCCGGCGTCAGGCTCTGGGCTGATGGCTCAGAGCCTGGAGCCTGTTTCCGATTCTGTGTCTCCCTCTCTCTCTGCCCCTCCCCCGTTCATGCTCTGTCTCTCTCTGTCCTATAAATAAATAAACGTTGAAAAAAAAAATTTTTTAAAAATAAAAAAAAAAGAATGTCAGTTTTAAAAAAAAGTTTATTATGTCTAGATTAGGGACTTTTCCACTTTGGGGATTCTATCTATCTATCTATCTATCTATCTAGAACTGTAAATACTGTTTATATAGAAAACTGGTAAAGTATCCATGCATTTTGTTAGCCCATTCACATTAAAAGTGTATTTCAGAAATACACATATATTTTATAACAAAGTCTGGATCTTGCATCAATTATAAATATGATTGTACCTACCTGATAAGAATTCTATAATTTTCTTTTGAGTCTAGTAATTACATAAAAGGACTTTCCTTGTATCTGACATTTTAATACTATTCAACAACAGACCTGTCCAAATTCTGTCTACCAACATTTGCTTATCAATTAGTTACATCTGTTTTTTATTCTTCCAATAAATGTTCAAGAGGCTATCTAAATTTTGAGTAAATATTCATTTGTTGACAACAGTAACTGGAAATAGGCATCTCCACCATGAATAAATATGAAGCTGAGAAGAATCTATAGATAGAAAAAGTATATTCCTTAATTTATTTAGAGTAACCACTCTATATTTATTATGTTCTTTATATCTAATATATACAGGCATAATATAAATTAGCTATAAAATAATCTCATATGACTATATCTTATAAATAATATCTAGAAATCATTTAAGAGTAGGCTTTCTATGTGGGAACATAAATCATACTCCTGGTATTTCCGGGTTCTCAGTAACATTCTACTTTAAATACAAGGTGTTTCTTTTTTTCATTTAGGTGGGTCTACAGGTAATGGAAACAGAAAGTCGTTTTCAAACTGGACATAGATGAAACTGAGTGGACATTAAATTAAAATAACATGTATAGAGTACTTTACGGTTTCCAGAGCACTTTTACATATAACTCATTTAATTGTTTCAACAACCTCTGTGATAGAAGATGTTTCCACCAAGGACTGGGGCACGTGGGAGGGAGAAGGACATCAGGTACCAAGATACTCATTTCTTCTGTATATGTATCTTGCTTCACCCTATGGAATCCTAGTCTCAGGGCGCCTGGGTGGCTCAGTCGTTTAAATGTCCCATTCTTGATCTCAGCTCAGGTCATGATCTCGTGGTCATGTGATATCAAGCCTCCAGTGGGGCTCCATGCTCAGCATGGAGCCTGCTTGGGATTCTCTCTCTCTTCCTCTCTCTGCCCCTCCTCTGCTTGCATTCGGTCTCTCTCAAAATAAATAAAAAACAACAACAAAAAAGAACCCCAGTGTGTAAGGAACTGATGTTACTCATAACTAAACTACAGTATAAGTATGTGATCCCAGGTATCATTTACTTTGAGGTATCATTTGAGGCTTTAACACTTTTATTTGGAATATTAATAAATCAATTGCCAAAAAAGTGAATACCAACTTCTATATCAGACAAAGAAATATCACTATGCCAGCTTCTTATCAAAGGTCATCTCAATCCAACAAATGTCACTAAATCATTACAAAGCACTACGGTGAAGAACTAAAACACACTGTGTAATAAATAGACAGGGATTAATTATCTCCTACTACTTGTGAAGCTGTCTTTTGGCGGATTTGTTTTAGGACTCCCACAAACAGTATACTGAGAAACCCAAGTATCAGGGAATTACTCTCAAATTCTTTTCAAAAGAGTAACTGTAACTGTCTAATGAGAGAGTTGGCCAGATTACCTGAAAAATGCGCCAATATAAATTAAACTGAAAGTCTAAAGTAATCATCTAAGAAGCCACTAAAACCTTCAATAATGTTCACTATTTTATTGTTTGTAGTACTAATGGGTAAACCAGTCATTGAGTCAGAACTGTTCTACAATAAAAACAGGCAAAACCAAACCAAGTGAAACTCTTATCTCCAAGTTCTGTGGCTTTTAAATATGGCAACTGTACTTTTTATGGTCCAAACAGGACCCACTTCTGAGACCAGAAGAGAGTGCAATTGATAATTAGGCATAAAATGGGATTGTCCCAGGCAAACCAGAATGTATGGTCTCCCTGCTTACAAGACACATGTCCCAGGGTCATCCTGTTCTAAGAAGATTACAAAAACAAAAACCAAAAAAGGAAACAGGAAGCCAGAAGGAATTCAAAGCAAGGAAATAAACAAAAAAGCCAAACTCACAAAGCAAGTTTTTCCTCAATTCTACAAATCAGTTCGAATAGTAATATTTTACTTAAACCAGGGTAAGGACTGGGGGAGCAGAGGTAGTAAACTAAGGAGGACTGGTTAAATTATATTTATGAAGCAGTCAGGTCCCAGATCCCTTCCCCCATCCCAGGAAAACCTGGAAGTTTATTTTCTTAAGAACATAAAACAGCTGTTCCCTGCCCAGGTGACCCTGGGCACAGCTGAGCAGAGTATGTACTCTACTGAAAACAACAGTTTAGGTGCATGCATACATCCAGGATGCTGAATGCAGTGACAGTCCTCACTTTCTCCCCACTGCTTATTTCCCAGGAAGCTGGCAGCCAAGCTTGAATTCTAAAGGCAAGAGACTTAGGGAGCCCTCTCTGAGAAATTCGACCTAAACTTACTGACATAAGAGATTCTTCAACCAAATGGCCCAGCCGACCCTATTGTGAAACTCAGTCAATAAACCGTCCTCAGATTCCAATCAGCATTCTGTTCCTCACTATTAAATACAAACAAACACAAATTGCCAGACATCTAACAGAAGACTCTAATATAAAAGACAGAGACCAAAAATCAAAACAAAACAACATATATAACAAATAGATAAAAGCAGCTTATAGAAAAGGAAAAAGAAAAAAATCTAGTAGGGATTTCTCACAGAGATAAGAGGACATATTACATCCATGTAATGAGAGCAAGATACTATAAAAAGAACAAACAGAGAAGTTAAGAAAAAGATCTTTGAAATAATAACCTCATAGAAGGATTACTAGATAAAGCTAAGAAAGTCTTCATAAAAAAATATAGCAAAAAACAAAAAAGATGACTAACAGAAAAGATAAGAAGATTAAAGATCTCAAATCCAATTGATAGGAGTTCCCCCCAAAAAATGAAGAAAAAAATCATCAAGAGAATTCAAGAAAATTTTACAGAAATAAAGGACAGGATTTTCCAATTCAAAGAATCTTCAAAGCATCAGCAAAAATGGAGAAAAAGAGACTGATGCCAAGGCAGATTACTGTAAAATTTCAGAAAAATGGGATAAAAAGTAGATCTTGAAAATTTTCAGAGTAAAACAAGTCACAAAAGACAAGACTTTGGTCTTATCAACTGCAACACAGGAAACTGGAATACAATGGAGAAATGTCTTCAAAATATTGCAGGAAAATTATGTCTAACTAGAATGCAAACTACCAATCAAGCATGAGGGAAACATATTTTCAGATATACAAAGTCTAAAAACAACTCCCACCCATGCAAGCTTTCTCAGGAAACTTCTGGGAGATTAACACCAAGAAAGTGAGAGAATAAAGCAAGAAAGCAGAAGGCATGGAATATAGGAAACAAGAAATTCAACATGGTGGGAAGTGAAGGGCGATCTGAACAAGACAGCTAGGTTCCATATGTGGACAACGACTAGCTCAGACTGGAGGAGTGAAGAAGATAAAACAGACATAACACTTAGAAAGTGTCTCCAAGTCTTGAAAGGAGACTTAACACAATTGCTGGAAGTAAACAGAATAAACAAGACAATTATTAACCCACAAAAATTTTTTTAAAAATGTACAGGAAAACAAAAAGGAGGGGCAGGAGAAGAAAAGTGATCAGTTTACCATTTATCACATGGCTCAGCTGTGAAAAGCACTTACATACTTGTAATAATGTTAAGTATTTGACAGTGACATAACAAAATCAGGATACAATTTAGATTGGGAGACTGGGAGTATAAAAATGATATAGTAGGGGTGGAGGGAAGAAAGCAAGAAAAATCCTCATCTCCTACAGAGGGTAATCAACAAATGATGTCAGAAACTGTATATGGTCTAATTAACTAAAAGTTAAAGAGGTCAAAGTGTAGAAGCGGAAATGGGGGATCCCCAGGGAGAAGACAACTTGCTTGCTGTGTTATGTAATAATCTTATAGAATTACTGGTCTCTAAACAAAAAGCATGTATAAAATTTAAAATATTTGGTAAAAAGAAAAAAGAAAAAAGAAATGAGAATTATTAGAAAAAGAAGAAATCTCTAAGACACTTCAATTTAGATATTAATTTGCTTTCAGATTTTAGTCCATATAACATTTTTTCCCATGACCACACCCATATCAATGTATATGCTACTGAATACAATTATCTGCTCTCAGATAACTGTGGCGATCACCGACCAGGAAGTTTCTGTATCTTACCTCAAGCAGAGCTGCTGCAGGATCACCCTGCAGACTTTTTCCTAGTTTGTCCACCTCATCTAATAGGAACACTGGATTGTTAACCCCAACAGTCTTCAAGCCATTGATTATACGACCAGGCATACTGCCAACGTAGGTACGCCTATAGAAAGCAGACAGCAAGTTAACAAGACATCAGGAGGCAAGAGAAGTATCATTTAGAAATCAAAACTCAGGCCTGAGAAAAAGTCATTTAGTTATCACAGTAACACAGCAAAGAGGTACTATATATTTAAAAAGTTCTTTGATACAACCAGGAAATTCAACATGGCGGGAAGTGAAGGGTGATCTGAACAAGACAGCTAGGTTCATTCAATTCTTGAATTGAATTCAAGATACATCCAACGCTGGCTTTAAGTTACCCATAATACTGGAAGAATTGTAGCTCGTTTCTGCCATTTAGTGAAACTGAAAAACATTATACTTAAGCATATGATTGTGATTCTTACTTTTCAGGATTTCAAAATGTCCAAAGGAGCCTCCCCACACTCCCTCAACACTAGCATCTTTTTACACATTGAAATGGTTGTCCCAGGGCTAGTGAAAACATCATCTTCATGAAGGAAATCAGAATTGGTTCAAATGGCCACTCAAAACGTAGACCAAAAAGAAGAAAGAAAAATTCCCAATTCTTTTATTTTCAGAAACAATAGTCTGTAATTATAGTAAGATTTGGGGTCAATAGTATGTATATCAAAATTCCATTAATTCTGGCCTTTTGAATAAAACTGTGTTTGTCCTATATACACTGTTATGCTCAAGTTCAGCCAGATATTTTGTTATCCATTAAAGTATTAGAGGCTCCTTTATTATATTTGAACAAGAATCATCTACATAATTGTGACAGATGTAGAGGGTGGCATGAATAAAAACAAATATGTTTGTCAAACTGAAAAATGTGCCTTGTTTACAAAGCCAGCAAAACTTTAAGTAGCAATTTACCAATTTTAATTATAACCTTGTTGCCTAGGCCATGTGCAAAGCAGATGCTGTTTGTGAAAAGGCATAAAAGGGTGACTGCCTACAAGAAACTAATCAACGGTAAGTGTAACAGCAACAGTTATCTTATGATCTGCACAAAGCCAATTCCTGGAGCAGGCCTAAGTTTTACCATATGACTGGTATAAAGCAGGACAGAATAAATACAGTGACCTTTGAAAAGACAAGAAAGCCTTAAACATATCGTGGGAATGCCTTACATGGAGGGAGGGTGACCGAGGCCCTGGAACCAAATACAATAAACACTGTCCTGTTACAATAAGGAGTTGGCACATTCAAGATTTCAGAATGGGATACAGGAAGGACAAGACTCAAAATTAATAAAAGCCTCTCAAATTATTTCTCTAGAGAACTTATGAATTTGCCAGTATCCTGTGAATAAGTAGGTAAGGGAAATTAAAACAAAACAAAACACAAAGCCTCTAAGGGTCAATTTTACTGCATCAATGTCTTTCTTTCCCGTAATGTTTTTGACAGGTAGATTTCAAAAACAGGTACTAATGACCTAAAGTCATGGAGAGAAAAATGATATTCTAAGCAGGGACCTTTCTAAAGAAGCGGAAATATGGACACTAGTCCATAAACAACTTCTCCTAAACCTTCCATTGCTTTCCAGAGCCTACAGCATAAAGCCAAACTCCTCTGTCTGGAATTCAAGGCTCTTCACAATGCAGTCCCCACCAGCCTTCCTAACTTGCTGCCATAATGCTCTTGCATTATCCACAATCACAATCCTATTATACTCCTTATGTTTTTTAACTTTTGTTAATATGTTACCTTCCTGCCCTGAATACTCTTTCTACCTATGTAAATCCAGGAATTCTAAAAAAACTTTTCCTCTCACAAAGTGATCTTTCCAATAATGCAACATCTACAGCATTTACTGGCCCTACAATTCATCTGATGCAGTTACAACTTAGTTTCTGGGTACCTCCTCTAGAGAGCCAGTGAGCACTCTGATGACAGAGAGTCGGTCTTATTACAGAGTAGATCCCCTGGATATAGAGCTATCAGACTGTTCCCTAAACAGAAGCTTGTTTTTCCTATTTATTTGATGACATCAGGTCAACCATGCCAGCACCCAAAGTATCACCACTGCGAAGGCCATACAAGTCTTTGAATACTGCTTTGAACAAATAACTTGATCTAAGTCTCAGTTTCCTCATCTGGAAAATGGACATAGTAACTGCCAACCTCATAGATTATATGATTATGAAAGCACAATAGGTAAAGCACACAGTGTAGTGCCTGGCACACAGTAACCTTTCAAAAGATGTTCATCGTTGTTCACATCTTTCATACACCAAGCATACTCAATGCCCTTAGTGTTCCTCAATCACAGATGACGACATCCCCCGAATATGTAACACTAGTCTACAGGTCAAACAAAGAAGAGAACCATTACAGAGGGCCGATAAGCTGTGGAAAATATCTATAATGTGTTACATCCTTTACCAGAAGGTATGATAGCATGCAATTCACTGACTAAAGATACAGAATATACTTTGAATAAACCTTTGGAATATGAATCAGATGGTGGAAAGTGCAGCAATACACAAAATAAAAATGTTCTCTTTCAACATCACCCAATATAAATCACTACTTTTTTTTTTTTTTACAATTTTTTGTTATTTATTTATTTTTGAGAGAGAGAGAGAGAGAGAGAGAGAAAGAGAGAACATGAGTGAGCAAGGGACACAGAGAGAGGGAGAGAGAGAGAGAATCCCAAGCAGGCTCCACATTATTAGTGCAGAGCCCGAAGCAGGGCTCAAGCTCACCTGAAACAGGGCTCAAGTTCACGAACTGTAAGATTATGACCTAAGCTGAAGTTGGATGCCTAACCGACTGAACCACCCAGGTGCCCCTATAACCACTTTTAAAAAACAAATTAGCATACCAAAATATCCTCCTGAGAAACCACATAAGTAGGAGATTAATGAAATTAATACTCTTTTAAAAACTATTAACTTTTTTGAGGGCAAAATACATACTTTGCCATGTCCTTCCTCATGAAACAACATCTAGGAAGCAACATAGCACAATACAGGTAAGTTTGCAAAGAATGTATCTCTTCAATTACTTACTATTCAGCCTAAATACATGATTATGTAGAAGTTTTTTTTTTTAATTGAAGTACATGAGTTAATTTTAAAAATACATGAATTCATATTTTTCTTGTGATTGGTATAGGCAGTTCATAGGTTTATAAGGATTAGCATATGAAATACACAAAACCAAGTATCTACATGGTTCAAAAATTTAAGTTACAAGATCAGCATTTGTCATGTTCCAAAATATAGTCCGGTTTATGCTTCAAAAAACCACAGACAATATCCTCTATTTATAGGAGCTCCATGGTAAATCAATTACTTTACTACTCTGTGCCTGGACATCTTCAAATCTTAAGCCAAAAGGCTGGTCAGCCTGTCACCGCCACTAACAGTTTCTAAATATCAGGAATAGGAGTGCCTGGATGGCTTGGTTGAGCATCCAACTTCAGCTCAGGTCATGATGTCAAAGCTCGTGAGTTCGAGCCCTGTGTCGGGCTCTGTGAGCCTGCTTTGGATTCTGTGTCTCTGTCTCTCTCAAAAATAAACATTAAAACATTACTCACCTCTTTCCCGATACTTAAAGAAGGGGAGGGAACAGTCATTTTACCATCACCTTTTCACACCTACTCAATTAAAGAGCTCTAATGGGTTACGATGCAAACTACTGAAGTGACATTTACAAAGAATCTGTAACATAAAAATTGTATATTGTAATATTAAGTCGAAAGAGTAGGATTAGAATTGCTTTTTAGAAACATCGCAAAAGCTGCCCATTGAAAAGTCTGGCAGGAAATAAAATGTTAACAGTGATAATCTTTGTATGGTAAAAAAAACAAACAAAAAAACAAAAACACATGAGAATTTTTTTCCTTTTTAAAAACTATTTCTAAATTTTCTACCAAGGGTGTATATATATATCTCTCCAACTGGGAGTAATAAGCCTTAAAAGAGATCCTAATGATTTCAAAAGAAGAACAGTCTTTAATATAGCATATCTAAACAAATCAAATTGTTATTCTTCCAGCAGTCATTCCTAAATCTTTTCGTGCACTCATTTGTATGGATGTACTTACTTAAAGGACCACAAGACTTACAAAATATAATTATGTTTTAATCTTACCTGAATTCACAAAGCATTTAGAGAGCCATGTTTGGCACTGTGCTATACAGCATAGAGTGATAAAAAGGAGAATAAGATATGCTAAAAAACCCTACTGTAAAGAGCTTATACTTGTTCCATATTTATGTCTTATCTCTACAGCAACGTATTGCATATGCCAGAGGCCTATATTATTTAATCATTGAAAGAAAACAATAGACAGTAAGTGGTCAGTTTAGAGAAGAGTAAGATCATAACTGACTGCACCTATATTAATGGAGAAATCCTTGAATTGGGGCCTGAAAATGAAACTAAATTTTAAAGAGGCAAAGAAGAGCTACATGCAAATACAGGTTATAAAGAGTATGGTGAGCAAACCATACATGTCTGGCATACTATGCTAAAAATACATTAAAGGCTTGCTGCTTTGGTTATTTTCCCCTTGTGGAGACTAACAATGAAATAGCTAATTTATTTAAAACATCACCATTTCTGGGGCGCCTGGGTGGTTCAGTCGGTTAAGCATCTGACTCTTGATTTTGGCTCAGGTCATTATCTCATGGATTTGTGAGTTGGAGCCCACACTGGGCTCCATGCTGACAGAGTGGAGCCTGCTTGGGATTCTCTCTCCCTGTCCCTTTGCCCCTCCCCCACTCTCTCTTTTTCTCTTTCTCTCTCTCTAAATAAACTTAAAAAAAATGTTTATACATACAAAAATGTATCGATGTGGAAAGCAAAAGATTATTTTGTTCTCATCCTGTTTGAGCCAAAGATTCCTTGCAGTGATATAATTTGATTATCTGAACAAACAGCTGGCATACTACTTCCAAAGAGTTACTATCAACAATAACTTGAGATACAGCAATAAGTATATTTCACCAAGAAACAACTTATGAAAAATGATTATGGAAACACGATTTCATAAAACTTCATCCTAAAAGAAGTTGTTATATCTAATTTCTATGAACTGATTTAAATTCTTTAAAAATGTAATATTTAAAAATATTAAGTTGTAAAAACTGATAGGAACAGAGCTTCCTAAAAGTGGACAGAAAAGTCCCAATGGAGACAGACCCAAATGAGAAATGTAGAGAAGACTGAAAAGCTGCATTAATAAACCTGACTCTTCTTTCTTTAAGGCACACAAAATTAACAGAAACAAAAACAATGTGTCAATGTAAAATCAGATCACTACTTTTCAAGTTTAAGATTTAAATGTGAATCAAGTCTTTCTTCCCATCTCTCACTTCACTACCATTGAACTCTAAAAAACACATCTTTGTTTTTTAAGATCAATTCCTAACTTACTAGCACCTTCCTTCACATAAACAGGTATTTCTAGTAAAAGGATAGAGTTCCAAGCATGGGAAAATAGAAAAAGTGAGTGACAAAATCAAGAGCACAGCAAGGAAGATAATATAAAGCAGCTCTGTTTTTTCTTGGCTATTTTAAGACTGCAGAACAGTGGTGCCTACTCAGAGGCTGAGGAAAAACAAAACTTTGCATGAACTCTAATTGTGAGCATGTGACCAGTACTTAAATGGCAAGACCTGGGTGTTTCCAAATTGCTTCAACTGTTACATGGAACCACTTGTTCCCACGAACTCCACCCCATGGTTGTAGCTATTAGCTACTGTTCTTCCTCCTCTCCTATTCACCTCCAATTCATAGCTCTGAACTAAGCCCATACTCTGCTCTCAATCTCTGCTCACCTTAACGCCACTCTCCACCTACTTCCAAACGGGCTTTCAAATAAATATTTTCTCCAGGCTTTGATAATTTGGGAAGGTAAATGGGTAATAAGGCCCCAGTAGCACAAGGACAGGTTGCTGTAGTGTTTAATGAAACATCTGGTACAGTGATGGCTAGGCAGTACTTAGTAGCAGCCATAGTAGAATGATTCATAGACTAAACCACATCCCTTTTATTTGGCAATGATCACAGCCTCTGTGCATACGATACATTTCTAGAAAGCTTTTTTAAGGCAAATACATATCCTCATTTTACAAAAGACGCACAGTAAGTTCAGTTTTCTTAATGATAGCTACACATGTGAAAGTATACTCATTGAACAAATTTTGTATCTATCAATATCAGTAAAGACTGAAAACAGAGTTCTGCTTAAAACCAACAATGTTCACACAAAATGGTGATAACTGTGACTTTATATACTGCCCACTAACACACATGACAGAAATACATTTTCCCACAATTCTGCTACATAAATTAAATAATAATGCCAAGAATAGGATATTTTAAGTACTATTTAAAAATCAAACTGGGGCACCTGGGTGGCTCAGTTGGTTAAGTGTCCGACTCTTGATTTCGGCTAATTCGTGGTATAGAGCTCCACACTGGGCTCAGCATGGAGCTGACAGCGTGGAGCCTGCTTGGAGCTCCAGAGAGCTTGGAGCTCTCTGCTCCTCCCCTACTTATCTCCCTCTCTCTCTCAAAAATAAATAAACTTTTAAAAAATCAGATTGAATTTTATAAAAACTCATTGACGCTGTTAAATGTAAACTTGTCCTCCTGAGAATTTAAAAGTAAATAATAATTAAAGCTATTTTTTATTGAATGCTCACTGTGTGTCAGGCACTGAGTAAGTGCTTTCTAAGCCTTACTGAATAAGCAATACTAATGTGGCAAGAAACAGGACAAATTGCCCACAGGTCATGTGCTCATGACATTAATTCCATAAATTCCTCTCTAAATTCCATCAAATGCTTACACAATACAGTGCTACAGATACTAAAAAAAAAAAAAAAAAGAAACTAAAAGAACTTTGAATGCATGAATCAAGTCACTTGAGTGGGAAATATCTCCCCAAAGCTCTCTAGTTAAAATAAAAAAATTCCAGTCCTAGATTCAGTTTCTCCAAGATTGGTAGAAGGTGCCAATTTCTTTACAAAAGCAAACTACAGCCTCTAGTGGCACATGTGAGAATAAGCAAGTCTAGGTGTCAAAAATATTGTTTGAAATTGCCAGAAAGAATGACCCAGATCAATTCCCTGATCTAATCTGCAGCCCTCATTGCTTATTTATTAAAATCTTGGAATGATTTTTCTTTAATGCATAAAAATTGTAAGAGAAAAAGAATCACTTTTCATGGAAAAGTTTCTAAAAGTGTTTTCCACCTCGCCTAATGCCAATGATCTCGTGAATAAGACAAATGGAAAACAAGACATTATAAAAAGCATCATATTCTTTTTCCCCTACAATCCAATTTTAATCCATATTCACCAAACTGTAAATATGCATTTAAATTACCCTTGGCCATTGGCAGTTGTTCACTGCCTGCACTGGCATGCTTTTCAAAGCCTTCATTTATAATTTAGATTGCTTTAACAACTTCAAGACTGATGGTATGACCTTGAGGAGAGAAGTTTTATCTTCAGTTCAATAACTTTCTATTGGAAGTTAAGCAGATTCTTCAAAAAAAATTTGGGGAGGGGGGCACCTGGGTGGCTCAGTCGGTTAAGCGTCCAACTTTGGCTCAGATCATGATCTTGCAGTTTGTGAGTTTGAGCCCCACAATGGGCTCTGTACCAACAGCTCGGAGCCTGGAGCCTGCTTCAGATTCTGTATCTCCCTCTCTCTCTGCCCCTCCCCTGCTTGCACTCTGTCTCTCAAAAATAAATAAAAAATTTAAAAAACTTTTTTTTAAATTGAGGTATCACTGATGTTAGTTTCAGGCATACAACATTATATTCTTTTATAAGCATTCATGATTTCTACATTTCTAAATATTCTACATTTTAAAATGCATACACTATAGGTATATATGTTTTCTCACAACTTGCAACTCTTAGGAACCCTTAAACCTTGAAACAGAAGTTCATGCTTTCCCAAAGCATCTTCTAATCTGAGCAACAGAGACCACAGAGAACATAAAACAATTAACGTAACATGCAAATCTGATTCTAGTAATGTCAGATACACAGACACAGTTCTCACAGTTTAATGTATTTTTATAGAAAGAGGGCCAAAAATGCAAGGACACATCTTAATAATTACCCTGAACTTTCTCATTATTCATATGTATACTGAAAACCAGCCTCCTTAAAGAGTTTAAACTGCAAACATAAATTTGTTATCAAAGATTTCGTACCTTCTCCTACCTCCCCCAGCTGTTGTACTTTATTTTTTAAACTCTAAGAGTTAAGGGTCATTATGAAATGCTACTGGGCCAAAGTGCATGTAAAAACACTGTAATATCGGGGCGCCTGGGTGGCGCAGTCGGTTGAGCGTCCGACTTCAGCCAGGTCACAATCTCACGGTCCGTGAGTTCGAGCCCCGCGTCGGGCTCTGGGCTGATGGCTCAGAGCCTGGAGCCTGTTTCCGATTCTGTGTCTCCCTCTCTCTCTGCCCCTCCCCCGTTCGTGCTCTGTCTCTCTCTGTCCCAAAAATAAATAAAAAAAAGTTGAAAAAAAAATTAAAAAAACAACAAAAAAACACTGTAATATCTAACCATAACTAATTTATAATTGCACTCAAATGAGATTCCAGAAAAGCCGAGGCAGAGACTCACTATCCATTGTCATACAATTACCAAGGTTAGTTTGGGTATACTATTATGGTAGAGGCTCTAGGTTAGCTATAAATGTCCTACAGATGTACCATAAGTAAGTACTGTAAATATCCTTTCGATCCACGGTATTACAAATATCCCTTTGAGAAAAAAAATATACATACATATATTATGCCTTGGCTTTTGAGGGGCTCTAGTCAATTAAAACAGAGAACCAGAGATTGAACTGAGAGAAATATCTTACCTGTGTCCTCGAATGTCAGACTGATCACACACTCCTCCAAGTGCAATCCTGTGGAACTCTCGACCAAGAGTCTTGGCCACTGATCTTCCCACACTTGTTTTACCAACTCCAGGAGGGCCAACAAAGCAAAGAATGGGGCCCTTCAGGTTGTTTTTCAGCTGTCTGACAGCCAGGTATTCCAGCACTCTTTTCTTCAATTTTTCCATAGCATAGTGATCATTATCCAGAAGAATCCGGGCTGCTCGAATGTCCAGACGGTCTGTCAAATAACCCAACAGAAGCACTTTTTGAGATGCTTGAGATACTTAAAAATTTTTATTTATTTATTTTAACAATATTTATTTATTAATTTTGAGAGAAAGAGAGCACGCACACATGCACTAGTAGGGGAGGAGCAGAGAGACAGAGAGAGAGAATCCCAAGCAGGCTCCACGCTATCAGCACAGAACCTGACACAGAGCTCAATCTCACAAACCGGGAGCTCAATCTCACAAACCAAGAGGTCATGACCTGAGACGAAATCAAGAGTCAGAGGTTTAACCAAACGAGCCACCCAGGCACCCAGCACATAGAATTTTTAAATGCAAGAACTCCTTTCAAGGCTGACAAGAGTCAAAATATGTTTTAGAAAATAAACATGACAAGAACAGAAGTGGATCTTTCTACATGAGTCTGCAGGGAGACCTGGCTTTTTTGCTTAAGAGAATTTAGTATCAACAGAACTAGTAAGCACTACATAATTAAAAATTCAAGGAATTAATACTCATTTAATTTTCTAGATACACATTATTTATACGGAGACATAATTTCTACATATTCTATTTGTGCTGGCATTTGTTCCTTCTTTTTTAAAGTTTTTTTTTTTATTAGAGAAGTAATGTATGCTCATTCTAGAAAACCTAATGACACGAATTAAAAAAAAAAAATGAATACAGTTACCCATAATCTCATATCTTCAAGAGAGCATCTCTACCTTCACTTTGGTATGTATTCTTGCAGGTTGTATGTGTTTGTGTGTGTATGTGTATATATGTGCTTTCAGACCGATTTTTCAAACTGAGAGTATATGATGCCTTCAAGTTTTGTTTTTTCACTTAATATATATTACAGACACCTTTCAGTGTCAAATGTATTTTTTAGTAATACTTTACTGGTTACATAATATTCTATTATTTAATTATCCATACTCATTTAAATAATTCCCTATTGCTAAGCATTTAGGTTATCTACAAATGTTTACAGTTATAAAACAGGCTTTGCAGTGCATCCTTGTAATTAAATCCCCACATATATCCCTAATTATTTCCTTCAACTAACCTTCTATAGACAGAAATGCTGGATCAAAAAAAAAAACAAAACAAAACATTAAGATGTAAAGAACTGTCACAGTCTCACCAGGAAGGTATGAATTAGGTTTGTTTCTATAGCCAAGCTTTCATCAGGTTTACTGATGTGCTTTACTACTTAAAATACTTATAGATTAAATCATTAAATACTCATGGATGCCAGCATGAATTCATCATCTGCATGACACCCAGGGGTAATACATGGCTGCATAATCATACTGATGGTGAGAGGAGAGGCTGGGAAAGAGAAAACACACACAAGCCTACTCTTTCAATCCATTATTTGGAACTTGTTCTGCATTTTTCCTGCAGAGGAAAAAAAAAAAAGCCTTTAATGGTGGTTTGGTTCCCAAGTTAGTCTGAAAAACCTAGCTAAGCAGTAATATATGTATTTTAATTACAGTACTGTTGCTTTTACTTCAGGCTGACTGATTTGGAAAGGGAAAAACAAAATTTCTTCCCCCTTTCCTAGCTTCAGACTCCAACTAACGAACACATGAATAAATGACAGGAAGTTTTCCAACTGTTAGGCACTGCTAACCCAGACTCTAAAAACCTACCACAGCAAACACAAAAGAAAACTTCAGACCAATTCCATTTTGTATAGCTCTAAATATTAAAATGCTAATAAATCAGATCTATTAAGAATAATCTACTAAGTCCCAGTGGTATTTATTTTAGTTATGCAAAAAAGTTTAACATTATGTTATCAATATATTTATTACATCACCATGCATAAGAAAAACTTTCCATCAAAATGTCATTTTGTACCATTTTGTCACTTGTTATAATGTAACACTCACCCCTAATTAACATTTACTAGTTTAAGAACAGAATTCCATGCAATTTAGAAAAAAATGATGATACTCTGAAGGAAGTTTTTCTTTTTTTTTCTTTTTTTTTTTTTTTTTTTTAAATTTTTTTTTTTTTTTTTAACATTTATTTATTTTTGAGACAGAGAGAGACAGAGCATGAATGGGGGAGGGGCAGAGAGAGAAGGAGACACAGAATCCGAAGCAGGCTCCAGGCTCTGAGCCATCAGCCCAGAGCCTGACGCGGGGCTCGAACTCACAGACCGCGAGATCATGACCTGGCTGAAGTCGGACGCTTTACCGACTGCGCCACCCAGGCGCCCCGGAAGGAAGTTTTTCTAAGAAACATGCCAAGTAAAGACAATTTTTAAAAGTTCCTCAAACTTTTTTTTTTTTTCAACGTTTTTTATTTATTTTTGGGACAGAGAGAGACAGAGCATGAACGGGGGAGGGGCAGAGAGAGAGGGAGACACAGAATCGGAAACAGGCTCCAGGCTCTGAGCCATCAGCCCAGAGCCTGACGCGGGGCTCGAACTCACGGACCGCGAGATCGTGACCTGGCTGAAGTCGGACGCTTAACCGACTGCGTCACCCAGGCGCCCCATAAGTTCCTCAAACTTTTAAGGAAGACAATTTCTATGCTATATAAATTATTGTGTCTTTTCTATATAGGATACGTTTTTTTCTGATTATTCTTTTTAATGGCTCAGAATACATGCTTCCTATTTTGAATAATACATGTAAAATAATACTTGTAATAATACATGTAAAAAATTTAAAACTTACCTGAACATATATTTCTCTATTTACAACTGAAAGACTTAAATAGTATCTACTGGCTCTTTCTATTCAAGATGGGAAAATTAGGAAACTTCTTTCCTTCAAATCTTTCCTTTCTGCTTTTGAGGATTGCTATTTAGGTAAGCTTCTCTTTCAAAAATTATGAAAGACATTTTCACGGTTTTATAACCACACTCATAATAATTATTTAAATCTAATTCCATACAGAAATGGTTTAAAAGTTCAACACACTTCCTTTTTTTTTTTTTAATTTTTTTTTTCAACGTTTATTTATTTTTGGGACAGAGAGAGACAGAGCATGAACGGGCGAGAGGCAGAGAGAGAGGAGACACAGAATCGGAAACAGGCTCCAGGCTCTGAGCCATCAGCCCAGAGCCCGACGCGGGGCTCGAACTCACGGACCGCAAGATCGTGACCTGGCTGAAGTCGGACGCTTAACCGACTACGCCACCCAGGCGCCCCACAACACACTTCCTTTTCTACCACAATTTATGCATCTTCAGTTCTCTGCTGGAATACTAAAAGATGAAAAGTATTTTCACGTGGGGGTACATGAGTGCTATGCATCTCTAATGCTAATACACATCCAGCAGAAACTCTCTTGAGTTTCTGGCATGTGGGTGGCCTCCTTCCCTAGTTGTGAAAATAATAACAGCTTTGTCCCATTTTTATATTTTGTTTATTTCAGTAAAGGAGTCAGCACTCTTGTATTCAAATAAACATTTTGCTCCGAAACCTATACAATTATACTGTATAAGCTTGGTAAAAATTCCTGATTATTAATTAAGTTCAGTTTTTAAATAGGACAAGTGGAGAGGGGAGGAAGCTGCAAGCAACTCACTAAGCTACTAATGACAATTAATCAAATCTGCAATTTTAATATTCAGGCCATTATACTATATCTACTATATGCACCCTGCATTTCTCCTAAGTCAGTAGTTAAAATAAATCCTGAAGCACAGAAAAATGTTACTGAGAGAATACCAAAATTTCAAAATAAGGCCCCTAGGGTTACCAAGTTATCTAGATGCTCTTCAGCCTGTGCACTCGTCCTACTGTCAAGAAAAAATAGCAGGGTTTGAAAATTGTCGCGACTGCATCAATGACAAATACCTATCAAATATATATCAACATGGAAGCTTGGCAGGTGAAACAAAACGGCAGCAGTTAAATAACACAAAGTTGAAATGTAACTGTCTTTCCCAGGTCTAAACTAACAGGCAGCAGAGCCCTCTCCAAATCTCACAGAATAGGACCACTTCACTTAAAAAAATAGGCACCGAGTGAACAGAAGCTTACCAGAAATAAAATGGACCTCCCCACAGCCCAGCTAGATCCAGACCAACAACTGATCTCAAATTGATCATGTGGCACAAAGAGAGGCTGATTCAATGGGACCCCATGCTCTCCGGCATTCATCTCACTATGGAGTTTCCAAAAAATACAAAAAATGTTTTTGAATTAAGAATTAAACCGGGGTGCCTGGGTGGCGCAGTCGGTTAAGCGTCCGACTTCAGCTAGGTCACGATCTCGCGGTCCGTGAGTTCGAGCCCCGCGTCGGGCTCTGGGCTGATGGCTCAGAGCCTGGAGCCTGTTTCCGATTCTGTGTCTCCCCCTCTCTCTGCCCCTCCCCCGTTCATGCTCTGTCTCTCTCTGTCCCAAAAATAAATGTTGAAAAAAAAAAAATTAAAAAAAAAAAAAAAAAAAAAGAATTAAACCAAGAAATTTAGCTGCAGTTTGGTAAAGCACTTTCAACTAGAAGGCAATGTTGTTATGCAAATATGATATAAGAAATAAATTTATTAGTATGGTAACATAACAGCTCTATATATAGGAGCCAAAAAACTGGAAACAACCTCAATGTTCCTGACACATAAACGCATACACAAATTATTAATCTATGCAGCAACATGGATGAACCTCTAATGCTGAAAGAATCAGAAAAAGCGAGTACATGCTATATCATTCCATGTGTGTAACAGTTTTGAAAATATGAACTGATCTATAGTGGTTGTTTGGGGATGAGGACGAAAAGGAGGGAGAGAGGGAGGAATTAGGGAAGCATGAGAAAATTTAGGAGGCGATGGGTATGTTCACTATCTTAATTACGGTGATGGTATTACAGATACATACATATGTGAAAACTTATCAGAATGCACATATTATAGATGTACAGTTTACTGTTTATCAATTATACCACAATAAAACTGGAAAGTAAAGCAAAATTGCTTCTGAAAAATTTCTTCTATAGTTCACTAGTGCAACCTGATTTAATCTAGTGAAAATTTACAGATTCTCAGAATTTAAGAGAGAACAAAGATGAATTAGCTTTTTAATTTTATAGACAAACATTCAAACAGAGAGAAAAACTTAGGAAAAAACCCAAAATCTAGAGAATGGGACAAACACAAAGTTACGGAGCATTCATGAAGGAATAATTAGCATAACCCAGAATGTAACTGCTTTCTACAACAAGAACCTAAGAACTGTAATATGATTGAAATCTAAGGGTAGTCAAAATAAAAGGAAGATGATTAGGTCAATTTCATCTTAGTACCTAGCCATACACATTAAAAATGTGTTAGACGATCCTTTCCAAAAAAATGATTAAGAAAGGAACTACTTTAACCTTAACATTGTCCTGGCATAGTTAATCTAACACAAAGGTGCTTTATTCTGGGCCCTCTTTGAGGGGAAAATTTTTTTTTAAGTTATCAATACCAGAAAGAATGGTCCTCTGTAGGTTAATAAGCAAGTATTTTTTAATATTAAAAATTCAACATCCTGTAATCTGGCATGTATAGCATATCTTATGTGGGGGCACAAATGTGTGTTTTAGAGCTAACATTTAAAAAAATCTCTAGCGTCTTTTTTAAATGTAAGAATTTTACTAGCCAGGATAATAAATCTTTAAATTTTCACAAGTCAATCATACAGCTACTCCTATGCCAACAGCAGTTCAGGTAATCAATCCACTGTTGAATTCAGCAGACCTTGTATGTAAATTTAACAATAGAGCATCTAAATACAGTGTATTTCTCATCCCAAGATAAAATAGCAAATACACAGGAAAGAGAACAGGTCTAACGAAGGACAGAAGGATAAAAAGAGTTTAAATTTAATAGGGTTTTATATGAGAAAAATAAGATTCCAAATGGTACAACTGTTCTAGTACGTAACTATATGTAACTATTTCTTTAGATGTAAAAGTTTATCTTCTGATTGGCTATTGGTATTGAGAAACACTTATATCACTCTTATAGAAAATCCTATTTTCTCTAAAATCAGGCAAAAGGCACTTTCATGTAGCACCTTCTTTTCCTGTTTGGTCCCAAGACCTAGATGACACAAGTTCACTGCCTAAATACATCTAGAACTACAGTAACAGTAAGATAATCAATGATATTTCAATAGAATCTACATGAGCTTTCTGAATGACAATCAGACTGCAAAGGCTGTTACTTTGTTGGCTTACCAGTTGTACTTTTGTTCCAAGGAAGTTCCACCATAAGTTCTAAATAATTTCTAGTCAGAGCATATTCTGGCATCGACTGAGGCATTTTTTTGAGTCTATGGGGAAAGAATACATAGCAAAATGTTACACAACATAGAATTCCATAAAAAACACAAAAATCCAGCATATATATCTCCGTTTCTGGGTCAGATATATCATGAATAATTGATTTAAGAAATCTGGCAACATTAAAAAAAAAACTAGTTATTTTGTTTTGTGAAGTACTTATGGAACAAAATTAAACAGATCCCTGCAAACTGGGGAAGTGGGGGAGGGAACACTGTATCTGATTCTATCCTGGAAATTCAACCTTATCAGTATCAGTATCTCGCAGGGGGAGTCTCAAGTCACACTTACCTGATTTACTTCTCACAGTAAGAGTTAAGTGCCTAATCATGCATAACACAATAATTATTTACTTTTTTTGGAATCAGAAATAAAATTATCTTGTAAAAACAAGCTAACATCAGATATTTAACTAAAAATACAACTTCCATAATATATGCAGTATTTAACAAAGTATTTTGCCCACAAAAGATGTTCCTCATTTATTAACCAATGCCAGTGAATATAAAATATCCCTCAACTACAACTAATCTTCTTATCTGTGAACCCAGAGTCCAATCTTTTGTTACTGAGCATTCAATTAGGTTCATTATAATTCACTAATAAAAGAAAATGCAACACAATTATAATGTTTCAAGTACATAAGGAAAAAGTTGGTTTTCTATTTACCCCTGAGATTATTCATGTACCCTATGATGTCATCAAGGTTTCTGTGTACTTTCTTATGCAAAGAGAAACTGACAGTCCCTGCCCTCTAGGGTTTACAATCTTCTTTCTAAAGAAGAAAAAAGTGACATGTGAAGAGCACAGTGCCAATTGAACATTGTGTCTAAACAAAGCACAGCCCATATTTAAGACAATGAAAAAGCAGTTAACAATAGTGATCATATTGACAGCATATGAGGTGGAAGCAATGTACCACTTAACACTCAGCCACTGAGAAAAAGATTAGGGAAGTTGATGTTAATTCAGGAGTATTAAGAATCCTTTAAAAATCAGTTTCCAGTTGAGGAATGAAGAGGGATAACCTGAAGATTCTACAGATCACAGCTCTAATCTGACAATTTGGAAAACCATGAAAGATAAGAATTGACAAAGGAAAGATAAAATGAGTGGTGGTTTATGACTATACTAAATATAAGAAAAGGAGAAAGATCAAAGAATATAAAACAAATAACTCAGCTTTCAGTTTGTGATCCAAAGAAGCAGTTTCAAGTTTCCATGACCAATAATTTTTAATATTTATTAATAAGCAAAATGAAAGTGCCAATGAATGAATAGCTTCTTTTTAGCTTCAATTTACCTTTTTATCTCTTTGACACAGACTTTGTGGGCCTGTTCTGGCATACTGGATGTTCGTATTTTTTTCTCTAGCATGACAATGTCATCATGATCTTCATCCTCATCCTCATCTTCTAAGGCACCTGGGATGTGTGTAATCCTTCTAATAGGACGTATTGCTATAACCTAAAGTAGAAAGTAGAAGAGTAAAACTGTGTTAAAATAAATTGGAAATGAGGTACCTAGTTACACACAAGATTATAACTGGTGCCGAATAACATTTTCATGGTTAGGGTCTACATCTTTAGGAACTAAGTTCAGAATGATAACCAAGAGACACAAACACATATGGAAGCAGCAGAATTTAAAAAGTGGATCAACATAAAATGGACATGATTCTTTAGTATATGCTTATATTACAATATAAGAAAAAATTCAAGAGCTGGCTACTAGAAATAATGAAAACATCTAGGAATTATTTTTCTTTGAGCTACTATTATAGCCACTACTTTCTTGATTATATTACTACTTACCAATCAGCAACAGAATAAATTCCATTTTTCCTCCTAGATTACAAAATTTCTTTCTAACATCTTTAACGTTTCCACCATTGGCTCTGTTCTCTTTGTCTCCAATACACAGAAAAGTCTTCCTCCTTTCAAATACTTTATCTTACCTATATCACTTACCTACACATTATTTACATCCCTTCTTGCAAAGTTCTGCTTTTCCAACAAGTGGCTTTGATCACTACTTCCCCACCCTCATGAATTACTTCCATAATCTCTGTTTTGTACTTTGGCCTTTATCTCCACTGTGTTGAGAAATTGTGCTTTGAAATCCAACAACCATCTTCTGTGCCAAGTCAAATGGTTTTATTTTGTGTTCTCTTTCTCCATGATCTGTATCACATTTTAAAACTTCTAAAATGCTCTTTTGAAATTCTCAACTCAGTAATATCATGAATAAACACCAGCCATCACTGGAGCAAAATGATACACTGGTATTTAATTTAAAAGCCTGGGAATTTATTTTTTAAACTATTACTTATTTAATACATTCAAATATAAAACATTAAGAACACAAATAAAAATACAACTTTATAAAAACAAAAATATTAAATATATACTTTTAGCCTACATAATAGCAGATAAAATATTTTTTAATGAAATATTAAATGAAAATTTAAAAAAATTTAAATGAGAGTTTTAAAAAGCACATTAATTTTTTCATCATTGAAACAAAAGTACTTTTTTGTGCAGTTTTTTTCCCAGCTACAAGAAAGTGCCTTTCAACTCTTAAGGGAATAGGCAGAGAAAGCTTTAGGCTTAACTCCAAATATCACTCTCTGATTCCTACATTTTCAAGTAACTGTCACCTGGGTGATCATTTTCTGGAGCAATTCTGAACACTTGTCTCCTTAAGCAACGGTAACACTTAATTGATAAGAAGCTGCAGTTCTCTGTGTCGGCCAAGACAGAGTGTGCACTTGTCTTTCTACACAAAATGGATAACTAAATTAATGATCTGATCTCAAACCAGAAATAATTCACATTTCTGCTTTTTGTTTTAAATGGCATTATGCCATTATGTCCTGAAACACAAACACCAGACAGGCTACTCCTGTTTCTGTCATCGTTCTCCTCCAGCCTATTTTCTGCTCCTTTCATTAGTCCCATCAGTGAGGAATCCTTCTTTCTCAATAATGTATTCTTTCTGATGAAGGAACACTTCTGCGCTGATGACCATCAAATCTAACATTATTCTCAACCTTTCACTTACTTTCCAACAGCCTTCAGAGAACTATCATTTCCACTCTTGTCCACATCAAATATATTTTCTTGATCTTAACTCTGCCCACACATAACAAAAGTAAAACTGATAGCTCAAGGTAGACTTCAGACAGACCTCATATAAATGTAATGTATGATAATGAATGTATCACAAATCAATGGAGAAGTGAAGAATTATTTATAATACTGTTGAGTTAAAAATCGGTAAAAGGTAAACTAAAAGTGGGTATTTGTCAAATCACTGGAGGATAGAGGACTCTAAGCTTAGAAGACAGAAAAAGACTTACATAGTTGGACTAAATGAAAACAAAAATTTTTATAAGTTAAAAGCAAAAAAGTCAGCTAAATTATGGTAAAACATAGTGATACAGTCCTCCTAGGAAACAATTTTGTAGTATTCTTAATACTACTTAAGTTATAGATCATTTCAGTGGATGCAGAAAAGGCATTTGTCAAAGTACAACATCCACTAGTGATAAAATCTTTTAACAAAGTAGGTCTGGAGTGAACATACCTCAACATAATTAAGTCCATACATGAAAAACCAATAGCTAGTATCATCCTCAATGGGGAAAAACTGAGAGCTCTTCCTCTACAGTCAGGAACAAGACAGGGATGTCCACTCTCACCATTTTTATTCAATATAGTACTGGAAGTCCTAGCCACAGCAATCAGACAACAAAAAGAAATAAAAGGAATCTAAATTGGCAAGGAGGAAGTAAAACTTGCACTATCTGCAGATGACATGATATTATACATAGAAAAACTGAAAGACTGTACCAAAAAGCCACTAGAACCATGAATGAATTTGGTGAAGTCACAGGATACAAAAATCAATGTACAGAAACCTGCTGCATTTCTATACACCAAAAATAAAGCAGCAGAAAGAGAAATTAAGGAATTAATTCCATTTACAATTGTACCAAAAACCGTAAGACACCTAGAAATAGACCTAACCAAAAAGGTAAAAAGACCTATACTCTGAAAACTATAAAACACTGATGAAAGAAATTGAAGATGACACAAAGAAATGTAAAGACATTCCATTCTCATGGATTGGAAGAACAAATATTGCTAAAATGTCTATACCACCCAAAGCAATCTACACATTTAACACAATCCCTATCAAAATACCAACAGCATATTTTCACATAGCTAGAAAAATTTTAAATTTGTATGGAACCACAAAAGACTCTAAATAGCCAGAGCAATCTTGAAAAAGAAAAGTGAAGCTGGAGGCATCACAATTCCAGACTTCAAGTTATATTACAAAGCAGTAGTAATCAAAACACTATGGTACCGGAACAAAAACAGACACATAGATCAATAGAACAGAACAGAAAACCAGACATGAACCCACAACTATATGGTCAATTAATCTTCAAAAAAGCAGAAAAAGCTATATAATAGAAAAAACACAGTCTCTTCAAAAAATGGTACTGGGGGGGCGCCTGGGTGGCGCAGTCGGTTAAGCGTCCGACTTCAGCCAGGTCACGATCTCGCGGTCCGTGAGTTCGAGCCCCGCATCAGGCTCTGGGCTGATGGCTCAGAGCCTGGAGCCTGCTTCCGATTCTGTGTCTCCCTCTCTCTCTGACCCTCCCCCATTCATGCTCTGTCTCTCTCTGTCCCCAAAATAAATAAACGTTGAAAAAAAATTTTTTTAAAAATGGTACTGGGAAAACTGGACAGCAACATATGAAAGAATGAAACTGGATCACTTTCTTATACCATATATAAAAATTAATTAAAAATGGATTAAAGAGCTAAATGTGAACCCTGAAATCATAAAAATCAGCAGTAACTTCTTTGACATCTGCTGTAGCAAATTCTTTCTAGATATGTTTCCTGAGTCAAGAGAAACAAAAGCAAAAATAAACTACTAGGACTACATCAAAATAAAAATCTGCACAGTGAAAGAAACAATCAACAAAACTAAAAGGCAATCTATGGAATGGGAGAAGGTATTTGCAAATGACATCTATGATAAAGGGTTATTATCCAGGGGCATCTAGGAGGCTCAGTTGGTTAAGTGTCCAACTTAAGCTCAGGTCATAACCTCACAGCTCGTGAGTTCAAGCCCTGCATCAGGCTCTGTTGACAGCTCAGAGCCTGAAGCTTACTTTGGATTCTGTGACTCCTCTCTCTGCCCATCCCCTGCTCACTCTCTGTCTCTCCGTCTCTTGAAAATAAATAAACATTAAAAAAAATAGTAATAAAAAATAAATAAATAAAAAGGGTTATTATCCAAAATAACTTATAAAACCCCAAAACAAATAATCCACTTAAAACATGGGCAGAAACACGAATAGACATTTCTACAAACACATACAGATGGTCAACAGACACATGAAAAGATGCTCAACATCACTGATCAACAGGTAAACGCAAGTCAAAACTATATGAGAGTTCAATGAAGGTGATGGCCGGTGCTGCTCCCTTGCTGAGGTAGGATCCTGAGGACTCTCCAGTCCACTGAGGGCATACCACCAGCCCATCTAGCCTGCTGCACCAGGGAGGTGAAGTGTGAGAGCCCAAAAAGAAACAAAAACAGAATCAAAAACAAAAACAAAAAACCTCCAAAGAGATAACACCCTACACCTATCAGAATAGCTAAAATCAAAAACTCAAAAAACAACAAGCCATTGGTGAAAATGTGGAGAGAAAGGAACCCTCAGGCACTGTTGGTGGGAATGCAAACTGGTGCAGTGCAGCCACTGTGGAAACAGTATGGAGGTACTGCAAAAAGTTAAACATAGAACTACCCTAAGATCCAGCAACTGTATTACTAGGCATCTACCCAAAGAATACAAAAATACTAATTCAAAGGGATAATTCAAAGGGATACATGCACCCTGATGTTTAAAGCATCATTATTTAAAATAGCCAAATTATGGAAGCAGCCCAAGTATCCATCCACAAATGAACGGATCAAGAATTTGTGTATGCATACACATATATACATAGGCATATACATGTATACACATATATATGTATACACACACGTGCACACACACAATGGAGTATTACTCAGCCATAACAAAGAATGAAATCTTGCCATTGGCAATGACATGGATGGACCTAGGGAGTACAACGCTTAGTGAAATACATCAGTCATAGAAAGACAAATACCATATGATTTCATTCATATGTGGACTTTAAGAAACAAAACAAACAAACAAAGGGAGGGGAAAAAAGAGAGAGAGGCAAACCAAGAAACAGACTCTTAAATGATGGTTAAAAGGGGGAGGTGGTGGGAGGGATGAGGGAAATAGGTGATGGGGATTAAGGAGGGCACTTGTTGTGACGAGCCCCAGGGGACTGTATGGGAGTGGCAGCGAATCACTGTATTGCACACCTGAAGCTACCATTACACTGTACATTAACTAACTGGAGTTAAAACAAAAACTTAAAAAAAAAAAAGAAATGTAAGATGTACAACTCCCCCCTCCAATTATTTTCAAAGACACTCATCAGTTATTTAGCTTTTAAAATATAGAAAACATTGGAAACAACACACAATGTTTGGCAAAGAGAAATGGCTTAGTAAAGTATACCTTTCAATGATTACCCAAATTTACCAAGAACAGAAAATGAGAAAATATGTTAAAAACAAAATCCAGACATGGAAGAGGACTAGAAACACACACCAAATTCAAAATGCTATCCGTAACTTGGATGCTAAGAACCAATGAAATTTTTTCTTTGTTCCTTTCTTTATTCCATTTTTTTTTTTTTTTACTTCAAAAAAACTGAATCTCACATCACATAAAAACAACTGGAAACACAAAGAAACAAAGGACATATTTACCCTCTTATCATCATCTTGCTTGTGTTTTCTGGTTTTCTGAAGCAATTTCAGGCCTTCAATTTGTCTGACAAGCAGCGGTATGGTCATCTTGAACCGCTCCTCTAGACTCACAGCATCTAAAATCTAAGGGGACATGAGTCGATTAGCAGAATCTCTCAGAAACACAAGCTCCCAAAGCAAGGCAGTCAGAGTCATGACTTAAATTATTAAGTAAGAAAGACAAATATCAACACTCACAGCTAAGTTAGGGCCACCACACCAAGATTAATTCTATTAAATCACTAGAATCCTAAAAAAAAAAAAAGGAATCTTGACTTTTCATTTAAAAATGAGGCCATGTGTATTGTTCCAACAGCAAGGACACACATTTTTTTTTTTTAAGTTTATTCATTTGTTTTGAGGTGGGGAGGGTCAAAAAGGGAGAGAGAAAATCCCAAGCAGACTCCACACTATCAGCACAGAGCTTGATGTGTGGCTCAAACTCACAAACTTTAAGATTATGACCTGAGCTGAAATCAAGATTCAGACACTTAACCAACTAAGCCACCGGGCGCCCCAAAACACACATTTAATGTGAACTCTTTCTGGCATTATTCTCTTAAAACCCAGATAGTTGTCTACATATTAGGTTTAAACAGATTCTAGGTTGAAAATATTAAATTTTTACATTCATGAAAGAACACGAGTACTCTTAATCAACCTCTGCTAATGCTCTGAGTAACTAACACTCTCCATTCCCCCAAACATCCTTGCTGACGTCCACAGCCAGCTTACTCTCTGGTACCCCAGCACTCTTCTGCTCCTATCAGTTGAACTGAATTTTTGTGTTTAGAGTAGGTGCGTATACACTTTTCTTTGTTTGGTGCACTCACTATTATAATTTGCTAGATTTGCTATATAACTGTTAAGACATAAATGCATAAATTGATAAAATAAAGGACGTTTCAATAAAACTAACTTAAATGTTCTAGGAAGATTCAAAACAGACTGCTTAAAAATACTATAAAAGTAAGTATGCAAGAAAACTTACAATTTTGGGGGAAAATGCAGAATCTAGTGAGTGCAGAATGAGTGTCTTTACAACTCATTTCACTCTAAAGAAATAGAAACTGAAAATCATAGATACTGCATCACAGGGATGCTTTGTGTAAGAAACATCATGAAGAATTCTAATAAAGCAGGCAATTCACAAAGAAAAGGTCACAGCTCCACATGTTTAAAAATAGACAAAATATATATTTACCATTTTTAAAAATTACTCTTCACTTTAACTTCTTCCATAAATTAACAAACTACTAGTACTGACAATGTGAATAAAAGACTTGCTTGAGTATATAAAAATATAAAGCAATCAGTAAAAGTCAATTTTAGGATAAGAATATTTCAACTATTGTGAATCTCCAGTATCTCTTACTGAAGGTCAAAATTTATTGTCTTGAATAAAAACAACTTAGTATTAAAGAAGGGAATATTGTACCTGGAGCTTCTCTTTGTTGCTTGTTCGAATAATTGAGGTCAGAATGTCTGGTAATGCTTCCCTTGGAAGACTATCTAAAAGGCGTCTCAATTTAGCAACTGCAGGGACAGACATATCCAACATTTCCACCAACTACAAGGAAAAAGAAGTCCTTTTAATGAAATTTGGTATTATTTGTGAATTTAAAATGTCAAGTTGCTATATAGGTTTAATGTTCAGGCCTCAGAGTCTTTGTTTTTGAAAGATCACTGATTACTAGAAATCTAGGCATTTTACTGGCCTCAGAGGAAAAGAGAGAAGTACATTCAAAATATCAATCAGAACTGAAAAGCAAAAATGGTCCTCAAATGTGTATAATACAAATGTTTAAAAGGTTTTGCAAATTTGTGATTTTATTTTTTATTTTGAAAAAAATAAAAATCTACAGAAAATTTACAATAGTACAATAAACTATCCTTTTTCTAAGCGTATGCACACACACACATTTTTGCTGAACATTTTATTTATTTGTTTTAAACATTTATTTGTTTTTGAGAGGGTACGTATGCACAAGCAAAGGAGGGACAGAGAGAGAGACACAGAATCCGAAGCAGGTTCCAGGTTCTGAGCTGTCAGCACAAAGCCCAACTTGAACTGTGAGATCATGACCTGAGCCAAAGCCAGACATCCAACCAATTGAGCCACACAGGCGCTCCACTGAACATTTTAAAGTAAGTGGCAGACATCGTGACCCTTGTTCTTAAGAACAAAAGGGCATTCTCTTACATAATCACAGTGTAATTATCAAATTCTGGAAATTTAACATAGCTGATGCTATTATGCTAACCAGTTGAAATACTGTTTTTTAGTAGAACACTTGGATTAAGTAGAATCTGAGCACTGACTGTGAATGGTTTTTATAAAAACAACTTCCAGGGTATATCCTTGAAAGAAATCTTTAGGTTACTGACAAAAATTCCACTTTTCTTCTGGGTATGTGGCAGGACTGCTCTTTCTCACCTCCTCTGAATACAAATGAGGCTATGAGTCTTGCCTTGATCCATGAAATGGGGGGCGGGAGGAGAGGGAGTGACAGCTCCTTCTGGGTAGAAGCATTTAAAACCATTGAGAGATCTGCCACATTTCCTTTTCCAGCCTCAGCATGTTTTGAGATGAATGTCTACCCCTCTTGAGTCCCTCAGTGACTCTAACAGGTAGATCACCACATGCTCTAGTTTTAGGCATAAAGCATGAGTGAGAAATATACCTCTGTAATATTGTATGCTGAGATTTTCGAGTACTTTATGCAGCAAAACTTAGCCCACAGTGGCTAATTCACAGATGACATGCCAAATCCTCATTTAGTAATAACTCTGGTAAGATTTCTTAGGCCAGTAGTAATCAAATCTTTCTAAAGGCACTGTAATTTAAGAACCTATCCATTGCCTGCCTAGAATCAAGGGAATGAAAGCACAGTTATGATGAAGTTATTCAGGTGGGAGAAGTAGATAATAAAATTTAAAGACCCTTTCTCCTAAGAATTCATCTTAAGAAAATAAAAGTTAAAACTTATTTCGCAAGCACTTACTGAGTACAAACTACTTGTTAGACACAATGTACTGCTCAGTATGGGATGGCTACAGCAGGGATGAATTCGAGTTTGGTAGGGGAAACAGACCTAGAAGATAAATTTCAATACAATGTGATAAGCATCATATAAAGGACTGTGGAAGCACAGGCAAAGGAACACTAAGAGCCCACAGGAGTTGGGAAAGTGTAAAATCTGAAAATTCAGAAAAGGAAGAGCACTCCCAGCAGAGAGAACAGAAGGGACATGAAACAACAAACTGTGAAGCACTCTGATGAACAGTGTGACTAGAAGATGGTTAAAATGGGATTAAATAGAATTAGGAAGACCTTTAATGTTATCCTAAGAAATTTAAACTTTATCCCATACTCATTAAAGTCTTTTTTTTCCAGGGGAAAGGCAGGTCCAAAACTTCGTAGAACTGATGGGTTAGAGAAAAAAAAAACCAGAAGAAGACTGGTCAGGAAGTTATTGAAGAAGTCTACCAAGGAGGGTTATAAAAGGAAATGTAGGAGATGAAAGAAAAGTATTAATTGAAAGCAACCTCAATGTCTAAAAAGAGGAAGGATAAAATTATGATACCCTAACTCAATGAAATTTGTAAACATACTTAATACGAAAATTAGACATGGACAGGAAAACAAAACATGACTTAATTTGGACTGAGATCAGAAGACAAGCCAAAAATTAAACTAGATGCAGGATAGCAGTAAAATTATGATGTTTCTCTCTAAAAATTCCTTTAATGTCACTATAAATCTTTACCTGTCTAAATTTTTTCTGTGATTCAAAGTGAGGAGAAGTAAAAAGCAAAGTTCAATCTCTATGAAGCTGTGTCTAACAGAAGAATGAAGACTCAGGGAGCATAACCCAGAAAAAAAAAATTGTTTCTCCCTCTACCTCCTTCCTTTTTTTTCATTATCAGGTTAGTTAACATTCAGTATAGTCTTTCAGGAATAGAACCCAGTGACTCATCTCTTATATATGACACCCAGTGCTCATCCCAAAAAGTGCCCTCCTTAATGCCCATCACCCATTTAACCCACCTCCTTCCATCAACCCTCAGTTTACTTCTGTATTTAAGAGTCTCTTATGGTTTGCCTCCCTCTTTGTTTTTATCTTATTTTTCTTTCCTTTCCCAATGTTCATCTGTTAAGTTTCTCAGATTCCACACAGGACTGAAATCATACGTCTTTCTCTGACTTATTTTGCTTAGTGTAATACCCTCCAGTTCCATCCACTTTGTTACAAATGGCAAGATTTCATTGTTTTTCATTGCCAAGTAGTATTCCATTGTGTATGTATACCACATCTTAATCCATTCATCAGTTGATGGACATTTGGGCTCTTTCCATAATTTGCCTATTGTTGATAGTGCTGCTATAAACATTGGGGTGCATGTGTCCCTTTGAATCAGCATTTTTGTATCCTTTGGATAAATTCCTAGTAGTATAACTGCTGGGTCACAGGGTAGTTCTACTTTTAATTTTTTGAGGAATTTCCACACTCTTTTCTCCCTCCATCTCCTTCTTAACTGGCATAATCACTTATTCCAGTCTTCAAAATGAAGTTTCTTGTTCAGAGTAGGTTGTACCTTTCAGTCCTCATAGAAATTATAGCTTCAGGTTTTTTATCTTCCTATTGTGCACCATACTAAAAGTGTGTTGCTTCAAATGCCACTTCAGGTACAAATGCCAGACACTGTGAGCACAGTCTTTTCAATGACTAAGACCTTTAGACTCTGCCTGATCCTCACAGAGCCAGTAACAGCCACTAGATGACACCAACAGAAAGTAGAAGACTACATTTTTTGATATATTTCAATACGGTTCCAAATAAAATGGGGTGAGGGGAGGAGCTTTCTGTTCAACTGAAAGTTAACCAAAACACTCAAACCTAGAATTAAAAAGTCAAATATTTAATGCACCCCTAATATGTGCTTGCCTTCCAGCATTCTAGTTAATCAAGGCTTGAACCATTTTAGAAATCAGTCTACCATAGACTTCATCTTCCATAGTTACTGCCAATCTCAGTGTGGCCTTGACTTCTGAGCCAACAGTTATATAATTTGCTACCTAGATGTTCTTGTGACAAATAGCTTTTGTGCAATATTTTAATTTTTAGCATTATTTAGATTTAAGAACCATCTGGTTTGGAGACACTGCAAGTTATAATGAAAGCTCTAGAAATACTCTTTGAAAAATTAGACAGGGTTGGCTAGTATTTCCTAGAATGATTTAGGTACAATCACAGACACAAGCAAATTGAAATCAATATATTATATTACTAAAGCATTTAAACATATGCTGCCCTAAAACTGCAACCACTCAACAGATTCATCATGTCTTAGGGCAGCAAAGGAATTGAAGAAAATGGAGTTTTAAGGAAAAAACTAAAAGCAACTCACCTGTACTGCATATTTGTAAAACTGTTCTGATAGTTCTCCTAGCTCCTCCCTAGTTTTACAGGTGTTGGGAAATTCCTCAAGCCGGTCCAACTGTTCCACTTCGGCAACAGGATATGGCTTCTCCTTCAAGACCTGCACAATCTGGAAACGGCACAGGCCTGTAATCAGCAAAGTATAGTGGGGCTTGGGCCAGTTGCTGCCTACAACCTGAACCGCCAGGGCAGCCGTCCCAATCCTGAAAAACACACAAAACAGCAGCATTACAAATGTTCAGTGTGGTAAAACTGACACTTGCCTCAAAAGGTTGCCTTTGTTGAGAAATCCTTTAAAGAACAAAGAACATCTGAAGTGGAAATGAATTATTTCTCTAATTTAGCATCCAGCACATGGTCTATGAAGTCATTACCATGAGCAGGGGGGGCAAAGCAGGCCATCTCATTCTAATTACTACCTCCTTTAAGATTAGGTAGAAATTCCTAAAAATAAAAATGTAAAAGTAGTTGATAATTACATAGCTTAAATTCATTTTGCTAGGAATGAGGCAATATTATACCAGAATACTAGCATTTTAAACAGACTGAAATATAAACAGCATGATGTTAAACCAACCTAAGAAATCTGTTCTAATAACCAGTTTTGCTAACAACATCAAGCCAGGTTTTTTTACAGAATCAATTACTGAAACTTCCACTTATCTACCTTATCACAAACTGTCACCAAATCTGAAAATTAACATCTATGTCCATGAATATGAAATTTCTAAATGTGGGGACTAAATATTAGAGGGCACACACTGTCATGAATGATTAAAGTTATAAACCTAAACCTAAGTGGTAAACACCCCATCTAATACTAACTAAAAAAGTTCTATTTAAGTCTTAGCTCCTTATCAGAACATAGAATTCTGACCAAGTCACATATAACCTTAATTCATGGAAAGGAAGTCTCACCCAAACTAAGCCAAAATTATACAAAATACAAAGCTCCACATTCAGAAGACACGTCTAAATCCCAAACTAAAATTATATCTTCTCCCCTCAGCCACAGGAAGGGTTGCAATTTCAGAAAAGAAACAAAGTAAGGTGACTAGAACTCCCAACACCCTGGGGAAATGGTAATCCTGGAATATCGCAACTGCCCATCTCAAACATACTGAATCACACACAAATACAGTGTGAACATTTCAGTGAATTTGCTTACTTCTATACACTATTCTTGACTACTTCCTTATAAATTATTCATTCCATAGATTATGTGGAACTTTTGGCTTCCCTCTGCCATTCAGTTTATTTTGAGTGATGTCCAACTTTCCTTCACCCTTTCAGTCATATCATGTGTACATGGATAAAAACTGATTCAAATGGTATCCAAACCCAAAAAAATCAGGAAGATAATTTGGTGGGAAGAAAAAATATGATATACTTTAAAAAACCTGAGATAATTTGGCAAGTCCCTATTGTTTTATTTGTGTTGTGGCTGCTTTTCTTCAGTCATTAATGGTAGTAGGCTATACCTCCCACTTCCTGAAAACCAACTCAGATTGCCTGAGAAAGTTAGCAATACCTGAACTGATCAGAGACCAAAACTACAATTCCCTTCGGATGACGACCATCAATGCTTGCGCAATGCAGAGAGGTCACAGTTCTGTCTGCCAGCAACGTTAACAGACAACAAACAAACTGGATCCGTGGCCTAAGGAGTCTGCAAACTGGAAACCAAGGAGAACCCAAAGTGATATGAGACAAGTCCAAACGTTCAGATTAGGAGATAAATTTTCATTATTTGAGGCATGTCCTTGATTAAAGTGAGACTAAAAATGAGTTTTCTTACAAAGCAAGCAGAATACTTTCACTAACTGTGAAAGGAAGATGTTTCAGACTGAAAAGAGATCGAGTTGGATTTATACAATGCCTCTCCTCCTAATGAGATAAAATATATAAAGGTTTTACATTCGTTAATTGGGTTTTACTTTAAATCACTTATAGCTGACTAGAATGTACCCTTTTTAAAGAAAAAACATGATCTGTGAAATGATAGGTGGCTAGAAAGAGTATCTGGTGAAAGACATTTTGGGTGGAAAGCTCTTGTGAAAAAGGACCATGTTTAATGTTATTTTAGACAAGTTTTATTGTATTGGGGCAATAGTTTATACATATATAGGTAATAAGTAAATAAAATATTTAATTAATCTAATATTTTCCTACTATGGTAACAGGCTTTGAATTAAATCAGTCATCTTTCTAAATATTCTAGTTCTTCTATTAATATTTGCTTTATTAGGCTTGACCAAAAGGCAACATTCTGATTTTCATACATTCAAATGAGTAGTGTTCCTTCCCTTTAGATAGCAGCTCTGTAAATCCACACTTTAATTACTGTGATATTTTATAGTTCAAAGAATTTTTGAAAGTCCTAACTGGGACCTCCTTTCAGAGTTGTAAAATATTGTTTTAATCCAAACAAAGTCTGATTAGGATGGGTATGATTTATGTACTTTGAAAACGGACTTAGATAATTTAAGAGTTCCAACAATATTTGAGAACTATCAACTGTAGTGGTGGGAAAACCTAAAAGCAGCACTACAGTTTTCTAAGATGAGTATACTATGTAAATACCCAAACTCTGGTTTATATGCCAACCACTTTCTTTTCTTTTTTCTTTTTTCTTTTTTTTTTACTTTAAAGCTCTCCACCTTTATTGGAATCTTCAATCTTCCAAATCTTTTTCTGTAATGACACTAGTTTAGTTCTGGTCATGTTGAAAGAATATGGGGCCTCCCCCAATCTCCATTTGTGAAATTTACATATAAAACTATACCTATTTGGGGAAAAATAATACCTCCAACATACAGCTTTATTGCTCTGTAGCCTTTCATAAGTATTATCTCATTATATACTGCCTTTCACTATTGTGAAGAAGGTAACATTATTTCCTTATTATAAATTAGTAACAGAGATTCAAAAGGGTAAACACATTAATTATCCATGATTACAAAGATACTGCATAGGCAATACTGCATAGGGGGCCTGAATTAGATTTTAAGACAAATTTTACTTTAAGCACCACAATGGACACTGTAAATTTGTACCAATAAGAAGTACAAATAAATAACTTATTAACATAGCTTCTAAGTAGGTAAGATACCGGAAAGCACAGCTATTATTTAATATCTCCTGTTTACATCTTAATTACCCTTGATTCATCAAGGTAAGCATTTCTACCAAAACTCTGGAATCAAAAGTTATACTTCTTTGGGAAAGAACAACTGGGACATCTTTCTAGTTTTCGCTTGTCTTCACCCTACTTATCTTCTTGAATATTTGTTAATTTTGGGCAAAACTCATCATCATGATTAATAATTTAAAAACAAGAAGTCTATTAGGATAGCTCCAAGTTCTACAACAGACGAGACTTCTGCTGCTACAGGACTTTGGTTTTCACTCCTTTATTAAAACCTCGTTTCTGGGGGGTGCCTGGCTGGCTTAGTCAACAGAGCATGTGACTCTTGATCTCAGGGTTGTGAGTTCAAGTCCCCACACTGGGCACAGAGATTACTTAAAAAAAATAAATAAATTAAGAACTTCATTTCTGAATTTAAGAAACGCCACTTATAGACACTTTCCATAAAAAGAATAACTGCAGATTAGGAAAATCTAAGTGGAGCTATCCATTACATAGTTGCTAACACAAAAGATTAAATTTTAAAATGTTAGGATCATCAGATAATATTTCCTAAGAATACCTAAGAATGCTAACAGATAAAAATAGGAGTAATGCCTGGACAAAGAGTTGACCCAAAATAAGAAACTGTACATCTGCTATATATAAAGCATTCATTTCTTGTGAGACAAATGCCAGTGAAACTAATTTGCAGTCTCAGAGGAAGAAGCCAAAAAATGAAGAGGGACTGAGAAATCAGCACTCTGAGGAAGTGAAGTCACATATCCTGAAGAATGTAAGGCTGGAAGAAAACTGGATGACCATCTTGAAATGCATGAAAGGACAGGGTATAGCTAGTGCTAAGTTATAATCCATCTTCACTAAGGAAACAATGGCTCACTCAAGTCCAGTCAAGCAGGGTGCCCTGAGGCGGCTTAAGAGCCAAATTCTAAGCTGTATGGATAATCCAAAGCTCCTCCTTTAAAAAGGCTCCTGTGTCAGGTAACATGCCCACATACTAACATATAGAAAGGGACTGTCCTATTCAAAACAGTAAAGGAAGTTGTTCAGGTAAGTCAACATCTGGCTCTGCTACTTTGTGTGACAAGGAACACAAGGGAACAAATTATTTCTGCTGCTCCTTGAAGACTGAGGCAATGTCACCTGGATGGTCTCAAGGAAACAAGAGACAGGAGTAGAGCACCTGGCCTCCCCTTTGGGTAATACTAACATCTGGAAAAGCAGGTAACTGAGGAAGGACAGATTTATGTATTGAAACAGTAATGTTATGGGTAACTCAATATTTGCACTAGTGAGGCTTTTAAAATTTTTTAAAGAGTGTTGAAAAGTCATATTAGAGAAAAAAGACCTTGGAGGCTAATGCTAAGGAATGCAGTACAATCTTTCTAGATAGATTTTTCAAGTAGCAAACAATATTTCTAGGATAACAAGATGGTCCTTATAATGCTAGAATTCTAGGAAGAATCTTCAGTGTATGTTTTATAACGTAAATAAAACAATACTGCTATTAATTTAAAACAAAGGCAGCAATTTGAACATCAAGGATCATATTACATATCATCTGAATATATTAATGATTACTTCCAAGCAGGAAAATTTAGTTATTGATGTTTTGGAGGGATTTACATAAAAGAAATTTAAAAACATCCAAAATCTTCCCAGAATATACCAACAACCTAAAATATGACTAAATCTACTTTTGAAATTCAGTGTACCCATGGGTAATCACCATACATATGTACAGAAATAAAACAAAAAAATCTAATCATGAGCACTCTTCCCTCAACAAGCAATCAAATTGCCTGGGCAGAGAAAGCAAAAATTGTTGTATAACCACAGGTTTAAGGATGGGGTCATATGTAGGGAAAATAGAATCCAACACAATTTATCAGAGTTTAATGAAACTTGAAAAGTATCCAACTCCATGCAAGCAATAACCAAAGCAGCAGATCAGATGGAAGCCAAAGTGTTTTTGGTGCTTGAGAAATGCAAGGTTTTTACAATATGGGCTAATAAGAGACTGTTACAGGTTTTTTGTTCGTTTGTTTTGCTTTGTTTTGGGAGGGGAGAGATATCAGTCTCCTCTCAAAGATGCAGACAGTTATGGACTCTCCTTTTAAAAATATATATAGTCAAAAGGTTTTAGATAAAAATAAGGCATTCCTAACATTCTGAAAATCGTTCAGTCTGCAATCCCTAACTTTAAAAAGGAGTAACTGCAAGTAGGTAAACAAGGGCTCTAAATTAAAAACATCTCAAGAAGAGTTAAGGATAGGAGGCAGGGGCTGGGGAGGTGTGTTTAAAGAGAATAGCATTTGTTGAGCATATACTATATCCCAGCATTATCCAATAGAAATATAGTATGAGCCACATATGTAATTTTAGTAGCCACATTAAAAAGTAAAAAGAAATGGGTGAAATACTAAATTTTATTTAACCCCAAACAGCTAAAATGCTACCATTCTAACATTTAATTGATGTATAATTTATTAGTCAGCGAAACATTTTCCACACTAAGTTTTCAAACTCTAGTGTGTACTGTATATTTAAAGCACATCTGTGGTGACTAATCACAAAATCATACTGGTTTATCTGGGACTCAAGGTGTTTCCTGGGAGACAGGACTTTCACTGCTGGAACTAGTTCAGTCCTCAACAAACCGGTACAATTGGTCACTCTAGTATCTCAATTTGGACGAGCCACATTTCAAGTGCTCTCTAGCCACATGTGTTTAGTGGCTACAGTACTGGACTACTATCAAGCATGGCACAAAGGTTATTTCATTTAGTATTCATAACACACCCAAGAAATGAATGCTGTTAGTTTCCAAAATACAGAGGAAGAAATAGGCACAGGTTGTGTGTCATAGTCACACAATAAAAAAACAAAAACACAAAGTCACACAACTAAGGCCATGGTGTAGGGCAATCTAGTGGCAAGGCTGGGGTGTCCGAAATGAGAAGCTATGAGAATATGAGAAAATTTCAGAAAGGCAGACAAGGGAAAACGTGGGTAGGAACTGAGGGGAAAAGACAAGAGGCAGACAAATAGTGTGGAAGAGAGGTACCCCAAAATCAATGAAAAGGGTAGTGCAGTTTACGATAGCACAGGAAAAAGAGAAAGCGTGTGGAGTACCAAGTGTCTCACTTAAGAGGGCAAAAAAACAAAAAAACAAAAAAACAAAAAACCCACCACCACCAACAACAAAAACGACGGGGAGTAAGGGAGGGAAGGATAAGAGGAGGGGGCCCGGAAAGTTAAGAGCACTGGCTTAGGAGTCTGAGGATCTGGGGGGCGAAGGGGAGAACCTATATTAACAGCGGCAGCTAATGGCATAGTCTTCACTACTTCATGGGTCAGACATCTCTCATCCCCATTTCACATGGGAGGTGACTGAAGAGATAACCAAACCGCGAAGGCTGCCCCTGCGCCCCGAGGCCGGACCGGGCCTGGGCCGGAGTCCAGAGAGGAGGCCACGCCGCCCGCCGCCGCCACCGCGGGAGGCAGCGGGGCCTACCTGTGCAGCGGCGGCAGGTCCTGCGCGTCGCTGGCCGGGTCGGGCGTGTTGGGGATGACCCCCAGGATAGTACTCTGCAACGACGTGCCCTTGAGCAGGCGGCTCCGCACCAGCTGCAGGTTGCGGGCCGAGTCCACGCTGGTGCGCATGGTGGAGCCGGGCAGCAGCACGCCCTCGTGGGTGAGCAGCAGCGGGAGGCGGCTGGGGATCTGGATAGGGCTCACCGACGACATGGCAACGGCTATTCGCGCTAGGGGGGCGTCAAAGGGAGCAGGACGCGGCAACCGGCACTAGCCCCACCGCCCCAGCCAAAGCTCCCAGCCGTCGGCGCGCCTGCGCGCCGCTGCTTCCGGCTCCGCCCTACGGCCCGCCCCCGGGCTCAAACCCCGCAGCATCGCACCGCCCCCTCCCGGAGTTGCTCGGCTGGTGCGCGGCGTAAGTGTACAAAGAGAGGCGCACTCCAGTCCCGTGAGACCTTCGCTCTCCAGGCTTGCTCTGACAAGTCTTTCCTGAGGCTCAGCCACAGGGCTGTCCCCGGTGTTGAAGCTAGAGAGAAGATCGTGTTTAAATTGTATCTACTTGAAATGTTTTTAATGTTTCATTCGAATTGGTATTAGATTTTTTTAAACGTTGCAATAAAAAGTTCCCACCGTTCACTTATAATAATCAGAAAATTAACATCACTGTTATCTAATGAGTAGAGCTTATACAAATTTTGCTAGTTTTATCAGTTATGTCCTTTTTCTGGTCCAGGATCCCAGAAAAATCACTTTTCATTTAGTTGTGATGTCTCCTTAAATGTGTGTGTGTGTGTGTGTGTGTGTGTGTGTGTGCGTGTGTGTGTGTGTGTGTGTATTGTTGCAGAGCCCATCTTGGGGCTTGAACTCACAAACCAAGAGATCATGGCCCTGAGCCAAAATCAAGAATTGGACACTTAACCGACTGAGCCATCCAGGTGCCCCAAGGATTTTTCTTTTTAAACAAATTCACACTGAACTATAGAAACTGCAGTGGGAATAGGTCCATGTTTAAATTGCTTGTTTGATGAATATTTTCTTTTAATCCTATGATTATATTCCTGTGATGGATGTGTCAGCCCACCTGGGAAAGCATCAGGACTCTAAATGTGAGGTCTTTAGTGACTTTGTGGCTTTCCTGGCTCCTTCTTTGAAAGACTCTACATCTACATTGTTTATTTATCTATCAAAATATTTATTTATTATTTTTAAATGTTTTAATGTTTATTTATTTTTGAGTGAGACAGAAGAGCATGAGTGGGGAAAGGGGCAGAGAGAGAGGGAGACACAGAATCCGAAGCAGGCTCCACTCTCTGAGCTGTCAGCACAGAGCATGACGCAGGTCTCAAACCCACGAACCATGAGATCATGACCTGAGCTGAAGTTGGATGCTTAACCTACTGAGCCACCCAGGCACCCCTCCATCAAATATTTATTAAGCATCCACTGTATGCTGAGCACTGTACACTAGATTCACAGATACATCAATGAACAGACAAACACGGTCCCTGGTTTCAAAGAGCTTGCATTCTAGTGAGGTAGGCAGAAAATAAATAAGCCAACAAAGAAAGAAATGGCCATTTCAGAAATTGATAAGTAAGGGAAATGTAATAGGAAACTATGTAGAAGGTGATAGGAGGAGGACTTCAGTGTTCAGTAGGGAGGTCTGGCAAGGTTACTCCCAGGAGGTGGTGTTTGACCTGAGACTGGAATGGTGAGAATGGACCAGCTCTGCGAGGAGCTGGAAGGAGAATGTTCTTGGTAGAGATTAGGACTGGTGCAAACATCAAGGTGGGGAAGAGCTTCCTAGTTGCTGGAACAGAGGAGAAGGCCAGGAACTGGGATGTGGGGATTCAGCAGCTGGGAAGATTTCCTCCAGAAGCCATTGGAACTAGCAAAAGGGAATAAACCTTGGGGCAGAGAAAGTTGACTAGCACAAGGTGTGAATGGACTGGAAAAGAGAGGTATAGGAGGAAGGTCTAATCATCTAAACCTCTTTGGGGCCTGGCTTGCAGGTGCCTCTGCTTCTTGCCTTGGGCACTTCCCTTACCCACTGGTGTATCCTCTGGCCTTAGACACTACATCCTGCTGGGTACGTGGGAAGCACAATGAGGAAGTAAGTCAGTTCCTCCAGAAAGCTCTTGCCACAGGTTACCTTGCTGCTGTGCACCCCCCCCCCCACTGCCTTGTTCCCAAACTGTTTCATCATATGCAAATGGCCCATGTCTAAACCAAGTTCGTAATCATGACTCTCCCATCCCCCCAAGAAATGGGGAGAATACAGGGCTGGAAACATCTGTTTCCTCTCTGTTTTTATTCCCATCAAATCCTGGTCCCTACCCTGACCACAGTGGTGGTCTTGCCACTAATCAGAGTGAATATGCTTCCACTCTGGTTCTTCCCAAGAGGAAATTGGGAGGCCAATGACTTCTCAAGGACTGCCAAAGAAAGTTCTGGAGGGAATTCCCCCTGGCCAGTCAAGGAAGCAGAGGTGGACCTCATCACATTGGAGGGTGGCCCATGCTAATGTGTGGCAGAGGTCCAGTTACATTAAGATGAACAATTTGTGTTCTGCAAACATATATCCATTGTACACGTTTGCATTTCATTAATTTCCATTTGGTTTACTTTTCCCTGTTTTTAGTTTCCTGGACAAATGCTGTGTAGAAAAGGGTCACACCTTTGAAATCCTCAGTGTATCTCTCTGCAGGTGTTTAAAAATAAAACAGATTGGCAGATCATACTAAGCAGAAAGGTGACAGAAAATCTGATTTATTTATTTGAGAACATGGTTCTTAGAGACCAAACAAAGAAATTAGGTGTGACCCTTTTCATACATCTTGATATTTCATTTTCCTCTTACTTATTAACATAAAGCAAAATGTCGAGCTGCATTCATGTTGGAACTACGCTCATTCACCAATTGCAATGGTAGCTTGGTACAGACACAAATATTTATTGGCACGCCAATGATGCAGCCCCTTGCCAGCTCATGACTTGCAATCTAGAATTTGTTGCCTCCACTCCCTGCCTCCTGTCATTCCCTCCCCTGGAAATCTTTAGGTAGTGAATGAACTGTACTGCAATACACTGTGGTCCGATCCCCAGGGACTTCTATTGAATTATACCAATTTTACTGTAATGTGTCTGTGTTCCAGGCTGGTTCATGGCAGCCAGAAATCTTGTTTCTTCCCAGAGTCTTAAACAAATTGTGTGACACTCTCTCTTACCCAAAACATGTCCTTCTCTCTCTTTGTTCATTTCCATCATCCCTGAGAGATTCACTTATAGCGTCACATGGCAAGTATATCTCATACCTTGATGCCCCCGTCTGGGGACCCTGTCTTGCATGGTCTCTAGCAGAATTCCAGAAATGGAATCCACCAGTTCTGGTTGTGATTTGCTGAAAGGAAGTGGGATGGGAGGGAATGGAATAAAGGCGTTTGGAAAATTCTTCTCCCAAGACTGGGTAGTGTGCAAGTCTACTTACTCAAAGCACAATCCAATATTTCAATGTCAAGAGCTGTATCTGAACCCTAAGACAGGCTCCATAATTTGCAGGATCCAGTGCCAAATGAAAATGTGGGGCTCCTTGTTCCAAATTATTAAGGATTTCAAGATAGTGACAGTAGAGCCTTAGCTAAGCCTGGGCCTTTCTGAATATAAGGCTCTGTAAGGCACTGGTCATACCCCATGATGCTGGCCCTGTTGGCCATACTCTGGTCATACCCTGTTATATACTCTTTTTCCATTCCTTCAGAAATATTCTTAATTGCCATCCCCTCCCCAAACCCAGGCACATGGGTGTTCTGGAAGTGAGTCACATACTCAGAAAGGTAAAATGGAAAGCATTTTAATATATTTTATTATTTTTTTCTTTTTAATGTTAATTTTTGGGAGAGAGAGACAGAGCATGAGTGGGGGAGGGGCAGAGAGAGAAGGAGACAGAATCCGAAGCAGGCTCCAAGCTGTCAGCACAGAGCTTGACGCGGGGCTCAAACTCACGAGCTGCGAGATCATGACCTGAGCTGAAGTCAGATGCTTAACCCACTGAGCCACCCAGGCACCCCCGCATTTTAATATATTTTTAAAATACCTTGGGTTATTTAAGATTCCTAAATTATGTCCAGCTCCAATCCCCTGATTCTGTGAAAACTGAGAGTCAGAAAATGGCAAAATTGCATTTTTTAAATTTGTTTACTCATCCATTTATCCTTTATTTACTGAGCATCTGCGATCCTTCTAGCACTCTCCCAGTCTCCAAGGATTCAATAGTGAGCTAAACAGACATGTCCCTGTCCTTGTGAGGCTCTCTATTTAGAGCGGGAAATGAACTCTGAACAAATAACGATTCACACAAATATTTAATTACAAACTGGGGTAAGAGAAGAAGCATGGTTCTATGAGCAGGCTTGGCCCTAAGTTGTAGGGTTGGGAGTGGGTGATTAGAAAAGGTTTCCCTAAGTGATCTTAAGCCTCAGTAGATGTTTAAAAAGAGGGAGCCATTCCAGGAAGAGGGAAGAGCAGGTGCTGTGTCAGTGGCCCAACCTTCTGCATGACCCCGGCACACTCCCTGCAGGGGGATGTCCCCCTCTCCTGACTGCTCAGGGCTGAATCTAAGCTGCTCTTACCTGCTGCCTTTTCAGATTCTCTGATTCTTGGAAGAGAAGGATTGGCAGAAGAGCCGAAAATGACCAGGAAGAGGATATACTGGGTCCCCAGGTCTTCTGGTGGCCTCGTGAATCTTGGCATGGACATGAGCAATGACATGGTTTCAGGACTCAGCTATGTAAGTAGGTCTCCTTTGCATCAAAATACCAGGAAACTGAATTGACAGGGTATTCTCAATGGTCATGAATTAGGTTAGAAAATTTTGTCCCATGTTTATTCAAACTTGATTTCTTTTAATGGATCTCAGGCTTCACAATTAGATGAATTGTACTCCCTGGTCATGACACACCCTCTTGGTCTATCTATCTACCTATAACCTATCTATCTATCTATCTATCTATCTATCTATCTATCTATCACCTATTTATCTGTGTATTTACTTATAATAATACAATAAGCACCTGTAAACCCATCAACAACTCACCACCTTGGACCTTAACAATCACATCCAGCTATTGATCTTCTCCCCGACTTCATTCCCCAGCTTTCCCTACCTGAAGTAAACACTGTCCCAGATCTTTTCTCATCAATCCCTTACTATGCTTCTAAAATACTATTATTTATCCTATATGAAGCCCTAAAGACAATATTCTTTTTTATTTTAGTTGTTTCCCACTTTATCAATTTCTAAAAATGTTTATTTTTGAGAGAGACAGAGAGAGAGAGAGAGAGAGAGAGAGACTGAGCACAGGCAGGATAGGGGCAGAGAGCGAGAGATACAGAGTCCGAAGCAGGCTCCAGGTTCTGAGCTGTCAGCACAGAGCACGATGTGGGGTTCGAATCCAAGAACTTGGAGATCATGACCTAAGCCGAAGTCAGCCACTTAACTGACTGAGCTACCCAGATGCCCCTGTTTCCCACTTTATCAAAAGGGTCACATGTAATGTTTGGGGCTTACTTTCTTACTTTTTGATTTCTTTTTGGTAGGTTTACTCTCAGAGGGCAACTTGGTCTCACATTGTGTGGGTGACTAACTATAGCTCCCTTTATTCTTGTCTACACTGTGTACCACAGATAAAAAAATGGAGAGGTAGAGTGACCTGTCCAGAGGCACCCAGTGAGTGTAGGGCATACCCAAGGCTGGGACTCAGTTGTCCTAACTCCTGGCCCACTGCTTATTCCCTACCCAGCAACCTTTTTTTTATTTAAAAAAATTTTAAAATCTATTTATTTTTGAGAGAGACAGACAGACAGAGTGTGAGCAGGGGAGGGAAGAGAGAGAGGGAGACACAGAATCTGAAGCAGGCTTCAGGCTCTGAGCTGTTAGCACAGAGCCTGACTCAGGGCTCGAACTCATGAACTGTGAGATCATGACATGAGCCAAAGTTGGATGCTTAACTGACTGAGCCACCCAGGCGCCCCTCTTTTATTTTTTTCTTTAAATTGAGGTATAATTGATGTGAAACTTACTAGTTTCAAGTGTACAACATTTATTCAATATTTACATATAGTGCAAAAAGGTCACTACAATATTACTTCCATCATCATATATAATTACAAACTTTTTTCTTGTGATGGGAAATTTTAAGATCTACTCCTTACCAGCTTTAAAACATACAAGGCAGTATTATTAACTGTATCAACCATGCCATACATTATAACCCCATGACTTATTTATTTTATAACTGAAAGTTTGTGTCTTTTCATCCCCATCACCCATTCTGCCCACACCCCACCCCTGATCTGTTCTCTGAGCTCTTTGTTGGTGTTGTTTTTAAGTTCCACATATAAGTGAGATCATACAGTGTTTGTCTTTCTCTGACTCTAGCAGCTGGATGTGGAAAGATCCATCATCCTTGGGTGGCCAACACTCCAGGACAGTATGAGGTCAGGAAACTGATGCTCTTTTGGTTTTTCTTTCCCAAGAAAACTTACACCCTAGAAGACAGCCCCTGGAGCCAGCAGGTGAGGAAGCCCGAGACACGAGGGACAGCAACAGAGCTCCATTGGGGGAAGTATGATGCTGCCTGGAGAACCATGATTCCCTTCCGTCCCAAGCCACAGTGAGTTCTGAGGGGGAGGTGAGGGGCAGTACCCATTATGACAATGTTCCTCAGACACAAACACATACATCCCTCCCAAAGATGTCTGAACATTCATGTCACCACCACAGCCAAATAAGTCTAGAGCAGCCTGAGGCACATCAGAAGGCAGAGTCAGATCATTCATTCATTTATTCTTTCATTCATCTATTTACTCATCCAACAAAGATTCATTGAGAACCTACCAGACACTGTGCTAGACCTCAGAGGAAAAGTACTAAGCAAGGCAGACATGATTCTTGCCCATCATAGACCACGCATTGGGGAAAAAGACAATAGCAAGTAAACTCATAAATAAACATGTGGTTACAAGCTACTTGAAGACAGTGCTATGAAGTTTGGGGGAGGGGGGGAGGTGGGCGGTGCTGAGGGACATTGAAACAGTGACAACTTGGTAGGTGCTTGGTACTTAAGCTGTGCTCTGGAGGATAAACATGATTTTACCAGGCCAAAGTAAAAGAAGGATGATCTGAGCAGAGGGAACAGCATGTGCAAAGGCCTGGCCTTGAGGTGAAAGGAATACAACATGGTGTGTCCAGGAACTGAGGAGGCCAGCATCACTGGAATCATGTGTGATGATGGGCATGGCATGAGATGAGATTGCAGAGGGACATAAGTCTCCACAGGGCACATTAAATATGTTAGTCTTCATTCTAAGAGAAATGAGGAGCTGTTAAATGCCCTATGATGGTACCCTTAAACTTATGAGTTAAAGAAATTCAATGTATCCTTCTCTAGTAAATCAAAGTTTAAAATAACCATTCCCAAATGGCTTTCTGACTTCTACAATCTTGCTTTCAGGGTCCTGCACAGAATCAGGTACATATTCATTTATTCATCGTCTACGGACAGGACCTTAACATTCTTCTAGAATGATTCTAGAATCATCCTAGAATTGCCACAAGGACTCTGTTTTGTATTAACAATCCCCTCTTCTCTCTCACATGTTTGCTAAGATTTTATCAACGAACTGGAGTTGTTTTCCTATTTTTTTGAAAACCTGAGCTCCCATCACCACATCACTCCCACTGAATTGCTCTTATCTCCACCAAGAATAAATAATGTGGGTGCTTAAGTGCGCCCAGGCAGCCTCATTGAGAGAAACATTCTGCTTCTACCAGACCTTGGGCATAGTGGCACCAGCTCATAGATTCTTGCCCTTTCTCTGCAATCACACATGCCCCACGTATCTAGTGATACCTGGTACAGACTCCCACCTTCCTAGCCCCTTCTCTCTCCAGCATGTAGACAAAGGTGTGGCTAGCCTTGTCCAGAATGCACAGCCTCCGGGGCTGGTGGATGGTGAGGCTGGGAAGGGCCAGTGAGTGGAGAAGAGGGTGTAGCCCAAAACAAAACAAAAGCATCCCGTGCGTTTGGCATTTTGTATTCTCATCTCTCGCCCCAAGTCTTTTTTTTTTTAATTGAATTTTCTTCATATTGAAACATACAGCATTAAAAGCAACTTTGGAAAAAAAGAAGTAGAAATTATATACAATCCCAACACCCTAGTCGAATCATTATTTCTGTATTTGTGAATCATTTCCAGGAATATGACCTTGTCATTCTAGTTTATTTAATTTTTATTCCATTTTTTATTTTTGTTAAAATTACATAAGCAAAATATAGAAAACATGAAACAGAGAGAATCTCTTTTCTTTTATCTTTACCAATTCTAATCCCTTTGTCAAAGTCAACCACTATTAATAATTTGAAATAAATGTATGTATATATATATAAATGTGTATATATAAAAATGTAAATGCACATGTACATATAATACATAAGTATGTAAATATACATACATATACATAAATATATAAATGTGTATATACAATTGTTAATAGTGGTTGACTTTATATATATAGTTTTGTCTGCTTTCTCTCATTTCTTCCTTTTTTAAAAGTTTATTTATTTATTTTGAGAGAGAGAGAGAGAGAGAGAGCACATGCATGTTGGGTAGGGGCAGAGAGAGAGGGAGAGAGAGAATCCCAAACAGGCTCTGTGCTGTCAGTGCAGAGCCTGATGTGGGGCTTGATCCCACAAACCCTGAGATCATGACCTGAGCCAAAATCAAGATTCAAATGTTTAAGTGACTGAGACACCCAGGCTACCCCTTCCTTTTCTTTTTTAATGTTTATTTATTTTTGAGAGAGTGAGCATGTACGTGTAAGTGGGGCAGGAGCAGAGAGAGAGGGGGGGACAGGATCCAGAGCAGGCTCTGTGCTAATAGCACAGAGCCTGATGCAGGGCTCAGACTCACAAACCATGAGATCATGACTTGAACTGAAGTCAGAGACTTAACTGACTGAGCCACCCAGTTGGTTTTTTTATGTAAGTAAAAATACTTTTTACTTTTTTTATGTACATAAAAATATGATAAATTTCTTGACCCACAAGTGGCCTTTTTTTCCTTTCTTACTATGCTCAGAGCTCATTTCATGTTCTACATATAGGTCAACTCTATTTGTGGACGCTTGTGCATTGTTTTCCACATATGGGTATACCCTATTTCTTTTCTTTCTTCTTAAGTCATTCCCCTAATAATAGGTGTTTTTGTTGTTTCTGGTTTTTTAAAATTATTTTAAGTTTATTTATTTATTTTGAGAGAGAGAGTGCACACAGCAGGGGTGGGCAGAGAAAAAGAGAAACAGAATCCCAAGCAGGCTCTATGCCAGGGCTCAAACTCAAAAACTGTGAGATCATGACTTGAACCGAGATCAGGAGTTGGATGCTCAACCAACTGCACCACCCAGGCACCCTTGTTGTTTCTGGTTTTTAACTATCACACATAATAGAGTAATAAAAAAAAAAACATGCTTTTTTTTTTTGTACATCCATATGACCACACTGTGCTTTTTACATAGTATATAATTCATTCCTGCAAAATCTTGCCCTTGGCTTAATTTTATGTCTTTACAGCCCTTATCATAAGGGCAACCAAATGACCTGTGACCTCTCTGCTAGGTTTCCTGCCCCTCAGCCCATGGATGATGCTGGCCTCTTCTCCTACTTCACGTTGTCATGGCTCACCCCACTCATGGTCCTAGGTTTGCAGAGACGCTTAGATGAGAACACCATCCCCCAGCTGTCGGTCCATGATGCCTCAGACAAAAATGCTAAAAGGTAAAGTCTTATTGGACAAACCACTGTGTTGGTTAAAGACCATGTCTTGTGGGATTGGTGACCAAGGATGCTTAAGAGTAGCAGGTAGGGTCAGTCTTCAGACAACCAAAGAATATTGACTCTAGCAAGAGGTCTCACTATACTTCATGAACCCCCTGAAATGGTACTTACTTTATATGTATAGGCTGGAGACCTTTGTCTGGAGCAAGGATTCACATCTTTTACCTGATTTGCCTAAGGGCCCAAGACCCCAAGAAAGTTAGAAATTATTGCCTATTGTCCCTTTTGCTTTTTCTTCTGGATCAGATGTTTACCTATGTCACTCATCATTAAATTTTGGGTTAGTGACCAGTCTCCGAATCCTTAAGTCATCACTAACTAGGTGTGTGGTTAAGGTTCCTACACAACCTACTTCACAAGGTAATATGAGGATTAAAGGGGGGGGGAACGAATAAACGACTTCAAATGTTCTATACTCATGTTCCTACCTCTAGCTACTTCATGAGAGACACCAGGTAGAGAATCACATTATCCAAATGTGCTCCAGGAAATGGTAGTCCCTGGAGAGCTTCCCAGAAGAGAGCATTCTGCGGTCAAGTGAGTCTGTGAAATGTGGCATACTTATTGCCAGGTCTCAGAGATTTGTTTACAAAGCAAATTAATGTACTTAAGTCACTGAGAAAACAGAAACTGGTTTAACTTTGACCCATTGCTTCTTGGAATTATTCAGTAAAGAAAAAAAAAGTCTTCAAGGAACACCAACCTCTTGCATAATGCCAGATGTTGATCAGAATCTCACTGGCTACCCGCTATGATGTCAGGCAAGTCATTTACCCTTTCCAAGACCCTGTGTCTTTATGTATAAAATAAAGGATTATAAAATTTATCTCATGGTCCTTCACAGAATTGTTGTAAGAATCAAAAGAGATGGTAAATTCAATATGAAGCACCTGGAAAAATGCCTGGTGCATAATAGACAACCAAAGTGTTTGTTTGTCCTTCTGTGACCATTATGAGCACAGGATCTCCTGATCTATGTCTATTCACTTAGGGCTCACTGATTCTGCCGTTTTTGTTCTATAACTCACATGAAAGTGTCCACCAATACTTTTTTACAAATCACTCCACTTTGGGATTTTTTTTTTAAATAATTATCCATGCATTCACACCTTTACAGAGGCTTCTTTCTCTGTGTTCACCACTGAACCAGCAGGGTTCTGGGGTGCATCTTCCCTAGTCCTTCAGGAGAACTACTTTGACTTCTGTGAGGATTTGCTGACAAACTGCCAGCCATCAATCGTCACTACCACTCACATCAGCCACAGCAGCAGAGCCACCATTGTCACCACCATCACCTTCATTATTACTATCACAATTTGTATTTCTCATTTGCCCATCCAGCACCTCCCATGACCATTACAAAAGGGTTATGAAGTAAATAGGAAAGATGCGATTTCCCCCGTTTACACTTGAAGAAACTGAAAACTCAGAGAAGCAAAATTATGTTCCTTGAATCATAGTTAATGAATGGAGGAGGTGAAGTTTGAAACCATGTCTTTTGAAGATTTTTTTCTTAATTTACCTTAATGTTTGTTTATTTTTGAGAGGGGGGGAGAGGCAGAGAGAGAGGGAGACACAGAATTGGAAGCAGACTCCAGGCTCTGAGCTGTCAGCATAGAGCCCGACACGGGGATTGGACCCATGAACCATGAGATCATTACCTGAGTCAAAGTCGGACACTTAACCGACTAAGCCACCCAGATGCCCCTGAAACCAAGTCTTTTGAATCTGGTAATCATGGTGAGAAATTGATACAGTTGCTAAGAGAGTTGAGAGCAGGCTATGGGGAAACTTGGATTTGTTTAGTCAAAGTGGAACAAACTCCAGAGCTTTTTATCTCTGTGGATTGGGTTACATGTGGGGATAGAGCTGGAATGAAGGGAGGTGGCCCCAAAGTTTGGCCCATGAATAATAAAATCCTCTAACACATATGGGTGTCATTTTTGCTTTACTTACCTAGGGCCCAGACCCCCCCAAGTTATCTGACCCACACAGATGGGCATGGGATAGGACAGTTGTTTTATAAATTCAGGGAGGAAAAAGCAGCCTAGAGTTTTGATAGCAGGTGAGGGAAGGCAGGACAGGAAAATTCTCATGATGTTTGTTTCCTTCTGGCTTTAGGCTGGGCACAAGTGTCCGTGGCTATAGGAGTGAAGGGTAGAAAGTACTAGAACTGCCTGCCATGAGAGCCTTAGTGACATAACATGCATAAGCAGTGCTGCTCTCAGGCCCTGAGCACAAAAGTTGGCTCTCTATGCTCCTGCTCTGTAAGTAGTCCTGGAGCCCCTGGGCATAGTCCTTGATGTTCTCACTATGGGCAGTGGTCATTGCCTTCCAGAGAGTGGAACATGATGGAGCAGGAGCCAGGAAGTAAAAGGGCACGTGCCAACATGATGATTGCAGCTGAGAGGCTGGATTGTGGATGTGTGGGAGGCATCCTGGGCCACATTAAGACTCTGGAAGCTGTAAGCACCACAATGGCTATTTTCCAGTCACCAGCTCCTGTATCAAATATAATATAAAATAAAAGAGAAATATGAGAGAGTCAACAAAATTCTTAATTTCTGTCATGATAACTTCTTTGATGCTTTCTTGAAACATTGCTTTTCAATTTTTTCCTCCAAAGAAATGTTTTTGGTGTTCTTGTGTTGCTGGTGTCACACAAACAGCCTAGATAGACATCATTCACTCAGATTAGCAAAATAAGGGCACATTTTTATATTTATTTATTTTTTTTAAGTTTCTCTTAAACTTGAGTTAATTAATTAATTAAAATGTTTATTTAGTTTTTTTGGGGGGAGAGGAAAACAGAGAGGGGGACTGAGGATCTGAAGCAGGCTCCATGCTGACAACAGAGAGCCCGATGCAGGGCTCGAAATTACGAATCATGACATTATGACCTGAGCAGAAGTCAGACACTTAACTGAGTGAGCCACCTAGGTGCCCCTAAGGGCACTTTAAATTAGGTGGTCCAACATTGGGTCACCCTTTAGGGGGCTTTGAAATAAGTGGAGGTCATAGTTTTGGGTTTTATGAATCTTAATCTGTGTATAAAAAAAGAGTGACATTATTCGAAGTCTTAGGCTATTTCCTCAACTAAATGTATTCCAGGATAACAAAATAGTTGGTGAGATAAAGTTATTTTTTATAGAAAAATTCAAACTACTATATACAGAAGGAATGCCAGAATTAGAAATCACAATTTTGCCAGCACTAATGGAAGTGGATCTAGGCAATGGTCATCAATGATGAGGAATGAATGGCGGTGAATGAGTCAGGCTGATACAACTTAATCCACTGATACCCTGAACATTACTAATAATGGGACAGCTGACCCTGTGTCTTCTAATGTTATGCAAAAGAGGTACACTACATCACCTATTAAATATTTTTGTCAGCTGACCTGAATTCTGAATTTCATTAAGCCTCTAGATCTAACTAAGAATTTAATAGATACAGAGCATAGAAGGTCATATTAGACAAGACAGGGATGTAATCAGTCAAACCCAGAATGTGGGAAATTCTATGGGATAAACGACCCAATTTCTTCAACAAACAAATGGCAGAATGTGCAGAGAAGGGGAAACTGCTACAGGTTAAAATGAGATGCAAGAAATCTATCAGATTTGTCTTTTAAATGCAATGTGTGTGGAATGCCTGGGTGGCTCAGTCAGTTAGGCATCTAAATCTTGATCTCCCCTCAGGTCTTGATTTCAAGGTTGTGAGTTTAAGCTCCATGTTTTGCTCCATGCTGGGTGTGGAGCCTACTTTTAAAAAAATAATTAAATGCAATGTGTGGACCTTGTTTGGATCTTAGGCAGACTGACTATAAAAATGTGTTTTTGATGTAATTAGAGAAATTTGAAAAAGACTGTGTATTAAATGCCATTAAGGAATTTTATTAATATATGTAATTAATATATTCATATATAATTAATAGCTATAATAATTAATAATCATTAATTAATAACTATTATAAGGTCGCTGTAGGGTTTTTTAAAGGCCTTATCTGGAACAGATACATCCTGAAGCATTTGTAGATGAAATGATATGTCTGGGATTTGCTTGAAATTCTCCAGCCAAAAAAAAAAAAAAAAGACAAACAGGAAGAGACAGGAAACACTAATGTCATATATCAATCATTCTTGAAATGGGAATGGGTATTTAGGGAGATTCCCTATGTCCTCTCTACTTTTGTGAGGTTTGAAAACTTCTGTAACAAAGCTCGCAGGCTTGCAAGACATATGACATGTGGGTGACATGTGCAAAGAAACTTCACTTGGTTCACTTTTCCTCTTTTCAAGGCTCTGCCTCCTTTGGGAAGAAGAAGTCTCAAAGCATGGGATTGAAAAAGCTTCAGTGCTCCGAGTGATGATGAGGTTTCAAAGAACAAGGGCTATTTTGGATGTATTTCTGTGTTGCTGCTTCTCTGCCATGAGCGTGCTAGGGCCGGTAAGTGGCTGACTTCATGAGGTTTGGGAGACTCCAGGCTTTAGAAATTAGCACGTTAGGGGTGCCTGGGTGGCTCAGTTGGTTAAGCGCCCGACTTCAGCTCGGGTCATGATCTCATGGTTTGTGAGTTTGAGCCCCGTGTCTGGCTCTGTGCTGACAGCTCAGAGCCAGGAGCCTACTTCGGATTATGTGTTCCCCTCTCTCTCTGCCCTTCCCCTGCTCACACTTTGTCTCTGTCTCTCTCCAAAATAAATAAACATAAAAGGGAAAAAAAAAGAAATTGGCAATTTCAAGTCCACACCAGGAGTTGGGGACAGTTTGCCTCTCAACTGCTACTCAGAAGATAAAGAACTTTTGGAGGCAGTAGAGCTAGTAGTTAGGAATGTGAATTCTTTTTGTTTGTTTGTTTTAATGTTTATTTTTGAGAGAGGGAGAGAGTGCACATGCATGCAAGCTGGGGAGGGGCAGAGAGAGAGGGAGACAGAGGATCTGAAGTGGGCTCTGCATTGACAGCAGAGAGCCTGATGTGGGGCTAGAACTCATGAATACCATGAGATCTTGACTTGAGCCAAAGTTTAACCGACTGAGCCACCCAGGCACCCAGGAGTGTGAGTTCTGCAGCCGTCACTTGGGTTCGAACCTTGGCCCTGCCACTTAATTGTTGGGTGACTTTAGGTAATGTGTTTATCTTCTCTGTGTCTTGTTTCTTCAAGGAACCCCAAGACACTCTTAGTGGTTGACCTCATTGAAACCTCCATGTATAAATTGGATGGCATAACACTACCTGCCTCTCAGGGTGAATTTAAATGAGATAAATATATAAAGCACTTAGAACACAGCCTGACTCAGTATGAGCTAGCTGCTTTGAGAAATGCCTGAGCAGCTCTGGGAATGTAGGTGGCAGAACTAATGGAGGACCAATGTACCGTGGTTGGGATGAACTAGCTTTATTTCCTGTCCTCCAGGTCTTCAGGCCAAGATTCTAAGTGTAGAGAGTAAGTCCCATTGTCCCAGCTGGGGTCACATGCTCACCAGTTAGCCAGCAGAGCATAGGGCTCTTTGACAATCTGGCCTGGACTGCATGCCATGGGACAGGTGCAAGTCTTTCCAGATGAAAACGGGAGTGCTATTACCAGCTAAGAGGAGAACGGATGTAGGTCAGGAAGGAACAGCTGATGACACACAGAGATATATGACTAGGTGACAGTGTGCTGGATATTCTTCATTTGTCCCTCTAGCTCCATCTTCCACCATTGCCCATGCTGGCCTGTGCCCCTAATGCATGGCCTGTATGAATCACATTAATGGGGTCCCCCTGCCCTCTGGCTTCTGGTTGGGTTGGACCAATGGAAGACTACAATAGGAGACTGCAGGGAAGGAGAAAGTGAAGGCAGGATATTTATTTCTCTGACTGCCTCCTTCCCTGACACTGGAGGTTGGGGACCAGACTTCTGGGAGGAGCCCTTTCTGTATGACTTTCTCCTTCTGGATTCCAGTGACCTAACTCCGCCCTGTCCCTCCAGGTCTGGAAGGTAATAGTTCCCTGCTGTCACTAGCTTCATGTGTTCTGCCATTCCTTGTTGGATTTCCCAAATTCTGCCCACACCTTCATAAATAGTCACTTCATCAGCTCCTGAGTTACCCCTTTTGGATGTGTGTTCTGTTTCCTGTCAGACCAAGCTATGAGGTGGCAGAGCCAGGATTCAGATCTGGGTCTGTTCAACTCCTGTCTCCTCCAAGGGGACTGTGAGCTTGAGACCAAGGTTATGTTTCAGTTAGTTTTGATCATTTTTAAAAGTTTTTATTTTATTTTTGAGAGAGAGAGAGAGAGAGAGAGAGAGAGAGAGAGAGAGAGAGAGAGAGAGACCAAGAGAGCACAGCAGGGGAGGAGCAGAGAGAAAGAGGGAGACCCAGAATCTGAAGCAGGCTCTAGGCTCTGAGTTGTCAGCACAGGAGCCCAATGCAGGATTCAAACTCACGAACTGCAAGATCATGGCCTGAACTGAAGTCAGATGCTTAACTGACTGAGCTACCCAGGTGCCACAGTTTGGGTCATTTAATAAGCTCCCAGTCTTGACCTGAAGACCTCACACACAGCCCATGTTTATTATGCCTGAAAGGATGGAGAAGTCTGAATAATTCAAACTCCTGTTTCCTTCTAGATGCTGGTTATACCAAAGATCCTGGAATATTCTGAAAAGCAGTCGGGGAGTATTGCCTATGGAGTAGGCCTCTGCTTTGCCCTCTTTCTCATTGAGTGCATGAAGTCCCTGTGTCTGTGTTCCTGCTGGGTCTTCAACCAGCGCACAGGCATCAGGTTTCGTTCTGCTGTTTTCTCCTTTGCCTTTCAGAAACTAATGCAATTTAAGTCTCTAACACACGTCACCACAGGAGAGGTGAGTGTCTGGGACTGGATACTGGAGACCATGCTTGCCTAGCCTTCCTCCAGACATCCCTGCTCTGGGGGCGGGGAGAGGGAGGAAAAGGAGTTAGAAAATGAGGAATAAAGAGAAAAGAAATAAGTCCTAGGATGAGTGTCGATAATCACCAAGAATTACCTCTGGAGACAAGAACAGGTCAACGGTAACCCAGGGGGATGCCACTTCCATTTAGAGGACTTGAAAGAGATTTATTGAACCCATAGTTACTGAGGTCTACTCTGTTCTAGGCCCTGAGGATACAGCAGTGAACAGAAAGACACCAATCCTCAGTTTAAGCACACTGGAAAGTGTATCCCCTCACCCAGCCTGGGGAGGAGGGTAAGGGAGGGACATGCTCAGGGAAACCAAGGGAGGAGCGATTGTAGATTATCTCTCAGCGTGTTAATTCTTGTCTGTGAAAGAGGAGTACTTAGAGCTGCCTGGTTACCAGTTCCCTGCTCTTGCTCTCCTAACAAACAAACAAACAAACAAACAACAGAGATTAGAAAAAGATGCTCCAACTTATGACCCTCAGTCATGGGAGTATTGGAACTTTATATATTAATTTCATGTTCCCTATTTTTCAGTTGCTTACGGTTGCCTTGAGAGCATGGATTGCTTTTATATTCAAACAGACATTTGATGGGACACCTGGGTGGCTCCGTCAGTTAAGCTTTTGACTCTTGATCTCGGGTCTTGATTTCAGGGTCGTGAGTTCAAACCCCACGTTGGGCTCCGCACTGGGTGTGAAGCCCACTTAAAAAAAAAAAAAGGAAAACGAACAAACATTTGAATTTTTGGAACAGGCAGTGCTTCTTTGACTTCTTCCCTTTGCCATCTGGCATCAGCAACTGTCCAACCTCACCTACTTTTGTCTCCACTCCTCCATCCCCAGGTTGGTTTCTTCCCTTTGGCCAGGCCTGGCTTAACCTACAGTTCTCAAACACACCAGGCATTTGTACCTCCAGGCAACGTTTTTCACGTCACCCCTGCCCTTCTATAATCCCATTCATCCTTCAAAGCCCCATTAAGGTGTCCTCTCCTTCACGACAAAATTGCTAAACCCCACTGTCTACTCCCACCAAGCACAAATCTGGCTGCCCCGTATGAGCCCCCTTCAAAGACATATAAACCCTTTCAGATTCACTGCTCTATCCCTCAAAATGCCAATGTTTGAATTACACAGGACAGATGTCCAAAACAATGTCTGCTAAATTGACCACTGCCAGGTGGATCTTTTTCTAAACTCAATAGCAAACATAAGGTATTTGCTATCATTGTTACCATTATTCTTCACCATTTTTTTAGTCTTGGAACCTTAGGCAAGGTTCCATGCAGTCTCTCTGAAGCTGTAGAATAATAATAAGACCCGCCTTACAGGATTGTTGTCTCATAGGATTAAATGAGTTAGTACATACAAAGCATGTAGGAAGGGGACAGTGTTTTAGAAGTGTTAGATTGTATTACTAATTTCTGTTAGGCCTTGAGCATGGGGGCTCCCTGTTGTCCTGCATTTGACTGAAGTTGAAATCCATGGCAGTCCTTCTCCCTACTGATCTTGGGAGACTCATCATAGTAATTGCTAACTTCCACTAAGCCAGACGTTGACCCCAGGGCTTTACCTCATTAGCTCAGTCAGTCCTCTGACAACACTCTTATGTGGTAGTTTCTGTTATTGTTCCCATTGTCACAGAGGTAGAAACTGAGGCAAGGAGGGAGTAGGAAACTTGTGCAAGGTCACGTGATTGGTAAGCAGCAGAGCCTGGCTGCAGGGTCCAGGCTCTGAACCAGGGCACCTACCTGCCTTGCCAAGGAGACCTTCCACATTGAGGCCAGCTCTCTTTCCTTTTCCATGTGCCTCTGTTCCGAGCACCTGCTGTGTGCAAGGCCGATTTCCTCAAACAGCCTCACAGAACATAAGACAAGACAGCCCACTCAGAAGTGGAGATGGATGTAGCTGCTCACCTGAGGAATCCTAGAGTTGTTTCCATAAATTTTACTTTAAAAATAATTTAAAAAACACCTGCATATGTTCTCCTTGGGCACAAAATAGAATAGATGACTCCCTGGGCCCAGTCACTTCCCTTATGCCTGGAGGTGACCACCATTATCAATTTGGCTTGTGTCCTTCTAGACTTTTTAAAGTGCATTTAGGTACACATGCAAGTTACCCATGGAAAACATACTGTATCTTGGGTGTGTGTGTTTTAAGTTTATTTATTTATGTATTTTGAGAGAGCGAGAGAGAGTGAGAGAGAGCGTGATTACACAAGCAGGGGAGGGGCAGAGAGAGGGGGAGAATTCCAAGCAGGCTCTGCACCATCAGCACAGAGCCTGATGTGGGACTTGAATTCACAAACCTGAGCCCAGATCAAGACTTGGACGTTCAACTGACTGAGCCATGTAGGCGCCCCTGTGTGTGTGTGTCCTTTTTATGTAAAGGATACTATATTTTACACAGGGTTCTGCCACTTAGTTTTACCAATAGAAAATGTATGATACAATTTTTTTGGGTGAGTTTTTTTTTTTTAAGTTCACTTATTTATTTTTAGAGAGAGAGAGAGAGAGGGAGAGAGAGAGAATGAGTGCATGAGTGGGGGAGGGGCAGAGAGAGAGGGAGAGAGAGTCCCAAGCATGTTCCATATGGTCAGTGAAGAGCCCAAGGCAGGGCTCCAAATCACGAACTGTGAGATCATGACCTGAGCCAAGATCAAGAGTCAGATGTTTAACGGACTGAGGCACCCAGGTGCCCCTTGGGTGAGTTTTTATGTCAGGGGCACTACATTGTGCTGTTTTGTAGCTTTTCTTCCCTCCTCATTATGTCTTAGCTTTCCATGTTCACACATATAGATCTTCCTCATTCTCTTTCAGTGATGCTTCCTTAGAATTGTGGCACTTTCTTTTTTCCCCATTTTTATTGAGATACAACTGACACATAACATTGTATTAGTCCAAGGTATACAAGGTAATGATTTAATATAGCATTAATATAGCATTTTCAATATGCCAAAATTAAGTGTTTTATATGCACTATCTCATCAGTTGTCACAACAATGCTATGGAGTAGGTTGTATTATTATCTCCATTTTACTGATAGGCAACAAGGCTTAGAGAGACTGGGTAATGTGTCTTTGGCTCCACAGCTAGTAAATGACAGATCTGGGACATAAACTCTGATCAGTTTGCTCCAAGACCCAATATTATCTGATACACCTTGAGTGGATGCTTTAGCTTTTCCCCACCAATGGACATTTAAGGTGTGTCCAGGGTTTTGCTGCTATAAGCACAGCTGTATTGGATATTCTTGCGTGCGTTTCCTCTAGCACATGCAAGTGTTTCTCAACAGATAAATAAAATAGCCAAGTCATGGGGTTTGTGCAATTATTAACTTTAAAAGATACTGTGAAACTCCTTTCTAAAGTGGCTATACTAGGGGCTATGCTTCTCATACACTTTCATCCTTTTTAAAAGATTCAGCCTGGGGCACATCCTGGGAACTGGAAGGAGATCAGTTTAAAGTTAAAAGGAAATCACATTTTAAGACATTCAGATTGCTCATTCTGAAAGACATTCATGATTTGGGTCCTTAAATATTTCTTGATTTGGAATGTCAGCTTTTATGTTACAGCTGGACTGGGCAGTATATATTGGGGAGCAGGGAAGTGGACAGAAGATTCTATAGCAAAAAATAAAAAAGAAAGATAAAAAGAATTAGTTCCTGCCTTAAAAAATTCAGCCATTGGGGCTCCTGGGTGGCTCAGTCGGTTGAGGGGCCGACTTCGGCTCAGGTCATGATCTCACGGTCCGTGGGTTCAAGCCCCGCGTCAGGCTCTGTGCTGACAGCTCGGAGCCTGGGGCCTGTTTCGGATTCTGTGACTCCCTCTCTCTGACCCTCCCCCATTCATGCTCTGTCTCTCTCTGTCTCAAAAATAAATAAACGTTAAAAAAAATTCAGCCATTATTATTAGTAGTAATGATTCATAATAATTCATTTATTAGAATGAATAAAATAGGCTAGGAGACTAGAAGCAAATCTCTGAGGAATCTGGATATTAGAAATAGTAGCAATAGTATGGTAAAATATAACTTTTATTGAGCACAGTCTATGTGTGCAGATCCTTTATATTTCATTGACGTTCTCACAACAACCATATGAAGTGGGTATAATTATTCCAGCTTCACAGGTGAAGAGGCTAAGGCTCAGAGTGGTATAGTTACTGGTCCAGGGTTACACAGTAATTAGCAGGGGAGATTGGTGTTTCTGCCTTTACCACCTTGCCTCTCAAGCCTTGCCGTCACGGGCAGTGTAGCCTCTTGCATGGGCAGTGTGGCACCTGGCATGGTGATACCTATGCTCACGGGCTTGCTGTCTTACAGGCCATCGGCTTCTTCGCCAGCGACGTAAACTACCTGTTTGAAGGAGTGTACTATGGCCCCCTGATCTGTCTCATCTGCTCGTTGCTGATTGCCTGCACTGTCACCTCCTACCTCATTCTTGGACCCACTACACTCTCCGCCACTGTTTTCTACCTCCTGATTTTACTAGTGGAGGTAATGTCTTTCTTTGACATCCATTTGATGTTGGATATCCCCGCAGAACTCCCAGGGCTCTGGAAGCTGGGGTACTCCTGAGGGGAAGTATTGACTCTTACTGACTATTCATTCCATTGTGGTTAAGTTTCAGCTTCAATTTCTGCCTCAAACCATTCTCTGACCACAAGGTTGGCCAAAGAAATAAGAGGTGAATACGACATGCCAAGTCCATCTTGTAGGCTTCTGGGAGGGTTTATCTGCCTCACAGACTTTCCTTAGTAGATATCCTCCATGTTAGGTTTTTGTTCTTTCTCTTCTACCTAGAATGTGGTAATGGACTAGCCTGGATAGCATTGAACATTTGTCTGAGCACAGTATAATGGGGGAAGGGAAGCAAATTTGCTGACAAAGATTCAGGTGAAATAAAATTGGGCAAAACAGGAAGTGACTCATGTTATGTGTGCTCTGAATTATTGAAATCAATTGTTTTCCTCCCTCAGTGTAGATATTCTGACCAAAAGGTGATTGTAACTGTTGGCAGGTTTAGGGTTTCCAAAGGCAAAGGAGTAATATTTGTTTAGTTAGCTTGGGACACAGGAGAGAAACACCCCTAGGATGTGGGAGGCAGGTGCTCTCAGGCACGATGGAGAGGTTTCCATTGGAAAATCTTCAGCAGGGCCCTGGAATCTGTAGAGTCACAATGGATTCAAACAGTGCAGAATCAAACTCAGGTATTCAATCCACATCTGGATTTTACCTTTGGGCATACTCCTGGTTGCCATACTTCTGCTGGGCTGAACTCTCCTGCCCTTGTCGAAAGAAGCTCTTGCTGCATCCTGACTGCAGGTGTTCCTGAACAGAAAGATTGTCAAGATACACAATCACACATCTGAGGTCAGTGACCAACGCATCTGTGTGACCAGTGAAGTTCTCACCTGCATCAAGCTGATTAAAATGTATGCATGGGAGAAACCATTTGAAAAAATAATTAAAGGTACAGAAAATCTGGTTTTCTGTTCTGAGCCTTGGGATGTCATGGTGGGCCAAGCGTCTCACCTTTTGGGGAGTTCTTTCATGCTCTGGGGGCTGTTCAAAGCTCCAGAGAATGTTGTTATGGTTAATTCCAGTGCATTGGGTTTTTAATCTCTCAGACCTCAGAAGGAAGGAAAGGAAACTATTGGAGAAGTCTGGGGTCATCCAGAGCCTGACCACTGCAGCCTTGTATGTAGCCCCTACAGTGGCCACAACAGTGATGTTCCTCATCCACACGTGTTTACAAAGGAAACTCACAATTTCACTAGTAAGTGCTTGGGATGCTTTGTTTTCCTCCCATACTGATGGGGAATTTTCTTGGGTGTTGTTTCATAGACCACGCCCTTCAAAGATCTGAAGGTTTTGCAAATAGATAATTGGTGTTGATTTTGACTTTCTAGACTTTTAGGATGCTCAAACTTTCTTCCATCTCAACCTGTCTGAGAAACTGACATACCCTCAGTAGCAACTGTGGGAGTGAGGGATGATAAAGTCATCCGGGGATGCAAGGGAGGTGGAAGGTGCTGTAAAAGCCCCAAAGATTCTGCTTACATACCTTGAGAATCCTAAATTAAGGAGTTTCTTCAAATCCAAAATGGAGCCCTGAAAATATGCTTTAAAAGGAAAGCTAGAGCTTATTCTGCCTTGTCTTTATGGTCTGACCCTGGCCCAGAAAAGTAGCAGTTGCCTTTTAGGGGTGGAATCCCAGTTCTCTGAGGAGAAAAGTCAGGGTGCTGCTTTGGGAGAGTGGGAATCCAGATGGGGCTTGGGGCAAGACACTGCATCCAAAACAAGATAGGGAGCACTTGAGAGTCTGCAGCCAAGGACTTATTTGTGCTCCAGACAGCAGGCACCCCTACTTGGCCCAGGCACACCAGAGAAGCACCCCTGAAGGTCTGAGGGTGGATGCAGGGGCTTTTATAAGGAAAACTCTCAGCAGGAGTTTAGGGCCACACTGCACTCACACAGTGAAGGATGAAGAAAGGAGTAGAGGTGGGGCACAGATTGGAAGGTCCCCAAGGTACTAGGGGTCACATTCTGGGATCCTGAGAGCTGAAGATGGTCTGCTGTAGTCAGGAAAAGTCTCCAGGACAGAGTGAGACATGGATTAGGTTTGAAGTGCAGGGAGATTTTGAATATTAGAAAAGAATACAATATCTGAGGCAAGGAAGAATAAATATGATTGTAATAGCAATAATAGTATCAAACCTCATTGACAGTAGACAAACTCACATATACTTTCTTAGTGTTTCCTCAACTTTGTTCCTGTGCTCACTTCATGATTTTGGTACTATGCCAATCGGAACACTGAGCTTGTTGGGGGAGGGGACCTGACCAAAGTTTGCAGAATCACCCAGTGCCAAGCTACACAGGAGCCAGGCCTACAGACACGGAGATCTTAAGATGAGTGCTCCTTCTCCACTTTTTCCATTATCCCCAAAATACTGGCTTGGCCCCTGCCAAGTGAAGGATCTGCCTGTCAGAAGCTGTAGGGTCTGGCTCTGTGGTTTCTGGCTCAGGGATGAGGCTTTAGGGAGCAGAGAGAGCAGAACAGGGATGTGACGCTCACCGCCTACTCCCCTCTTCATACAGGCCTTCACAGTGATAGCCACCATGAATCCCATGCGGCTCTCAGTGTTCTTTGTGCCCTTTGCAATAAAAGGTCTCACAAATTCCAAGTCTGCAGCAGAGAGATTCAAGGTGAGTTGTCAGAGGACTGTTTGCACGGCTCTCTGCTTGGGTTCTCATTTGCCTTCAGTCACCACGATGTTCCTCCTGAGCATGACCCGAAGCCAAGGCAGAGTCCAGTGTCAGTGGAGAGGGATTGGCTAACTCAGTGACCTCCCATACGGAGGCTGGTGTGGGGCTGGGGAGACTGATGAATCAGGCTCCGGGGAGATCTTAGGATAGTATACACAAACCAGGCCTCAGACAGGAGGTCTGCAGACCCTGTCCAGTTTTGTATAGGGTTACCCTGATGGTTTTGGTTAAAAAAAAATCATATTTGTTGTTTGCATTTAAAAACTGGAAATTTTATGTAAAAATCGGATTTCTGGATTCCCCTGAACAATCAGAAGATCTGGGAACACCAGACCCACATTCTCCTGTGGCCACAAATGGCTGGAGCTGAAGTGATAGCTGCCCTATTGAGATGAGACCCTCAGATACAGTTTGCCACAGCCTCCACTGTGTCCTATTGTATCTCCAACACTGGGGCTGTTTTTCCTACTATTTATCATCTTAGCAATGGTCTATGTGACTTCTTTACATAGTTGGTCTTGCACCTACAGCATCTGAGTTTAAAAACCCTAATCCAAACTAATTTTAAAAAGCTTTTTTGTAGTCATCTCATTTATTTTATTTTATTTTTAATTTTGAGAGAGGGAGGGAGAGACAGGGAGAGAGAGAGAGAGAGAGAGAGAGAGAGAGAGAGAGAGAGAGAATCCCAAGCAGGCTCCACACTGTCAGCACAGAGCCCCACATGGGGCCCAAACCCATGAACCGCGAAATCATGACCTGAGCTGAAATCAAGAGACTGTTAAAAACTGAGAACAAACTGAGGATTGATGGGGGGTGGGAGGGAGAGGAGGGTGGGTGATGGGTATTGAGGAGGGCACCTTTTGGGATGAGCACTGGGTGTTGTATGGAAATCAATTTGACAATAAATTTCATATATTAAAAAAGAGTCTGACGCTCAGCTGGTTGAACCACCCAGGCACCCCTAGTCATCTCATTTAAATGCATGTAGTTCCCAGCCTATATCATTGACTCACACATTTATTCATTTATTCAAAAAAGTAGTTATTGAACCCCTACTACCTGCCAAGTACTAAGACTAAGAATACTATGGTTAGCGTGACCGACAGGGTCCCTGCTCTCAGGGAGTTACAATCTGGTATTAAAACAAGACAACTAGCACGTAAATTAATGGTCAAAGGAGATAACACCAGAAGAGCTATGATGCCAGTAAAACAGTGTGATGTTCTAGAGAGTACGTGAGGGAGGGCTGGGGCAACTTTGGGTGGGCTGGGCCCCGGAAGGTCCCTCTGCTAAGGTGACTTTTCCTCTGAGTAATGATGACTCAGCTTCAGGAACAGCAAGTACAAAAGCCCTGAGGTTGGAATGAACTTGGCTTGTCTGAGTAAGGACAAGACAGTCCTTTAATGCCCCAGGAGCTCCACCCCCACCCCAACACCCTGACTTCTCTGCTGCTGATCAGGGCTCCCTGCTGCCTTCTCCCTACTGGCATGCTAGGCTCTCCCATCCTCCTCTCTATGCCCATTTTCACTTGTAGGGTGGGCAGAAATGAAGAAGCTACAGTCTGGACTCTGAAGGGTGGGCAGGAATGTTTGAGGAAAGAATGCCAGGAGAGACAGCTTGGAGGTCAGAGTTTTTGGGCAAGGATGGGTGTAGTTATGGTGGGAGAAGGGTACAGAAAGGGTGAGGGTCAGGGCAAAGCTCTTGAACCCTGGACTGCCCCTCCTGGAGACATTTAGGGGCTGGAGTTGCATAAGGCTGCCCCTTGGATGGGCACTAGCTCTCCAGGTCCCCTCACTCATCAGGGTGTCTTCAATGCCTTCTTCAGTCACTGAAGTTTTCTATCTGGCCGTGTAGGCATTTGACTTTGAGACCCCCAAGCTGGAAGGGGGAGGAATGATCCCTTCCTCTTCCTTTGTGCCCCCTGGTGCTATAACCCACCTCCCAGCCTGCTATGCCCTTTGGCTTTTGAAATACGGGGTGCCAGCTTTCCAGGGCAGGGAGAAGACAGCGGTGAGCCCTCAGGGAGGACCCCTCCTTGCAGGTGGACACAGGTAGGAGGTGAGCCAGCTGCTGAAGCTGTGGAGACCTGTGTCCTGAGGCTCTAGAGAGGGTGCCCCAGTGGGCACTGTGGTAGGGGTCTCCAGACCATTTTTTGTCTGTGCTGTTTGTTAAAAACAAACAAACAAACAAAAAACAAAACAAAACAACAACAACAAAAAACTGAGAACTGAAAAGCACTGAATGGCATAAACAAAATTAGAGACTGAATATACTTAGAACATTTGGGGGTAAGAGGATCCCATGTTTCTGTTTGCATTTGTTCATATCTAGATGTGTTGTTGTCATATTGACTCATTAAGCCAGTATATCACTCAAAATTTATTTAACAAAATTACAATATATGTAATAACAATTTTTTTTGTAAGCAAGGGAATGAAAACCACAAAATTTGGGACAGTGGTTATCCAGTGGGGAAGGCATAGAGGGTTTGTCCACACCAAGCAGGGGAATAAGATGAAGAAGAACCCCACGGATAGGTAAAAGTTATGGATTTGGGGTTCAGTGGTGGACTTATGAATATTCATTAAGTTATTAAAAATACCTAAACAAGTAAGTGCCCAGCTGACTAACAAAGAGGTACATGCAATTCCCAATGATGACTGTATGTCTTAACCCACATGTTATAATTAATCCAATTCAATATACCTAAGGTTCAATTATAAAAAGAGACCACCTTTTTTTCTTGTGAAAATAGCTTTTTGTTTGTCTTTGTAAAATACTCATTGTAAAAGATTCAGACAATGCAAAAGTTACAGAGATAAAAACCGCTCAATCTCCACTACCTAGAGATAAAACCATTGTCCAAAATGTCAAGAAATCTCTTTCTCGATCTCTTTCTAAGAAAATATCCAGGGAGAGATGTGTGAATATAATTTGACTGCAATAAGATTATACTTCCCACCCACCTCTTTTAATGCTAGAATTCATGTAGTTCGACTCATATTTCACAGTCAGGGAGCTGGAGACACAGGGAGAAGTGACCTGCTCATGGCCACACTTTGAAATGGATGGCCCTGAACAGTTTCCCACAGTGTGCTATGTGGGCAGACCTTCTTACTTTTAATAGTTATAAATGAAATTTAATTAGAAAAATGGCACATCTATATGATGATTCAGCAGCTGTTCTCACCCGTCCAAAATGAAACAGAAAAGAACTAAGAGTGCTGGCAGTTTGCAGGTATGAAAGAGTGGCCCAGTGGTCTGAAATTTGGAAAACCCTAATCTAGAACTCTCACAGGTAGGGCCCAGCTTCCTCTTAACTGGTGGTGGTTCTTTAAACTTTTACCGTTTACTGGAAGTTTATAAACCAGACCAACAGGCAGGCCGGCAAAATGGGCACACATTCCTATTAGACTAAAGAACTGAATTGATCCTTCCTTTTTTCTTTTGTCTCTACAGAAATTTTTCCTCCTGGAGAGCCCTGTTTTATATGTCCAGCCATTGAAAGACCCCAGCAATGCACTGGTTTTGGAGGAGGCCACCTTGTCATGGCGAGACGCCTGCCCTGGGATTGTCAATGGAGCCTTGGAGCCGGAGAAGAAGGGGCACATTCCCGAGGGGGTGACCAGGGCTCAGCCACCTCTAGGAGCCCTCAGGCCAGAGGACACAAAGGGCAGCCTAGCCCCAGAGTTGCACAAGTTAAACCTCGTGGTGTCAAAGGTAGCCTTATCGAGGCCACACAGGCAGGCCGGCTGCCAGACTTTTGGGGCCTAAGGCCCGAGCTTCCTGCCACCATTTCCTTGGCTAAAACCTGCCCTCTCTAAATCCCTCTTTTAAATACCAATTATTCCTGGAGGGCAAGCACAGGAAGTCTTTCATGCTTTAGTGGGAACCAATTGATCATCTACAATTTGTTTTCTGATAACAAGATCCAGAATACTATGCTATATGCTGGGAGAGAAAGGGAAAGAGACCAACATTTATTAAGTTGCTAGTATGTGCTGGGAACTACCCTACACGTTTCCATTTGGTTGCTCTGTGAACTCACCTTATCTGGTTTCTTCTCTGACTAACATTTGCAAGGGCTAGCTTCCCTTCTTGTCCAAATTTCGCCTCTGTACCTTCCTCCTGGAAGTGAAACTAGGTGAGGCCCCACCCACATCTCTGACCTCTTCTCCCACTCATTCCTTCCACACCAGCTACACTAGCCCTCTCATAGCACTTTGGCAGCAGACCTTGTTCCTGTCTCACGACCTTTGCCCCTGATGTTCCATGGTTTGGAACCACCAGATCTTCCTGTGTCTGGCTCTTTCTTGTCATTCAGGTCTCAGCTGCAATGACAACTGCTTTAAGAAGCCTTTGCTGGCCAACCCATCTATAATTTGCTTCGGTCACAGCAGCAAATTTCATTTTACTTAAATCACTTATCTTCATCTGATATTATTTGTTTGTTTGCTTATTTATTTCATGGTTTATCTCCCCCTCCCCCATCAGAATATGGAATGAGAGTTCTTTTATTCATTACTTGGTACCTAGGAGAAACTTAAATACCATTTAATGGATGAATGAATGAATAAGTGTATGTATGCATGAAGTCTGTAAGGCTGACTTCTCTGTGCCCATTTTATACATGAAGAAACTGAGGCACAGAGAGGATAAATGACTTGCCCAAGATAATAGAGCAGAAAGGTACAGATCTGGAATTTGGGTTTGTTGCCTGATAGGACCACCTATCCATGAATTCCTCTCTGTCACTTGCATGTGACTTCCTTCCTTTGAGATTGTGACATCCTACCCTCTTGAGCTTTGCTAGTCTGAGAGGCCTTGGGGTGGATGTGGTTATTTTGTTTTCTATTTGTCATTTTGTGTTCAAACAACAGACCCACCCTGGGTGAGTAGGAGGGTTGTGCTGTCCCAATGTTCCTCCTTGGCTTTGCAGGGGACCTTGTTGGGGGTCTGTGGCAACACTGGAAGTGGCAAGAGCAGCCTTTTGTCAGCCATCCTGGGGGAGGTAAGTGACTTGTGGCTGCATGCATGCCCATCCACAGGCAGCCCAGGGACTCCCAAGCTTGAGTTCCCCCAGTCCACCTCACCATCACTTTCTTGCTTGATGGGATCTGAGCCAATGCAATTTTTATAAATTGAGAGCAGTTGGGCATGCACCGAGGGGGAGGTGTGTTATAAATGTGCCTCCTTCTCACCCTCCAGGAGTGCTGCCTCTTAGCTCACCCAGAGATCTGCCCTCACTAGTTCTCTGTGCTTTCCCCACCCTGTTTGTAATCAGTCAGCTCTCAGGGTGATGATACAGGGTGTCCCAAAATTTAATATGATAATAAAAATCATCTCATGAAGCCAAACTCAGAGTGAGACAGGTGTCCTTTGTGAGAGGACATCAGGAGAGCAATGTGGAGGGAGGGAGGAGGAGGAAGAAGGAAGGAGGGGCAGGGGAGAGGAGGCCCTCCTGCATGGGATGGGACAGGACAGTCTTACACTTACACTCCAGCAGTGGAATTTACATGCCTGATGGGTGCCCCTGCCCCTGAGATCCAAACCCTCCAAGTCCAGTCTGCAAATATTCTTGAGGTCTGCTTAGTCTGCAGCCAGGCAGACATGTGCCTCAGCCTACTCTTCTTCCAGTTCCCAAAAAGCCCTAACCTGTTGCTTTAAAACAATTGAGATCACATTGCACACTTTTCACTGAACAACACTTTAAAACAGCCATGGCATCTGGTGTGAATTTATGGCCATCTCCCCAAGGGGGTTCTCTTCAGTACTTCCCCGCTCAGCCCCAGCCGCACCCAGCCCTGGGCTGCTCTCTCTCTCCCCTCCTTTCTTTGCCCTCCTTCCAGGTTGTTGGGAGGACTCGCAGTTTCTTTCTTTATCTAGCTCTTCCCTCAGCTTTTCCCAAATGTTATAGGCAACCTCATCACTTCCTTGGAATGTGGTCATATTGTCCATGGAACTCTCTCCCGACAGCTCATCTATCTGTTCATACTCCACATGTGATGGCCTTGCCCCAACTTCTTGGAAATGGGGAAGATAAGATTCTACTTAAATAAAAAATAGTAAAAATAGTTTGAATAGTACTTTCATGCCAGGCCCTGTGCTAAGAGCTTCCTATTTTCTCCTTTAACTTGGAAATAACCTCATGAGGAAGGCAGCCATTATGGCCAGTTTATAGGTGAGCAGATGAGGTTCAGAGACGTGACTGGTCCAAGTCACACCACAGGTGAGGGAGGAGCCAGGGTTGAAACCCAGGTCCACTTGATGTCAGAGCTTCGCTTTTCACAACGGCAACGTTTCCTTGCAGCCTCCATCCAAGACCACCTTTCTGTGTGGCCAGTGGTTTGTCAGTTTCCTCTTGAAATGAACCAGTCACTTTCCATCTAATAAAGGGAGACAAAAAGATGTCATTTTAAAGTTTTGTTCTAATTAATTAAAGCCTGGCTCCAAATCAGAAGTAGGAAGCACAGGATCATAAAGAGAAAGGAACACGGGATGATGATATCTTATGCTGGGGTGGTGGGGATGGGGGTTACAGTCTTTTTTTTTTTAAGTTTATTTATTTATTTTGAGAGAGAAAATGCGTGCACAAGTGGTGGAGGAGCAGAGAGAGAGAGAGGGAGCGAGTGAATCCTAAGCAGGCTCCATGCTGCCAGCACAAGCCTGAGTCAGGTCTTGATCCCACGAACTGTGAGATCATGACTTGAGCTGAGATCAAGAGTCAGACATTTAACTGACTGAGCCACCCAGACACCCCTCCCCCCAGCTCTTTTTTAAAAGGGCTTTTAAATTTACCAAACAGAAAAGCAGAAAGACACTAAACAGCCATATACCTACCATCTAGATTCAACAGTTGATAGCATTTGTATTTTTGCCACATTTATGAAGAAACACATTTTGTGGAACTATTTTAAATTACAGAGATTGTGAGACTTTTCCCACTTAGTACTTCATCGTGATGTCCCCCCAAAAAGGACTTTGTCCCATCTACACAGGATTACATTATCACATCTAATGACATCAGAAATAGTTCTGTTGATATCCAGGGATGGTCAGAGATGACCTAGAACATTCCATCTCACCATGAAGACCATGGAAGCACCACTTGCTGGAGAATGGGACTGGAGAAATAAGAGAAAGAAAAAGTATGGGGTGGCTTCAAGGCAGACCTTGGATTTAGTCACAGAAGGAACTGGCCTGGTTTAGCTCTGGCTCCTGTCCCACATCCCCAGGACCTTCCCTCAGACTCACTGGTGGGCCTGGCAGGACCATGTTAAAACTCCCATTTACATTGGAGAGCCCCGAGGGTCCCAGGGGGTGGTGGGTCACTGGACACTGTGGCTGCTGAGCCAGACAGGGTCCTCCCCTGTTCCACCCGGTCCTGAGGCTGACTCCCTTTGCTGCAGATGCACTTGCTGGAGGGCTCAGTAGGGGTGCATGGAAGCCTGGCTTATGTCCCCCAGCAGGCCTGGATCATCAGGGCTAGCGTCAGGGAGAACATCCTCATGGGAGGCCAGTACGACAAGGCCCGGTAAGCTTCTGGGAGGGCCCCGGAGGGACACAGGTGCGTGGGGCTGGTTGGGGGAGGGATCCCCAGCTGTGAATAGTAATTTGACAACTGCCAACACTTGCTATGTGCTCACTTCTATGCATCAACATATTTCCTCCTCGCTGTGAAAGAAAGATTATTATCATATCATTTTCTAGATCAGTCAGTTGAGGCCTCAAGAGGTGAAATGATTTGCCTAAAATCACAGACTGTGGAGGATATGATAGAATCAGGATCTGAACCCAGTTGCTATCAGAAATTCCATGCTTACCTGTTATATTATAGGAGTCAAAATAACCCTCTCCCTCCAACAACGGTACTTTAAAACTTCATTTGTATTAATGAATTCCCCACCTGTAAGTCAAAAGGTAAAGCAAATAGGGTGATGAGGTTGTGGGATGTAGAAGAAACCAGTACTGGTGAGCCACCACCACCATCCTTGCCCTTTGTGGCCTCTATCTCCCGGTCTGGGGTTTACCTGCTTCAGACATGCACTTGGAAGTTAGGAGTGAAGTCTATTCACCAAAACAGCCCTCAATGCTATAGCTGTGCTTCCAACTCTGGTGGACCCTGGCCTCCCTTGACCATTTGCTTGATTTTATAATCTGCCCCCAGTAGCAATGTTGAGGGGGATGGATGTACAAGTATACGAACTGGTCACCTCCAGCTGGCTGTCCTGTGGGCTCCTCAGTGTCAAGTCCAACACCAGCTCATGAGCGCCCTGCTTGCCCAACCCCCATCCTGCCTGCTTCTCTTCCCAAGTTGTCCAATTTGGTTTAATGACATCAGTGAACTGTGTACCCCAGCAAGACTGATGCCTCGTCTTTTGATGCTGCACATCTAATTTGTCACTCACATTGGACAATTCTGTCTCCTATATATCTCTTGTATTTGTCTCTTCTTCTTCATCTCACTGCCAGTTCTTGCCTGCTATCTCTTGCTTGGACTGTTCCCGCTGCCCCTGCCCTTGGCTCCTTGTCTCCAGTCTTCTGCTCTTTCCACCTTGTGTCCTGCCTGCAGGGCAGCCATCCCCAAACACAACTCTCATCTTGTCATTGCTCTGCTTTCAGACTGATACAGCTCACAGGGCAGTTTTTTTTTAAATATATGAAATTTATTGTCAAATTGGTTTCCATACAACACCCAGTGCTCATCCTAAAAGATGCCCTCTTCAATACCCATCACCCCCCCTCCCCCCTCCCACCCTCACAGGGCAGTTTTCAAGTATCTGGTCCAAAAGAAATGCACCAATTCTTAGACTCAGCACTGCTAGGTGTTTAATGTATAGGTAGTATCACCCATGAACACAAAGGCCCATATACCAGAATGCTCATATTACACATTGTTAATAGTACCAAAAGACTATAAAGAACCCCAATGTCCATCACAGGGACAGTGGTTAAATAATTTATGGTGCAGCCATATAATGAAATATTATGGTGCCATTAAAACAACACAAACCTATATATGCTGCACACAAACATATTTGACCACATTATTTCTGAATGAATATGTAAAAAACTATAATAGTGGCTGTTTCTGAGGTAAGCAACTGAGAGTCAAAGATGGGAGAGGCTTGCTTTTCATGATATCTTTTGTTGTTGATGTTGTTCTGTTCAAATATTTACTAAATGCACATATCAGATTAAAAGAAATGAAGGGAGGAAGGAAATGCAAAAAGCCTCCCATGCTTTACTGTTAAATGCTGGATCAAGTCCAAATTTCTTAACATGGAGTGAGAGACCTTTCCCTTCCTGACTTGGAAAGGCTGCAGGGCCTGTGGCTGGGCCACCTGTCCCTTCAGTTCTCTGTCCTTTGCAGGTACCTCCAGGTGCTCCATTGCTGCTCCCTGAACCGGGACCTGGAAATTCTGCCCTTTGGAGACATGACAGAGGTGAGTGGGAGGTGAGCACCCCCTGCCTCTGCTGTGATGGTGCCTTTGTAATGGTTTTTCTGGGGTCCTCATGCTGCCTCCCTGGGTATGTAGAGGAGGGATTCCAGCCCTTCCTTCCCAAAGCAGCTCATGGCCCTGTAGCTGCTGCCTCAAAGCCTTCCCCACCCAGGGAGGGAATTGGGGCTCATCTTATAGTGAGAGCTGGCAACAAGTCTACCTTACCCCACAAGGATGGGGAGCTGACCTCAAACTCCACCTTTGGAGCAAGAGCAGTGGAAACTCTGTGAAGATGAGAAACCTCCCATCCATTCCTCTTTCCTTTCCCTCCGCTCCCTCCCTCTCTGCCCCCTCTGGCCAGCTCTTCCTTTGCCAGTGGGAATAACAGCCATGGCTTCCCAATGGCGATATGATTCACATTTTCGTGATAATTGACCGTCTTTCACATCTGTAGCCACTTTTAATCTGCATAAAACCTTTATAAGATAAAAGGACTATTATTGTCTTGATTTTACGATATATTAATAGCTCAGTCTGCTGATCACCAGATGCAAAATTGTAGCAACCTGAATGCATTGTCTTAAGTGAACCTCAGGTAACTCTAGGAGGTCAGTGCTTTTATTATCCTTCTTTTAGAGATGGATACCCTTTACCCTGTAAACCCTTGAGAGCATAAATCTCAGTTGTCTTATTCAGGGCTATCTCTTCAGTAGAAAGAACAAGTTCTGGTTTGTAGAATGGCGTCAATAAGAGTATGGACCTGGTCAAGCTTGAGGTCTAGATGAGCTGATATGTACGAAATGCCGTGAATAGTGCCCAGCTAGAGCAGGCGTTGGTTTATCATCACAGCACAGTAGGCACTTAGTAAGCATTTGTTGAGTGATGACTCAATGCAAAACTAAGCCTTTGACTGGGTGAAGCAGCCTGTCCCAGGGCACACAGTGGTGAACTAGAGGCAGAGCAGTGACAGGAGGTTGCCCTGCTGCTCTTTAAACTCTGCTTCTTTTCTGCAGAGACCATAAGAGTTCATGGTAGAGCAGGGATGGGGACTTAGGCCCTGGCACCCTTGTCTGCAGAGATGACTGAGGGACTGGCCAGCCAGCAGGTGCTGGCATGCTAGTCTGCAAGAGGACCCAAAACATGCTGTCCAGTAACTCTGGTTGCCTGTTACTGTTAGTAACTCCTGACATAAGGTGTATAAGGTACTCCTTCTCTTGACAGCAACAACAGAGCCCCCTTCTAGCTATTGCAACTCTGTCCTGTTGAGCAGCTGTACACCATGCAAACAGTCTTAGACAGAGAGAGCTGATGATGCTGCAAGTCGACAGTCGCTATCAACAGAAATTTAAAACCCAAATAAGACATAAGGAGGTGCTCTTCCTTAGGAATAATTTGTTTTATTAAATAGAGTTTTAAAATGCCACCTTAGAAGTTGACAGGTTTAGAAACATTGTATCTAATTATGAGTTATAAAATTTTAATTAGCTGAAAAATCAGTTTCTTCATTCCCTATTAAGCAAATTTTGAAAAATATTTAAAAAAAATACCAGGGGTGCCAAATCACTAGGTGTCTAGGAGCATGCACCGAAGAGGTTCATTGTGTCATATGTGCCTACCTGGCTAACTTTGAGCATACCTGGCTGGGCTTGTTCTCTGGACACAGTGCCTTTGGCTGTCTATTTGCAGATTGGGGAGCGGGGCCTCAACCTCTCTGGAGGGCAGAAGCAGAGGATCAGCCTGGCCCGCGCTGTCTACTCTGACCACGAGCTCTATCTGCTGGACGACCCTCTATCTGCTGTGGACACCCACGTGGGGAAGCACATCTTTGAGGAGTGCATTAAAAAGATGCTTAGGGGGAAGACTGTCATTCTGGTGACCCACCAGCTGCAGGTGATCACCCTTTCAGGGCTCTGGCCATGATTAATGACTAATGTAGATCTGCACAATTTCTTTCTCTCTCTCTCTCTCTCTCTCTCTCTCTCTCTCTCTCTCTCTCTCTCTTTCTTTCTTTCGAGAGCCAGGAAGCAAGCAGGGGAGGGGCAGAGAGAGGGGGAGACAAAGGATCCAAAGTGAGCTCTGTGCTGACACCAGAGAGCCTGATGGGGAGGGGGGGCTTGAATTCACCAATCATGAGATCATGACCTGAGTTGAAGTCAGACGCTTAACCAATTGAGCCACCCAGGTGTCCGATGCTCACGTTTCTGCCGTTGTTTCAGTAACAACCTCACAGCAGCTACCTCTTCCTCTCAGACTAGACCTCAAAACTTGAGGAGCATTGTAAACACCTTGGATGTCTTCTGCTTTCCCCATGGAGAGGGTAGGCTGGTAAATGGTTTCTGTGGCTGGTAAAAATTGAAACCAAATTTTAAGTTCTCCTTCAGATTTGATGGATTGACTTCTGCTTTTGAAGTTACAAAGAAATCTTTCAGAGAAGAATTCCCCAAGTCTCATGTTCTTGGATGAAGTACAGTGACTATGCTAGGTGCTGCCTCTCATAATGCCTTTGCCCTAGATATTCCCATACTTGGTTCTGGCCTCAAGGCATTATTATTATTTCTCCCTCTACTTCTATTTTGGCCTATTTTTTTTGGTACAAAATATTTAAAACATAAGAACAGTTTATTAAATAGTCTAATGAAAACCCATGTTTCTACCACCCAGAAGACACAATTGAACATAGATCCCCTCTCTGATTGCATTCTGTCTCCTGCCTCTTGTTCTCCTCACTTTCCTGTTTGCCATTCCTGTGCAGGCCTCCACACTCTTACAACACATGCAAGCACTTCTAGACATGGTAAAGTGCCCTTTTGAATATTTTAAAGCTTTATATAATTGATATTTTACTTCCTGCGTCCTTTGGTAATTTGCATGTTTTACCCAATATTGTATTTTTGAGATGTCCCATGTTGATACATGCAGCTTTTTAAAATTCTCACTGGTGTAGCAGTCCAATATCTGCGTACAGCAGAATTTATTTCTCTGGGATCGACATCTAGGTTGTTTCTCATTTTTCATTTTTACAAAAAAAAATGCTTTGGCGTACGTCATTTCATATGTGTCTTTATGTATGTTTGAGAGTTTGCTGGGATTAGAGTTTTAGGCATCCAATTGTTGGGTCATAATGCTTAAATATTTAATTTTACTAGATATTATCATGTTGTCTTCCACAGTATTTGGACTAATTTACAACCCCCTACCTTGTACGAGATTCCCTATATCTGCAGTCATCACCAATGCTTGCACTTATGCAATGTTTTAAGATTTTTGCCAACCTGAGGGGATAAAATAATATTTTATTATGATTTAAATTTATATTTTCCTTATGAGTGGCGAAGTAGGATATCTTTTTGTATGCTTACCGAAGGCTCTATTTCTTCTGACTCTTCAGTATTTAGCATTTTGTGACCAGATCATTTTGCTAGAAGATGGGAAAATCTGTGAAAAAGGAATTCATAGTGAATTAATACAGAAAAAGGGACGATACGCCCAACTCATCCAGAACATGCAGGGAGAAGCCACACAGGTGATTTCCAACCCGCCCTACACTCACTGCCCATGTAGAGGAGCACCTCCTGCCCCCTGCATTCATGACATGTGCTTTCTTCCCAGGACCCACTGCAGGACACAGCAAGGACAGCAGAAGACTCTCAGGTGCAAGGGCAAGCCCAGACCACCTTCCAGGAAGAGTCTGTCTATGAAAATGCTGGTAATGGTGCTGGGCAACAGGGCAAGAACACCTGGGCATCTGCCTGGGTCCTCTAAAGGACCTAGCATTTCCTCCTGGACCCCAGACAGGGCCATGTCTTTCACTGGCCAGGATCCTAGACCACGTGATCCAAGTAGTTGAGGGTGGTGGGGTTCGGACTGTGCTGGTCAGGAGGCCTGAAGATCTAGGAAGTAAGTGTTGTGGAGGGCAGAGTTGAGAGTGTGCAGAGGCAGACACAGAGTGTGGGTAGCTTTGGCCTGCAGTAGCATAAATTTAACTGTAAGGCATTTAAACCTTCAATCATTACATATTTGTTGAAAGCAAATGTTGAAAACAAAGGTATTAGAAATCAGAAATGAGGGACACCTAGGTGGCTCAGTCAGTTAAGTGTCCAGCTCTTGATTTCGGCTCAGGTCAATGATCTCACGTTGGTGAGTTCAAGCTCCGTGTCAGGCTCCATGATGACAGTGCGGAGCCTGCTTGGAATTCTCTCTCTCCCCTGTCTCTCTGCCCATTCATTGCCTGTGCATGCTCTCAGAGTAAATAAACTTAAAAAAAAAACCAGATATGAATTGGGCCCAGTCTTGGATATCCAGAAGCTCACAGTCTAGCTCTTTTCTGAAACAGGGCAGCAGGGCAGAAAGACCTTCATTTTTAAAGTAAGACAGTTCTCTATTTGAATTCCAACTCTGCTGCTTACAAAGCTGGGTGACCTTGGCAAAGCAACATAACCTCTCTGAACCCTCATTTGCAAAATTGAAGGTAACTAGTGCTTACTTTGTAGTGGTGTAGTGGAGATAAAATGAGGTCATGTGTAGGGAAGCCCCAGGATAATGCTTGGCCTATTAGAGGCTCTTGTCACCAAAATCATCTTTAGCAATGAAGCAGCCCGATTTGGGCAGAAGAATAATTGGAAGATCACAAAATGAAAAGTTGAAGAATCACTCTTCAGCAATTTTGAGCCATAAGTGGCAAGAACAGGTGCAGAATCTTTTTGAAGAAAATCTACTCTAAATATTTTCCATAATAGTGTGATTTCCCTCAAAATTCAAATTCCAGGAAGAGAGCCCTTTCCCCAGGGGAAATTAGGGCATTATTAGAAGAAGGGAGAGCCTTAGGCAGAAATGACAGATACCCCCACAGTGCTGCTTCCTTTTGTTGCTACTGTCATCAGTAGCATCTACTGGGACTTCAGGAACTCATCTCTCTGCCCTGCTCTAGGACAAGAGTCAAGACAGCTGTTTTTTTTTTTTTGAGGACTTCTCAGAAGAATATTCCTGCAAAGCATCTTAGCAACCATCTATAGGCTTGCCAGTTGTCACACGAGGAAACAGAGAAGTTAAATGATTTGCCTAAGCTTGCAAAGTATTGCAATGACCATTCTGGAACCCAGTTTTCTGGTTCCATATCATTGCTTTCTTCATTCTCTCCTGCTGCCTCTCCCAACCCATCTCTTGATGGGTCCAGGGAACCCCTGGACCCCAAGGATTATTGAATGGCTGGGGTTGAAACCCCTTTGCAGGCTGTGGAATTCAGGTCAAAGTTACCTTTGGCAGAGTTTTCCAAGGAAAACATGCTGGTTAGAATCAGACTTGGATGGGGCACTGCAGTTGGAAGATGAGGTCTCTGGAAAAGGGTGGAAGTCAGGGTTGGAAGACTTCATAAAAAGTCTTCTTGACCTTGGAAGGCCATGCAAGTGATTGAAAGACACATCATTTCCTTGTTCTCTTACTCTGACCCAGTGCTGGAAAATCAGCTCACAAGGAAGGAGAAGATGAAAGAAGGGTCCCTGAGATGGAGTGTCTACCACCACTATATCCAGGCAACTGGAGGTACTGTATGTCAGCTGCCATGCCAGGCCTGGGGCTCTCTCCCTGATTGGACCTGACTGGAATGTGTGCAGTCATGCAAAGTAGAGAGGCACAGAGGAGTCATGCCATTCACGGGTTTGACCTGCAAAATTCCAATCTCAGCCACACTCAACTACCACCATAGTCAGTGCTGGAATTAAGTTTTGTATTGTGTTAAAATGTACCTGAGATTTATTTTAGTCAGGTATGGTAAGACATGCAGGCATGGAAATTATTGCCACAAAGGGAGAAGTTTATGTTCACAGGACCCTAGGAACAGGAGACAGGGTATGCCATGCAGGGCCACATTGGTCAGGAGGCAGAGGGAAGGCCCCAAGGCCTTACTGGGGTTTTTGTGGGAAGGAGTGGGTGCGACAGGGTGGGTATGCTGAGCAAGTTTAGGATTATATAATTTGAACAATGGGGGGGGGGCTCTGGGCTATAGGACTGGTCCCTAGTTATTTGGAACCTGGACCTGGGGTGATTTAGGGCAGGAATGTTGGTTGGGTGTGTGAGTTTGATGCAGGATGAGGTTGGGAGTGTGGCTGTGGGTTGGTTGATTTGTACATCCCAAGTGTGCTCACAGGGAGTCATTTGCTGTTTCTAGGAATTAGCCCTGGGAAGAGCAGTCTCCTCAAGATCAAGGCCCCAGCTGCCATAGCACCAAGAATGGAGAAAATAAGAAAATGTAGTTCATACAGTACTCTTTGAGTGTTTTTCAAACTTTATGTCCTGACCCACTAGTGGGTTCTGAAATCAGTTGAGTGGATTTTAAGCAGCACTGAAAGAAATCCAATAGAAGAGAATAGAAATTGTCTGCTTCCATTTCATACAGTGACATTGGTGAAGCCTTTATCCTGGTGTGCATTCAAAATACATTTCTGATGGTGGGTGGCAGGCAGCTAGAAGTTTCAAAGCTACTGCTTTATTAAAGGGTATACATTACCAAATTCATATAAATATAACTGTACAATTTTATAAACACAAAACCAAGTATATGATACTGTACTTTTTAAGTAATTTAAGATATTTGTGAGAGTAACTGGGACTCCATGCCAACTTTTTACTTTTGATTGAATTTGGAACCTAACCCCATGTAAGGTGTATCTTCTTTCTACTTGTCTAAAGGAGGAAGAGGTAGGCTGTGCATAGATCACCGTCCTTATTCCTTCTACCATGGGTAGCCCTGCAGGGCATAACTTAGTGCCTAGCCATAGAGGGGAGCAGCAGATGCCTGCAAATGCATGAATGAATCCAGCAACCAATTGATCTGTATTTACAAAGTACTTATTATGGGCCAGGCACTGTGCCAAGCTCCAGAGGAGAGGGGGCATAAAGGCCTTCAAGGGCCAGTCATGGAATCTAGCTGGAGAATTATGACATCTGCATTACCCAGGTAGTAAGAAAGATCTCTGTGGCTAGGCACAGTCTCAGATGTCATCAAAGAAGGGGTGACCCTTGAGTGGAGCTTAAGGAAGGGTTGAATTCAAAAGAAGAAATATGGGCAAGGGGTTCCGTGGCTGGCTCATTCGGTGGAGCATGCGACTCTTGATCTCAGGGTTGTAAGGTCGAGCCCCGTGTTAGGTGTAGAGATTAAAAGTTAAAATCTTAACAACGCACACAAATATGGGAACGGAGCACAGACTGAACAGGTGGGGAGAGTGCTGGGGGCAGGGACATCTACAGAAGGAAGAGATGCACCCTGGGTTTTCCCATCCTTGGCTTAAAAAAAATTTTTTTTAACATTTATGTATTTTTAAGAGACAGAGCATGAGTGGGGGAGGAACAGAGAGGGAGAGAGGGAGACACAGAATCTGAAGCATCCTCCAGGCTCTGACCATCTGCACAGAGCTTGACGCAGGACTCGAACTCACAAACCCTGAGATCATGACCTGAGCTGAAGTTGGATGCTTAACCGACAGAGTCACCTGGGTGCCCTGCATCCTTGGCTTTTTTGAACCCAAGCTCTACCACTTGCCAGCTCTATGACCTTGGGCAAGTTTCTTCCCTTCTTGGATACTCAGTAAATGGGTGCATGAATTCCAAATTCAGAGATAATGTCTGTGTTTAGTACTATGCCTGGCACATAGTCCATAGTAGCACATACCACATAAAAGGTAGCTGATGTCATTTTTAAGACTGAATCCTCAGGACCTGCATAAGGGAGACTACTCTAGAATATTTCTTTTGTGCCAGGCACTGGGTTAGGTGTTTGGCACGCATTATCACATATCCTCTTCAGAGTGATCCCATGCGGCTAGTATGACTACCATCACAATTTCATAGGTAAAACAGTGGAATGACTTTTGGTACTTTGCTCAGGCTAACATAGCCTGTAAGTAGTAGAGTCAGGACTTGACTACTGGGCTTCCTAACCTTGGAAGTCCTCCAAGGTGTCCAAGGTGGATGGGGGTCAAGGAGATCCAAGGGATTGGGATGGCTGAGCAACTTTGTCAACCATTATCCTTCACCTTTTTATGGCACCTGTGTGTTACCCCTTTCCTGTCTCTCCAGGTTACATGGCCTCTGCCATTGTTGTCTTTCTCATGATGGGGATTGTCTTCTTCACAGTCTTCAACTTCTGGTGGCTGAGCTATTGGTTGCAGCAGGGCTCAGGGGTAAGTGTCATGGTGGGAGTGGGGTGTGTTTCTGTGGGCTGATATGGAGTGGGGCACCACTCCTTGGGCCCCACGAGGGTCAGAGCATGGGTTAGGGAACCCCATGGCAAGCCTGAAACCTGCCATTGCCAAGTTGACAAATGAAAAAGCTCTAGAGAGGACCTCTGAGAGCCAGACGTGGGGCTTCCCTCCCAGCTCTGACCCCCAGTGTTCATAGAATGAGCGGTCACCAGTGCAGTCTCGTCAGGACAAAACCAAGAGGTTTATGTCCCCAGACAGGTCCTCAAGAATGCTTTACATTCCATGGAGTGATCTTTCCTTTGATAGCCCTTTTGCCTTCTCATTCTGCTTTATTTAAAATGTGCCTCTGGACTCCTTGTTGGGGGCTGGGAGGACACATCACAGTTAAACACAGCTGATGTTAGTGAAAGCAGGGAAAACACATTTTACTCAGTCACTACTAATGGCAGGGGAAAGAGCTGAAAGTCATCCGATTTGTGCACAGGTGATTTGGGTGTTTTAAAGGGAGAATGAATGTGGGGACTGAATAGAGGCAGAGGAGTGAAATTTATCCAGGGTTGGTGAGTGTGAATGTGATGAGGTCAGCTGTGTCCATTAGCTGGCAGTTATCAAAGTTAGGACTAATCTCCCACAGGGACTAGGAGACAGAGGCCCTATCCTTCATGGTGATTACATTTTAAAGACATGGTTCCCAGGTCCTTGGGAGAGATGCTCTGAGTTGTAAGAGCTATGTATTCACAGCTGTAAGCACTTTTTAGTGAGGGCTCTGAGAAAGAGAGGTCAGGGGCATGCTGTCAGGTGTTGGCTAGAACAAATGGTAACTTTTCCTGGTGGTGGTTGAGATTCCGCAGGCAGGCATTTTGATGGGGGGCAGGGGCTGGGGTCCTCCTAGGGACATGCCTTAAGCCGCTAGAAGCCATGCTGAAGTTTGGTCAAGTCTCTTAGCACAGGGGTTTGGTTGGAATTATTTTGTGTTGAGAGACCTGCAGTTCTCAGCCATTATGTGCCTGCTTAATTCATTCATCTTCCCAACCACATTCGGAGGTGGGTTCTGTCTCCATTTTATAGAGGATAGTGTGAAAAAGAACCTTCCCTGGGATGTGAAGTCCCCTGCTGGGACTTGAACTTGGTTCTTGATTCCAAGCCATGTTTACCCAAAGGAGTACTTGGTTAACTTTTTAAAAATATTCTTTTTGAAATGTTTATTTATTTTTGAGAAGGAGATTTATTTATAGTTAAGTGGGAGCAGTAGAGGGGCAGAGAGAGAGGTGGGGGGCAGAGGATCAGAAGTAGGCTCTGCGTTGACAGGCTGACAGCAGTGAGCCAATATGGGGCTAGAACTCATGAGCCAGGAGATCATGACCTGAGCTGAAATCAAGAGTCTGCTGCTCAACCGACTGAGCCACCCAGGCGCCCCAATATAGCACAAATTCCTAATCACCATAGAGTGAATTTATCAAGCCTTTTCTACCCTGGCAGCCTTGCGGGTGCCTGATTCAGATGATCTGCCTCCCCAAAGAAATAAAACTCACTATTTTGCTCTATTCCCACACAATGCTTCTGATATCTATTGTGCAGTTTTTTTCTGAAAGCAACCAACTCTCTAATGCTCTGGACAACATCTGTGTGTCCTACAATTCAAGTCAGTCTGACACCACCTGGAGTTAGTGCAGACTCCCCAGGTTAAGCACTCAGTCCCACAAGCTTGTCCCTGCTTCAGATGCCAATCACGAGTCTAGACCTCCTATAGTTCTGGCAGACCAGGTGTCATCTGGGGGTTCTCATGACCTCCTTTTTGGATTTGATCATCTGCTAGAATGGCTGACAGAACTCAGGGAATACTTTTACCAGTTTATTATAAGGGACATAATAAAGGATAGAGATGATTGGCCAGATGAAACAGTACATAGGGTGAGATCTAGAAAGGCTCCAGGTCCAGGAGCTTCTGTTCCTGTGGAGTAGGGGTGCACAACCCTCATGTCATGTGAATGTATTCACCAACCCAGAAGCTCTCTAGACCCTGTACTTTAGGGATTTTTATGGTGGCTTCATCTTATAGGCATGATCAATTATTAATTCAACCTCCAGCTCCTCTCCCCAGCCAGATGGAGGGTGGGGTGGGGTGGGGTTGAAAGTTCTAAGCTTCTAGTAATGGCTTGGTCTTTCTGGTGACCAGTTCTCCATCCTGACGCTATCTAGCCCCCTCCTCACACCAGACATCTCACTGGCTACGAAAAGACACACTAGCTACAAAAAGCAATTAGAGATTGCTCCAGAGACTCCAAGGGTCTTAGAAGATTTTATGTCAGGAATCAGAGTCAACGTCCAAATATTAGAACAAAAGATGCTCCCAGCACCCCTATCACTTAGGGAATTACAGGGATTTTAGGAGCTCTGTGCCAGGAACTGGGCACAAGACCAACTATATGTCTTATCAAACCACACTCTGTTCTCTCTTGAAGACCAATAGCAGCCAAGAGAGCAATGGAACAACAGCAGACCCAGGCGACATACTGGACAACCCTCAGCTGCCAATTTACCACCTGGTGTATGGCCTCAGTGTGCTGTTGCTAATCTGCACGGGTCTCTGCTTCTCGAAGGCCTTCACCAAACTCACGAGGAAAGCATCCACCGCCCTGCACAGCAAACTCCTTAGCAAGGTATGGGCTTGGGTATTGGCTGCTGTTGCAGGCTGAGCCCTAGCCTGTCCCGCTTTTCTTTCTTTTTTTAATTACTAGACTTCATTTTTTGGAGAAGCTTTTGGTTTAAGAAAAATTAAGTGGAAAGTACAGAGTTCTCATATGCCCCTTACTAATGTCCCAGTTTCTTCTGTTATTAACATCTTGCATTAGAGCAGGATGTTTGTTACAATTGATGAGCTACTATCAATACATTATCATCATCATCATCATCATCATCAGTCCATGGTTTATCTAAAGTCTTCTTTATTCTGTACATTCTATAGACTTGGACAAATATATACTGACATGTATCTGCCATGAAGCATCATACAGAACAGTTTCATGCTGTAAAAATCTTCTGTGCTATACCACTCATCCCTCCTTTCCCCTCAAATCCTAACAACCACTGATCTTTTTTTACTGTCTCCATAGTTTTTCCCTTTGCAGAATATAGTTGCAAGTGCATGCTGGGCCACTGGGTGGGTGGGAGCAAGCCACAGAATGAGCTGGGTGCCTGGAAACTATCCTGCTGTCAGCAGTGTGATTCTAAAAGGTAGTGTCCCTTGCTGGAGGGCCGGGCACACCAATGTTGGCCTCTGTTGGCTGAATACTGTCACATATAGTGTTGCTTATAATTGTGCCAAGTTCCTTTTCAAGTGGTACTATTATCCTTATTTTACATACAAGAAGTCTGACATCCTTGTGTGTCCTGATGAGAATGTATTATGGTTAAAATACCAAACTGCCTCTTGGAAATATCATTGCTCTCCCCCTCACCAGATGTTACTATGTGCAGGTTCTATGGTGGGCATTGGGCTTACAGTGGTGAATGAACAATTCAGGTATGGTTCAGACCATCATGGCCTTATAGTCTACTGAGGGAGACTGATGAGAAAATAGGCTTGTTGTAACATAGTATGTAAAATTACCTACTGGGTGGGAGCCCATGGAGTCCTAAGAACCTAACCCCAGCATGTAGGTGATGGAGGGAAGGATGGAGTCCAAGCAGCCTTCTTGGAGGAAGGGACCTCTCTGCTGTGACCTGAAGGGTGAGTCACATTCAGCCAGCTTAAATTAGGGGTTGAAGAGAAGCAGAGCATTTCTGGGAAATTTTATGATGCAAATCATTATTATTTATTAATAGTCAAAATGTACTTTCCTTCTCCCTCCCTCCTCCTTTTATTCCTTCCTTTACTTTTGGCCTTAATAGATAGGATTAACTTCTATTTATGTTTTGTTCTTGTGTTACAGCTTGAGAAATACATGGGGAAATGAAGTGGTCAGTTGGTCAGTTGCTCAGTGCCACAAACCTTTAAGAAATGCCTTCTGTAAAGAGTGTGGCTGTGCTGGGGCAGGGTGGTTGGGGAGCCTTGGGAGGTCTGGTCATGGTTTTGCCATTAACTACTTGGGTGACCTTGAGCAAATTGCTGAGCAACCTTCCCTTCTCTGGGCTTCAGTTTTCTCATCCGTAAAATGAGGACATGAGCTAGATGCTTTTGCTAGAGCCCTTCCTGTACGAAATGTTCTTTGATCTCCAAAGGCCCTCATGTCCACTGCTTTTAGAGACCAAGTTAGGACACCATCTTCAAGAAAGGGCAGTCATGCTTAAATTCTACCCAAGACAACAAGTCATGTGCAATCACAGTAGTATTGCTGCTACTAATCTTCGGCAATCCTGATGAAAATGGTCCCATTTGTAGAAAATAATAAGTGCTGGTATTAATGGAATGCTAATTAGGATGCAGGAACTGTTCTGAGACTTTTAGTGTGTTACTTCTTCCTCCCTCTCCCTCCCTCCTCCCTTCCTTCAATCCCTTCCTTCCTTCCTTTCTTCCTTCCTTCCTCTCATAACAGGTTTATTAATATATAATTCATGTAATTATAAAGCTCACCCTTTTAAGCTGCATATCTCAGAGGTGTTTTTAGTCTATTTGCAGACTTGTGCAATCTTCACCATAACTCAGTAAAGTGTTGTTATCATCCCCATTTTACAAATGAGGACATTGAGACTCAGAGGGGTTAAGTAACTTGCCCAAAGTCACACAGCAGTAGGTGGAGGAGTTTGCTAACACTGGAACCCAGGCAGATTGACTATGGAGCTCATGCTTTTAGCCATTGCTCTAAACTGCCTCCCTTGCACACCCTTTAGGCTGTATCCTGCATCTCTTCAGGGCTGAGTATAACTGACATCTTCATCAAGTTCCAGAACTATCTCTTGATCTGGGTTGTTTTTGTCACTACAGGTTTTATGCTGCCCCATGAGCTTCTTTGACACAACCCCAACAGGCCGACTCCTGAACTGCTTTGCAGGGGACTTGGATCAGCTGGACCAGTTATTGCCCGTTGTTGCTGAAGAATTCTTAGTCCTGTTTTTGATGGTGGTCGCCATCTTGTTGGTTGTCAGTGTGCTGTCTCCATATATCCTGCTGATGGGAATCATATTAGTTACTGTTTGCCTTATTTATTATATGTAAGTGGGTTCTTTGTGCTTGTGAGCTGGGTCTGTGACTTGGGATACCAGGCTGGTATGTAGAACTGGTTGGTCCCTGAGGAGGACTGCCCAGGTCACTCACTCTCATTCTTGATGCAGGAAGTTTAAGATGGCCATCAACATGTTCAAGAGACTGGAGAACTATAGCCGCTCCCCTCTGCTCTCCCATATCCTCACTGCTCTGCAGGGCCTGAGCTCCATCCATGTCTATGGAAAAACTGAAGACTTCATCAGCAAGTGAGTCCTGTGCTGTCATCTGAGGATGATGGGGCAGTGGGGACTGTGGGAAGCAGGAAGGTGGTGAACAGAGGATCTGGAAATAGTGTTCTCTTCACATTATTTTATTCCATTTATTTCTGAGCTTCCAAGACCTCATCTATAAGATGATGCATATAGGAATAAGAAATATAAGTGATGCAGGAAATATTTGTAAACTTTAAAGGCCTGTAGATATTGCATACACATATTAATATAATTAATAGTAAGAAGTGTTGCTGGGTCAGCACTTCTTGCATTGTTCTTTTTCTTTCACTTCCAAACAGGTATCTAATTTTAATAAAATACACGAAGCAATAGCTTTCTAAATAACAGAATTTCCTTCACTATTCATAACTATAGGTTTGTATTCTAAATGCTTGTTGATACAAACAAAAACACCCTATGATTGATGTTGAGCCTTAATTGTATCATATGAACTTACCCATTTGTAAAGATCAATCACACATGATCTGCCTTGAACTATAAGAGGCTCACAGTCTGGTGGAAGACAGGAGACACATACACACATTTTTGTAATAATACAGGGTTGAAAATGACTAATAACATAGGAGAAAAGCAGATAAAAGTCCATAAGGGTTCAGGGGGAACTTTAAAAAAAGGGGGGATGCCTGGGTGGTTCAGTAGGCTAAGCTTCTGACTCTTGATCTCAACTCAGGTCATGATCTCATGGTTTGTGGGATTGAGCCCCACGTCAGTCTCTGCACTGACAGTGTGGAGCCTGCTTGGGATTCTCTCTCTCCCTCTCTCTCTCTGCCTCTCTCTCTCAAAATAAATAAATAAACTTAGAAAAAAAAAGACTTCAAGGGGGAAAGAGGTGGCATTGAGCCATCTGAAATGGGTTTGAAGCCTGGTAAGATTTGAGTGTGGGAGACAGTGTATGTCTGGTTAATTGGAATAATGGATGAACCATGGAACCAAGTCTCTCAGTGGAACTAGAGAGCACTCAAGGACTGTGCAGGTGCTGGGATTGAGGGCATCTTCAAATGATGCATTCATTCACCTACTGGGTGCTCAGAGCCACAGGGAAGATGGTAGTGAATAAGACAGACACAGCCCCTTCTCCAAGGTGGATAGATACTTGGAAGGGGTTGCTTCCCCTCACTCATGAGTAGATCCTGACATTTATTCACTCTTATTGTCCTGGGTAGGGAACTTCCCCTAACTGATGATCAAGGCCTAGGGAAGAGCCTGGGCTGATAAGTCAGTCAGAGCCTACTCCTAGATCTGGGGTCAGGTCAACTCCATGACCGAGAAAGGGGCAGGGAGAAGGCCCCCAAAGATAATTCAGGTTCCTTGGGTGGAGTGGGGAGCCGGATGCTGGAGGAAGCAACCAGTGTCCACTCCCAGGAAACTCTGGGTTAGACAAACACATGTTGTTTTCAGGTTGTCCTTTCTTTCTCAGGTTTAAGAGGCTGAGTGATATACAGAATAACTACATGCTGATGTTCCTGTCTTCCTCGAGATGGATAGCACTGAGGCTGGAGACCATGACCAACCTGCTGACCTTGACTGTGGCCTTGTTTGTGGCTTTTGGCATTTCCTCTGCCCCATATTCCTATAAAGCTATGGCTATCAGCCTCATCCTGCAGGTGAGGGAGGGATTCTCAGATAGTGGGGTTTTGGCTTGTGGCCTGTGGACAGACTCAGGGGTTCATGGGACTTTGATAACACCTTGGGTTTGGCCATTTGTGGCTTTATGAGTTGTGTGCTTGGCCTTCTGAACCTTCTGCTTTCCTGTTTTCCTGTCACCTCTGAACTGGGAAGTCTATATTTAAAGCTATTTAATGGAATCTTAGAGTATTGGGATTGAATGGAGCCCGCAGGCAGTCTAGTCCAACCCTCTTATTGTGCAGATGGGGACATTGAAGCCCAGAAAGGGAAATATTTGTCTGAATGTATAGAGCACTAGAAGTAGAGCCAGAATGGGGCACCTGGGTGGCTCAGGCAGTTGAACATCTGACTTTGGCTCAGTTCATGATCTCATGGTTCCTGTGTTCAAGCCCTGCGTCGGGCTCTGTGCTGACAGCTCAAAGCCTGGAGCCTGCTTCAGATTCTGTCTCCCTCTCTCTCTTTCTGCCCCTCCCCTGATTGTGCTCTGTCTCTGTCTGTCTATTTCTCTGTTTCTCTTTCTCTCTCTCAAAAATAAATAAACATTAAAAAATAAAGAAGTAGAGCCAGGGTAAGAACCAAGACCTGTTATTTGCTGTCTGGTATGTTTTCACTTTACTATCATTTGTTGAGTTAGCTATCAGGCTTCCTTCAGTTATCTAAGGAGTCATCCAGTCCCTCCCCTGAAACAGATCTTCTCAGACTTTAAAGTGCACAGGACTTGAAGCAGAACACTTTGCCCCAGCCTTGCAGGAATGTTCGGTCTGGGCACTGGTACAACTGACAGGATGACCATGCTCTAGAGCACAGCCTTGGGTTTTCAGAGTCAGGTCCTGGGTGGGTAGGGTCTCGGAATCTAATTTTAAAAGCAGATTCTCTAGGGGATTCTGATGTAGCAGCCTGCAAAGCTCCTGGCCTGAGTTCCTCCACGTCCACTACACTGGGGCATGAGAGGGTCTAGCTGGCCAAGTTCATGTCTGCAGGGTCAGTCCAGTGGAAGGGCTAGCCACAAGGGCTGTGAGGCCAGAGGCTGGCTTTGCAGCCGCCTGGGGGAACACTGGTTACACAGTTCCAGCTCCCCGAGGGGGTGCTCATTAACTGCCTTCTCTATGGTCATGTGGCTTTCTCTCTAACTGGCTTTGGGTCTCATGTGTCCCAATGGTGAGGCATCTTTTGGGTATGCCAAGGGGCTCCATCTTGCTCCTTGTTGAGCCCCTGCAGCAGGTATATATTTGCATAAATATGCAGTCCTGTACATGCACAGCCATGCCTGTGTGTGTGGAGCCTTCTGCAGGCACCCAGGCCATGCAGGTGGCTGTGCCGTGCTCACACTTGCAGACAGCTTACCAGTGCAACAACATGGAATGTACTGGACACTTGCACTGAGCTAGCACTTTGCTAGGTGCTTGTTGCACTTTCTTGCATTGAATTCTTACTACATTCCACGAGCTATAGCAAAATGGTTAAGATTGTGTGCTTTGGAATGTGGGTTCAAGCCAGGCTCTGCCCATTATTAGCTTTAGGGAAGCCTCTTACCCTCCTTGTACCTGGGGTTCTTCATTTTGTAAAAAGGAGATAATACAAGTTCCAAAATTACAGATATGTGAGACATGTATAAACATGAGGATTAATGCATGCTGAACACCTAGAACAGTGCTTGGCCCAGAATAAATGCTCAGTAAATGTTAGCTGTTATTGTTCCTCACTTACAGGTAGGAAGTCAGATCTTCAGAGTTCCGTAACTTGCCCTGGTTCCCACAGCTGGTGAGAGATAGGTTTGTCCCTAGTGGGTCACACTCCTCTCCTCTGTCTTCCTCTCTCTGACAAATACACATATGCGCATGTGCGCGCGCGCGCGCACACACACACACACACACACACACACACACACATGCATGTGCCAGTGCAGAGTTGCCCCCAAACCTTCCAAAACTCGGGGAGAGGTACCACACTGGTGTCAAAGGGGATCTGGAGTTACCAAGGACAGATATCCCTCCTAGTTCCTATATGACATGGGCCAGGGGGGCAAAGCTTGGGGCAATGTTATCGTGTGCTGGCCCAGGCAAGAGGGGCGGGGTCTCATCTCTCCCAGGGTGCACTGTGCACATGAGGCACCTCTCAAAGGTCTCCCCAGCTTGTTTCATCACAGGAAACTAGTTAGGAGTTCTGCTGGAGGCCTGACTGCTTCAAAATGGCCCTGAATTTATTTTTTCTTCTCCACGTCTGCTGTCCTGTTCAAGTGTCTCATCTCTATCCTAGGTAGCAACCTCGAAGCCTCCTCTCCTCCCCTTGAAGCCCCTCCTGTCTACCTCCTACATCTCACCAGAGTGACCTTTAGTTACAGTTTTCCTGATGTCACTGTCTTGTTTAGAGCCCTCAGAGATTCCCTGTCTCCTTATGCTAAACCTAAGCTATGGGCCGTGCCCTCAGGCCCCTCAAATCTGGCCCTGTGACCCCAGCATACATCTTTCCTCTGGCCACACTGGTGCCTTGCTGACTTCTGCATGTACTCTCGATGAAATTATGTTCAAGCTTTGGGTAGCAGGAATCACACACCATGTTGCTTTGCAACCTTAAGAACTGTAAATAATTGAGATGCTCCTGGCCTCCAGCCAGCAAATGCTAGAACCAGTTCAAAATGGCCTTGGCAGTTTGGAGGCTTATTATGTGATGTATCCAGAAGGCTGGGGTAAGCTCTTCTTTGTTAATTTAGTGACCTAGCATGAATCCATGAGCATTCTATCTTTTTGCCCTGGCATCCACATCCTGGCTTCATCCTCAGGATTGTCTATTCAAGGTCACAAAATGGCTGCTGCAGCCCCAAGCAACATATCCTCACCAAATAACCACCAAAAGTTAGAAAGGAGAGAACTTTTTTCATGTGCCCTGTTTTAAGAACAAGGAGCAGCTTCCCAGAATACTCCCATCTGACTCTTCCTCATGCTTCATTGGCCAGAATTGTAGCATGGCTCACACCTTAAACCTATCAATGACAAGAGGAATGGAGTTAACCAAGTCTCCCTGGAGCACCAGGCTGCCAGATGCCTGAGCATAATGGAGGTTGTGCTAGCAAGAAAGAAAAAAGGGACCGGCTACTAACAAGGCAACCAACCAAGTCTGATACACTGACTGGAGGAAAGGCAGTCTCCTTGGGCTCCTTTCCAACTGTCAGTGTCATTTCATTATGGCATCCACCTTCTCTGACTTCTAAAGGGCTTTCCTTCCCCTTCCCATACTCTTTGTTCCAGTCATAGCCGAATGGCATGCAAGGCCTTGAATATATCCTGCTACTTACTATTTTCAGGACTTTGTCCCCTCTCTATGGAGTGCCCTTCTCCACCCATTTTTAACCTGCTAAATCCCACCTCTCCTTAAAATGAAACTCCTGTGCCAACTGCTGCAGGAAGACTTCCCTGTGGCCCTTGTCTGGGGGGACCTTGTCTGGGGGGGTCCTTAATGGCTCCCCATAGTGCCTCCCAGGGTGAAGTACATCCGCTTGTGCTGGCATTCTCTGTTGACCCATCTGTCTCCCCACCTGACTGGGAGCTCCTTGAGGGCAGGGCCTGGCTCTGTTGCAGTTTGGGGCACAGATCCTGGCTTGGCACATGGCATAGAGCCTCAGGGAGTGTGCTGAATGAATTCATAGTGAACTTATTGTCCAGCACTTTCTTCATGGCCTGTTTGCCCACATCTTGGACCAGGGGGATGGGGAGTATGAAGATTGGGTTCCCCATCTCAGCTCTACTTCCAGGTTCCAGGTGATTCTGTGTATGTTATTTCCCCTTTTGGGCCTCAGTTGTCCTCATCTCTGGTGCCTCCAATTCCTGAGCATCCCTGAGACTCCTTAAAGGCAAGGCCAGAAACAAGGACTTGGGTGTAGGCAGATTATTTGAGATGTGCTCCTAAGAAACATGACTGAGGGAGCAGGAGAGAGAGAGGCAGGGAAGGAGAAACTCTGTTATGGGCAAGTGTCATTGAGATTGCTGTTTCTGGGTCACCACCTCTCAACTCTACTGGCACCTTCTGAGAAGCAAATAGGATGCTCCCTGGATTGTCCCCCAGAGACTGAGGGACAGGAGCCTTCATTTACTGGCTCCTTTCCCCATTAGTTGAGGGTTTGTCCACAGCACTTTCACTCCCCTGTGTTTTGGGGCTGCAACTGTGCATGGACAGAAGGGGCTCCTGTGGTGTGAGTGAAGGTTTTGAGCAGAAAGCAGAAATACACACAAAGGGTACTTGAGGTGGGATAGTGTCAGTGGTGTCTTGCCCAGAACTGCACACCATCACGCAGCTAACCTCAGAAGTGGGCTTCAGGGGCACCAAAGGTATCTGCTCCACTCTTGTAAGGAAATTGTCTTAGTTTGAGAAGTCACTCAGGAGGGGTGGTGATGAGTGTTTTTTAGGGGCATTGAAATCCTAAGCACACCCCTGTCAGTTTCTTGACCTGATGCTTCTCCTTCACTCCAGCTGGCATCCAACTTCCAGGCCACTGCCCGGGTTGGTTCAGAGACAGAGGCGTACTTCACTTCCGCAGAGAGGATGCTGCAGTACATGAAGGTGGGATGCAGGTCTGGGTTCGGTGTGGGGAGCTCAGGAAGTTTTCACACCCATGTCTGGGGCTCAGCTTCCATGGCCTCTGCAAGCTCCAGCACCCCAGGGGTCCTGAGACTTTTTCAAGAGGCAATTGCAGCCCCTCCCCATCTTCCCTGGACCTGTGGATGTCATTTCTTAGAAACCCTTCCATACTCTATGGCCCATTTTCATCACATCCCCCACAGCTTTCCTGGATGTAGAGAGAATAATCTGCCCTTTTTAGAAATGAGAGTTTTGCCCAAGTATGAAAACAATAATAATGTCAATAATAATTGGTATTATTATTATTATTATTATTGCTTCTATTTGTGTTAGAGTAGTTAAGAACACAGGTTTTAGAGCCAGATCACCTAGGTTCAAGTCCAAGCTTTGCCACTTGAGTCAGCCGTGTAAACTGGGGACAGGTCACTGTATCTACTTCATTGGGTTATTACAAAGATTAAATAACACAATATGTAAAGCACTTAGTACAGTGCCTGGCTCACAGTAAAGGCTCAATATTTTTATGTATAGATTATCTCATGGAACCACAAAACACTTTTATAAGGTTGATTGAATTATCATCCCTCTGGAAGAGGAAACTGAGGCTTGGCCAGGCTCAGCATCTTGCTTAAGATTGCACAGCCGGGGACTGGCAGAGCCTCTAAAACCAGTTCTCCAGCCCCTGTTAATAGGAGCAGAATTGGTGAATCATAGAACTTTGATTTAACATGAAGGGATGCTATTGTACATAGCACCTGTGGTGAAGGGCTGTGACTTGTGGATTGTGCTTCTTTTCCATCATTCAGGCCTCAGGACATACCCAGCTGTGCTTGATTCAGTTATGAGCTTGAAGTCAGGCAGTCCTGGTCTGAGTTCATAAGCTCTATGATCTTAAATAAGTCATTTAACCCATTTGAGCCTCTATTTCCTTGTGTGTGAAATGCATTTAAAATTACCTACCTCATTGATAAGGATAGAGGGAGCATAAGTATGCACAAGGCCGCTGAGCTATAAAACATGCCCCAAAGGGGTCAGTTAGCTCTGCTGCCTTTATTGTCACTGTTCTAGATTCTATTTCTTTAGAGCCTCACATAATAAATTAGAATAAGTTCTCTATGTTAATAACAGGGGGGCTAGCCAAATGGTCTCTCACTTTTTGGGGTTAAAATTATGTGCATGTCAGGTAAGTGGAGCAGGATGTTCCTCTTGGGGTGCTCCTGTGATTACACAGCTGGTGGCTTGAGCCCAGTGTGAGACAGGCTGGGGTGGGTTACACACCCAACAGCTGGAAGCCAGTGGGTCAGCAGGAGATAGGCAGAGATTAATGATAACTATTTATTTCTTTTTCTCTCTTCAAAAATGAGATGTGTGTCCCTGAGGCTCCTTTGCACATAGAAGGCATGAGCTGTCCTCCTGGGTGGCCACAGCATGGAGAAATCACATTCCAGGATTATCAGATGAAATACAGAGACAACACACCCATTATCCTTAATGGCATCAACCTGACAATTCATGGCCAAGAAGTGGTGGGCATCGTGGGAAGGACAGGCTCTGGTGAGTGGCATATCCTGGGGCACCCCCTGTCCTCAAATTTGACCTGTGGGTGTTGGACCTATTTCCAGGCATGTGTTTACTCAGTGACCCCACAGATGTTTATTGGGCCCTCACTTTATACCATGCACTAGTAAACAGAACCCAAGGTCCTGCTATCATGGAAAAAGTCCTGCTTTTCCACTGGAAAAGATAGGTGTTAAGTCATCAAATTAGGAAATAAATAAGGTAATTGCAGATTGTGATGAATGTCATGGAGGAAGTAAAAGGGTGCCATTAACAGAGTAATGGGGCTGAGCTCTGGTGAGCTACAGTGGCCTGGGCTCTGAGGCCAGCATTTTAGCTGAGCCAGGAAGGATGGATAGGGTGCAGGGGAGGAGTGTTTCAAGCAAGGGGCATTACAGGGCTCTGTTAGGGCGAAGAGCAGGTCCAGGAGTGAAGTCCGGGTCCTGCTTCTCCTTCCTTCTTACCATTCCTAGACCTCTCTTATCAGCCTCCTTCTTTGTCCTCTCCGTTATGACTTCTTTCCCTCCCTTCCTCTCTTATTACTTTTGGGAGGTCTGGTCTAAGTGTAGCTCCCTCCTTTTTTACATTGTTCAAAGACACTCCTCAGACTTGATTCTTGCCCCACTCTTGTGTGCCTAGGAGCTGCCTCCTCCAGGTAGACCTCTAGGAAGACAAGAACCTTCATGGGTCTCCACTTCCTCAGGCCCCCTGCAGGCCTTGCACTCCTGCTAGGTGAAGAGCTTCTACCTGTGTTCTTTGGTGTGTCCTTCCCTTTCTACTTCTTGCCTGCAATTGGCCTGAGAGGGCTGCAGTCTGATGTAGAGAAGCTACTATGGGTCTAGGATGTGATGAAGAAAGGTGAGGAGGGCAGAATGTTGAACTGGAGAGCACTGTTCTCTCTCAAGAAAGCAGCCGCACTTAGCTCCTGCTGCTTGTTATGTGGGAGGATGTGGGACTAGTGTTGCCAGTTCTAGGATTCAAGAAGAGCATGCTATTTGAAATTTTGTACATAGGAAAAAAAAAAGAAATTTTGTACATAGGATCTTTGGATTTTTTAAATGCTGGCAAAAATTTAGAAAATAACAGTAGCACTGTGTGTGTGAAACAGAATATATGAATGGCTGGATATACCCAGGGGCTCCAGTTGTGCCCTCTGATCTAGGCTGTAAGAAATCTGCTCATGGTTTGGGGCACTAGTTGGAGCAGAGACTCCACTCCTCTTCTGCTCTCTCAGGGCTCAGGATGACAAAGGATGGGCCATGGAGGGAAGCAGGTCAGGTGTGAACTCCAGGTGTGGCCTGTGCTGCTTCTAGTGCAAATCAGGAAACTGCCTTTAGTGCCCCTGCATATTTCTTGCCCAACAGGGAAGTCCTCCTTGGGAGTGGCTCTCTTCCGCCTGGTGGAGCCTGCAGCAGGCCGGATTCTCATAGATGGTGTGGACATCAGCAGTATTGCCCTGGAGGACCTGCGGTCCAGGTTCTCAGTTGTCCCTCAAGATCCTGTCCTGCTTTCAGGAACCATCAGGTAAAGCAGAGGATGGGGTCCTGGGAGGGGTGGCAGGACCAGGATGCCAGGGCTGGGCTGTCTTTGGTTAGCTGGTGCCCAGTGCTCCAGTTTTGGGGCCTCTGATCTCTTGGCAAGCTGGGCCACTCACTGGGACTCACTGAAATGTTCCTGAAGATTGAATGAAGCCCTGATATACACAAGAGCACTTTGTAAACTATAATGTGGTAAACAAAAGAAAGGCATAATTTTTAGTTTTTTAAAAACTGATGGGATTGGTCAGATTTTAGTTCACCATTAAGCATTTGCATTTTGGCTACCACTTTATTCTTTTACGTCTAGATGTGGTTTATTCTCTTCTCTCCTCCCACTGGATAAAGCTGAAGGAGGCATTTAGGCTAGATGTTAGGGAACATTTCTTCACAGGATGCACATTCCAGGCAGAGGAGAAGTGAACAAGAATCCAGGCAGTTCAGTCAGCAAAGCAGATGGAACTGGATCTTTCAGCCTCTTCACCTTTCTATTTCCTCAGATGTCAACTCTGGGACTAAACTTTATCCAGATTCATACTCCTACTTAACAGTGCACATTAAAGCTATGTTGGATCATTAAGGCATGGAGATTGAGGAAGTCTAATGCATTAAAAATGAAGCTAGATTCCTCATGTTTTAGGGATGTTTAAGGGGCATTATCAGAGGCAAGAGGATAAACTGACCCCTAGAGGTCCGTTCAATCATTTATTCATTTACTCATTATTACTTCCTCCCTTTCTTCCCCTCCTTGCTTTCTTCCTCCCTTCTGCCTCCTTCCTTCTCTCCCTCCCTTTCATTTCTTACTTCTATCCCTCCCTCCCCTTCCTTCCTCTGTCCCCTTCCTTCCTTCCTTCCTTCCTTCCTTCCTTCCTTCCTTCCTTCCTTCCCTCCTTCCTTCCTTCCTCCCTCCCATTCCTTTCTTTCTTCCCTCTCCTTCCTTTCCTCCCTCCCTTTCCTGCTTCCTTCCTTCCATCCTTCCTCTCTCCCTCTCTCCCCCCTCCCTTCTTTCATTCATTTAATTTACCTTTTCTGAGGCTTTCCTAGGTCCAGACATTGTACTAAGGCCTGAGGACACTTGGATGAATGATCACTGCCTGTACTCCTCCTGAGGAGTTCAGAATGTAGTCATGGGGTGGGTGGGTATAGAGACATAAGAACCAACAGATTATAATACAAGGGGGTATTTACCAGATCAGAGATATGAACAAAGTGTGAAAGAGCCCAGAAGTAGGTCAAATAGCCCTACTTGGGTGAATCCAGAAAGGCTCCATAGAGGAAAGGATATTTGAGCAGAGCCTTGAAGGATAAGTAGGAGCTTGTCTGGAAGAAAAAGGGGACAAAGACTTTTTAGGAAGAGTGCATAGTATGTGCACAAACAGGGGACTTTAAAATGGTTGTGTTAGGGGAATGAGATAATATTTAGTGATAGATCTCTGTGTTAAGCTAGAACCTGGACAAATCTATTGTGCCTTGGTATAGGTGTAATAAAAATATGAAGTAACATTTTTTGAGCATTTATATGTGCTAGCCCATGCTTTAATGTTCTGTCTCATTTAACTGTCACCCCAACCCTATGAGGTAGGCACTACTGTTACCTTACTTTATAGGGGAAGACACTGAACTTAGACAGGAAAAGTGACTTGTTTCAGGAGACACACAAGTAAATGGTAAAGATGAGGTATAACTCCAGGTAGTCTCATGCCTTAGCCAGTGATATTCCCCCCTTGCAGCAGGGAGAAGTGTGAACTAGAATAGAGGAGACCTGGGTTCTCTATCCATTACAGTTCATCTATCTCTGAGTGTCTCTGATTCTAGCCCATCTCTCAGACTGACTTGTGGTGTGACCTTGAACAAGCATTTAACACTGATAAGCCATAATTTCCCCACCAACCAAAGGGGTATACCCATCCCTTGAGGGGAAAGGGTGTCAATGAGTCTGTCTATGAAAATGTTTTGGAGATTATCAAATATCATGCAGATAAGACATTCTACCTCCTGTTTTAATACAATCTAGCCCTACACACAAAATGTGTGTGTCTGCCAAAACTGGGGACAGATAAAGCAGAGATTAAGAATAGGTTTTAATCAGAGGTGCCTGGCTGGCTCAGTTGGTTAAGCATGTGACTTCAGCTCATGTCATGATCTCGCAGTTTGAGAGTTTATGAGGTTGAGCCCTGCATCAGGCTGACAGTTCAGAGCCTGGAGCCTGCTTCAGATTCTCTCTCTGTCTCTCTCTCTCTCCCTCTCTCTGCCCCTCACCTACTTGTGCTCTCTCTCTCTCAAAAATAAATAAAACATTAAAAAATATTTTGGAGAAAAAGAATAGGTTTTAATCAGGACTGAGTGGTTGCATAACGCAGGAGAATTAATAATGTTGCCTATGCCAAATGAAAGTGAAAACTTTAATGGGTATAAAGTCCAGATAGATCCCAACCTGATGTTGCTTGGATGATCGATTAGGATTTTTTTCACCGCAAAAGACAGAAAAATCAACCCCACCACAGTGAGATACCACTTCACTCCTACTGGGATGGCTATAATGAAAAAAGAAAAAGGAACATAATGAGTGTTGGCAAGGATGTTGAGAAACTGGAACTCACGTTCACTGCTGGTGGGAATATAAGATGGTACAGCCTCTGTGGAAAACAATTTGGCATTTCCTCAAAAGTTAAAAATAAAATTACCATATGATCCAGCAATTCTTCTTCTAGGTAGATACTTAAAAGAGGTAAAAGTGGGACTTGAGCAAATATTTGTATATCAGTGTTATATAGACTGTTCATGGTTGCATGTGGTTATGGAACACTTCTCTTCTTATATGGCAGATTCAACCTAGACCCCTTTGACCGCTACACAGATGAGCAGATATGGGATGTCTTGGAGAGGACATTCCTGAGCATGACAGTAAGTAGCTCCAAGACCCGATTTTTAGTTTTAGCCTGCCTCTTCAACAGCGGTGCCTGTTGGTCCTTTGGGGCTCATCTCGCATGATATTCCAGATGCTGCCATTTTGGGGCATAAATAAAATAATCTCATGGAGATGAGATGATTTTGGATTCCTAAATAAAGTCTGATGGCACTCAGACACTAACAGTGAACCAGGCATGTTCTAGGCTCAGGGGACACAGCAAAGGCAAGGTAGGTAAAGTGTTTGCCCTCCTGGTGCTTACATTCAATGGGAGATAAACACAACAAATAAATGGACACATGAGATACTTTCAGGTAGTAACAACAGTTACTTCAGTCAGGGAGCAGCTCTTTTATGTGGAATGGCCAAGCTAGGCCCCTTTAAAGATGGGGTATTTGACCTGAGATCAAATGTTGAGGGGGCAGTAGGGTGCAGATCTTCAAGAGAACATTCCAGCACAGGAGCTAGCATATACAAAGACCCTGAGATGGGAGTGAGAGAGGCACAGATAAGGAAGAGAAATATCAGCGATTGGAGTATAGAGAGATGAGGAGTGTTACAAAGTGTGATAGGGGAGGTCTGATGGGGTCAAGTTAGGTCTCACCCCACAGTGGCCTGCATGCCCACATGCCTATGTAGTCTATATCTCATTTTCCCTGATATTACAGATCTCAAACTTACCCCAAGGACTGCAAGCAGAAGTTGTGGAAAGTGGCAGAAACTTCTCTGTGGGGGAGAGGCAGCTGCTCTGCATTGCAAGAGCACTCCTTCGCAACTCCAAGGTGAGACCACAGATGGCGCCCAGTTTGGGTAACCACACTGGCTATTTCTCCCTCCATCTCCACGGGACAGTGGGTGCTATGCTATACATTTTCCCACAAATACACAACAGGCTTCCTCATGTCACCGATTGCTAATCTGC